>NC_138788.1:26656199-27932866 GCF_965178545.1 Coloeus monedula | reverse complement strand
CTTTACCTGAGTTGGTTTATTTAAGCTTAAATTGCAAAGCACAAGTTCCAAGTTTATTTTTCAGTTTAATATTTAATTCTTAGATGCTGAAATAATGTGGGTTTTTTGCTTGTTGTTTTTTTGGGGGGTTTTTTTTGTTTGTTTGTTTTTTTTTTTTTTTACTTCAGTTCACAAGATTAGACCTGCAGCCCATTTCAGATATTTCTGCCTGGGACAAAAAACCCCTGTCACCAATGAATGAGGGAAGATGATATTCAGTATTAAAATGATAAATATTTATCCAAAAATAGGAGGTTCAGGCAGAAACATTTAGGAAAAGAAAACTGGTCATTTCATGTCATCTACTTAGAATGACAATGTTATAGTTTATGTGAGAACTGAAATTAAGGTTTCGACTGCTTCTAAATTAGAAAGCGCACATGCACACGCACATGCACAGAAATTAATAAAACCCAGAAATAGAAAGGACAACAACAATGGGATGCAGAAGGGTTTTGATTATTTCAGCATGTGGCCTAAAACGTGGCAGATTCAGCAAGATGCAGATTTACATAATGTAATGAGACTGGAACCAAAGTATCAGGAAGACAGACTGAGTGCTAATTAACTAGACAGTGCAGTAAAAACACCAGCATGGCAGGATAGTGCAATGCAGGAAAGCATTCCAGGGACAAATGGATAGCGGTGTTAATTGCATTAGAAAAAACCCAAGCCCTACTGGCTAAAATCCTCTGGAGCTATTGCTGCAAACTTTAGAACAGTATTCGAGAAGTTTCATGTTAGCTGGAAGTTGTTTGGAGCTGCAGGTTCCTGACAATTGCTAGACTGGCAAGGACCCTGATCAGTCATTGTCTGAATGGAGCTAGCCCAAAACTACAGACAAAGCAATTGCATAGAGATGGACAGCAAGAGGTAAATCCTCCATCCCCTCTAGAAATGCCTGCTGTTTGTAGATTGCCTTGTTTTTAATCTGTGTATGCAGAACACTGGAGATGCTCTGTAAAGGACTCCATGGCCTCTTTGTTTGGTGTTCTGGCAGCATGCCATGGCTGCTAAGGAATAGTTTGTCCCTCTTCTCTTATTCTGAGGACAGAAATTTGAGACTGGGATTACTGTCTCTTGTGCATAGAGCATCCCTAATCACCCAGAAAATCCTAATGGTTTCGTATGACTTTTTCTTGCCTCCAGGATTCTATAACCAGAACTAAATTGATAAAAAGCTTTTTTAATAAAGGAATCATTAATATTTAACTGCTGGCATTAAACTTAGAAATGTATGTATGTCTACTTTACACAAATGTCTGCGATCACCTATCAATAATTTAGGCACATGAGTTTCTTTAGACACCTCCAGCAGCTTTATTAACCCAGTCCTCTTTTTCTTTTTTTCTGAGGACTGAGCACTGTGGATGTGTGGATAACTGTAAGAGGGAAGAGAATTCTGCAGGACTGCTGTGCCCCCATATACCATGCTCATGGAAAGGAAGGGGAGCAGAAGAAAATGCTTCCCAAGCCTAAGGCCAGCTGCAGAAGCATCTTGTAAACCCAAGCGCAGTATTTTATGGTTTTAACCCTGACTTGCTCCTCTACAGCCTGACAGCTAAAGCATGATCATCACAGTGGTGCAGTCTTCTTTTCTCAAGGGGGAGCCTGGTTCTCCCCTCAACAGCCTGTTCAGAGGAAACAAAGCTCACTTAGAAGCCTCAAGGTGAGCCCATTTTCTGGGAAGAGGTCCAGGAAAACTTTAAGACACTTGCTTTTTGCTTTCGCTAGATACACATTTCTTCAAAGAGCGTGTTAGGTAAGCAGGAAAGAGTTCCAAATCCTGCTTAGCAGCTAGAAATACTGATGGTTCATTAGATGTGTTACATTGTTGTCCAGGTACTGCCACCTGACTGCAGAACTGCTCCAGCAGTGAAAAAACCTTATTTACAAATGTAATTCTGAAATCTGAAAATGAGAAGTCATAGGCAATAGATGGGACAAAAACACTTTGACAGTCTTCTTTGATAAAAGGAAAAAAAATTAGTCCCAAATAGTTTATGCAGTAGGTGACAGACAGTTGAGCAGGCTAGCCAGAATCTTTTGCTGGCTTGTTGTGAATGACCACGCTCCACATCCCTAACTCCATGTGAGGATATTCCTCTTTCATAATTTTCAGCAGAATACCTTGACTTATTGCATCTGGCTCTTACACATGGAATTTAGACACCCTTTGAAGATCACTTAGAAGAGGACTAGAACTGGTGTTTCTCAATCAGATAAGGGGAGAAATGAATCCCAGTCTGAATGTTTTAGTCAAAAGGGAAAGTGAAAAAGGATTGTTCTGTTTGATTACTAAAAGATGCCCAAAAGTCAGCCCAGATGCTTACATTTCAGGAGTTTCTGAGATGTGAGCACTGAAGTATCCTTTTCTGTTCAGTAGCTGGCGACTGGTGAGGCAATGAGCACCATGGGAAATAAAAAATATTGTCATCAACTCCCTTCTGGGATATTGTTTGGTAGAGACCCAGTTCATCCTCAGACAGACAAGTAAGGATGTTGAGATGGAAAAGGCATAAAAGGAAATCATGTTGAGATGGGAAGAGGTAGGGCACCTCTTTTTCTCTCCTCTTCTTTCCCTTCTTTTCAAGCTCATTAATGTTAATATACATTGAGCCATCCCAGCAGAATTAAAGCTGCTTGTTTTGTATAATGTGATCCACTGCATCCCTAGTCACTGCCCCCCAGGAAAATAGGGAAGGTCAGAGGTTCCTGTCTACCTGATAAAAAATTCCATCAGCTCCATTTGCGTTTGATTCCAGTGAGCGGTTGGATCTGGCATTTCTTCTTCTAATTTCACATCAGTATTTCCAATCAAAAGATACATATCCTGCCCTGTTCCCATTTCTCCTTACTGCTGCCACATTCCAGGTACATCTTCCTCTGGGAACTGCCAGTGACTTTTTCAGAGGTGAAAGGTGGTGTGTAGGGAGTTTCTACTCATAAACAGTCCCCACCTCCTTGGAGACAGGCTCACCTAGTTAGCCAGAATGAACTGTGTCCCTGAACCATAACAGCAGGCACAGGGGAAACATAAATGTTTTCTGACAACATGGATGAATGCACATAATGCTCTTAAATTATTTTGACAGTTTCCTCTGGGTTTCTACTTCAACTTATGAGGCCCTTCACTAGCTGGTAGATACCCTTCAGGCAGTAAAGTATTGCCCATGGCCATACATTATCTGCAGCATTTATCATCTATACTTGAATTCATGCCTGCAAATCTCAGGACTAACGCAGCACTCAATCATGCAGGCAACACATACAGAAAATAGAAAACAGCATGGGCTGCCTGCTTGGGAAAAATTCTTAATAAACCAGTGTGTAGTTATTAACTTCATTTGTTAAGGTATATGTCATGGTCACAGCCACACTGTAGGGCTTGCAGCATTCACTGATCTCCCAAGCAAACTCAGCAAATTACTGGTTCTAAATATCAGATGCTCAAACCCTACAAACAACTATATATTTGGATTCGATCCCCAATTATTATTATTTTACGCAGTGAGAAAGAACACGAAAAAATGTCAGTCAAATGACAGCTATAATTACCTCTAGAGAAATAGATTTTTTCTTCTCTTTTGTGAGGGTGTATCTTTAACCCACTTCTTGCTCCTCTTTGAATTAGATTCCTGGCAATTTTCAGAGGATCTATTTAAAACATTTTTTGAAAATGTATTTATTTGTTTGAAAATATTTGACTAAATTGTTTTATTTTTCAGGGGGTTTTTTTACACTTATTATCTGAAAGGTTTTGCTCATTATCACTTGGTGCCACCAGTTCAACCAGCCTAAACCTGTAACTTAAAAAGAGATATTTTCTGGAAAAACAATAATAAAAATTTCCACATCAACACCATGTGTTCTCTTTCAGTCAAGTCTGGTCTCATATTTGTGAAAAACATATTAGAAATCTTCCACTCCCACTACCCAAGTAAATTCTACATTCACATGGAAAAATAATCATTAGATTATTTCTAGCAAATTAGATTAACACCCTAAAAAAAGTACAAATCCCAGCAGAGAACGAGCCTTTTCTGATACAAAATGATTTCAGTTTGCCCCCAGGCGTTTCTCACCCAGCAAGAAATTCAACAAAAATGTCAGTAACGTTTGGTATTTTGAGATGTAGCTGACAGGAGAATTCTGGCCTGCCTGGTTGTGGTGGGTTTTGAAATATTTTCTGTATTACAATTCATTGTTAAAAAAAAGTAAAAAATAAAAATGTCCAAGTGCCATCAGTAAAAGTTTTAAGATTATAAGAATAATGATGTTCCCAGTCCATTAAACTTGTGACACATACTCTATAAATGCTCCAGGGAATAAGATGCAATATTGTGATGGTAAAACCTGTGTCTGCTGAAGGGAAGAGTGACACTAAAATAAAGAGAAACATTGTGAAGAAATGGAGATTTTATGAGGTCAGGTATGGCAGGTAAGCATGATGAAATGCTAATTTATATCCTTTGCAGCGCAGACCTTGCTACTACAGCAGGATCTAATCTTCTGCTGTCAGTGGAGGAGAGCCAGTGCTGGAGACAGGCAGCAGTGGGTACCACAACAGAGATGGACAGACCTCTCTTGGAAGTGTTCTGAGCAGCCCAGTGCCTCTGCCTCAGAAAGTTCTTAGCTGCTCTCTCCCAAGGTTCTTATCCTGACACGGTGCAATGATTTCCACAGAGCTGAAATTTCCTCCTAGTTCCCTGCAAGATCTGACTGACAGTGAGAAGAAAAGTGGGATAGCATAGAGCAGCAGATTCCTGGTTTGGAGCTCTTGGTAAGTGGAGCTTTGAGAAGTCCTAGGACACTCTGAGGCAGGCCAGGCAAACTGGGCAGGACTAGGAAAGAGTCCCTGAAAGGTGATGGATATTGCACAGCCACTCCTCCAGCTCTCTTCTCCATCAGCATTGGGTCTGCACCCAGCCCTGCTGGAGCTGGAGGATGATGATACTTTTAATTTTCAGGCATGATTTTGTGTTGAGAACCAGCCCATATACTTTATCTATTTTCACACCCAGACGTTTAGTTTTGGAAAGCCAGACCATCTCACACCAGTGCTCTCTAAATGAAGCATTCAGACCCTTTCTTTCAAAATGTCATGCTTAATTCCAGAAAATGTCTCTTTTTGAGAACAGAGTCTTTTCATTAATAGTAGCATTTTTTCAGTCTGGCAATGAACCAACTCCCTTCATTCTTCACTCAACTTCAGCTTTTTACAAATACACTGGAATAATACACAATAGGATCTAGGACATATCCTTTCTACCCACACAGGATATGGCTTCTGGACATTTTCTACCTCTTTGATTACTGTTCACTCTAGAGAGACCTTTTCTACTTTTATACCCTTCACACTGGAGCAAAGTGAAAGGGCAGTTGCTTCCAGTGTGCAGTAAACAAGAGGAAAATAATGGGAGCTTGTCTGCATTATGGAATAACAAGGTTCTATATTTCCTCCCTTCCTTCTTTTTATTAATTCTGTTGTCAACTTAATATCCATGAGACATAAAACTTGGGCAGTTTGGAACAAGATAAGAATGGCAAGGTTAAAAATAGAGCCTTAAATGCTGTTCAGTAGTTTGGGAGCATGCTTCATTATAACCTATGGAGGAATTCAAATAGAAAAGCACAGCTGCTTTGGATTCCTGTCCAGAGAAACCACACAAGCACAGCTTGCATAAAAATAAATGCTTTGCATAGTAAGGAAATGGTCTGTTACTTGCCATAGAAACATTCTAATCTTATTCCTCCTTTTTTTAAAACCATCTATTATAGAGCCTCAGAGTAGTTCATTCATATTCTTGTTGGAATAATTTTCATGCCTTTGACCAGTGAATGATTTTTTCCTGGCCAGGACACAGACATAAGAACAGCAGCCCCACAGATCAATGCTTCTAGTCATCTACCGACTAATCTCACACGTTAAAAGTTCAAAAAGTGTCTAAAAACCTCTTGAAAAACTTATTCCCTTAATAACCATTTTAGGTGTTCCTCTACCAGTTCCACTCTCTGCTATATCACCCTCAAACTTTACTGGATTGTACGAAGAATATCTAATGTCAATCTGATATGTTTAACACTCACCTTACTACACAGTGCTTAACAGTACACATTGCATTGTTAAGGAGGTTGCATGAACCATAACATTTTTAAAGTGAAATGAAGCATCTAAGATGTTCAGTATTATCACTTTTGATCAGAAACTGAATATTGGGGAAAATATTATGATTCCTCAGCAATTCAGATCTTTACATCACAGTGACACATTCTTGACACGTGTTCTTCTAGGCCAGGTGTAAACTTTTATGCAAGAATTATCAGGTTCCACTTAGGAGACCAGTAAGAAAAAACTCAAAATCTGTGCTTCTGTAGATCACAGACTGAACTAGTATTTATAGGGGGTGAAAAATTATTGTGCTTTGATGAAAGAAAATTTCTTGAAACTTGAGAAACACTTGACAAGGTAAAAAAATGGGCAGTATAATATCAATGCAAACAAACATTAATGACTGTGAAACCCAGTAGTGACATATTACAAATTCTGTCTCCACAACACTGAACCCCAGAGGACCTTAGCTGTTTTTTTACTGTGAACACCACGTTCCTCAGCACAAACCTTAGCATCTCTATTTCAATCTCCTGTGTCAGCCAAAAAGGCAAATATCACAACTGAAGAGTGCAAGGAATTGCTTCTACACTTTGCTGAGTTTTAATTTCACTGCAAATAAAAGCAAAACAAAATAAGGATTTAGCACCACAGAATACTAGATGTGTTCCTAAAATTCTGGGATCCAGATGTAGGCTGAATTAATTTATGTAGATGAAAGCATGGAAATGAGCAAGATGTCTCTGCAGACTGTGGGATATGACACAAGCTCTTCTCAAAAAAACTTCCCAAGATTTTCTTCCCTGTGCCTTTTTCCTCCTTCCCAGGCATGCTCTTTGTGTACTATTCTCATTGCACCACATCTCGCCACTTGGGAAAATGCTGTCTGAGATCTTTAAGAGTAGAGAACACTGGTGCATGCAACTGGGAAGAGGTGACCAGCATAGGGTAGAATCACAGGCTGAAGTAAAAACCAATATTTTCAGGGCTGCTCTGTCCTCAGACACCACCTGCCACCTCTCAGTGGCTCTGAATCCTGTAATGTTGCACGTGATACACCCTTAAGTTGAATAACTACCAATATCTCCATTTCAGTGCTGATGAAGCGGGTGATGATCTCTTCTCTGTGGTGACAGTGACAGGACCCAAAGGAATGGCCTGAAGCTGTGTCAGGGGAGGTTTAGGTTGGACATTAGAAAAAGGTTCTTCACCCAGAGGGTGGTTGGGCACTGGAATGGGCTCCCCAGGGAAGTGGTCACAGCACCAAGCCTGACAGAGGTCAAGAAGAATTTGGACAATGCTCCCAGGCACAGGGTGTGACTCCTGGGGATGATCCTGTGCAGGGCCAGGTGTTGGACTCAATGATCCTTGTGGGTCCCTTCCAACTCAGCATATTCTGGGATTCTGTGAATTAAAGGCTGATCTTGTGATGAAGGAGAGGCATTTAATTCTTATCCACTTGGAAAACTCTCTATTCTCCTTTTAAACCTGGGTAATTTAGGCAGACAAAAGATGTGTGATACAATGCTCTGTAACAGGTAAATGGCAGAGGAGCTTTAAAACACTTATTTCTAAGTCATGCATTCAACTCTTCCGAAGGGACACTGCAGATCATTCATGAAGAATGTCATGAAGTCATGAACATGAGCAACATTTTCTTACCCTCACAACACTGAAATTGAGGGTAACTCACTTGAAGACATAAATATTTTTCTCTGTATCTACCCACCCCACAAGATCTCTTAGCAACACACACCTTTCTGTCACAATGATGAGTGTAGTATTGGGACCTCAAAAAAGACCCATCTCTAGTAATGGGGCACAACGTAATATGGCTGATGTAGCAGGACTGAAACTGCTCCAAAGCAAACTTCAGCTTTGGGGATCAGAGACAACCTGAGCCATACCTGTGTGCCTGGTACCCTTTCTTACCTCTCTGCTGAAATGAAAATGTTATCTGAGACAAACAAAAATTATAATGATGACCATTTACCCAAGAGAACTTTTGCCATTTCCTAGCACCTTCCAAACTGTTCCACTTCAGAAATAAGATCTAGAACACTCAGTACTTTCTGTACTTTGCTGGCCTTTCTCCAGAGAGTTAAACAGACTCTTTTGGTAGAAGGGACCACTGAAGACCTCGTGGACATGTGCAGTGGTATGTGATGTGCAAATGTTAGAGCTGGAAATAACTCCCACCATACAACTGCCTAACATCACTCAGGGATACAGACCTCATCCCAGAGAAGCACAGGGTCACTTGCATGATGCTGTCTGTGAAATACTCTGTTCTGTTTCTGCAGAAGGCTAATTAGTCCCACTTTCCTAACCAGACTGTATGATCTGCTGTGCCACTGTTACCCTTAGATCATCTCTCATTGCCTGAAGCGTACATGGCCTAATTCAGGTAAGAAAAAGTCATCTCAAGGGAGAAACAGCTAATGCAAAGTCTTTTAATGTCTGTTCACTTCAATGAACCTTGTGTCCTGATAACAGTAACAGATACCCACCTGTGGGAGAGCTGAAAAAGAAGTGAAGTGATCCAAACAGAAAAGGATACACTTTTTATAAGAGTCATTTGGAATATAGATGTAAATAGGTATGTGAATATTAGTGTAAGCCTTTAGGATAAAGATATGTATGTGAAAGCAGATCTCTGAAAACATCTCCAGGAGACTAGCAGAGGAGTGGATTCCTCTGGAATTAAATGGAATTTCATTGTAGTAAGATGATGAAAAACCTGAAAACAGTTCAACAGCAGGTCTGGTGGTGTACCTGTAACTTCTTGTCACTCAGCTGTAAGCTGGGCACAGAACATCTTAATTTACAGGAGAGTTTTTTCAAAGTAGAAATTACTATTAAGTGATTTGGGGCAGAAAGATTGAACAGTGTGTTAGACACTTAACATTGTGCAAATCTGACAGCGCAGTCTTGTCTCAGCTTAATTGCAGTCTTCATCAGCTTTTTAAGAATACTGTAGCATTTTAAAATGTACTATATCTACTTAGTAAAATGTGTGAAAACCCCACAATCGTTTGTTTAAACACTGTTGTATTATTAAGGCTTGTGAAGTACCGTAACCACCCTGCATTGCAGACGAAGTCTGAGGGTAGCAATTGATCAAGAGCATTAAAAATATGTTGATGCCTGTGGTTATCAATTTATCATATCTACCCCCCGTTCTTTTTTGTAGTGAAATGAATGATGAACCCATTCTGAATCATCAATTCTCATAAAATGTATAACTCCAAATAGGAACATGCTAAAGAATTTATGAAGAGCACAGTGGGTCTGGATACATTATCTTGTTTGACATTGCTTATACAAGAAACCTGAAATACACAAATTGATTGATTTGTGTATTTCATCAAAGCTTGATTTAATTTATCAAAGGGAGAATGCCAATTTGCATTCATCAACAGATAAAGTCAGGTTAGAGTCAAGCTGCTGGCTCAAACCCCATTTTCACATTGCCTTTATTATACTCTCCACTCTCTTTGTTTAGTTTTAAAGGCACAGTTATGAGGCCCTCCCTTTTTATTTTTTAATGTTTTCTGAAATGTTTAGGGGAATGAGACAGTAATAACACTTTGTGTTCAGAACTTGTTCAGTTGGTGAAGGTGAAGGTTGGCAAGGTTTTTGACCTCACTGCTGTAGTACTGACCTTTTCACAACCCTAGAGAAGTCTGCCTAATATGTCTGCAAGCTGAGTTAAGGTGGAATTTGGGGCATTTTATAGCAGATAGGAGACCTAACGCCTGTTCCATCTCCCAGTTGTGCACACAGACTGAGATATTCAGCCCACAAAAAAAATACTTGTGCATCGAAATTCTATACTAAGCTTTAAAAGTTCATGTTACTTTTAGTCATGCCCCTTCTTTCAGCTGACATTTGTCTCCTTCATTTGTCCTCCGTATCCCTCTGTTCTTTAGGGCAGTAATTTTTTCTACCAGCATCCCATGAAATCCTTCCTAATTCCCTCCCTACTCCTCTGCATTGAGCCTTTGTCAACTCAGGAACAGTTCAGGAAATCCTTGCTAGAGGAAGGGACCCAGTCCTTACTCATCTCCCTGATTATCAGATAAGGGTGATATTTCTACTGACATCTCTCAGACGAAAGCCTCCTGCTGCTCATGGGGGTTATTCTCTGATCTGGCTCCCACTCACTGCACAAAGACAGGTCAGCAGTCATGCTCACCTGCAAAATAAGATGTCCAAATTCAAGACAGGTCTCCAAGTCAGCCTAGTTTCAACACCTGTGTTTTCCATGGATTTTAATGAAACTCCAAAAGAGCTATGCTCTTACAAATTTCATTCCATTTTCCATTAAGTGTCTCCATAAGTGAGAAGTTGCCTAATTCTGAGCCTAATTTCAGGTTGATTTAAAAATGTAGTTCTGCTCTTACGGCTGATTTATTGGAAAAATACCTTTTTGAGCTGTGTTCTCTAGATTTTTTATGTATAATTAATTACAACAGAGGCTTATTGCTTAGAGGGTAAAGTACTCTAGTGTAAAGATGTCACATCTGTTAGATAAGGGGACAGTGAAATCAGAAGGACTACCTGGAGTTGAGCTGAATGCCAATATTCAGTGGCTCTGATGTAATTAAACAGTACATTGCTCAATCTAGTCAGGAACACAGGAACAGGGAAATACTATTTAGAAGAGACTGTAATGTTATTACAGAGCCTGATTCAACAAAGCACTTGAACATGAGCTTCAGATTAAGCACACATTTAATTCTTCTTCTACTGCAAAACAAGTTAAAATGAGCATAAGCACAGTTGCCTCGCAGAATATATTAATTGCACTCAGAGAAGAAACTTGCAGGGACCACTTCACTGAGACCATCTCATAATCTCTAATGTATCTATCTATACTGACAACCCTTCTGTGACTATAAAACCTGCTACTAACTTCATTAAAAAAAAAAAAAAAATCCAAGCAGGGAGCTGAAGGACTGGAGAAAAAAGACTAAGCTCATGAAATGATTTAGCCCTTTAGTACCAAAATTATTTTGGTAATGGGAAGGAACCTAACACACTTGTACAATTTTGTAAGTACACCAAATTATTTTAGCAAATATAGGCCAAAAAGTCATAATCCTGAAAAGTGCTTCGTGATGTTTTGGGATCCCAGTCATCCCAAGAGTAGATGCATGGAAAAGAAGCTGAGTTTTCCTCTTCAAAGAGATATGAAGTGAAAATTAAATTCACACTTCCTGATACAGAGCAGGACACTATAACAATGCATCTAACATAGCCATGTTTACCAGGATTATGGTAAACAAAACACTCTTAACATCTGAGCTTTTGGGTCTATCACCAAGGTTCACAGACTGTCAGGTCTGAACTTGGTCCAGAAAAACACACCAAGTAAAATTACAACAGTTTCACTCATCACATTGCCAAAATATCTCAAACTCCACTTAAAAGTGTACAGTTGGCTTGTTTCATTAAAAGGAAAAGAGAGTTAAAACATCTAGAAGCTTTGGGAGAAAAATATGCACCATTTGTTTAAAAATTCAGTACTACAGCTGAAGAGCCAATATTTTTTCTCTAGAGCTGAAAAAATTTAACAAGATAAAAATGAGTCAGGAAGAGTTTCAAAAGTACACTGATACCACAGTGGAAATGGATAGGAAAAAAATGGAGGTAAAATGTTGAGTTGATTAATATGCAAAACTCCTAAATGAGATGAGTCTTGTTAGTGAATTAATTCCAAAATTCCACTTGCCTAACTCTTGTTAAAATTCCCTTATATGAATCACTTTTCTGCAGTAGCTGAAATCAGTCAAAGTTTCAGAGATGAAATGGCTGAAAATTCTTAGGGATTTACTTTAAATGCATCATTACAACACAGGGCACTTTCCAATTTCATTCTTGGTTCCAAGAAACCTGCCAGAGAGCAGGAAAATGCTTGTGACTTCCATTAGCCTTTTCAGCAGGACTGCCATAAATTTCTTCCCTATCCAAGGATACATCAACAGGAAGACAGACCACTGTATGCACAAAGTGAAACTATCTGTTACACAGAAGAAAGGTGACTTGGTACCAGTTCATCATCTGTGTGCATAATTCATTATATTATATGATGTGTTTGGCATGAAAAAAAAGGGAAAGACTTAACTAAAAATAATATCAGCCGTGTTCTAAAAGCTAAAAGTTTTCATTTCCTAATGAGATCATCTATTCCAGGTAGATGAATCTGCTCTTTGATAAAACAATTGAAAAATAAATTGCATTTGCAAAAGCTGGCTTGTACAAATCCACATAGAAGAGGATTATATTCCAATGAAAATATGTGAAGCATATAACTGCAATGACAAGAACACAATAAAGCAAAGTAATATTGGGAGTAAATACAAAAAGCTTTGTGATGAAACACTGAAGAATGACCTCAGTGGCTATCTCCAGGGTTACTTTCATTATATGAAGTTGATTTTAGGACTGAGAAATATTTAGTTGCAGATGATGCTTTCTAGCATTGTTAAGAATTGAGAGAGCAGCAAAAGGATTAAAACATACCACAAGAATTGTGTGGCTAAACAAGCAGAGACACTTGATGCAGTCTTTTTAGTTATTATTATTATTACTATGACAATACTTGTAGATCCTGTCAATCTAAGTGTTGTGATTAGATTGGTTCTGCTCAAGAAACTATAGATGAAATAAAGTAGGAATTGCAAAATGTAGTTTTGTAGGAATAGAATTTATATCTGCTCAGAATTACCTCATGCCCTGCTCAGCTGAGATTTCCCTGGGGAAGGTTTGGTAATATGTAATGGAAATGTGTGACAAAGCTTCTTTGATTTTTCATTTCAAACTGATTTCTAGGTATATATTCTACAAATTTTAAATGTAACATTGAACACTGAAATAACTTGTGATTTTTTCTTTCCATTTTTAAATCCATTCAAGCATAACACAATTTTCCTCCTTTGTCCCCAGGGTTTTCTGGTTTTAGTATTGATTAGAAGAAAAGTAAATGTAATTCCCTCAAAACCCTACTTCCTGACACATTTGTAACAGTGCTGCTCAGTCCTTCCCTCTGGAAGATTAGGCAGAGGTAGGGTGAGGGTGAGGATGGCTTACATGTGCACATTGTGGGTCAACAGCAGAAGCAGGACCAGAAATCAAACAGCCAGTGGTATTGACTCATTTTTGTCTTCAAACACACAGGGACGCACTCCTAATCTGAATACACATTGAAAACAATGCTTTGCACTGCACCTAAACAAAAGAAAGCATCCATCTTTTATGGAACTACATTGATATACCTGATGCAAAGCAGAGCAATACCTGTTTTTTAGTGTTAACCCAAGTGTAAGTCTTGGCTATTAAAAGCACCTGAACCCCCATCAAAAATACTAAAAATATTATGTGTATTCCCAGATTAAAAAATTTTTTAAAGCATCCAAAAATTCAGTATTCAACAACAGCCTCATATTACTTATGGCAATTGCTTAATAGTCTCGCAATTAAAAAAATAAAAAAAAGCCCTAACAACACCCCCTCCTCTCAAAAAACCAACGAAAAAAACCCTAAAAATAACCCCAAATTTATTAGAATAGCTAAGAGAAACAAAAGTAAATTTCAGTGAGCTAAGAGATGGTCAATGGGGTGGAATGGAATACCATTTCAAGGGCAGGATCAAAATTGCTGCCGGTTCTCCTGGACACTTTAGCACCAGGAAACACCAGGATGACTGTGCTCCTACCTGAATCCATGCCAAAAAGACCATCAGTAAGACAGTCAGTGAGACAGAATGCAGCTGGGAATAGCTAATAGGGCAAGAAGCTCTTTGCCGGGGACAGAAGCTCTGCCTGTGTGCACTTGAACTTGGATGCTGAAGGGTTGCTGTGCACTCAAGGTAACAAGGCTTCATGAAATAAGGCTTCAGGATACCTTATTCAGGCTCACCTGAGTGCCACTTCCCTTAAGCTGGTGCTGATTTGCACGGCTTTTCTAGGTATTTGGAGCATAGACAAAGAACAAAACATCTCTCTGGGAAAAAAATCAAACAAAACAGGCAGGGATCCTTAGAAGCAGCCATAACCCCAGTTGTCTGAGTAGGAACTATTGGAATGGCAGAAAATCCTGTCTTTGCACTGTACCATGGATCAGTAAACTACCAGAGTTTTGCATTTCCTGAAGTTTAAAGAGGAAGAATCTCACTGGAAATTAAAGCCGAGTCAGATGAAAACCTCACTGATATCAGCAGGGGAAGCCAAACAAAGGGCAGGCAATATTTCTGTTTGTTTAAAGGCTGTAGGGATGCAAAAGGAAATCTATTTGTCCCAAGGCATTTTAAAAGAGTATTTATACTTTTCCTGTGTGTGTAACTTGGTATAATTACTGCAGTAAGAAGAAGAAAGAAAATTTCAAAGAACTCTTTGTTGCCAAATTTTTGAACTGGTTCAAAGCACTAAAACTGGTATTTATAACACAGATGCACATCAGATACATTTCCAAAGGTTAGTGGGTTGGGCAGCAGACACAGTTGCTGCCTTTCAGTGCCAGCTCGGGCAGTAGTGATGGTTTTGTAGTGCAGAGTTATCCAGCCTCATGCTGGGCTGCAAGTTCCATGTTCAACACAACAACTTGGCTGTCACACTGTGCATCTCGGGGTGGGGCAGGAGGTGCAGCTTCTCAGGCATGTTCCTGGGACCTGCACACCTGCAAACAGTTTGGTAGTGTTTTGTGACCTAAACAATTTCAAATAAGTATGACTGTACTGATTTTACCTGTCTATACAGGGATGCACCATCCTTGGAAGTGTTCAAAGACAAGCTGGATGGGGCTTTGAGCAACCTGATCTAGAGGAAGATGTCCCGGTCTGTGGCTGGGAGTTGGAAGCAGATGATTTTTCAGGTTGCTTCCAACCCAAACCATTCTATGATTTTACACTTCTGGCACTAAACCCAGTGCCAGAATGGCATTAGAGCCAGCTGGTGGCTGTAATAAATTATGAAGGCATGATGGATGTCTGTTTTCATCTTCTTGCCTTCCATGCCTTTCATGGAAAAATGTGGAGTAGGGCTATTAGCACAAGAGAATTTTGAGAGCAGTCTGTGTCTTGGGAAGGGCCGCCACAAGTGAAGATTTAACAGTGAGACCAGGGACTGACCTACCTGTTAAACCCTCACTGACTGCAAACATATGCTCTTAGCAAGATGGTGAGCACATCCATTGCCAGATGGACCACCCACCACCATCTAAATCCTAACATTAATCATCTCCCTCAAGCCACATGCATACAGTGCAGCCCAGACTTGATCACTGCCTTCTCTGTTCCAGGCTTTACTTTCTTCCCCAAGGTATCCCAATGCCTGTGACAGGCCATCCACACTGCCAGGCTGATGCTGAAGGACAGTGTTCTGCAAGGGAGCATCATGGCACAGGATCAATGTCACTTTGATTTACCCACAGGTGCTTTCTGCAGCCAGCTGGACTGCAGGGTTTGAGGCTCCACCCCTCATTGCTGGCCAAGGGAAGGATTTGAGGGGCTGGGCACAAAGCACAGTGTATTTGCCAGTGGTGATTATGGCTGCTGACTCCTGGAATTACCCTCCTGCTGATAGCAGGGTAAATGAAGGGGGAACTCACCCCCTGAGAAAACTTCACCCTTTCTGAGTGATTGGAGGCATATTGTGCCCACACAGGGGAAGAAAATTTCACAGATTCATTGACTGCTTTCGTCCCTTGGGCAGCAACATGCAGAGTGGAAATCAGTAGGAATTATTTCGAGAAGATAAAAATCAACCAACCAAAAAACCCAAACCCCAAAAATCCAAAAATAAATTGAAGAAGAAAAGGCAAGTAAGGAACCTTCTTGAGCAATCCATAGGTGTGTTTCTATCAAATTATTCTGAACACTTATAATATTCCTCCAGAAGCCCTAAAGAACTTTTATGACACGTGGTAAAACCATTAGTTATGAGCTAAAAAATTGCAGCTGTGTCAGGCAATTTGATAAGAGAAACAGCACCAATGGATTACAGGCAGAGAGCAGAGGCCAGTCCTCTCTGTCTGAGTCACAAGCAACTCCCCTTTTCCCATTCAGAGAATGAGCAGCTTTCATTTTGCCACACAGTCAAAAAAGTATTAAATGAACAAGGTAAAATCAACTGGTTGACCTGGTCACTGTAGTTACAAAGACACAAAAACTGCTGAATGTCTCCAAGATGAGACAGATCGTTGGGATATCAGATCATGAGGAAAATCCTTCTCTTGAGAAGGACTCTTCAAGTTACATTTCCAAAGTTGGAAATGATAAAAATCTAGAAAGTTCTTAAACCCAGAAGTTTGATACAAAAATGAGCTAGTTATGTACACTTCTTAATTCTGTTCTTTCATAAAGATTTTGTTAAAATATTCAGTGGTTTCCACTCCAGAGATGGCTGCATTTCACAGGTGAGTGAAACCATCACTGCAGACAATATCTGTAGAGCACTTGTTGAATTTCTGTAAGCTTTATTATTACTGATTCAATCTGTGCAAGAGGAAAAAGGGCATCCAAATGGCACTTAAGATGGAATAAGGAGCCCTTCATAAAGCTATTAAGAAATTAATAATTACAGGAAGACAGATGTAATCACATCCAGAAGATCAATGCAGCTTTTAATGAAGAAGAATTTCAAGACCCTAAATACAAATTGAGATAAGAAATTTCTGAGGCTCTCCCACATACTCCTGGTAGATAAAAGGGACCAAAGAACAAAGGAATTTCAGTGCTGTTACACAAAACAAAATCATTCTGGGATCCTACTGAAACCCTTGAGGAAGCTGTTTTGAGCTGTGAATCCACGTCTTCTTTGATGTATGATTCTACTAGATTTTTACAAATGGTCCTAGTAAAAAATCATTTAGTGTGATCACTGCAAATGGGGCACATGACATGAAAAGTTGAGTCCTGTTAAAAAGCTTGTGCTTTCAATGGAGATGGAAAACCTTAAGACTCCCACAGACTTAAATAGCTGGCTACAAAGAAATCCTTCTCTCCCACCCTGCAGATATCTCTAAGCAATGGCTTGATAGAGAAGACAAGTCTTCGTCATCCCTTGCATGTGGTTGAGGCTAGGAGACTTGGCAGGACACCTGCACATGGAGTGTCTGTGTTAGGGATATAGCTTGGCCAAGGAAAAGCAGGAAGAATGTTGTGTCTCCTCTGCCTCCCTCATCTGAATCCTCTAGGTTTAGAATGGACAAACAAAACATGGTTGAGAGAGCAATTCCGTTGAGCAGAAACTTTACCTCCTGTCGGCTGTGAGGAAAACGGACAAAGGGGAACGATAATACCTGACTCCTGTAGTGAGGAATTATATGGGAAAAAAGCACAGGAGAAAACAAACTGAATTAGCAAGTCCACACATAATAAACCTACAAACCCCAGCCTCTCCATGTACATTCAGCTATAAAGCAGATGCCCTGCACACAGGCAAATACACACTAAAGAAAATGGAGTGTTTTCTCAAAAGACCATAGAAGAAAATAAAGTCCCCAAACAAACCCCAAAGCATCCTAAAAACAGAGCAAGGGGGAATGAGCTACT
The DNA here is from genome assembly GCF_965178545.1 of Coloeus monedula. Lineage (NCBI taxonomy): Eukaryota > Metazoa > Chordata > Aves > Passeriformes > Corvidae > Coloeus > Coloeus monedula. The sequence goes on along the minus strand of NC_138788.1, from coordinate 27,915,161 downwards.
GCTAAAATCCTAGGGCCCTAAGATCTGAAAATGGTGTTACCTTGAAAGAATGCAAGCATTAGCTTTCAGGAGGAGGTAAACACAAAAAGAAAATGTTTTTGCCAATAAACTCTGGAAAGGAATTTCTGTCTTGATCTCCTCTTTTTCTTTTGTCTGCAACATGTCAGTACATCTCTGTGCTTTCCTTATGACTGCCTCCAAATCCCATACATTGCACCTCATCAGGAGAAATAACAAATAATGCTCCACTTACTACATATCTCTAGTAGATACCAAACTTAATTACAAGCAACACTTTGTCTGATCAATGGGGGAGTTGGAGAAAAAAAAACCCAACAAACTAGTCTTAGCACAAAATGGACATTGAAGAATAGTTGCAGCTAAAACATTGCAGAACACACTGTGGAGAGCAATTCTTCATTCACTAGGAGCTAGTTCTGCTCCAGATTTGCAACTGTGACAGCTCTGCAAGCTTTGCAGGAAGCCTTTCCATTTGTACCAGCCAAAGATCCAGCTCACAGTGAAGCACATTTGAAAGAATTTCCTGGTCAATACCTGCCTGAAGTTTGTTTCCAGCGCTTACCAGCAAAGTTCATTTGTTATGATGGCAAAAATAAAACACTCCTCTGAAAAGAAAGAAAATCCTCAATTATCAAACTACTGGCTTCAGCGGTATTTTTGGGGAGAGAAGGTAAAAAGGACAAAGTCTCAAGAGATTTTGAGGATTAGTAGGGATTTAGTAGGAAATGTACTGCAGACAGCAACTTTTGTCAGTAATTTTGAAGACATGGTTGGCCTGATTCAACAGGATGGAAAAGTCCAAAATTTGACACTGAAAAATGTTTACCAACAAAAGAATAGTAACATTATGAAACAAGCCCAAATTCTTTTCATAGTCAGTACATAGTATCTTCCTCAATCTGCTTCAAATCACAGTTACAATATTAGTTCTGAGTACTTCTGAGTGTACATTTGTCAATTGATAAACATTACAGGTAATATGTTGAATTAGTTATGATATGCTGAATACCTGGCTATGGGGCTCAGCTTTGAAAAACTCACTGTTCTTAAAGTGGAATAGACTTGAAAATGAAAAACATTCACTGGAAATGAAGAGAAGGACTGCTTAGCACCATACCACATGCAGCCACAAGGAAAGGGGAAAGAGATGTGCAATGCCTACCTGGACAAAAAGAAGGTCTGGGATCTTTTCTAGTTCCACAAAAGGTCTTGCAAAGTATAGGTCTAGCTCAAAAGCTAAGATATACAAGATGATTATTGATAACAATTTGAAATGTAAAGTTGCAAAGATGTAAGGAATGTAGAAGACATAGCAATTTAATGATATGGTTTTCAGTCCACCTACATGAGTTTCCTCTTACCAGTGAGCTCTTCCCATTTTATTTTGGGAGACGTCTTTGCCTGGCCATGGGTTTTCAGATAGGACTCAGAAACAGCTTGTCTACGATAAATAAAATGTTGTCAGATTTGATACCTCCTGTCTATAATGTTCCCAAGTAGGGAAATGCCAGGAAGGATTAAACCCAGGAATAGAGTTTACAATGTGACTGTACTAACCATTGGGTTACTAGGTCAGAGAATTCCAATGGATTATTAATACACCAAAAAATTACTTTAGCTTACTCTACAAGCATAGGATAAGAAAGTGATGTGTCTTTCAAAATGTTCTGTTCAACCTGAAACAGAAATGCTTTTGTGTTTGTTTCAGTAATAACCCTCCTCAATTAAAGGTTATCAGAGCTGATTTTTCCTTTGATTTGTTGCTGTGTGTATTGGATGAAAAATTGATTATACATTTCAGCACACAAGTAAATGTCCTCAGCACTTTCTGTACGATAATGAATGTACTTAGAAAGATATGAACTTCAATAACAAGATTTTTGTGGGGATTTTGGTTTTTTTTCAGGTTGTTTTTTTTTTCATTATTTATTTAAACACGTATGATGTATGAGACTTAGGAGAAAGGTGAGCATCTCAGCCTGCTGCACACTTTGCTATTAGGAACGTGCCTGATGTGTTTCTGAGAAGCAGTTGGAAAAATCCCCTCTGAATTGCTTTGATTTCCATTGTTCTGCTCCTCTTTTAGGCCCTTCTCCACAAAAAAAACCCAAAAACCCACCACCACCACCAAAAAAAAAGCCAGTGCTGTTTGGGTAGCACTCATGCAAAACTTGGACCAAGGTTGTTCACTAACAGTGAAATGTGCTGCACTTGAGCAGCCTCACCCACACAAACTCCTGAGAAAGGGGTAGGAAAAAGATGGCCATGCATCTCTAGTGCTCTGTCTCCTGGGTTATGAGGCAAAAAGAAGAAAGGAATCAGGCAAATCTAGTTTGACTCGGGAACTGCTACAGGTTGACACTTTGTGTTATGATAGAAGCCAAAGAAGCTGTTCTGTGAGCAAAGCTGGACAGGTATTTCATGCAGGTCCACTTTGTTCTATTTGTAGCCTTAAAAAGCATTGGTCTGATTTGCTGAAACCATTTTGAGAAGGATTTGAACATGTTAGAGACACTGTCCTGGGAACTCAGAGTATGCTACTGAAACAGAACTTAAATGCATGAATCACGGCTGGCAGCAGACTTAGGAGGAAATTGTGCTCTTCACTTTTAGTGTTACAAAGATTACTCTTCACTGCTCATAAAACCTTCATGTATAGGAGAAGACATCCTACTGACAAGTATTATTAGCCATGCACAGGCCTAAAAAAGTTAAACTGGTTAAGCAGCTGGAGTTTCTTTGCCTATGAACATTATTTTTTTCTCCCACTCATATCAGAAGTGAGTATGACCATCTCGTTTCTCTTTCCCACCACCAGACTCTTCAGGACCTCCTAAGATTTCTCTTACCTCATTTCCAAAGCAGTAATATATTAGTACCCACAAGGTAGCTTAAATGTGTTAGTCATATGGACCATAAAACCATTTTGATTCCTCATGAAGCAAAACATTGTTTTGCTCCCATTTCCTTTCTCCCTCTCCCTCCAGTGTCCCTCTCTCACTCACTGCTCCCTTCCACATTGGAAGGAGCACTTTAACAACAGAATTAATTAGTCAAGCCAGCTACTCTGGCTTCATAACTCATTCCCTTTGTTATTCACTATTGAGTCATGACACAGAAGGTGGGTGTCGATCTTGAAGGTAGGACAAAGATACAAAATATTTCCATCAGGTGCTGGGAGAAAGGTTACAACCTGCTTCATGCAGAATTCAATTAGGAATCACAGACAGGGGAAGCAAGTTTGTATTAATTCCTACAGATGACAGAATGCTTTCATCTATTTCTGTTTCAACTCTTTCCTGTAAAAGATTTTTAACTAATCACAATATTATATTAGTTCTTTTAAAACAGTAGGTGATCAATTGACTTTCAAAGCCTGAGAAAAAAAATTTAAAGATTCCCAGATATTTCATGGAAATCATCAAAAAAGATCAAATTCAGAAGCAATTCTGAAACTAACTAAATTATCTACCCAAGTATTTCTATTGCACTGCTATCTGGGTATTTTTGTATCATGAGGCATTTCTAAAGTGTTCAGTAGGAAATGCGGATAGACTCAAGCAGGCGGGGTTTCATCTGTTTGCCTAAATGAAGGGCTATAACAAATTAGTGTCTGGTATACTCCATGTGGCTTTTAGTTCTAAATGTCTGATGGAAAGACCTTACCAAAAAAATAATTTGACACCTCTGGTCTTTATGCCAGTGAATGTTGGGAGGAAAATGAGTTGATCTTCTGTCGGAAATTATCAGCTGCGTCCACAGAGGAGGGCCAGATGCTGATCTAATGCTATGCTAAAGCAGAAAGTGAAATTTTCCTGGAAAACCTTCTGAACTATCACCATTTCCTCTAATATTTGAAACATGTAGGAATAAGCTTTTCTTTCTTTTCTGATTTGTGTGTATGCATATATGTGTGGGTACAAAAACTGAAGAATACGTACAAAGCTGATAAATGCATATTTAGAAAAGATATGTTTGGAAATGACAGAACAGATCTACCAAAGAAATTTAGGCTTTCTGATATTCCCAAATCTAGATGTGTCATTTAAATTTGCCGTTCCAACCAATTAACCTTTGAGACAGTTTGACATTTAATTGGCGGCCTATTTTGCAAAACTACGTCAACTTGGAGTGGTAGCCTGATTTTCTGTTGCCACCATTTTTCCTGCTGAGTCAGGAACCATCTGGAAGAAAATAGGTGTTTTGATGCTCAACAGTCATTTCTTGTGCATGGATTTATACCACATGTTAATGTTACCAGCTCCTTCAGTCGTTTTCCATAAAGTTCAGGTTCCAGAAATTCATAGGGGGCATGGCTGAATAATTGAACCCATTGCCTCCTTGTGTCAGTCAACAATGTTTTTTGCTCTAGCTTCATATTCATTGCTGCTGTAAGGAGAGTTAATGAGAAAATAAAGTTGAAGCCTCATCCTCTGTGCAGATGGCACATATTTGATGGGTCAGATTCTCTTGCATGACATGCTTATTGCTTTACTCGTTTCATCTACTGTCTGAGTCATGTCATTAATCTAAAGTGCAAGATCTTCACTTTAGGAGTTATTTGAACTGCTTGGAAAAGGATGGGCTCATGATAAAAGTGCTCAACAAAGTAAATATTTATTTCCCTCCTACTATTTCCCAGATTATTGAGAGAACAGCAATTAATTCAAATACCCTGGTTGGTGCATGCATGAATAGACACAGGTAGGTGACCAGAACAACCACAAAACTATGGCTGAAGTGCAAAGAGTGAATTTATTTACTCTTGTAAAGAGGATGATCCTGAAACAACACCCGGGCAGCAGAGACACATAAGTGGGAACATCAGCACTGTCAGAAATTCTGCTTCTCAAAAGAGACTGAGGATAAAGAGCAGCAGGCATAATATAGGGTTTCCCAAACTGATATTCTCCAGTATTTCCAACTGAAAAGTCACTTGAGGGAATCTACCCCCTTCTCACCAATCTTCAGCTTTTAACCCTCTCCTCCCAACAGCGGGTGTCTTCGAGAACTGTGTTGTAGATTGTAGTCTGAGAGGAGCCTTCTCAGCCAGCAGATTTGCTGAAAAGAGTTTTCAGGCTGCCTCCCAAGGACCACTTCATAAACCTGAGGTGAAGACCCAGAAAGAGGAGACATATGGTTTAAGAAAGCAGTGAGAGAAATTCCATGCAATGACGTAACCAAAAGTCTTTTGTAAAGTATCTGATGCATATTTGAATTCAGACTGCAACTTCTGGAGGTTGGCACAGAAACAATGCAAGAGAGAAGTGCCAACTGCTGCCCACTCTGCCTTTCCACCAGACTTCATCACCCTGTTTCCTGAGGCAGCAGAACGAATGGTGTGTCCAGCCCTGAGCCACTGCAATTCAAAGCTTGATGTATTCTCTTCAGGGTCCACCCGGTGAGGTGCCCTAATCTGCCATCCATCCCTCCAATGGACAGTTCAGGATTCATAAAGCCAGCTCAAGTTTTCTGAGTGGTGGAAGCAAAAGCAAATGTCACCCTTCTGGGCTAGAAAGTGATGCCAGCCCCTGCTGTGGTGAGAAGCCAGGCTCCACACACGCACAGGTCTGCGTGCCCCAGAGGCACCTCTGGAGCTGTGCTGCAGCACTGGATCCTCAACTGGAGCCTCCCCAACAGCCCACCCTGCTCATGCCTCTGAAGCCTCTGCCTGCTGAGCCACCAGCTGGTCCCTGGTGCTATGTTTTTAGGGATTGCCACCCTGGAGCCAGCTTTGAAGTAGCTGACAAATACTGCAAGAGTGATAACTGAGGCAGAAGGAGCCCAGAAGAGTGCAGCTACCAAAATCCTCATCTTCCTCCTCAGTTCCTCTAAGCTGTGTGGGGCTGCACTTGACCTGGGTGCATCAGTACTCCCCTGCTGAGATTGCAGGCAGAGGAAGAGAGAGAATTTAGCCCCCTTGGTTACAAGATGTAAATTAATATAATCCTTTTGCTTGTTCAGGATGGAGGTATATATGTTCCTAGGCAACCATGGCTTTTGGGGGAATTTTGAAATTCTCTTGATTATCTCTCCTAAGGCATATACTGAGACCTGACCATTTCAGTTTTCTACTGAATATTTATTACTGTTTTCTATATGGTGCAATCTGGAGCTTGGTACAACTGGTTCTGAGCTCAGCAAGGAGCTTTATGTACAACCGTTAACGCCATCTATGCCTTAGAAATACTAATGATGGATTCACACTGATAGAAAGTGGGTATTTCCAGCTAAATCATAAGAAATTCATTAAATCTAGACCTGGATAATCTACCATGCATTCAATTAGAATGCTTGCCTGCCACAAAAAGCAAATATGAAAACCTGCATATTAAAAACACCCATCCACTGCCCAAAAGAAGAACTCAAGCTGTCCTTCCAAGGAGGTTGCTCCTTCTTTCTGCCTCCCCCACTGTCACTATTAGCCTAAGAGCAGAGAGAATTCCTTGGAGGGATGCAGAGGACAATCCACTGAATAATGCTGTGGGAGTGATTTGTAGCTTTCCCCAAAGCATGAGCTGATTTGTTATGAATAGAACACAGCCTGCTGCTCTGTTGAAAGCCAAATCTATGTGACTGATTTTCTTTTAATACATTTATGGTAAAGAATGATTCTGCATTTGATTGCATGACCGATTGCCCTGACACATACAGCTGATATTCTACCTGTGCAATCATAATTCTACACATACTGACAAAAGAAAAAGCAGAAAAAAAGAGACATGTTTTAGCTGACTGCCTTACTTTCTCATTCCACTAGTGCAAAGGCTATCTGATTTAAATTCTTTAAAGACACATCAGTTGGAAAGAAGCATTTCAGGTTATCATTTTAACAGTGTATTTGCAGTGTGGTTTAAAACGACAGTATATGTGGATTTTGACTGGGGAGACCACTTACTGGAAAAGTAAAACCTGGTAAAAATGTGTGGGATTACGTAATTGATTTTTGGATGTTCTTGCTAATTAAGGAAGTTTAAAAACCTTGTCATTTTCTCTGGGTAACCAGATATAAACAAGATCCACCTTTGAGGGCAGAAACTCATTGTCCCTGTAGGACTGGGGGAATTGAATCTTTATTCAGAGTACTTAAACACAGCCATATATCAGGAACTGAATGGAAATTATTTGGCAAAATATACTGAAACTAAGCGTTCTATTGTCCCTGCCTGTGCTGTCCTGCTTCTACAGAAGACTGTTTTATAAGAGAAACAGCCCACAAACAAGGAAAGTTGGCAAGTTCCCATTTTTGCAGGGCATATCCAAGTTATTTCATAATAACTTTGGTGTATCCTCTGCAGAATGGGAGAAAACCGACTAGAAATTGCTTATGCTTTTAGACACCTGGGAGAAAGGATATTGGATAACTCCTCCAGAGGCTGACCCGGGGCTGGAAGAGGGAGGTCTTTAAACAGATGAAAATGACAATGGCCAGAGAATACAGCATAATAACTTTGCCTCCTACTTTCTATTCATTAAACTGAGATATCCTCTTGGTTTTCTTTTCTGAGGAATATCATTACCCAGTTCCATGCCATCACTTTCCCAAACCAGAGATAAAACTGGGAAAAATGTAACCTCCAAAACTGGCCAGAAGAGACCAGTGATCAAATCTTAGCAATGTTGGGTGCATATTCTCACGCTCAGAGAAAAATCAAAGTCAGCCACCACTTAAAGTACTTCCTCATACATTTATTTTTGTCCTATTTCCTGCATCACTGCTACCCGAATAAACAATCCATCACATTCAGAAGATACTACTCCCCACTTGTCATCATTTGTACAAACTACTGTGGTATCAGTCATTTGAGAGATAGAGTCTCATCTGACACTGTTATTTCAACTATGTGGTTTCTGATTTTTAACAAGGGATGATAACATCATTGTAATGAGCAAAACATAAGCATTGCATTAAAACAAACAGTGGTGGCTTTAACTGTTGTTCTGCAGCAAATCTAGAAGGAATAGTAGCATTAAGTTATACTGATTTGTGAACAAAGACTCTGATTGTAATTTGAGAGGGATTTGTTTATAATGACACAAAGGAGTTAGCAAAGCACTGAAGTTACACCTAAGGTAGCTGACAGCAATTTACCACTGCCACAACAACTGCCACCAATATTGTTGGGAGTGGATTTTACACAGGACATCACACTTCTTCTGGCTATGAACTCAGTTCACCCACACCCAAGCCTGCTATCAATCCATACTTTAGGCAAATATTACCTATTAATTGCAAAAGCACATTTAGACATGGAAAAAAAATTTGAGGTTCTGACCTATAAATGATTTTGTAGAAGATGAGGCTAGAACTGGATGTGAATGTTTCTCTCAGGAAACCATTTGTCTGCTGAGCAGTGAAATGTTATTTGGTGATAAGTGGGTCAGGTGTAACAAGAAAGATGCAATCAACACTTGCAAATTTTTTTTTAAGGGGGAAAAATCCTTTGACATTAATTCTCATGATTCCTAGGAAATGGGGACAGGCTGGCAGAGTTTAAATGACTTAAAATGATGCCCATGGCCTTCTGCAAAATCTGATTTCAGCTCCAATGACTGATGGGTTGCCATTAGTAGAAGAAAAAAAAGTTCAGAAATTGAGCCAAGTAAATCAAGAAAGACCTTTTGAGTTTACAATGAACGCTTCAACATGATTCAAAAAGTGTTTTAACCAAGATTTCATTTTCTGTAAATATATGTTGCCTTCAGAATATGAACCATTCATTTCCATGAGTCTCTTTTGAGCCAGACTTTCATTTGGCTTGAAAAGATGCCCAACTTTCCCTGCCAGCTTTTCAAGGTTTTATTTGATTTACTTCAATGACATTGGTGGACTTCAGCTTCTGCATGAGCTCTGGCAGAAACTCTCCTCTTTTTAGCTCTAGGTGGCTAAGATAGATGAAACTTTGAAGTTCCCACTACACATTTTTTGAATTCCTTTTCTTAATAGCTGAAGCAGTTTTCTTTTTAGTTAAAAAAAAAAAAAAAAAGAAACTACTTTCAGGTTCATGAAAATATGCTACGAATTCCTGTCATGAGTGGCCAGCTCACTCCACTGCAAGATACAAAGCAAAGTGAAAAATAACTGAAAATTAAATTGTTCCAACATTATACACAGTGAAGTAAAAGGTGCGACTGGCTCACTGTCTGAATGGAGAGGGAAAACTGCTTCAATGTTAGGACAATATTTAATAATTTTTTAAAATCAGAAATTTAAAAATAGGGCTTTTTATTTTATCCCTTTTAAGCTTCCAAATTTGGAACATTTATTTTTATTTTTTCTTTAGAATGGAGCATGTTTCAAAAAAAATAGTCCTCTGATTCAAAAATGTACTCATTTTATTTGACAAGAAAAATATTTTTGTTTACTGAGAGAAGAGGGACATTCTGCCAATTACACTACCCAAGGGAGAAATGGTCTCAGGCAAAATTACAGCTCATCTGTGAATTTTTCTCCTCAAATCAAGACACAGCTGTACCATTTTGAATTTTCTTGTAACCCCAGCCTTTCATGACTTTTCTCTTGAGAGCTCCAAACTGTACCCTCTGCTCTAACACAGACTCCAGTGCAAAACCAGAGCCAATTCTGGTGACTTCTGGGTTTGGGGGTTTTTTTGAACTTCAGAAGAAATTATCTGAAATTTGCAAAACGTATCTTCCAAGTTACACTGAACACCACTTCCTTGGAGTTTTTCACCTGAGATCAGAAAACTTTCTACCGTGTGTGCTTTGCTGATGACCAGAACTGCTCTGAGGTGTCAGAGAAATCAAAACAGCTCTCTAATGAATTTTTAGCATACTTGACTCTACTGCCAAAGCCTAGACAATGTTGTTGCCATTTTTACCATGGAATATGTGTCCATACATAGAAAAAAGGTCTTGAAAGTACATGTATCATAACTAAGATAAAATTTGAGAATTTTTAAATTAAACCAAGTACTGTAAAGCAAACAGAAGAGCAACAGACAACCTCTTCATTTACTAGGCCTCCAGGAGAGCTCTGTGACATAAATAAATGAGTTATGGGTAAGCTGATTTCAGTTTGGCTTTACTCATACAGTGTAATGTAGTTTTTTGTTAATTAAGAAACAGAGTATAACCTGACACTATTTGAGGAATAGGATTATAAAGATGTAATTTTATGTTAGACTGCTGTGTAAATAGGCTCATTCCCAATTTGTTAGAGCAGTGAGCATTTTGATAAGATACCTGGAAAGCCTGACTACATTAACAGTATAACATTCATAATTATGTTATTGTTGAGTGATGGCAACATAAATGAATACACGATGGATTAAAAGAAATGCAGGATACAGAAGTGCACGTAAGCATAAAGGTTTAAGATTGATGCTGAAAGTAAATGAATAAAATTGAGCATTTAAGTAGCATCCCTTGCAACTCCATATGCAAATCCTTGTGATATTCTTGCCCAGAAAAACCAACCCGGGTTTATGGCCAGAAAAGGAATGTCCCATTCCAGAGATATTAAGAGCTGTGATGAGCCCCCTTCACTTTGCATGTTCACAGCACATTGTAAATCTCTCTCTTTCCCAAAGTGTATTATCTCAAGCTGATGCTTTCAAACAACTCCTCCCCATGAGGATGATGACCCAGGCCTGATATAGCACCAAAACTAAATTCCATGTGAGACCCCTTCCCTGTCTTCCTCCCAGTGCTTCACAACTAGACCACCCTTTGCTGCATTTCTGGCAAGGATTCAAAGTGGTGTTTTACAGGCTCAGAGCAATTTGTTCACTGACTCCTGCAGAAGGGCCTCTGGGCATGGGGACTAACTTCTCCATGAGATGGCTCCTGCTGCAAGGAAGCCACCAGAGGGAGCGATGCCATCAGAGCCGCCCTTTAAACAAACCTATTTAGGATTGCTGTAGCAGCTTGGTGTCAGCTCACTGGAAGATAAGTGCTGCTTGTTGAGTGCTATTTTTAATTAGGCAAACATAGCACTCCAGCAATCATGGGACTGATGATGCAGCTACTTCCCAGCTTCATTATAACTGAAAACATATTCCTATGCCCTGGATTGCTCTTCAAGCACCTGTGTAACAGCATCATTCCCCCTCATTTCCAGGGAGACTGGGATTCAATTCTCTTTTGACCCACAAAAGTGCTTGTGCAAGAAGTCACAGCATAGTCAGGACCTTCAGCTCACTGTGCAGGTCTGGTGTTTTCTGGACTGTCACCATAGACTTTTGCAACAATTTTTAGGGCATAATGGAGTGCCCCACTGTGGCACTCCTCAGCTGAGGTTCGCTTGTTCCTGCTGTACTGCTCCAGTACAGCACAGACAGCTTGGACACAGAACAAAAACTCTCAGCTGTCTGTAAGAGTCCTTAGCCAAGATGACACCGTCACCAGGTCATCATTCCCCTGCCTCTGAAGCATTTGGCTGGAAAAGCCCACAGCCTTGAAATGCTGGACCAGTACAGCTCCTTTCAGGTTTATCCACTCTGGCTTACAAGGACTGCCCCCAGAAATGCCCTCTGGAGCACCTCACAGGAAACAGCCAGCCTAAAATCCAACCTCCCAAGCCGTCCTTGGAGCAGCAGCTGGGTCCCACATGCCCAAACAGCACCAGGGGATTTAACATCTTAGGAACTCCTCATGTGGTTATAGAAATGAGGCACATCATCCTCGTGGATACTCTGGATATGTTGGCTGCAATTTTTCATTTAGGTTCAGAGAAAATATCACCTCATGGAACACCTGGCCTAGTTCCTCTAGTCATAGAAACAAAAAAGAACCTATGGACCAACTCCACGTTTAAATTAAAGGTGTGTTTTCCCCCGTTATGGGATATATACTCTGGAACAGCCCTGGTCTAATGTTTAGGAAAGAAAAATTTCTATCATTACAGTTAATTTAGCTTTGCTTGTTCTTGGTCCAATATCCTCCTTTCAAAATGTTTCTCTTCCATGTAAAACCTACTCAGCATAGGACATTATCATCCTTTGAAGCAGCCAAGAAAACTTTGATGTAAAAAATACTCATCCAAGACTGTGTGGCCTTTACTGCTTACATGATTACTTGATTTTAGCTCTTTGTACCAGGTATTGGATTTTAACTGTAGTTACTGTGTGATGGTACTCACCCCCACCTCCCTGGCACGTAGCAGTGTCACAAAGCAGGGTGTGCAACACGCAGTGGAGCTGGCATTTTACAGCAGCAAGAGCCAAGTACTGTTTCTGATGCTGCTGCTAATCTCCAGAACAAACTTGGAAGACCCCTGCATCTCCTCTTTTCCTTCAGTTAAGGAGTGTAGCAGCTACACTTGCCTCTGTGGGCTATTTTGAAGCATTCTGAAGAAACTGTACTATAGCCAAGTATGGTATTTTTCCACACTACTTCTTGTGAGAAATGAGACAACTCTTAAAAAGATTAATTTATTGAAAACAGGAAAAAATTGAAAAATTACAGAAATCAGAAAAATATAAAAATTTGGGATCCTATGGCTCGGTAGATGGTATGCCCCAGGAGCGCAGGGATTTGAGATCTTCTGGCTGAGACAGCACTAGACCTCAGGTAGAGAAAAAAACTTGCAGTGCTGGGTTGACTTTAAAAAATTACTAAAAGCCCCTTAAAAGGGGTAAGGCTTTTAATGCCCAGCACCGATGTCTCCCACAGCTAGTCTGGAGAGAGCAAGAGGGGAAGAGAGAAGAAAGAAGAGAGAGGGAAGAGGGAAGGGAGAAGAGAAAAAAAAAAGGGGCCCGCCTCTCGGCTTCATCCTTTTTATAGTTTTTGCTCCGCCCCCAGTCCGCCCACAGCCCGCCCCTTCGGTCCAAGGCGATTGGTGCTTTCCCTTTGATGGATCATCTCTGTCCACCAATGGCTCATCGTTGTCAAGGGGGGTGGTATCAGTTAGAGATAAGGGAAAACAATGCCTTCATTAAAATTCAGGTATCCAGGTTGCCATGGAACTTGCCTGCAGAGTAATGGCTCTGCAGCTAGAAATAGCTGCTGGCTATCAAGACTGGGTGGGGGGGTTTTGGCCTTGGAATCAAAATGCAAGTGAAACACCTACAAAAAGTATTAAAATACATCCAACACACCTCAGAACACTTGTAAAAGTATACAGTAAACACAGGAAAGGTAACTCTTATGGTGTACCAGTGGTTTGTAGCTTGAAAAGGGGCAAGTTTGTGATTTTTAACTGGGAAAATTTTAACTGGGAAGGGTGCAACTCTATTAATAAATTTTAAACAAATAGAAACACTGATAATGGAATTGGATTTTTGTACCTGGGCTGATGGGTTAATTGTAACATTCAATTTAAAAATAATTAACTCAAAATTAATTATTTAAAGCACTTAATATGCAAAGACCAAGCACAAATAGGGATTTCATGTATGACACTTCTGCTCAGACGTGCCTTCCATATACTACACGTAAACACAACTCCAATCAGTACTTAATGCAAATGCTCTCTCCTCTCCTAGCATAAGGGATTCCATCAATTCAAGGAAAAATTAGGACATTTGGGATTAGGGCTTTAAAGAAGTTTCGCTGTTGAGATAACCCACCCCCCATCTCCTTTAATTTAAAACCTGCTTAAAACCCATTTTCAAGTTTCCAAAGCAGCTATAAGGTGCTTTAATGCACATGAAGCAAATGAAATTATTTTGTAATGAAAGTCTTGTCATACATCATTAGGATTTTCCTCCTACCTATAGGGCCATTTAGGAAGCTGAATAAATCTATCCAGCTTTATAGCTGTAAGAGACGGTACATTAAGTTTGCTGGCCCCAGAGTGCCTGAAGAAATCCAAACACCAGTATTCTTCAAGTCCAGGAGATTTTATATTTCTGCTTCCAAATGCTGTTTGGCAGAGGTTTCCAACAGCAAATCCTCAGCTGGCAGCTGTGAACAGAGGTCTACAAGCTTTAAAGAGACATATTTATCACAAAGCACACCAAGAGATGTGAGCACTGTATTTCTGGTGAACAATAAGCTATTGCCTCCTCACATCTGTGTTGTTGGTCTTTCCAAGACACAGGAACATGGCATTCTGGTCTCTTATTTAGTCACAATCTCCTGCAGTCCTGGAGCTTGCTACAAACTGCAGCAGCTCCAGCCAGCTCTCAGCTCTCACAGCCCGGGATATTGGACCCCATCACTCTGGCCAGGGCAGTGACACTCCAGCATTTACTGCCCTCCAGCTGCACCACCCCTCCCAGGGCAGCAGTGAGAGCTGGGCCACTGAATTGCTCCAAATTAGGAGGCTGACAACAGTATCCAGGCAAGCACATACAAAGAAATAGTAGAGCTTTTGGACACACAGATTTTTAAATGAAAAATCATAGAAAACAGACACTTTTAATAAAAATATGCATGATAAAAATCCCCCCCCTTTTTTTTTTTTTTAAGAGACACCAATTGGAATTACTTTCTAGCATCCCCAGCTGTATCTTAATTTGAACCAGAAATAAAGTATTTTCATTCCTGTTATGCTAGTATCATTTTCTATTATCCAAGTGGAAAGTATGTAATCAAACTAATGCATTTATCCATTTTGATGCAGGTTCTGTGACATTTTGTTTTTTGCTCTGCTGGAAAACTGACAGTTGCTTGGTTTCCATTTGTATTTCTACTATAGCTGGATGAATAATACATGTTTCAAAACAATCTGACTCCTTTTGTAAGGTGAGGCAGGGGGAAGGAGGATTCCAAGTGGAGTAAGTTTTGTTTCCTTTTTTGTAGCTGGGAAAAAAACCCCAAATAGGTGACCCTCTCTTTGAAGTTAATTGAAATGGATGGGCTGCCTGCCCTGGTATGTGGTGTCTGTCTGGGGGCCAAAAACACAAGCTGGATCCGTTTTAAAGTACATTGATCAAAGATCACCCCTTTCAGGGAGACCAGTAACAGACAATATTAATTAGGCTTTCATTTATGGTTTTCATCTAACATTCATTGCATCTTTTTCTCACACTTAAATTTAATGTCTGATGACTTGCATGAACGCAGGCTGTCGAATAAATACTGGAGCAAAAACAAGAAAAAGGCTCATTTCAACAGTGGATTCCACCATAACCTGGTTTTTGCTGTTCTAAACTGTTCCATCCTTTTCTTTGTGTGTGTTCCACAGGGCTTACTCCAGTATGTTTGTCAAGTAACCAACATTAAAAAAAAAAAAAAAAAAAAAAAAGGGGTTTTAAGCTTTCTTTCTCTCTTTACAGTTAAGGGAGTTTGGAGAATCCACTCATCATCCCCACAGAGACTGCACCAGTACCAGACTATGATAACCTTCTAACACCCTCCACAGAAATCTTTTGACCACAGTAATCAATCTAGCTGTCTTTTTACCTCAGCTCTGGAAGTAAAATCAGATTTGAATACCATTGATAAACAGTTACAAACATATGGTCATTAAATTCTGGGGGGTGTCTGTTCCTAAGCCCTGTTGGATGAAGATCTGGATGCTACCACAAGAAGACATTCCCTTTTTCCAAAATCAGCTGCAGGGGAAACTGATCAGGAGTTACTTGACAAAAGAGGGAGTAGAAGCTTCCCAAGGGAAACATTCTTCATTTGTCACTCTGTCACCTCTCTCTGCTGCATTTTCTGTTTGTTTTCCATTAACAAACACTATGTAAAGCAAAACTCCCCAAAGATCACACTACAGAAATAATTACAAAGTTCTCGCATGAGAGACCAATAATAAAAGCTAAATTTGCCTTTAAAATATGAAAGTAGTACTGTTCTCCAATTCCCTGCCTGTTAAATATCTATTAAATTGGCCAGCAGCTACTTCAGAAGTGGCTGCTAGACATTTATTGCATGTTACACGCTGTTGCCCAATTTTATGTGCTCTAGTAGGGGGAACACACACACTTGAAATGCACTTAATGTGCAGAGGGGGCAGAGTGAAAGCCCCAGGGCTGCAGTTACCTAATGGAGCATTGTATGTTCTAGTGGAATAGAGAAATGCAAATGTTCTGTCTGACCAGCCTTGCAGATTTTTCTGGACCATCCAGGCAGCTTGACTTCTGGTTTAAAAACCACCTTCAATTTTTAAAATATCAGGTAACACTCCCCCTAAACAAACTATAGAAACCCCTACTAATTGGAGCAATCTGCATAACAATGACAAATGGATGACAATCCAGGGAAAGCATAAGCTTTGAAATAGAGTGGAACATAAAGTCCAGGCTTCTGCTATTATGTCCCCTACCTTTCTACTCTGAGCTTCATGGACACCACTGTGCTGAGCAGTTTCTGACATGGAGCACCAGTAGAAAGCATCTGTCCCAAAGGCAAACCAACATAAACAACCTGTGCAACGAATGCAGGACAAGAATTAAGAAACACTTCATCATTATCAGTACCTGAATATCTAGATGGCCTAAAGAAAAGCCTGTGCACCCAAAAGTTTGTCTCCTTTTTCAAGTATACCAGGTAGTCTTCTAGCTACTTCCTTCTACCGACAGACTTTGTTTGCCTGTACCATCACATGATCTTGGCTACAATAGCACTACTGTTTAGACTCCTAGAATATTTATATTTACCTAAACTTTATGCTAAGTTAAGTAAATCTTGAGAAGGAAAATACTCTTGAGAAGAAAAAGACTGTCTCATCAGAAAACAGAAAGTCTTGAGTAACAGTACAGTATATCCTGAAAAAATGGTCAAAGCAAGGACAACAGAGAGGTAAAGCTCATTTAAAGGTTACATTGAAAATGTGCATAGGTTTTTCTGAGCCTTGGTGTTGTAATAGCTGAATAAAAGACAACTATCATCACCCTGCTCTCCAGAGAGGTAATGTGCTTACTTTGTCTGAGTGCTGCCTTTGAAATCTTATCATTTATTGTTTTAATAAAAGCATAGCATTTAAAACATTAAACCGTAGAAGAATCCAGTTCACAGATTTATAATAGTGACACAAATAAAGGGAATATTTTCCGGAAGGGAAACCTTAAAGAGATACAAGAAATGGAAGATGAGAACATACCTTTTTTTGCCACACCCAAACGTCATGTTAGGGTAAAGCAATTGAAGTCCTCATCTGAACAAAACAAAAACCAACCAACAAGCCAAGTCCCCCAAGCTCACAAAATCAAATACAGCAGAGTAGCTAGAGGAAGGCTCAGTCTCACAGGGACCAGGAGTATGAGAGGGGCTCAGTCAGAAAGCACCAAAACAAATCAGGAAAAACAGTTCCCCTTTTCCTATTTTTTATAGAACCCTTCCACAACAGGTGCTTGTAGCTAAGCTAATGAAAGGAGAGAGAGACAGGAGTAGGTAGAGAGGAATAAATGGTGCTATCATTGCTCAAGTGTTTTAGTGCAGCTCTGGCAATAAACACTATCTGTAAATCAAGAGTTTCTGTGATACACTAAAACACGCTTCTTATGAAAATCTGGGAGCTAAATCTTTTATACTCTTGTTGTTTAAAAACCAAGAAGAAAGGATTAGGAAAGAGCCTGGAGAAGGTTAACAACACAGTTTTGCAAATTTTTATTAGGAGCTCCTCCTGAGCGAGATGAAAGAAGGAATATATCTGTTTGATTATCAAACAAACTCCAACCAGTCTGCAGCTGCAGCACATTAGGCTTTTATCCAGGCTAGTCCATAGTAACAGATGAGAAACCACCATCCAGAATGAGGACTGCATAACACCTTATTGCTTACCTGGTAGTCTTAAATGTCCTTTTCTAAAACACTTGCCACGTTTAATTTTTAGTTAAGGGCTGAGGCTTCCTGTTATCAGTCTGGAATGCAAGTGCACTGCCTTAGTGATGGTTTTTCCTAACACACACCTGTGGAACTGGTTAATGTAGCTGCAAAGTACTTAATGTCTGGGTAGGATTGTACCCACCTCTTACAATGTTGGTTTACTGTGGTCAGATTCCAAGGGAAGAGTTGGTGTGTTAAATTCATTGAAACAGACCATAATTAAAGTTTATTCCCCATGGTACCAGAGAAATGGCTCAGAAAAGCAGGCCACAGGGTTATGGGGAATTCTGAGCATTAAATATAGGCTATTGGCTAGCAGCTCCAGCAGTAATGAAAAGTTGGAAATGAATCAACATTTACTCAACTCCTTCCACTATTATTGGAACTTGTGTGAAGTTTCTTTCCTCTGAGCTGTCCTAAGAACACAAGATGACATGAAAAGGTTCTGTTGCTAGGCAGGGCTCCCTGGTGTGGGGAGGAAGAAAAGGTATAAAGACAGACCAGCTGCTCCCATGTTTTCTCTTGTAAAAAGCTGGCAAAGTTACATTATGATGTTGGTCAATACAGAGAAGGTAAAAGTCTCAGCCTTCACCAGGTCACTGGTATCCTCTGATTGCCCTTTCTGCAGGGTTGCAGACTATAACATGGTTCCCAAGCCCAGATGTAAACTTGCCAAGGAATTGCAGGAAGCCTAGAGCCACCGGCAGGTACATGAAAGACAAATGAGCCTAATAAAATACTAAGAGAATTAGTGCTGGGCTATTAAACCCAGGTCCCTGCTGGTATTGAGGTATTTAAAAATCAGAAGGAATTAGGAGTCTAAATATATGTGCAGCTTTGCTCCTACAGATTAGATTGTTATACTGGAAGTTTCAAAGCCATCAGATGGGCTCTGGATTTCCCTTGGAAAATCAAATGAGAAAATAAAACCTGAAACTTCTTAGAGCTTTTCTTGCCACAGAAACCTCCCTTTGCCTTGACAATAAAACTTTCACAACAATTGTCTTTCAGCTCTGAGATTACAGTCATCCCAAATAGTCTCCCCAGAAATTCCAGGCTTCATCCTTTTCTAGAATGGTTCCAATTTTTCTGACCTGATACTTTACTTTCTATCCAGATTTTGGCTATTCACAGGAACAGTAAGAAAAACTGTTAGTATCGCATGAAGAATTTAGAATTTCACGCATGCAGAACAACAAATGTTCCAGAAAATGTGTGTAGACTTTTCTGTGGTCCTACCAGAGGAATGGTTGGAGAAAAGATTATATAAAAAATAATAATAATAAAAAAAAAACAAGTTAGGTGACCCAGGTCAAGTCTATTTCCTTATTTATTTCCCTGTATTGTGCTAGTGTTTATTCCAGAAGAGAGAAAAATAAACGGAGAGGGGGAGACATAAAATAAACAGAAGCAGTTTATAAAAATGGTGCAAGAACAATGCTGTTCCCATTATATCACAGAGCACATCTGTCAATTCTATCCATTTCTTCTAGATGAGGTGGAGAGACCTCTGACATTTCAGATGCATCACCCTAATCAAATCCCTATCCTCTGAAATGTTTTCTGAGACTCCATTATAGGTCTGTAGAAAGCAATGAATGAATAATACTTTGGAGAACAATAAGTAGCAGAAACAGAGCTGAAATAACTGGGTTCACCAGCATTAAAGAGTAAGGGAACCATTAATCCCTGAAGACAAACAAAGTATTTTCAGCTCTATGCCACTGAGACCTGCAGGGCTCTGGGGAGAATCTGCTCAGTGTGTTCCCATCTACCATGGGGGAGCAGGGATATTCTCAGCAATTCTCACTCTGCTGCACTGCCTGGCTGGAAAGCCAGACATCGAGTCCCATGAAGAGGTGAGGGGCCTTTAAAGGCAGTTGTCAGTCTCAGTTTTTTAGCCAGAGGATTTATTTCTTTTCTCAAAGCCCTCAGTGGCCACTTTTCAACCTCTCTCAACCTCTCAAAGTGTCCCTTGTCCTTAGTCAGCATTGCTGGAAAAAGGTGTGAGACAATGTAAGTAATGGTCTGGTAGCTAAAACCATTTAAAGTTACATTTTTTGGTTCCATTACAAGCACTGTAATTTGCTTGTTGTGTGTTTTGATATTTCTCTTCAGCCATCAAAACTAAGAATACCTAGTCTGAACCAGAGACCTGGGATTCTACAAGCACTGAAAAGAGGGAAGCACATGCAGAAGGCAATTCTTCCCCTTCTAGGACTCAAAACCAAGTCATTTGACATATATTCCCTTCCTTGGTCCCCACCATTAACTACAGAGAGAGTGCAGAGCATCAGTTTAGGTGAGGATTAGTTTCATCTAACCATTTGCATCTAGAAGTTAAACACCAGTACTCCCCAGACAGAGTGGTAAATTTGTTCTTTCTTAAACAAGGGCCTTAGGGTGGAACAAGGCACACAAGGAAGTCCTTGTATCAGTCTGTTAACCTTTGAGGGAGATCAGGAATGGGTTTCATAACGATTATTTTTGTATTTTTACCACACAGGGACTTCAGATTTCTGTTATAATTAATATAATTTATATAGAATAATATTGAGAAATGAAAGAAGCAAGGTAGGAAAGAAAAAAAAATGATATATGAAGTTAAAAGGAAACAGAAAGTGGACTAGAACTACCAAAAAAACCCCAACTCACAGGACTCTGAGAGGACATTTAGTCCATCCCCATGATCAAATCTTGATCCACAAGAAGCAGTCCTGTAGCAATGAGAAATGTGTTTTTACTCAGCACAAGCATTGCAATGCTATTATCCCAGCTGCTTAGAACCTTGGCATCTGGGACAAGGGTACTCCAGACTTCAAATACAAGCAACAAGAGATAAGAGAGAGGATCCCAGCAAATGCCTTCATGCTCTGTGAACACATTGCTTTCATCTGTAGTACTATCAGGGGACCAGGGATTTAGGACAAATGTGCTGAAATACTCTGGTCAAGGCACTTACTTGATGGCATTGTTTCTGCAAAAGAGAAACAAGTGAAAACAAATTTCTGCAAAGAATTTAAAGCAAGAAGTATCATATATGACAGCAGGACCAAGCTCATGTGGTACGCGTGGGTTCATTAGCAGAATCCCAGTTGGAGTTACACTGATTTATTCAGGATTGATTCAAAATATGTTCCCTAAATAAGTAGTGTCAGAGGCAAACTAGTAATGGGAGCTTCTCCAGCAAGAACCTGCAGTTGATTTGCAACCTTACAGCTGCTGAGCAAGGCTTAGGTAAAAGTTTAAATCATGAACTTGAGCAATGGAACTTGTTGGAAAATTTGAGACACAATAAATTTTGATGGAAAAAGTTGTATGAGTAAGCAATTTCCTACTGAAAATTGTTTGCTTATTTTTTTTAACTTAATCTACTAAACAAAGTTAATGTATTTTCAGACTTCTTGGAGGATAATATTTTGATTAGCTGAACTGTACTGACATATTAAGTACCGTTTCCAGTCAAGAAAAGGCAATCTAGAATACCCCCAGGCCCCATAAGAGTCACAGTCCTGTCTCAAATCAAATTCTTTCTGAGGGAGATTTCACCATCTGAAATATATCTACCACAAAATGCAACTTCTCCTCTGATTGGTTTGCAGCAGGGTATTCACATGACTGCAACTCTCCCCCCCACCAAAACCTTGCCATACAAACCCAATACAACACTGAATTCCTCGTTATAGTAAGAAACAGGGAAAGGCTGATACTCTTTACTTTAGGATGCTTCTCAAATGCTAATAAAAAGTAAGCTTATAGATCTACTGCTGTTTCACTAGGAAAAGGAAATCCAGTTTTCTTACCTCTAGACTTCTAATCTGTTCTCAGCCATTCTTTGTTCATTATGGCAAATTTACTTTTTCAGGACTAGAGTGGTGAAAGGAGCCTAATCGAACTCTCAATGTGGCTCCTCAGCTGTGACATTTCTTTTGTGAATTCTCTGGGAGAACAACCCTGCAGCTCCTGACAGTAATTAAACAGAACCCTGAACAAATTCCTGCTGTGAAAACAGGATCAGACTCTACTCTTCACACTGCTAAGAAGTGTATTACAAGCTCTCGCCTTTATTTTTTAGATGCATTTATTTAAAGGTTGTCAGTAAGCTGTGATGTGAATATCACCTCCCTTGAATTGTCACTGCACACTGAGAAAAATTGTGGCTGTCCTAATTATAAAATATTACTTTGCATATGGAGAACTAATTTTCAGGAGTGGCTCAATCCTTCTACTTTCTCTTTTTGCTGGCAAAAATTGCTCTTGTCTTTTCTCTTTTCTTTGGACCTTAGGTCCAAATGAATGCAGGAAGACAGGTCATAGGGGCTTAGTGGCTGCTGTTCTCTGCAAAAGCATTTGGTCTTAGTTTCCATGAATCCTGCTCCAGTGGCCCAGGACACAGAAAGTTTATGTTAGAAAGAGGTGATGATTAGAGGGAACCTTGAGTCATGAATACCATGAACCCTTGAGCTCCACTCTTTGCCAAACTCAGACTCTCCCACCCTCTGTTCTGTGAGAAAGCACAAGAGGAGCTCCATCCCCTGGAAGACTTGTTTTGTTCCAGATCTGGCTGTTGAATATTTCTTCATGTCCAGCCTCCTGGTGCTCCTGCTGTGTAATATCCTCATTTGAAAACTCTTCACAGGGATGATTAGCTTTGCTTTCATTTCTGCTTGTAGTCACTGCTACTAAAAGGGGAGGAAAATGCTGTCAGAATGTAAATTTTCTCATGCCTCAAAAGTTGTTGACCCAAAGAGAAAAAAGCAAACCAAAATTCCACCAATCATGAAGCTTCAAAAGTCAGAAAAAGAACAAGGAACATGGAGAGAAGTGTCCTAGAAACATTGTTGCGCTGGAGGACTCCAGAGCTCTTGGGTTACCTATCTCTGTCACAGTATGTCAGATTTCCTCACAATCAGAATTCAGGTTTCTGAGGTGGTGCTGGTTTGATGCTATGGGAAAGAGCCTGCAAGCCAAGCACTGTGTGGCCTGGTGAGGTGTAATGAGAGAGGAATATTGTCTTTGCCAACCCTTTCTTGCATATCTGAAGGGAGAGTTTGGCATTAACATCATCTCTTATGATGCTGTTTTTGCTACAGAACCCTGGAGTTCACTTGACATCTTATGCTGCACTGTTTCTGTAATCTGTTGAGCAAGAGGAAATCAAAAGGGTTTCCAGAGTACTTCAAAGACTTTCCAGTGAAGCAGTGAGGTGATAATTTGTCACAGGATAAGTCAGATCACTCTCAGTAATAACTAACCCAACACATCTAGTTCAGGTTCAGACCAAAGCTGAACCTCTTTTAGATATTGTGGAAAGGCAGTTTATTTTACCATGGACCAGAGAAGCAGCAGAGCTCCAGCTCTGCTCCAGCTTCCTGTGGCTTTAGCAGTTTGTCCTGTGTATGAGGGCAGAATTACACATCATACCCCTCTTTACACTCCTCACTGCCCACTCACACACCCAAGCATGCCATTGCTCCCAAGCTCAGAACCTGGTTGTGGTTTGCATGCCCTGCTTTGAGAGTGTACAGTAAGTCCTGTGATGCTTTGCTCTTCCTTTGTATGGCCTGTACTGGACATACCAGTCACCTGTTCTCCAGGACAGAGGGATTCAGGGCAAGGCACTGTAGGAAAGGCAAGCCACCAGGACACAAGCAGTCTGGCACTGCTGAGGTGGAGAGAAAGCATCTCAGAAAGGAATGTGTGGGGCTGAACTCATTTAGCCCATGGTCTTATGAAAGGTTTTGGTGTTTCACAGCACCACAAAAAACCAGTAGGACAGACAGGAATTACTTCAAGGGTCCTCAGCACCTGAGCTATTTCTTTAAGTAGTGTTCTTTAGTTTCCTCCTTAAAGTGGATGTCAGCTATTGTAAGGCTTTATTCAGGCCATGAACAGGCCAGAGAAACCTGAACAAAAAGGAGATTTCAGGAATGTAGACACCTCCACTTTTAGGCTGAAGCTGTGATTTCATTTTCTGCCTTTGCACCTAGAATTTTTTATTCTAAATTTAAGGAGAGATTATACTGTAATAAAGAGGTTAATCAGTGGAATTAATGGCTAGGAAATTTAGACGAGATTAACAGGGGAGCCTTGCTGTGCCATTTGTCATTGGATCATGTAATAATTGGCTGTTGTCTCACAGGAAGTCAGCTAGTCAAACACAGCAGCTCCAAGCTGGGAGGGGGCTAACAATCTATGACCCTAACCATAGTTTACAGTCATGCAGGCTTTGACCATGAGCAATACATTTTCATACTTTGGAGAAAAACCTACCATTGTAAAGAGAAAGTGTTTGAAACTGCCTCCTCCATGCTACTGATGCTTGGGGCTGGGTGGTGTCACCCTTCCACTTGTTGAGCAGTACCAGGGACATGACCCAGCCCTTCACGAAGCCAGCAAACATTTCTGTTTAATTTTCCTGAAGCAGACAGTCCTCTCACACATGCACATATTTCTTCCAGGTGCTCAAAGGGTGAGGGAGATGCCAAACAGGAGGACACAGAGAGAGAGACCAAAAGGCCAATCTTTACTGTTTTGCCACTTTAGGCAAAGGCACCTGTAAGTGACAAGAAATCAGACTTGATAAGCGGCTATTGCTGGTCCAATTTCCATAATTTCCATGGAAACCTGCCAGACTGTACCTGCCAGTGTACGTGAAAGTAGTGTATGAGAAAGGAATATTGCAGCAATCTGTTTTCCTAAGCTCTCCAGGGGCTTGCTAGCCCCTTTATCAGCCACTAATACCTTCATCCTAATTACACTCCCATCCAGCCAACGAACTCTAGTGGCAACAGGAAGTGGACCAAGATAAAGACTGCACAAAAATAGTGGGGTACAGAAGTATACAGGAGCCCAGTTTGTTATCTGTAAGGAGAGCTGCACACACAAGTGCATCTGGGGCTCAGCCAGCACTGTATGCCACACACACACACATTTAGGTGAACTGAGGTACCTCCTTTTCTTAAGTGAAAAAGCACTACAGGAAAAGTCAGATTTATGAATTTCTAAGCTGGAAGGCTGCTTGCTGACTGTTTCCCAGTCATTTTTAGAATTAAAACCTTTGTGTAAAACTTTTGGACATTGAAACAGGTAGAGAAAGTACAAATTTAATCTGCACAGGGAATAATTACTGTTATTGTTATTGTTGTTATTGCTATTATTATCATCATCATTATCATCATCATGATTGTCATTATTATTGTTTTAATATAATAATAAATTTGCAAGGATATTCCACATTTTGGGTCACTGGTGGAACAAAAGACAAATAGAACAGGATAAGCAACAACAGTTATTGGAGCAGAACAGCTGAAACCTGGTAGGGAAAATCATCCAGTTTGCAAGGCTGGCAGCTACTCAGCCAGTGAATGGGCTCTCATGGCAACGAATCCCAAGCAGTGATTGAATTCAGCACAGGATTTCTTTCTCACTTTTGAATTCTAGTTTATAGAGCTCAGGACAAGGTTTGTTAAATTAGGCTATAATTCCTCCATTATAAAATGACATCTTAATGGTTCTGATCTTTTGGAAGACTTTTAGCAGATTAGGAGGTGATGGGGTAGGGGAAAAGATTTATTGCAAGCTCAAAGCCATGTGGTAATCCAAAGGGATTTATAGACAGTACTCTTCACTGCTTGTGCTGAACAAGGATGTGAATTATTTGATTCTGATAACATGAGAATCCTCTTCCAATACAGTATGAGCTTGACAAAACGTGAATAATGCTAAAAAAACATTCAGAAGTAGAGTTTTCTCCTTTCCCCTTTAGTTATCTTTAAAGGAGTAAAGACCTGGGTTTGTATAATTTTTAAATCCCCTTAGATAGACAGAAGCTCTGAACAAAAACTGAGTTGAATGTCCATGGATACGGTTACATGGAAAATTCCATTAGAAATATTTTTCCTAGCTGCTGGAGTGTGCAAAGTCACAGAAGTTAAAACTTAGTGCAAGGTTATTCATTTCAGTTTGGACATGCAAGTTTCTGGGATTTGGGAGAGAATTTTAGGACAGGATATGGGAAATCCAAATTCATGGCCTAATTCAGCCTAGTTCAGACAAAATATTGGGCTTAAGGGTGCCCTCAGATATCCTGTCTGGCTGCATCTGAGCTACTTTAATTAGTAGCTCTCCAGTTGCTTTCCACAGATAATCCATTGCAAGGAGAAAACCACCCTTTCTAGAGTTGTCAGTAAAACTGCATGTGTAGCCAATAGTTACACCAATTTCATCAGAATTATCAAGACTATGAACAAACTGCAGCTTAAAGAGCTTGTACATAATGTTGTATACAATAATAGCTATTTGTTCATTTGAATCTGAAATATTAATGCAGCTCTCATTAGATTCTCTTATGAGCCTCATTAATATATAGCTCTGGATTAATTACAGAAATTACAGTTTTTGTTTCAACTTCAGGGTGCAGTGAAAAATTATTGTCTTCACACACCAGAGGAGATAAAGGGTCTTGGATGATCAGTCCAAGGTTATAGATTATATCTGTGGGACATCCAGTGAGAGAATAGCTAAACCCTAATGCTTCATTCTTGCTTCAGTCTCCACACTTTGAAAATTTTCTTTCAAGATTTTTAAAAGAATTGAGAAAAGAATTGATGTTCTTAGCTGGTACAATTGATATTCTCAGCTGGAATAGTAGAGAAATCCCATAGCAGAGATACGAGCACAAGAACAAGTTCAATTGGGAAACAAATAGTTGTTAGTTCAAGAATAATGTAATAGGAATTTATTTTCCCTTAATAAAATCCCAAGTTTAGTTCCAAACAGGTCTGCTCTTCAGACTGATCTGGACAGCAGACAAGCTAAACGCCCTTAAGTGTTTGTCTGGTTTTGGTACTTCTGAGTGCTAGGTCACACAGAAGTTGGGCCACATACAGAGATTGTGTTTCTCATACCTGAGAGAATTCTAACCCTGGAAAAGGCAGAACAAAAATTGGAAACTGGCAATGAAAGCCAAACTAATTCACTCTCAGACCTTGATTTTTTAAACAGACATAATAACTAATCATTTGCACAATTTACCATGGAACAAAGAAGATATTCCATCACATTTTAAATGGAGTGTTTTTTCAATGAGATGTATTTATTAAGTTGGCAGCACTATGCTTCAGTTGGGGGGGAGAGAGGAGAAAATGCCAGATGGAATTTGCTACTTTGCATTATGAAGGGGGATCACACAGGAGATTCCTGCTACCTATAAGACCCAGAATCTTTCTTTAGAGGTATGCAGTGACAGGATTTCATTGTTGTTAAAATCTGATTTAATCTATAATGTATTTCTGCAGAAAGGCAGGAAATTACCCCAAATAAGTAAATATGGAAAATTTGATGTAATTCCTCAGGTGAACATTTTGTGAACCACACACAGAAGAGTGCTTGTGCATGTTGTTTTCTGTTTTTTCTCAGAGCTAAACCTTTGCAAATAGTTAAATGTGCCCATCACAACTGACAGCTGCTGCATCTTTTGTGATTTAACACAATTCTATACCGAAGAACTTAATTTGATGTCTTTATTATTTTTTTTCCTTTCTGTGTTCTTCCTGTTGGAGTCCAGTTTGTGATGATAATTAAAAGCCCGTGATATTTCAGCTGGGGAAGATTCCCGCCTTTCTAAAATATGTGTGTTTATTTCCTTCAGATGTACAATTACTTTTCTCACACAATAGTTGCCACAGAGCATAAAATTACTTGAACGGCAAGTTTAGCAGTTAGAGCTACATCCTCGTAACGCTTTTAATTAGTCATTAGTCATTGGAATGGAAACTTAATAGTTCTTTCACTTGATGAGGCTGATTTTCACTGGAAGAAAAAGCAGCTGTCTCTAACCATGCTGAATTTGAGGCTGTGATGAGCCACGGGTTTGTATCCGGGACATACAGAATGCTTTACCTCAGTCTGCTTGGCAAGAGCCAGTGCTCCAGACTGCACTCTATGGATTGCTCTGTAATCTGTCTGTGGATTGCCTCACAATCTGCAATGAGTCATAACGAGAGGCTCCTTATCATGGTAGTTTTAAGATCAAGTTCAGGAAATTCAACAGGGTTAATAAGAAAGAGGCACTCACCCCCATGCAGTAATAGTGTCAAGTCTATTTAGAGCTCCATCTTATGGGCTGAACTGAATTGTTGTGAAGGGGTGGAGTGTAACACATCGTCACTCTTCAGTGAGGATCTGAGCTCTGCATAGCAACTGAGCAAGTTGCTGGCTGTTGTTTAACTGGCTCGGGTCAAATGCGTGCCAGACAGCACACCTGGCAATGGCAGGAGCTCTCCCGGGCTTTCAGTCCTTGTTTCTGGGCTCATATCAATGAGTTTTACAGATCCCAAGCAGGAGTGATGGAGCGGGGCAGCTACATCAGTCTCCAGGCTGAAGGGGTTGCTGTGTAGCTGTTGCCATGCCAAGCAATCCCCCTGGTCACAGCTCTTGCCTGTGGCAATGGCCACAGCCTCCCTGTTTAGTGTCAGACACCATGGTTGGCTGGTGGGTCCTGGTTTAGTTTCTGGCCCCTGATTCCCCTGCTCGCAGATTCCCCTTCCAGCTGAAGCAAACCCACCTTCCTCCGCTGCTGCCATGGGTATTCTCCCAGTCTGGGCCAGTGCAGGAAGCTTAGGTGGGTAGATAGGGTTTTTTGGCATTAAGTCGCCACCATCTATGTCCCCTCTCACCCCAAGACCTAACAGCAGCCCCTGGCACCACTTCACCACTGTTAGAGCAACTTTTCTTTTTCCTGTTTTTGTGCTTTTGCAGAGATGCAGAAGATGCTTTAGGCTTATTCAAGTCCACCATAGGTCATGAAGGGAAGTAAGACACTGGAAGACTTTGTTCATGTCATGTTGACTGTCTACAGTTGAGTACACAAGACTGAGTTGTAAAAGCGAAATCTTCTTCCATCGCTTTTTTTCTTCCCTCACACAAATATTCACACACCACCAGGCTACTGTTGGCTCCCTGAAATATGATTTTTGTACCTGTACACAATAAACAACTGCAACCCTGTAAAACAAGAGAGATCCTTGTCTCACTCCTACTCCCAGCACCTCAGGAATGCAATGCATTAGGCAGTAGTAGCTCAACAAGTGTCTAGTTAAACAAAATGACCATCAGTCTCTGCAATTGGAGATCATGCAGTTCCCAGCCCGTTTTGCTGAGGAAGGAACCCTGTCTCAGACAATGATATTTGTTTCAGCCTTATTTTGATTTACGGTGCTGCTCTTCACTTTGGTATTTCATGGCGAGCAATGTGTACGTTCTGCAAGACAGTGGATAACAGTGGATAATCCTCTCTTGTTGGATTAGGAATTTTTCACCCAAAATCTGTTTCTATTTCAGTTGCCCAAACCTGATAAGGCTTATGGAATTAATAAGATTATATGACAGAGCACCTGCTTCTGCTCTTCCTACCTAAGTTTTGCTCAACTGGCCGACTTCACCCTAATTTGATGAGATATAGGACTCCTACACTCAGCCCTTCTGCAGGATGCAGGTCAAGAATACCCTCAAGGAAAAACTGTGTGGGCCCTGAACATCTCTACAGATCTGTTTTGTACAGGTAGGCTTTTTCATATCAAGTAGGGAAACAAAAGCATTCAAGTAGTCTTAAAGGAGATAAAGCTCCTGGCTTGGGGAGGATGTGGAGTTGTAGAGGAGGTAGGAGGAAATCCAGTGTGAAACAATCAAATATAAAGCTCCTAGAAAATCAGACCATGTTAGGCCTACAGCTTATAGGAACAACTAGTTCATTATGAATGCTGGATTTTGCAAAATTGGTGTTTAATTTTGGGCAATGTTATTAGTTACAACTATTTTCAATTTTCCCCTTGGGCAGAAAAGCCAAATGGAAGCAAAATATTTTTTTAATTTGGGGTAAATATGCCTAAATTAACAGAAACTCCATTACACATAAATGCTTCTCACATTCTGATTCATGCAACTGATTTTATGGCCATGCTACCTGTCCCATGAGCAATTGTTGCCGCTGAGAATTCCCCACACACTGCGGTTTTATATCTAAGACAATTTAGTTTTGGACCCACTTCAAATAAAAAGTAAACATTTTTAAATAGAATTCCATTCACAAACATTTTATTCCAGGAAAGAAGTTCTGTGCTTTGTCATTTCTACCCAATTAGGATCAAACATGAATCAAAATATTAGAATTTTATATGGAAGAAGAAATCCAATTTTTGAAATAGACTAGCTGTGATTCTATATTTACTTAAAAATCACATTTGTATCAGCCTATTTATGATTTCATAATCTACACCATCCTCTTCAAATGAATCTGTTGATAACAATTAGTGAGTGATGCTATCTTACAAGTAAGGAAATATCAAGATGTGTTTCTCATGCAAATTCACTGGAATATTTGGAAATTCTCGTTGTCTTGAATGCCTTGGGATCGGGTCCCTGGTGTGTTTATCTAGCTTGAAATATTCCCAAGGTTGTGCTGCTCTGAATGAGAATAAAGTAATTCAATTCCAGATATTAGCCTAGAAGAAGAGGAAAAAAATTGAGGTCATAGTGTGGTTATGAATTTTTTGTTCTTTTTTTGCTGCTTTTTCTCAGTGTGGAAGTAGGTAAAGCTTTCATCTCTTCTGGGCAGCAGTTATGAGGATTAGGTAACAGGAAGAATTTCATTTAATCAGTTCAATGAATTTTGCCTCATTAGAAATTCATGCAAGTTGTCAAGTTCTAAGCCCTCCCAAGATTGCCCTGGTTTTTATTTTATTTTTTTTTTTTTTTTTTTTTTTTGAGAAGTGCATAGAGAGGTTTTATCCATGGACTGTTGAGTTCAACTAATTACATTAAGTGCTAATATGATTTCCTTGTTTATGCTGTTTGTACAGGAAGATGATTGTCTAATCCTTTAAGCAGTACATTTAATTTTGGTTTCTATTTCAAGTCTTTAAATTGTGTTAACTACTTCTAGTTCTCAAGGTAAGCATAGTCTCAATCTTAAATGTTTACTTCTGAGTAGCTTCAAGGATGAAGCTGCTCTGGTTTCATTTCAGGGAGGAACATCCTTTCATGCCCACTGGTTCTAAGGTGGAGGGCAGTGGTAGAAGTGGGGAGAGGGAACAAGAACACTCCTTTTCTAAAGCAAGTTCAGGACTTAATCTGCAAAATTGTCTCACAGTGGGTGGCTAAAGTGTTCATTGCTACACTGCAACCATTATCACTAATTATTAGGCTGTCTGTCATTTATGTCTAATCTGATCATCCATCTCTATCTAAGTATTTTAAATCTGCATATGGAAGTAGAATGAAGTTATACTTGGACTAGAAAATCTGTGTACATTAATTACATTTCCTCTCTTTGGAACTTACATTTCTGTTGTATTTCTGAAATAATATTGAAAGGAAAAAAAGAGTCAAAAAAGCCTTGAGAAACAGACAAATAAATGTCCTGCCTAAAATTACATGCAGATGTTATGGCTAGTCTTCTCTGTGTTTTTCTAGTTTTTATTTTAAAAAAAGAATTAAATAAAATTAGGGATTCTGACAACTGTCATATTGAAGACCTGGAGCTTTGATGGGAGTTTTACACCTCTTGCTGTATTTCACCATTGACTCTTATTCCGATTCTGTGCATAGGTTATAAAATTTTGTCCTGCAATATAGTCAAGTGTGACATCCCAAGGTATCAGCACCCAAGAAGCGGTAATGATTCACTCTCTCTGACATTTCCTACAGGCCTTCTCTAGAAAAACTTTCAGACCATGATCCATTATTTCTAGGCAATTCTTGAAAGGTGATCTTAAAAACAAATCCTTATAATTTCTCCAGAAATCTGCCTAGAAGGTGCCCAGAAATCTGAATGTCACCTGGAAAATTTGCAGGAAGAGGCTGTAAAACTCCCCAGCCTGAGATCCACTAGTTTCTACTGTTACCTAAGCATGAGTCTCAAGTGCAGGTGTACCTGACACACATTAGACAAGGTACACATAATGGTAATGGAGACACCTTCACCTGAACCAGCTGAGGATGTACTTTTTAGGACATGCTGCAAGGGTAGAGACATGCAAACAGAGAGATTAGGCTTGAGCTATCAGTTGTGTCTTAGATGAATTAGTTTAAATCACTCTCTTTATTTCCATTTCTACAAAAGAGAAAATGGTGATGCCTCTTCTCTTTCATTTATCTTGAACTCCTATTTAGGTGATAGACTCTTAATATCAAAGACATTCTAGTTTGGACATTAATTCTTTATCTTAGTTACAGCTGGAATCATAGAATATCTCAAGTTAGAAAAGCCCCACAAAGATTATCAAGTCCACGATCCATTGAGCCTATCTAGTACATATTCTTTCTTCATTATGACTACAGGAAACACCCTGCAGGTCATATCCCAGGTGGCTTAAATTAAGCTCTTCAGTCCTCTACAAATTATTAAATTCTCTTGTATTAATTAAAAGAAGATTCAAGTGAATGAATATTATGCAAATTTTTGAAGGAGAGGGAAGAAGTTGCCATGGGATTCTCATCAGAATCTATACTGGGACTTTCACTGTTTAACAAGTAATATGGAAAACTGATTGAGTAACGTGGGGGCACAGTTTGCTGACCATGCAAAATTAGGACTGACAAAACTAAGGCAGCTAAACTGGAGCAGAACACAAGGAGCTGTAGAATATGTCCTGATAACAATAACAAAACATCCAGTGAAAGCCAACAGAAAATAATGCAGCTAGGGGAAAATGTATTATTTGGTGATTGGCCCAGCAGGAAACTTCTGACAAATTACCTTGGCTATTGCAAATCTGAGTGCCTTAAGCCTGTTCCCAGCTCAACACATACACCTCCTCATTTCTGTCAGTCTAAAGAACCCCTCTTTTCTTGTTTAATGATAGAGGGTTTGTGACTTTTTTTTTACCCTCCAAGTATTCCACAGACCTGGGTCAGGGTACAGAAAGAAGAATAATTAAGGTGGCAAAACCAGCAGGAGGTAATTTCTAGTAGGGGGGAATCAAAGAGCCTATAAGGGGGTCATGCAGGGAGAAACAAGACAGATTTGCTGAGGTGAAAATTGTTCATAATTCAGCAAAAAAGACTGTGGAGTCTGTGTGGACCTTTCCCTAAACTAAAGAGAAACCCCTATCAAGCCACTGTGTGCAGCTATGGTGCATCATCATCCTGACTCCTGAGAGGAGCTCTTCTCATTCTGTGCCAAAAAGGGGCCCATTGAGATGGGCACCAAACAGAATGACAGCTTAATCAGGAAAGTTAGAATGGCAGCTGTGCAAGGAGACAGGAAAGAGACTGAAAATTCTTGGCTTCCAAGACAGATGACAGGGACCATGAGTATAGAGTCAATTCTCAGAAATCACAGATTATGTAAAGAGAGTGAAAAAGAGATGATGAGTTGCTGCTTTCTGCAGTCTAGGAGCAGAAGACACAGAGTATTATTATAGGGTGTCAGAGCATATAAAACTCGGAAGAGAAAAACCAATTCCCAGTAAGACATAACTAAATTGTGGACCTTGTTGACACAGTGTTTTATAGATGTTTAAAAGTATTGATGGATTAAAATAGAAGTTATAGACTTCCTGGTACCTGTTAAATTCTTTAATGGGGATGTAACCTGTATTTCAGTGTTTTCAGAAAAGAGAGGACTATAACACAAATATTTTCAAAAACATCCAGCATCATCTGGATCAATAAATATCCTCAGTTCTGTCAGTCCAAAACCCGCCCATATTTTCTTAGTTTTGTTTTTTTTTTTTTTAACTTCCATGTTAACCTGATCATTTCCATTACAGTGATGGACAAAAGAAAACAGAGTCAACAGAAACATGCTCATCAGAGAGCACCAGGCTGCCTGAGGTCAGGCCCAAACTTTCCAGGTAGATTACAGAGCAGATAAAGGAGGCCTCTGGCTCATTCTTGCTAGTGATAGCTCACCAGAAGGGGAGAGATGACTTTCAAACTCCTGCCTCTGCCTCTGCTAATCAGGTTATAAAATCAGAATTTTGATGAGCCACAGTTTGTTGCAAAGGCAACACAGGCAATTTACATCTTTGTGTACTCTAAAGGACACAGTGTAACACAGCTGAAATGCTCCAGTATTAAAAGGCAGAGTAAGTGATGCAGGAGGCTGCCTGGGTGCTTTACAGGTGCAATATGTCTTATCAAGGACACTACCTTTAGCCTAACTTTTACCTTTATTTCCAAACAGTTTTGGACATGGAATTGAAAAATAATATCTTAATCTCTTCTTGAAGCTCAGACCAAACAGTTTAGTTGGACTTTATAACACTTTTATATTTCATATTCTTTTTAAATGGGAAAAAAAGCCTCATTTACAGTCAAGTATTGTCTTGTAAACTGTTGATAAGACTTTTCACTTTGGTATTTAAATTACCAAAAATTTCTTGCATTTGTATGTAAATCATAAATTTGTAGCTGAAATATAAGGTGCCTAGTTTGTAAATTCAGGTCAATAACTACTTAAATTCAAGTTGTACTTTAAGCTGATTGCTTTCTCTTTACTACCTGCATCAGTAGTGTGGGTATTGATGCAGAAAGGAAATTCCTTAGAATTGCTTGAGCAATTGTTGTGATTTTTTTCATTATTAAAATTATCTCCAAAGAAATTTTCATTATCAACAATCTCGGAAGACATTTTCTTTCACATAAAGATTGGGTTTGGGATGAAGGGAAGGAGAGGAATTGTTGTGAGGGTTTTGATGGAAACTGGAAAAGCTTTAGCTAAAATTTGATTTATTAGAAAAGCAATAATCTATTTTTTTAAAAGACATTTTCTTCAAAATCATTATGCTTTTATTGATCTGCTTCCATGGTTACATACCGTATTTCAATCCAGGGAAAAGGACTCTATAACACATCATTACTTCAGGCATATGATATCTCTTTTGAACACAGGAATAGATTGATAAGGTTATCTCCCCACATTCCAGTGATTAACAAAGCTTTTGGCAACCCTTCCTCAATATTTGAAGGACAAAATAAATAAATAAAATAAAAATTAAGAGGCAGGCAGAATGAATATCTGGATTGAAGTTTGCTGATGAAAAGACTTGTACTTCATTTGAACACATTTTCCTTGCAGACCTGTCCCTAAGACAGCAGTGCTGTCTTA
Source organism: Coloeus monedula (assembly GCF_965178545.1). Classification (NCBI taxonomy): domain Eukaryota; kingdom Metazoa; phylum Chordata; class Aves; order Passeriformes; family Corvidae; genus Coloeus; species Coloeus monedula. The sequence continues at coordinate 27,880,345 of NC_138788.1, read as the reverse complement.
GTGTAAATTTAGAAGGTTATAATTTTCAAGGTAAATTAGACTGGATATGCACTCTAAATTTTAGGATTTTGCACATGTGCTTGCATAAAATATATTATACATGTCACCTTGAAAAAGCTGTAGAACTGTAAGAGTCAAGTAGCTATCTGTACAGATGAATTTAAAAAAAATTGTCTGATCATAAAAAATTGTTGGTTTCGCAACAGGATGCACCAAAATTAAGAGCCGTTTTACCTTTATTTGCAGGAGCATTGCTGTGATTTCAGAGGGACTCATTCCCTCAGCTGGTAAGTACTACATATATGTTCTGATTATGGTCTCGTGTTCAGGGTAAAATGTTGCCCTGAACTAGGCACGCCAATGTCCTTAGGTTAAAAGGGGTCCTATGATCTATGTAATCACAGCCCCCACGTCAGAATCAAGCTGACTGTGGTTTAGCTGCCCACAGACAGCAGCTTTTTTCAACACCAGGAATAATTTCTCTTCTGCAGAAGTCAAAAGGATAAATATACTCTTGTCAGACTTGGTATCTCTCTGAAAGCCCAATTATTTTCAAACGCCTGTGAATGCTGGTGGATGCTGGCCCGGCAGAGATGTCCATAGGGATGTGCACTCCACAGCTGTGGCAAGAATCAGATCTCTGGTCTTGGTCCTCAGGAGCCAGGAAACCTTCATGGTCCCACTGAGTAAGGACACAGGAATGCACTTTTCTCCTGGGAAGTGGCAAGATCTAAAGTTTTCCCTCAAAGAAGTGACTGCTAAAAGCAGTGTTAACCTTAAAAGAAGTTTAGCTTGTCCTGTCAGGGCTCTGGTCTCTGTAAACTGCTCAGTCCTGGGAAGCCCAGGACTGAACTCAGCAGATTAGTGCTTCCCTCACTGCAGAGATCATGGCAGTGCCATGATCCTCTGTCAGGGAGCAGCAACTGTATGAAATGGGGATCAGCCAGCACAAATTCCCACTCAGACCTGGGATGGGCAGGAAGCATAGATGTAATTTTTTTCACAAAGCTATTCAGGCAGCCTCTGGCCTCAGTCCTAGGGCTGAGCAGCTGCCTGCCTCATCCTTATAAATCTGGATGACGACAGTCCTGGACAAAGCTAAGATTCAGGTAATCAGGAGTTCCAAATTCCCCAGATACTCTCGCAATTGCAATCAAAGGTACCAACTAAACAGTGCTGGAGCCTCAAATCCTCTTTCTACCCACTGAGCCATGTCTAGACACCACTGCTACTAGCTTCTACTTGACACAGTATATTCAAGACCAGTTTTACTGAAGCCTTCTCAAAACATTCGTTTCCTGGAGGAGGATTAAAAGCCACACAGACTTTCAAAGGACCTTGTGGAAAACACTGTATTAAAAATATTACTATTCAAAGTAGGCAACAGTCTCTATCCTAGAAGTGTAAATAAAGATGGGAATACACATGTATATCCATATACCCACACACATATATGGGTCTATACACACATAAATGGATACACAGGCACCATGCACAGAGGTATACACATGACTTTTGCTTGATACTTGAGAAACTGGTGAACCACAACTAATCCAAATCTGCAGAGATAGGCAAGGAACTGCACCTTTCTCCTGGGTCAATGAACCATGAAATGGTTCAGAGAGGTCACTCCCCCAGGGCAGTCTCTCTCCCCTGATGCAAGATGGGCTGCAGTTCCAAGGGAGACCTCACCATACATTGTCCAGGCTGCCTCCCTACTCCTTTGGGAATAGCCATTCCACACAGTAGCTGAACAACCTTTTGTGCATCCTGGCATTTCTTTTCTTTTTTTCTGATCACCACAGGGAATACTACATTAAATCAGCATCAGCTGTAGAGTTTCATGTTCTGGCACATCCTGGTGTGCCAATAGTTGCAGTCTGAGACCCATACATCAGCATGTCTTTCAGAATAGCTAAATCATTCCTGACAAGTAGATGCCTGCAGTAGTAGTAGATGAAAAACAGATGAAAAATGGGCTAGCTTGACATAAACAGGCTTTTGGAGAAGGAACTTACTGGCTGGCTTGCAGAATTCTCTCTTGGTTGAGGATTCTCTGGTTCAGTGTATTAGTGCTGAGTTCTCCTCTCATCACCCTAGTGGTTTTTCTCTTGCAACTTTATTCATTTTCCCTACTCTCTCTTTTCTTCTTCGCCTTCCTGCCATCTCCAGTTTCTAGTATCAGAATGTCTGAGAGCTAAAATTCAGTTTTTTTCTTCTGTCTATCAAGTCTTCAGGAGACTGAGACCTGGCCAGCTGGAATATTTTCAAAATACACCAGTATCAACAAACCTTAACCAAATGTATTCCTCCCTGGCTGTGCTGCAACTAACTTCCCTCCCCTGTTCTGTGTGATTTTCATGAAAGTCATCAGCAAGAGCTATTTGAAAAGGTCATTTTCCACCTGGAATGAGGCAAAAATTAGTTGAGAGGAGAGAGGCAAAGTAGCGTTCCATGAATGCAAACTTCCCCTTCTGTCTGAAAATAACACCACCAGCCACAAACATACATACTAGAAACTGCACCATTTCCCTCCTCTTGTAAAGGCATCACATAATATTTGTTGATTTGCTCTGAAATCAAATAAAACTTCATGTATTCTTCTGAGCTCAAGGGGGAAAAAAGCCCCAACAAACCAAAACAAATTCACCAGCAAAGTCTGACATGGAGTGAGCTTGAATTCTTTGTTCTGTGGTTGCTCTGACTTTAGAATTTCCACAGGAAATGTCATTATCACACATTGCCCTTTGACAAACGTTGTGGGAGCTGAATCCACAGGGAAAAATGTCCCTTTTAGGAAGGGTAGTGCCCAGTTTCATTATTTCCACACCTGCAGAGAACAGTTACAATTTTCTCTGTAGTGCCTTTTTTATGATACAGATGACAAGAAAGAACACTGATTTTGAGTGGTGCTTGCAGGCAGCCAATACTAGTGGATGAAGCCTTTGAAAATCAGGTTTCCTGCTTGTAGCACTGAGCTACAGTCTTTGGGGAAATTAATGGCCTTTCTACACTCAAATCAGAGAAAAACAGGGGTCCACTTCTGCCCACTGCAAAGTAAAAAGAGAGTAAAATAAAACCCAGTCCACAAAAACATGATTTTTGTATAAAAGCAGACTCAGAAGAGGAAGAGCTGTCCTATGGTTTGAGTAGAAGCCTGATTTTGTGGGACAAGCACTAGCTCTACTAAGTGACTCATGGTCTTAAGAGACTGGGAATGTCCTGGTCATGATGCTTCAGGGACATTCACATCACCAAATTATGGTACTCTTGATTTAGTCCCGTGTGCTCTTCCCTGAAATGTTCACCATGCACAGGGGTTTGATCACCTTTTTCAAAGACAGTACCCAAAGTACCCTGTGGTTCTCAGTCTACTTGCTGCTGGAAAAGGAAAGGCAGCCGATGTGTTTTGGTCGGGCAGGAAAAATGAAATGCTTTCAGGACATATAAGAGGGAACAGCTGGTGGTGTCCATGGGAAGAGAATGGTGCTCTCTATTCCACTGAGGTAGTTTTCATCAGGAAATGTCAACATGGCTGTGCAGAGTGAAAAAGAAAGTAAAAAAGAAAGTCAGAAAGATGTCAGACTGTCAAAATGGGGCAGGTCTTGGAGCACAGTAGCCCTAGCAAGGCCCCAGAAGCCATGGCTTGGATGTGTTACTCCTGTCTGTCTGTCTGTCTCAAAAGGGTCCTATGAAAACAGATGCATTTTAAGGGTGCTGAGGTCCACTCCCAAAGGACATATATATATTTATGCACATACACACACACATACAGTTTGTCTCTTTGTTTGAAAGGAGAGTGCAATTCTCCAGAGTGTTGCATTTTTTCAAGAGCTCTTTCTAAGCAGTAAGGGAGAAGAGGCTGTTGCTGCATGATAAGGAAGTTTCTGAGTGATAATTTAAAGATAATCTTTTAAGATTTGGAGCAACCTCATTATGCACACTTCTAAGTGACTTAGATACAAGTTTTAATTATTTCTATCTCTATCTTGCAGTTTCCCCAAGAAGCCTTTTAAAAAAAGCACACAGCTCATAGCTGAACTGGGGCCCTGCAATTCATAAACTGTACTTTAACTTTGGTTGACTGGAAATAGGTCTAATCCAATTGCATTCCAGCCTTCACTGGAATAATAATACTGAACAAATAACCCCACAGCCAGTAGGACATTGCTTTTCCTGCCAATCTCAATTTTAACTTGATTGTTTCTTAATGCCATAGGCGATGTCAGGGTGACTCAGGACAATATGTTGTTGAGGAAGAATAGTCTGAAATATTACTCTTAATCCCATTTTATAGGTGCCTGTAAATGTTAGTGGTAAACCATAGCCAGATACCTGTGGGGAGATTTAATAACAGGGCATTATAGCCAGAGGACAAAAAAATGGCAGCCGAGACCTTCCTTTTTCTGCTCCTCCGAGGATTTCTCACTTGTAGGAGTGAAATATATCGTACGAGGTGATAAAGTTTAGTTTAACACCAAAAACCTCTAACAATCCTTTTCCCTCTCAGGGTAAGCAGTTGTGAACTCAGCTGTGAAAGAATCTCAGTGAGACAGCACATTTCACTTGTTGAATCACAGAAGGAAAGAAGGGAAAAAAAGCCCCACAGTCTACTTTTATATTACACTGGCAAAAAAAAAGGAAAACTTTGTCAACTGCTCTTATTCCCTGGACTAGAGAGCAACCTCTGGATAACAGCACTGATACTTAGCTCAATACTTTCTAGGGTTGTATTTAACTTTTTAATGCGTGGCACCACTTTGGTGAACAGTCATACTTGATTTTTGAATGCATGCGTATTCTCCTTGTGTTGTTTCCATCTGACAAACTCAATTGTTTTTGTCATTCTTAGTCTCTAAACACATATGTTTATATATATATATTTAATATATTTTGTATTCTTGATTTCCATCCCAACATTAAGATTGTAGCTGATGAATCTTTCTGTAGGATAACCTGGCCATCTGTGTTAACAGTGCTTTCCATCTTCATTTCATCAGCTTATTGGCCTAAGAAGCAGGAGTGTGTTAATACAAGGCTATTATGGAAAATATTAGGTACAATCAATTCCAAAATGTGACCTTTATGAACTATATTAGTTACATTTTTCAAGCTTCATATAACTCCTTTCAACACTGCTTGCTATCATCTTCTTTTTTTATTCCTTATTTTATAAGTTATTACTCCTCCACTATAACTACGTTCTGATCCTCCAATTTACTTTTCCTTTTCTATCTTTTCCCCCAGATTTTTAACCTATAAAATGCTTTTTTTAAAGTCAAGAAAATCTACCTTTCCTGTAAGGGAAATTACCTTATCAAATGCAGTTATTTTGTGATCTACCTCTGGAAAATCCTTATTTCACTTGATCCCATTTTTCAGCTACTTTGACATCTGGAGTTAGTCTTTCTATCAAAGTGTTTTAAACATTTGAAGGCTACAAAGGACTAAAAAAATGGACCTGCATCATCATTTTTCACTTCTTAAATATGTGCTATTTCACTGCTTAAAAATGTGGTATTTGTTCTTCAGTCTTGCACTACCACCTCCTAACACAACAGTCTAATGAAAATAACTTTCTATACATTAAAATTTGTTGGAAAAACTATTCTCATTCATGGTCACTCCCATGAGAAATGATATAGTGATTTTTCCCCATTTCGAAGCCCTTTATATGACACTTATCCCAAGAAAACATGATCAGACATACTAACAGGAGAAATTTTGCATCAAAATGACCAAATTTTCATATTTTGTTTTTAACTGATGGATTAGACAGTTGAAATAAATCTTCTTAAAAATAATAGAGAGCTTGAGGTTTTATTGAATTAATCTGAGAAAAGGAGCAAGTATGATGTGCGCTATGCAATGTCTTTCAACCTCATTGCCTGCCTATTAGGCTGCAAGAAAAGAATATTTAAGTGTCTGTTTATTAACTGATTGTCAAAGAAATCTGATTATTTCCGGCATATAGCTTTGCACAAGAAAGAGTAAGATGAACTGAAGAGGAACAAAATGATTGATTCATTTCCTTTGGGGGAGGGGAGGGTGTAAAATAAAATAATGAAACATAAATGTGTCAGATCCATTTATACAGGATTGATATTTAATTTAGCTCCCTTTGAAGTTGAAATTAAATTTCTTAAGAGGTATTATTAAAAGGGAGATGGAATGTAACCTTCCATCAAGCTACCATTATTTTAATACCTCTTTAAAAAAATGAACTTTTTTTCCTGAAGTGTGCTGATAAATTGATTTATGCAGTTCTAAGCAGTAATTATGAAATGTGCTTATCTAGACACCTTCTGTTTCTATTGATCCTACATGTTATTCTGATGAAAAGCTCATAATTCATAGCATTCTCGATGTTTAGAATTGTTGGAATTATTTATAACTTGCAGTCCAAGGGTGCTGCTAGTGAAATGGGGTTTGAAGCTGATTTGCAATGCACCAAATTGTCTGTTTTCAGGCCTTGAGCACAGATAGTTACAGCACTCTGCTTTGCAACCCACAAATGGAGAGTGCAGCACCACTGTGGAAGAAAAAAGACCAGTGGAGGGTAAGGAAGTGACAGTCTTTCTAGGAGTTTCAGAAGAGGAAAATGGCTAAAGCAGGAGATTAAGAAATCTGTAGAACTGCTGCAATAGGCAAAACAAGTGCTTTGATGGGTGCTGGGAAAAGAAATGATTGAATCTACCCTAATGTTCTTCTGCTAGTGGCAGTTACTTCCTTCAACAACCTGTGATATTTGTGTTATTTTCTTCAGAGATTTCCTATGAGCTAAACTGAAGAGGTATCCACACTGTAACACTAAACCATCTGTTGAAGTTGTAACTGCTACTACTACTAGAAACTGCTGGGGGGAAAATAATAGCCTTTCCTTCTCAGAGCAGCGAGGACTGAACCAAAGGCTTCCAGTCCTTATCACAAGATTTGCTCCAAAAATACCCCCTCATGAAGTCATTATAGGGGAAGATGTCATGTGCCAGACATGAGAGCCCTTCCTACTGCTCTGCTGTGAGCTGAAACCCACACAGGAGCCTGTGAAGAGGGAGAAGCTTCCCCTGTGTGGCTTTGCTGGGAGGGAGGACTGTGAGGACAGGGGAGGGAAAACAAGGCAAGAAATGAGAGGACAGGAAATTTAGTGAACAGGTGATACTGCTCTGGAGGTGTGTGAAACAGGGGTGAAGTGTTGCAGCATTTTGCTGTTTCTTGTGGTGCTGCTGGGATTTGACTGTCCCTGCCCATGCTTTTAATGGGGATAAACACCAGTATTTATGGCCCTGCCCTGCCAGCTCTGACTTCAGGAACTACCTGGCTTTTCTTTATACTTTAACCCCATCAGGGACAAACCAAACTAGAGAATTTTTGGGCACCTTCTCTATCTCCAGGAAATTCATGTGCTATGTAAATTAAAAGAGAGGGTGGCATTTATGCTAAACCAGGTAGTAGTGACAGCAGATTTTGTCCAGGGGAGGAACATTCTGAGAGACACAGTGGTGGCAACACAACCTGACAGCCATCAGAGTCATTATCATTTATCAGCATGGTACCAGCCAGTAGCTTCAAAGACATCTCAAAAGTCTCTTTAATGGCACATTTCTATCCCATAGCAGAAAGAAAGCTGATCTATATTATGGAGATATTACTTGGAAGTTTCTGGTCCACATCTAAACACAGTGATGCACAAAACAAGATTTTTATATTCCTGTCATTATTACCCCTTCGAATGCTACTTTGGATTAGGATGAGGACATTTTTCCTCATCCAGACAGGCCTCTCAAATGCCTTTGATAGGCCTTCTATAAATATGCAACTTGGTGTTACCCAGAATAAAATTATGGTCTGCCACAGGCTCTGTGAGACAACATTACAGGCCACAGATGACCTAGAGGCTGTAAATCATACATCTCTCAATTAGGTAGAACAAAAAAGGGCATATCCTTGGAGCTGTCAGAAACACATGATGTCACAGTGAGCTACAGTGCTCTGAAACCAAACACAGAGTGAGGATATTCTAAAACAATTCCATAAAGAAGTGCACAAAGTGCACAATTAATTATAAATAACAGAGCCATGGAATTTCTTTCAAAATACAATAGAACTTCTTAAACTGAAGCTAATTGACATCCCTTTTGGCACTGATCTTCACATTTGAAGATTACACTAGATCTTAATAAAAGTAGGAAATTGCAACTGCTCAGCAAAAAGAAAAAGAAGTTAACCCACCAATAGCCACACACTCCATCCAAACAGCTGTTGGGCATGGAATTTACAACACGAATTTAAATTCTAAGGTTGTCAAAATTACCTTTATTTAAATTCAATTTGTGCTTTGTTTGGTTTTTTGTTAGCTTGGTTTTTAAAGTACTGACCATCAGCATCAGAATTTTCCTTAGATGTGACTACATAGCTGAAATTTCATTTAGGAAAAAGTTTGGAACAAAAGGGATTTTTTTTTGTCTCATAATGACTTCTTATTTCTAACAGTATTGTCAGAAAACAGGCATTCAAATAAAGACAACAAAAGAAACAAAATATATTCAAACAGTTCTAATGGCTTAAGCTGAGACTGCTTTTCATTATCAATCTCCTGGGGCTTTCAGAATCATTTTATAGAATTGTTCAAGAATACACTGAAAATTGTTTTGTGAAGTGACCAGCTGTTTCTAATCCTGTGTTTGACCCGCCTGTGTTGCCAGCCTCAAACAAACCTACTCTTACCTGATGCTAGTCCCAAAACAATAAACTCAACCACTCTCAGGGCGTTGGATGGGCAAGAAACAGTGACAATGTTTATGAAGTCAATTATGTTAGTAACTGATTGAATTAGGATTAATTTACTTTTTCAAAATCACTATTTTTTCCCCCATCCTTCTTTCTTTTCCAAAGACACCATAATAGGAATCTTTGGAAATTGTTGATCAACTTAAAGGAAGCTTGGTTCCCTCAACAACTTAAACAGAAACATCTCTCAACTTCAAGTAAAGCTTTTTCTCATCTTCTTTCAGAGCTTCTGACTCATTTTATCTCCAGAGACAACTTTTCTACTTTTTCCATTCCTGGTCCAATGTTTGCAAATTCCTGGGAAATGAAATGGACAGTGAGCTCCTCTCTGACATTGATCCAGCCAGCTGAGCTACCAGCTGCCCTTGCTCTCGTGAGTGGTATTTTTTGGGGTGTGAGAAGAGGGAGGGACATTTGTGAGCAACATAATTCTACAGAAGCTCACCCAGGAGCATGGCAATTGGAAGATTCATTCTGATAGCAAGGAAGCAAATTAAAGGGTGAGCACTGTAGTCTGAGCCAGAGTCTGGGAAAGTTAATGAGAACTGCTCTTCCATTGCCTACTGGCTCCTGCATTTTGAATAAGCTCATTAATGATCTTCAGTTGATGTTGGCTGAATGGTAAAATAAAATATCCACTGAGCTTTAGAGCCAAACTGCAAGGAACTAATTATTTTAGTGTATTCTGTACCTGGTGTGTCATGGGAAATCAGCAAAAAAGGAAAGGAAATCCCTAACTTAGTGAAGCGCAGAAAACCTCTCTCACAAGGACAGCCATAAACAGGCTTGAAATTGAGGATCTGTGGTCAGTGTGGCCCTACAAGCTTTGTCATAACACTCCAGGAAGTGTTTCCTAAGACGCCATCTAAGAGGGAAACTTCTCATATAGCTTAGAAAGTTTTCTTTAGAGCTCAGCCCTCAGGACAATTATATCCCAGAGCACCTCAGGGGGCTGCTGCCAATAGAGGCTTGATTTGCTGTCCATCATCAGCTTTCTGTATTTTCTTGGAAACTGTACCTTTAGGCTGGTTCATTATTTTACAATATACCCTGAGGTGACATATATCTATTTGGGTAGCAACGAGGAAAGGATATTGTGTCTGAGGAAATTTGGTACAGAGTTTTGGTAAAGCATCAGAAACTGAGTTTTGGGATAAATTGCTTGCATTTCAGGTGCAGAATCAGATTGGGTTTAGAACATTCTTTTTATTTAATTAATTTTTCCAAGGAGAATGTCCAGGTTTTAGAGATCTATTTCAATTTGTCTGGCCACTGGATAACCACCAACACAATTATATATATAAATATAAGGACATGTCCACCTTATTTCCAAGGACAGTCTACCTGGTAAAAAGAAATGGACTTAAACAGCAGTACAAACACCATGACGTGTTTGGAGGCTGGTTTCTCAAACCAGTTGTTTTTGCTCTTTCCAAATCTCTATAATCTCTATAATTGGCAGAAATACAGACAATCCATCTATGTGTAACATAGCACATATGCAATATGTGCTTGACTTGCTAAACATGTTTGACTCACACTTCATTAAAATATGTGTGTGTAACATTGAAGGAACCCTATGTTCTATAGGCCATATTTACATGATTTACATTAATTTTACTCAACCATATTGTATTATTATTAAAAGGTTGTGGGCTTTTTCTGTTGGTTGGCTGGTTTTTTGTTGTTTTGTAAAGGGTTTACAGCAAAAATCTTACAGCATTTAAGCTAAATTTGCAGTAATCTCTCAAGAAGAAAAAAAAATTGTCTGAAAAACACAAGCATTCATATGGACTTTGAAAGTACCCTTAGTCTAGTCAGGGAGAAAAAGTTGGACCATTTCACCAGGAGAGATGTTAGATTCAGAACAAAAGTTCTTAGATGATGTTATTGGCTGAATAGAAGATTAAATTAATAGTACCTGATTGAGATATTTGTCGAGCCATGAGATTGTCCAGTAAACCAGAAAGAAAGGCGGAGGTTACAAATTATTCATTAAAATTTTTTTCGTCTCTATAGTAATCATACTTGGTGTTATCTTGACACACAGTGCCCTTTGTGACAAGGAAGATTGGTACTAAATCCAGCCCCACAGTGAGTTTATCCAGCACCCAAAAATATTTTACAGTATCCCCTTATTTATTAAGGGAAGGGTCTTTGTCTTTCTCAGCATGCTGAATGCACCATGGTTACTTCACTCCTCCTGCATGGTAATGTTAAACAGCATCTAGCCAGGAGAAGGTCAATGCAAAGAGATCATTCCAGAAACACTCACTCTCTTCCCTGACCTGAAATCAGTGCACCTTCCTGCAGATGTCATCACCAAATGTCAGCTGGTGCAGGCTGAGGCAGCACGCTCTGATTTCCTTATTATCCACTTGCTGAAACACTTCATTATTCAACCACTTAAAAAATTGCCCCTTGTCACACTCCTGATGGTGTGAATGCACTGTGAATGAGCAGAATTGAGTAATTTAGGCCCAGAGACATTTCTTAAAGCCTTCTAGCTGACTCTTAGCAAATTTGCCTGTATAAAGCCCACTGCAGAACTTCTCCTAAATACTTTTTTTTTCTTTTTTTAATTTACATTAAAATCTTGGCATTGATAACTGAAGTATAATTTATCTCAACAAGGCAGATTGGTTAAAGTATATTCATTCTGAGACATGAATCCAAGTCTGGAGGAATGCAAGGAAACATTGAAATTGGAAAAACCACCCATGTATCTGTACACATGGGAATTTCCCAGGAAACTGGTCTTTCTCCATAGATCCCACTCTCTTTAAACAGCAAGGCCAATTTGCATCATGTGAGCACCTCCCCCTTCTATTCTGTTCAGGATTTTCCTTCCTCAAACAGCCTGTGCCAGCATATACTGTATTGTAAACAAATCACTAGTTCCAGCTTATCCCTGTCTTACAGATCATGAAATAATTTCAGCATTCTTTATGATGCAGGTTCAGCTATGCCTGGCCTCAGATATTTTATTGCTGTTTATGATTTCTCCAGATACCCAGTATGTTCTGCATACCTCTCCCTGAAACTCAAGTATTTTCTGCCAGTCTCTTCTCCCAGGAATGTTTCTTTTCCTGTTGCCCCCCATTCTCTGCCTCTCTCTGAGGCACAGGGCTCCCCAGACTGTTCTCTCTCTCTCCCATTCTGGTTGTCTCGTGTGAACAGACTGGTAGCTTTACTAATTCAGCTAAGATGCTCCTTCAGTAAAATCTGATATATCCCATGTTCTAAGTTTTATATGAGCAGAAGGGAGACACACCAGCAGGTCCCCATGGACTGTTCACTGGGCAGTACAGTTTTATCTTCTTACCTGCCATGAAGAAAAAAAATCTATTGTGTTTTGTAGTTAAATAAGACTGTTTGAAAGCACCATAATAAAAGAAAAAGAGAAATAAAGAAAAGAATAATGAGAGAAGCAATGAGCAGCTTTCCAGGGAAGCTAGAAAAAAAAAAGGAGGAAAAACAGGAAAGAAGAGTTGATGAGGCAGAGATGGAAGAAAGGCTGCTCAGACATGCTTCAAGAGAAGAGGGCTGCAACAATACGCAGACTGCTTGAAAAAGCAAAAAGTTTTTCTTAAGCTAAAGTATTCTTCAGCTAGAGGAAAAGAGAAGGAGGATATTTATTAACTAACAGTATCAGAGACTAACTTAGGATATCTCAATTTTCAAACCAGAATTTATAAATTATTTATAGTAAGGTGCACAGATGCATGAAAAGCTACAGTATTTAAATCAAACTGAAGAGATCAGAGTGAAGTATAATGATTTCTGAGTTTAAAACCTGAAGAGCTATTTTAATCCAGTATTATCTTTCTGTGTTTTTCAATGAAAAGACCAGATACTAAACTTTTTCCTTATTGTTTAATATGTCTATATTCAGCTTCAGCTGAATATAGACATATTAAGTCAACAAGAATTTAGCTCTTCAAAGAATAAATATGAATTATATCCTTGTTAAGAAAGATTATATAAAATACACCATGGATATATGGTGTGATAAATATCACAGTTTGATAGTATAGCACACAAAGAGAAGAACTTTTATTTTTTTAATTATCAAAGGGAGAAAATTGACACTCGTGCTTGGTCGTGTTCCTCAGACTCCAATCAGACCTGCTGTGCTAACAAGAAACTTGTGCTAAGAACATTTCTCCTTTTTAGCATGCACAATGTGACTTCACATCAAAACACCAGGATCTGGCAGTAAGCAGTACGTTCCTATGGGGAAATATTCCACGTAGCTGTTTCCTAAGGTGACACACAGGCTAGAGGGACTCAGTTGTCATACCAATTGTTACCACCTATAATTACTTTCAAAGATTCATGTCCTGTAATGAGCCAAGACAGTCCTGTTATCTTTTTGCAGTGATTGATCTGAAACATCTGTCATCTACATTCTCCTGGCTAAGAGAGATGTTTTGCTAAGGAATGATGGGGAGAGCCAGCACTGTCATTGAGTTACAGTACATTATGCATGCAAAATCAAAAACATCACACAGCAGTCTCCAGCTGAAGATTTAATGGCATCTAATTTGAAGCCAGTAGCATTTTGTTTTACAAGGTGGCAGTGTAAACATGTTTGTTTACAAGCCTGCTGCTCGGCAGGTCTGACGTGGCAAAGCGTCAGCAGAGGATGACAAAGTGGAGCCATTTTCTGATGACTCCAACCTCTGCCAAATCGTTCCTGCTCTGATAGAGAAGGACAGATTCAGAACCTACCCCCTTTTTGCCAGTTTAAATAATCTGTTAATTGCCTGTTTATTACTTCACAGAGTCCAAGCTCAAGAAATTTGATTGCCTGGAGAAACTTCCCATTGACCTCAAAGCATTTGTAGGACGAGCTTCTGCACAGATCCAAAAGACATTAACCTGTACGTATTGAATTTCTTACTTTGCTTTAATGAACAAAGCATGGCAAGGTATTTGCAATGTGTAATTAGTAAAGACAAGCTGGCTCCTCCAGATTAAATAATAACTGAAGGCCAGATTGTAAACAGAACTCATTAAAGCTATTTGGATTTGCATTACCTCAGAAGCAAGCTCTGGTACAAATTTTGGCTTCGGATTCAAACCACGCTGACACAGCTTAGGGGAAATTGGCATTTGTTTTGTTATTTCCCTGTTCACCTTTTCACATTATGGAGAGAACAGGAGAGGAAAATCTGGAGCTGATTTTTTCTGGCCTGACTGAAAGGCTAGAGCAGGGAAACTTTGCCTCACATGCAATTCATTGTCCAGTTTCCAATGGACAGGCATGAATTTGATGAGTTTTTCAGTTATACAGAGAAATTGCCAGCTATTTGCTGCGGAGAATCAAGATTATTTTTAAAAACTGATTGATAAAAAAAATTAAAAACAAAATTCCAGAAAAGTGCATTTTTTGCACACGTGTCTGTTAGTGTGTGTGTGTGCTCGTGTGAATGCATTTGAAATTTTCTTTGAGGAAGTAATGTATAATTTAACATATCAAACAACTTCAGAATACTACACATCTGAAGACACAGGGAAATATTAGCTTTGATCTTTGGGTCTCCTCATAGGAGCCACAGGGAAATCCACACTTGCTTTATCCATCACTTACCCATACCTATTGGAAGCAAAGAAATGCAGTTTGTATAAAACTTATGTAAATGAACACCATGACACATTTTCCTTCGAAGTTTAAATATTGAGAAAATGTTGGACTTTAAGGTAAGGAGCTCTCATGCAATTGGTACAGTAGGAAAAGTATGCTGTTCATAGATATGAATCACGAAATTGTGTAGCAAAAGGAAAGCAAACACCAATGAAACAGGTTCCAGAAACACACACACTTTTATCAAAATGCAAGGAGTGCTGCTGCAACTGTGTCTCTATTTTAAGCAAGTGTTCCCCAAAGCCCCAGCCAGGATATGTGGGATCCCTGGCAGTGCCCAGCCTGCCCTGCTGTTCCCGATCATTTGTGCCATCCCCACTGACGTCCCCCACGAGCGGCTCCGCTCCGAGCCACGGCAGCGCCGAGCTCTTAATGATGCCCTCAGCCCAGAACATGTATTTTAATGAACGTGGGGGGAATGCTCAGTTCTCACAGCACAGGCAATGCTGGCAAACACTCAAGGTTGTGTTTTGCTGCCAGACCCTGGAGAGGCACATACACATCCACACATCCATATTCAAATATTAACCCATGTCAGAGAGAGAATATGCTTTATTTTATCCTGCAAACTCACAGTGGCTGGAGAAAGCCACCTGAAGGTGTCAGGGGAGCTTAGGAGAAAGCTTATAAATGGGTCTGACAAAGCGTAACAAGGAGAGTGAGAACTCTTTTTTGCTATAGTCTGGCTTTGATGTTTTAATATTTGATATTATTGTAAGGGAGCCTGAAACACGAGGAAAGCCTTTTGTGAATATTTTTAGGGCAGAGAGCCAACTCAATTCCCTATTACTAGGTCAAATGGTGTGGAAGCTCTGCAGTAGAAGTTTGCAGCATGTTAAGCAAAAGCAATATAAGCACATCCTTCCTTCTCCCCCCCAGCACTCTCTTTTTGCCTTTTTTTTTTTTAATTTCAATTTTAACTAAGAATGGACCACAGATCAATAGCCAGTGGTTAAACACCTAATGAAGGCACACAGACAGATCAAATGAACTATTAATGGACATATGCACAGAGGGCTGGCCTCTGAAAACCCAAGGCTCAGTTTTCCATGTTATGATATCCCACTCTTGAGGCCAGATAATTTAAAACACGTGACTTTATCGAAGCAACTCGCTACACAGCAAATTTTCAACAGTGATCATCACCTAAAAGAGACAAAAAAATAATATCTGCAAGTTCACTTTACAGTGCTTTTTACCCCACAGGCAAGAAAAACACAGTACAGTTTTGCTTCACTTCACTGAACTGGAGAGTTTATAATTTTGGGTAATTGGGGGAGACTCTAGTCCTGTCCATGTATCTGAGACTTCCTTTCCTCATCTTCACACTTTTTCCCCTCTTCTAGCAAGAGGCAGACCAGAAGCACCACCATCTCTTCCCTTCTGCTCCATTTGGGGCATTTCTGGCAGGCTGAAAGGATGTCACGAGGGATGAGTGCAGCAGCTCTGCGATGCCAGGACTGAGTTGCTGAACAGAGTCTGCGTGGGACCTTACCAAACTAACACTCTGGGCCATCAGCACAAGTGGGGAGACAATAAATTACCTTCCTTTACCATCCTTCCACATCTGCTGTAAATATGAGGGAAAAATCCTTCCTCCATAGCAGTGATCCTGAACAATTTATTGTGGAAAGGGGAACCTCACTTTGTGCTCCCCACTGCTACATTCTCCTGCAGCTGTGAGGAACAAATAATTCTGATTTAAATGATCATGAATCTCTATTCTTTCAAAGCAAAACAAGCCCCAAAAAAAGGGATGTATCTTGTGGTGTCTGAGCTGTTGTGTCCTATAGCCAGAAATTTCGGTTAAAGACATCTGTATGAGAATAGTGAAGATAACTCTTTCCCCTTCACTGATGCTGAGATATTAGGCACACGTGAGAAGACAGAACTTCAGAAGAATCAGATTGCTCATGGGCAGTGTAGAGTGCTTTTATTATACAAAATCAAGGAACTACTTATCAGCTGCTGAAAGCAACTCAGAAAACAAAGGTAGTTAAAGGAGTTTATCCTCCAAGCAGGCAGAAGCAAAATCAAAAGCAATTTCCAAACAAGATGAGCATGTAGATGGTGTTCTGTCCTCCCTGACTGAGCTAAGCACAAGAAGAAAAAAGCTATTTTGTTTGTATCAATCACATCTGTTTTCCCAGATGTTGCTGAAATCCACATCTGCCCTCTTCAACAGGAACAATAGCAGTAACTGATTTTTGCAATTTTCCTGTTTCTCGTGGTGTAATCACCAGGTATTCTGATATTTTTTCAGGACACAAACCCAAAGAAAAACATGCTTTTAGTGGTAAACCTTGTACAGACACAAAGACTTCGTTTTTACTTCTCTCCTTCAAGCACTGCTGCCACACTGACTGTTCAACAGGCACAGTAGGGACCCCACAGTTTAAGGCTGCATCCACAGGGACCAAAACTAACAAACTAGAGAAACTGCTCTTGAATTGGGAAATTATCATATTCAGCTTGGTGAGAAAACTTTGTTTCTAAAGCATGTATTGCTAGTAGGGAACAGTGCTTGTCTTTGCCAGTAAATGCTTTGCCTGTGGAGCTTCTGGTGAGGTGGTGTGCTGCTAATAGTCTTCTTAGGCCTGGTTTACTTTTTTATGCTCTTCAGGCTGCCTAACCGGCTGAAGGAAGATGATGTCAGAGGCTGCTCTCCACAGGAACATTCAAGTCTCTTTAAAAATCAGATATTCATGAGATTTCTCAACTGAAGATATGAGATTGGAAAGCAAAAGGACAAGGAAAAGAAGTCCTTATAGGACAAAGACAGTTTGCCATATCTTCCTGCCTTTGGGGTCAAACTGTGTTGTCAGTGTCCTTAAGGGTCAATGTCTGCCCTTTATTTGTATTAGAGGCTTATTTGGAGACTGTCTCAGCTCTGTTTCTGAACAGCCATCAGCCTGTCAGACATTAGGATGATTGCATGTTTAATTCATCAGACTGTCACAGGATCCATGTGCCTGTGCACAGAGGGCCTACAGACATCAAGAGAAGAAACAGAAGAAAGAATTAAAGGTTGAAAAATTAAATTAACGTGTATTTAACTGTAACTGAAAGTTTTTAGGGATGTGCTTCACAAAATGGTTCATATGTGATGATTATTGCATGACAAAAAAGACCCCAAAGCAAACAAAAAACCTAAAAAAAATTAAAAACCTAAACAAACAACCAAACCCTGCAAATTTTTCCAAGAAGCAGATGAAGCTCTGCAAGATTCCAGAGGAGGGATTATTTAATTTCATTGCCTGCCAGTGGGTCTGAGGAGACTAGTTCAGATGGAGATATCTGTACTGTGATCACACATACAATTAACTGAGACAGCTCATCCAAGGCTTACTCCCAGATTATGCATTTTTTAAGAACAGGTCCTGGGGTCATAACTTGGACTTTAGATTTTTAGACTTTTCAACCACTTGAACTTAAAAAGCAAATTATAAATCAACTCCTTCCCACAAAACCAGCTGTGGATGTTTCAGGAACATGGTGCTTTGTCTTATTCCTCTGGTACAATCACAGAAAGTGAGCCAAGAGAGACTTCTGTGCTTCTGTATATTGTGACCTTCCAACAATTGCGTGCTAATGTGGAAACAAACAGCTATGAATTTTATTTTTAGAGATTTTCCTCTCATAATCCACTAAAATTTGGTCATATTTCTCACACACATTAATATATTGTTTGTATCATACACACACAACCACACATACAATCTTTTCCACAAAGGAAGGAAATTGAAATTCTAGTCTATTTAGAATTAAACTGAGTGTGGCTTCAAGTTCTACAAATCAAAACTGTGGCAGCTTGCAACTATTGTCACATTTAATGAGTTAATGTCTGTACAGAGTTTTGAGCATCTCAGATATTGTATAAATTGTGTGTATTATAATGAATTCATTTGATTTCATGAAAAGCTGTACATTTCATAGTGTCTAATTTTGATGCATCTCTAAGGACTTATCTGAATTTAAAAGTTTTCCAGAGAAAGTGATCCTAAAAACTCTCTCAGCATGGATGATATTTATCCTAGAAAAGAAAACAAGAAGAGAAAGCCAGCACAAGTCAGCAGTTCTGTTCCTTTGCAGAAACAGCTAACAGTACTTCTCTGAGCTGTACTGATAAAAAGATTTTATTGCCATTAGTCAGGCAATATATATGCAATTTTCTCAATATAATTGTAAGAAATTTATTATAATTACCAGTGTGGATATAGCCAAATATTTCAAGTATATTAATTTCCAGTATGTGGGTGAATGCCCCAAACTAACTTCCATAACCTGCAGCAAGACAGGAGCTATAATATCAGGTTATAGGGGAATGGCTGCATGGATAAGGCTCTCTTGCATGTAAGGAAAAATGTTTTGACAAAGAGAAAAAATATCTTTGTGTTGGACATTCCCCATGTCTTGGGATTCCTGCATTAGCATTTCATAATGGAGTACCCAAACTCTAAATACCAACCAAAAATGTATACTCAAATTACTTTCACAGCCGTTTTTTAAGCAATCTTTCATTTTCTCCTGATGTCTGTAAATAAATAAATAAAGGAATAAAATGTTAATGGTCCCTGTTAATCTGATAGTATATTCCAGCCTTTGATCTCCATGAAGTAAGGATGATCAGAAAAGCATATAATGTATGTCAAAGTCTGACACTGATCGTGTTTGCACTGGTTCCTTCATTTACAAGATTATGTTCATGTGGCAACCTTGATGGAGCAGCATTAAATAAGATAAGCTACTAGAGTCTCTTGGAATGACATGACAGTACTTTTTTTTGTGAACTTGTGACTCAGAATTTAAAAAAGTTAAAACCACATTGAAACTCCTTCTAAAAATATGGTCTGGGGTTATTTCTTTCCAAGTTGAGGCTAAGGCTGGAGGAAAAAATATGGAAAGATCTTTTTAATTTTCCCGTCTTGGAATGTAGTTTGTTAAATATTCTTCAGGGACTGGGCACTCGCTTTGCATCTCCTCAGTGAGCTACAGGAATCTATTTCTAAAGAAGAGTTCAAGCATGTTCTTAGCACCAGCTCTCTCTGATATTGGGGAGACAGAATAGTCCCATGCCTCAGGAATGCCATCTCAGTCCACTCTGTCCCAAGAGCTGGGCAGCACAAGCAAGGAGCAAAAATCCCAGGTTTTTCTTTCCATTCTTTCTTACTCCAGAAGAAATAACAAAGTTGAACAGAAGGGCCAGGATCTCCACTGACTCCAAGAGCTCTACAACTTTAAAATCGAGAAACAAAACAAGATGCATTTTCTCAAAGCTGAAATGAGCATGTGGCTCTATTTTAGCAGGAAGGAAGCTGCCACAGAACCTTCTACCTCATCTATATCCCTGTCTATATCTGACAGGACCTACAGCTCCAGTCTTCTCCGGCCCATGGAAGACTAGTATTCCTTCCTCCTCCTTTCCCAGAGCAAAATCCATGGAATATACCTGTATCATTAAGACCTCCTATTCCCAGAGAAGAAATCTGCGAAGACAAATATTTTTATTTACCGAGGATTTGCTGCCATGCCCTAGTTTATGCTGTGATGCGCCAAGTTTAACTCATACTGGGGACACAGTAACCACAACTCCAAATAAATCTCTCTCCTACTTGGTTTTTTCTCAGCACCTGGAAAATCAGGTGTCTCTTCCTGTATTTTGACCCTTTGAAGTCACAATTCAGTCCATTGCTTTAACACCAAGAGAGAGATACAGATGATAGGAGTCTCACATCCACAGTTACAGCAACATTTCCTCCACTGCAATGATTCTTTCAAAAGGGCAAAAGTTGTTACTGCACAGAACTTGATTATTCTAGGTCCTGCACCAAGGCTGTGTCAATGAACTATACCAGAAACTGAAGACTGCTGGAAACAATCCTGTCTTCTCCAGTTTCACCCTCTCTGTCTCACATTATCATTCTCTAACACAAATTGAGAATCACATGGATATTTTTCACTTAAAAATGAAAAAAACTTCTTCCTTCAAGTCACTATCAAAACAAGACAATAATGCATAAACCAAGTAGGAGGCTGAAAAAACACAACACAGAAGCAATGAGTCACATTATTCATTGGGATACTGATAGATACACAACTATTACTGGAAAAAGCATAATGCAAAGCCCTAATCAAAGCAGAAATGCAGCTGCTGCTGGGGTGGAGCTAAGCAGCAAAGTACATGTAAAGAGCAGCAGGAATGAAGACGTATCACTGAAACTCCAGGTGAAAGAGAAATTAGGTTCTGCCATTACCCCAAATGGCAAAGTCGAGTTTGAGAAGGAGACAGTGCAGGGACATTATCATAGTTGGAGGTAGGCAGGGGTGCAGTAACATCCTTCTGTCAGATAAACACCATTCCCTGCAGAGGCCTCCAGTTCTGCAGGCTAATATCTTAGTTCAGCAATCAGCTTGTAAGAAGATAAACCCCTGAATCACTGAGTTTTCCCTTCAGTTCCTCCATTATAAGGAACAGACTCTTCCTGACTCAAACCTGTGAGAAGGGGTGAGAACACAGCATGAGCAATTAGAGCTACAGAACCTAAACTTTTATGGTCTGCATCTTTGCTATAGCAAAGATAAGATTTCAAGGCTCTGAGGGTAACTTAGCCATTTGTTGAGGAAGAAAACAATTTTCTGTCTTGACATAATTCTTCACACAAGACCAATCTAAATATGTAGTTTTATTACCATACCACTTATGGTTCTGAAGAAAACAGAAAGCTTACCTATCTGGACATGATCAATATCTCCCAGCTACAAGAAACAACACAAAAACCCAACCAAACAAGAAACTCTGAGAAGAATCTCATGCATTTTCCACCAGCTGCTGTATTTATTTGCCCCCACTATCCTCTCTACAGTGCGCAGGCCCTTAATGCAGGCACAGGAGACACACATTGGAGATCACTCTTTGACCCCTGTAGGCTTCAATTGATAGAATCACATGTAATCTGAACATTAAATCCCTGAGGTCTTCATGCATGTGAATGAGAGTGCAAATTTCAGGTCTATTGACAAGGCCATAATCCTCTTGCACAACTGTATCACTTCAGCTGAAACAACATTAATATTGACATTCAACAATGGATTCATTGCTGGGAGGGGGAGTGGGACACAAGTAAAAATGAAGGAAATCTAATAATCAAACCACTAATTCTGTAGCACTAGGCTTCATTCTGTTGTAACCTCTGTCCATTCTGCTTTGTTTTTCACGCACTGAAATATTTTAGAGTTTTTTTCTTGCAACAGTTATGTGTAAAGAAGTTTTAAATACCATTAAAGGATACAAACCTAATCAAACATAATCTGTGCTGTAAATCCACCCAATCATTCTCCTTAGGTAACATTAAGCAACAATCAAACTTATGTTATTTGTTTGTGGCTTGCTGGACCCAAATCTTGAAGGAATGTTGTTTCTTCCAAAGAGCTACTTTCACATGGAAAGAACTGCTTGTGGCAACCAGGGTAGGTTCACCTAAGGACAGACTTTGCCTGTGGCTCTCAGTGCTCTGTATGGGAGTCTCAACTTCACTGGAGTGTGAAGACAACAAAAGTTTCTTGGCTGTTCTATAGGGATCATTTGTAAAGCCCAGTAAGACAGAAAAAAAGAAAAAAGAAAAAAAGAAGAGCTGAAGTAACCAGTCTTAGTAGTGGAGCTAGATGATGTTAAGAAAATGCAAGTATCTTCTGCTGTTACTTAAATCATTATCAGAGAGAAAGCTCACGGGGAAGAGATCCACACTGTGGGCTGAAACACTCAAGCAAGGGATAATGTTTGCATCAATCTTCATCTTTCTCTGGCTGTTATTGACACCTCTGACAAGATCTGGGTTGATCTTTTCACTTCTTCCTCATCACAGACTTAGTGACACCTGGATGAGAGCAAACCCTAGATCAGAAGCTCATGTAACCTGGCCAGCAATACACAGGGCTGGAGTCAGGGAGTAAGGACCTTGGCATGCTGAGGACAATGCACCTGCACCTTCTCTCATTTAGATTCAACCCTGTGAAAAGGGTTTGGGAACATGGAAGGTGAAATGATAGGATGACCAAACAGATCCAGCCAACTCATTAGGCAATGCTCCATGGATCCTCTTTTTTTTAATAAATCCCCCCCCTTAATTTTCCACATTAAAATTGAATTAACAGATCATATGACTACATTCTCTTAAGCTCTGACATTAGTATGCATTTTAATAGCTAATTTAAAAAAAATCACCTCTTTTAATTGCCAATAAATTCCATATAAGACCTCCTTCTTGAGCTCCAAGCCAAGAGGGAGGAGAAAAGAAGGAAATTAAAAGATGCCACTATTGCAGCTCTAGACAAGAGGCAGAAGCACAGATTTTCATGTTACATTTTACTAAGGACTCACAGTGGGAATCTGACATTAATTTTAGCCTAGAAGTCTTTCAGAGGAGGTATTTATCTTTCAATTCTGGAACTGTGGATGTCACACTCATTCACACTAACTTTTTATTTGATTATTTTTTCCAGACGCATAAAGGCCAAAATGCAGATTTGCTCATCTTTCACAGCTCCCATTGTCTTTAACTGCACTGCAACCAGACAGGGAATTCAGACAAAGATTAGGGGGGAGAAAAATTTAAAAGAGCTATTTTTTGCTTTCTCTCACAGCATTCTGACAGGTTTTATGATGTCACTGTGTGATAGTGACAGTTACTCATATTCCAAGAGACCTGAATATCTATACAAGTGTCCATCTGCATCAGCCTTCTGAAATTTCCTCTGGAAACTCTGTATGCACACATTTCAAGTCCCAAGAGAGTGGAGCAAACAATATGATGTCTACAGAGTTTGCAATGAAAGTTTACTTGGACTTTTGCCATTAAGGCTCTGTAGTTATGGCAATGGCTATTTTCCTCATGCAAAGGAACATAGAGCAAATATAACACCAAAGGTCTTACAGATGAGTTCCTATGGTTTGATAAAACGGTTGCAGATGGATTGTCTGTGTACTCACATCTTGAGAGGAATTTTCTGTATCTCCTGTGGCTGCTTGTACTACTTAACAGGTAAAAAAAATCAATGTATTTAAGATATTATCATCTTCTCTCATCATCTGATCAAAATTGGTCCAAGCAGGAAGGTAAGCACGGGCACAAACATACTGTGCTAACATGTCCAGTTTCTTTAGCTGGAAAGGAGCTGATGCTGTACCAAAGGATGTAAAAAGGGGATGTGCTCTGGAGTTCTCACATGTGAACCTTGGCCCTGCTTGCATCAGGCTTGGAGCTGCTGCACTGAACTGATTTTTAAATTTTTTTCCTTGTTTTTGGAAGCCAATGGATTCAAGGCCAACACCTACAGCAAAGGCAACATCTACATTCAGGGCAACGTCTACAGCAAAGGCAGATTTCGTAACAGTCAGGGTTCTACACACTCATACAGAGACAGCATAGGACAAAACTTATAGTGAGGGAAAAGCACACATAGAGCACTGGTCCATAGCTGGCAAAAGGCATCACTGAGCTGACATCATGTGGTTTCATTTTAGGTTCAGACCCCATGATTCAGGTGGGAAAGAGAGGCCTTCCCTGCCTCTCCCTTAGATTCAGATAAATATTCCTTTCAAGAGTGATTAAATAGAAAAAGGAGACAGTATTAGAATCTGCTTAGATCTTACACTGCAGAGAAAATTTAGCAGGAAAGGATATTTTTGAGGGAGAAAAAGAGGGAGAACTTACGATACTTCAGGCAAGAGTTCGGAGAGAGATCCTTAAGTCCTGGTTTGGATACTTTATTACTCTGGAGTCAGTGCTGAGCTTTCTGCAGCTCCTTCTGATTCCAAACAGGTAAAAGATCAAAGAAGGCATCAAACCTTCCATGAATTGCAGAACTTTGCTCTTTGTGTCCTACTTCCAAACCAGCAAGATTAAAGCTACCATACTGAAGAAGGTGCAGTGATGGGAAATGCTGGAAATTATGCCTGTATTACAAAATGCAGAACCATGTACCTTGTCATGCTCCCCTTGGGGCTTCAGTGTCACCAGAAACAAAAAAAAAACCCAAACCAAAACAACAATAACAACAAAAAAATCCCCCAGACCAAAAAAAAAAAAAATTATTTTGGAGAGAGAGCAGATTCTAAATTCCCTTCACAGCACATTTATGCAAAGGTGTTTTTAATGATGAATCTAGAAAATTCAGCAATGTCCACCCACAGGGTCCCATTGCAAAATTCCAGGGGGAATACTCTCTCCCTAGGGAGAAAGGCCTTTTCCATTTCGCTAAGATCGTGAAGGAATTAATGCCGCTAAACATAAACACTTAAAATAAAGAAACAAAAAAGGCAGTTCCCTCCCCTGCTCTCTGCTGCATCTCCACGAGGGGTCTCTGCAGACGCAGCTACGGCTGCAGGGGCTGCACCGTGGACGGGCAGGCGATGAGAGGGGTGGGAGATGCTGTGGGTGGGTGATGAGGTGGGGGTGATGTGTTGGGGGTGCTGAGATGGGGGTGATGCGATGGGACTACTGTAATGGGGGTGATGTGATGGGGGTGAAGCAATGGGGGTGATGCCATGGGGTGAAGTAATGGGGGCGATGTGATGAGTGGCTTCTCAGCTACACCAGGTTTGATGGAGAAAAACTAAGGAAGAGACCAGGAGCATATGAATGTGGTATGTCCTCTCATACACCAACCACCCCAACCCCAGAGGACAGCAACAATTGCGGCTCTGGGCATTCACTCGAGAAGAACTGCCCACAGATGTGACAGATAAAGTTTTTTCTACCCTTTCCTTCACTGCATTCATTTTCAATATAGACAGAGTGAAAGTAGGAATGTCCAAGGCTTTTTAGTTCCTTTGAATTGCCCTGAGGTTCCTGTTCCTTTACTGACACTTCCTCCCATCAGTAGTTTGTCAGTGCAGGACACTAAGCTGCTTTTTTGGATGAGACAGGCTAACTTGATCATTATCTGAAGGATGCTTTACTTTTTCTTCTATTCTTAAGTTCTAAAAATTAGCACTGCAGGCATTGTGATCACACTCTTTATGTCTGTTTGCCTGTGCACGTGGATTTAAT
Source organism: Coloeus monedula (assembly GCF_965178545.1). Classification (NCBI taxonomy): domain Eukaryota; kingdom Metazoa; phylum Chordata; class Aves; order Passeriformes; family Corvidae; genus Coloeus; species Coloeus monedula. The sequence goes on along the minus strand of NC_138788.1, from coordinate 27,854,860 downwards.
GTGGACTCACATTAAGCTGTCAGAAAATTAGTCATTTTTTTTAACATAATTTTGAAAAATATAGAAAATAGAGTCAAAAGAGACCTCAGGATTACTACCTCACCCAACCACCTTCAACAAGCAAGAATGAACTCTGTGTAATGCATCTTTTATATTTTTCAACACAAGCAGTTTAACATTTGTAATGATTTCCAGCCCTCCAGGGGAACTTGTGCAGGTTCTAGACCTCCACATGTCCTCCCTGGGTGGGGGGAGAAAGTCCTTGCCAGGAATAAGAGATGAACGGGTCTTTTGGATCTTCTTGGTCTTCAGGTTGTTTATTTACATGCCGTCAACATAGCATGAAGCAGAGCAAGTACCAAAAGACAAAATGCAGGAAACTCAAGGCCCTTTTAAAGGTAAACTACCCAGTTGCCATTAGGAATGTATACTATTATTACTTTTCTACCAATGCCTAATGAACTATCCAGTCACGCAGCCTGTACTGTGGCATTTCCTAACCAATCATTCTGTGCTACCAACACTGCAGAAAATGGAGTAGGTAAAGAAGAAGGAAGAGACTTGAAAAACCACAGAGATCCTCCATCTTGCCTTCATCTACTTACCATACTAATAAACCTAAAAACTCTAAATTTTTCACCCTGTAACAAACTATATATTATACTACCACCTAACTCACTCTTGCAGATTCTAATTCATCCCAAAGCCTTGGCAACTTTCTCCATGGATGAAGGTTAAAACCAGTGTTTTCTTGGGGGATGGTTCCTTCAGGACAGGCAGAGAAACATTCCCTGCACTTTGGGTTCCAACAGACCTGATTTCCATCTTTCTGAACAGAAGAAGGCTTCCTGGTTTCTCACCTGTGGCTATTCTAATGCCTTTTAAACCCATGTGTCCTTGCACGCTTGACCATTTACACAGAAAAATATCTCAATCCCTTCTTTCTTCCCCACTTGGCTAAGGACATGCCACGCTCTTCCCTGTTGAGCACTGAACTGCTCTCAAACCAAAAGGTCCCCCATTGATTCAGGGCCCAGGCTACCCTGTGCCTGTTGACTTGCTGTAATGGACAGCTTCTCAATTTAAAATGTGAAATATTTTTTCTATATGTGTAATACATATGCTTTGAATTTATTCACTTTAATAAAAGACTTGAGGCCTCAGTATGGAGCTGGCATATAAGCAGTATAGGCACTTAGACTTCTCTTGCCTGACTAAATTTTCCAATTAATTTCAGCTTATCTCACACCTTGAAAAACTACACTGAAACATGTAAATCAGAGAGGCTTTCTCCACTACTTTTCTTTAAACATTGCTGCGTTTAGAGAAAAATTGGAGTCTTTCTCCTCAGCTGAATCAGAAAATCAGATCTCTATACACTGAGAGAAGCAAAAAATATCTGTCCTGGATTCAAATATTCCCAAATGATGTTTAATCCCAGGCCTCAAACACAGCTGCTTTTCTGTGATACAGAATGTTCTTTAGTATATATAAGCTTTCCTGAGAGTGGAGGGAAAGGCTCAGAGTTTAATGCTCTTATTTTCATGTTCATATTTTGATAGAGAAAGCTGATCAGATAGAGGTGAAAGGCTATTTGACACTTTCTTAACCTGATCAATATTACAGGGCTTCTTATCTCTTTAAGTAGAGTCACTGGTCTGGAAAAAGATCTTAAGGTGCAAGACTCATCCCACCTGCTCAACTAAAGTAAAAGGCATCCTAAATCCTGGCAGCACTGAACATAAATGTTTAAGGTCTGAAACAGGTCCTGGTTCAGCAAATTCCAGTTTCCTCAGTCCCCAGCAAGAGTGGGCATCCAGAGCCTCACAGGCAGAGAGAAAGAGGAAAAAAAAATCAAAAAAGAACCCCAAACAAAAAACCTACAAAAAAGTAATTGAACAAGCCTTTTCCTGCTTCACTGAATTTCTATCCTATGAAGCATTAACCATTTATAATGTATACAGCCTTCTCCCTGAAGGCTACTGGAGCCTTTTGCAAGCATTTTATGCAAGACTCAGATATAACAGTGCTGAATTCCATGTTTACAAAGCTTGACAACAATTTACTTCAGATTTTACAATAAACTCTGTGTGTGTATGAGTATGAGGAGTTTGAGGTATGTATTTTCCCATGCTGCCTTCTAATGGCTTTTTCTTACAGAGCAGGTGAGGCACTGTATTCATATCTACTGTGAAACTGTCTCATCTCAAACACTGTGGACTTTCACACCGGGCAAGGCATTGATCTGCAGCCTCTTTATTTGAATATGTCATTCTAGGTGTTATTTCTCATCTTTTGTGAGCAAAAAAAAAAAAGGACAAAAACAAACTGGTAGAGCCAGGACATTGAGCTCTAAAAATATCCTAGAGAAGAAATAAAAGCAGACATGCAGACATATCCCTACTATCTTTTTCCATCAGTTTTTGTGTGTTCCCTATGCACATCATAATTGCTTGCATTCTTTGGATTTGTCTGCTGTGGATCATAGTAACACTGCTCCAGCAAAATTCATGAGTGAGTAGGAGCCACCTTTCTCAGGAGACTTAAGGCAGCTCCATGGGTGCATCAAACTGCAATTCCCTAATGCAAGGAGTGGAAGCAGGGAAACTGTCACCAGGAGAAATCTGGCATGTGATGGGTATCTCACAGCCCCTCTGAAGATCTGGAGTGAAGAATGGTCAAGCTGACCTAGAGCAGCAAACAAATACACAAGGTAACTTCCATTATTCATAATCTTTTCTTCCAAGGATAACAGCATGTTTAACAACTCAATTTAAAAGTGCATTTTTGGAAACTTACAGCCATTTCTGAGTGATGGATCTATTTAGACCATTTTGGGGCCTCATGGAAAAAGCTATTTTCTGGTAAATTTCCATCCTTTAAAGAAGGTCAACGAAAGATTTGTAAAAAATAACATCAAAAAGAAAGTACATGAACCCATTAAAAACACACAGATCCATAGATTCAGTGAGACAGGCATTGAAACATTTTCCTGGTCCCTGCCTCACCAGAGAATCTGGAGCTCTTTCTCTTCCAGTTTGCAGGTGACCAAATGCCTCTGAACTAGTCCACATGGATTTTAGTTCTATGTATATAATCCAAGGGGATGAGAATTAGTAGTGACAGGGGCTAATTATGGTACTTGAACACAGGAATCTTAATCGAAATAAGTCAATGTCAGCAATGATGGTGGGAAGAAAGAACTGATTGAAGAGATTTAAAATGGAAAAGAGGAGACTGAATTACCCTTTTAAAGTTTCCAGAGAGTCTGTGCCTGGTTCAGAGCAGAACGTTTTTTCACAGGGGAAAAACCCAAACAAAGCAAAGCAAAGCAAAACAAAATGAAACAAAGTAAAGCAAAGCAAAGCAAAACAAAACTCCCCCCAAAGCTGCCACCACCACATGCAACTGCTCTGCTTTATGTCACTCAGAATTACTGCCACCAACATTTTGCAGATTTGAAACTGGGATGGCTCAAAATTCAAGGAGATATCAAAAACATGAGAGAAATGGAATACACAAGACAAAGACTAATTAAGAATAGGGGCTGTGTTGCAGCTCTCTTCTCCCTAAACCATGTGATCACTGGACAGATAGCCATTTGAGCTTTCCTGGATCTCTAATGTTCCAGGAATTAGAAATATCTCAGAAAAAATTCTCTTCAACCCTTTTTTTTTTAAATTTTCATCTGTAATGAGCCTAGTAGAACTCATAAAAATATTTCTTACTCAGCTATCTCTCATCAAAAATGAAAGGTAATCATAAGAACTGCATAATCTTAATTTCTTCCCAACCTCCTAAAATTTTTGCTGAAAAGAGCTCTGGTACAGATTACAGGCTGATAGAGTATTTTCTCAAGTTTAATTCTTGTTTCTGCTGCACCAAATGAGGAACAGTCTGGTTTCTAGTACTTTTGTTTGCCAGCTTTGTCACTTGCTACACAGGTACAGTCTCTGGGATGTGTGAACCTATAAGGGTTTACAATGGCTTCATGTGGACAGCAGTGGCACAAGTTGAGTAGACACCATCATCTGTTGTTGCCATGGCAGGGTCGGAGCTGGAGATCAGAGTGACTCAAGTACCAAAAGCCAATCATCAGCTATCCATCCTCCCACCCTGGTAACTCATTTGTCCTTCAGAATTGGAAACAGCCAAATCAAATTACGAAAGATCAAGTGGCAACTCAGAATCTGTCTCTCCTGCTTAGACTCCACTTAATCCCAGTTCATGGTTTGCCTTGCTTTATTTCTTTTTCTACTCGTTTTGCCTCCCTTCTCTTCTGTCTCTCTCTGAAGCAGCACTACATGTTACTGACTCTGACAGATGTTTTTATTGTCATGTATCCCCCTTGTTTATTGACACATGTCTAGGAAGCTATTAGAAATTAATTAGAGGATTAATTACACCAAAGTCTGCTCCTGCACACAGAGCTGGGTTTCAGGTTTCATCACATTTCTGGGATTAGCCATGTGAAGCAGAACATTCCTCTGTTTAGCAAGGCTGGCAGTGAGAGTTGATCAACTGGTGAGGGTCAGACTGGAAGGCTGCCCTCAGGGCAGGCATCGATGAACTTCACCACCAGACTCCTCAGGCGGGGTTTCACCTTCCAATTATCGTTAATGGGGCTGATGTGCAGAGTGTGACCGGGTCAGCTGCCCATGGAGGACAGAGACCTTTCCCAGCCTTGCCTCCATGTTAATTTTGAGTTTACATTTTTCATTATTTTTACCTTAAGAAATTGTTCAAACCCTAAAGTAAGAGCTAGCATCACCTAACATTCAGGAGGTCCATTTTGGAAGCAAATCCAGAACTCATCACTACTGGTTTAGAAAGTTAAAAACCCTGCTCTAGGAAACAACAAAACTGAACTTTATCCCACTTTTTCTCATCTTCCTCTACAGCACTGAATGCTCTTTTTGTGCAAGAAGAATGTTTCTCCCATTAAACTCTCATCAGCTGTCACATATTTTTTTAGAAAAACATGAGTTATCAATATGCTAGCAGCTAGATTAAGGTTTTATTTTATATGAGCCAAATTTGGCCATGAATGCTTTTCCCATATATATCTGCATAATATTGCTGCACAAAAATATCTCAGTTATCTTTCAGTTTTAATACCACTTCTTGGAAATACAGAGGTCAACAATTAATAAGCTCATTAAAACTTACAAGCTGCTTTGATTAATATTCCTTGTCTAGTTCCTTGAGAAATGTACTGTATCTCCCAGGCTAATGAAGACAAGGCAGAGTTATTTAGGTGTTTGTTAACAAAGCTGATTTGCATATAATTAACTGAAAAGAACTCTGTATTTACAAGGGAAACTCTGCCAATCTCTTTTGCTAGGGTATTTTGTGTAAACAGACTAAGTCCATGCCAAATTAACAAAGCAAGTTATGTTCCTAAAAAACTAAACTAACACAAAGGGATACAATTTTGGGGGCTATAACTGATAAAAAGTAAAGCACATATTAGAAAACAAACTGCCTTCTTTCAAATGCTGTTTATTCTGTCATGTGGGATTCTTTCTTGTATGCTTTCATTCTTTTAATTAGTTAGATTGCATTTTAGACATTTAAATGAACAAAGACTCTCATATTGGATTACCCTTTCCTATGACCTACTTATGGAAAAAATTAGTACCATTTCAGCAAAGCCATGCTTTTGCACAGATGTCTTCTATAAGATTGCTTATCGTACACCTGACGTATACCCTGAAGCTCTGAATATGAAATATTATACAAAATAACTAGCACTTGCAGCCTGCAGGGTGACCAGACCTTCATTTAAAATGTATTTCAGTTCAGACAAAAATAAAGGTATGGGCCTTTAGCCATTAACTTCCCATTTTGTCATCATGATTACTTCACTAAAAGGGTTGTCAGGTGTTGGGAGAGGCTGCCTAGGGACAGGGCTGGGTCACCACACCTGGAAGTACTTGGACGTCGTGCAGGTGTGCAACTTAGGGACATGGTTTGTAAGTAGACTTGATAGTGCTGAGCTGGTGGTTGGGTTGGATGATCTTGGAGATCTTTTCCAACCTAAACAATTTTGTGATTCAGAGGAACACCTGAGGGAGAAGAATCACCCTAAATTAACAGCTAACTATCCAATGAGATCTTAAGAATCAGGATCACGAGAGGTTGCACAATAGCAAAACGCAGCTGAAGGTACATGAACCTGTAGATCAAATAGCAGAGAGGGACCCAAAAGCTCCTAGTTCATGACCTGACCATGCTACAGGATCCTGTATGACCTTGGTTTTGTCATTTTTTCTAAGGCTAACAGGAACTAGATTTAAAAAAAATAAATAAAAACTATAACTCTATTGAAACCTTATTTACATCAGGTTATATAAAAACTGTCTCATCTCACTAATTATGTTCAACTTCCATTCTGCTTCTTCTACAATTACTCCAATTACTCCAATTAATCTACTATTACGTCACTGTCCAACTTTATGCCCATTTCTCCCATTTATGTACAAAACATTTAATAAATGAAAACAGAAGACAGGCCAATTCCTGCCAGTGACAAGAAGTTTCAGGAAACTTCCCTGAAGGACTTTGTCTACATGAAGAAAAACTCATGGAACAGGACAAGGCATTTAGGTCCTTAAATAAATAAAACTCTCCCTGAAAGCAGAGACAGAAAAAGGTGAGCAACAGAGCTTCCAGATTCCCAAACCTTTCTCTGCTTTAGTTCTACCATAGCAGCAAGAAGAAAAAAAAGAACATATTAAAGAAAAGCTTGTGGACACACTGGCACTTCCAGTCATGGACTTGTTACGTGAAAAGGACAAAATCTGCCCTCTGTGGGGAAAAGATAAATAGCAAACAAACAAGCAAACAGCACCCCCAAATAATCAGTAGCAAAAAACCAGTGCATCCAAAGTTTGATCAGATCTGAAGAGAAAAAAAATAACCCACAAAGCAACCATAAAATAGCTGGAAGGAACCAAAGCGGGGAGTGGGAGCAAGGTGGAAAGAGTTTGATGAGTTTGAGGGTCTTCCACTCTGGTATTCTCATTCATTTCAGAGAGGTGTTCTCAGCTTTCTCCATAGTTGAGAATCTCAGCAGAACCCTTTGCTACTCCTGACAACCTGCTGGTGCATGACTGAGAACTGACCTATTTGCAAAGCAAGAAGAGACCAGTAAACTGCAAAAAAGCAACAGCTGGGGAAGCTTTCATGGTCTCTCTGTTACTGCTCTAAATCATAGCCAATGACCCAATGGAGATAACAGAAAAAGGCAAACTCTCCAACAAAATGTCTGATTACATCCATGTGAAAAGTCACCACACCAAATTAAATCATTACAAGTAAAAAACAAATTAAAAATAGTAGCATTAGTTTTGATTTTGGAATGCCACAGGGCAGTCAAAAGCTTCCTCTTGAAATAGGCCTAAATAGGCTAATAGATCTGCTTTGAAATACGGTGTCCTATAGAATATTTTTTATTGCTTTATTTTAAGTGTATTACAGATGAAACACCGTTACTCAGGATCATTTTAAACTGTTGCGTGAGAAAGTACCCTGGTGACTCGTCCTACTGAGTACAAAAGCTAGTGGTGGAAAATGGGCAGACCTGTATAAGAATCAGTCTTTAATTGCAAGAATAATTGTCAGCCACAACATGGATTATTCAATGGTGCTAAGCATAAAACCACTGGAAAGAACTTGAGAGACTAGAGAGTGGTATTAAAAGGTAATTCACCATTTTCTCCTGACCTAGATCATTCCCTCCCACAACATTTGTAAAACTTTATCACCTCATAAATATTGCCAAAAAAAGAGGAAAAAAAAAGGGAAAAAGAAAGAGATGGCACTAAAGAAAGTATTTCTCCCACTGCTACTGGATAATTCAAGTCACACTCAGACAAATGGACATACATGAGTTTTATGCCAACCCTCATTTTGCCGCTTCATTATAAATGGTAGGATACTTACTCTAATCACAATTGCTACTCTCTAGACAGAGTCTGCAAAATACAATAAATATGAATCAAGCCATTTGCAAAAATTTACTGCTGGAGAAGGATGAATTTCCTGGGAGAAAAACTGTCTGGCACTGTAATGCACAGACCACGTGAGACTGATCCCAACCTTAGCATCTCAAAGCTGAGAGACCAAGACTGCTGTCACCAAGCTTTTTCTAGGTAGAAATGTGAGAAATACCCATTCTCTAGGATTTTTCTGCATGCATAATTTATTTAGAAGTTAACTTTAATATGGCAAAATTTGTGCCACCTTAGAAAACTGCAGCAGTTAATTCAGTGCTGTAAGGACAGAGCTGTGGAAAGGGGCTCACATGGAAAAGGATCAAGTCCCAAGAACCTCTCTAACAACTTGCTTTGCATCGACCTGAAACATCGATGCAGTGTTTACTGGTGTGGGTAGGCAGTCCACAGTAAATCTAATTAAATTGAGGAACAAAAGGACCCTGGGGTGTGCAGAACCATGAATGGAGCCTGCCTTTTAGGCCATTCACTCTGAATGATTGTGTGTTCCCAAGGCTTTCAGAGATTCTCTCTTTGGAAACAACGAAAGAGTGAAAAAGGGACTTTTCTTCTTACTGCAAGGTGAGGGAGTTAGATAATGCACCTCATTAATTACAGGGAAATCATCACCACCGCACATGAAGCCAAAGAAGAGGCCAGACTGACACTTTATATTTTTTATTATTGTTCAGTCACAGTGACAGAAAAGTAAGTAATAAATCAGAATCAGAGTGCAGTTGATGGTTTTATTTTGCAACTCATCTTGCTATTGTGACAGCCTGACACTAATTAGCACTCAATGCACAGGGGATGGATTGCTGTGGCCAATGGATCTCATTAACTGCTGTGAAATTTTCATGCCAAGACCAAGCACAATAAAGAACAGAGACCCCAGCAAATCGCCTGTCAGCAGCTGTAAGCATCACCACAGAGCCATGGGTGCATAGATCAAAGGGCACAAAGAGGGTCCACACAGCCAGCTGCCTAGATTTTCATGGATTTATTAACTTGTTACTTCATGAAGGCAGAGAACTTGCCAAAGAGAAAATCCCAGTGTCCACAGTCTCTCACCATTGTTTGAGTCGAGCCAGCCCATGGAGAGGGAAACTGAGGGCACCTCAAAGCCTGTGGCACTGCTCTTTCATGTGTCTGTATGTTAGCAGATGTGCCCTTCCAGGGGTGACCCAGTTTGTGACCACCTTGGGGACTGAGATGGAAAGACACATTGTGGGCTCCCTGCTTTGACCAGCTGCCTATTTGCATTAAGCTTAAAAGAAATTGATTCTTTGAGACTTGTCAAGCATGGTTGGCGCTGCCCAGCAGCTCCATTAATAAAAAAGGAAGGGCAGGAGGGAAGAAGAGTCAAGAGAGATATCAAAACAATCCTAGCCACAAGCACTGAGTGACTGCCTGATCCTCCTTTAGGAAATGGGGCTCCCAGTCTGCTTTCTCTTCAGCTGTGCCCATCACCTGTCCCCATGTGCCTTCCTCCCACAGGCACTGTCAGAATCAGCCTGGGCACACCACTGAAGGCAGACGAGTACTTCATGAACAAAACACTAAAAGTCAAATGAATCACTGCAATAGCAGATTCCCTCGACCCTTTTTGGTCAAATGAGCAGTCACAAAGTTCCCCAGCAGCCTGTGCTTTACCTAAACCAAAGCAGCAGAAGAGCCAACAGTTTAGGCTCCCAGGTGATCCCATATTAATAGTGGGGTGTGACAGCCTCAGTGCCTGAGGTAATTGGGAGCCCACAGGGATGGGCTTGCCTCACCTCAAACCCCTATCTCTCGGGTGCAGGCACACTGAGAGCTGTCTCACAGTCATTTAGGTGACAACTGCAGTCCATACCAGACCTCCTGTGCAGAGGCAGATGTTTCCTAGCCTAGGACTACAAGCTCGACACAACAGCATCTCACTTATCCTATAGCTCTTCTAACAAATGTGAAACCAACTGTGCTTAAAAACACGTCTTAGGGAGAAGCTCATGTAGGGGCTGGCAGGTCCCTTGGATTATGGAAGCTTGCAGGAGGTAAAAACTCAATTAAACAATAAAACACCAGGACTATGAGTGGATCTATTTTCTTAACACCCCTTCAAGGAATAAAGCCTTATTAGCCTAAATGTTTGTGCTGAGTGCAAAATTAGTCCTTGCTTTTTCTAAAAGGTGACTTCTGAACTTGAAATTGAAATAAACTTTCTTCTTAAAAAAGGATCATTTGATGTAAAAAGTCTGTATGCAAGAAGGTTGGTTTTAAGTAAGTTTTTTTTCTTTCTGTTTGTAATTTCAAAAAGTAGTAACAGATCAGAATTGGATATCCAAATAGGCTCAGTAATCCAGTGGCTCTTGGATTTCCTTTTTCCCAAATATGTGAGTCAAAATGCAGCATTTAAACCTAAGACAGTAAGAAAAGGTCATTAGTATATTTTATTTTTTAGTTTTGAGATGAAACCCAGGTATGGTTATTCACATCCCCTTTCAAAGATTGCCTGGGTTATTTTAACCAAGAAGCAAGAGAAATGTCATCTTATGTTTATGGTACAGCAGTCGAGAAGGTAGAGGTCTGCTATCTACCCACAATCTTCCAGGCTCAGCTGAATACATCATCAAACAGAAGACAGTTTCTGGCACACAGAACTGGAATATCTTGGACCATGCTGTTTCTGGTCAGGCCTGTGTATGTAATTTATTTATTTATGGCATTTTTAATAGATGGAACATCAATATTTGATGACGCCCTATGAATGATTAAAAATCAAGAAAATCAAGAACATGAAATACAAACATCTACTTTTAAGTGACGATGGGGTTGTGATATCCATAAATAAATAATTTGGTGGCCAGTTCCAGCTTTCTGAGATTGAGTTAAATGAACAGGCACTTCAGTGGTTTTACAGCATGTTTACAGCCATGTGTGTGAGAGCAGAATCTGACCAAGGGATTTCAAAGTTGAGTCTAATGAAGTTATCCCAGAACAGTGTGTGAATTTTTAGCTCCTTAGAAAATGTATTATTTAAATAAATATATATATAAAATCTTTGGTTAGAAAGGGACAAGCAAATTAAATTTAGATAGATGTAGCTCTACTTTTGCTTTTTGGCTTCTTTATGATAAACAACAAAGGCCTAGTTTTACCTCAAAGAAATTTGCTCTAAAAAAAACCAAACAAAAAAGCTTTTAAAACATATGAAACAATATACCTGAAAATAATTTTCTGCAGCTGAAGTGTTTGTCACACTTTATGCTCTCATAATTTAATTGACAGATAATATTCATTAGCCTTGCTGTTGTTGCTCAGGTGTTTGTTAAACAAAAAGTGTTAGTTAGACAGCAGGAAACCCTCCCTTTCTTTGCAGCAGGGAACTGAGATAAACACCACAATAGGTAAGTCTTGTTCTTGTATATAATAGGACTTTATCTCCTAGAAAGGCAGAAGACAAAGCATGGGGAAAACTCTAATAGCAGAGCTTCACAGACATGGTCTGATTCACAGGGAAATAAAATAATTAAGTCTGGTAGAGCAACGACTGAGTATACTTCTCATGGATCCTCTGTCAACAAGGAAACTCCTTTGTTCCATCACAGTTTGAAGAGTACAAAACTCTGCAAAACCCCACTTTCTTTTCTTTGTGAATAACAGGAAACCAGGGAGGTAAAAGTGTGAGAACACAGAGACAGGAGACGGAGAACAGGATTTTTGGGCCATTGAAGTTAAAACTTCTAGGATATTTATGTCAAAAGCCACCAGCTACTAGTGACAACTCAATATAGACTGCTGCCACCTCTAATGGAGGACACCATGAGCCAAAATTCAGATTTTGCCCGATGTGTTTTGAATTAGCACAATCATATTAACAAATCGAGTATGTATTTTCTGAACCTCCAATTAACTTTTTCCAAATCTGCTTGTGAGTGCTTGTGTATGTTTGTAGTTTAGGAAATAAAAGCAATGTATCAGCACAAGTAGGTACATGCATATGTGCAGACAGTGAGTTTAACAAGTGTCATTTCTCTGTTTCTCAGCACCAAGCAGATGCCATCTCCTTGTTGTGCTTTTTTACTGCTTTGTGAATATATTTTTGAACTCTACCTTTGCCATCTCTGACTTTTCCAGTCGCTGTAAGTTCTTCATGAACTATTTGTTTCTGCAGTGAATTTACCTGATTCCCTCACATTTTGTGTGCATATATGCCAGTAAGACATTGTAGCTGTGGTGGTTTTACCAATATGAAAGTTTTGTGTGCAGATCTCAAGCACCATCATAAGGCTGTATGGATTGTTATTTCCCAGCAGATAATAGAGGGATGTGGATAAGTTAAGAGAAATGACCAAGAACTGACAGTGAATCAATGGGTCAACCCATCACTGCCAAAGCCTTTCCAACAGATCTATGAGCATCAATGTCACAACAAAGTGCAAATTGTCTTTTGCCTTCATAACTGAAATATCAGTCCTTAAATGAAAGGACATGGAACTTGCTTGTCTAGCAGCATCACTTTCATCCCATCTAGAGCTTGTACATTCCCAAGAGATAGACAGCTACAGTACCATTATTCATGTGCAGTATCACCCTCAGAGAGGGATGGGGACTTCACATGACAGATCCAGCATGTAACCTGACATGAAGATGTCCCTTGACACACAGATTTCTGTTTACGACATGAATCCACGGAGGAATCCTGCTGGCAATATTGCAGGAGTGACAGCAATTAACCAGAAGCCATCTTCTGGTTACACAGGGCTATCTTAAAGAACTGCAATTTTAATTAAAAGCTGCAGCCTGTCACAGGTTTGCACAGTAGTCTCCTATTTGGTTCCTCTCTATGGTGGTTGCAAATTACAGCTACCCCTTCCCTCCATTTTAATTAAATGTTGTTAACCTGACATAATTAACTCCCCTTAATTTTGGTTTTCTGTTTTCTTTTTTAAAAACAGTAATTAAAGAAACAGAACTCAAGTGCTATTTAGTATTTGCCAGATTCACTGGTGGTTAAACACAATAATGCTTGTCATGAGACGTCTCAGGGTTAACCTGATTAATTAATTTATCTCCTTTGGAAAATTTCCCTCCATGCTGACACAAGATCAAATCACAGCAGAGAGGTTCTCTGCTCACCAGGCACAAGTGTGCTGTCAGTGTGTCAAATGCAGCTAGTGGTGGCTCCATCTAAGCCACAGCAGTGGCTGGGTCAGTGGCCTGTTCTGGGGATACAGGCTCCCTGGCATTGCTGAGCTGCTGTGAGTTTACAGGTTCACTGACAGCAACTTCGGGGAGCTAAAAGCCTGCAGCACTAGATTTTTCCTCTTTGTTCACCTCTCTCCTTCCCAGGGCATGTCCAGATGGGTAGGTTTAGCTCACGCTTTTGCTGAACTTGATGTCTCTACTAAAAGACCTTTTACTTGGAGGGGAACATTTCCTCATGCTAATGTTCAGACCACATACAGCCTATTATTTACAAAACAAAACAGATTTTGTCTGATAAATTCAGTGCAGTATTTTGGGACAGACCCTAAGGTTAGAAGAAGGAAGCGATCCATGCAGACTGCTCTCCAGACTCTGACCCTGGCCAGAAACCTGGAGAAGAGAAAAAGAGCAAGCATATAAAGTGCTTTCCCAAAATAATCTCCAATCTCCAAGCAATTGGAAGGTTGGAGCCTTTTTGAGCCAGACACAGGCTCTATGTACTTAATAACAATCAGAATACATATTTTTCATTCATTTGCCTAGCACAGTATGGAGCTGTGCAACCCTTAGTCTTCTATTCCTTCAACCAGGAATGGGGGAACACTTCCCAAAGCCTCATCACCCTTAAGGATGCTGGGCAGACCTGAGGGCTGTCAGCAATGTTTTCACTCTATTTTGCTGCACTGTGAAACTGAGACTTTAATGCCTCAAATTCAAATACTAGCCCATTTTGCTATTGCTGAACTTCAAGCATATATTTTGGAAGGTGGGTCAGGAAATGAGATTCAAGTGAAAGGGAAGAGAGGGGCTGAAACTACTCCAGAAAGGCATACAAGGAATTTAAACTTTAAACATTTAACCATGAGGGAGTGAGGCAAGTCTGATATCGGCTCAAGGAGGAGCCTCTCCTTCTAACAGGAACCATATGGATTGGTCCCTCTGTTTCAGGCTTTCACAAAAACTTGAGTAGTTTGCCCAAGCAGTATCCTACCTGCAGCCATGGCCAAGAGCAGCTGTTGTGAGCTGTCTCATTTCATTTCCATGAGGAAAGTCAGTCCCTGCATCCAGCTAGACTGACAAACTGTTTAGGAACCTCTGAGGGCTTGGCTCTGTGAAACCACTCCCAGGCTCCTCTTTAGGATGCTTGTGAAATAGGACCCGTGAATGAGGTACTTTTCTAATGCAAACTTCTCCCTTTAATTTCAAGCTCGTTTTCCTAAGGCTTTTCTGATGCTGCCTGGCATCCTGCCACACACTCATTCCTTTGCCTGTTTGTCACACATCAGTAGGATTGATGTTGGTTTTGTTTGGTTTTGTTTGTTTTTTTGAAGAGGTTAATTACAGGCTGATTCTAAGGTTAGATGCATACAGTCACTTGTCCAGAAGGAAGCAAATTTATGTATCTATACCCTTAAAAATCTCTGTTGTTTTTTATTTCCCCTCCTTCACTTCCAGATTTTTTCCTCTGTGGATTTGTGTAAATCAGTCTCCAGGGCCAGGAATACCATCTTTGGCTGGCTTGATTTGATTGATCTATTTTAGAGCTCAGAACCCCATCACAGTAAAGCAATATTTTCTTCAGTAAGTTAATAGGAAAATGGAAATCACTAATAATAAGAGAGATAAGGTTTTTATTTTTGAAACAACCCTTTGCCTACATGAAAGACCCTGGGCTGAATTATTCTTCCTGCCTAGTTAGCAAATCCAGCTTGATTGCATTTTCCGAGGTTGTAACTGAAGATAGGATTTAACCAGCCAAACCTACCTTGCATTTTCGTATCTCCTGCTGTCACTGATGCTCTATACTTACAGCTCCTACATCCCTTTGAGAGTGCAGAAGGCTATGTAAATGTTCATTATTGTTATTACCCACTTTACATCTCTGTACCACATGCCTTTTACAGCATATGGTCCCCCATTCAGCAAGTTACATAAGCATACACTTAACATTAGGCTTCCTAAGTGCTGCTTCTAACTAGAGATAGCTGTTAAAGCAGGCTGATACTTTTATCTAAAATGTTTGCTTTAGTGTAGACAGGGGTAAGACCTTCTCTGTACAGATGCTTTAATGTTTTAGGTTAAAATTTGAGGCTGGGAATCTAGATCAAACTGATTTTTTTGAGGGAGTATTTGATGAAAAAAAGATTATGAAAGAATGCCTCCATCTTCACAGACACATGTACTTACACACAATTGCTCTCTCTTTCAATTGAAAAAATAACGTACAGTAATTTTGGCAGTCATTTAAGGAGGAAATTGTGGTGACCCTAATTTCTGGAATAACCACTTGGATTTTTTGCACATTTACCCTACTTCCTGCCCAGAGGATCTGGGAATTGCCTTGGGATAGATGGAGGATGATTTTTTTTTTTTTATGGCTAAGCCAGTCATCCTCTTGGAATGCTTTCCTGATGAATAGAAAGCCTCAGAGTTCAGCCCAGGGCCTCAGACGCAAATTCCAGGTAGGCAGGCTGCATCAAGCTCTGAATACATGAGCACTCAAAATTGGTAGCCTCATTTATTTTAAGAATGAAATTGTGAACAATTTCCCCATGCTTCAATTTCTTTTTGATAGACTCGAGGTTACAATGTGTCTTACTCCAGAAATGTGACATGGAAAAAAGCACTTTATAATTTTAACTTGTTCCAATGCTAAATAAGAAGAAAACCCCTACCTTCAGGTTGGTCTGAAAGGAGAGAAATGATACATCTCTGTGCAACCTTCAACTAGTGATTCCTGATTTACAGCCAGGCACTCCAAATTTTCATATAGGATTTATACACATACACACACACACAGAGGAGAAACACAGAGCAAAATCTGCCTGAGGAAATAAACAACCTCCTTCATCAGGAACCAAGAAAAAAACACAATGTCCAATTAAGGGAAGAGCTGAGCCATTTTTCTCTTTATCTTCATCTTTGATCTGCTTAAATTTTAATCATTTCAGATGCTAGCTGTAACAAAGGTCTGCTTGCACCAAAGGTGTATGATTTTTGTTTTGACACACATCACTGTCCCAGGGAGAGAGTAGATGATGAATTTCTTGGCAGCAAGTTCATTAACCGGAGGCTGTGTATTATCAGCCTTCCACCAGCTCCTCTCTTCTCTGTTTCACTGGGCTCCAGGTACCAAAATTGTTCCTTTTCGCTGTGCTTTTTTAAAACCTCTCAAATTCAAATCCATTTGGTGAACACATGCAGTTTGCATGTGATTGAGTGGGTCAGGCTTTCAGCAGACTAAAAAAATCATGGGTCATATCATCTGGGAACTTAACAAATAAGAATAACAAGGAAAGTCAGTGGCAAACAATATTAATAATTCACCTGTCCTTCACTGCAGCTCACAATTGGAGGAAGATCCTCTCTCCTCTTGATAGATAGGCAGGAGGAAAAGCCCTGTCTCAGATGATTAAAGGAGGCAGTATATAACAAGCTTTCCCCATGCTGAGAGTGCCAAGAAAGAGGCTGGTCAATGATATTTAAACACACATTATCCTTCCATCTTCCTGTCATTTTGTTCTGCAAGCTGTTCATATTTGTCTGTGCCAGTAAGGCGGCTGTGAAAAGCAGCTGAGCAAACAAAGAAAAATCTGTCTGAGAATAGGATTTGGATTTCAAACTCTGTCCCTGGATTTTTTTCCCCTATTTCCCTTCTTCTTCCCTCTCCTCTCTTTCCGACCCAACATCCCATTAACTTTTAAATACACCAACACCCAAATAGAAGGGAAGCAATGCAGCCAAGCGGAGAAAATGCTGCTCTGTGAAAGGATGCAGAGAATTTTAACGTGAGGAGGAAAACATAGCCTCAAACTTTTAAAATTTCCTCTCAAGACAGTGTCTGAAGCAGTGGTGGTTTCTTTTTAAGTCTGTCTGTATGCCCTCTCTGCTTTACCTCTTCCCCAGGAGGACCAGCCTGTTGAGCCCTTCTGGGCTTAGGCACAGGAAACACTTGGCCACTCCTACTGCCCAGTGCTCTGGGACCTCTGGCTCCAGCTGCCTCGTGATACAACACATCTAGATGTAAAGTTGGGGTTCCCTTATGTTCTTATTAGATCTTGCTTCCTCCTCTGCAGAAGGGACACTCAGACTGGTGGCTACTGCAGTGGTGCACAGTCCCTGTCCCTGCAGGGCCCTCTCCCAGCCCTGCTCCCACGACACCTGCAGAAGGATTATCAGAGAAGTGTCCTCTCTGAAGAGATGGGGCAGGGACAAATCTGGGGACAGAAGCCTTAGCTAAACAGGACACACTTCAGCCTGGAATAATGCCTAGATTTTATTTGCAACGTGAGTAGTCGCAAAGGCACTTAAAACCAACATGTAATATACTAGAAATGGCTAAACTCATTCTCCTTCCACTTGGACATAAACTGAGATCCACAGAAAGCAAAGGGGGTATTTATTCAGCCTTTCTCTGTAACAGATTTTCTTTTAAGCTTTAATATCAGGTTTGCTATGGAAGAAAGATAGACCTGATAGACCTGAGTGGAAAAGCAGTCCTGGTTGTTAATGTAAGAGATCTGCACAACTCAGCACAACGGTCATGAAGTTTGACTATATCTTAATTTCTAACCTTTATTATTCTTGACCAGCCACTTCAGGTCTATAAAAGGCAAAGGCTCTGCCTGTCCCCAGGATTAATTGAGGCAGGCAGGAGAAATCAAAGTTGGCAAAGAATTTAGTAATCTTTGTAGATTTTTTTATATTCTGACCCTTTGTAGGTTTCAAAAGTGTTAACCCATAATATTTGGGGGCTCACAGTATCTTTTAATATGCTTCAAAGTTCAGGCATATCTGAATTATGTCATATTTATTTCATCACTAAGAGAGAGAGATGAAAAGGCCTCTGAAAGAACAGAAATGGTAATGGAATTTTTGAACCCCAAAAATGTAATGCTATTGAAAAGCAACTGCATGTATATAAATCCATCTTTAATCAAAAAAGTGCTTATGACTCCCTTGATTTTCAGAGAAGTATGCACTTAGAAGCTTCTCTAAGGTGAAATGAAAGTGAATGAGGCAAAGTCAGAGCTTCCTTCTAAGGTTTCTTTCAGGACCCCTTACTCTGTGTGTTTGTATGGAGGCTCTTGACATTTGTAACAGCTGCCAACCATATCAGCTGCAGTTTAGAAAAGATTAGTGATAAGATACATTCGTAATAGCAACCAGCAGCCCAAATTAGATCTGTGAGAATAAAATGATCTTTCAATTTCACAGTCACACCGAATGCATTGGTTTGGAAAAAATCAATTCTTTTGGAAGCAGATTCAAAATTCTGAGCTTCAGGAAGCTGCTTTGTTTAACGTGACTGTTCTGATCAGAAGAAAGGAAAATTCTTTCAGCTGCCCTCAAAATAAATCCAAGAAAAGAAGAAAAAATTACCTGTATGTATTGGATTACCAGCAAAATGAGATTTCTACCACATCAAGTCAGGTTAAAATATATTTTAGTTTATTAATAGCCAGGTTTAATTCTCTTTAAAATTAGTGATTAGGGGGTGTCTTATTAGTTGAGCTTTGTGTTCAAAGTACACTGTAGCCATTAAGCTGTCACTTTATTTTATATTTCAAAGATTTAAATAAGATACACAATCTATGTTACTTACTTTAATGGAGTAGCTTAATTGCTCCCCAAGCTTTTCTGTACACATTATAAATAATTGCAAGACACAAATAAGGAGCAAAAGGAGCAGGCACATAGATGACACCGTAACCTTCCAGTGACTCACACTGCCACTCCTCTGCATTGAGCACTTAACAGCATATATTAAATGCACGGTGCATCAGACGTAAAAGTGTTTAAGTCTAGGGAAACATACAGGTTTATTTCCAAAAGGAAGAAAAAGATAGTCCCCCCCATTATGCAACTGAGACCAAAAAGCTGTAAAATGGAACACCTGTTAGTCACGGTTTTATTGTTGTTATTCCCAACCCAGGGATCTGGCAAGAAAGCCATGGTGCATAATCGTTCCTGGATGCATCCAAAAAGATGATACAGACCACAGCTAGATAGATGTGTGGTGGTGGGAAATGCTGCTCATTACTCCCTGCCAGGTGGAAATAAGTATCTCCTGCTGGAGCTGAGGAAAGCATGCACACTGGAGGCTTTCAAGGAAAATTTGTAGGGAGTGAACCTTTGCTGCAGTGGTAGAAGGTGGAGGAGTTCACATGTTACCGCTCATTTTGGAGCCCTTGTGCCCCAGAGGCTAAGCAGGAATGTCACTCAGTTGCCTGGAAAGGAGATGCCCCTCTGAGGTCAGGATTTTCATGGATTTGATGTTAATGCCTTTGGCCTGTACTTCTCATGAGTTCCCTCAGGCCTCCCTTCGCTTTGTTCCTCTAAGGAAATGGCACACACAGATCCATGTTGAGTCTGAACCTGATGATAAATGTTAGATTTTCATAAGCATTGGGCTTGATCTCATGGAACAAGCTCAATTACTCAAGGGAAAGACCCTGCACAGTCTGAGTAGAGCTACTTAGAAGAGGAGAAAAAATATCCACAAAAAACCCCACTTTCCTCAGAGGAATTATCCTGTTGCAAAATCAGCTAGATTTTTCTTGAACTGTATTTGGATAAGTATGTGTGTGTATGTTTGTGTGTGTGTGTGTGTGTGTCCCTGTGTGTTGGGGAGGAAAGTCTAACAATCTCAAGACATCCTGCTTCAGCAGTTTTGACGTTAAATAATTTGATGGCTCTATCAAGAAAGCATTCTGTTGAATTTAATTTTCATCATAACAGTTTACTCTGTATGATTAAAAAGGAGAAGGGAGGGTAGAGGCAGGTCAGTGAAGCTTGCTTGGATATATAATGTGGAGTTTCTGATGGAGATTTTTTCAATTTTATTTCATAAAGTATATATTTTTTTAATTCCTTTTTATCCACTAAGGATAGGAAAGCAGCAAATATGGAAACCTCTTCATTGTCACACAAACAGGGAGCTCACCTGAAAGCTGCAGAGCTTCATGGTTTTTAACAATTTTCCTCAAGATGGAATGTGACAACCTGATTGAGCCTGAGCTTTGGTGGGACTCTGGGTGGATCTCTGGACCCTGACTCTGCTCTGTTTACAGGAATCGGGTCTTTTCAGTCCTTGCAGCTGGCTGAAGGAGCTGTTCAGGAAGCCTCTGAGTCAAGAGAAAGATGTCTTTTAATATCAGGGAGTTTTAAGTCAGATCCTATTATCAAATATTACTGGGATGAGAGTCAGAAGATGTAGATGGGCAGATCACTAGAAGTACTTCAATATCTTTTTGAAATAACTAAAACAAAGGGATACAGAACACATATTACAAAAGGAAAGAATCAAATTTGCATCTGTTCTGAGAGATAATGTGTTCAATCATGTGGCTGCTTTTTCACCATGTTATTTTCACATTGAGCAGATAATGTAATGCTCTTGTGTACCTAATCAAAGCTTTGTCACTTAAAATAACAAAGACTTGTTAATATGACAAGTCATGGTAGAAGACTGAATATCTGCAAGGCCTGGTGGAAAACTGTGACCTACTAAACCTTCACTAATTTACTTTACTATCATTTGTTAACATTTATTCATGCACACACACACACAATTTAAAAAAAAGAGATAAAAGTCACAGTGACATTAAATTTGCTTGATTCTAATACGCAGCACTTTAGTACCTCCTCCACTCCTCTGATTTGCCACCAGCTCACCATCCTCCTCAGGACGTGAAAGTGCATTTCCAAGCAGCAGGAATTGCCTTTGATCATTGGAGTTTGTGTCACTTGACTGTATAGAAAAAGCCAGCAATTCACAGAACTTCCCTTCCCCAACTGCAAATTCTAGTGCTTCTCTGCTAAACTGAGTAAAAGTGCCACCTGCCTGCCTGAACCCAGAGTATGTTTTTATGTTTCTTGTGTTCTATTCACACCTGATAAAAGCGGATTAACGTTCTTCCAAATGGAAAAATGTGACTGGTTGATCTTGGAATCTCTACAGATTTAGATCAAAACCACGGGTAAGTTGCAGTTGGCTTTCCAAAAAAAAAGTCTTCCAGGAAGTGTCAGAGAAAAACATCTTCACAAAGGTCTTCATGAAATACATGCAGAATATTTATAACACACTGTGACAACAAGACTTGTAGGATTAATTTTTCAGGTTGCAAAGACATTCTGTGGTCACTCTCAAACCACAGGGAAGTGATACACATTCTTCAGAGGACAAAGAAATTTCTCATTCATAGATGGGATAAGAAGGAGAATTTAGATGGTGCTAAGGGCCTCAATTAAATAAAAATATAAAAGAAAAAAAGAGTCCTAACATTTGAGAACAACACCTCCCTGACCCCCATCTTCTGAAACCCCAAAGCTAGCAACTTTACAAATCCTTCATCTGATGTCGACATGGTGATTCATACATGAATTTGTTTAAGAAAGCAGGTAGATGTTGTAGGTGCTGCAATTCTCTGCTATCGATAGAGGTGGAATAACCTGCCACCCAGCAAGACCATCATACTTCACTAACATCTATGAAAATACTCCAGATCAGCATTCCCATGACAGATTTATATTTCTTCTAAAGCTGGGACTTTGATTGCTATTGAAATCTTGACTTCCTAATCATTTACTGCTATTGCATTGCATGTCATGTATTTTAAAACAATCAGTTATCCCTCTCTCTCTCTCTCTTTACTGATTTTGTCCCTAAAATTTAAAAGGTATGTATTTTCTGAACAACACTAAGATTGACACCTGGCACCCCTCTCCAGTGCATAACCTACATCATAATGAAAATGTACAAAGCCATCACCTCACACAGAGGAAAAGGATATGTTAAGATGGGACAGAATCATTTCTTCCTTTGGCTCATGGCTTGCACCTTTTCCCTTGAGTCATGAGAAGCTGCACTTTATGAGCCTTTGAGGTCAGCAATAGGGAAGTTCTCGAGCATTTCCCAGTAATAGAGATATAAAGAAGGAATAATCTTTAACTTACAGTAATGGGGTACTTTTTCTCAAAGCCAGGATGTTATAACCATTCAATTTAGATAATAATGGGGCACTTACATAAGAACAGAGCTTGCTTGGTATAGATCATCTTGGAAAATTCTCTCTCTCACCCTCAAACTCACAGGTCATATTGGATGTCATTAATTCAACAATTCTGCTAAGCAGCTCTAGGGCACTCTTGAACTTCAACCCAGAGCACAAGGGAGCACAGGCAGGCTGCCAGCTAGTAATTCACTGAAAGGAAGAAAGAAGCAAAAAAGAAAAAGGAAAAAAAGGAAGGGAGGAAAAGAAAAAATGGCCTCAGTTAGACAGTGATTTTCATCTAACTGAAGATGAGCTGCCCACATATGTTAAGAGTTATGGACATTAAGGAGAGAGAAGTGCTTTTAAAAATAAATTGTGCTGGAGAAGTGCCTGTGGATTCCTCACCAACCAAATTTGTTTTGCCAGGCTGCAAGCTTGCAAACAAATCTGAAGCAGAGGGTTGTGCTTTCTGGTGTGGAACTCCATCCTCTTGCAAACACAGGATTTAACATCAGGAAGCAAAATGTTAACATTCATCCTCAAGCTTGATATCTTCAAGCAAGAGTCTGCAGAGACCAAGTCTGTCCTCCACCACCCCAGCAGGAATCCCAGAAACCCTTGAAATGTTAGATTCAGTGAGCTCTGGAAACTGATGGTTGCCAAGTCATTCTCAAAGAGCCTACTCAGGAGGACAGTTTGGCTTTCCAAAGCCCTGACAATGACATAGTTTTGTGGCTTTGAAGAAGATGGGTGAAAAAGAGCTATCCAAGTGATGATTCGAGGGAAGTGTTAGCCCTCCTTTCCCAAGACAAATATTTTTCACTCATGGTTGTGCTGAATTCAACAAAAAGTGAATACAGGTGGATGTGCAAAGTAGGAAAGGGAGGAAATAAAGAATATATGCCAGTCACTAAGTTTTCTTAGTAAAGAATAAGTGTGGTAAGGGAATCATAATTGGAAAAAAAAGGTGTCTACCCCTTAGTGGTGATAGGTGGTAGCAAAATCCAACATAACAGGTAATAAAGAACATTTTCACACTTCTACAACTGCTCTGTAAGGAGAATTTTTAAGGCAGGCCAGAGGTTCATTTCTGACCTGGTGTTAAGATTCACCATAATACTTCCACCTCATTAGTCTGTGCACAGGTTTAATCTTTTCTGACAGCAGCTTTACAGGCGGAAGGATTTAAACTACTGGAACAACAGATCACCTCAAACAAGACTTGTCCAAGTTCCTAAAGCCAAAGCAGTCTCAAAACTAATATATGCCAGTTATGCTAATAGTTTTCCCAGTGTTTTATTCAATCAGCATGGATTGTTCAAACAGGCCTGGATTTATAGTGAAGCCACTAAAATACAATTTACTTACAAAATAAATAAATAGAGGAATTAAACTCTCTGTGGAGAAGTAAAACTGTTAATTAGCATCCCTGTTAGCAAAGAGTAGCCACCGGTGCACTTAACAGAAGGTGGTCTCTAGCTGCAGAAAGTCTGTCTTCTAAGTGCTTCCTGGATTTACAGAAAAATATTGATTGGGAAAAAGAAAACAAAAACAAATGCTGTCAGAGGGAACTCTAATAACACTTGAAATCTGTCATTACATGATTTATTTTCCTTCTCAATACAGAAGAGTTTTACCCCGTATCTATTTTAAATGCATTCTGTTGTGTCCCAGCTGTGAGTTATCTTTTGCAAATGGATCTTGTGGACTGTAATATTTGAACCATGAAAAGGGAAATTCTACATTCATGATCATTCCCTAGATCTTTACAGAACCAGACTCCAAGACAAATGTGTGTTAAAGTGTACAGAAGAGGCAGAACAAAACATAAACATAATGTGAGCCTTTTGCAAATGACATGGGAATGAGACTGACAAAACCTGTAACACCAGCCCACCTACATTATTTATTTTTGCCATCATTAAGTCCACTTTTTGCTCATTTTGGAATTAAAGTCGCTGTATTTCCCATGATAAAGAATGTCAGGTCAAGCATCTCTCCCTAGAATAATGTAGATCAAAAATTATGCCAGGTTGCATTGAGGCTCTTTAAAAACTCTTACAGCAGAGAAAAATGAAGTATCTCTGAATTATCTTTGCTGTTTGAATCCATCACACTGACAAAATGCATCTACTGCTTTCTTCAGAGAATGTAACTCCCATAGTCCTACAGGCCACTGATGACAAATGCCACCAACTAAATTTCCCCCTCCTGTCAGTTCCATTCACCCTATCCTAATATAGTCCTTCTTTCTGCTGCAGTGACCACTGTGGTCCACAGATGGGATTTGACTTGGGATGGGCATATCTAAATTATGTGTGTGCTTATTGCCATTGTAATGTAACCTCCAACACTTTTTCCCATGAGTCAGCCTCAGAGTCGAATATGTTCCTGTGTGAAAGAAAAAAGCTGGAGAGGCTCTCAGGAAGATAGGAAAACTAAGAAAGGTGATCCTGTAGACCAACATATCCATCTCCAGACTCTGACAGTGCTTTCCTATTGCATAAATTCAGCCTCGATTTCATAAATACCAAGGCTGCATTTTCTCATGATGGATAACCTTTTTCAAGGTCAACAACATCAAGCTGATGCATTCACTCCTTTGCTCTTCAACCTTATGTGTACTGTTATCTTCTTGGTCAAAGCATGGCTAAAGCTCCAGTACTAAATACTGCAAGTTACCCTGTGGATTCCCCACAAAGAACAGAGAGACCCAAAAGCAGCCCACAACCTGCACTATCCATCCATTCTCTTCTGGGCAATGTTTTAATACAGCTCAGGCTGTACTTTGATTTAAAAAAAAAACAAAAAAAAAACCATATAAACCAAAACCAGCTACAAACCTCTCAAAGAATTCCACAGAAGGTTAGAAAAAAAAAAGTGCTCACTGCTGCTACAGGGCACAGGTGTGCTCTGCATGTGAGGTATCCCTGTGGAAATACTTCATTTATAGATAAATTGGCAGTAGATTCCACTCAGGACTGTATATTCCCATAATCTTGTAGGATCTTGTAGGACCAGTAAAAAGGGTACAAATGGGATGTGGTTTCCTCTATTCAGCTTTTCACCTAAAACCTCTCAAGGCAATCCACAAACATGAACACCTACACCCTGCCTTTGAAGCAAGGCTGACCACCACCTCTCTCTGGCAGAGCTTTGGGGCCATGCAGGGATCACAGCCCTTTTCTGTCATCACACATCCTCAGGATCTGTTTCATAAAACGTGGACAGACCGAAATAAGTAAAGGAGGCATAATCCAATACCATCCAGAATCAGGAGTCCCAAACTCAGTTCTTCCTGAGCAGAAGTAATGAATGACAGGCTGAGAGACTGTAATAAGAATAGTAAGCTCATGGATAAAATGGGAATATGCTAATTCAAATCAATTTTAGTACAGGAGACTTCAGTGATACCCTGAAAAATTGTCAGGTTAAACACACACATACCACTGCAATCTCTTCTGTTTAGCTTATCTTTTTTCCTCCTCTGTGTTAGTGAAATCTGTCCAATGTACTTTCCTACTTTGTTATTTGCAAAAGTTTTTGCATTATATGACTGAGCCAAATTGGCCTGAAGTGGCACAATGTAATCAGCTCCTTTTATTACCTGTGTGAAACAGAGTTTGTTTTCTGTTGTGGCTTTTTTTCCCCCCAAAGCAATAGTTCTTTGAGGTATGTGTTTAAATATATTAACCTTGTCCTCTTTAAAAAAAAATAATCCACTGAATTGTTCTGAGATTCCTTGACCTGTAGGAAAACTTAAAAAGAAACAGTGTCAGCTGATCCACTTTGTACCAGGCAGAGACAAATTAAAAGAGACTTTGAATCCAATGTTAAATTTTAAAACTCATGATCTTTAAGCCACTTTATGATAGAGGCTCCTCCATCATCTGAAAGGTGTGTGATTTACAATACCAAAGTGTTACAGCTGCAGTCCCAGAACTAATCCATATCCCTGCCCCTTTTAGGAGGCTTGTGACCTGCAGGTTGCCAGGAACAAATACAATGTGCATTGGGGAGCAGGTAATGGATGGAACTGTGCCTGTGGAAGGGAGCTCCTCGTTGTCCTGCTGTTCAGTCTCTGCTCATCAACCTGTCTTTTTGCAACCTACTCATGTGTATAAGGTTAAATACATGCTATGAAAGGTGAAATATTTCCTGGGATCATCCTAGTGCTAACCTATATCAAACAGAGACCCAACCAAATCAATTAGGTGCAACTGCTGTTACGATTCTCTAAACTGATTGTTTTCAAGCCATATTCTCTCTGTCTTTTGTCACAGCTGTTGTATACAAACTGTTCTACCAGATCTGGTGTTTTAGTTTTCAAATTACTTATTGATTCATATACAAGGAAGGGGGTACGAGGGACAGGTAATTTAAATCTAAAAATATCTCTTCCACTCATAAAAAGACACATTTTTTTTTACTGGATAACAGAGAAGAATAAGTGTTGTGCTGTGATGTTCCTTTGACTGAGGCTTGAGAAAAGTATTGTAGTGAACCTCCACTTCAGGATGTCAGAACTCAAGGTATTTCAGCTAAATCAGGGACTTAGTTTTCAGAAAAGGCCTCTTATCTTGCTTCCAAGTTCTCTTAAGAACACTAAGAACATGCAGGTCAAAGAAAGCTCTCTTGGTTTTGAAATTTTTGGGTTTGTCATAAGAGCTGTGCTGTGCTATTTTTCTCCCCACCAGGAAATGTATTGCTTTCTGTGAGAACTGTAAATTTGCAGCTTTGCTCCAAAACTATATATCAAATCAGCAAATTTAGAGATGCAGTAACTGTAATATACAAGAACAAAAAACCAGCAGCACCACCAACAAATAGACTTTTAAGGAGAAATCAGTACAGACATTCTTTAGCCATAGGAAAACAGCCCTACATCCAGCACAGCAGTATCCCTTAATGTTTACCATTAGTCTTTGGTCAAAGAGGTTCAAATCCCAGACAAATATTACAAAAAGAACTGCTGTTTCATTTATTCATTCAGTTGTATTTGTCAGCACAAATATTTAAAAATTCCCAAACTGTCCCATAAACATTTGTCATACCCTGGTAACACCCTTCAAGCCAACTTTTCACATCCAATTTTATCAGAATAACACTTTCAGATCTATAGCCCTGCCTTACACAGGTAGCATAGCCAACACATTAAAAAAGCTTGTTGTGGTGGAAGTTGCTGAATGCAAAAACTGGTTTTTAACCAGTAATAAGAGCCCTTTACATCTATGCAAATAAATAGCATTTGAAGAACCAAAACTCCTATTATCTCATTAAACAATTGAGTAAGCTCTGCTTTTCAGGCTCAAAGTCTGTGTTCAGTAGAAAAATCTGCAGACAAAGAGGGCATCTTTGCTCAAAGCATGAATGGCTGTCTATGGAGAGGGACAAAAATGTGCAGTTCAGGTAAATTCTTGAAGGTAGCTGTGAGGAAGAACATTACAGGAAGAAGGAAGGATGCTTCATCTGGCACAGAGCTCATGAGTCACACAGGTGGGGGTCTCTGCTCAAAGAAATTGCCTACCACTGTTTCTTTCCACATATACTGCACTCAGGTCAATTTAAAAAAGAAATATCTAAGGGCTGTTTAACTCAAATCATCAGTGCTTCCGCTTAAGAAAAAAAGCCTTGCAAGCCCTAAATATTGGACAACTTGTAACAAAGGGAAATATCTATTTTTTTTAGAAAAAATGTTTATATAGAAATAAAAAGAAAGATCATTCATCATTCCTGCTATAACCTTATAAAGCCTCTGTGGGTCAGTTCATACATTAAAAGAGAACATAGCTTTTTAATATGTTTAAACTTTTTTACTATTCCCCATGAAGGAAAAAGCAATCTTGAGACCAGAACACTCAAACAGAACAGTGTCTTTCCATTTCTGCCCCCCAATGCCCTCAGTAAAAGTACTTGAAAATTTCTAGTTAAGTTTTACTAAATAAAATAGTTACTACATAATTGTCTGCAAGATACATGTTTGGGCTACTAGTAATTTTAAAATAAATCTATATAATAAAGTCATTGTTAATTAATTAGCAATAAATGTGCCCTGTATTTTTATAAGTACAAGTAAAATGTGAATAAGGCGAGTCATGACCATTCATTATAAAATGCTTCATTCCATGGGATATGAGCTGGAAGATTAAAGCTGGGACAGGCAATCTTCTGATTTCTTGCCACCCACTTTCAAAACCAGTCTGAGAACTGAACTTTGAAAACTGTCTTGAAAACCAGTGAGGAAACAGATCTACCCTTGTGGAGGTACTTTCTTCAGCTTAGCGACATGAAGCAGGTCTTTGAGCTCTGATGCCCCTCTGCAACAAAAGGAACTGTATGATAAAAAACAAAAACCCAACTGACCAAACAAAAAAGAACAAAAACCCCCCAGAACCAGACCTGGAGGGTCTTATATATTAAAGAAGAGGTTTCCAGCTGATTTCCCCTATGACTACCTGATTTTATTTTCTTGTTTCTATTTCCTTTCCTGGGCTCCATGGCTTCACATTCCAGTGGACCAACAAATCCACTAAACATCAAAGAACTGGAGCAGGACAGGGGAGCAGTGCAGCAAGGGGCCAGAGCAGCAGCAGTGCACATGGAACAGAGCAGAGCCCTCTGTGTCCCTTCCTGCTCACACAATTCCAGCAGCACACTGGAGACACTGCACTGTTAAAACTGTCCTGTTTTAACACTTCTTGATGTCTTTAGTTTTCAGTTCTCTGCTTCCAGAGATAATTTTTGCCTTATTCATGAAGACGAGAAGGAAGGATCATCCTTTCAGGCTTGTTTGGTTGTGAAAAAGTGTGGCTCCATAAGGCTCCATAAGGCACAAATCTCATTTGGAGGTACTCCATGGGCTCAATAGATTCTGTAAAACCAGAAGGAGAGTTTCTAGAGTTCTCACAATACTGTGAGCAGAGCACTAGGGAATGCTCACCATTTTTCAGTGCTCTCATACTTTGGCTCATATGAAAGAGGACAAAATATGACTGTTATCCTCTTGTACTAGAAGGAGGTAACAGCCCAGAGAGCAGTAATTCTGCTAAACTACCTTGTCTCTGAAAAATAATCTGCTTCATACTCTAACACCACATGAAAGGGATTTTCCAATTCAGCTATTAGATATTCCTGGCTCTTTGAAACACTGGAAGTTGCTCAGCATAGCAAAAAATCTCAAATAGCATGGCAAAGGACACCACTGCCACGGCCCTTAAGCAAAACTCAAATCTTGGGAGCCTGTTTAAAGAAGCTAATTTAAAGATGATGTTGATGACGACAAAGATAAAATTAAATCTTATCTCCCAAACAGATTTACATTAACATTTCAGACTGAGTGGACTGCCAGCAAAGCCTACTCTTGAGGGAAACAAGTGGCAGAACTGAACTTAATATATACTCCCCTTTCTATAGGAAGTGTCACTTTAACAACCACAGGAAAAGGCTGTGCTCTTGAGAAGTCACTAATCTCTGTGTTTCATTCGGAGGATTTCCATTGTAATGCCTGTTAAGCTCGGATTATCGTTGCTGTTAGACTGTCAGAGAGCAAACAACAGGGAAATGAACTTCTGATCAGCATATATTACTTTTTCATCTCTGATTAATATTAATGAGCAAGTAACTGCAGAGCTACTGCCATGCAAAATTCTGTGACAGCATTTTGCTGAAGACTAGGTGGGTCCAGGAAACAACACAGAGCTTCTCTTGTTGGACAGTCCTGATACTGGTGTGCAAGTGTTGAGGGAACTAAACATAAAAACATTAAGAAAAAAACCAACAAACCAATGAAAGAGTTACTCAGTATGAAACTTGGGTTGTGTACCTGCTGATCAACATCTGCCAGATATCACATGGGATTCAATTAATTTTATCCAGTTAATTAAATTACATTTCTCCATCACTGAGTTCCCCTGGCACTCTGAGCACCACTGCTGAGAGGTGTGGAAGACACTGGGTTACCTGAGAAAGCAACTCTCAGCGTAAGCATGCTCAGAAAATAAGGATCTGTTGTACAGAATAGCATATCCTGACCTCTTTGGGAGATTCAGACATACAGCTATCGAAAGCTCCATCTAAGTTCTGCATGTATAATTCCTGCAGCACAAGTACTCCTAAACACATCTTTGATTAGCTGAAAATGCAATTATTTTTATATTAAAGCTTTGCAGACAGCTTGTAAGAATATCAATGACCTTATTTTTTTCCTTTCCTTTCCTTCCCTATTTTAAAATCAGTTTCTGTTAGAGGAGCAGAAGATTTACTGGAGAAATAAGTGCTTCACTTGCATTTAAACCATGTAAAAGACAGATTGGCTGTGGTTTTAGACACTTGCATCAAAGTAATTAGAGCACTATATAAAGTATAGGATTCATTAAGAGGCTCTAAAACAATTTTTATATACTATTAAGTAAAAGGGAATAGAATAAAGAATGGGAAATTACAAACTTTATGACTTGCTTTCTCTGTCAAGTAAACTCCTCCCAGCTTTTGTCAAGGAACAAAGACCCCTGACAAAGGGTAACATGAGGTGCACAATGAGAGTAGAAAGGATTGGGCTGGGAGGTTTACATGTGGTGTCCATCTCGAGAGAGGGTTCCTATCTGCAGTAGGACAGTTAGTCTCTGTATCCATGCAACTTAGCCTGTATTCAGCTCAACAAAGGTAAAATTTTCTTTCTGCCTGGTGCCTTCAAATCGCAGTCTGTTTAGGGAGGTCAGAGTCTCATTCTGAGCATTTATTCAGTGCTTACAGCAATAGGACATTGGTTTTGGTTAGCTACCAAGATGACATGATTCTGCTTTTTGAAGACGCAAATAGCAATATGAGAAAAGAAACTTCAGAAGGTTCAAAATAGCCATAGCACAAACAGGACAAAGCTAGTAAAAAAGACAGTTATCAAAGAAAATATTCAGGTAATGAAATCTTTAGCCAAGAACACTGTTTGTGGAGAGTATCTCAGGTGTTCAGATGAGAGAGTGTATTCTAAACTAGATTGGGCAACACAGCTGGAAACATTACAGAAGCAGCTTCAGCTGTGGGGTTGATGTTTGCTAATACCTGAATGAATCTGTCTGAGCTGGTTAGAAGAACTACAGACTTGCTCTAGAAATTCAGGCCCTAAAACCAAAAGCAGTTTCCTGTGAACAAAGTTGATGCAAAGGAAGTGGGCTGTCTCTTTCCTTACTTGTAACCTTCATCCTATAGATTGACAACTGGGAAAGAAAATGGAATATCCAGGGACCAGCATGCCTTGAATGCTTTATTTTGTCTACTTTACACATTAATTTCCCAAGTGTTTCCTGATTCTTATTTGGTTAACACATTAGGGTATCTAATTCTTATTTGCTACGCAAATCGCACATTTGCAATCAAATTTCCATCAGTATTTGCTATCTTATTATCTTGGTTAACATCACTTTTGCACTTTACTATTAACTAGAGACACATTCTGAAGAGCAGCCCAGTGTTATAAGTTGAGAATACCACGGCTGTGTTTTTCTAACAAAGAAAATTGCTGTAATGTCACTGGGTTATTCCAGTTATCTAATGCCAGCATCCCAAAGGTTTATCAAGCAACCATCTCAGGCTTGCAGTTTCACTGCTTGCATATCTGTGAGCTAATTAAACCTCAGTAGGACAAAGCTGGAACTGCAACAACTAGACTAAAAGTCATCTTCACTGCAAACTCAAAGCCACATTGACCCCACAGAGAGTGGTGTGTCTCTGTCTGGTGTCAGCTGCTCCACAACTCAGGTGTGTGTATGTTCTGTAGCACCATGACAATGTCAGTGTGGACCTTTCCAGAGATACCTTTTTGTGAGTAGGACTCAGTGTAATTTTCTTCAGGGCACTCCTTCTCCAAGGTCCAAAGATTCAAGCTCACATGTAGGAATCTCAGCAGATACCAGTAAGACTTTTCGGTCTCGTCTCTGAGAACAATCCTGTGAGAAGTAGAAATTCTACTCCTTACTTTAAGAAAGAAGCCCAAAAGTGTAGACAGCTGTCTCCTTAATTAACAGTACAACATGAAATAATTCCTAAAGCAATATTATAGCTGCACTCTTCACTCATTACTGCCTTTGTCCCCACTGCAAGGCAGCTTCACTTTTCTTCATACCCATAGAACTTCAGCTTGTCATTTTCAGTGCATTTCCCTGAATGTTCCTAGGTAATTGTACTGTCCTTTTGGTTAGACTTAATACTGCTTTGACATCTGAGCAACTTATTCCTTCTTATGCTACTTCTGTGATGCATGAAGCTTTCACCTTCCCTCCCATTCACTGCCAGTGCCTGACTGCAAACTAAGGAGAATATATTGTAATGGGAGGAATGCAGTGGAGATTGATCTGGGTAAAAATGAAAAGGTGAGTTATAGGAGGAGACAGCAAAGCTATTGAACCACAGATGAGTTTGTATAACCTACATTTTCAAAAGTCTCTGAAAAAAATTAGTTTGAGATCTCTGTTAACACAAAGTCACTAATTTTGAATTTACTAGGAATATGGGCTGTCAGACATAAAGCCACTAAAAGAATCAATGTCCCAGATAGCCAAATGACAAGGAAGTTAAGAACCAACCTCATCAAACCTGGCTTTTAATTTTATCCCCCGGGCTTATCTTGGATAATTCAAAATTATACAGATGGGATTCCTAGCCAATGAAATGTGCTTTTGAGTCCTGAAAGAATGGCTGTTATAAAGAAGAAAAGATTTGAGAAGGGTGTGATGCTACATAGAACAAATTTTTTCCTGCAGCCATTAAATTGACAGCCAAGAGAAACTGAAAATATGGCAGTCAGTGGCAAGATTTACAGTAAATTATCCATATTTTGAATTAGGGACTTCTAGATATTTAACAGTAATTGTGAAAGTGTTATCTCTTGGTAAAATGCACATTAATCTTGCTCTTTCCCACTTTAAGAAGGATCATTCCTTGGTTATTACTCAACTCAGTGTTCCAGCAATTTTCAATCCTAAATTCTCTCCCACCCTCCATTTCTGCTGACACCAGAAGAGAGGTTGCTTGTCAGCTGGGTAGTTCCCATTACCTGGGGCTGCGGGGTGGTTTTGCCACGTTACCAGGCTTTCACAGTGTCTGAAGTGATTGGAAAGGACAAAGCAATGCAGAGGCTGACTCTGACCTTCTCCAGGGGTAACCTGGCTTTCTCCCCATGCCAGCCAACCCTGCAAGGCTCCCCAGTGCTCCTAGCTGTGTCTGCAAGAGCTCGCTGTAGCACTTGCCCTGGAAGCTTGTGGGAAGATGGAATGAGAGCTGCAGAGAGCTGGAGCAGGGCCCTCCTTCTCTTGACTATTGATTCATTTTCCTACTTGCTCAAAAAGTGGGTGGTACATGCTGATATCCCTATATACTTACTAATTAGTGTCCCATTAACCTTGAACTGCAGAGCTGCCAGCTGCCAGCTGCAGCTTGTGATATCTTGAGTATGTTTGATGAACTCTGGAGACATTTTCATCTGTTAAATATAGAAAAGCTGAACAGCTTCCCAGGACAGGCAATGCAGCACAGAATGATATGCTTGTCAAGGCCATGTCTGCGCTCCTGACTTCAACCTAATAGAGCTGCAAAGTTAGTGAAACTGTGCAATTCCACCTGGCTCAGACCCAGGCTAATTTCCCAGACAAATATCCATGTGACAGAAATTAGCTGCTACGTTGGGCACTAACCACTGCTTGCACTGGTTTGACGACCGAGAGCATACCATAAACACTATGCCAAAAGCCTGCCAGTTAGACTTTGGTGCACTTAATGTCTTTGTTTCCATATTTATTATGCTGCCACTGTAAATAGATAAGATGCTGGCAGATTTCTTCAGCACTAAGAGTAGTTAGAGAACAAGCTCAATACTTCCATGGAAATTAAATGCAAAGGAAATACCACTTGCCATTTACACCAGATTTTAGAGGATCAAGGTGAATTTGTATTTTCCAGGCATTTACTCAGTATTTAACGTGTATTTAACCATTATATGTTAATATGCAACAACACAGTTGCCACTGAGGATCTGGTAGAGGCACCTTGTACTTTGACTTTCTAGAAGACAAGAAATAGGAAGCCATGAGCAGATTCTATGCTAATGTACTACTGAAAATATTAGGAGGTTAAACACATACTTCATGATTACAAATAGTGGTAAGTGGTCAGCATATTAAGTCAAAGCACTGCTTTGACTTCAACTGCTCTAAAGAAAACAATAGTCATCCATTATTGGAAGGATTTGTGTGAGGATATTAGCTGTCTTGACTGTTAACCTTAATGCCTCAGAATGTGTGCAATGTAAACAGGCAAAGCAGCAAGACTTTTGATATTTTACTTTTTCTGTTTCCTGCTTTGTATCCAGCTATTGCTTTGGCTTTTTGTCAAGCTTCTAGCATCTCCAAAACAGGCCAGGCTCTCTCTGAAATAAGAATGGTTTGCTCTTGCCCATGGAAATGGATTGTGATTCTTTTGTATACCATCCATTCAGAAATATTTCTCTGTGTTAATGAATAGTCATTTTAGAGTCTTAGGAGTGTGAGAGGAATGTTTTCTTCAAGAAAATATTAACTTTTTAGTTTATATTAATATATAAAATATAAAATAGAACCAGAGGCTATGACATGATGTGTAATTAATTTAATTAAGAGAGATGGCACAAGGGAAAAAATAATTATATTTCCACAGTAATTTTATTTCCCATCCTGGGGTAGTTGGAGGGGAAAGTGTCCAGTAAAAAATATTTTGCTAAATTATTAAAAGTGAAAAATGTACAGAACCAAAGTAATATGGATTACTGGAGACACTGAAATCAATATTTTTTTTACAGTTGCTAATGAAATATTTACCAGACTAATTAAAAAGATACAATCCTTATGCTAACACCTAGGCTGACACGCTTTTTCTTATATTTGTGTTTATATGAAGCCAACTAAGTAAATTCATCTGTGACAACAAGATTCTCATCTATGGATTA
Organism: Coloeus monedula; assembly: GCF_965178545.1. Lineage (NCBI taxonomy): Eukaryota > Metazoa > Chordata > Aves > Passeriformes > Corvidae > Coloeus > Coloeus monedula. The sequence continues at coordinate 27,819,710 of NC_138788.1, read as the reverse complement.
CACTGGAGCCTTTTGTTTCCATGGTACCTTACTTCCACTTCTGGCTAATCTTACAGAGCATTCTGAGGGGATTGATCCAACATCCATTGAAATGAATACGAAGCACAAACACTGGAGTATGAAAATCAATGCAAAGACTTTCATTAACTTCATGGTATTTTGGCCTGAACTCATCACTCTTTAATGACAGCTATGAAGAGCTGCCATCAGGAATAGACTCTTAAATGTAATGTTGACCATCTCAGTATGAAAATGAAAAAAACTGTTAAAAGCTGGTGAGAATGTTAGAAAACACCAGAAGCAACCTGTTGAAAGATGCAAGCAAACTCCCAGTCTCAACACCCGCTGCCCTGACAGTGACCAACAAGGTGAAGGTGGGCAGAAAGGATGCCTGCTGCAGTAGAAAGTGCCTTCTGTTCTCCTCAGCTGGTTTAAGATTGCGCCACAAAAGTGGCACAAAAATATCTTTTTTTCATGCTGTATTCACACACATATTTGGTGCAGCTCACATATTTTAAACAGTTACACAAATATTTTAGACATATTAGCTAAACAAAAATAATTCAAGACCATGCATGCTCTTCTGCTTGTATAAAGTTTCCATGAGTGAAATAAAACTAGGCACAGAGGGAGTAAAAATACCCACAACTAATCAACTGGAGACATCTCCAAACATGAATTACGATATTTTCTTTCTATAGGAAAAAACATCAAATACTTTGAGTCAAAAACTAGAGGATATGCAACAGTTCGAGTTTATCACTAAGCTAAAACTACAAATTTCTCTTTTGCTCTTCAGGGGCATAAAGTTTGAGTTCCTAATTCTACAAGACCGCTGACTGTCAGCCTTCACCACTCCTTCAGGAACACGGCAGGATCCAAGCAGGAGTGATTTGGCAATAAGGGCAAAAACTGGATGCATATCTCTAACAAGCTTTCAAAACTCATCCTAAAAGGACCTAATGCATCTGTTTGAAACTGCAGCAGAATGAATCAACCTCAGTGGGGAAGTGAAATATATTTCAGAAGTGAAATAGAAATGCAGGAAAAGCGCAGCTTTCCTGCTATGGCTGCCTCCGGGAGCTGTTCCTGTGACACGGGAGTTATTTATGGTGCCCATCTGCAGTCACATCCGTCACAGGAGTAGGATCCAACCTGGGACTCCCAGCAGATGTGATCCTTATTGCTTGTTTAAACCCCTTTGGTGTATCTCATGGATGCAGGTCTGCACCATTCATGGCTGCCATTCCAACCCCTTCCTTTTGTTCCAGATTTCAGTCATGCACACATCTCAAACCCACTCTACACAGCACCATAAAAATACAGAGTAATTTTACTAGAGCAGAAAACAATACCACCAGAGGTCTCCTACATGCCACCTCCAAACAGAGAAATAATGTGTTCTTCTCAAAAGAATTTGAGAGTCTTTAGATACAGGGAAATACCAACCTGTAAGCTGATAAAATGCTCTACAGCAAACACTCAATCTACTTTTTGACCTCATTAGAAAACACACCTTCCCTAGCACCAAAGCACTCTCTCTGCTCCTTCCCTTCCCACCCCTGTTTCTTTCTCACTACTGCTGTCAGGACCTTAGCAGCATATTTGGAAAAAGCACTCTCCATGCTGCCATTAAAGTTTTTCTTTGACAAATTCTTCTCCTTATGGCTTTTCAAACACACAGGCTGCAAGAGTGATCTCTACATACTTCTGTTGTTTTTTTTTTCTTTACTGAAGAAAGGCAAAAGCAGAGCTTGGGTTAAACTCAGCAGGAAGCAGTACTTTGCCCACCACATCCTCCCTATTCCTTTTCCGTGCTAATTGCTCACTGATACTGTTGCAAGAGTCTTCTTCTTCACAGCTTATGCAATATTCAGAAGGAATAAAAAAATCTTCCTGCCTCAGTTCCACATTTCTTCTCTCATCAGTTTTCTTGTCATTCCCCTCTTTTATCTCATCTTGAGATCAATAAACTTACCAGTGTTGTATACCAAATGAACATAACAATACACTACATTAAGCCCCATAAGGCAAATATTACTTTTACCATAGATAAAAATCTCTCCCTTTCAAAGACTCACAGCCCAGACAGATGACATGCCTACTGAGAACATTTCTAAATCTCAAAGCCAGTCATTGTGAAAATAACCATGGCTCCTCTCCGGCATAAATAGTTCCCTGCAATAGGCTGTATTTTGAAGATAAATTTAAGGAACATCAGTTAAGAAGCAGATACAAAGAAAGTGAAGAGACGACTGAAAAGACAAACACATCTACCACAGAGGTGCCTGGTTGGTACACTTCTCAGAGCTGATTTTGCTGTAAGTCTTTACCAAACTTATGAACCTAGGAGACACTCCCAAGACAGCACCAGCATTCTTTGGCAGGTATTGTACATAAAGAAAACTGTAGGAGCATAAACTGTTATTTTAAAATCGCCAAACTCCCCTTCCAGGGGGCAGCTGTAACAGAAGAGACGTGCACACCTGCCCAGATGTGATCCCTCCTCAGAAAGGCACCGGGATTACAAAATGCTGTGCTCATTCTATCCCCAGTGGACAGGTAGAAAAATGCAAAAGTACTCACCTGCCCTCTCTCCTGGTCCTCTGGCTCTGCCAGATTGTCCCAAAGAAACCCTGTTTGCCACCAAGTCATCTGCAATCAAGAAAAATTTGGTGAGTTCTCGGTATTTTCCTCTTTAAATCTGGGGCCACACTTGCAAAATTGGCATCTGCAAAGACAGACAAATTGGGTTTTTTTGGACACCCTGAAAATTACCTCTGTAATCAGACATGAAATGGTTATAGAAACCTGCTTTAAAGGTAGCAATGAGTCTGCTATAACCACAGGAGTTGTGCTTTTGCTAAGGAGGACCAAGCACCACCTCTGATAAAACCACACCTGAAAGCAATGAGGCAATAACACAATTTTAAAAATCTCTTTTGTTTTAAAGCTTGTTTCATAACAGTGATCTTCAATTTCTATATATCACCATTTCAAATGCAAAGGTCTGTAACTTAATTAAAAGAATGAAAATGAAATCAAGATTTAACGACAAATCCTTTGAAGTATGAGAACATGAGGTGATTAAACCAAATCTTAAGTCTGGGCTTAGGTCAGACATTTGTTATTTTTCAAAAACTAAAAGCAGAGAGGGCATTAACTGTAGTTATTTCTACCGTACATACACACACACACACACATATATATATACTAATAAAAATGGAACAAATAAAGTTTTCCAGTTATAAATAAATTGCCTAAAATCCATTAGTGGCTGCCTGTGTTTAGCTGTACAGGGAAATGAAGAGATGGTTCTGTGTATTAAGACATACTTTCCAATGGTGTGTTTTGAGTTCCATTTTCTTGTGGCTTCATTTCTTTTCCCACTAGATGGCACTCTAGAAATATTCCTAAATTCTGGATTCATTTCCGCTGCCTTTTAGAAAGCCAACAAATCAGTGATTTCCCTCAAACCTTCTATTGTTTACAGCCTACTGAAAAAGGCAAGTGAATTACACAGAGCAGTACAGAAAATTAGCATTGTTAAATGTGTCACATATATCACTAATAAAGTTTCATTATTTATACTGTCAACTTGAAAAGCACTTATTTCCTAATCAATCAATTCACAACTAAATAAACAGTCATATAGGCATACAACATGAATGCACAGCACTTCTAAATCAGATCTCCCTGAGATTAAGTATATGCTGGTTGATATCAGGAGAAGAATAACAAAGAAGAATCCTCCTCAGTTTGCTCACTTTTCCCTACCTCCTCAGTTACCTACTTTTATTGAAGAAACAAATACATGTATGTGTTTTAAGATAGTTATTGTTTTCTTATTCTATTTTTTTTTAATCAATGCTACGCTTTACCCCAAAGGTGATCCTGAAGCACAAGTTAGGACAGACACATTAAATGAATTGGAAAAATCTGGAGATGCATTTAAAATTAGCCCATTTCTGTTTGGATATTGGGGATGCAGAAAAGAAAAAGAGATTTAAACAGTCACTTGAAGGGCTTTGTACCATCTAAATCCAGCTGCAGTCTCTCAGACGTCCCTTTTGATGTTCACTAACACTGGGGATGAGTTCTAGTAAACAGATGTCCTTGTCATGGAAAATAAACAAAATAAACCCATCAAATTTGGTACTGTCTGGTAGCTGGAAGTAAACTGAAAAGAATTCTTCTTTGCTGGGTTGCTGTAGAAATGGCCTGATGTGGCACTGGATACAGGAATGGAGACTTAGCCATAAACACAGGGACATTAACACGGACCTGGTGATCCTTGTGGGTCCCATCCAGCTCAGCATATTCTGTGTTTCTGTGTGATTCTGTGATGTCTCCTTAGCTGTGAAGGACCTGGGCATTTCATATGTCCAAACTGAAAAGCAAAGTGCAATGGCCTCTTCCCAGCTTTCCCTCCTGATCCCACGGCATTTGCAGATATTTCTTAAACACCTAGGTTACATGTTTGCCTCTGGAAGAGAAAAACTCCAGCCATGGCTGCCAGTTTGGGACCATTCTGCTCTTACTTTTTGCTGCTCATTTCTGATAATTTTAGGTGACTATCACACAGTTCGTAAATCACAGGCTAAGCACAGAAATCCATATATAACACCTGAGATCAGCTGGGTGACACAGGCAGGGTTTTTGGGTTCACAAAAGGGAAGATGTGCTGCAGATGCAACCAGAATACCTGTTACTGAGATTTGGGCATCCTTTTTGAATTTACCTGTGGAGACAGAGTCACAGAAACCCTCCATGAAGCTGGAGAAAGCCTGGGTAACTGACCTGGCTTCTTACTTAGAAGGCAGGGTCAAAATTTCCCAATTGTTTAGGTCAAACTTAGCTCAAAATTCAAGCACTTCTTACAGACAGAAAGTGTAGGGTAAGCCTTGTTGATCCAAGTACATCCAAAAGTGCATGAAAATACAGACCTCAGAATCTCCTGCAGACCAGGAGTTAAGGGTAATGAAACATATGAGCTTCCAAGAAAGCCAATGAGAGCTGGCTGACTTCCAGCCCTGGTGGCATCACCAGCAGCATACAGGCTCCCACACATCACTCCACATTGTTCTAAGACAAAATCTGCATCTTCATGTAGACAGCATTAACTCCACACAGTGCTGATGGTTTGCAGGGAAAGGGGATCTCTCTGCTCTTAAGAGAATCACAGGACCCAAACTCGAATGTAAACATTCCAGTCCCTGGGGTGGGTTTCATCACCCATGTTGCAGACTATCAGCCAACACACCTTTTTCACTACTTGAGCTGCTTAGAGAAAGGAAAGCTGGGATAGATGTGCTGTGAAGAGCCCTTCCCTGGTTCTACTTCTCTCCTTGTCCTTAGCGATGAACTTCTTGGGTCTACAGATAAAGACTGGCATTTCCTGCTTCAGAAAGTCTCCACAGCTCAGGCTGAACCTGTGTCAGAGCACAATCTTAATTGTGAGCAGGATGATGGGCAAGTTGCTCTCAACACAGACCCCAATGCCCTCTTATAATAAGAGAGATTTCATCAAGCAAGAGAAGTTTTGGTCACTTTAGTCACAGAAAGAGAATACGACTATGTGTCTTTACAGCAGCATGGCTAAATCAATAATCTGTGGAATGAGAGGTTTAGGGTGGATGAAAAGTGCATTATCTTACATACATATGTTGGAAAGTGCTGGCAACACACTGCAGTTTTGAACAAATAAATGAATTTACTAGGGGGAAGAGAGAGAGATTGCTGATAAAACAGAAAAAAATACTATACTCAGGTGGTGATTTTAGTCCGAGTGCTAATATTTTATACAACAAAATATTGAATTTGGGAAAAGGCTTTTTCATTAATTTGGCTTTTTAACTTTCCAAAGTGCTTTTATTGACTGATTTTTGTTTGTGGCAGCTAATATTACTGTCACTCTAACAATATTTTTTCCTTATTTAGCTCTCCTAATGCAGTTTGCCATTTGAAGTAATTTACTTTTCATTTTTTTAAATAAAGCTACTTTTTAAAAACTCAGAGATGATTCACATGGTTTGAGCCTCCATTTGCTCAGATAAAACTGAAGTGCCAAAACTTCAAGAACGGTTGCATTTTCTGAGACCCAAGGTCCATTTTCTGTGAATTTAATTGCAGCAATATTAATTGACAAGACATCTGGACTATGAAAGTAAGAGATGTACCCTCTTCCTTCCATGTCAACCTTCCCTCCAAACTTCATACTATTTGTCCTGGTAACAACATTCAACTGCTAGGAGAAAATATATATACAAACAGAATTTCTTCAATTTCAGATCTAGTTTTATATAACCTCAGCATAGCACGTCCAGATGCTCTTAATCACCAAGTCATGGAGATGCCAGTCCCATAGTGGATGTACAATAAGAGATACTCCAGCAACACCATCTTTCTCCCATTTAAAACTCATTTCATTCATCATTATACTTTCTCTAAAGCTGCAGGCAGCTTTCTGGGTTGGAGTACTGCCATTCCAGCAGACTACAGAGGAGCAAATACATTTTGAACTATATTTGCTGACGGCAAGGCTACAAGTTGCAGCTAAAGCAGCCATCAGCTCTGAGCTCCAGCCTTTGGATGGGAGGAAAGGAGGAATTGCTTCTGCAGAACTCAATGGATTCAGTGTGAAAGTAAAACAAAAATTGCTCCCAGGTCTATGAAAAAATCATCTTTTCTGTCTCTGGAGGAGCAGAGTTCATGCCTTTCATCCTTTCCTGCAAAAGCCGAGCAAACCACCCACCAGCAGACCTGGGGAATGCCAGGTCATATTCAGCTCATGGACATGAATGCTTATCTGGCTGAGTCTGCAATGGTTTTCTACCTTACAGTGGGGTGAAGTGTTGTACTTTGACTTTCAATGAAAATAAACGAGTGATTAACTTAATAACTTACTTTGCCAATTTCATCACAAGGCCTCAAGCAGGTTGCAGAAGTCTTTGTGTATGCAAAAGTGGCAGCTACAGCCCAGTTGTCCAGTGTGACTCAGTTCTTGGAGAGATGCTGCATGCCAGATGGCCAGACAGGAGATGAAGGGGAGCAAAAACCAACAAGATAGAAAGACAACTGCGCTACTTTGTCACCTTAGCTGTGAATCAGTTTGATGGTGCAGAATGTCAAAACAGAGGGTCCAAAGGCACTACGTCCATGGGGTGAGCTCTGTGAACACTGGTGTGACAGAGTCCAAGCCCAAGTATAAATGCACTTTTATACCACGTAAACATGCATTGACACCTTGATGCTGCACAAGGTAATTGCTTTTAATTATTCGCTTGCTGCCGTCGGCACCAGTCCATACAGGCTGAGGATGCAGGACTTTGGAAAGCCTCTCTTCTTGTTGATCAATTGGTATGCCATCCATTAAATTCTCCCTTTTCTGTCTCTTTATTTTGATGGCAACCCAAGGGTATCTGAGCATTTTCTGTCATCTTTGAACTTTTTCAAGAGATTGATCAACTCTCACTATTTTTGAAGCTTAGAAAATGTATTCTTTTTTGTTTGTTTTTTTGTTTAATGAGAAAATATCTTGCTCCTTCCATATTGCTCCCCTAATGCTGTCAGAAACAGCCTTTCCTCTGCTTCAAGCTGTATCAGCTTTAGCTCTAGCATCAATAAGATGTATGGATATTCATGGAGAGGTCTTAGTGATATTCATCAGTCCCTATCTCCCAATCCCATCTGTCATCTACAAGGGAAATGGTTTAGCTTATCGCCTATTCCCTAAATGGCCAGCTGTGATATGGCCACAATCTCATGAATGTTCTGAGAATGGGAATGGTTAGGACAGTCTCAGATTCACTTGCACTCTGCCCATGATGGCTGTAGCAGTGCTGATTGCCCAGGAGGAAAGACAGTCTCCCTCTTTTTCCAAGCCCATTTGTGTGCAGGGAAACGAGCGAGTGCTGATTGCCTGGGCAGTTCTGAAGCAGCCCAGGTGTTGGTGGTGTCCATGTTCTGCACAGATTGTTCCAGAGATTTTGGTGTCCTAAACATTTGGACGGTAGTGCGAAGATCAGGGAAGGGTTGGTGATGTTTTGTGCAGGATGTAACAGGTAGAGACTGATTGCTGTGGGATGGTGTCATGGGAACCTGCTAACAGAGTGATTGATCTGCCTGAGGGAGGGGACTTTGTTAATTCTCTAATGTAGTAGATCTAGTGATAGATGTTGATGTGGTCTGATTTTGTCCTAGTGATTTATGGTTGCACCTAGCAGTTAAAATTAACAGCCACCTTAGCAGGAAGCTTTAACCCAATTGGCAACTTGGCACTGAGAGTCTCAATTCCGAGCACCAAAAGGACCAAGAGAAGAGACAGAATTCTGAGTAAAGCGGACATCAAAGAGCAGGGATGAGTTTTTCTGAAATAACATTTCCAGCATTCTGGGTTCTTAGTCCAAGGCCGATAGTTTCTAAGCTGTCTGCAAAGTTTGAACCTGGGGTTTGGGCTGCCCCACATCTCTGAGGTTTGTACCTACATAATTTTGGGTTAAACCAGTCTAAAACAGAAGAGTAGAATATTAGGCAACATTTTGCCAGGCAGATAAATGTCCTAGTACATGCTTTCTGAAAGAGCTTTCCGACTAAAGAGGTTACAAACTAAAATTCAACTTATCTTAACACACTTTCTACATTACTCAAAATTTTCTAGTCTTACCTTGGACATATTACTCATCCTGTTTAGGTAAGTTGCTACAACTTAGAGTACACAACAGAAAGTTCCATTAGTGTTTAAACAATTCACCTTTCCTCTTGAAAAAATACTTAAGAATTATTTTTATAGCAGCACTTAAAAAAAGTAACAACATTTTGTTTTTACAATTTCCAGAATGTTTTTTTATGTTATATAAAACAGTCTCATTGTGTAAAATGCTTAAACAATCACGCACATTTATATTTCTCTGCATGTGCAACATAAAGTTGACACAAAAATCCAATGTTCCCTTTTAAATTGAATAATACTTTTTCAGGTTTTCATGGGTGAAAATTTTATTTCATAGGACACTTTTTCCTAAAATCTCTATTCACTCGAGATCAAAATATTATTTTAAAAGTACAAGTCTTCTCTCATGTTATAAAATCCATTCCTCACTTTCCATTAGCAACAGATGTATTTGGTAGGGAAACTTTCTTTTGCTCCATTGAGGTCCTCATTGCTGGCAAATATAAGAAAGTTGGAGTCTCCACACTTTCCTTTCTTGTTGGAAATAATGAGTAGCCCAGTTCACTTCTTAAGTATTCGATATTGACATCACCACCATCCCTGAAAAACAAAACCACCAAGCATTCAAATTAATTATTTCACTAAACAAGGATTGTTAGGACAGCTTCAGGGCCTTCAACACAACACCTACATTTAAATTAATGTAAGAGGGGAAGCAATGCCTGGGCTAATAATCCCAAACATCTTTTCTCTGCTTGTGCATCAGCAATGGGTAATTGCAGGTGCATTGGCAGCAGACAGACATGCACGAGAGTCTGTGAGGCAGGAAGAGTCCTGCTGGCTTGTGGATTCTCAAACTGTCATTAGCCAAGGAGAAGAGCCATGAAGAGGACCAGACTGAGCACAGACAAGCAGAATGCTGATAAAGACAAGGGAGAGCAGACTACAGCAGCACCTAACAGATACCTGGCAGACAAAATGGGCAGCCTAAGAGAGAAAAAGAAATAATGAGGAATATATATCTCCACAATGAATTTACGTTCACATGATAAAGACAGTTCATAGATTAACAAAAACCTAATGAGATTGCAATTTGTTTGATGTTAGTGCTACCCAGCAAATCTGAAGATCCAGTGATATCTATGTGCCCTGCTCCCACTGACATCAATGGGCTTATCTCTTTAAACAAGAATGTTATTACTGAATTCTGTCTGTAGTCCTGAGCCTGGTGCTCTCCCAGGGCTGGTGCTGTGTAAAAAGAAGGTGGAATCCATATGACTGTAGGAACTTAAATGAGCAGGTTAATCAAAGCTGCCCTTAGTCCCTGGGGATAGGTGCACCAAAGCAGCCAGGGGATTCAGCAAACAACTCAAGCTCCTACTCTGAATATGGTTCTGGATGTACCTCTCAACCTGCAAGGAAAAATGCATTTTCATCAGACGATCAAAGCTGAGGTGGCTGAATGTCTCCTCCTTCAAAGAGATTTTATTGTTGGTTTTGTCTTTCATATGAAAACATAGGAGAGCATGCCCAGTCAGTGCAGCTTTTTTCTCTCCTCCATTGAATATATTTATTCAGAGAGTGAGAGCATTTGCAGTAGAATAGGCCTGGAGTAGCCAAAAGTGTAAGAAATGTGGTGCAGTGGCATAGCAGAAAATAAAACTTGATGCTCCTACAAAGCTGTGAGAAAAATCACTAGTGTGCTTCTACTGAGCTGTATCCCTTTTCAAAACACTCTTCTCATCCTGGAGCTGAGAGAAACATTTCCAGGCAAAAGTTGTCAAAACATACCCAGATTTGCTGATAGATTTAATTAATTAACATTTTTTTACTGTGTTTTTATCTGAAAACTTCCTGCCCAGCTACAGGAGCTCTAAGCCCCACTAAGGGAGTATATATACAGCACTTCATTTACTGAGGATAGTTACCCATTTATAGTCCACTTAACTACAGCATCAGTCCTCAGGCTTTCATTTGCATTCAGCAAAGGCTTTTCTTTACTATCTGTCAACACACAAGGGACAACACTAGCATATACAAACTGGTAACCATTATCCTGTTAGGGAAATGAGACAATTGATATTTTTAATCCAGTAAATCATGAACTCTATTATGCGTATCCTTGAGCATAGAATGGGAAATTTGATTTGAATGGAATCTCGGAAAAAAAATAGGTATATCTGGAAAATAGGTTTGTCTCCATATCAAGAGCTTGTTCTTTAGAGGCCGTGCAGAGGAAAACAGACAGTAATATAAATATCCTGTTAACCTTTTAAATGGCTGAACCACACAGTGAACTTTTTGGAGCTAAATTACTATTTAGATACTTATTAAACATTTGTCTCTTATTTTGTACTACTAAATTTAGTAACTGTTCAAATAGCCATTGCATTAATACAAAATCAATGCCTTTTTTTTTCTTCCTTCAATTGCCTGGTACTGAAAATGATTTGCAGATATCACATTGCTACGCCTTACTCCTATCAAAGGAGGAATAAGTAAACATTAAGCTCTCCAAACCAGGATCAAATATACCCAGCAATAGATAGTCAGACTCTCAGAACATTCACTGTCCTGACTGGGGACAGACACCTTATTTGGTCATCTGAGAGGAAAGGCAGCTCTCAGAAGAAAAATACTAAGCAGGTTACCTTGGCATGCAGTGAGCTAGGAGGAGAGTGCCTGAAATACAGGCTTAAGTTCATAGTTGTGACAGTTTTAAAATAAAGTAGTTTTAAATTGAAGGACTTGAAGGACTCCAGCTAGGGCCACCTCAGTGCATGACACTGATTTTCAAAAAACACAGAGGCCTCTGCAAATGTTTCCTCTGTTCTGTCTGTAGAACCACATTGCTAAATAGACTTCCACTTACTGTCATTTTGCTGAAAATTGGGAAGGTCCACTTCCATTCTCACTTAGCCACTAACTCAACTAGAAGCAATCAAGTGGCCTGAGCTTTCCCCTGATTTTTAAGGACTTTCCTTTTGGAGCTGTCTTCCTTCAGCTGTCTGAAAGTGTGCTGCTTTCACATCCTGAGGTGTTTTAAGGTGTATGGAAAAAAACATCTAAGAATGGAGATAATTCATCATTCAAACAAAGAATGCCCAGAATGATGGGACAGAATTGTATTTCTGCATCCAAAGAATGTGATGAATTCACCACAGCTCCAGAGGCAGTCTCCAGAGGAAGATGTCTTGGCATACTTTGCTTGTGATGGCCATTTTTCCCAGCTGGATTGTGTTCATAAATTCACATACCTGCACACCTTATCATCCAGGCACCCATACCTGGACAGATCCATTTCCATGTCATGCACAACACACACAGATCCCCAAATTACCAAGCTATAGAGAGTCTGATGTAATTTCCCCTCTCTTCAGGGCCAGAGTTGAGACAAAACTAATAATAAACCCAGCAACTTTAGTAGGCCTTCTCCTGCATTCATTGGTGAGGAGTTAAAGAGAAAAAAGAAATGTTAGTAGCTCAAAATGGCACATTTCTCTCGTTGGTGCCATTGGGTGTAATCATAAAATAAACAAAACACAAACTAAACCAACCAAACAGAAAAGTAAATTTGCAATTAAAAGCAATGGCTGAAGCTTAATGCAATTAATAATCTGAGTCTGCTTTGATTGCAGGGAACAGGTTCATTCTGCACTGCCTCAAGATTTCATCTGCTAAAGGTCACTGACTGCCCATAATGACCAGGGTAGGGAAATGAGTCAGTCTGTTGGAAAACACTATTAATAGCAGTAGTGCTTGGAAATAGATATCATGGCAGCACACAAGTAGGCAAGGGGAAGAGGGGAAGAGCAGCTGCAAAAGTTGAAGTGTACCTGCTGCTTGCTTATCTTAAAACTGGCCTTTCCTCAGGTCCCAGAAGCTCTCAGTCCACATATCCTAGAAAAGGCAGTGTCAAGAACACACAGAGAAATCTGTATTCCAAATTAACTTTAAAAGGATCCAGGACTGGAAAAATTCTTGCATTGGAAACAAATGAACCTTGAACTTTTACCTGCAGGAAAATCAGTCACTGGTTTTATAGCTCAAGGCTCCAGGTTAGACAAGGTCCTGCAGTGTGGGATGAGGGACAAATGCTTTTACTACGGCCCTTCCATTTTGCCTTTTGAATATTTTACTTATGCACTGAGAGAATGAATTTTACACAAGATAATTATGAATTGATACAAATTACTCCTCATAAATATGAATGATGATGTGTTTTCTGAACCGGAGACAATGAAAGATACAAAAGCAATCAAAAGACATGGGGTTTATTTTTTTTTTTTAATTAAGAAGTCTCGCATTTTGTGTTTACAGATGTGCCTCAACTGAATGTTTCTTGTTCTTGGTGAAATTTATATGGATGTCAGATCTTTGGTTCCAAGAGTGGTTTCCCCAGTGGAAGGGCCTTGTGGTGTGTTTGTATTTCTAAGCCTAGTTTCAGCTGAGTAACAAGAAGCACTCTTTCCCAGATGGTGAATTTGCCTAACCATAGTTATGCAAACTCTGAAAGAAAACAGATACAATAATAGAGACAAACCTTTAGCTCCCTTACAGGCAAATCATCCATGAACAAGGGGTCACTAGGTTTTGTTTTCATGTATGGAGCAGAGTGGCCTCTGGTCCTATCCACCATAGAGAAGTAGAAATTGTCTGATCCTCTGGAAACTTGGCACTGATATGATGTAGCTCTCAAGAATTAACACAGTTTCTGGGTTTTTTTTTTTCCTCTTCCTATCTTTCTCCAAAAAAAGGAAGAAGATAATCTCCAGGCTAAATGTGCTGAAAAATCTGTCTTCAGAAATCTGCAGAGATGGTCTGCAAAGACCTTCAGCTCCACTGAAGTACCATGGGAATTGCAAAGGACCAAACAAGTACAAAATTGATAAAGCTGAACTATCTAACTTGGAAATACACTGGGAGATTTGCTGAGAGCAAGAAAGCAGCACAGAAAAGCAAAGAGGGAGAAAGGAGAAGAAGTGCAAAGAGAGAGAAACAGGATTACTTTTCCTTAGCTAGAAAAAATTGTTTCAGGTTCAATCATGCCTTAAGCTCTAAGGGATCTGCTCACAGGATTTCATAACTTTGCATTTTTCCACTTACCACGTCAGATAAAAAGTTGCCTTTGATACTAATTGATCATTTTATTTTCACTGGCACATTTTTCAAATGGTTGCCCCAACCTTTTTGTTCCTGAGCCCCATCTTGAAGATTTGAAATGACCAATGTTAGAAATTAATTGAATAATTGAATGCAACCTGGTTCTGCTTGTTTCCTCTTTCCTCTATCGAAGCTGTCTTTGAACAGAGGTCCAAAAACTTCATATCTGCTCTGGCCTTCAGTCCACAACTTCCTTCTACAGAAAAATTTCACATCTCCCCATTTCTCTCTCCAGAATTTGAGCAGGTAATATTTTCCAGTCATAGATGTCTACTGATAGGAAGCTGTGTTTTTTGAGGAAATAATATTTCAGGAGAACTGCTCGGTTTTTTATGGGGAACTTCATTATTTAAAAAGAAAGCACACACAATCATCTCCATATACATGAGAAGCGAGACTACTCCACTCTTCCCTGAAAATGGGAAACATGCTTCCCCTTGGGTATAGTGCTGCCATGAATCATGGGAATTATGGTTCAATTCTATAGATCTCTGTCCTGCTTTATAGGCCAACTTCTAAAGCCAGAACATGTCCTAGAAATCCATCTTTTTACTGAACCAGAGATAAACACATTAAAAAAATACACATCTACAAAGAAAATAAAGGAAATGAAAGCTTTAAAGAGGCTTAATATTAAAAAAAAAAAAAAAATCACTCTAGCATGAGGCTTTATCTTAAATAAACAGAAACATAAAATGTATGGATCAGTAGCTAATCCTTCTCAACTGCTTCTATCCAGTGTCTTAATTATGGCATAAGGTTGCATTATACATGGGCATGCAAAATGACCCCAATTCCCCTCCATGCAGCATCTGCCACATTACATTATCCTGCTTTCCTTTCACATTGCCTACAAAGGGCCTTGGCCTCCATTCGTGAAACCACCCCCGTGCTGAGCATCGGCTGATGGAGCATCTGAGCGCATTTGTTGGTTTGTTTCTCCTCTCGGGAGCGCTGCGGTTCATCGCGCCTGGCGCTGCCGCTGCGGCGGGACCCGCCCCTGTCACACCCTGAGCCACCAAAGTCACCGCAGCTTTCCATGGCCTCGTAAGGCACGATCCACCGTGCCCCTACGGGACAGCTGCAGGTGGTTTCAGGGCATGGAGAATATGATCTGTGGGAATGGAGAAGGGGGGCTTCTTGTGGGAAGCAGGTCTGCAGAGCTCGGAATGTTGTGCTTACCTCTAAAACTACCTGCTTGGGCATCGGACACACAGCAAAGAGAGCTGAAAGCCAAATCCTTGTAATTCATTCATTCTGGGAAGAGCTAATCGTGTCAATCAATTATTCCTAGGTCTATTACTTGGTTTACTAGACCCCTCTTGTTACATTTGTGTGTTTTCAGAGATACTGCAAGATTCACCTTTAAAAAGATAAAAATAAAGGCTGAATTCTGGAATGGCTGTGTCACTGATATAGCATGACATAATAACCCTAAAAAAGGTAAAATAACAATGTGACTGGAAGATATGGTTCACTAAGCTCAAATGCTCCATATATCTGTTGGCTTTAGAAGTAGTAATAGTAGTAGCACTATTCTAAAATCTCTCAGAATAAATTTAGGAATTATATTTATGTAACAGATTTGCCTGATTACAACACACAAATAATGTAGGCATATTTCTGAAAATGTCTTAAAAGACACAAAGGAGATTTTCGAGCCATACAAAAAAAGAAATAGAAGTCAAAAATTAACACTGGCAGTGAAAAATTATGAACTTGTTAGAATGAACATGTTTGTGCAGAGATCTGGAGTTTCAAGGCACAAACAAATTTAAAAAGCTTCATGTAAGACCATACTTCCCTTTTAAGTTGTTTGATGTTACATATACAAACACACACACATTTGAGTTATGCATGCACAAATCCTTTAACAGCTTCATTTCAACTCTTGATTCTATGGGATTTACCTTTCAGAATTCTAATGTACACATCTGAAAACTGGTTCAGTGTAGTATTTCAGGACTCCATCAGTATTTGTGAAAAAAAGAAAAAAAATCTATCAAAATTGTGCATGCCAGTGAACTCTGAAGACTGATGAAGTTTTTAAAGACACCAAGGTACAAAGGTGTACTGTATGAAAGCAGAGGTAGTTATTGATAATCTGTAAACCTGATCTAAATGCGCTGAGTCCTTGGATATACCAAATCTCCTTTTTCCAAATGAGACCACAACATTCCCTTTTCACCACTGTTAACCAGCCTAACATCCATTTCCCTCAGTAATTATTTATTTACTTTTACTAATTGCATCTTCCCTCCTCATACAATCAAAACCTGTTTAGAGCTGCAGTAATGAGGGCTTTGGAGAAGGAAAGAATCACAGAGTAAAGTTGGGAAATACCATAATTCTTTGCCAGCCCTTGCCATTCAAACTTCATCACATCTCCAAAAGTTCATTATAATAGAAATTGGACTTGATTGGCGAGTGGGCAGTAAGACAGAGTCAACATTCATGAGGGAAAGCATAGAATTTTCAAAACTGATCATCAAGCAGCCCCAGCAATCGAATTTATAAACCAGGGACTTACTTCATAAAACAGAGAAAAGATTGATGCTGTTGAAGAAGTGCTGCAATTAACTAAATTAATGAAATCAGGAAGCCACACCTGCTCCACATGACTGACTCACTCCTCTTGCTCTGTCTCCAGCTTGAAAAGGTGGATTTAGCAAATGAAGGGTTTAACATGGAACGAGCACGGTAAGTTATGTGCATCTAACAAGCTCCTTCGAAGTGTTAGCGTGGTTGAGAGATCATGGCAGTTAATTATTTCCCTGCCTTGCAAGAAGAGAGCCACACATCCCTGGAGGGAGTCCTTGCATTTCAACAGAAGCCTTTTCTCCAGGGAGGGAAGTTTTACAAGCAGAGGTTGGTTTGTGTACCAGGATGATCAGAGCTGCTGCTGCCTTTGAAGGCACAGCCAGTTCTTGCAAAGCATTATGGTACAGATCCTCATTCTACCACCTGGTAAAAGTTCTTTTTAGAAATATCCAAACCCAAAGCTATAATAGATGTAAGGTGCAGTCTTTGATAAAGGATGGGTCATGTGCAGGGCCACTTCAAGCCATAGGAAGACGCTGAGGCTGATAGAAGCAGCCTTTGCTTTGCTGCCTTCTGCTCACCTCTGAAAAGGCAGAAAAGTTGCCCCTCCCACAGGAAGATTTAGGGAATGTAGGAGACTGTACAGTAACAAACATGGGTCCTTTAGGATGTTTACTGTCTCAGGTCTGCATATTCCTCCTCTATTGCCTGGAGCAGTGCCTCTGTGGCTGTAGATACCACATTTCTCTGATCCCTGTTGCACTGCCTTGGTAGGGAGAAGTCTTCAGAGCATCTCGTCACGTCAGGAGGTAGGCAGAGTTTTGGTGGCAAGACATACAAGCATGAAGCCATGTAAGACTGGTGACAAGGAAGCAGCTTCTCCAGGGATGTTGTCCAGTTCCATTCACATGGAGATACTGCCCAGTGCCACAGATGGCAAATAAGAATGATATTCTCATCATTTCTTAGAAGAATACAGGTAGCAAGAAGGCTAAACCACAAAGAAAAAGTAATTGAGACCAGAATACCCATCCTGACATAGCGGGTTGACTTCAGGAGCAGCTTTTTGGTTTCTCTGGGACACATACACATACATACAGTGTTTACACTGGTTGCTGCAATGATTCTGATTGCAATTAATTGGCAATAACCTCAAAACCACTGAAGCTCATGGAGAGATGTGATTCCTCGCAAGCTGAATATAATTTTCTTTTTTAGCCCTCTGATATCTTATCTGGCAGGACCAAACAGGATAATTCTGCCAGTAACAAAGGCCAGAGTAGAATTACCCTAAGAAAGAAAGATTGACTTAAAAGAAAAATATTTCTTTCTATCATAAGTGCTTCAGAAAGTTACCAGTCTTCAGAAAATCAAGTTAACTTGAGAATAAGAGCTTTTTAACAGAGACAGGGACAAATACAAGTATATAGAAGCATACTGAGAGATGCTTACTAATATAAGAAGGATGCTTATTAACATTTACGGTAACCCCACAACCAAGCATGGGCCCTGCACCAATACATACAAATAGATTATTTTCAGCCAGTAAAAGCTAGAAATAACTGGAAGAGAGGAAGAGAGAAAAAGAAAAGCTCAAAGCAATGTGAGATCCTAAAAGAGAAAACCAATTAAATCAAATTTTCAGAGTGAAATCTCTAACACTGGCCTTCCTCAGTTGGCTTGAGATGATGCAGACAGGCGAAATAGATCCTAAGTAGTCCAGAATTTCTTGGTGAGCTGGTATTTCTTTTGCCAGAGAACAAGAAAAAAAAAAAAAAGAAAAAAAACAAAAAAAGCCCCAAAAAACCCCAAATAAACAAAAAAAAAAACCCAACCAAACAAAAAACCTGCCCCCCCTAAAAAAAATCTAAAGAAAAGGTCTGTTTCTGATACCTGATTGTTTTAGAAGTTGAACATCACTATGCTACCTGTGTTTTATTAGGTTAGTGCACATTTTCCATTTACCATCTCATTCACATAATTGGCATCTTGGAGGAGTGGGTGGAAATTATTCCTTTAAAGGTTAATCATCATTCAATCGCTGGAGTAAGTTTGCTAATGTACAGTGCCTAACCCTTTCTTTTCCCTACCATCATTGTCCTTCAGTTTATAAAGTTCTTCCTCCCTCATGTTTAATCCTCTCCAATGCATTTATTTAGAATAATCCTATCTTCACTCAGCCTTCATTTTGCAGCCTTCAACTGCTAAGCCAGCTAAGCTCTTTTCATCTTCTCCTGCAAACATGTGCTCCCTTTTTTGGTAGTCTCTTTTTGCCCTTCTCCCCATTTCAGCTTCATGAACTGAAGTGACAAAATCACAGAGTACATTCATGTGGCCTTGGACAGCAGCTAAATACCCTACATGTGCTATAAGCTCTCCCCAATACACTGCTGGGGCTGCATGTCTTATTTCACAGTGGCTGCACAGCAGTGGGTTCAGGTGCATCCAGAGAATTCCTCCCTTCAAAACCAAGGTCCTTCTCCTCTGCTTCCAGAGGAGGCATCCTCCAATTTTAGTAACAACTCCTGCATTAATCTGTAATGAATGACTTCACATTATTGAGATTAAACTGCTAGTGGGCCATGTTCTCATCTGAAATGCAGAGTGAATCTTGACTCATTTCATTAGCTAAAACGAAGTGACCTCAGATTTCCAGCCACGTAACAGATCCATCTTTAGGCAGCCCCCTGGATGAGCTATCTACAGCTACTCTGGAGGCCATTAAAAAGTTGTGTTTATAACATATTGTTTTGTGCATAATGTTCTACAAAGAGAGGGTGCTTTTGCCATGACATATGGTGTACAATGTAAATGAACTCTGGTGTAACAAATTAAAAAGCTTTTACAGCAACCTCTAAATACTATTTATGGCTCCCAAGAGCTACCTAGGCTGGCCACCAGTCAAATAATTGCAGTCACTACACCAAGTGCCAGAGTGCATTTTGTTGACTAACTGCTTCTTCAGCGAGCTGTGCAATCTATTTCCATGAGATGTACCAGCCATAAAACAACATCCATTTTGACAGCAAATTTGCAACAGCACAATGTGTTACCAGGTGTCATTCAAAGAACGGAGGCAGTAATGAGGGGTCCATTTTTAAAACCTCCCTGAACCTTAGCACTTGCAGCTTTTGTTACAGCAAAGGAAACTCATCCTGATGCAAGGCCTCTCCAAAGCTGAAGCCTCTCATGGGCACAAGGGCTCTCTCCTGTCTGTGCATGCTGGGAAAACTGGTGAGTAGGTCTGACTGAAATATAGCGACTGAAATATAGCAACTAAAAATGTTTCCAGTGAGTGAAGGGGTTCGGCTCTGTGGGGACAGAGAATCTACCAGAAAACACCCATTTTCCTGAAACCTGATTTAGTGTTTAAGAGAAAATTCTATTTATTTGCACTAAAAAACCTTCTGGAAACAAAAGGAAGCCAACAAAACCAGCCCAAATCATCACTGTTTTTTACATCTGTTTTATAGAATCATAGAATGGTTTGGGTTGGAGGGGCCCTTAAAAATTATCTAGTTCCAAACCCCTGCCAAAGGGACATTTCCATTAAACCAGGTACTCAGAGACCCATCCAACGTGGCTTTGAACACTTCCAGGGGCGAGGCATCCACAGCTTCCCTGAGACACTTGTTCCAGTTCCTCACTATCCCCAAAGTAAAGAATTTCTCCCTAATATCCAACTAAACCTATTCTCCTTCAGCTTAAAGCCATTACCCCTTGTGCTATCGATTACACACCCTTGCCAAAAGTCCCTCTCCAGCTTTATTGTAAGCTTCCTTCTGGTACTGAAAGGCCACCATATGATTTCCCTGGAGCCTTCTCTTCTCCAACCTGCACAACCCCAACTGTCTCAGCCTTTCCTCTTAGGAGAGTTGTTCCATTCCTCTAATCAAATTTGTGGCTTTCCTCTGGACTTGCTCCAACAGGACTAAGTTCTTCCTCTGGTGGGGAACTCAAAGCTGTTTCTGGGAATTGTAAACCAACCAAACAAACAAAAAGCCCCTGAAGATGAGCTCTTTTTACTATTTAAAGAAATGCATGCATTAAATCATCTAAAGGTTGGGTTGTTCATGTTGTCGGGGTTTTTTGGCTGATTTCAAATCAGTGCAATAGGGTACCTGGTAAAATCTCCTTCTTTGTCCCACCTGAGTACAGCAAAAGTAAGTCAGGCAATAGATATTCTGCAGCTCAGAAAATGTCCCATTTATCACATGAAAATTGCCTCCTGCTTTTCTGGTCTAGGTATATTTAAATACAGCTATTCTAGTATTGCTACATATCTCCACGTGGATTCCAAAGGCGACAGCAACAGGCAGAGCCCCATTATTTGCGGCTGTGACTTGTTTTGAGGCACACATCCCAGAATGACGGCTGCATTGCTTCATAACTCAGCCATCCCCCTTGAGCTGTCCACAAGCCAGGCCTAAACCCACACTACAGTTTTCCACAGCCAAAGGTTTACTGTCAAATGAGCCGTGCTGGTTCGTGACAAAATTGCTATGACATTATGGCTGTAATAGGCACTGGCAATACAATCCTCAATCATGGATACTATATTCAAGTTGGAAGACACTTGTGTAGCTTAGAAAAGAGAAAAAACATTAAATACCTACATAGAAAGTGAGAGTATATGTTTGTAGTCTTTTGGTGTAGAGAAGTTTTGAAAGCAGTAATTTGCTGGTAAACACTATCAAGAGGATGCCTGCAGAATTTAAAGCAAGTAAGAAGGTGAATGGCAAAGAACCAGGGGCTCTGGCCTTTTTCTACATTCTGTATTTATTAACCATTTTATGACATTGTAGAAAAGAAACGATTGCACACAGGATGCAAAGTGTTATGCAGTAATTTAGGAAATGCTCTTCCCTCAGGTATTTACATCCCTTTCTTCCATACATTGCAATCCCAGACATTCTTTGTAAAAAAGGAAAATAAACCGAAAGGTTCTGAAATGATACTATCAGAAAAGTAATGTTTTTTTCAGATCTCTGAAACCCCATTCCAGAGAACCAGCTCAAAGGCAATTAAAAGAAGGCCATGCTTTTACAGCATTATTTGTGACTAGCAGGTTTCAATCAAAGCAAATTGAAGCTCCAGGCCAATATTGCACTGTACTCAGGGCCATGCCTATCCCTGAGAACAAAATACGTTTTACAAAGGGGAAAGGTTCCCACAAATCACAGTCCAGACACACTAGATTTTCTGACTGTCTAGACAAATAGGACCATCCCCTTGCCAATATTAATAAACCCTCACATATTCCAGTAAACACTTGGTAGCTCCATCTCTCTGTCAATCATTTCTAGCCCCTAATGAGAATGCTTTTAACTGTTGATATTTGACTGTTAACACCAATTCCCTTAACTCAGTGTCCCTTTGCCAAGCAAACAGTTTCAGTCTGGCCATTATGCATGGTAGAAATCTACATTTCCCATTATCAGTGACTGCATTTATATTTGAAGACTAAAGGATTAAAAAAGCTTAGGGAAAAAATATTCTTTGTAGCTGATTTGAACAAAGAAAAGTGTTAACCCTGGCAAGCAGATACTGAGTTGAAAATAAGGCAATTAGAGAGAAACTAATTTTTTTATAACGTAAGTTAAATGGAATTAAGTCTATACCACTTCACACATTAACAACATTCTTGCATTTGCCAAGCAACAATAAAAAAACCCACCAGACTTTAATTCCTCTAATATGTTTCTAATGGCAATGAATGTGTCCCTAAATATCAGTGGTCTTGTACCAGAGAAATTACAATTGTGCAGTCAGATAGTTTCATAAACAAGTATTTGTACAATGAATCTATTATATACCTCCTCTCTCTAAAAAACAAGGAGGCTATGCTTTTTGATATAATTAGATAATAATATAACATTTAAATAACTTCTCAATTGCTTATTTGGGTTCAAACATGCTGACTTAAATCTGATTAAGCAATTACGAGCAAATTTTCTGTTATTTTGACCAGTCTATTAGCCATCTAATTTGGTTCCGGAGGGTAGTAGATAAAAAATAACAACTAAAGCTATTTCAACTCCATAGCTGGGATACAGCAGCAGATTACCAATTACACTCAGAAGATAAATTACCAGTAGATTTCATCTTCCTTAAATAAATACCAATTTAATTCAAGTAGGCCTGAAAATCACTGCATGCTGAGAAGTAGCTATATTGCTACCTTTAATGGAAAATTAGCAGTGGGCTAGAAGATATGTGAAGGAGCTGAGGACATTTTCTGTTTTCACTGGATTAGGGCTCAGCTGCTTCACGCATAGTACAGGTAAGATGAAAGGAGCAGAGAAAATCTGGAGCAGGAGTCCAAAGGCTTCTGCACTGTCACTGAGAGCAGGACTTTATTTAATATTCACATCCATTTCTACCAGACTTGACCAACAGACTTTTCAAACTTCACAAAAATTAAGGGCATAACAATAAAATGATAGTGCATTTAAAATTACATTTTCTTAGTACCCAAAAAAGTCTGTTCATACAGAGAAGTAATTTTTGCCCTTTTAATTGTTGCAGGACTATTTCTACTGTTAATTGCATCTTGTTATAAGTTAATACAGTTGCTTTGGATTTAACTTCATGATTTAAATGCAATCATGTAACAGACTTAGTTGTAAGAAACATATAATTACTACATAGGCTGGGAAGCTGGATTAGCATTGCAACATAAATAAAGGAGACTTTACTGCTCCTGATATTAACACTGAGCCAACACTTAAATTGCAGACAAATTTTAGCGTGTTCCTTTGGTCATTATCTGAATTGTTTGTGGACATTTTCTTCAGTATGGAAAATGAAGATTTCATGTCACAAGAGCTGTAAATGGCCAGGCAATGGGAAGCCATTAGCAGCAGGCTCACCACATAAATCCAGCCTGTGAAATAAAACTAGCCTGCACTGAGATCACACATGCTCTCCCCCTTGCAGATCACCGTTGTAGCCTTTTTCTTCACAAGACCTATGTATCCTTGGGTATGTCCCCTTCTCCCTAGGGATTCAAGTCTGGTAAAATTTAGTGGCTACTGGCCTAGAGGTGGACTAGAAATTGCTGTTGGTCCCTGCTAGCATCCAGGTTCAGTATGGCCTCCAAGGTGGAGCAGTCACTTCCCCAAAACACCTTTCTTCTCTAAACCAAAAAGCTCATAAAGACACTTGCCACTGGGCTGTCTGTCCACACTCCTGTTTCCCCTCTGGAATACCAGTTCCTATCCCAGTGAGCCTTGTTCTTCAGGGTAAAAGCCCTTTTAACCTGAATCACTTGTTATTTAAGTGAATACCACTGGGCTGTGAGTAGCAGCAGCTAAAATAACACAGATAATCAATTACCTGTCCCCCAGTAAGGTATTAACTAAATTAATATCTCCCACTAGTTTCAGTACTGCCCATTGACTTTGACAAAATAAAATTGGATGTAGCAAGCTCACTTCAGCTGCCATGTCACACAGCTAATTTAATCAAGGCAACGAGATTATCTTATTCATTTATCACAAAAATAAAGATATGATCCCTTGAATATAACATGACTGAAATTGCTGGATTCAGATACAAGTAAACATCAGACATCTCCAGCCCACTGGCAAAAAAAATAATAAAACCCAGCATCAGAACAGCAGCCTGTCAAGTTTTATTTGTAGATAAATGGAACAGGTATAATAAATGTGAATTGTGATGAAAGGGGATTATGTGAGAACAAATAAAGTATCATTAGTTCTGCAAAATGTTTTACAGATGTCTTTTCTCCCTGGTTACCATGAGCTTACTTTCTAATTGTCTGAGTTTTGGCAACCACACCCCTTGGGGGTTCTAATCTCAATGATTTAGGACAGTCAAGTATACAGGTTTTGTGAAAAAAACACATTTTGCTTGGTTTAGACTAAGTAGGGAGAGGGGGTAGGCTGATCTTTCATACATGGAAATAAATAGGAACAGTCAAAATTTGAAACCACCTTAACACATATTTTGGGAAAACAGTGGTTGCCACAAATATTTGCAATCCAAATCTCAGCAATTTTAATCTCTTTTTATGAAAAGTCCTCCCAGCATTTTTCGAAGGATTATTATATTTTAAAAGAGACTTTTTCTACTGGGGTAAACTGTCTTTCAAATATTTCTGACTCAAGCATAAATCCATTTACCTTTCCCAGGCTGTTTTGTAGTTCTTTTTGTGGTGCTCATTAATTAATAAACAAAATCTACTGCATTTAAGACAGCCTATTTTTCACTCAGCTTTATTGCCTTCCATTACTGTTTTGAGATTTCATCAACTTACCAAGGGCAGGCCTCTGAAAAATAGTACAAAACTATAATCAGAAAAGCCAAAGTGTTTAGGAGAAATTAATGAAAAGATCCAGGTAGCCCAAATTATGGCAGTTTAGACATGTCAGTTTGCTCTTGTCCCATACTGGAACATTTGTCTTTCAAGCACTCCTTCAAATATTTTCATGAGAATTATTTATGTTGGACGATCTAAAACATTACAGGAGAGAAATAATGGATGCAGCTCTCCTTTTACCCAACAAGGAATTGCTGGAGATGCAGAGGGAAAAGCAGGACAACAAAGTACTGCATCACTTGAACATGCTGTTTGGCAGCTCTCGCACTCTGAGGCAGGGATGCTGGTCTGCCAATGGATAATGCACCTTCCCAATATGCAGAAGTTACTTTGAATAGCAAAGGGGTTAAGCAAGGAATGAAGAACATATCTAAGCCTTACCTCACCTGAGCAGTCAGAAGAAAAGCTGCAATATGATTTTAGTTTTACAGGCAGAATCCTGGGTGGAGGTGGAAACTAATTCTTTAGAAAGCAACTTTTTCACAAAATTGACTCCTTTTGTATTAATTGATAAATTTTGCTAATCTTGAACACAAGTCTCCTGAAAACACTTCATCCCAAAAGATTAGACTATAGAAACAAAATCAGAAGCAACTTGAACAGGAACCAGGTATTGGAATAAAGAGAGGATCATTGACATGTTTTCTGAGGAAATCTGGATACAGGCATTTCCAGGGGAGGTGGAAAGTGTTCAGTAGTGGTGTGCCCCCTGCTCATCACCTTCTCAGCACTTTCAGCTTGTGAGGATTGCTTTCACCTTTGAGCAAAACAGGAGTTGAGGAAGGATTCTGAGGGCCATGGTGCACTGCCTCTCTGTATTCGCCTTAAAAAAGAGGGATGCAGAGCCAAAGCAAATAAACACACCAGACAGTAGAGAGAGGAGACAGGATTTGTCCTATGCCTGCTATTCTCTCTTTCCCTGTCACAGAGGTATCTAGTGGGGCAGAGGAGGAATTAGCACCTCTCTTCCAGATCCACTTGAAGGTATCTTCAGGCAATTCTACAAACTGTCCTGGAACACTCTCCAATATCACACCTGTTGTCTCTTTCCACTACAAAGAACATAATCATCAACATTTTGCAAGTATGGGAAAGAAGTTTTTCTTGTGTTAGAGGACCAAAACAGGAGTGGCATTAACAAGGACCTATCAAATATGTCATGCAGATCATCTCATTTTATGAGTTCTTCCCTCAAAATACACAAAGAAAATATGAATACTTAAACAGTATGTTTTCGTTTCTTTGAATAGCATTTTCAAAAAAAAAAAAAAAGTGACACAGGTTACTGTCTAAATTATATCCAACGGTCATATTTCAGACGTAAAAAGAATTTCCAAAATCCTATCTATTGATTTAAGGCATGCTCACTGATGTCACAATATAAATATTTCCCAGCTGTAAGTGCCATGGATCGGTAAGTGAAGCAGAGAAAGGCTGACCCAGGCTCTCACAAGCTCTTTATCCTACATTTGATCACTTAAATCAGAATTAGGTATGGCTCTATAAACTATCCATGCATTTAGGTCTTCATTATCCCAGCATGGAAAGTTTTACTGGTAAAAGCAGAGAAAGCTGTTGAAAAAGACCACTATGGCTGCTGGGATTGATCTGTACCTCTCCAGTGGGTTAAGTGATTTTTCACTTCAGGCACATAAAGGGTATGGGTACAATGAGTGCATGGGGCTCTCCAGGTACCCCAGGCAGTGGGGGAAAGTGTGTAGCAGAAACAATAGTTCTTCTTATGGAACGTGTTCTTTCATTATTTGCTGAATATGAAAACGTTGCTTTTAATACCTGCTGCCCTTTTCTGAGCAGAGCTGTGGACCTCCTCTGGGCTCATAATGACTTCAGTACTCTCACAGCTTATTCCTTCTCAGACATTCAAGATAGAAAGTCCCATTTCAGCAATTTCAGAAACAGTGATCTGAGACTACAGCAGTGAGGAATGACTCAATTACTTAGACCTGTTAGGGAACACATGCTAAGCAAATGTATCTATCTTATTTAAAAAACCACCTTAAAGTTCAATGAAAACCAGAGAAATTATATTACTTTCCTTGGGGATCTCCTCTGTATTGAATATAAGCATACAACAATTGATAATAATGTGAATTATGTGTATGTACACAAAGTGGAAGAACAGAACAATAAATACTTCCTGCTAATCCATTATACTTTTTTCAGAAAAAATATAATAATATTTTTATATTTTTATGTATATGTGTATATATATATATACCCACCCACACACTTTGCAATATTTTTTTTCCTTTTAAATGCCTGGATAACATCTTCCTGCTACATTTGAAGGCCAGAACAGAGCTCTGATCGCAACAGTACCTTTGGTAAGAATATTTGAGCTTCTGTAGCAGCATGAAACCAAGAAACACCAAAAAGACAAAAGAAAATCCTTTCACCTGATAATAAATGATACCTAAATCATAAAAATCTCAAGTTTCCTACTCACTGTGAAATGACAGCAACAGTTCTGAGGAAGGAAAAACAGTCCTTGGCACAACACACAAGTTTTCTAACAGCCCCAATCTAACTCAGAGGTCTTTGGAGAATTGTTTGGAAGATCAAACAGTATTTTGCAAAAATTTCCCAGCACATTTATTCTCCTTCAGAACTTTTTTTTTCTTGAGGAGACATCAACAGGATTTATTCTCAAAAAAGTGATTTGGATGCTAAAGAGTTCTGCAAACTGTCACTTTTATATTATTTGACTTGGTGATGAACTGAGCTGAAATCCACCATGACTAAGGAGAATACAAGTCTCTGCATCACCCCAGGAAAAGAGCAAGGAATAAATTGTCAAACTGATTCCCTAAACACATCCAGTCTTGTAACACTGAATTCATTACCTGGGCCTGAAACAGACCTTCTCTACTTTTGCACACCTCACTGGCTCCTGAGACCGCAGGAAGGTGTTACAGTTTTTGCTCTTTCTCTACCTTGTCTCAAGGGGAAGTCAATTCAAAGTGAATCATCTCCTTTATATCCAAAATCACAGCCAAAGTAGAAAGAATAAACCCCCCTTAATCCATCACTCAGCCACAGATGTGATGACACAGCCCCTTCCTTCAGCTCATCTATGCAACCCAAATAAATAAGAATCAGAGGGTGACGCCTCCTATGAACTGGTGAGGGTGGAACTGTCAGATAAAAATGCATCTGCATGGAGCAATGTACTGTGTTTGAAAGAGTCCTCTGTATGGAAGGAAAACAAAGACCCTTGGCCAAAATAAAAAATTTAATTCCTGTGTTCATACGGCATTTTTCCATAATCAAGACTGAATCCTCTGCAGTTGTTTAGACTAGGGTGAACACCTTAAAACAAGGGAAACAGTGACAGGAGAGAGTCCCTACTCACAGTTTCATAGCAGGATCAGTAAAGTCACATTCAGCAAGACGAAAATGCAGAGTAATAATCTAGAAACCTTCCCTAACAACAGAAGTGGGGTTAGCCCACTTCAATCCTCTCTTCAGAAAAAAAAAGAAGGAAAAAAAGGAGGAAAAAAAAGAAGGAGGGAAAAAAAGAAGGAGGGAAAAAAAGAAGGAGGGAAAAAAGAAGAAGGGAAAAAAGAAGAAGGGAAAAAAGAAGAAGGAAAAAAAGAAGGAAAAAAAGAAGAAGGAAAAAAAGAAGGAAAAAGGCAACAAACCCCACAATTTCTAAGAAAAGAGAAGCAAGCGAATCCTGGCATGGTTCCTCATATAGATCTTTGCATCAGAGCACCTTGAGGAAGATATTTTTAGTTGCTCTGCCAAACAAGCTAATGAAAACATATTGTCAGTGTTGGTCAAAAATTCTGTGAAGTGTAATATGCTTCTAAAGCATGTGTAATTTTCAGGCTCTGGAAAGCAAACACTGTTTTGAAATAAAAAGACAGTATTTTCCTAGAAAATCATCCCTTCTTTCTCAGCTTCCTCGGTGTTTTTCTTTTTAACCAGGAAATACAGAAAAGTGAGAGAAAAAATATTTTGAAAATGTATTTTCACCCCAGCCAATACCACCCCACTTTAAAAAACACATCAGAGTATTTTGCAAGGGGATAACATCATTAGTTTTATTTAGTCAGTATTCTCCCACTTCATATGCCATTTTATGCCTACATTGGCCAACTGTTACAGAAGCTGGAACTGATTTTGATTTGTGCAGTGAGTTTTCCCAGTCAGAATTAAAATAAGTTTTTTTCAATGAAGTAGATAAATTGCTGACATCTCAGTGAAATAAAAGATACACAGTGGATTTTGATAAACGTAGGAATGATCTTTGATAAAATTTTCCAGATGTGTATAAATTTGAGATTGTTACACACACACAAAAAAAAGATACGAGTAACAGAAAAAACTCAACCGAGTCAGTGACCCAACAAAATGTTCTTTTCCCAGTTAAACGTGACTGGAAATAATTCCTATAGGAAAATCCAGTGTATCTTAGTTTGGCAACTAAATGTTAGAAAAAAAATAAATTTCGTTGCAAAGTCCCAGACAGTTCAAGGAGACAATGCTCTCCTTCAGAGCCACCCACTAGCAGAATAGATTCAGATACCTTCTCTTTAACCCGTAGAAAACATCCAATCTGTCTATAACACCTGACACTGCACCATTGCAGAAGACTTAAACTCGTAGATGGTGACAACTCCCATGATTTTTTTTATCTATTGGGGATCTAAACAGAAAATTTTGTTAAGTTTTTTTGTGGGCAAAGGGGAGCACAACTGAGATTTAAGAGAATATCAAATAAAGAAAGAAAGAAAAGGCTATTAGTTATAAAAACAGTCCTAATACTATGAGAACACTTAGTTGCAATGAACTGGCAAAAAAACCCCCAACCCAAACCACAACATTAATTTGCAAAAATTGTAATTGCGAGCGTGAGTGTAAACTACCACCTGCTCATATCTGAGAGCTTGAGGTGATAATGCACAAGGGCAGGGAAGCACCATTGGTCTAGAGTGTGTTCAAGCACCAGAAATAAACGAGTGTATCGAGAAAATGCGTCAAGTGCCGCAGTTTGCTCCACACAGCAAAATCTCAGAGATCTCCATGGTATGAAGTGCGAAGCCCTGGCAAAATCCAGGGAGCTCCTGACCACTTTGGGCCAGCCCCTTCAACAGCTAACACAAGCTCTGGCTTTCCTTCCCACACCTCCTCAACCTGCAGAGCCCGTGAAAGCCCCATGTGTGTGACACAGCCTTGTCACTTCGTATCACACACAGGAAGACGCACTACCAAGGGCAGCTAACTGACATTTCGAGCATGATCAGAAATGTGTACTTATAAGTAGGATAAAAATACGGCTGCAAAATAATGGACTCCTGCAGTTACTTAAAGTGCTGAAGCTTTATGTTCAAAGCAAAAGGCACTGATCCCATAAAAGAGCTTTTGTTCCCAGAATTTGATGGGGATTTATGCTTAACAAACAGTGTAGCAAGTTGCACATTTATATAGACTTTCCCAAGCCATAGAATCATGGGATATCCTGAGTTGCAAGGACCATTGAGTCCAGCTCAGGGCCCTGCTGAGCACCGTCCCCAAGAGTCACACCATGTGCCTGAGAGAATTGTCCAAATGCTGCTTGAACTCTCTCAGGCTTGGTGCTGTGACCACTTCCTGGGGAGCCTCTTCTAATGCCCAACCAGCCTCTGGTGAAGAATCTTTTTCTAATATCCAACCTAAACCTCCCCTGACACAACTTCAGGCCATTCCCTCGTGCCCTGTCACTTATCATCGAACCTGGTTGAGGGAGTTGTTCCTTTAGATTTTAGGTACATGCAACTTTAGTGATTTTTAAAGAACTTTTTCATGTCTAGACTCTAAAATCTGTATGAAGAGTGACCTAATCATCAAGCAACCTTTCAGACTGAGGCAGTTTACTTTCTAATTATTTTCTTTTTAAGAAAACTGTCATTCATTCTCATTCCACATCCAAGTGGAATATCCAAACTCTCTCTATTTCCCATGAAGTCAGTCTCTATTTTCAGTCGACTTCTAATCCAATTCTGAACTTCATTCACATCCAACATAACACAACAATCTTTTCTTGACCCTTATCAGACCAGAGAAGTAAAGCTTATTTACATCAGTAAAAAACACACTGATCTCTGTTCAGCTGAAATATGGAGCATTGTTATATTTCCAGTAAATAGACATAGTCCATTTTGCTTTAATATTAAAGGAATATCTTTTCCATTGGAAGGAAAGTGCTCAAAATTGGCCCAATCTATTTCCTTCAGGCATCTTGTTAGCTAATTACTGCTTAAGCTTACAGTCCTGCATTTTTTCCCTAATTTGAGGGATGCTGGGAAAAAAAACTGCTAAAGAGAACTTCTTTGTTTTGACATAATGATGGTTATAAAAAACTCTTGTTTGATTATTTTCTGGTCGAACTAGCCACGGAATTTGAATTGCTAAATTTTAATTTCTCAGCAGCTTACAGCTGAACGCAAATTTTAATTGGCCGCTTGGTGTTTTAGAGCAATAGATTAATCTTTGTGAATCATCCTGTCAGGCACGTTTTAGTGATCCAAGTAATTTACTTCCGTAATTTAATTCTTTGTATTTGAAGGGAAAGTCCATACAAATGCTTTTATGTGAAATTTCTATGTAGCACAATAATTGCAGGCAAACGTCTGCTTTCAGAAACTGATCTTCTAGAAGATTTGGGATCACAACAGGATTCTTTTTTTAAAGTCTGCATTTCTTCCCTCTTCAATAAAATTGACTTTTACTTAAAGCACAGTGTTTAAAAGATTACAAGCTAACTATCAAACACAAGAGGAATGTAAAGAAGAAACAACAAGAAAGTTGTCAGGGTTTAGCCCTCCCTGAAGCCCTTTTTTCCGTGCCCATTTTCCCAGGGACAGTGTCTGTAGAGGAAGGAGCCACCTCCCAACCCACAGCACTCATTGCACAGCACAGACCCCACAGCCCTGGGCTAAGCCTGGCCCGCAGATTGAGCTCACATCAGCAAAGCGTTACCAGCCCCTAACCTGAGCACCCGAGTGCACAATCAGAGCTGTAATTGGGAGTAGCCCCAGTGAGAATGATCCTCTGCCTCCCTATTTCTCACTACCCCGCCCAATCTCAGAGGCCAGGAAAAGCTCATAATCTCAAATGTCAGGAATACTTAGCTGGTTATTTTGGCAATGTACTGCAATTACCTCTGCTCTCTCTCCTTAGGTCTGTCTGTAAGAGCTTTCAGAGTACATTGCTGAACCCTCAGATAAGAGGAATCACCATGGATGGCTTTTCTCCTGATGCAGGCAACTGAGAAGGAAGCCACATATGATAAATGCTGATCTGGCTAAGCACGAATCCTTTATGGCATAAATCAACTTCACGTTGTTTATCCAGTCAGTATAAAAATTCACTTACAGATTTTATTTGTTTAACTGCATGTTTTATATTGCTTAGTGAATAGCAATCTGCCTGACCTTACATGCACTCTGCAAATGTGGGCAAGGGAATGGTCTCAGTAACAGGACAAGAAAGAACATATATCTTCCTCTACTCCTTGAAAACATGGTCACTAGAGCGTCCCCACTGCTGGTGGATTTCATTATTGCCAGAGAGGATATATTAGTTTCTGTTGCATTTCTGCATCCCTGAGGAGTCCCAGGATGCAGAATACCTGAGGAACCAATATTCCAGATGTCATAATCAGAGAATACTTAAAGCTGAGAGAATCAAAATGAAGATTTCCAAAGCTGAAAAATTTAATCAGAGTCCTCATTAATTTAAATGGCTAATCTATTTCAATTACTAAAATCTGAACCTTTTAATTGGATCCCAGTCCTGGAGCTGATTTGTACAGAGGGCAACTGGTTTCCATTATTTTGTTGGTAATGTTTATTTCTGAATTTTCTGCACTATTTTTACGGATTCAGCTGTCATTGAGGTAAGTGATAAACAGAGCCAGTGAAAAGCAAAACAAGCCACAGTCCTTGGCAGGTAGAAGTGAGTGAAGAAAAGTTCTCAGATTGTATCAGAGCAGATTTTCAAAGTACACAGCAACCATCAGCTTGCAGCATTTGCAAATGCCACATCTGGTCACCTATTTCCAGGCCTAATTGGGAGTCACTTGGGATACTGAGATCTGGATATTAAGATGGTTTTGACATTTGTTCTGTATTTCTGCTTAAAAACAGCTGCGTCGACTCGCAAAGTCAGTGTTTGCACATTGCCGAGTGTGTGGAAAGCCACTCCCTCCAGTTCATCTTGAAGAGGCCCAGAGACAAATCCTACATGAATGTTGTGACTGCACATTCTGCCAGTGTTTACAAGTCAGGAGGCTGTCACTTCACTTTATACCATATCTAATCAATGTTCAGGTGGGAATTAAAGTGGTTATAGTTTGCTATTAAGAGGACATGAGTGGGTAGATAACTTTGATCTTGGAGTCTGCTTAGCCCTGGCAAGGAATGCCATTAAAAGCATCCTGTTTTGGAATTTCAAACAGTAGGGTTTTTTTAAAGTGACTTCAATCTCCCTCTTTTCCTCCCTGCCTAATCAGACAAACAAGAACCAGTGCTGTCAAACTCCAGAGATAAAGTCTGGTTTCTTGGCAAAGCTTGCAGCTATGGAGGCAAAACTTTGTGGCATAGTTTCATTTAAACAAGTTGCAAACCACTTCTGAAATGCAAACGCACAGCACTGCAGTAGGCAATGTAAAATACAGACTGCCCCTTCTTCCCTAAAAATACCAGAAAGTCACTGCTGCATCTTTTTATACAGGCAGGTAAGAGGGAACTGCTGGAAGGAAGACAGCCCATCAGAGCCCCACTGACTTCATTAGTGCAATGGCTTTAGTCCAAAGCAGCAGGGTCACCATACTCAGTCCAGCTGGGGGATTTTGCAGCAGCCAAGCCACAGTGAAGCACAGGTAGACCAAAGCAAGTGTTTTCTGTTTCAGCTTCAGATCACTCTTGAATGTTTTCAAGCCCATTCAGCAAGAACTCCCTCTGATCGTCTCCCTGTGCTTCAGCAAAATCTGCCTTTTGATCACATGCATTTTCCTGGTGAGCTCAGTGGAACATAGGCAATACAGGGTAGAGAGAGAAGGAAGGAGGACCAGTGAGGGAACAAGTGGATAAATCTAAAAGGTAATTCCTTGAGAAATACTCTATATTTGCCTCTTCTCATCCATCCTATTTCCTTCATCTTCTACAACCAGAATTCAGTTAAGTCTTGTGGAACAATCATTAATTTTACAAAGTAAGATTTTCCAGTGCCAAGCACAGGACATGAAAGTAATTGGTGCTTATGAAAGGACACCTAGTAAAAAACTTGTATTACTAGAATAAATTGCACTTTCAAGTCACATCATTTCTTTTTGTGGAAATGTTACACATGGAATTGTTGTACAAGACAATCTATTCTTTTTCATCTCCAACCTGTAAACTTGCAATTGCATTTTCATATTATACAGAGAGCCAAGGGACATTCTGTTTTACATGTAGTCCATAAATTGTTTGAGGCATGGGCTATTTCTTTTGGCATCCTTGTACTGCAGTCAGTAAACACCATGACAAAATAACAGACCAGTGAACATCTTACTTGAGAGTTAACAAGTCGGGTCAGGAATCAGACCAAGCAGGCAATTAGGAGAAGTTTCTAAGGGCAGCCATGTCCCTGCCCTGGCAGTAGCCCATCCCTGCATAAATAGCAGCTTGCAATTCTACAAAGTAATAAGCAGTTGTGAATATTTCCTTTGACTAATCCTGTGATACAATGGCAGCATTTGCTCATTTGAGCATAACGTGGCGATACAGATCCACACCCCTAAGCAGGGCAGGAGGCTGGCATGTCAGTATCACCCAGCAAACATCTGAGTAACTGAAGAGACACAGCTCATCACTGCATAGATAACCCTTTGGAAACAAAAATCAGTCTTTTCTGCTTAGTCCATGTTATTTTCTAAATGACACTGATGAGTGAATTAAACATCAAAGTAATGAAATATCCCCTGGTAATGCTAAATAATGTCCAAATTCAGCAAGGTGCTATAGCCAACTGCATAACTACTCAATGTGCAGTTCCTAAAGAAGCATTAATAGATACTGTGGGCTTTCTCCAAATAAGCTTTTTCCACCATAGTGGTACAACCATGTTTCCAGAGCAATTTATGACCACAGCCTTTAGGTTATCACTTCCACTCATCCTGTAATTGCACCTCAGCCTGCAGAGCAGAATTGTACCTGTAAGCCCTCACAGGCTGTTCAATCCATGTGACACAAGCTGGGAGGCTGTCAAGACCTGGCAAGGGCTTTACCCTTTCACACACATGGAAGCAAGGGACAGGTTTTTCCTGAGACCGAGAAAGCCTGAGTGGGAGAACCAGCAGCAGCATAAAAGAAGCTGAGACAGCTCCAGAGGCTCAGTCAAAGCAGCCAGAATACTGCATGCAGCAAGTAACATTTAAAAGGCTTTTGAGCAAATAGCTGCAGTTTCAGCTACCACATCAACTGAATAGCCCCCTATGCAGCCCTAAAACACATGAAATAAAATACTTTTCTTACAGTGTGCCAGGAAAAGAACTGAAACAACTATCAGAATGAGGGTGCACCTTCCTCAGCAATTTATTTTGTAGTGTCAATACTTTTGTCACGTAAACCTCGTTCCCGTCTGCTTTTGAAGTGCTTTAGTTTGTGCTTTGTCTGACCCCAGCTGGAGCTTCCCCAGAGAAATCCGTGTGGAAGCTACACACCAGCAAACCTAATAGTCAAGCAAAGACCATGACTGCAATATCCCAGTTTGCAAAATCAGACTTTGAAATAAGATTACCAGCCTAGCCCTAGATGGCACAAATGATCACTAGGGATGACAGGTCCTTGAACTGTACTGCTTTGCACTACAACAGCTCTTGTTGTGCTAAATGGATTGCTATTGTAGATACACCCTGGGGATGCTACAGGAAGATACTTCACAACAATTATTTGATGTTACAGAAATTACTCCTGAGGGCTACTCTCAGACCTGTAGCACCAGCACACCCCTCCAGTATTGTCCTGCTATTCTGATCTCCTGCACTGACATTTCTGTTAAGCCTTTTAGTGTTGAACTTATGTTTTTGGGTAAGAGCATTTGACTTTGTCTGTCAAGCTAGAGAGTAAAGATTCACATTCTGGGATTTTAAAAATGCTTTTTAACTGTAGATGTGGAAATCTGCATTAGAAACCAATCTTGTTCTTCCACCAAGTGACCCCAGGAAGCTCTGTATTCTGGAACTGATGTCCAGAGACACAGGTCTTAAAGAAAAATGTCTAAATGCAAGAGCTTCTAGGGGAAGTAATGATTTTGCTTCATGATTAGGGCAGATGGAGTCATAAAATGCATCTCTTCAGTCAGTCACTTTGATAACCTTGCTTTTTATCCTCAGAACAAAGCCAGAAGCTTTTTTTTTTGGTGGGGTTTTATTTTCACTTTTCCCCTACACTCTCTGGTCTAAAACCAAACTAGATTTCCAAAGACAAACTGATTCTTTTCTATGGCCTAAACCCCTTAAAATTTCATTTCCCCGCCCACAATAAACTCTGCACATCCTAACTCAATACCTGAAGCTTGATTTTCAAAGAAAGGGAATATATAGCATTTTAAACTTTTAAAGAAACAGCTCCTAAGTTTAGAGCTTATATAATAATGTGTTTATTCTAAAAATAGTTGAAAGGCAATAGACAAATCACATGTCCTTGTTTTAACAGAAGTGGATGAGAAAAGAGGAGCTAGATACTTCACAAAAAAAAGGAAGAAAAATCTGATTGAAGAAAGCTCTGGTGTTCCTGATCTTTGCTTACTAAGAGAGCAAGTTTGGGACACATCCATCCTTCCCTTTCATTGTACTTCCAGGAAGAGCAGCTCAGGTCTTCCATTCACACTACAGGTCATTCACCATTTCTCCTATCTGAAATTTAATATATTTACACATAATTATTTTTCCAATCAAAAAATCAGGTAGTACTACTAACTCAGAATTTAGTCACATACCCAAAAAGAAAACAGGCCAGTATTTATGTACCTATGCTTCTGCAGCCTCTGTGACTCTTAATCAAAGACTGGACCCCTCCCTTGCCCTATCTGGTGCAAACACCCAAAACCAGAGTGTGTTCTTGTCCCCCAAGCGTTTGCAATCTAAATGCCAGAGGGGAGACAGCAGGTGGGAAATATAGTGGAAAGTATATGTGCACCCCAGAAAGGCTTCCTTAAGCCATAGAAAATGTGTCTATCAAACATTTTCTGAGCAGCATGTGGCTTCTGGGAACAAAATTAAATCGCTCCTTCTCAAGACACAAGGAGGTGGCTCTTTCCTGCAAAACATCATTGTTCACCTTTCCTGAGGATAACCACCTGGGAACTGCGATAATGGAATGGTTGTACAGATACAGGTAGTAATAAACTGCTACAGAAAAGCATTGCTTCAGGGCTGGAAATGCCCACCACCACTTATAAATTGGCAGGTTCTTGCCATCACATCAGGCTCCCCTTCCAATCTCAGCCCCCATCATCCTGCTGTTCCCTCCAAGCCCAGTTCCTGTCACTAAGCAGGTAGTGGTCACGGGACGTTTGGGTTCAGGATTGCTCGTTAAGTCAGGGCAGAAATTACAGGGACTTGCATGACAGCATAAAGGAGCATTTTATGGAATGTTGATTCTTGCATTGGAAAAGGTATTGATCAAGGACTGTGGAACAGGAAATCATGCTTTAAGTGCAATGGATGTAGCATCAAGTGCAATTTTCTTGGAGAAAATACGGAGGATTGTATATTAAAGCCATGTTCTTATGGCCTTTTCTTGCTGCCTTTTAACACATCCCCATCAATTGCTCTGCCAGGAATATAGTGAACTTTTTTTCTCTGAGCCCTCAAGTGGAGGATTTGCCTTTTTCCTTTCAACTCATCTTCCCAAATATTTTTTATGTTTACCTGATGAAAAGGTTGTCAAAGGTGAATTTACAGATAGCCTGATCAAATCAGCTTTCCAGATACACCTCTCATTAAATATGTCTTATTAAAATATCAGCAGCTATTTCCACACAGGAAAGAAAGGCTCCCATTTCAAGCTGAGATGGGGAAAGCACACCCATGTCTTAAGCAGCTGTGCACAACCACTAATCCACAGAAAGCAAACAGTCTGGGCAACACAGACTGCTTTGCCAGAGATTTTCTTCCTGCTTAAAATGCAGCACCCCAAAACATATGCTTAGGATGCAGCAGTGGCCAGGTGCCTGTGAGCTGGTCCTCAGAGAGAAATGTATCATTTCCTACTTGTATAGGCAGGGAGGTTAAGGTACAAAGTGTACAGACGAGAAATTGGAGAGCCAAACTCAACCTCTACCTTCAGCTTAGAGTAAGGCAAATAGAATAACACTCCTTAAGATTGCTTCCTCATCATTCATTATAATAAAATCTCTTTTGAGGGGGAAATTATTCTAGCTTCTTTGAGCTATGACTGAGAATGTATAAGTGGCATCACTATGCATTTCTTTCACAGCCCTGATTCTCAAGATAATTTATCTTTTTTTAAAGATTTAGTGGTACTGAGTAGTATTGGTAATACTGTTTATAAATCCCAGAATAAATTGAAACACAAGCTTACAAACAACAATAAGTGATTAGACAGTCCCTTGACACTGCACAAAAACACATATGTTCTTTTTCAGGAATATTTCTTACCTATCAAACCCACTTGCTTACCCTGACCTATCTTCTTTAGAACCTCAGCTTTCTAACAGACATAAATCTTTCTCACAATATAAATTTACAAGCAGTTATCTTGGTACCTATCACGCTTACTTACTCACTTGCTCCTTTCTTCCTTTCCTCCTATGGCTGCAACAGAACACAAAAAGCCTTAACTAGCAACTCCTGAAACTTATACCCTCCCAATTCCCATAAAACACTAGAACACGAGGCATGGAACCTATGTAAGTTTGCTTTCTTAAGTGCTTTTTCATTTTTAGTAATAA
Source organism: Coloeus monedula (assembly GCF_965178545.1). Lineage (NCBI taxonomy): Eukaryota > Metazoa > Chordata > Aves > Passeriformes > Corvidae > Coloeus > Coloeus monedula. The sequence continues at coordinate 27,781,026 of NC_138788.1, read as the reverse complement.
AGTTGTTTTTTAAGGGAAAGATATATGCTACTCAGGAGCTAAGATTACAGTAAGTCTCATAGGTTCTTTCAAAATTCAGCACTTCAGAATAGTGAGAAGGGAGTGAGCCAAGGGATGGTGGAAAGCAAAAGGACAAGTAGCTCTTTAGTTCACCTGTAAGATGTTAAGAGATTAAAAGCTTGACTTTGATTTTAGGGTAACAAGTGGTTTTAAAAATAGGTATCAACTTACTTTGAGAATCTCGTGGTTTGAGCTAGAACCTGCCTATATACTGGTTAATACTGGGAGGTCTTTCCTAGCACCAGTGTAATCTAGCCTCTTATCTTTAAAGACTCCCTATGCTGCCTACTCTCCTCTAAGGTTCTAATATATTGCTGCAAGAGAGAGGGTGGACTTCTCACAGTTCTCCTATAAAGAGAGTGTCAATATTTGTAGTGAGGGTGCACCTGTGATTGTTTAAGAATTGGTATTTATAGTTTAGAAAGGAGTCTCTGTGTTTAAGGAATCAAAATGTTCATCACAACTTATTTCTACTGGTACTTCTTATTAGGTTTGTTCTCTTCCTGCAGTTTCTGTTTGCAAAAGGAGTCCCAGGGGTCTTTGTCAGGAATATTGCTCCCTGTGGAGGGCTGGTTTTCAAGCCCTAGCAGGTACATTTTTAGTACATGAAGCAAAATGCTTTGCAGAACCCTTTTACTCTTGCACCTGGCAGAACCTTGGGAATCTTCATGTATTATTTAGCTTCAAGGGTGTGATGACATATGCTGGAAGAGAGAGACAGGATAATACATTTTCTCTGGGTTTGAACCCAAGACTTTCTACAGCTCATCTTGTGTGTTTAGGTTTGGTAGATGTCCATAATTCTCCATTTTCATTACTTCTTCACAGCAAAAGCTTAATGTAAAAGAGAAACATAATGAGCCAAGCAACCACAATTTTTGTCACGTATGTGCCTCTGAGTAGGGATGGATCACTTATGACCAGGTTATTTGGAGGCATGGGAGGGTAGGCCAACAAACAGGAAACCACAGCCTAATGTAACTGGAGTGACTCTGTACAGACAGAAGGATAAACTATACTTGTACCTTGCTAGCAATAAGTTTGAACATCCTTAGCAAACACTCTTTGGGGACAGGAATTGTCTGTGGAGGATTGGCCTGAAGGAATATAAAATACTGTACCTGCCTCCCACACATAGTGTAAGGCTTAATAAATAATTGTAAGATGATTGAAGATTCTGGTAGGAAAGGGGCTATTACAAATGTGGAGTGATATTATCAGTCTAACATGCTAAAAGTATTAATTTAATTCCCTCTGATAAAGTGTCTTGTTAATGAGCTATTTCACAAATGTCTAAATGAATTCTATTGAAAATGATTTATGGTCATGTTTCCAAAGAAACAAACTCTCCCTCAAGGAATAAGGTTCTTAAGTTCTGCTGTTATTTTAATTCTTTTTTCCTTCTGCCAAAGCAACTTAAAAAACAGCAGTTCCACTGATGTTAATAGAAATATGGTGAATAAAACTAGCTAGGGACCAAGTTTCTTAATGCTACATCCCAGTGCACTCCTGTCCTCTAGTTTGCCGTGTTTAATGTCCTGCTCAAGCCTATTGCAATAACTGTGAATAGTGGCCAGTTTCAAAATACTGCAAAAATATTATTTATATCATCAAAAGCCTTTTATAAAACACAAGGCAAATCCTACAGACAACCTCCGGTATTTCCTTGGGTCTTCAAGGCAAATATCTCACTTTTAATAGAATATGATGGACATCATATTCTATTAAAAAATAGTTTTGCAGATCATTCCTTGTGTGGTTATTGAATTCACTGTCCAAGAGGGACCAGAGAAACAGTTCATTTTGGCAAGTGCTGTTCATCTTTCATGTTTCAGTCCCCCCATTGTGTTGTTTGGCTATGTACTGCAGTAGCAAGGGTCACTGGAGCTGAACAGGAGGCTAAGGCAGTCACTCCTCTCGTGGTAAAACACTGCTTTCCAGAGTCTCTGGGAATCTGCAAACCCCATGAACAAAATGTCTTTATGTTTTCAAATACGTTTCTCCGTCCTGGCTGGCTGTTCATGAAGTATTTTGGATGCTACACATGACTAATACAATGATTCTTCAGAAGAGACTTGCTCAAGGTCATTGTATAAAATAACCAAAGGAAGTAATGGAGTAGTGTAGATACCTTGACATTTGAACTGAAACATGACTTGGAAAATATGAAGTGTGTTCTGAGATCTGGTATAAGAATGCAAGGAATAAAATGGTATATTTTCATGCTGGAATAACTTTGTCACAAATAGGGAGTTGTTACTAATCCTTTGAACGGCTTGTTAGTGCATGGTCCACTGAAATTAAAGAATAGCTTCTAAACATGCATAATTCTACATATTTTGTTCAAAAATTAAACCACTGTCAGTTGAGAAAAGAAGTCTTTTGTTGATTGTGTGGTAGATAAATACTTATGTTTCACACTGGGGAAGAATTAGGTGTTAATGACTTCCTAGGGTTAGAGCTATTTTAGAGAAAATGGTGGGAGTAATGCAAGAGAAGTAATACATAAAAATTGAAAACCTGCTGCTTTGTATTATGGTATGGTCATGAAATATGATGTGAGCAGTTTAACTCCTTTATGTGAGTTAATGCATTTGCTTGCACTTCTCAGCTGTGACAACATCAGCCAAAGACTTTGACCTTCAGAACTGGAAAAGAGTGGCACTAAAACTCATAGTTAACAACCTACGAACAGAAGATAATTGATTCCTTAATACAGCATATTTGTTTTCAATGTTTCTACTTTCAGTGAGAGAGTGACATTTCTGTTCTTTTCCTGCTCGCTGGAAAATCTTCATTTTAGATATTTTGCAACAGGAGGGCTGGTGAGTCTGAGCTGCCTTGCCTGGACTTCAATATAGTACCTCTGTTTGGCAAGAGAAAAAGTCAGGAAATCTGTTCAACAAGCTTTTTTTGTTTTGGGAAGAGATGTTTCTTCTCTTTTGCCCAGGAACATCTTTATGACTTCTAAAAAGAATGTGGATAAAGGAGCCACTTGAGGTGGTTTCCATCTTGCAAGTGAAAGATGGCATGTTCCTGTAGCAGTCACTTGGTAAGTGAACAAGGTGTCAGGGCTGTTCTTCTCCACATGCCGGGTTACCGAGGACCTTGCAGACAAATGGAGTGTAGTCCAGAGGGCAATAGCAGTAAAATGATAGAGGACTTGGAAAATGGAAATTGCAAGGGTGATAAAGAGGATGGAACATCTAGCACTTAGGAGATATAACTGTCTGTACATACATAAAGGGATATTACAGAGATGAGAGACCAATTATTCTCTCAAGTCATCAAGGACAGAACAAGGCTAATAGATTTAGGATGTTGCTGGAAAATGTCAGTTATAAATTAGGAAATACTTTGAGTAGAAGAACAATCAGGACAATGTATGATGCTCTCAAGTGGAGTTGGGTTGGATTTCCAGCACTGAACCTGTTCAAGTGTAAGGCTAAACATCAGGCTGGTATAATGGATCTTGATGTACCTTAAAGCCTACCAGAAGTAAAAGGCCTTGGTCCTGCAAACCTTCATGTAGGAGGGCAATCCACATAAAACCTGAAGTTTTTGCTTGATTAAGAGTTACCTATATGGTGCCTTACGCCTTAATGAATTTTTAATGGTTGGTGGGATGTCCCAGCCCCTTTCCAAGGAAGCAAATTCACAGGTAGTAATTATTTACACAAATTGCAAAGCATGTAAATTTCAGATTTTTCCCTATCAAAATCCAAAACTATTTGTCTTGTCCATGAAAAACCTGATTCCATAAAATATCTTCCATTTTCTATATGAATGTGAAGGATTGGTTTACATGTTTTAATCCCACAGAACTCTGACTTTCTTAAATTTATATTCAAATGAAACATCTTCTTTGGTTGTCTGAATTTGATTCTTTACTGTGAGATTTTTTAATCTAGATCTGTGGTTTTTAGCCGACCTCCAAAAATATGTATTACACAAGACTATTTCCACAATGATCATTATGGGAAGAATTACAATAAGTGGGCAGAATAGACTATTGCCATTGTAGAATCCAAGCCATTGGTTTGTTGCATCAGTATTTCAGAGGAATTTTTCTCAAGGACAGTCTTTCTGCTTTTATTAGTAATTGCTCAAGCTCAACAGAAACTCAAAAAAATGCTAATGAGTTTAATGAATCAAAACTTTCATTGCCTGCCTACTGCTACTCTTGTCATACTCCAGGGAAATTAAGGTGCTGGCAGTGTTTGATGAACAGGGTAAAACCACAACCCTTTCAAGAAACCAGACTTACAGCTGGAAATGGATTGAATGCCACAGCTTTCCTTGCTTAAGGGAGAGAGTAGTGGAGAGCCACCATGATGAAAAGGCACCATACAAACTGCCAAAAAAGGATCATCCTCTGAGTATTGTATAGTTCTATTAAATTCATAGGGTTGCTTTTCATATCTCTGACACAATTTGAGCAAATCTGGAAATTTTTCATTCTCCTAATTATCATTGTGGGATCTACCCTCTGAACTGGTTATGGGTTTTTGTAGCAGAGAGGAAAATTCTGGATGCCTTTGAGCATCCTTGAGCTTGAGAATAACTTATTTTCCTTATTTGGAAATCATATAACTTCCTACAGTGAGACAACCAGTTGGCCTTCAGGCTTTATTTACATTGCTATTTGCATCTCATTCTTTTTGGTACTTGGATCCAGGATCTACTGCAAACATTAAATTAACTACCTATGATTGTGTTTACTACAACAGCAATGAACATATGTTTGTGTGTTCTTTATGTTGTGGCAGAGGGCAACTCTAAGCACCAATTTTACTAAATCTTTTTTTCTTCAAGTTCTAAGTAGCTTATTTGGTCTTCTGATCTAAAGAGAGTAGCAGAGAATGTATGCTGTGATAATGATGAAAGGACTAATGAGATACCAGGGAAATCTTTTGGCAGTGTTATAAACAGATGAAGATGTGCAAGTGTTAAGATCCAAAGTCAGATCTTTTTTCACATAGAAGCAGGTTGCCATTTCTACGATTTTTGAATGGGTTTATAGCTGTGATATTAGAATTGGTATTGTGAGTTTCTAAAGGAAGTCTGCTATGTGCTGAATTTCAATTCCTAAAGTCATTCTCTAGAGTTTCAGATAACACTGTCTGTGTTTCGACAAGGTGTGTAAACATGAGTTTGTCTTTTCTCAGCAAGTGCCCTCTTTGTCACTTAAAGAAGTTAAAGAATTTGCTATTTCATTTGCCAGTCCCTGGCCTTTGTAACCCAATTGGAGCACAGATTTTCTCTGTTCAACAGGAATGCAACAACACTTAAAATAAGAGGCTGACACATGCTCACCTTCCTACCATGTGACAGTATGTTAAACTCTCATTTTTTCAGTTAATTTAACATTCAGATGTAGTATTTTCTTGCATTCAGCTAAGACTTCTCAGCTTTATGCAGAGTACAGGAACAAAAATCTACCCAAAAATTCTACCATCCAAGTATTGAAGAGGACTGGGACTATATTTGCATTTAGGAGACAAATCAAGCACATTATTCTAGAATGGCCATAAAGCTGTCACAGAAATACCAACAATAAATGCAAAAAATTACTTGTCCTGTAAATCACCTCACTGCTGCTCCTTAGGAGGTGCTGTAGCCAAAATTCCATTCCACATGTAGGGACACAGCACAACCTGTGGACTTGTGGCTGTCACCACCTCTAGGTATTTTTTTTGCATAAATATTTATACTTCCTAGGAATAAACAGAAATGAAATTTTCTCATGGGTGGCTCAGTAGTGTCCTGCTTTCAGTCTGGGTAAAAAAATTTTAAAGTTGAAAAGTGAACAGTCCAAATAAACATTACTTTTTAAAATCATATATTCTTCAAAACAGTTGTAGAATGAAGGCATAACTTGTGGTCATCCCTGTGTCTTAGGAGGTGACTGGGATTTGGAATAGCGCTATTAGGAGATGTTGGAAGACGGAACTGGTACCACATTCAAGAGTTGCACTAAGATGTAGCATTCAAGAAACGTTTTTTCCCTCTGACATAGCACATACTGCCCTTATTAAGATTTTGAGATTTTTTGAGAATTTTCCTTATTAAGAGTTTGATAAACACTTAGAAGTCAGAAATAGTGCTAAGACAGAGGTAAAGCTGTCCCAAGAAAGAGAAAAAAAACCAAAAATCCCAAACCTCAAAATAAACAAAGAAAAAACCCCATGTACAAGTCACCAGGAAGCAAAGAATGTTTTCAATGCTATTCCTGATGAAAACCAAAGGAAACTCTTTTCCCAAAAGCTTTGTATCCAGTCACCTTGGCTGAAGGTTTACGCTTTGGGGCACTGATGAAAACCAGAACATTACTCCAAAGACTTCTTTCTAATAAGAGAAACTCCAAAGGGGAGAAATTGTCATTTACTGATTCCATAAAACACTTCTAACTAACTTTCATGGAGGACTAGAGCTTTGCCTGGGGATTAAGCATTTCTTTCTCATTCATTTGTCCATTACATGTAGGATTTAGAGACAAGAACTGGCTGACATTTCTTGAGTCCCAGTTCAGGTCTTGGATAACGCAATTACCAAGAGCAACTTCTGAGCCTCTGTTGGAAATGCATCCAAAAATTATATACAGAGGTAAAACTTTTTCTGGACTTACCAAAACTCACGCACTGTGATTGGAGTATCCCTTGTAAACCTAGCCTATTAAAATATTAGAAATGTGAATGCTTTGAAATCCCAGGTTCTTGGCCTAATCTTTAAAGAGAGTTGTGCATTATTTAACCAGAAAACAGATATTTTGAGAGGAAGTCTGATTTTAAAAAATAACACCTGTGGTATCAAAGGGGTGTGTTCATAAAAAAAAAAAGAGGGGCAAAAAGCTTCTCCCTTCACCAAGCATTCTCACATAGGAAGAAAGCTATCAACAACCTTTCTTTCTGAAAGTCTAATGTCCCTTCAGCCACTGAATTTTTTTCTACAGGGAGAGGAGCAGAAAATGCTTGACCAATGCTTGGTACAAACCTGACAAATTCTGGGAATATTCTCTGTGTACAAAAAGACACTGTAATCTTATTCTTTTTCTGGCAGTTATTAATGAGTATGTACATGTACATGGATAAAGTATTGATGAGATGCTAATCTCAAAAGAGATAAGAAAGAATTTGCAGGGTGGATTAATTTATAAGTCTATCAGCAGTACACATTTGTCATTGATACATATCTAGTAAACTGTGTATGGATGACATATCGATAACTCACTCCCAATAAGTTTTTTTGCAATGGTGGCACAATGTTTTAACTCATTCCCATTGTACCTTTCAGAATTTACAGCTGAGTGGATCTAACATGGGAAGCTCTCTGTATTCAGCCTAAGTAATAAATAGAAGCTGGCTCTTTCTTTGGTATAAATACAACAGTGCAGACTTTGTAGCTATATTCTGCACAGACAGCATGTTCACAAATCAGTGTGTGCCAAGTATATCCAAATCTTTTTCTGCATTATCTCCTGCTGTACAGTGTAAATAAAGCACTTAGCAAACATGCCTCTCGTGGAAGACAAAACAGAAACACAGTTAATGATCTGATCAAAGTCTGAGCTACTCATGTACAATCAGATGTCAGCTCTTCGAACCGCAGGATCCAGAGGAGACACTTCCTACCCCTTCAGAAATATCTCCCTGACTTCTACAGAGAACTGCAGCATGTGTTACATAATGTGTTCCATCATCCACTCTATAGGTGCCTTTTTTGGTTAAAATCTCATCATGGGATCCCCTTGCTGAGAGCTGATTGTGTCTGATTGTGTACTTCTGCATAGTTTGTCTGAAGGCACCTGGGTCATGACTCACTTGTGGATTTACTTTTATCACAAGCTCTGTTTTATAATGCTGAATTCTAGATCAGGTAAGTCAGATTGCGTTTACAAGACATTGGAAAATCTGAATTTTTTGTCACCTTAGACTTTTCCTATTTTGTTTGGGCAATCTATGTTTTGTGGTTCATTGAAGGCTTATTTCAGAACTGGCTACCTATGTGCAAAATCGGATCACCATTTTTCCTGCTCACACTGTTGGGAGTAAAGACTATTCCAAGTGTAAAAGAATCAATCACCCCTTATTCAATAAAATAAAAAGGCTATTAACTTTGAATGAACCTAGATATGCTCCCATAAACTTTATTAGGTAGCATGTCATGCCTTGAAGATGGGCTTAGGACAACTTCTAAACTTCAGTGGAAGACAAGAGGAAGATTCATCCTTTGATCATTTTCCTGATTTTTTTTTTTTTTTTTTTTTTGTGCAAAGAGCCCCCAAAATGATTCCTGGAGTACCACCAGTTACTTTGAAAAGGTACATAACATATAGTCTTTATTAGAAAATGCCTTCAGGAAAAAAAAAAAAGCATTTTCACAGCACAGCATACAGGAGTGTCCTTAATCTTACCAAGTAATAGAAAGACAATGACTTCCTTTCTCATACTATTTACCTTCTAGGAGGGAGAAAAGAGAGAAGGGTGAGTGCTTGGATGATCTTATTCTACTTCTCAAAGAGTTTTAGTTTATCACTTCCATTTCTGATCAAGGGGGATTATTAAAATTTCTTATCAGTGGATGCACAGTTCTAAACCAATACTCACAAGCATGTGAACACAATAAAATTCACCTTCAAAGCCCTAAAGGAGATGGAAGAGAAGGTGCATTTACATTTTAAATTTTCATTCAAAATCCAACACAGGGTCCCTGAAGGAGTGAGGGCTATTTAAAAATTCATGTGAAGTTTTGGATCTGGAATCCTAGCATATTTCCTGTTGAGGAACTGCATACATCACAAAATGCCATCACCACTTACCACTTTTATTATGAAGATCATTCTCTTGAAATATGGCAGTAGATGATTTCTGCCTCATGGGATGTGTAGGACTTAGACCATGTTGAATGATAATGGTTTGTGCAGAACCTTGCACTGCTACTCTTCCTAAAGCATTGATTTAGGGGATGAAGGCAGGGCCCTTTTTTTTCCTATTAAAGATGAAAATCAACACTTCCAGAGAACTTAAATTAATACAGAAATAAAAAAATAAATTCAGATGAGTGTGCAGCACAGTTATGCATCAAAGTTCTACCAATGCATCATGCATCTCTCTAGTCTTTTGAATCTTCCTTACATGCCTTCCCCCATACTCCTAAACAGACATAGCTCCTTTCATCATCCTATTGGCATAAATAGGAGCAGGACTAATATTGGCAAAACTGTTATATTAATTTCTGTATAAAGGCCATTTTTCTTTGTGGAAAAGGAAAAGGTCACCACACATAGACTGCTCTGAATCCTGGATTCTATACTGCAAGCCATTAATTTGTAGATCATATCCAAAATAAGCATGAACCTGCAGTAGCCATAGCACTACATGTGTCAGCCAGTTTATTTTTAAAAAAAATTGTTTTTATACTAAATTTGTGCTGCAATAACAAAGCTTTTTCAGCAATTAAGTTACAGACAGGCTTAATTATTAAATGTTACCCTGACTGTAAGGATGTGGACCTTAAAAATAAATTATTGGCTTAATCAGATGGTGGTTCTGCCAGGAAAGCTTTTCAGCTAGAGCCCTTAAAGCCTGGATAGGTGTCTAGAACATGGAGTGAGAGTGAGCACTTTGAACTCTGCTCACAGTGTGCTGTTATTACTTGAAAGAGCCATCAGTTGATCCATTGCTGTACCCTGTCCACATCTCTATTCCCAGAGCAGGAGTAACTGGGTATATTTACAGAGATATTTGTCTACCTGTGTGAAAAATCTTCCAGAGGGGGACCCCACAGTCCCCGTGCATGGCCCATCCCTGAACTACAGCAGTACTTTAGCCAACTTATTTGTAATGTTTAAGCTGAACTCTCTGGCTCCATCAACTGATTGTAAAAATTCCTGTAACTCCTCATCTTCTGTTTCGTATAGCAAAAGTGAAGTGTATTACCATGTCTCAAACCAGGTGCAGAGTATGTTTAAAGGTATTTAAGAGGTTATGTGGTTGTTGATCATGGTGTAAGAAGAACATTTAGAAGAAACATCCAGCACTAAAGCCCTGAATTTGGATTCCTCAGATGTACTGTTGATTTCCTGTGTAGCCTTGGGCAAGGCCCTTCACCTTTAAAGTGTCTGATTTCTTATCAAAAAGGCACAAAGCTTTTACTGTAGCAGCCGCTCTGTTTAGCGAGGGAAGATCACAAAATATTCAGACAGATACTATTTAATCCTTTAAATCTCAGCACATTGATTCCTGCAGCTCACCTTTGCTAAGGACTCAGCAGCTGTCCTTGAATCTTTTTCCCCTTTCCCTTGCCACACCTTTTTTGCTGATGTTTACATTACAACACAACAAGGGTGTTGAAACTTACAGTCAGTTCAAGATGAAATCCCTGTCTGCTCGATCAGCAATTACTTTGTTTTCAGAAGTTCTACATTAGTTTCAAATGTTATTTGAGGTTCAGTGTCTTTCAGATTAAATTGACATTTAAAAAAAGGAGAAATAGTCATTCTCTCCTAACCTTTGGAAATAACACTGGGTTCAGACAGTACTATCTGCCGTCCTGCTACTTGTTTCTTATCATTTTCTACAGTGCCCAGGCTATTATTTTCTTTAACCTCTGATATGTGTTGTTGAGCTGGTCTGGGTGCCAAACACCAGAAGCACTTTGGTGAAAGAGCAGTAGTGACCCTCGATACATTTGATCTCATTTCTTGACATTTCTGTCATCATTATTTGACTGCATGAAAATGGTAAAAAACCCCACTGAACCCTCAGCCTCTGTGAACCTGAAGCCCTTCAAAGAGAAATAGCCTGTACACTACTGGCAGAGAGCCTGCAAAGGACATTTATCCCAGGATCCTGTATAAATGCCAACCAGTTAATTGAATGTTCCCTGCCTGGCTTCCCTGCAGTTTGATTTTTTTTTTTCCCTCAAGTTTTGGTGGGTGAAGTTTTACCTCTCTTTCAACTGTTCTTTCTTTTTAGTTTGATTTGATTCATTCAGGTTTTGACCAGAAAAAAACCTTTTGCCAGTTCAGACAATTCACTAATCAGATTTTAGGCTGTTCCACAAGTCTTGTTCTTCAGTGAAGAGCAGCTTGACCCTCAATCCAGACTAGATGAATGTTTGAGGGGAAATGTTTGTCTTTGCACTGCGGGTGTACACTCTGTGTGAAGAGGGATAAAAGCCTTCAAAACATGTCAGTTCCTCTAATTACAAATCCCCTAAACACCATTGTTTCCCCACTACCTGAAAACATCTTCCCACCCTTACCATTAAACGTAAAGATCTGAATTAGATTTCCTTCATCATGTTTATCTTCCACTGGAGGGAATAACAAAGTGAACCACTCTATCTGAAAATGCCTGTGAAGACAAAAACCAGTTAAGTAGAGAAGTAGGTTCCTGATGTTATTACAGGACCAGAATCACAGCAAGCTACCAAGTGCCATCTGCAGTCTCTTTCTCCCAGTTTTGATGTATAGTACTGAGTGATCAACCTTCAGTGGGATTTCCTTTTTTTTACTTTATTGAACCACTACAACCACTACTGTTCTGAAGGACAAGACAGTTCTAAAGACCAAGGATTAAGCTCACTAGGAATGTGGGTAAAGCCTCCATGCAATTCAAAGGCCTCTTACTGCCAGCCCTCTACTTACTAAATTTATTTTCTTTTGCCAAAAGGAACCTGCCTCAGTTCAAGTATTGACCCTGTAAATGGAGAGGGGCTAAAGTATCTTTAAAATCCATTAAGAATTTAAATTGTCCTACGATCTCATTAAAGGTCTTCACAATAGTATCAGGGAAAGGTTTCATTTGGAACCACTGCTATGGGCCTGTAAGTACCTTGGAATAGAGTCTAAAGGCAGTAAGAGCCGGGATGTGTCAGATGCCATTTTCTGTTGGGCTACAGTGTCAGCAAGGCTGTTGGCCAAATGCCTGAGCTCACAATACATTTTCCATCAAGCTGCTACTGTAAATGGTGACTTTGATGTGCTCTGGCAACTTCTGGAAGGAGCTAATTGTTCTAATAACTGCATTTTGACCTGGCATTAACAAGTTAAATTTCCTGGTGGTGTTAAACCAACACAGTAGGCTAAAAAACTTCCCTTGCTTATGTCTCCATAATCTTGTCACCTAGAAGGTTTTTTGAAATGCAGGTACTGGCCAGTTCATACATTCCCTTTGGCTCAGCTCACTGAAATCAGGAAATACTCCCAGGTTACTCTGTGGCTGAGGATGAAAAACTCAGATTTTTCTTCTCCTTGGGGTACAATTTGTTATCTTGTTGCTGTGCAGCAAGTGACACCTTGATATAGGAAGGTTAATTTGCGTTTTGTTTTGATTTTTTATCATAATTAGTTTGCTTAATCTTTCACTTCCCCTGGAATAAAACACACAAATATAAAGGAGACTTCCCCACATAGGTAGGTGTATGTCTTATAGTGGTTGCTTTGTAGTCATAGCTGACTGCTGGAAGTGTTGAACCTGAGCTCGTGGTCCCCGTGGGCAGTGTAAAATTTAGGAAATGGGTCAGTATAGAGAGTGGTTTTCATTGTTTTGCTGTGTCTGATTGAAAATATTTGAATGCTGGGAGCCAAAACTGGGTTTGTTCCTAATGTTTTACAAGTTTAAAATTATGAAATAAGTAACACTTTCTATCTGTAACTTCTCCTGTATGAGTTCATTTGGATAACACAGCTTTGTAGTAGTAGAAGCAACAGCAACAAACACAACACTGTAATTGGATTTAAGTCTATTTTATTACTTTTTTTGCTCTTTAAGATCTTGAGTTACCCCAGGAAACTTTACCAGGCTAAATATTTGCTTTCACAAACTCTTTTCTAATGAGATATTTTCATTCTTTCTGACATTTTCTATGGAAATGATTAAATTCATTAATCAGATTTTAAACACTTTTTTTCAACACACTCGCATTACTAATAGAGCCATAGATACATTTAGTTAATGTCCTATTATTTTTTAAAAAATGATTGATCTGTAAGCAGAGAATAGCTTAATTCACCAAGAAGTTCTTCCTAAGAAAGGCTGGGGAGTTTCAGGGAAGAACAGATTCAAATTAAGACACCCCAGTATGGAATATAATGGGACCAAAAGACTAGCAGGGTATGAGCAGGAGAAAAACTGGTCAAGGGGAGAAAAGAAACTTACATCATCTAATGTCAATTATTGCACTTCACACTGACTTTTACCCAATTATTTTTATCTTCAGCTTAGCTTGCATGGATACTCATAGAATGGCACATGGCCTGGATCAGAGAGAATTTTAAGGGTCACTATCCATCATAGCATGTTCATTCCTGTCTTTGAAATGGCCCACAAGGTGGAGAGCATTAAGACATCTGTAATGCTGTAGACTAACCTGTAGCAGGATCTGCTAATTAACTTTGGATACTAGCTCAGGTACATGAAGACCCCAAGACTCCAAGTTTTGCTTTGTAACAGGCAGGCAAATCATGGGGCCTTAGAGTAATTGCATATTGCTGGATCCCAGGTCTTCTCAATATTATTTCACACACGTATTTTTGAAGCACAGCCTGAGGGAAAATTTTTCCACACGCTCAATAAATCCATCTCAGTTCAAGCTCCTCTTCATGGCCTGTGGCATTGCAGGGACAGAAAGCTGAGGCTTCCTTCTCCAGCCTCCCATCACCACAGCCCTCTGAAAGCCTTGCATCTCTATGCCCCAATAAAGAGCATCTACAGCAAGGCAGGCTGTGCATCCTCTTCTTCCTATGCTGAGCTTTTATAAAAGCACACCTTTCTTTCCAGCAGTGAGCCAGTGCTCCCAGGGCTGGTATTAAATTGCTGGCAATCAAACCCTACCTACAGTAGACCAGTCTCTCACATCCCAGGTGCCTGGTAGGCCTATTAACTGTCCCAGCGTGAGTCTCCTGTAAGAACACGAGAGAGAACGCAGCTCCCCACAGGTATCTCCAGCTCCTGGTCATCCTCTGTCCATGACATCAGTGCCACGATGTGATCTACACTCTTACAGGAAGCATTATCCTATATTGACAATGCAACCCTTTGTGTCCATTTATCTTTTAAAATAAGGTTCTGGGATATCAATACAGTGAGGTCTCTCTATTTCTTCAGGTGCTGCTGAATCTTTGAGTCCATCAAGGGTTTTTCATAAAAGTTTTTGGGATATGGCCCTCATAGTAGGAGACATTACCACTTGTGAAAAGCAGCAACCAGCTGACCCTGATTAAGCTTCACTGTACTGAGGTTTGTTTATTGGTTTGGTTTTTTTTGTTTGGGTTTGGGGTTTTTTTGCATATGTCTTTGTTTAAACCACACAAAATATTGAAGAGGGAATTCTCAGAAAGTCTAGGTTCAGCACACGGCACTAAAGATTTGTGATTTCGGACACAAGGCCTGGAAAAGACTTTGTTGTGATATAGACACCTACTGTTTCTATTGCAAAGTGGAGCCAAGAGAAGAACAGAGAATCAACAGCTGATGTTGAACAGAATAGCTGGTAAAAAAATGCATCATTTTATTTCCCTACGGGACCTCGTTTGACTTAAATGGAGCATCCTCTGCCTTAAAACTGAAGTACATTTCAGTAGGAGTTTGCAAATCAAACTTTCTAAACACTGTCAGTAAGTTGGTTAATATGTTAATTGGGCCCTGAATAAATCCCAAGAGGAAGAGTAGATTGGGATTTTTTTAGTAGACTGTTATTCTGCTCCATCTCCAAACAGAGCAGACATTTACATAGAAATGGATGGTATTGGATATTCTAAGTCTCATATTGTTCCCATAGTAATAATGATATCCCATTTCATTAGGATGTGCCTAGCATTGCTTATGAGCTAATAATTTCCTAGCAATAATTCAAACCACATCCTTCATTATCTAGAGGTGTTCTGACAACAATAAACTACTCATTTTTTAAAGCAAACCAAGTCAGGATTGCTATCAGCATTTTAAGGAAGATATCCATCTACTACTGCTAAGTGAAGCAGTCATGTGGAAGGAGACTAGCCAAGTGAATTAAGATGTCCATGCCTCTGGAATTTTCTAGGAGGATGGTGAGACACAGTAATTACTGTGGCAATATTATATTGTGCAAGAGATAGGAAAATGAGGGAAGTGTTAAAGGTGGTGTTTATTTTTTGATCCTGTCATAAAAGTAATTGACTTTAATTATCATAATAAATGTTCTAGCTGCTTCAGATAATTACATTCAGTGCCTTCCATATAGTCTAAATTTATGAGGGTGTTTGGGTCAGCACATCAGCACAGCTTACAGCTACACATGAAAAGTGGATTCTGCTGAGAGTGCTCTCTTAGAGCTGGTGCCTTCTGAAAATATTCTCCCTTTTTAAGTAAAACATTCCTTGAACTCATTGCAATCGCACCACAGGAAACAAAGATGTTTCTGCTCTCTATATATCCTGTATAGAACTATGTGTGCTGCAGATGTAGCTTAACTAGGCTCAGAGTACTCAATAGAAGAGAACACAGTGTATTTCTTTGTTGCTCAAAAAGTTGTGGTGAATCACAGCAAAGTTTTTCTTCGGCCTGCTTTATGTGCAGGTGGCCAGATGAAAAGGATCCAAAGAGGACAGGAATGATCAGGACATGCCATTCCTAAGACTTGAAAGCCAAGATTTAATAAATGTTGCTTTAATATCATTCTACTTGCTGGCATGTATGAAAGTTGAAGAGTTTTCACACTTCATTTTAAGCTGCATACAGCTGCATAAAGCCAAAAGAGATCTGCACCCTCAGCTTCACTGACTTCCATTTCCCGTGCTAGTCTTTCGTGTATGGTACAGAGAGAGACACCTCTGTGGAGCCCAGCTGGAAAACTCCACCTGCACCCAGCCCCTGGAACCTGAGGTGGCAGAACCTCCCTGCTCTGCTCCCCTCCTGCCCTCCCAGTGCCTTGCATAGGGCCACTGCACAGCTCAGTAGCCATGGTCTTAAAAGCCTGGTTTGATGTAATCACAGTTGATTCCTAAGGTGTTTTACAGGCTGAGCCCAGAAGCTTCTCCTCCTGAACAGCACTAGGGCATTGATTCCTGGGAATTGAGGCAGCTCTGTTTGCCAAATATCTCCTCTCCCTGGCTGTTCACCTCTCCTCATAGAATCCCAGGATCCCAGAATATGCTGAGTTGGAAGGGACCCACAAGGATCATTGAGTCCAACACCTGGCCCTGCACAGGACCATCCCCAAGAGTCACACCCTGTGCCTGGGAGCATTGTCCAAATTCTTCTTGAACTATGTCAAGCTTGGTGCTGTGCCACTGCCCTGGGGAGTTCCAGTGCCCAACCACCCTCTGGGTGAAGAACCTTTGTCTAATATCCAACCTAAACCTCCCCTGACACAACTTCAGGTCATTCCCTCCTGTCCTGTTGCTGGTCAGCACAGAGAAGAGAAGCTGCAATCAGGTCTCCCCTCAGTCTGCTCTTCTCCAGGCTGAACAGACTAAATGACCTCAGCTACGCCACACATGGCTTCCCCTCAAGGACCTTCACCATGTTTGTTGTCCTCCTTTGGACTCTCTCTGATAGTTTAATGTTTTTCTTATATTCTGGCCCCCAAAACTGCCCCTAGGACTTGAGGTGAGGCCACCGAAGGGCAGAGCAGAGCAGAGCAGAGCAGGACAATCCCCTCCTTTACCTGGCTGCTGATGCTGTGCCTGAAGAGCATAGAATTTCATAAAATTGTTAAACCCAGAGCAATATTGTAGTTCGGTGTAAATGCCTTGTTTTTTTAATAAAAATGTTCTTCATTTATGTATAATAAACTCCAGTAACTACATTGGTTTCTCGCTCCAGTCTTCAATGTGTCAATCAAAGTGGATATTTGGAAGTAGAGATTTAAGTGCTCTGCCTCACAAAGAATGTAGAAGTCAGGCGCTCTCTATTTTTCACGCTGTCTTGTGACATATGTAAGGTGTCACATATTGCAATAATAGCAATTGATCTACTACCAAAAAAACCAAACTAGCTAAGAATGAATAGAAGATTTATATATTACTTAAAACAGTATAGAAATGTCTGTAGCTCTCAAGATGTTAGATTACCATCTAATCCAAAAGGTATGGCTGGATTTATTGAAGTGCTGAACAGTTTCATGAAATCATTGTGCTTTCTCTGTACCTTAGATCAAATAACCTGATTATCAACCTTCGGGATGTTACATCAGCATTAGCAGTGAGGAAAGAGTTTTTCCTGTGATGGAGATTGCTGCCTATTGCCCTGGCACATGCTACATAACAGGGTAGGATGATCTGATTGGACTGTGTCAAGTAGTTCAAATTCAGCAATTTAATATCTACTTGAAAAAAGTTAACAAATGGTATAAACCACTGAAAGTAAAACCAAGTATGTGTTTATGATTTACATCTTCTCCTGAGATCCATGCAATAATGCACAATTTAAAATAACGTATTTATTTAATATCTTAAGATGCAGAAACTGTGCTTTTCTGAAATACCATCCATCCTCTTTTATTTCTTTTAAAAACTGAATATTCAGTATGATCCATTTCAAGACATCAAAAACTATTCAATAATTTGTGCAGAATTTAGAACAGTTTCAGTCCATGTTAGTATATTTATCATTCATATTTTCATTGTTTTTAAAATAAAAAATAAATTTCTTTGAAATTTATCTTTGTTTAAAAATTGCCATGCATTTTTGAAAGCATCGTCATTCCCTAATTAAATTAGAATGTGCCCAGTAGAGTTTATTAGACATAAATAATGAACTGCCCAGCAGAGTTTATTAGACATAAATAATGAACATGGTTGTTAAACACCCCAAGGTCTTTATCTTAGTTTTAAATTAGCACAAAATTGATTCATCTAGGTGGAGCAAGACAGTAAAAAGGCTACTAAGTGATCAGAAAACTCTATATTAAATTTTAATTATTTTTATTTGTGAACAGTTCACATGATATTATACCACTGTGGTAGGAAATGGAGATACATTTTCTAAACATGGAGTCTTCCTACACATGCTCCAGCTCTTTAGCTTAAATGTCACCCACCCAAGTGTGAGTTGAAATTTGATGATGCTAAAGTTTCAAATCAAAGCTGTTGGGGGATTTTGTTTTGGGAAAGATAGACAAAACATTGAAAACAGATCTGGGAAAATGATTTCCAGGCAAAAAAGATCTAGGGATCTTTTGTTCAACATCCAATCTGAAACAAGCTGAGAGAAGAATAAGCATGTCCTATCATTTATCCCTTCATCCACATGGTCTCTGGTGACCTTCTATTTTAACTCACTTGTACTTCTTCACAAAGGACTCAAAGATACTTGTGGGTCCCTTCCAACTCAGCATATTCTGTGATTCTGTAAAACAGACTATAAAGCTAGGAACACAACTCAGTTTTTGCTAAATTTGTGCTGTAGTCTGTAACATGACCAAATCAGAGCTGATGAGAAGTGGTAGGACTTTTTCTGAAAGGTGAGACATAAAGGAACAAATTAGATGGGAGCCAAAACTGCATGCAACATCTACATTCATCAGGCAGCTGAAGAGGAGAACGGAGATGGAAATACACTTTTCAAAGAGTGGAGGGGATTCTTTCCCTGCTGTATATATGGGCAGATATTGTCCTATGTAAGCATTTTTAGTAAACGTGAGTGATCCCTTTGGAGAATTAATATATGTCAGTCACAGTATATCCCTCTGAGATAGTAGGAACAAGCTTGATCATGTGTCAAATCAAATTCCCATTCCTCCTTCATTACCAGGTAGGAATAGCAGCCTTTAACCCCTCCATGCTCACAGGTGTTTCCCTCATTTAGAACTTACAGAGAACTGAGATATATGTGTGCCTCTTCAGAAAAATTCACCTCCATTATTAATAACAGCTCTTGGTTTGAAATTTGAGTTAAAGCACCATTCCTCAAGGGGCTCAGGCTTCATATTCTTTCCATGGTCTGAATTACATTACTACCTGATATTACGCAAAAGTGGGAAGAACTTCACAAGGGAGCCAGAAAGGCGCAGAATATAAGCAAAGAGCGGTGTTTTTTCACAGCCTTTTTTAAAGTTTAACAAAAGTTTTTCTCTGTCTCTATTCTCCTCAGTGAGATTTTTGCATAACAAGCCTTAGGAGCCACCTCATTATCTCCTGCGGCAGTCAGTGCCAGCCATCTCCACCTGGGCATTTGAATGGATCTGAAGCAAGGTGATACCTTTATAATGATGCCATGTGATCAGTGGCCTTAGTAAAGGCAAGAAAACTGGGAATTTTCTTGGTGCCTCACTCACTGACTGTATTTTTAGGATTACAATCTCTCTTCCATTGAGAATGATAGGGTGATTAGCATAATTAAGTCAGCTGGCCTTGGAGCCTTCCTTTGCAAAGTCACAATCACCGATGTTTTCATCCTTTCCTGTCTGCTCAGAGACATCTGTTTTGTGTCAAAGGGAAAGGCAATTTTTTACCCCAGAGCAATTTGGCTTTGCATCAAGCTCTTCAGAGTTTTGTCTCAGGACTCTGTATAACATCACAGTAACCTGGGATGGAAAAGAACAAATACATAATCTGGACCCAGTGCACAGCTAGAGGCAATGCACAATTGTTTTAGACAACAGACTTGCCTATAGTTCCTACCCAGGTTGGTTTCAATTGACCTTTTATTTAAAGAATCATCACACAGTCTTCTGACATGCTGGAAAGCGAGCTTGACTTTCTTTCACTTCTTATTCCTATATTTCTGTCATTTCTTAACAAAGTTAAAAGAAATATAACGTAGGTTTCAATATGTCATGCTGATTTTTACTGAGATAAGAACAGCATGACAGTTTCCCTTGAAATTAAGATTTTCAATTTTTTTCCGGAAGTGCTTTCTTTGCTGTATCCAAGCAAGATCCTTGCTTTGGTCCCCAGTTCAAAACATTGGCACAGATTCACCTTGGAGAAATGGTATCTTAGGTGTTACAGAAAGAGCACAACCTTCTTAAGATCTTACAAGTGTTCTGTAGTGGAGCAGGAAATTGGACCTATGTTTCCAAGGACCGAGAGGGCACATTTGACTGTTGGACCATGCTTTGCCTCTGAGATGATTGCTATTGGAAAAGCAGTGTGCCTCAAGGTGCACATAAGCCAGAAACATTTTCTCCTTTGCAGTACAGGACAGACAATCCTCTCTCTTACCTTGCTGTGTCCTCTTGATAGGATAAAACAGTAACATCAGTGAGGCTATCAGAAGAGTGAGGAGCCACATGGAGTTTAACAGGTGTTATTTAATGCTGATTCTCTATAAGTCTATGCCATTTATAATACATACTGTTATGAGCATATTAGAAATTCAATTAGTATTTGTTACTAATGTTTCCATGTCATAATTGCTTAACCTTATTAATGAAGTGCAATCACTTACTGAAACCTTGCTCAGTCAATTGTCAGCTCTTTACGAACAATTTATAAATGGATCCTGACTGCAAACTGACCTCTCTCATGTCCGATAATACTGCTCCTCTGACTTCTAGGTGGATTCCTCTACCTTGCAGACTGATAGCCTATGTTTGATCACTAAAAATAGCCCCAATCCCACGTTTTCTTTCTGCAGGCTTAGCCCTGTATGACCACATTTGGACAACGAGGAGCTCTCAGGAGCAGAGCAGGGAAGAAAAGCTCATAGATATTTTACAGGGAAAACACAAGACACAGCTGGGCTCTTCAAGCTCTTCTTACCAAAGGTTCTGGGATTTGCAGGGAGCAAGTTCACTTCTTGTGTGGGCACAACTTGACAGACAAAATTCTGTCTTTCTCTCTTCATTTGCATGCAACAGAAATAAGATCATATTTTTGTTTTGCTTGGTGGCTCCTTTCTGTCTCCTCAAAATTGTCCTCTTGCCATATGAGCCAAAAGGATCAGGGCACTCATGTGCACCATCTATTTGAGACCTTGGGGACTGCCTGTGGCCAACTTTCCCCTCCCATGCAAACCTTTTTCAGCACATTTTCAGAACTCAGAGTCTCTTACCTAAGCAGATTTTGCCCCTTGGCCTGGCCAGGACCATCAACAGCCATTGATGGCCATTGTCAAAGGTTTTGAAGATCTTAAGCAGATATTGCTCTTCTTTTAGGACATGAAAATTTGTTGTGATGCAGAAACAGACCCTTTGCATCCCAGTGTAACCCTCACCTAAGGCTATTACCTGAGGATCTCAGCTCATACCACCCTTATATTGGTGCTGAATGTAAGGTGCAAGTGTTAACATGGAATACAAAGCTAAAAGAATTACAGAAATAATAGTGTAAAGAGAGAAAATATTGAAGTTGTCTATTAAAGGTGTTGCCAAAATAATATAGGATGACTAAAAAGTAAAAATGGATTAAAACTGGAAAGAAAGGAAGGCTGAGGATACATGGCTGGGCGGTCACAGAAGCAGAATGAAGTGTTGGTAAGGAGCTGACTGTTTAGGGACTCAGTCTTTTATAAAGTATGTGTCCTGAGGGTGTGGGAAATCCCAACCAATACTTATGAAGGTGAATGTGTGTCAGGTATTTATGGTGTGACTGCCACATAGTTTGGGGCATACATTAGTATGTATGAAACATATTTGGATCAGACTTTCTATTTAGCTCTTTTCTTGGGGAAATCAGTTTGGATGCATGGAGCCAGTGTAGAGATATGAATCAAGACAAAGTGCAGACCTGTGAATTTGTATTACATATACATATACATATATATATATGTCCACATGTATACAGTGTATAAGTAAGTAAAGATACAAATATAAATGCCAATATGAATGTATATATAAAATATGTATAAGTATGTTGGGGCTTTTTTCTAGCCAAATTGCTAATAAAAACATAAAGCTTCTATTTTAAAGGTCTAGAATCATCTCTTCAATTATATTGGATGTCAAGTACATTTAATTAAACTCATGCTTAGAGCCAGAAATGCTCATGAACCAGAACAGGGGGAGGTAATGGGAGAAGCTGCAAAATTACTTGGCTTCTCCAAGAAGACATTAGTTGGCTTAAGAGACCTGAGAGATGAGAGGATTTAATCAAGTCCTAATTGTCTTGAATTTGAGGGTTATAAAGGATGGTGAAGGCCTCTATAGATTGGAAAAGTGAAATCAAATGTTTTATCTATCTATCATTAAGAGAGAAGAGATTGGAGTTGATTGCTAGGAATTATAGAAGTGTTGGCAGTCAATATTGCTTTCATTCCAAACTTATATTGATGTCTTGACTTCTGGGATGTTGGGGTCATTGCAATTGGGTTTTTTGGCTAAGCAAAAGCAAAATCATATAATGATCAGTGTGTGGATGAAAAATGGAATAAAAAATGTCCATGGTGAGGAGAGTATGGCAGATGGAATCCGTTAAGCAGAGGGTGAAATTAAATAATAGAAAGATGAAATGCACCCCCAGCAAGCTAAATTTCCTCTGAAATGCCAGTATCTGTATGAGACTTCACTGTACAAAAAAAGAAGCTGAGTTCAGCCAGAGAGCTGTCAGCAAAGGTTTTTATTAAAACACAAGACTTTTTAAAGCTGGAGTAAGAATTAGATTGACATTCTCCTTGTTGCTACATAAGACATGCCAACAGTTTTTATGGCAGAATATGGGACAGACAGGTACAGCAAGGGATTTTTGTATTAATTTCTGACTAAGAAAAGCAGGTTTTCTGGGCTGTCTTCAGCCAATTTTGATAATTGTTTACTCTGATTATAAAATTTCTAAATCTAATACATAACATACGACCTATAATTCTCTATTTCCCTCTCTCATCTTTAAATAGAATGGCAAATCCTGTCCCTGACACCCCCTTGGAGATGTCTGCTAGATCACTCCATGAATAGCCATGACTCTCAGACATCATCTGCCTGCTTCTCCCCAGTTTTTTCCCCTGGCTAAAATGAGCTTGTACTCCTCAAATACATGCTAGGAATTTCCCCTAAAAGTGAGCTCTTCTACCTGGTTTAAAAACCACATCTATCTAGCTTGAGAATACAAATGAGTTAAAAAGCAATTTTCAAACTGAATTTGCCCTAAATCCATGGGTGCTGCCACTTCACTGACAGGAATGAAGAAGGTGAATTTACTCCACCAGTGACTAGAGTATGAAAGATCTGAAACTCTCTCCAGCTGTTTTTTTTGTGGTATACCTCACTTGTACATTTTCCATGATGGCAGTTTGCATGCATACAGCCCCTAGCACTGACAATTCCTCTTGCTTGTTTAATACAAATCTTTTGAAAGCTGATCTAATTAGAAATTAAGGGGGAAACAATATTTTATGAATTCCCAAAGTGTGCTGTGCTGATGGTGACAAATGCCCAGATAGTGTGGTCTTTTTAGCTGATAGAAAGGATTTTCTCTCCACTAAGCTGATAGAGGACGATTTTATTCTTTTCTACTCTTTAGATGAATGTAGGTGTATTTTTAGAATAATGAGGAATGAATTTAAGCATAAGGGGATGGAGCCAGGTTAGGTATCTCAGCCAGACTTATCAGCCTGGGAGTCCTAGAGCATCTAGCCAAAATGCAAAAGTTGAAGCATCTGAAAACACAAATTGGAAGCTTTATGAACACCAACCATGGCTGACCATTAGAAAATATGGGAAAAATTCTCTTGCTAACCTGGACCACTACTTTGTATAGCTGTATCATGCAGAGGGTAAACTGTCTTTATTTCCATACTGATCCTGTGTAGAATAAATCTAATATTTGTGTAATGAGTGCCTTGACCATTTAAGCTAAATATTTGAGGTGGTCAGAGCTCAGAAAGATGAGAGGAGAGGGAGCTGGAGACAGTAGACCTGGCACCTTCCATAGCTGAATTTCAAATCATAGATTTACTTTGTATGTAGGGCATTGAGGCTCCCCTTGAGCCAAAACACTTTCTTAGGATTTTTGTGCTAGCTTTAGCAGCTAGAATATAGAGAGGTGCAGCATGGAGGGGAGGAAATTTTTTCTTAACAAGTGTTATATGACTGCCTTCCCCATTTTCCTCTCTAGAACACAGCCATTTGCCTTAATGCTTCTTTAACAGATGCTGTTAGAGAACGGCAATAGCAGTCTCACTGAAGCCCAACAAATCTCTAATCCATCTGTTTACACAGAGCAAACCCCCTGCCCTGACCAGCAGGATGGAGAGAGCAGTACAGTCTGTCTGCAGAAGCATCACAAGTGTGAAGCACTAAGTGAGATCTCTAGCTCAGAGCTGACCTGCAGCAGAGAGAACTGGAAATGACAAGATGGATCAGCAGATGGATAGTTAGCAACTTTAGAATAATTTATATTTACTTTTTCCCCTTTCCTAGTTAATACTCCCTTTCACAAGTGGTCTTAGTTCCTTTCTTTGTTAGGGTGTATGCCTGTGATTTAGCCACTCCATATCATATTCCAACCAACGGTGCCTCCAGCTCAGTATCCTGCTCCTGTCAGTGGTCAAAAGTGGAACCTGAAGGAAAGTGTACTGTGCCTAAGTTTAGTTGTTGTGACACAATGTCTTACATTCATGTTATCATCAGTTGATCAACATCAAATAAACATTTGTACTTATTATAGCATGGTTAAATTCTTAAAAGTATAAGCAACCTTCAAGAAAGTACTGCCTTTTATAAGGCCCTAGGGGTATGTTAAGGTATCTGCAGGCAGCTGACGGGTGGTAACTTGCTGTGCTGTCATAAAATGAACATCAGGGCTGCAGTTAGGTACCACTTTAAATACTGATGTTCAAGGCTAGAGCTGGAATACAACATTATGGAATAAAAATCTTCCCCCAATATATTCACTTTTTATTACAGCAGCTGCAATAGCACAGCTGGGACCAGAATAGTAGCCAGATGAAGAGGAAAAATGTTTTACTGGAAGAGTCCTTTTACCTGCAGTGTCAGGAAATGGTGACTGCATTCATGGATCATCTCCTACCGCAGAAAGGTTTTCTTCATCTACCACCCTAACCCTAACCTATCTGAAATTTTGGGGAGACACTGAGTTCAGAAAGGTTCAGATCCAACATTTTGCTTTGGTGCAAGGCAGAGGCACGTAGTTCAGGAGTAATTTTCATTTCAGGACCTGATCATCTGGAAGCATTGACATAAATAGACTGCCATTGTTTTCTACCCTCAGTTTTATTATATTTCTAGTTAATGCATTGGTAGCAAAATTTTTTTGGTAGAATTTTTTATTCATTTCTATGCACAATAAACGCCTCACAAGTGGACAGAAACCCCTTTGTTTATGCCAAATATCCTTCTGCATGATCGACTTTGGACAGATTTCAGTCTGAATGAAAACTTACAGGGAGCTGATTGTAAGTTTGTGCACCAACAGATTTCCAAACTGGGGAGTTGAACACAGACCTCCCGCTGCCTTTATTTCTGCCTAGTGCCTTTCAGAATATGCTGCAGTTTCTTTAAACGTTTGCCAACACACAGTCCTCTAGAAGACTTGGCTTGCTGAAGCAACTTGTAACAATTCATAGCAGTTAAATGGCCACGGGCTGAGTGAAAAAGATCAAGATGCCTTTAAACTACATTGATAGGGATGAGAAATACCACTACCAAGCAGGGATGTCCTTTCTTGTTTTCAGGAATTTTCTGCTCCAAGGTTTGTTGCTGCAGACCTCTCAGGCCAGATTCTAATTTTTGATTGAACAGCAAAGGAAAAAATTGTGAGAGAGATCAGAAGCTGGTGATGTGGACTGTTTATTTGGAAGCATTTATTCCATTATTTTCCTCCATTATAGGCAGCAAGTTAATTTAGCCATCAAGCTTTTAATAGGCTTTAGGAAACTGAACACTGAAACCCAACTGAACATCAGGGGAGCAGGTTTTCTAAATACCTTGCAGTTTGTCTGGGCCAGAGCCCACAGAATGACTGTTTCGGATTAAGGAAGAGCAGCACATTAGCTGAGGCAAATGAGAGCTCTACATGGGCTATTCAAATGTTGAAATGTGTAGTTCAAATATTCCCTCTGCTGAATAAGGGCCTGCAGTTAAATATTTGTGTGTTTTAAAACCATAAAGGACTGCTATAACTACTATATGCAAAACATGCATTTTAATTTTATGTGGGAAACATTTTGCTGATTCTAGTTCTTACGATGGTATCATTTTCTCAGCACTCAGTTTTGATTTAGAGACTCTCAGCACTGGAAAAGCTGCTGTATTTCCTCTGACAATTGATCTAACTATTAACCACCCTCACTGTAAAAATTAGTAATTTAATCCTAGTCTAGACTTCTGCAATCTGGATCTACCAAATGGATCTCATTGTGCATTTCTGCAATAGATGGGTCTGCTCTAGATTCTTTGGGTACTGGAACTTCTCATCCATGCACGTGTGAAAGACCATATCTCATGTCACAGTTGTGCTGCTCGGAAGGTTAAAGGTCCCAGGAACAGGGACACTTTCATTGAACTGATGCTGTATCAAGTTTCCTAGGTGGCATTTTGCAAGTGCCAGGTCCAGGAGATGAGTAGGATTTTTTCCTTTGTTTCATACAGTCATAAGTGCAATGGATGTACTTGCTTTTACACCTAAGCTCTTTCTTGAATTACTTCTCTGATTAAAAAAAATTAAAAAAAAAAAAGAAACCCCTGCCAAGAAAGCCATTGCTTTAACATATTAAATGCCCTTTTCTGAGTCAACTGAAGTTGCCGAGATTCCCATGTCTCTATCAGAAAGAGACAGATAAATTTGGCAAATCAAAACACTGAGAGAGCTCACTTGTTTCAAGGAATCAAAGCTTCTGACAGATACATAATATGTAGTATTCAGTTGAGACATTATCCTCATTGTTTAGTCTTGACAGATATATGAGCTATTCTGCTCTAACTTTACAAAACAAAAACCCCAAAACTAAAAAGCCAGTACAGACTCTTCCCAAATTCTGAAATTATCTTTTATTTTAGGAAATGTTTTCCATGCTTGTCTCAAATATCTCCTAGCTTTCACAGCAGCTTCAGAGCTCTGGCCAGGAGGCTCCTATGCTGGTCTTTCCACAAATTTCCTGCCCTATGCATGGAGATGTGAAAATCTTGCTTGAATTGCCAGACAAGTCTTCAGGCCTGGGAACTTCTGAGGAACATTCTTAAAGACAAACTCAAGTTGCTTTTAGTAAAAATATCCAGTCTTATACAAATTAGATCTGAACATGCAAAACTCTGGCAATGTGTTCAGTAAAGCAAATTTCAGAGTTGTTACTGTTTTCATATATTAATATACCTAGCTTTATTCTGAGCTTGAAATAAAGCTGGTCCTCCTCTGGCAGATGGATCCATACACCTACAGAGCTCTGTAAAAGTTCTGCTACTGACTTGAATTTCACAGCTTTACTCTACATTTAAAAGAAGATACCAAAATTCAGATTCAGCCTTCAAGCCAAATTCCCGCCTGAGCTGGTGAACTGAATGTGTAGGTCTGTAGATCTGCAATTCATGACCTCACTGTCTAAATCTATTCCCTAGTTTAAAACACGAACTTTACCATGTCACAATCTACATTGATAGAAAATGATGAGTGGTATTTTAGTTAATTACCTGTCAACTCTTTTGAAAGGGAAGCAGAGGATCCATGTTTAAAGTATATTAAATGATTTGGTCACCTCTGTTAATTGAGGCTCTCGGCTGGACAATCTTTCATCCTATGGTGCAAACTCCCTTTTAAACAGAGCCATCTGCACCATTCATTTTGTTGACAAGAGGAAAAGGCTCATCTCTCTTGATGACTTGCTGCTGTGGTAGCCATTTTCAGCAGGACACTCCCATTTTTCTTTAGATGTTTCTCTTCAATCTTTAGCAGTGTAGCCAAGGCCCAGGACCATTTACCTTGCTGAGCTGCTTTCCTTCTTGGTAGGACGACATCAGTAATTGACCAGCCCTGGAAATTTTTTATCTCCCACCTTGCTGAGTCCTCGGTTACTAAATGGACAATTATGAAAAATGTCTACCTACTGACACCATGCAATTCACCACGCTCCTCATGCCAGGCCCTTGCCACGGGAGAACCTATGCAATCAAAGAAGTGGAAACACTGTGACAGTGTGAAATAAGTGCTTATGGGAACTGCTGTAGATACTCCTGTTAGAATACCCTCCCTGCTGCAGAAGCCTATGTAGGCAATAAAACCATGTCATTTTCCCATATCACGATAATGGAGTATTATCAGGGGACTGAACTTGTGTCTTTAAGATAAGAGACACATGCTTACCTGAGTTGAAGTAATATACAAGTGTTCATAAGCTGTTCCTGTTTATGGCTGTTCTTAGCTCATTTTTAAGTCACAAGAAAGAGGAGGAGAGGGTGACGGGATCACACAGGAGTTTGCACCATCCTTTCTACCTACCCTTTCTTTTGACTCCCAGTCTCCACCCTGTGACTGAATTCATCCTCTCTTTGCTTTTGGACTCTCTCTGATAGATTCTTTAAACCATTCCCTGGGCTAACTCAGACCTTTTTCCTACCTGTAACCCAACCTCCGATGTATTTCTCTTGCTTTTCAATTCTGCAAGAGATTCAGGTTGAAATCTATTCAGGATGGTTCTGACTTAGTCCTTGCAATTCCAGCTGGTCCCTCACCCCTTTCATGGTCCTAGAACTGGAAGCACTTTTTGATGCACATCAAGATTAGGTTAGTCTTCCAGGATAAGCTCAGAATACTGAAATCAACCTGGTCTCTCCCAGAATACATTAATATTGCTCTGACAAGGAGAGAATATTTAACTGTCAAAATTTACTTAACTAGATAATTAACTAGAAGGGTAAATAAAATATGAGGGGATGTGCATTGAAAAATGAGTTATCAAGACTTTTAGAAAGACAAATCTGACGGGAGGAAATTAGGAAAACAAGAGGTGACTGGTTTAAAGGGTCATGGCAGATCTCTGCAAAGGATGGGGGAATAGTGTTAGGGGCCTAGCCTTTCATCTGGGAGACCTTCTTACTGTTTCACTTCTTCCCTAAGTTTCTTCCACCATAAAATCAAATAGAATCACTAAGATTGGAGAAAGCCTTATAAAATCATCAAGTCCAACCATTAAGGCAGCACCACCATGTTCACCACTAAACCATGTCCCCAAGTGCCACATCCAGATTCCTTTTGAACACTTCCAGGGGTGGTGATTCTACGACTTCCCTGGGCAGCCTGCTGCAAAGCCTGGCCACCCTTTTAGTGAAGAATATTTTTCCTAATATCCATTCTAAATGGCCCCTGGTGCAACTTTAGGCTGTTTCATCTGGTCCTACCACTTGTTACCTGGGGGAAGAGACTGACCTCCACCTGGCTACACCCTCCTTTTAGGGAGTTGTAGAGGGTGATAAGATCACCCTTGAGCCTCCTTTACTCCTAAAGAACTTCAGGCTAAACAACCCCACCTCTTGTTTACTCCTAAACAATTCCCTCACCTGCTCCTCAGTTTGTGCTCCAGCCCCTTCACACACGTTCAGTGCATGCATGTACCTCTCTGACCTGGGTAAGACATCTCTGGAACCAGAAAAATGGTTGCAAAGATGCTCCATTCCAGCCTTGCTTCTGCAGCTGAAGGCAATCAGCATTCAGGGGAGCCATGTCTGCTTCTGCCAAACCTGACCCTGTTTAATTTACACAGCTACGAAGACCTAATGAGACATTTCAGAAAGTCACTAATACCATGGGGTATTCCTGTTGTCACAAGGCATTTTGATTTGCTAACATGATATCAAAGTGCAGACTAGCTTCCTGTGCACCCCATTAACATCTGAATGGGATAAGAGAGACGGGTTCAGGTGGTCACCAGGGACTCCTGTCCTGGCCCTGGTTCTGCTGTCCAAGTTAATTGCTACAGACAGGCTGGAAAGCCAAGAGCATGTTTGCAGTTCTCTAATACACTACTTTGAGTTTGAAACAATGGTTAAAAAGAAATCCAAGTTTAAAAAAAGAAACAAAAAAAATCAGCAGTGACACTAGATAAATGTTGAATTTCAGGACTTAACTGTCGTGATTTCTTGTCTTCATTGTGGACTGTATATTTTTCTTCTGTTTTTTTGCATTCACTGCTAATTTCCCATTCTGTCTCCCATTATGCCAGCTCCCACAGATAACAAAGCATCCCCACCTTTATGTTCTCTAGCATAACTCAGATTTTTGTCCTCTTGTGAGCAAACAACCTTGAAAGATATTACAAAAGCTAAGAAAGGAGAGTGAGAAAATGGTTTCTGTAACTCAGGCATGTGTTGGGGACCCAGAGGCAGTTCAGGATTAGATTCAGCCAAGAAGTTCAGTCTGATTCTAGTCTCTTTCCTCTACAAGCTGCTCTTTTGGAAGCAGTGTCATTTCATCAGATACCCAGAAATTTGGCACATGAAACTCAATTATTATGCCATGTAATATATATTATTAAGAAATAGTCAGGAAAATAAATGTAACAAATACCTTTAATGGGCAGTCATGTGGTGGCTGCTACACTGTCATGTGGGGGATTTCATGACAGCCAAGCCAAGCACCCAGCTGGCAAAGATCTCATGGCAGAGAGCTCCAGAGACAGCTGTGTTTGGGGAAGGTGCCTTCTAACAGTGTATTCAGCTTGCAATAACAAAATATCAAAGTCTTTTTTTCCAGGAACCTTCCGAAAGGGTTGGGTAGCTGGCAGCAGAAATCCTGGAAGAGAAAAAGATTAGTGCCTCTGTGAGGGCCCGTTTGAGGCTGTGGTTCTCAGGACAGGCCTGATGTGTGGAGGAAGAGCTGGATCTGAGCAAAGCGGGACTGCGCAAACGCCCCTCCTGCGAGTGCGAAGGGCTGCCTTGCAGGGTGCAACGCGTGGTGTCACCTTCTTCCCTTGGACTTGCTGGGAATGAGGCCGCCTTCAGATCTGATGCCAGGACAGACAGGGATATGTTAGGACTGGTTCATTACAGCTGCTGAGCGTTCTGAGATGGAGCTCACACTCATCCTACTTACAGATGCCATCATCACACTTTCCAGCTCGTATTACGTGTGTCAAACACACATAAGTGTGCAATGCATGATATAAATGACAGAAAACTGTTGAATTTTGGGTTGTTTTTTTATCCTTTTATCCTAGTATAGAGAGATGTTAGGAAAGAGGGAGTGATGCACATAAAGTGAGAATCTTGGATAGAATTTTATTTATTTCAGTTGGAACAGTTTTCCTTCCATCTCCAATCTTCACCAAATTTGAACAGCCAAAGTAACACAGCATATAGAAGATCTGTTGTAGAGAGAAAATCTTTACATAAATATATTATTTAAGTTTTTATAAAAAAACAAAAATATGTTTCTCCTTTTGGAATGATCTTTTCAGTTTCAGAACATGCTCTGACGTATGACAGGCATTCTTATGTCTAGTAGAAATCAACAAAATAATAAATAAAACATTGTTATTTTTAAAAAAAAAAAACTTCATAATTTTGTGTGAAAAAACAGGAGAAAAATCCAGGGAATTTTCCTGTCTTGGATTTCTAGCTTTCAACTTTGTTCTGAAAAAAAGATGTCATATATCTTTTTTTGCAGGGGGCTGTTACCTCTCTAAAGAGCACGACTGCATTTCTCTGTATACAATAAGATCGATGGGGCACCACAGAATTCAGCTAAAGTCTGTTTTCCTACCACAGACACACATGGGGAATACACATTGGTATTTCTTTTATCCTAGTGGATGCTTCCTATGGTCTGCTATGCCAAGATATTTCCCTGACCAATATCTAATGAGATTATTCAAATGGGTTAGAAGTTATCATATCACCAAGTTTCTTGCCATCTTAGTTATGCTTACTGTCACACTGCTGGTTCATTCAAAGAGAGAGCAATCTGGAAGTTGAGATTTGGGGAGATGCATTGTGCAGTTTCTGGATTAATTAGGACTTTAAGGTTATTTTAGAGTTTTAAACACAAGGAATTTGAATGCATAATTCAGCAGGTACACTGGCTAGCCTTGCAGTTCTCTTGTTCTGAGGTGAAACAGATTGGGAAGGGGGAGACAGCTGTGAGAACATCCTGTAGAGTCAAACAGAGCCAGTCCCTAATTTACATTGTGGTCTCAGAGATGAATTAATTAGACTTTTCTAGCTTGATATTGGCAATAACATCCTAGACCCATGCCGGGCATACAAACTCTGTTTGGCGTGGAACTGGCACTGAGGAGCAGGAGATACTGATTTGATGGCTCAGGGAGATTATCTGTATTCTCCTGAAAGTGAAGGGAGCTGGGGGAGTATTGGCTGTTATGAACTGCTCTGTTGAGAAGTGCTGAAGTGCCCTCTGTGCCTTTGGGACTGTCGTGTATCAGCTGCTTTCACAGCATTGGTAAAGCAAGAGATGAAGTTGTGGCTTTCTCCATCCTTAAAGTACAGGTCACAGTGGATCATGTGAAAAACTGGGTGAGAGGCAGAAACTACATCCCTTTATCTGACTGAGGGAAAAAACAGGAAAAATCTGTCTGTGTTCACATGCGTGTGTGTGTGGAGGTTTGAAAAGAAAGTGGGTGCAAAAACCTATTATGTTTTCTTTTCTACCAAAATACAAAAGCACACAGTTAGACTTCTTCTGGTATGAAAGTTTGTCATTTTCATGTTAATCAAAATTTCATTTCTGACAATGTGAAGAGGAGAAGAAAAGGTAAAATCTAGCTTTCCTTCTACAGTCTTTGTGCATTTCTTAGAAGCAAGAGGGAGTTTTTCTTAATAGAACCCTTTTTTCTCCTATGAATTGTTTGATCTGGAAGGGTAATGTCAGCCTTTTTGGTGAGCAAATGGGACGGGGAGCCCAGACAGGCGTTCCAGGAGCCTTTTTATTATTTTATTCCGTTATCAGTCTCACATACCAAGTTGAGACAGAGATGGTACAAAGCTCACGCTGTCACAGATATCCAAAGACTTCCTTGTTACAGAGCATTCTTAAAAGCTTTTTAGCCAATAGCATGCTTCTAAAAGTTACAGACAACTGCTTTAACCAATCTTCAGTAACACAAGTACATCTGTTGTACACAACACCTGCTCGTTATGCCTTATGTAATAATGCACAATATTCCATTATTAGGCTTAAACTTATCTTGCTAAGCATATTTTTTACAACTTCAAAACCTATCTCAGCCAAACCTAAAAACTCTAACCATTGTTTTAATTTCCTTGCTTGCTATATAATTTTATCTTCTTCTATCTTCAAGCTTTCACAGCCAGAGCTGATTCCTAAATTCTTTTATTTCTAAAACCTGTTTTTTTTCTCACACTTAAGAGCCTTTCCATCTTTTTCTGTTTCCCACAGGTAACGTAAAAGATACAGCAAAAACCACTTACTCCACCAATAGTAAGGAATGTAAAAGTAATAGCTTCTCTTTAGAAGTTAGCACTTATTCATTATGAATATTAAAAATTCCCCACACACTTTTTTTCTCCACCCTTTTCTGGGCAAGTCCAAAAGCTAAAAGAGATCTGCTGAAATACCGTATAGCTCCTATGTTGAGTAGAATACAAGGAAACTGGATCTAATTTTATTATGAAGGAAGACTATGACTGGTACATTGGTGATATCTTAAATCATGAATGACTTCCACTAAGAAGAGCCTTGTGTTATCTTCTGATTTCATTTTTTTCTTTTTCCTCCTAATTTCCCACTGAAGTTCCAGCCAAATTAGAAAACCAATGTTTCAGGTTTGAAGTAGGAAAAAAATCCCAAACAATCAGCTAATGACAGTATTTGTTTATTTTCTATTACTTTAGACTTCTGGGTTTCAAATCAGCAGGAGCACTTAAATTTTCAGCCTCCTTCCCATTACTAGAATCAGACAAGTTTGCATCGAAAATGCAGACTGGGCAGCAATTGATTTCTGCTAATGGTCACTTTACTAATGAACAATCTCTGATTTTATTCTACCTATTTATGTCAAGTTGAATCACCACTTCTCCTAATGCCCTTGGAAAAAGGTGTTTCTTCATCTTCCTCTTCTGAGAATTAATGCAGTTTCTGACAAAACTGCCCTGTGGCACATGCATGATGCACTCGTGTGCCATCTCTGCAGTCTGGGGCTTTCTGTTACAAATGCATGGTTCTGTCCAAGTTTCTCCTTATTTTTAAACACATGGCATAAAACTACTCATCTTTCCTCCTAATGTTTATTCCCTGGCAACTGCTGGGTTTTCATCAGCAGTTCTAATGCAGAAGATTAGCTAATGCCAATGAGCTCAGTGATGGATAACAGAAGCAACTGGTTGTTCTGGCAAGTCCCTCCAAGTATCTTTATTAGCAACTGTTGGGATTGCCCACTCCAATTTTTCTGTAGCAAAAGATCTTGTAAACAGAGCTGGGTGGGTGGGTGGTGTTGTGACAGGGAAGTGTTAAAGGGGAAGGGACTCTGGCATCAGGAGCTGTCTGAGTGCCAGCTGATGGACTTCCAACACCTTTATGAATGTCAGCTACCACTGTGGGAGGATCACGTGGCCAATTTCAACCAGTTCATGGGATCACCTGGGTATTTGGGGGATCACTGAGCTTTCCAAGCATAATGTTATTGCTTGTCAGAGAGCAGACAGCAAAGAAACATGAAATGAAAAGAATATTTCCTCCTGATAGTATTTTTCAGAAGTTGTGAATATTTATGTAAATCAGTAGTCACAAGAGTAGACCTCTCAGAAAAATGTTTTGAGACACCTGAAACTTGGAAACAAGTAGATGGGTGATTCTTTTGGTTAAACTGCTTACTATTTGAACTCTAAGGACAGTTCTGTGAAGCTTTTGAGTCTAAATCTGCATAGTATACAATCATTTCCATCAAAATACAGCACCTAGTATAGTTGGGAAGAAAAGTGTTCTGCTGTTAAAAGGCAAGATGAGCATTCAGTAGATTTGGCTTCAGCTGTGCACCTATTTCTTGCACCTGCAAAGTGCACCAAATATTTTTTCTTATCCTTTTTCCTGCTAATTCAGACAGTCAACTTTCTGGGAAAGAGACTGACTCTTTTCCAGTATCTTTGTCAACAAA
Organism: Coloeus monedula; assembly: GCF_965178545.1. Lineage (NCBI taxonomy): Eukaryota > Metazoa > Chordata > Aves > Passeriformes > Corvidae > Coloeus > Coloeus monedula. The sequence goes on along the minus strand of NC_138788.1, from coordinate 27,746,029 downwards.
ACATTTCTGACTTTTAGTTTGGATTTACAAATGGTGCTATACTGCAAATGACTTTAAAATTTGTTCTGTATTTTATCTAATCCCATCCAGTTAAAAGACATTGTTCTTGGATGAAGACTTGGCCATCTGCATCACAAGATTAGGCTGCTGCTGACCACCTACCTGAAAACATAAGAAGCTTCCCCCTCGGAAACTTTTCTTTATGCAGCCCGTGACAGCATTTCTCAGACACCATGCAAGTAAATGTGCATTGCACTGATAGTGCCAATATTTCCCTCCTGCCTCTCAGCCTACTAAGGCAGTTATGCATGGAAGCAGCAGTTATTTGCTAAGATAATATCTGTTTTCTTTAACAAGAAAATTATCCCATTGATGAAGCCTGAGTATGAAATGCCACCTGTTAAACAGAACAGATTAGGCATGGAAGGCTATTCATTATCATCAAGGCTGCCAATGTTTGTTTATGCATAAAGAAACTCTAGCTTTTGTGGGTTTTATGTTTCTATACCCATTAATTTTTTTTTTTAATAATCAAGTTACAGCTGTTCCAAACAGCTCTCCCTCCTGGGTTCTCTGAGGTTGTTTGTCTGTATTCCCACTTACTGTACAGAAATACTTGCTCTGAATGATCTGTCATGAAAATGTGATTCTTCTTTTGAGCTGCATTAATTGATGGGCTCCCTTATATGCAAATGTGGCAGGTTAATGAGGCAGGGTTTTAAGGGACAGGACTGTTAGAATCTTGGATAGGATAAAGTGGCCACCAGACTGATTATATTACTATGGTTAACTCACAGTATTTGGAAAAAAAAAATAAAAGCTTTTCTAAGGAAAGGCATACCCTCTGTGATATTATACACTTGCTGCATTATACTCTTGCTTGTGCAAATGCAAGGCGATTGTTTTAAAAAAAGCAGACTAATATTAAAGACTAATAGTAGAAGGTAATAAATTATGCAAAAGGTGTTTTATTTCTTTTGCTAACAGTTGCAGTCACGTTGAAAAGGATCTCGGTCTCATTCTTTAATTATGAATAATATCCAAATCTATTAGTGTAAATCTCAAAGCCATTATTTTTTAGTTGATTTTCCTTTGGGTAAATCTCAGCATCTTGTTTTGAATACATTGTAATGAAATGTTTTATCAAAGGCCACATAACAGTGTTTAGATGTTCATTTGATGGACTAATGTTCCTTTGTTTTGATACACAGACTTTTCCTCGAGAAAGAACCTTCTCCAGTAAGTTATCACAGACACATTCTAACTGTTTTCTGATGCCATTTTGTTGCTACACTGTGCATTTAACCACCTTCAGTATTGTGCAGTGTCCAAAGACAATTTTGGCACAAACTTGATCCAAAGTCTCCAGGAGGTGCTGCTGATGCAGCTAGGTCAATATTATGGATCATCCATCACCACCTGGATTCCAATTTTCAGCTACCCTGAATGTCTCTAAAGCCATTCAGATTTTATTTTTTCTCTGGAAAGTGAATATTTTAAAATTATCAAGCTCGTCTCCTGCCCAGATGTTCAACAAGGCTTCCAGAAGCATAAAGCTGACCAGCAGATTTCAGGCTAAGAGACTTGGGGCAATGTACTAGCTGAGCCAAGCTTAAGAGCATGTAGAAGCCTATAAAATTTTCAGTAAAGAAAATACAGCAAATACTCTTTTCTTTGACTTGGACAGGCTTCTGCAAGACACTGACGCCCATTTGCAATAATAGGAATGGACACAGCTTGCCAAAATCTTGTAGCATAATTAGGCTGAAATTCAAATGAGAGAGGTCCAGCTGCTAAAAGGAAAACTGTGAAGCTGAAGAGCTAGAAACAATCACAGGTAAGCTAGAGATCCCTGTACACATTGCTGAAAGCAAATCTGGCTGGCTGGCAAACCTGAAAGAGAATTACTCAGTGGCTGTTCATCCTACTAAAAGATTTTACCCCAGGCTGTAACGCTTCCAAAATCTGCAGCAACAGATACAGAGGCCTGGGGAAAGTGTGTCCTGTATGCTTGATGGGACAGAAAGTTTGAAGTTTACCCCAGACTTTTATTCTCTTTTGGTCAACTTCATGTCATTTTTTCGTTTGCAAGTTTTCTTTCCACCCTCCAATTTTCATTCTCACACTGAAAATAGATTGGGTGTTTATGCTCTTACAAACTCCAACTGATTCAGAGCTACAGGGAAAAGTCTTCCCATCAGCCATGAAATTTGTCTTCCTATTGTCTCTCTAGTGCTTCATCCAACTTTTCCAAAGTTAATGTGTGCTCCTATGTACATATTTGTGTAAATAAATATGTATACAAACATATAAAGTTCACATAATAAATATCATCAACTATATTTTTAAAATTTTTTATGCTTTAAGATTCACAATATTTTATTATACTTGAATATTTTTCACTTTCATATCCTGAGAAAGCAGAGCAGAAATATCAATATTACCTTGCATTAGGACATTAGTTACATTACATATCTGCACACTTGATTCTTATTCTTTTCCTAATCCTGGAATGCTCTCTTATGGAGATTATTTATAAAAACATTTACTTTAATCATCCACTTTTGAAGGGGCTAATATTGCCAACATCAGCTTTCAAAAATCATGCCGTTGGCCCCTTAATTACAAATATCTCAAAAAAACATTAAGTTTAGATAGGTTTTCTTTTTCTTCTTCATGTGACTTTCTCTGCTCTAAGGGTGTTGTAAAAGACAGAAATAATAGCAGAAAACTAACCTGCCAGTGTTGCTGTTATGGCTAAGAAAATTTTGTTAGAGATTTTGAGCAGACTCTTTTGTAAGTGATTCACACGACACAAATCTCTTAAAAATTAGGGTAAACTCTGTCAGGTTCATATAGGTAGAAAGCATTGATCTTAGGTATACTGTGAGAAAGTTTACTAAGAGCATAAAGCAAGTAAATCTTTGCCAAAGTCTTGCATGGGACCATTACTTTGGCAGTTTTATTAAATGGCTGATGGAAACCTTTCCCTCTATTAAATAGCAATAAATATTGAATGGATTATCTGATCTTCAGTGTGACATGAACAAATTTTGTAGTCAAATCCTGCAGAGATGCAGCACAGATTTACTGGGTTTTCGTTGGGGTTTTTTTGTCCTGAAGTTACTCCTCAAAAATACCATTAAAATCTGGCAAGCTGATATGAATTCAGGTTGATTAGCATCTTAGGAATTATGTATTCGGGGCCTATGTCAGCAGACCAATTTGCCCCAGCTGATTCCTACCACTTTTACTCTACTCAACCAGAGAAACTCATAGGTTAGTTCATGAAAAAAAAAAAAGGTGCATAAAAGATGAAAATATAAAGAAAATGTGATCCAATCTTATATCTATGCGCTGCAGCTGAAGGGAATTTATTGATAGCTGGTAGCAGAACCAACTTCCATGAACTGGTTCATGTTTTTGCTAGAACTTGGTTAAAACCAGGAGAGTTGTTATCCTTTGGCTTTCGCTAAGGGCATTAGAAGCAAATTTTAGTTTTTCCATGTAACTACAGGCACCCTGCACAATTCCTATTATCACATCTTAGCTTTGACTTCTCAGTTCTAGACACAGATCAATAGCAGTCAGATTGGCTTTCAAAGAGTACCTTGGCATCCTGGTGGCATTGCTGGCCACCTCCTTGCTTAAAACTCATTTCTGCCTTACATTTTTACTGGCTGTTTGTTACTGGCTTCCCTTCGTGGTGTCTGGTCATAAAACATTGACCATGAACTTTGGGGTTTTTTTGGTTTTTTTTTTACTTTTAAAGTTTCTTTAGCAACCATGTATATGTAACATTTGCTCCAGTGATGTGGCAGAGCATGGATTTTTGTAAAAGCTGATAGTGGTAAAGCAGGGAGGTGGGTCACCATCCTATCTCACTTTCTGGTGTGAAGCTGATTGTGAAGCTAGAAAATCAATATACAATAAAGGTGGTGCATGTTGAAACTAAATTGAAATGATTGATTTTTTTCTCCCAGGATCATTAGATTCTCCCCCAAAATCTTTGTTTCTGGTTGTGGAGAAATATTTACTCTTCACTTTAAGTTCATGGTGTAGTTCATTTATTTTGTGGGGAGTAAGACATTACTTGTGCAGGGAACAAATGCTGGAAATCACTGTACTTCAGAAGCATTCCCAGAAGTCCCTGCAAACACAGAACACTTAAAGGGATGGATATCTTCTTAATCCGTGAACATCTTTAGCTGTTGTAAATCCCCCTTCCACCCCTTGGAAAGTAAATTATGCAGTGCATTAGTGCAGTGTCATTTGCTATAAGAAGACTTTGGATATCCTTCTGACTTGAGGCAGAGTTTGCCTGGGGCTTATTGTGAGCTTAATTGCAGCATGAGAAAAGAATTTTGTTGACGTTATGACACCATGCCTTGCTCAGGTGCTTCTCACACACTACATGTGTGTGTTCCAGGCAAAATTTATGGATAAATCATGTTCTGTGCTCACACCCCAGGTGAGACTGCAATAAAGCCACAGACTCTGCAACAGGGTAATTCAAAGAAGAGTCTTGCTGATCTTCAGGAGACCAACATCTGAAGTCTCCCCATGTTTCAGGAAACTTGTGACTGGCAATTGAAATCATGCCATACTTGTCAAGTAGTCAAGTCCTTTCTGCTGTTTTGCATTTAGCCTATGTTTTTTGTATGGGCTGTGTGTGGTGAATAAATGATTTAAACTTCCTACATGTTACTTAAAGAATATGGGTCCCTCAGGGAACCTGATTAATGTTGGTAGAAATAGACTATTGATATAAACTCTATGAAGATTTTTCACCCCCCAAAGAAAAAATGGTTCTTCATGAGTAACAGAGCAAACTACAGCTGGCCATGAAAAGTCCCTGAGCAGATATCTGCCATGCTTGGTTCAGTCCTATGTTCAGTGACCTTTGCTGTGAGGCTCTTAGAAATTCCCCATGTTCACGCTTCACTTTCTAATTAATTTCACCATCTGGAAGTGTTTCCTTCTATTCATTACATGTAGTCCTTTCTTAATGCTTTCCAATTGCTGATAATCACATTTCTGAGGCTAACCAGCTGCAAACTCAATATTTTGAGAACATGCAGAATGTGGTCACCAAGAAAAGCAATGGCTGAACTGAGGAGCAGAAGTGCTGACATCCCTGTCCATGCTCAAAATTATTTCCCTCAGATTTTTCCCACTGGATTCCATAAACTCTTTTTTCATTTATTTTTAATTTACTTAGTTTCTCATTCTGCCTCTTTTTATACAATTTCAGTCTGAAAAGATCTTTCTGTCCTATTGACCCCACAGTGATTGTTTTCTTAATTTAATATCCTATGATCTGCCTTAACTCTGACCTCCACCTTCACTAAGCAAGTTATAACATTTTTACAGTTAAAAACTGATAATAAATCTCTGGGCCTACTTTCCCATGTGTAGGTCATGGTACTATTAAAACCGAAAATTCAAATAATCACCATTTCAATAGTCTCTAATGCTTCTATTTAAATCTATATATGACCTTTCTATCTTACTAATCTAAGATTTATGCTTGACAAAACTTCCAATGCATTATCGAATGTTTACCCTACAGCAATAGACATCAAAGTCTGAAATGTCAAATTGTGAAGTACTCACTTAACATTTTTAGAGCTTCTTGCCCCCCCAAAGTAGCCTTTCTCCCTAGACTGAAAACTTTCAAAGAAGTCTTCCTTTTTTTCCTGAGTGCATTCTTTGCATATTCTCTATCCCTTTTCTTCTGCTTTCAATAGCAAGATGAAAGATGACAGAGAAAGTGGAAGAATTTTGGGAGAAAAAATGCATACCATATCTCTCTTCCTTCTCCTTACTGCCATAAGAAAAGAAAAAATTTTACTTTCAAAAGGAAATAATCAAGAGAATATCTGAATGAAATCATGGCTAATATATTTCCCATTTTTCATACTGGAACATCATTCAAAATGACAAGCACTCTGTGTAAAAAAAGTCACTGTTTTTCAATCTCCCCTATTAGGAGTGCTTTGAAAAAACATAAATGCTTATGGAAGAAGATATGGAGGCAACTAGAGTTACAAAGTTACAACTTATCACAATTTTCTGACCACAGCAAAAAACCAAAATTTTTTTTCTCTTTTTTATGTGTTTCTCTAAAAACAAACAAGGTGTCTTCGTCTGTTTGATCAGACGCTGAAGGGAAATGAGATCAGAGGAAGGGTATCACAACACAATGCTGTATTTCAGGTCAGCTGTTGTTCAGCTCTAATGAATGTCAGTGTTTGCAGCACAGGGGAGGTTCACCCATGGTCTGCTCTAGCCCTGAAATCTCAGAGTTCAGTTACACCTAACAAGACTGTCAGGACCAGTGTGAGAGCAAGTGCTTTTAAATCAAAAATGCAAATATTTTCCATTTCTGAACCAGGAAAATAATGTGTATACAAAAATCTCTAAGATGAATGATCCTTTTACAAACACCTACAAGTGCCCTGAGACTCAACAGGAGACAAATCATTACGAGGGAAACGGAATTTGCTGTTACCTGTTTGACCTAATGACCACCTCAGACTCTATTGTTGTAAATCCTTACTGTACTGTGTACTTGCAAACAGCACATGGCTTTCCTTAGAGCACTGCTGTAGGAAACAACAACTCCTGCTCCCAGCTGTGCTGCCTGATGGTTGTGTCTCTGCAGGCAAAGGTAATGACTGTCCACTTGCCCCCATGGCACAAAACCTCTTTTTTTTGTATTCAATACATATGTTTAGACTCCTACAGCTTTCTGAATTATCAGATACCCAGTGGAGAATGTTGGTAGATGGAGAATGCTTTTCCTTCTTGCCACAGATGGAAATGACAAGGTGCTACCTCAGAGGCTTTGCACAGGCGTGTGACACTCAGGCTGTGCTCCTCAGAAAGTGCAGATGAGTCTCCTTCTTCTACAAAGAGGGGTCAGTTCCTAACTGTTTCAGGGTGTGTGCATTTCACTTTGAGAACATCAAACATCTTCAGAGCCACCAGTTTATAATGAGAAATCATCTTCCCAAGTTGGAGTATCCTGCCATGGGGCCGTTCTTGTTTCCGCCTTCTATATGACCAATTTCAAGTTTACAGAGACACTTGGTTCCTCTTACTCAGAACAGGAGCTAAAAACAGGGATTTTAATATCTGACTGCTCCTAGGGATATCTTTGATCTGCATCTAATTATCATTTTTAAAGTGCTTTCCAGTCCTCAGAAGAAAAGGCCTTGATGCTCCCCAGCAGAGAGCTATTGGTCCGTGCTGGGACACAGCTGGTGGGATACCCTGCTCCAACGAGATTTCCTCATGGTTATTTTAAGATAATTAGCTGATCTGTTACCTAGTGTGCTTCCTAATTCTTATCTAACATGACCAATTTGCAAGGGCACATACTTGTGTGCATGCACAGCTCTAATAGGAACATGTCCGGAGGGCTGGAGCCACAGTGGATCTGTGGCCATGGCCAGAAATGGTACCTGGGGAGTAATAAAATCCTCCTAAAAATGTGTCACTGTTGTGCCTAAGGGTGGGAAAGGCATAACCATGACCCAGGCAAGGGATGGGGAAGCTGTTACTTGGTATTTTTTCCTTTAACATACTCTTGGATGTACAAATGTCTGTGAAGGCAGTAGATAAAGTGCCCAGCTCTGGCTGGAGAAGGCAGTCACTCCTTCACGCCTGGCCACGCAGCGCTGGGGAGTGTGAGGCACAGTTCAGCTGGAATTTAGAAGCAGCTGTTGCATCAGGGTTTGTTTAAAGGTGTTTTTCTCCAGGAAGTCATTATTTGAAATAAACCTTGCCCATTGAAGAGACACATTTGAGTAGTTACATAATACAGCATTGGGTTTGTTAAACTAGAAAAGCATATGATATTCAAGAGCCTAATCTGGATAGAGAAATAAATATATAAATTTAAATGAAGCACTTATGTATCTTAAAAATCTTTTTTTTTTCTAATCCAAGCTTTAGTGCCTTAGAAGTTTATTTTTCACTATTGAATACTCTTTAAAAAAGCAAACAAACTATACAAAACCCTTGCCTCAGACTGAGCTCCTCAAAATAGATACTTCTCTGTTTAATTAGGATATGTTTTCTTTTAAAACACAGGGTCTTCTTCTTATATATTTATTAATTTGCATTTTCAGAATCAACTGCCCTGTGTGTAGAGGCATGAATACGAAGGTAACGCTATCCAGGCTCAGAGATGATGAATGAAAGAAACCCAGTCTGAAAATAAAGACCAGAAATCTATGGACTTTGAGTAAAGAAGAAATATTTAAATATTAACACTACACAGAAAAGAAACCTGAAACCCTCTAATTTGATGTGCCATTACATGTCCTTACTCAGAGCAAACCCTCAGCAGCAACAGGAGATTGAAACCAATTGTGGCTTTTGTGTTTACCTTGGGGATTTGCTATAATCAGCCATATCCACCAAAAATTGATTCAAAGGCAAAAAAGCAAATGAAACTATAAAATTTTACTTATTAATATTTCTTTGTGTTTTAAGCTGTTATGCTTCACATCTTCTTGATACAAGCGTTGAAATGCTTATTTTTAATTTAACGTGGAATCTCATCTTTCTGCACTTTCAGAAACACAGATTTTGTGATGCATATGTTCAGAGTGGGTGGTGTTAGGTGCAGCCAGGTAACACAAATTTGGATCATAAAGGTTATTTCATGTCGCTTGCACTGAAGGTTGCCATGTATTCCTGTTACAGCAGGGTGAATCAGTGTCTCACACTCTTCTCCCCACACTGTATTGTCAGGGCTGTATTTTTAGGTGGAACATGGCAAATTTAAGTGACACGCCTGAGATCAGAGCAGAAGTCTGTTGCAGTGGAGGAGTTCAGTGCAGAACTGCCAAATTTCCTTCTAACTTTCTTCTTGGTTGCATTCCCCATCCCACTGGAACTACCTTCCATTAGTGGCACAACATATTATGTCTCGAGCAATACACTCATGATTGTGTACTCCAGAAAAGTGTGAATATTATCTGGCAGATAGCTTATGATCAGTGCACATAAGCAGAGCCCAGAAGGATTGCTTCTATTTTCAGCTGTGCTACCACTGCCTCTGATCCATGACAAGGTCGCCTGAGTCAATGAAATCCCTGGCTACTTGTCTCCAATAATTAAGCAGTAAAACTTTTAAATGTGCACCCCAAATTGGGAGGTCACTCTGTTGATTGTCTGTGTAAGTACTTTTGTGGGGAGAATATACCAGTTCCTAAAGGGCTCTTTAACCCAGCCAAAAGAGTCTAATCAGAACTGAGAGCTGGAAGTTTAAAGTTGGGCATGTCTAAATGAGAAGCAAGATAAAGATTTTGAACACTGAAACTGGGTAACAATTTGTAGAAATTATGAAGGTGATGGATTCTGTAGATCTGGAAGTCCTTTGAGGACCTACCTTTCCAGGAAAAATTATCTTAACTGAGAGCTGGTTAGTGGGTTCAGTACGGGAACAACTCCTATTAATTTTCATGTCTGTGGCTGTGGTGGTCTAATAGCCTCTCCTACTGTAGCCACTTGAACTTCCAGCTGAATTATCCAGAAAAGTGTAAAAGATATAATTCAATAGGTTTGTGAAAACTACTGGGATAGAATAACATATTCTAATAACATTCTAATTGGCTATTTTAAAAAAAAAGAATCTACATTTTGATAGTGACAGAGCACTGGAACAGGCTGCCCAGAGAGGCTGTGAAGTCTTCTTCTCTGGAGAGATTCAGAAGCCATCTGGTCACAACCTGATCTGGGGGCCCCTGCTTGAGCAGGGAGCCTGGACTAGTTGATCTCCAGTGATCCCTGCCAATCATATTCTGTAATTATGGGATATCTTGAAAATCTTATAAATATTTTTTATGATTTTAATATAATACATCTTTTGTCTTTAGAGTAAACAGCAGCTTATTCCAGAAGAAATCAAGAGGGGTGGAATTGGAGAAATGCTCAGATGAGATAAGACAGGAACTAGAGGACAGGCCTCAGAGAATTAAGAAATGTGACACCTTTCTTGTAGAAAGGCCCAATGTGTCCTCATTGTGCAGTCAGTCACAACTATTCCAGTAGTTGGCAAATTTTAGATAAAAGTATTTTACGTGAAGAAAGAAAAGATCTTTGCTTAGAAATGCTCTAATGGCTCTGTGAGATTTCTACTGTTTAGCAGCAAATAGACTTCGGGGTGTCCTCTTTTGGGACATTAGCACCTTTTTTAGCTTTGGTGTTGGCCAGACACCACATCTGAGGAATCTGTCCTTATAGACCAACACATCTGTGGGATGTTGTTACCACAGAGGAGTAAAAATTAGCTATTGGATAAATTCCTTCTAAAGATGACTCCAGCTGTCATTCACCTGTGGCTGAGAGGCAAAAAAAAGCGAAAATAGATTTTCTGAATGTGGTTTTGGTCCCCCCCAACACCTTTTCCCCAGTAAGAAATGAACACAATGATTTCATTCATTAACAGTGCTTTTGGAATTCTAGTCTGTATAGGTGATTTGGGTTGCTTTACCACCTTCTAAAACAAACATGAACTGTGATGTAACAAAGACCTTTGAAATCATCTTTGTTACTGCTAATGAAAGCCAGGACAGAGAGCTACCTACATATAGTCACATCATGAAAAAAATCTATCTGCCATTTGGCCACAGTCAGGGAACCATAGCATAATCTATTCTAATATTTTTGGAAGGGATATTTCTGAGATTTCTAAACATGCCTCATGTCTATGTTCTGTCCTGTTAGTCTTTTTTTGCTTTGTTTTTGTTTTTATTTTAAAGTTGGGATCTCTTGCAAATGACTGACATTTTTGCACCATGCTGACTTTGGCACAGGGTTTTACTTCTACTTCAGGTGTTTTTCTGCTTAATGCATGGACTTCTGAAGGAAAAACATGATTGCCTTTGATGGATGGCTTCTTGGAATAGCACTTGTGACTGGTAGTATATGAGTTGTTACTATTGATCCCAACAAGCTGTAATATTTCTATGAAGTGCAAAATGAGTAGAATCAATGACTTCAGATTTCTTCTGAACTGTAAAGTGACAGTGTTTTTCTCTCACATCACCAATTGTCAGGCATTTATTTGTTTCCTGGTAGATGCTTGTTTCCTTGAATAATCCCTGTATAGTATCTTTCTGAGACTCACTGATCTTACATCTTCCCCAATCATTTCATATAATGGTCTCTATGTAATTTCCTCTCGTAGGCCTCCTTGAAGAAGAATTTGGAAGAATTTTAAATCAGGAAAGGCAATGATTCGTAAAGGTTTGGTTAGAGGTTTGTCTTTATTTTTATAAAGCAGCAGCGCAAAATGACTCAGAAGAAGAGGACTTCATTTGTAGAGTGATGAACTGGGGAGAATCACTTAGAAGAAAAATGGAAATGGAGAAATAGTGTGTGCAAAAAGACAAATTGAATTGGGAAAAATAACACTCTGGTTCTGTTCTCTGGGAATTTTGGTAAACAATTATTTACTTGATCTTTTAATTTAATCATTTAAGAGGCCATCGTCTTTCACTGTTAATGGTTTTTGTCATTCTCAGGTATTTGCCACTCAGCATATGACAGTTTTATAAATGTTCTGACATCCCATTAAATATTAGCTAACAGGAAAAAAAACATGGTTTTTGAGGTTAATATGGGAATTCAACAATACCTGGAGAAGAACTAGCATAATTTATCACCTTTTAAGACAGCTGAAGATCTCAATCAGCCACCTGTTTGAAAATGATCATAAGCCATAAACAGGGGAAATTTGCAGCTTTTAAAGTTAATTTTCAAGCTTTTACTCATGGTTAACATTAATTCACTGTCAGTAAGTTGTGAATATTAGGAAATTCTGAAAGGATCAGTTCTTCGTTCTCTTTGAGTTTCTTCTTCCAAATCTCAGAGGACAAGCCCCATGAGAATAGCTTAATTGAATTGAGGATGGGGAAAGTCACCTTAACTGGGCTTTCATCCTGTCTGAAGAAATATTTGAGAAGTCTGACTTCAGCTTCATTTGAACTTTGCAGATGAATCCATTGCTTCAGGTAGAGCAGGGGAAGCAATGTAGTTAAAGTGCAGAAAAGAGTGGACAGCAGCTTCCCAGGATCCTTCAAATATTGGACCTTAGTCAGGAATTGCTTAGTTTTCATGAAACCTGAGAAAAGTCTGAGGGATTTTATTAACATATGGAAGAAGTGTATCAGGACTGTTCTGGTTCAAGTCTTCTCTCACTCAGGACATCTTCCTGAGATTGGCCAAGTTTAGAAAGATCAACACAATTTTAGGAACTCAAGAAGCCACTAAATTAATATTAGGACTATAGGAAGAGAAAAGGAATCACTACAAGGCACTAGAAAAGATTCTGTCTTTGAGGGTGTTTGGTATAATTTACTATGCATGTTTTGGTTTTTCTTAAGGATCAATATAGCTTTTTTTGTTGGAGAGAAAGAAGAGGTGGGGCAGTCATGCAGAATTGGAATTACATATAAAATTCAAACCATTTACAGAATCTGTTCTTATTACTAGTTTCTTTGTAACTAGTCAGAGATGTAAATAACATTTTTGCCATAATTCCTTTATGATGGGTCTTTTGTGGGAGGAGAGCATAACAGGACCAAAGAAACCAGACACACAAACACACACACACGCACACTGAAAGAAAAAAGCACCAGCGTCTTTTTAAGTAAAGGTCTGACAAAAAAATCTAGTTAAACATTAAATTTTATGTTCCAAATGATTTCTTTAAAAATCTATAACACGCAATAAAATTAAAATACATCAATTAAGTAATTTTAAAATCAAAATGTTCCAATCCAGAAATATTTGAATGGAATTGTGTGAAATTATCATGACTTTCTATTAGAGTTTATATAGATCAGATTTTGTTAGGATTGCCAAGTCTTTTTACAACCATTTTGCTGCTTAATAATAGCTTTTTTTAAAGGGCAATTAGGGAACTGAAAAATGGGGATTTTTAAAGGGTAATAGTCATTGCAGGAAATTCTTAGCCTGACATAAATAATAATCAGTCAGCACAGAAAACAAATGAGAGAATAGCACCGGTGAGGCAAGAAGTAATGTAATGTAAAGCAGATGGATTGAATATATGTACTCTGTGATGAGTTATTCTACAGAAGCCAATAGTTACACAACTTAGCATTAAAGGCCTGGAGGATTTAGGATTCATTTAAAGAAGCAGGATGCCATTTAACAAAAAAATTAAAACAAAAAAAACTCCAACCTAAAAAATAATTGACTCCAAGGGAGAAAAGTTTCTAAACTCAGGCTGGCTTTGAAAAATGCAGCAAATTCACAAGGTTTTCTGAAATTACTACCTGACCTGACTTTCAGTGCACATGTAAATAAAAGAATTTGATCTCTTTGCAAAGGAGGAGTTCCCAGGGGATGAGAAGAAGAGGGTCATACTAGGTCATTTAGGAGGCATAATAGCCTTGTTAATATGCAAAGCCACAGGAACTGTGACATTCTGCTTTATTGGTATCACTGGAGGGACTGTTCCAGAGACAGCTCCAGCCTCAAGCAAAGCAGGTAGTGGCCTGGTGTAGCAGAAAACTGAGATTAAAAAAAATGTCTGTTCACCCTTCTGCATACATTAAAACCGTGCAGCCAAGGTTAGAGGTGCCAAGGGAAAAGTTGGGTGGTGCTGGTAGCCTGCCCTTCTGAGAAAGAAGCACAGGAAAAGACAGGCATTTCTCCTTCTAAATATAAGTGGTCATTCTCATGGATGCAGTTAGCAGCAAGTGTCTTCAGTTTCTCACTCCTGCCTTGTGGCAGAAGCAGTCCAGCCCTGGCTTTCTCATTCCCACAAGTGAGGTTTTGGCTAAGTTTTCAAGAAACACTGAGACAGGAGCTCCTGCATGTTTAATTTTAGTAGCTGCTTCCCACGCCATTTCTGCTTCCAGAGCTGGATGTAACATTCCTCTCTCAGGGCCTCTCACCCATCCTCAGCAGAGGGTGACACAGAAGTAACAAAGCTAGAGTGAGCTACTCCATCCACGCGGTACAGCTCAGTACTCAACCCCTGAACCTGCGCTGTCGCTGTTGCAAAGTAGTGGCTTATACAGCAATGACAGTGCAGCCATGCAGCAGCTCAGCTGGAGATGGCTGGGAGTCTGCTTCCTCTGCTGCTTTTGCCAGCTGCCTTTTCCAGAATCAGCAGGGACAGGGGCAGCTTCATTCTGTGCATCTCTGCTACAGTGGATATGACACTCGGGAACGGTACGGTCTTGAAAAATGGCAGATTCAGATAATCCATCACTGCCTTGACTGGTTCTTCATCCTCCACAAGCCTTTAAACTAGATTATTTGAATTAAACCCTGGTTCAGACGTGGAAATCACAACCAGTTGGTGCAAATGAGTACAAGTAAGTGTCATAACCCCCTATCCCATTCCATATTATAGGTATCTTCCTCATGATATTGTACTGACAAAAAAGGAAGCCAGAAATAGAAGTGCTGGTAATTGAAATGAAGTGTCACTGAGGATGAAAGTGGGGCCAGAGAACCATTTTGTTGCAATTTCAGTAGAGACTTCTAAAGTGACAGGCAAAACCCATTTATATTAGGCAATACAACAGTTTACAGCAGATGGCAAATAGGCTTTATCACTATCACAGGGAAAGCCCTGCTTTGGACTTTCTTTGGGTTTTTTTGCCACAGACTGCATCGGTTTCAGGTGGCCATGCACAATGGGAAAGCTGAAAATAGGACAATGAAGGAATGATGACCTGCGTAACACACTGGCTACTCCTCATACTCTTGGAGATACAGTTTATTACCCCCTATGCTTGACATTTATTGTTGCTGCCTGCTTCTAAGATTCAGCACTGTGTTCTTCTTTTTGCAGTATAAAAAGCTGAAGTTTTCCTTTCATTTCTCATCACTTGCTTCTCAGAACAAATCTCTCCTTCCTGACCTTTTTTGACAAGAATTTCAGGGAGTCCTGTACTCAACAGGTTTACAAGCCATATTGCTTTTAAAGACTTACTGGGGAGGAGAGGAGGAAATGAGGAGGGGGAGCAAACTGCAGGTGAATTCTGTAGACAAAAACATAGCCATAAAATGTGGACATGCAGATTTTATCTTTCAGTATATTCTAGAAAATATTAAGTCAGGAATGGATATTGCTTTTATAAAAGGGAAGTGTAGTTTTCCCTTTATATTTATGTGGGCATATTATTATTTCCTTTTATATCACCTTTTATATTTGAAAGGCTCATAAGGTGCTTTATGTACTCACTCAAAGGCAATATGAATAATATTTCACTCATTATAAGATGCAAGTCTGGTGTGAGTGATGTGGCCAGGGTTTCATTGTCCACCATGAAGATAAAGCTCAAGATAAGAGGTGAAAGGGAACAGTCCCTTAGCTGTGCCAGTACCTATTGGTGGAGGGCTATTGATGGCTGTGTTGATTAATGCTTACCCTCTGGATCTGGTTGAGTTTCTACAGCAAGGTAATGTAAGCAGGCTGAAGTCAGAGGACAAAGCATTTGATATGTTGGTTAGAAGGAGGAGGGAAATTGAACCATGCAATTACACACTTGAGTATTTTAGGAAAGCATTAGTTTGGAATTTGCAATATTGATGCCCTGAAAAATCCAGTCTTCATTACAGGCCTGCACAGTCAAGAGGATGCCTGCTAAGTTTTCATTCCAAAGAGGTGCAGCACCAGGAAAGTTTGGTTATGGGATTCAGCTGTAGCACTCATGTGCCCACTGTTGTTATTCCCAAGAAGCAGCAACTCTGTCCCCCACACAATGTAACCCCATCCCGCAGCAAAATTTCAATCACAGAGCTGGAGGGTTTTCCAAGGATCACCTTGCTGAAAGGAGGGACAGCACCTAAATCAGTCCTGGATGGTGTCAAAATAATCTCCTGAAGATTCCCAGTCACTGTGATTTTCTCCACTTTCTTTGGCACCCAGTTCACCTTCTGTGTGGTGCAGGGATCTACAAGCAAATGGAACTGCCAGAGTCAGCAAGCAAGAGGGTGCTTGGCACCAGACTCCTAGTGCAGGAAAAAAGTAAACTTGTAAACAACAAAGTTCATGCACCCAGCTTTCCTCTGTCTTAACCAAACTTGGCTTTCTCTGGCACTGACTTCCCCAGGGCACTGCTTCACGAAATCCTTCCCATCAAAATTCTGGGCATTCTCAGGAGCATGTGGTAACTTTTTATAATTCATAATGTGGATTTATCTCTACTCTCCTGTTTAAATCAACCTTTTGAAATAAACATAAAGGAAAACAATGATGTGCCAGGAAGAGGATATCATTAAGAGATACTGTGTGTAATTGACTCAGTGGGATCTTTCAAGTACTTTGGAAAGAATAAAAAAGGAAGACATAGTGGGCACATAAAACTCTCAGGGTTACAATCTTCATGAGATAATAATCCAGCCAAACATCGAAGACAAGCACTGATAGGAGGCATTTTTATAATATGTGTGTATAGTTTTGTATATATTAAATTACTTTGAAACTTGTAACTATTATGTGGGCACTCCAGTTCTGAAGATGCAGGGATTTCACCTATGCCAAGGTAAATCTGGAGTAATTCTGCTTGGAGGGGTATGAATAGTGGCAGAATAAGAGTCAAGTACTGGACATTTTCTTTTAACTCAAGGGTCAAATCCCCAGGTGGCATAAAGAAGGGTATTTTCCTGTAATTTGAAGGCTCTGATGGTCTGAAATATCAAAAACAGGTCAACTAAGGTAACTCCTGATTCACACAGATTCAGAAGAGCTCTGTCAATTTTATGCCCTCTAAATGAAAGAAAAAAACCCTCATATAAATTTTTCTCTTGTTTACATTGAGGAAATCCTGCAAATAAATGGTGCCTGTCAATGTAACTGAGTAATTATTTTGCTGAGGGGTTATAAGTTGCCCTTTGGTGTAAATCAGAGTAGGGCTTAACCCCTTTAGACAGCTTTAAAAATAAATGAACCAACCTTTCATCTAAAGCTGCAGAGCAAATCCCTTCTTTCATTTTTCAGTCTCCTCTTACAAAGAGAAAAAGCAGAAGCATTAATGAGCTAGTCAAATATTCAAACCTTGCCAAGGGAGAAAGGATCCTTCAGTCATCATGAGCTCAACCTGATAAATCCTTTTTAATTAGTGTATATGCTAACATTGTATAAAGAAGCCATGAATCAGAGACCCCACAAAGCAAAAGTAAAGAAGAAGTACATCATGAGCAAGAGGAATTGGAGCCCAAAATATTTCCATTCTGGCTTTCAGAGAGCAGAGAAAGCATGCTTATTAATTGGTTAAGTCCATCATTAATAAGCTCTCAGCTATGCTCAGTCTGTTCCCCAGCACTTTACACAATGTCTGCACAGTAATATGCAGATAGAAGGGGCATTTTCTGGTAGCTGATAAAGGAGCAGCAAAATGAGAAAGTTGAAAGGGAGGAGTATAATAAATGTACTTCTTATTCTGGGTGGCAATTCTCAGCTACTCAGTGAAGGGATTGACTCTGTTGGGGGATTTCTCCATGGAGACCTTGTTCCTCCCCTCCAGGAATATGTTGGTGTCTTTGGGACTGTCACACACTGAGGCAGTGGGCTACCATTGGAATGTCCAGCTGCTGTCTCTGGATAATCCCAGATTTCTCATCTCAGTACTGAGTATACTGACACACTTGAAACCTTTAGGCTAATTGCTTTGACTCAGCTTCCCAGTCAGCCCAAGAGACCTCACTGGAAGTAGAAATACCAAATGGTGACTAAAAATAAAAAGCATTCACAAAAAAGGCTTAAATTTGCTATTTCTTTATCTCAAAGATTAAGACCTGTATGCCTCTGGATGAATTTGACTGCTAATTTTGGAGCCTTTTGCAATCTAATTTTCCCTGCTGTTAGGGTGAATAATTTGTTGAAAGGGTGATCTCATAAAATAAAATAAATCAAATAATTAAATTCTATGCAGAAGACAGTCATGAAAACAAGGTTCATAATAAAACTGTGAGCTGGTAATGTTGAAAAGCCTGCGGTACATCATGGTGAAAGACAACCTGGCAAAAGGGGCAGATTTTGGGATATTGTATATTGATGTAGCTCTTCTGCTTTTGCAGAAAATACACAAGTTAAACCATGTCCTCAGCTGGCATGTGAAACTCTGTAAGGATCATAAGAAGTGATGAGGGCAGCCCACAGTGACTAGAAAGGTTGTTTCCTTTAAAATAAAATCCCCTCTCAAGCAGTAACACATCAGTTCAATTGATACAGCCTATATCTCACAGAAATTTAAAGTAATCATTAATCTTTTCCCTAATAACTAATGTGCTTGGCAACTCTTGCTTCTCTTTTAAGAAATAACAGCTGTAACATAAAGCTCTTACTATTTTACAGATAGGTGGCAGCTTCTATCAGAGGTGGGAAAAGCAGTTTCTAACATTTAATTTTTCTGAGCTTCAGTAATGTTCTTGCTGAGCTGTTATTTTGCTGTTAGGCCTGGAAGAATATGTGAAATGCGATTTGGATATGTTTGCCATATTTTAAAATAGTTTCCTTAGGATATAATCAAATTCCTTTGGTGTCTTGCTCCCTGCCATCTGTTACATCATCACAATACTGTAACATGTTCAGCAACCCCGAGTTTTAGAAGCTTGACTGACAAGGTCTGTGATCTTAGAGGCTGAGACGGAGAAAAGGGTTCTTCATAATTCCTCAACACTGATGTGTTAGGAGAGGTAGATAAGACTTATTATGCTTTCATATCATTCTCTCACTTATTCATCACTCTTTCTCACCAGGGCTGTGATGAAGTCAGTGTTGACAGACACTAAACACAGTCAGATTTTTCTGTATAAGATGGGGCATTGTCTGATGAAAGCAGATGAAAGCTGATATTTCCCAAACCTGAGAAGAAACCACACAGAAAATCAGTGATGGATTCTTCTGGAGTTAAAACCATGCCTTTCCAGTGAATCTCCAATCACTCAAGAGAAAGCAGGACACAAACCTCTCCAGGCAGACAACTCATGGAGCACAGCTCTTAGAAAAGATGGCACACAACCACCTTCTATTTGTGAGGAATAGTTAAGCAGGTCATCAAAAACTGCATTCAAATCATACTCTAAGTGGAAGTTTCTCCTTCAGAAGCAGAGGAATTGTGCATAGGATTTGCTTGATATGAGGCACAGATCTATGCTGACCATCAGAGCTAGCTGTTGTGAGGAGTTTGTGAGTGCCAATGCCACACCAGGACAGTCACCCAGAGGAAGGCATGTGGGTGCATACCTGGGTTTCTGTTTTCTTCCATAGTAAGCTATGCACACAGAGGAAGAAAGGAGGAAGCAGACTGAAGCTTGGAGACAGGCAAGAAAAGAAGACAGAAGCACATGAGTGGAGACAACACATGAGTGTGTTAGATAGACCATAAAGGACAATGACTCAGGGATTTGAGGCATGGATGGGCCATTTTTGAAGTTCTAGAAAGGCTTTTCTGGTGCTGGAAAAGTGAGGAGCAAACTACTCCAGCTGAGTAGTTTACAGTGATGTCATGGCCGCACACAAAGGGTTCTTTGGAGCCTCCAGCACTGCATCTGGGCACCAAGAGGAGAATCCAGAGAATGGGAAATGTGGGTCTGAAGGAGTGGCTGGTAAGGGGGCCTCCTTGAGTGTAGCAATGGAATAAGAGGGAAATGAAAGTGTTTGATAGCAACAAAGTCTGAGAGAGAGGGGTATCTCAGAGTACTAGGAAAAAGCACACATTATAGCTCACATTAACAATGATGTTTTTAATCCATCTCTCTCCCACTCAACCCAGGTTTAAAAAAATAAAACAGAAGAGGTGAAGAGTGCTTTTTTCTGCAACCTAAATTCTCTGGGATAATCTGTATTAACAGGGCATGGAACGGCTCATAAAAGGAAAGTATAACAGATATGGCTCAGTGAATTATTTAGTGCTCCCTTGCAATACAGAAAATTCATAAACTGGGTGATTAGGGGCACTGGACAGAAATCATAGGAGAGATTAGCTTTACAGCTCTTATGCTATAGAAACCTGACATACTGCTTCTCACAGATGGAAATGTTGTCCTTTGCTTGGATACTCTGCTAAGCTTCAAACTCCATAAGAAAAAGTCAAGTTGGTACATGTTTTGAAAACTGGATAAGAAATGTGGGTCTACTCTCATTTATTCTAAAGCTTTTTCCATGATGGCACTAAAGTGGGCTATAAAGAAAACATAAATGCAATTTATGTCCATTACATGTAAAGAGGGATGAGTTCAAATGGCAATCCAGCCATGTATCATCACATTGCAGAACAGTAAATGGCATCCATTATGGGACCGTGACTCTGTCCAAGGCACTGAGACCTTGCTATGCCTGAGAAATCCATGAGAAAAGGTGGGTTTTTTTTTTTTTATCTCCTACATTCCCATTGACTAAGAAATCTTTTTTTTCCCCTCATGGTTATGTTCTATTATATTCCTGTAGTAGCACTTTAGATTAACAGCCCAGGTAATTAATATGGAATCCAAGTGAAAATGCTATAGAAGCACTTGTGACATTCACATTAATAATGGAGGGTTCATCAAAATTAATGGTATTACAGTAAATACCAAGAAAATTAACTGTGATTGGCTCATTATTTTAAATCATGCTCCCATCTGCGACTGACTCTTCTAGATGGCTGTGTGGAATAGGTATGGTGATGATTCAGAACTTGGAACCAGAATGCAAACAGAAAGCACGATGAGCTGTGATCAGCTCTAGAGAAAGTCTTTCATTGTATCTCTGGTGCACTTTGCTGTAAGGCCTTCTTTCCTTTGGAAGCCTCCTTTCCTCACTTCCCTATCCAGTATATCTGGATGTTATGGAAGTATCATAACAGATATTTTATCTGTAAATAGGAGGAGGCTCCAATATAGTTAAAGTCTCTGTGTGCAGTGCTGTAGTTGCATTAGGAGGCAATGTCTACTTCAACCAGCTTTGAGTCTAAATTCATGTGGGGATGGTGTATAAGAAAGAAAATTAAGATAGAGAGTGATTATCATGTGGACTGTCTTGACAGAGCCACTTGGAAAAACAGGTCTTATATTCAAGTCTTTTGGGTCATTATCCAGTATTCTGTCAATCTGAAAATACAGTCCATCACTATCACAAATATATAGAGAATATCTTTCTGGATAGAAGTACTATTCCATCTCATTCTTTTTGAATGTCTAACATAGAAAGCTTGTGTCTGCTTGTTTTACAGAAACCTAAGCAAAGCACCTCAGTTTTATCCACTAGTTAAAAAAAAAAAAATGTATTGAGGCAAATAGGCAAAAACAGAGTTCAGGTGCCCCAAAAGTGAGACACTTGGGAAAGTGAGAGAAAAAAGGAGTTTCAACTCAGAAAGCATAATAAAATATGAAAGGTTGCAGAAAGAAATCCATGTTGCAGCAGCAACACAATTGTGCGGAATCAAGAAAGCCCATATTTTCATTTAGCAAAGTTGTGTTTGTTGTTTTCCACCTCTCATTTTCATGTTGAGTAGAAAAACATATTAGATAAACAGTCACCTGAAGTAAATATTTGTAACTTTACTTAACTGGGAAACTTATTTTTGGTATGTTACAGAAATTAAAATGGCAGGAGGGTTGGAACTAGATGATCTTCAAGGTCCCTTCCAACCCTAACCATTCTGTGTTTCTATGTAGGAAATTAAACATTTGTTGTAGGTAAAAGTAATGGCAATTAAATTTTTTAAAAAATGGAAATAATGGAGGAAATAACTGCCTATGTACTTATTGAAGACATTGCAGAAATGACCACTGCAGCGCTGTCTCATCAGGCTAGAGGCTTTGTTGTTACAAGGAAAATGCCAAAGACTAAGGTACACCCCAATTTATTGATACCACCATGAACTTCAGTGAAGCTGTTCTGATTTATGCCATTTTGAGATCTCACTGAGAAGCTAGGGTGTTGAAAACAGACTTTGCATGAACTGAAAATCCACAGCAGTTTGGTTCAGTGATGTCTGTGTTCTTTCCCTGGTGCAAATTTTTCCCCTAATGCCCTTGAGGTGTCATTAGTCCTCTCCCCATTGACACTTGCTGAAAAGTGCCTCCAATCTGCATATAAATGATGCAGAAAAAAAATAATAGAAAGAAATCATAGTCACTCCTGAACTAACTTTGGGCTTCATTTTAACATTCAGATTTAACAAAATACCTCTTTTTGTAAGGAAGTTTGCTCTTTTTCTTGTTTTAAATTACATTTTTTCAAAGAGAGAAATGAGTTTTCTGCTTCTGTTGAAGTCGAAGCAGAGATGACAAAATGAACTGCCTAGCCTTTTAGCAGGAAACTTTACATTTGAAAATACCATTCTGAATAGAAGCTAGGAATTTGTACACACTCATTTATCTTAGAGGCCATGAAAGCAGTACCCTCCATTCCTGTCTGGAGAGAAGGAATGAGCTATCCCAGCAGTGATATTGCTGCAAATTGCAACTAAACATAGGAGATTTTGGAAGTTTATTACCATGGTCCATTTCAAAGACAAATAAATATTTCTGCTCTAAAGCCTGCTCTGGAACAGGAGGGTCTGTGTCACTTAGGTGGCAGAGGGATCCTTCGTTTTTTCTGTTGCCACTAAGCTTGTTTTGCATCTTTAGTGGAACCAACAAAAACTGACCAAGAAAACCATTAAGGCTAAATCTGATCTTCTGCAATCACTGTTCTGCTAGAAAATATTAAGGGGTCTGAAGATGGAAAGTTGAAAGTGTGGTAGATGGGGCTATTGACTGATGCTGTGGGTAATACACAAATTGGATAAAATAGCATGTGGTGGGTGTTGCAGTTGTGTGGGTGAGACAGCGACAACTCAGTTTGCCTATGCCATAATTCATCCTGTGATAATGATTGTGTTTTTATCAGAGGCTGCTGAGGGGCTCTGATTAGTTCACTAGTGCACATGAAGAGTTTTCAGCATCTCCTGAAATCATGACTGTCTTTTACAAGGCACACAATTCTTGGTGTCAAATTAATCTGCAGCAATAAAGGACTAGTCTGCACACCTCTGACATACTATTGATGCCACGATGATTTTTTTGCCTTTTCTTTTATACTCCTGTTATACCTATTTACAACTTCTGCATTCTTAGTGGTTTTTGCCTACATTCTTGGACTTGTTTGTTCAGCTAGAAGACTAGACATTTTAGAAGCTTCGGAGGTAGAGGATAGTTTGCCCCAGACCCCAAGGTCCTCTCCAGAACACATTCTGTAAACTGAGATAGAACCATCCAGGGGAAGGCTCCTTGGGGAGGGCGGGGGGGGGGGGGGGGGGGGGCTCATTCAAGCCTCTCATTGGGGAATCCTTGATAGATATGCTAATTAGTAATTATATCAGATCTGTTGGGGGTGGGCATTGCAGAGTGCATTTTGGTGCATTTTACCTGGACGTAGTGCACCTAAGGATCCTTAAAACAAATACCAAGGTAAAATCCCTTTTTTCCTTCTAACCATGTTTGACTCTCGACTTTAAGACCAGGAAAAGGCATCACTATATCTGTAAACCTAAGGACAGACTGCACATGCTTTGTGGAAAAAAACCCAAGCACTTCAAACCTCTTTTTAGCTTCATCTATTGATTAATTTATGTTTATTTAAGGATTCAGAAACCATGTAACAGGGAAAACAGGCAACTTCTGGTTGTCCATTCTGATTAAATGCTGCCTCTGCCTTTAATAATCCAGGGGAAAAGGGGGGGATAATAGTGAGCTTCTGCACTATTATTTAGCATATAAAATGGATTTTTGAGGGGAAAATTAAAACATTTTACAAAACAACTCTTCAGTAAACCATGACTATCTTCTACACCTATGCATACACATGTGTACACACGTTTGTATAAGGGAAAAGGTTGAAAAGGAATCTGCAAAAGATAGCTCAGGTGGCCAGGAGGACTACTAATATCAGAAGTCTCTTTATATGTTGGTATCATGCTAATGCTTGCAGCTTTGTAAATCATCTATCTACATCAAGCCAAATGAATGAATTACAAAGAAACAGAGACAGGAGAGATGGGACTTGTTCCTTAAAAAAAAACTTTCAAAGAAGCATAAGGACGATGTGCTAAACCACTAAGATTATTCTGAATCAGATGAACTATTCTTATTTCCAGCAGGTGTATTTAGTCCTTAAAATTAGGAAAGTGGGATTGAGACAGTCTTTTCCTTTTACAAAGCCCACTTTGTCAGTGAGCCTAAAGTTGGCTCCTGTGAGTCTGCCCTCAGCATCTTCAGTGCTGGGCTTAGGTTCTTACTGGATTGAACCTATAAATAGGACATCAGACTTGGCAGAGTTCCCTGCAAAGGCACCGGGATGATCCACTTCAAAAGATCAACATCTTTGCTGCTGCTTAAAATGCTTCTTTTGGGGAAGGGGTAAAAGCAGTCACCTCCTGACTTGCTGATCCAGTGAAGAGCATGATCCATGATGAAGGCCAGGCCCGTGCAAGGAAAATAACCCAGACACAGAGACACGATCCATGATAGCTGTGCCTCTGAGAACTGCCAGAGGAGGTGAGAATGAGAACCTGTGTCCTTTTCCCCCAAACATACCATTCAGATTCATTTGAAGGGGAATTCACACATTCTGAGCTAAAGACCCTGTCACCCCTGTGAGCCTAACCATCAGCAGCACAGCCATGTATGGTTTGCCTTAACAGAATCATATCTAGCAGAAGAAAATGATTACATATACTTTCTCATTTTCAAAGGAAACTATTAGGATAAAATCTCATCTTTCTTTCTTCCATCCTCTTCAGGTGCAAAGATTATGGGGGTGAAGTATCAATTTATCAAAATCCCTCAACTACAGCGCAATTAACTTGAACCGAACAAGAGAGATTTTTCCTGTGATTTTGTATTACAGTCAACCTAAGTATGAAAGGAAACAGTGTAAGGAGAATACACCATGTGATGAAAGTTAATATTCTAGAAGATAATGAGATGTAAATTGCTAGTTGGAACAATACCTACAGGCTCAACTCTTCATACCTTTTTTTTAGCCAAAGATAGGGGTATTTTTATGTATTAATAATTTTCAGTTCTTGAGCTCTTTATAAAAGAGATCAGTAGCAAAATGCCTTTGGTTTTCAAAGGAAGAAACTGAACCCAAAAGAGATATGATATGCAGAACTCCTTAGCAGACCAGATACTTATCATAATACCACAGATTTGCTGAGTTTCCTTTTAAGTTCTGAAGTGTAATGGTTTTCACACAATGGGGGTGTTCAGCCTGAAGAACAAAAGGCTCTGGGAAGACCTTGGAACCCCTTTCAGTACCTGAAGGGGATCCAGGAGAGCTGGAGAGGGACTTCGGACAGGGGCCTGGAGTGATAGGCAAGGAAGAATGGCTTCATAAAAGGGTTAGATAGGATATTGGGAAGGAATAGTTCCCTGTGGGGGCGGTGAGGCCCTGGCACAGGTTGCCCAGAGAACCCATTTCAAAAATCCATTTCAATCATTTCAAAAAATGGATTCAGTATAAAAACCAGAAAAGGTTGTTCTTCTTTCAAGGGAAGCTGAGAGAAAACAAAAGTACTAAAGTTAAGCATAACTTTTTACAGGTGCTGGAAGAGGAGATCTGCACATTTACTATCCCTTCAGAATCCGTATTTCAGGACGTTTTAGGCAAGGAAAACACCCTGAGGAAAACCAAGCAGTGTTTGGGAAGAACTGGTGTCAGTCCAATACTCAGATGCAAATAAAATGCAAGAAGCAGTCTCTGATGTTTGTAATTTGCTGACTCCAAAGTCCAATCCTGATGGAACTTACAACATCCATCAGTCATTTACTCTTGTTTGTGCATTTCCTATTTATGCTAAAATAACACATGAGACAACAAACGAGGCTAGTATGGTGTAAAGTCCTTGTAAACCCAGTGAAACCAGAATAATTCTGTTTATGATATTAATCTGGATGATTTACCAGGCATCCCACCCCACACACACCCTTTACAGAGAAAAAGGCAACCATTAGTTGAAGTGAGACACATTCTGCTAGTAAAAAAAGTTGAACCAAACCCCTCCTCTGATGAGAACATGCCCACAGATGGAGGTGGACCACATATTTTCCAGTCAGACTTCTCAGAATTATCAAGATTTCTTTGCTTGCAAAGGCCAATTTGGCTTACCATAGAAAGCTGTTTTGAGTGTGACTGATATATTAATTCCCTTTAAAAAATTAAAACTCAAGGCATGATAATGCAAGAGGTAAGTTTTGATCTGAGAACATTATCTGTCCTCTCAGTCTGCACTACTCATCTTCCATACTTCTGATTTTAGTCTTACATGGTCATCAATACTCTATCCTTGATCATCACATCAAATCTTGCTTAACATTACATCCTACTCTTTGAGTGTGACAAAATTCCCTAAATTTAGCAGTGCAGCCATGAACCTCATCAGGATCAGCACAACTCAATCATCCCAGTGATCCCATTTCAAACCCAAAATCAGCAAATAAACTATCCAAGTGTAAGCATGCTACACTTTCATGTGCACACTCATCCTGTACAGGTCATTTCCTCCAGTTTAAGCTCCCAAAAAACACAGCTACAGAATGTTTCTGTAGCCTGTTGCTGTTTCCATCACATCTTTTCTCTGTATTTTTCAGTTCCTTCTCTCATCAAAATGCACTCATGTTAGGGCTCAACCTGCTCCTCTCCACCTAGTCTTATTCAGCACTAAAAGCTTGACTCACTTTTCATCTATGATAACTGATTTTTGATATTACATCTTAAAAACATCACTTTATCCCCCAGCACAAGGGGCATTGGAAGGGAAAGTACAATCTCATAACACCTGCAAGATGTCACTATGTCTTCTTCCTTCAAATTATTATTTTAAAATCTGCACTTGAATTAAAAACCTAAATGATGGAATTATAGCTGGGAGTATAGCAGGGCATCAGAATAGGAATGTGAAAGTCATCTTAAATGAGCTGATTTGGAAAATAAATTGAGGGAGACGTGCACAGGAATAATGAACTGCAAAAGCTGCAAAATGAGGAACACTTGCATCCTTCTGCAGAAAAGAAACTTGATTTATCTAAACTATGAATATCAATATGCATGAAGCATGCTCAGCTGTGGAGATACAGGTATGTATCATTTCACTGTAGTTGTTAAAATACAACTGGAATATATCTAATTTTGAACACCACAGTTTAAAAAATAGGGAAAATTGGAGAAACTCTACGAAAACAAAAGGGGGCTTATCAGAGATCTAAAATATAGGAAAGGCTGGAATAACTGGGATCAGTAGGGAAGACTGAGGAAAGCATTTAATTCTTCAAATACACCTAAGAGGCTGATGCAGAGAGGTAAGTTAGAGTAATGTTCACTAGGCACTAGGAAAAACTTCCTGGCAGGAAGTGTTGTTAGGCACTGGGAGAGACTGAAGCTTTCAACTGGTTGGTTATTACCCAACAAACCCCTGCCAGAATTCACACTGCTATATGTAAGGTGATGGGCAAAATGGGATCAGCTCTATTTACTGTAATATCATATTTCTGAAGAAACTTCAAATGGAGGGTGAAGAGTTCCTTTAACCAAGGCAATGAGATGTCTCTTGGCAACAAAAAGAGCATATTTGCTCAGGTGGCTACACAACAGCACTCCATTTCTGGACCACAATAGGAGAACTGCAGTGGGAGATTTCCAGGCATCTGGGAAGTGCCCAGCACTCACCATACCCTGGAACATGGTAGTGCATATACAGAACTATTTCTGTGATCTGGCAACTAAAATCTCATCTGCCTTTTATGCTGGAGTGTTTAAATCATAACCTGTTAACCCAAAGTTTGCAAGAACTCCAAGCTCCCACACAACACTCCCACAGGAAGTGGAATCAAATGCTCCCTTTTCCCCACTAACAGAGGAAATTCTCCTGATATTGAGCACATGAGGGAACAGAAGGCCAGATTCAATAATTAACTACTCACATCTGAAAATACTGCAGAGCTCCAAGCTGTGTGTTTTCTTGTTTCAGCCCTCTCACATGATCATCTGTTCTGGCATGAATTCTCAGTCCAGCATTTGCATCTCCCTGGTAATACCCAGAGTTGAGCACTGAATGCTCTTCTTCGTCTTTCTCCTCCTCCTCTTCTTCCTCCTCCTCCCCCAGCTTTTCCCATTTGTGCTGGGATCAGCTCCAGTCACACTAAATACCTACCTCTTCTTCCCCATAGTAGCAGTTCTCTGCCTACTTCATCTACAGCCAAGCAGGAAACAGCAGTGACTCATTTACTTTTGCCTTTTAAATGGTCCTGGGCTAATCCTGGCTCTTTTACCTTATCTTTGAGGTTCAAGGAAAGATGAACTTGGGCTGACAGATAAAACTGTGCTCAAAAATGTTCATGTGGTAATAGTGCCTTGCTGTCTGGAGAAATTAAAACACCCAGTTATAGCAGCAGCAGAGTTTAGGGTGTTCACCCACCTAAACCCTCTTTTAGTGTCAGACACAGCTTTAGGTAACAGGACACACAAAAAATTCTTGTACCTAAAATGAACAAATTTGATTATTTTCTTATCATTTCAAAACATGGGAAAAAAAGAGGCAGTGTTTGATGGAAGAAGTATTTTTCTTATGAATTGTTAACTATATGAAAGAATATATATTTATTTTCCTTACTGTTCCAGACACTGTGCTGGTAGGAAAACTAAAACAGATATGTGGAAATTAAAAAACCTCAAAGTTTATTATGTCCTGAAGTCTGATGAAAAGAGAGAAAAACACCTGTACCCCTATAGCCATCACCCATTTCAGGTCAAAATTCTGGTGACTATTATGACCCTTTTTTTTTAAATTACTTTAGGGTGATCCTTAAAGGTCCACATAGCACTCTCTTCTCTAACTCTCTGCTAGCCTGGGTGCGTGGGTCAGTGCTAAGTTTGGACTCTATGAGCAGTGGCTTCTCAGCTCTGCTGACAGCCTGCATGTAATTTCCTTGACTTCTGGCCTGGAACAGGTTATTGGTGAAATTTACTCCTGTCTGTTTTGGCACAGAGAGTCAGCAGCAGAGCTGGTACAAGGATTTACAGTGAACTTAAGAGCATGAGGTCAAGCTGAGCTGTGGCCCTGAGATGGAGCTGATCTTTTTCTCCTCTCCCCTTCCCCTGTTCAGACAGGGGCCCAGAGAGGAGGGTAGGTCAGAAGCTGCAGGCCACCTCTAGGCAAGCTCCTTATCCTTCAGCTTTTTTTTTTTCCCAGAATGTATCTTTTGGATATGTCTTTTGATAATCCTTGTTTTCCCATCCATGTGAACAGCACTTTGACCCCAGCTGTAGGCTGCTGACATAAATCAGACGCCAAGACAGAGCCCAGCCCCTTGCTGCACTCAGTGTTCTGCTGCACCCACAGGGCCTCTCTGCCTGAATCGATTCATCATCTGCCCATCTTCAGTTCAGAACAGCCAGAGCTGCTGATATCCTCTGTCTCTGCCTGTGGCTGTATTTCTGCAGGCTGTGATCATCTCAGATCACACACACACACAGAGGTCAGGAGGCAGAGCAGCAAACCCTCCCAAAGCCCAGGGGTGCTGCAGGTGTCAGCAGTGACAAGCCAGTAGGCTACAGGATGGCCCCTGTGCCACAGGAGGACACAGAGGAGAGCTGTACTGTCAATATGTCTATCAAGAGAGCAAAAAGCCATCCCTTGCTGCTACTAAATATTGCAAATCCCACATGCTTGCTTTCCAAAGAAGAGCTATGGAGGTGGTGAAGGATATGGAGCACAAGTCTGAGGAGGAGTGGCTGAGAGAGCTGTGGGTGCTTAGTCTGGAGAAAGGAGGTTCAGGTGTGACCTTATCACCCTCTACAACTCCCTGAAAGAAGGTTGCAGACAGGTGGGGTTTGGTTTCTTCTCCCAGGTAACAAGTGATAGGTCAATGCAAAATGGTTTCAGCTGTTTCAGGGGAGGTTAAGATTGGATATTTGGAAACATCGTCACAAAGGACTGCCAAGCACTGGAACGGGCTGCCCAAATCACCATTTAAAAGATGTGTAGGTGTGGCACTTAGGAAGATGGTTTAGTGTTTGGACTCAGTGATCTTAGAGGTCTGTTCTTACCCAAATGATTCTATGAGTCTATATGTCCCACCCATATTCACCAGCTTGCATTTTCCTAGATGAGTTTGTGAAGGAGGAAGGACCTTATGTGATGTGACTGGTTCAGAGAGGGAGGCTGGAGCCCTCTTTTCTACCTCATGTCTCAGCTCAGGCAACAAATCACCCTTTCCTGAAGAATTACCACATATAAACCCAGATTTTTCCTGATTGGTTACAAATCCAAACATCCCAATCTAAATGTTTAGGCAGCTGATTCAGAGGCTAAAAAGAGCAGTTACTGAAAAGTTTTCTTGTGATGGGAAAGGAGCAGGGATGATATCCCCCCAGCTGTGAGCTGGGACATTAAATAGTCTTTGGAGGGAGCTGTTTCTTGCACTACACCCCAGTTCTGCAGAGGCAGCAACTCAATAATACAAAATGTTCAGATGTTCAATCTAAATGGATTTTTTTTTTTTTTATTTAGCAATGGGTAAAGCACCTCCTGAGCAATTCCTACCACCATGGGAATGGGACAGCTTAGGGGTTGCTGCACATTTCAGGGAACAGAGTAGAAGCATCAACTAAACAAATGCATTGCCCATAGAAATGTGAAATAACATTGCTTCTACTTGCACAGAGTTGGATTTTGCTCTCTACAGTATTTCAGAACCATAGAAGGCTCATACTACAAACAGACACTGCAGCCTGGCTTCCCTACTTTACCATAGCAGCTAAAATCTCCCAGGTCTTGTTTTTCATTAACCTGTCATCCTGCCTCACTATATGTCATCTATCTATTGCACAAGAAGCAGGAGGAGTTTCCTAATAAATTCCCATTTCTTGTCACATGTGTACCTCCAGAAAGGGAAATCCACAGTCTGCATGCCAGCAGCTCCATCCTGCATCCCATCAAATGCCTTCTGTGCCTCTGTCACCCTGAGTGCTATCACTCCAAAAGGGGAGACTGCATTTACATAACCTGCGAGAAACTTAAAATTTTGGCTCATATCCTTCAAAAATGTCAAATCATTGACTTTCCTAGACTATTAACAGACAGAGGCACTCAGAGGTCAGCCTATGCTGCTCAGCTGAGCCTACTCTCACCTGAAATTTGCCTAGGCAGGCAATGTACTTGAAGGTAGGTATATCAGGGACAAATACAGCTGAGGTGGTTCTGAATATCTTGGACCAAAGAGCGTGCATTTACCCCAGAGCAGCAGTGCTGGAACTCAGCTCTGTCTGCACACATGCACAGAGGTGTCTTCTAAAGACTATTATCTCATAATTTTCTAAAATTATTTTCCAAATGATTCATTTTACTAGTGATATGCAGTATGAGACAAGGACCCATGAAGGCTCATCATAATTCTTCCTATCAGATCTGTGAAACTGCCTGAGGAAGAAGTGTGAAGCGGGAGCTAAGAAACAAAACTTGCCAAAATTTGAGACCAGACATGCAAACATCATTCTGCCATTGTATTTGAGTGGTTTAATTCACCACAGAAACAAAATGCTGTGAATGGGGAGATATCAGAAATGTCAGAAGCTGAGCATATTGGAAGTTAATATAGAAGGGAGCAAGGTACATATACATGTGATATATATATATATCTGTATGTGTGTTTTTATACATATTTATACCTGACAAGGTTACTTGGGAAGTTGTCCATCTCTTTCAGTCCCTGCTCTTCCTGTACTGCTGCTTTTTGCATCAACATGAAATGGGGCAGAGCACACAGAGTTGTTCCAGCTTGGGATACATTTAGGTAGCCTCATTGCTGGGGGAGTAGCAAGCATTGCATTTCAAATTGCCCTCAGTGGCAAACCCCTGCATTAAGGTAATCACACAAGACTTGAGCTAAACAAGGAAAATTAAGAGGAAAAGCAGTAAATCTTCTTTATATGAAGGGTTTACACGATGCTCAAACAGTATTGTACACAAGATTTTAATGAGAAAAATCATGCTCCTGTTGTAAAGCAGCAACACAAATATTCAAGCAAGTAAGAAAATTACTTTCCCACCTCTAGGAGTAGTTTCTGATAAACAAAGATCCCTGAAAATGTTGAAGTCCCCTTTTCTGCCTGTGGAATTTGGGCAAAGGGTCTCAGGGCCAGACAACTCACAGATATCAGGACAGCTCTGCTGACTCCAAGAGAGTTTGATCTTCACCAACTGAAACTGTTATAGGAAAAAAAACACTTTATACAGTGAATGCTGACTGGCAGCAGAGAACTGGGTGAGCATGTGTGAGAGGGTGGATGACCAAGACTGAATGATTTTGCTGCTCATCTGCTCTAGTCCTCTGTTCTGGCAGGAGACTCCATAAACGGGGTTCCCAAAAAGAAGTGGTTTCCAAAGGAGGAAGTGAGGCCAGAAAGAAGAAGGTGAAGAACCTGCTGGGGAAAAGATGTTAGATGTGAGGAACATCATGAAGATCAGGAAGATAAATGCTGAGGGACAGTCAGTGCTCAACCATGACAGCTGGTAACGCCACCTCCCAGTGGGGGGGGAAGTTGAGGCCTGGTGAATGCAGTGCTGGGGGACAGTGAGTGTATGTGTGAGATAATCAAGTGAGCGCTAATAAAAAAAGTTCTGCTATGACTTGTTCTTAAGTAAATGTCAGTAGCTAGACTTACTGTGGGTGGTGGTTTACTCTGTCTCATCCATGTCAAAGACCCCATTCCAGTCTTCACAATTTTATTGTCCTTTATATAGCTTAAATAACTTGCTTTCCCTCCAGAGCATCCCACTCCCTGTGAAAAGGATGAGCTTAACTGATAATGCAGCTCACAGCACAATATTGAACTACACAGTCAATCAGAAACACACCAGTTAAGTCTTTTTCTTTCCTCATGTGTCCTCTTTGGGTGGCTTCACGCTGATGCAATTCATTTAAAATCAAAATAAGTACAACCCTACACAGGGAAAATTGCATTTGAAGGTTTCCCAGAGACTCAGTGGTGACCAGCACTGATAGATTACTTTATCAGCCTTGAAAGAAATATTCAGCACTGTTTTGGCAGCTTTGTCACTCAAGTGGCAGGAAGATTTCAGTTTTCCATTCAGTAGGTGTTAAAGCAGTTATATCAAATCCTAAGCATGGGAGAACATAATCCACACACACAGATACATGCACATTGCTCCCAACCTTCCCCCCCGTCCTTCAAAGCTCAGCAGCAGCAGGGATCTGACCTGAAATGTCACAGCCAAGTTGTTATTTCATGCCCTGTAAACATGTGCCAGATGATTGCATCTTTCCCTCAGGCAGAAGGAAGGATGGAAAATATTGGGTCCTTGCTTGAGAACAAACCGTGGGACTTAGTGAGTTTCTCTCTTCAAGCACCAAATCTGCTGCTTTGTAGCTTTTGTGAGGCTTTTGACAGCTTTCCTTCAGCCCTGCTGAAGATGTGTCTTTAGGCTCAGAATGTTGGCACTACTGGGAAGAGCTCAAATTTCTTTAGAAGGGACAAGAACCAAACCAAGCAGGGCTTACCAGAGAAAATGTCACTTAAATGAGGAACATCTGTTCTTTTCAGGCCTAGCCCTTTATTTAAGAAAATAGGAGCTTTTTGTAGAAGAAAAATATTTTCTTGCAGACAAAGGGATGTCTTTTTTGAATGAGATATCAGCACACCCTTATTATATGAGCCCCAACCATTTGGGAGTTTGGATCATGAGTGGTGAAACGTATAAACACTTTCGAAGGCCCCTTTTAAATTCCCTTACCTTGGCTCAGGTACTGAGGGAACATTGCTGCTCATGCATGATTATTTTAAAGTGAGCTAAGAGAGGTTTTAGCTTTCTTCAGTCTGTAGGGTTGCAGCTGAACCATCCAAGCAGTGAAAAGCAGAGGATCCATCAGAGTGGATGAGATGGCCAGATGGGAACAGGAGAAATTAGAGCCTTCCCAAGAGAAGCCATTCCTTGCTGTGAGCCAGGGAAAAAAGTCTTTTAGTTGCAGAGGAGGGAAAAAGAAAGACATTTCTAACAAAATGAAAAGAAATTACTTGAAAAAGCCTGATTTTCTTACAGCAAACTGAAGTAATCTCTGCTTAACTATAGCATCTGTGGGGCTGGGTCCTGGAATCAGGGTTATTTGACAGCCTCAAAGTTTCTGATAGCAATTCAGTATTGATCATAGAAAAAACAGAGGACAAAGGAACCCTCCAGCTGAGAGACACAAAGCGATGCTCAAGTTGAAATGTTGCTATTTGTCATGGAGTTTTGATAGTCTGTACAAAACTCCCTCATTATCTTTTCTTCTTGTTGACTTTCTGAAGGCCCCACTCCACACTCTGTGTATTCGTGCTGCTTCTCCTGTTGAAGATACCGACCCGTGGGAAATTGAGTCCGTGAAACTTTCAAAGACCCTTCTCTCTCAGGTGAGAGAGACTCAAGCAAGGCCAGAAATCAATCTAATAGAGTTGAAGAAATGAAAGCTGGAAATTCATATACCCGATATTATGATTTTTCTACTCAAGTGTATCTCTTCTACAAATGACCCCAATCCACTTACCTTCATACCCTCTTGAAAATGCTACCCAAATGCAGGACAAGCAGGAGGTCAGTTTTCCTACTCCTTTTATATTGTACACATAATTGATATTTTTGTCATTTGTGCCTGCTTCTAAAATTGTCCATGAAAGTATTTTGAAATGCTTGACTTTATTTCATCCAAAATTGAACTGTAAATCTCTTTAATCAAAAATACCTGTACTAGAACAGACTGCTTGTGCTTGTGACTAAAATATTCCAAATTTTCATTGAGCTGGTCAGCTATGACAATCAATTATTATTATTATCATTATTATTTTTGTTGTACATACTCAAAACATAGAAATCTAAGCTTTAGGCTAAGGTATAAATCTGAAAATACCCAAACTTTCTATATTAGTGAAATTTTACTACTACTCTTATTTATTAAGAGTTCTTAATAATTTTTTTAAAATAATTTGCCCATTAAAATGTTGAGGGAAAAGGAAATAATTCAAGAAAATGTAATTTATATCTGAAATATACCAAGGTGTACCGCTCATTTTAAAATCAAATTCCAGCAAAAAATGCATTTTAGGAAAGATGACATCTTCTAGATGTATTAGTATGTCTCTGATCTTCTGTATTGCTCTTTCACCTTCCTGAAAGAGAGATGGTTTCTGCATTTCTGATTGTATTTTACCACAACAGTCAGGAATAATATGATCTAGCAAGTTATTCCTGAGCTGACTTCCATACAGAGTAAATTATCTTTGCATCAGAGGATATTCAAGAACATAGATAACCTTAGCACAATGAAGAGATACGGCCAGACTCTCCAAAAATATAAATTAGTATACCTCCACTGAATAAAATAGAACTATGTCAGTTTGTATCAGCAAAGAAGCTGTGTGGTACAGAGTCAAGTTGGTTAAATAACTATTTTCTTGAATTATTTGCTCTAGCTTAAGAAAATGAATAAATTAATTCCTCAGGAATACCTTTTCAGTATGACTCTGTGCCTTAAATAAAATATTTATGAAAGGCCTAGGAGTCTGATTGGATAGAGCAGAGAGGGATCTGACACTGTGAGCCATGCAGCAACACTCCCAACACAATCCATGCTTGCCTCCCGAGGTGACAAACATCACTAGCAGAGCTTAAGGGTAGTGATGGGAGAAGCTTTTGTTTTAGCAGCCAAACTGTGACAGAGGGCAGCAGGCACAAACTTAATTCTGTCACATCTTCTACTTGCTGTTTAGAGGGGCTTAGCAGAGTACACAGGGTGTGATGTGCTAAAGCATTTCACTAAAATTCAAAGATGACTTAGTGGTGTTTCTTTTCTAGAGTTTTACCCTCTGAAGCAAAATGATGCAGCAGAAAAGCAATATTTGTTTCATATGCACATGATAAATTACAGGTAGCAAGGAGCAGCTTGCAGTCAGTGTTATAAACACCCCGAGAGATAAGTGTCAGGGGCTGTGGCTAGCAAAATACTCTTATGGACCAACAAGATGCAGCCCACTTGATTCATTTATATGTGGTTAAACAGTGTATTACTTACAGTCTGTGAAGGTCTGGAGAGTCCTGCCACAATGTCAGGGGCACTTGCTTAGACAAATTGCCTCGTTGTATACTGGCTTTCAAAAGGTTAAAAAATGCACCTGCTGCACAAGACAGACAAATGTTCAACTCTTCTGATCATCAAGTAGGCTCTGTTTCATTTTCATTTCATACAGATCCAGAAAAGATCCATCCAGAGCTGAAGGAACTCACAGGACAGGTAAGTTATTATGGTATCTATACCCAAAACCGCATAAGAAAATGCTCTAAGCACCATCATGTTACTGATGTCCTTATTGAAAAATGGCAAACTCTGAGAAGAATCTGGGGTGCAACTTGGCTTTAAACCCGTGATGGAGAAACTCAGCTGCTATAGCTCTGCATTAGAGTTCTTTTCTTCTTTACCACTTTTGATTTCAGCCATGATTCCCAGCCTAACTCTGCAGCTACCATAGGACTCTGCAATATGAAGTTTACACAAAAATCTGTCTTTTTTAACAAAAAAAGAACCATTTTAAAAACCCCTTCTATCTGATAAAAGCAAGTGCTATACATGAAAATCAGTCTTCTTTAACAGAGAAGAGGAAGAATATTCAAAAAAAATATTTCTATCTGATAAAAATAAATGTTATAAAACTTCAAGGCAGGATCTAAGCTCTGGGCAGATGAATGTTCAGATAGATAAGAAGTCTGTGAAAAAACAAGTTCAACCAGGGAATTCCCTATAACTTGGTATTGATAGTATTATTATCAGGAAAACAAGAAATAATGAAAAGTCAAAAGCATGGAGTTAAGAAGCACATTCCCCTAAGCTAGAAGTCTGCTTCTTTTTAAACTTCTCTAAATAGTCTGTGAGATCCAAATACGATTTTCATTTAAAAAAACTATTAGCTAGGCAGAGAAACTCAAACCACCTCTTGCAGCAAATGAGCAGGATGCAGTCAGACATGGAACCTTGGCCAGGGTCAGAAGGGAGTTTGAAAAAAACATTAGGTTTAACCCACAGAAGTCAAATCTCATGGTCAGTTGAGTCCCCTGGCTCTGCCTCTACAAAGGATTTTCAACTGGTGAGATCAGGATCAGGCCAAGAAATGCCTTTCAGTATTATCTCTGTCTTCAAGTTACAGAAACCTTGAGAGTAAAGGGATGAAATATTAACTCTGCTTACTGAAATGGTAAATGTGAAGAAAGGTAGACAATATTGCCAAGAATAAAGAGCTTGAAAACCAAATGGTTCTAGAAGAGAGATATATATAGAAAAAACCCTGCTATTGTGACAGGAGCTGCACAGAGATTGAGTTCGTGCCAGGTGAGAAAAACCTCTGAAAATGTTGAAATTTTCCATGAAGGAGAGCTCTCCCCAGTGGTCAAAAACAACACAAGTGGATTGTATGGGGTCTTCACAAACATTTGATTCCAACAAAACACAAATCCTTCATGTCTTTATTGCTATTTGAAATACTACATATTTATTGATTAAAAAAAAAAAAAACAAAACAGCAAAGCAGGCAAATGGCGACTTTCAAATGAATAAATAAAGAAGAGACAATGTCACTTTCTTAGAATTGTGCTCTTCCTTCTTTAGAGTGGAAATTAAAATTAGTCCAAGTACCTCAATTCTGATGGTATAAAAAATATTCCCATGGACTCACTGTGGCCCCATCACATTTCCTATGAGTAGCTTCATGAGTAATGCACACTAGATCCAGAAGTTGTCATATATACTGACAGCTTCCAGAAGTGCCATCTATGAAGAAGGTAAAGAATATTTAGCTATTTTTGGAAGGCACTGGATGCAGCTCTATTTCTGTAACTAAGTTTATATCCTTTGCATCTCATGTCACTGGTACATATGCTAAATAGGAGTCTAGCAATATGCATAATGAGACATATGCAAGAGTAGTGAAAATATTAATAAAGCCTT
Organism: Coloeus monedula; assembly: GCF_965178545.1. Lineage (NCBI taxonomy): Eukaryota > Metazoa > Chordata > Aves > Passeriformes > Corvidae > Coloeus > Coloeus monedula. The sequence continues at coordinate 27,708,010 of NC_138788.1, read as the reverse complement.
TGAATTTTGCATTGTGACTGAAGAATTACAGCATCCTTGATATAAGCCTAGGATATTGCAGTGACTGATTCCCAGGAAGAACTTTGAATCACAAGTTAAAATAGAGCCAACACAGAATGAGAATGTAGTTTGCAATCTCAGTAAAAGAGGAGATACTAGGGGTAAGACTGCCTAATCACCCCAAAGAGTTTGTAATTCAGTGGCATGGTCTAATTTTGTCAGTTGTATTTGTATTTGAGTGGAAGACTTGCTCATTGAAAGAGCCACTGGTTCATAGTGAAAGGATTTTAGACTTTTTAGTATGTTCCTTTTATCCTTCAGGCCCAGCTCAAGTCTCTGTCACTAGCTCTTACAAGGAGCTAGAGATAGCTTTATAAACCAAATTGGTTCCCTGTCCTTTCAGTGAGACTCAAAGAAAACAAGCATTTCATCCCAGAGGAATTTAAGAGTTCATTTTTTTTTTTCTGGAAAACTACTTACTTCTACACAGGCATTAGGAGGCCAAATGAGTTTCACTGCATTCTCACACACTGGGCAATAGGAGTCAACCACAGACCATGAGACAAAACAATAATAAAAAATGTATTCTAAGGAGATCATCAGAAAGAAATTCATAGGAAAATACATAGTGTGTCACGCTACATTCTGGGTGAACAGACTAAAGTGAGGGCAAGTATAAGATGAATTTACATTCCCTTTAGGCCCACTCCATTTCAACAGACATTGAGCAGCAAAAAGGCCCTGAGGTATAAATTAGAGCAACAGCTGTTCTTAGCTTGTAACACCTCGTGTTCAGCTGGCTGAAAACTCTGTGAAACTCAAGACACCTGAATAACTGTTGCAGAAAGGTTTGAATTCATTTTTTTCTGGGGAACATGCATCCCAAATCCCAATCAATCTCTTTTGGGAGCAAACCCTTTGCCACTGAGCATCACTAGTTAGACACTTCAGCCCCCTTCTCTGTCTAGGTGAAACCACCTTGCACTGCTCAGCAAGGAAAGGGATTGTTTTTGTTAATTTTTCTCCTAATGACTTTATCCCCAGGACAGAGGTAAATGTCTCTCTCCTAACAATAACATCCAAAGGGAGATTTGGACAGAATGCAAGCCTGCTTTAACTTCCTTGACAGGGAAGAATCGACTGGTTTTGTATCAATAACCTGCAGTATGAAAGACCAGGATCACAAACATCAGATAACACCAAAATTAGGTAGCACAATTGCCACTCTTTATCTCTGCTTAGTTTTCTTCTGATCAGTCACACAAACATTATTAGGGAAAGTCATATGCTTGCTTAAGCAAAAATCAGGAAGCAGAGTTAAAATTTCGGCATTTTTCCAACATCAAAGCAGTTCTGCGCCTTGTTTACCTGAACACAACCTGCCAGATGTGGGGTGCTCTGACACCTAGAAATATTGTCCTGTGGAAAACAGCCACCCCCTCTGGCTTGCCTTTCCTGCTTTATTGCAGCTCCTTTGCATATTCACTTCCTCAGCATCTCTTACCCACACTAGGATGTAACTCTTGCTGGCTACCCAGAAGACTTCTGTTGTGCTTAGCTCAGCACCTATCCTGCTTGGTCTTGTGGTTACTACAGCCTGACTTCACAGTTTTTTTTTCTCTGTACTTCATGATAAAACAACCCAAACTTTCCAACTGAGAAAAAAATATTGTGTCTTTGTTTTCCTTTTCAAAACCAACAGATCCTCCCTATAGGCTGTCAAGCTATTAGGACAGCTTCTGTACATCATCTGACCCACAATGTAATTTGTTTATATCAAGAAAACAATACAGATATGAAATTCATCTGCTTGTGTTTTTTGCTAAGCAAAAATGGCTTGGGAAGATCAACAAGCCCTCAGCTCTTGCCCCATGGTGTAATCCACACTTTGATGAATGATTTGAAAGATGTGTATGAGGAAATGTCTGTGCATCTTCCCTGGGATGTTACGGATGGTTTGGAGCAATCCATCATATTGCCAAGGTCAACTATAGGCCTGTCAACAGCAGCCCCTTCAAGAATTGTTTCATGTCAGGGTGGACCATGTTTTTCTTTTTTTTCTTGCTGCAATATCTCAGGAAATCTCAGTCCAGGTCTTAAGACAAAGGAGAGAAGAGATGGGAAACTGTCTCCCTTTGAAACCTCAGAAAGGCTCAAACTATGGCTGGTTTGAGACCATGTGTCCTGGCCAGGCTGAGAATATGTTGCTAAACATGACTTAGCTCACATTTACAACAGCAAGGAGATTATCTTTCTGGTTTCTAGTGGTTTATTTAGGAGAGTATTGGGACAGTAGGTCCTGAGGTGCTGCAGCAAAACTGCAAGCACAGGGAAGAGAAGGAGCAGATCTGAAATGACAGCAGATGATGCATTTCAGAATCAGCAGTAACTCAGCGGGAGCCACATATATATCATCCCAGAAGGGAGATTACAGCACTGAGCTCCCCTGAAGTTCAAAACTGGAGCAGAAAGGATGCATTGCAGCTTTAATTACGCTATTAAGGTTTCTTTTCAGGGGAATTACCATCCATTCTCAGGTACTCACAGAAATGGTAAAATCAAGGAATATTTAGGGAGTGGAAGAGTTTTAATACTGGGTGGCAGAGCTCTTACAGGCTCTAATTTTATTCTGAATAATAGAAATTGTTCCCAAGAGACACTTTCTCAACATCTGAGAAGTACAATATAAATTGCTTCTCCCCAATTCTAACTTTCAGGATACTCTTGAGTAAAGCAAGCGACCAGGATCATTATTTTATACCAGCAAAAACTTAAACGTACCTGGTTTAGTTTCTGGTTGCTCTCTAAATTACCACCATTAGCAGAAGCTATTACTATCTGTGCTGATTCTCGCAGCTTTAGTCTACCTAAAGCCTGAGGCTTTATCAATATATTGTGTAAAACAACTTGTACAGAATCCAGGCACCTCAATCTCATGCACATGCCCATTCATGCACATGCACAAAGTACACCTGAGCAGACATAAAACTCACTGATAAAAGACTAGCAAAGATTATGGGATCAATCTGTGGCATCTTGAAGTAAATTACAAAATCAAGGGGAAAAGCAAGCATGTCACTTAATGAGTAGGCTCCACCATGTCTTGAGGCCTTTAAAACCTCAGTATTCTTAGACACAAAATTAATGTCTACTATAGCCCTTCCCTTCTCCATCCATCTTGACAGCTCTGTGTGGATCAAAATCTCAAAATGTTAAGAGGAGGGGACAGGCCAGGGAGGGCTTCCAGCTGCTTTACTGGGCTCTGCTCTTTGAAAGCACTTCTTCACCAAACTTTGTGCCCTCAAAGTAGAACATCCTTTTCTGCATCCTCTGTCCTGGCTTTTTTGAGGCCCTTCAGCTGAGTGCTTGACCCTGGCTGGCTTCTAGGAGACTCCCCCCAGTGTCAGTCAGGACACGTCTGCAGTTCCTTTCAGCACAATTCTGGTGTATTGTCCCTCCTGCACCTTTATGAGGTAAATCAGTGCTAACTCATGAACAAAGAACCAAGGGGCAGTGGGAATATCCAGACTAGAGCTGGTGATTTAAACTACTTGTCCTGTACCCATTTTCCTGCTTTTCAGCTATTTGCAGTCCTGGCATTGTCCTTCTCTAGCTGGTTAACTCTGTCTGATCCCTGTTGCTCCTGGGGACACAGGGAAGCTGCCAGCGAGCTGAGTGCACCAAGGCTTTAACACCTTATTGACCCTTGGCTGAGCAGCAGACCTTGGCCTTGTCTCTGTTTGCAGCATCTTTGAGATAGCACCGGTTTCCAAGTCCCTGCAAACCAAAAAATGGGCCTCAGATGAGGTGCTCTGGCTCAGATTCTTAAGGAGGTGGATGTAATTCTTCCTTATTGATTTTCATTTGTAACTGGGTGCCTTTGCACCTTAAGGATCTGAGTTTCCACAGCATAATGAACCCTCACAGAAAACAAACCTTTCTTCACCACAAGTAAGTCAGCACTAATCTTTCCATCAACTGTTTGTATCAACACACAGAGTCAGAAATTAGATATTCTGGGGGATTTTTTTCTGTCTAAAAAGAGGCAGTTTTCAGCCATCTATTTTTCTTTTCTCTATAGGAATTGTTTAGTATGCAAATGAATACATATGCATGTATAAACACGTGTGCATATCTACATGCATATGCAAATACCCAAGCCCTTAGTATTGATGCAGACATCTTTTTCTGAATTGCAGTAATGTTAAACAGAATCCCCCCAGGGCTTTTCTCGCCACTCCTTTTTACACATTTGACAGTTTTCCAGGGAATTAGTCTTAGTGCTTTATTAGGTATGTGTTCTAAATAATTAAATTTGACAATTATGTGGGAGAAATCTCAGGCAAAAGGAACTGAAATCTCTGAATGCAAAAAGAAAAATAGTGGGAAGTCTCTTTTTCTTTCTAAGCTACTCTATCACTCCTTTTGACTGTATCTTCTTTCCCATTAAATGCCATTGCTCATCATGTTGGTATGCAAAATCTCAACTCAGCAGGTACATTTCATTTATTGAAACATTATTTGAAAACAACTTTATTAAAGATTCAAGATGCCAATACAAGATGACACAGTGCATAGCAGCTTGTAATTTGGAAAGCTTTACAGAATTAAACAACATTCAGCAGCAGGCAGGATGCGGTATGGATTACAGAAGGAGTGGTGCTAAGCTGGTTCATGGAGAATAACTTAAATATGTTCAGTTACATGGTCAGTAATGAAGATAGGCAGGAGCAGGGATACACAGATAATAGACAAGAAACTGTGTTTGGCAAGTGAGGAGGGACAAAGAGACAGGCAAGAAAACTTCTCTACAGAATGTGCAGAGAAGGCTGTGGGATCCATGGGAAAGTGATACCTGGAAAGACAAGGCAGTTCTGCTGCCGTAGGGTTTTCTGTCTGACTGAAAGTTACTGTGAAAAATGAAACATATTCTGTTTAGATTTGGATGTTGGCATCTACTGCAACGACTCCCAGCTCTGCCTTTGAAGGCCAGCGTTCAGAGCACTCTGATGGTGGCGTGTCCTGGGAAGGACTTAGGCCCCACAAATTGCAAGATCTTCGTTCAGCTAAAGCTCTTGAGAAAGTTCATTGCATAATGCAACAAAATGTGTACACCAACAGCTGAGTACCAGCAAAGAAAACATGTGAACCATAGCTGGGGAGAAACATAATATATAACATTAATTGTAAAGAAATTTTAGCTGGAGCCAGAACTGAGTACTGGGCAAACATTTGAAAATAACACATTGAAATGTGTTGTTTCACATTTCACTTATTACATACCAAGAACAAATTTGTTCAAAGCATTAGTAAGCCAAACTGAAACTTTATCTACTTATCAGTTTGAGGGTTTTTTTTAAATGCCCTTTTTAAAAAATAGGGAATCTCCACATTTAATTGCCAATTAAGGATTTCTCAAGTTTTTGTTTACTGTACAAAAATATCCTTCAAAGGATGCTCAGCAAAACAAGCCTGACTAATACCACTTCCTGACCTTTTGAAAATAATCCTTGTGAAGTATTTTTAAAGTCTGTTAACAGAAAGTACAAAACTTTGAAAAATACTGAATAAAAATATTTCTGCATTCTTCCAGAAACAGGGTATAATCCATAGCTGGCTCATGCTATTAGCATTTGTGCTTTCCTTTTCTACCAGTGAAGATCGCTCTATGTCCCTTGATGCTTCTAGGAGAGATGTTGGCACTTGTATAGAATCAAAAAAAGTATCAGCATATTTTCTATGGTAAACAAGCTTCTGGCATGCTCAAATGTCACCTCCCTCTGCCCCAGCAAGCCATCCCCTAAATCCAAAGGTTCCCCAATGCCATTTGATCTTCCAGTGTGTGCCCTTCTAGTGTTTCTATCAACCACTCCATCATAAATTACAGCTTGTACTTTATGATTTTGTTTCTTGTCCAGCCATTTCTCTTACAGAGCCACCATCTTTTGCAGGCAGGGAAAGAACACACAGTAGGGCAGAAAAAAGCTTAGGCTAAAGGAGAGGCAAAGAAGTGAGTGTTGCCCAATGGATGAATCATGGCTTTGTAGGCTAAAACATATGGATCCTCTTCCTGGTTCTGTTTATGATCTCCACCTTGTTTTCATTTGTTCTTGTGATCAGCCTAAATATCCTTAGGCACTTTCTCTCAAGTCCTGCTTGTAGCACACATAGTGTAGCAGAGTCTGACAACAACTGGATGCTTCCGGTAGGAAAAAGTGTTGATAAAAAAGGCTGATTTTAGTAGGATGTGATAGCTGCTGCATTCACCACAAAATATTTCTTCAGAAAGAAGTTAAGATTATTTTCTTAGCAACAGATGTCCTAATGTCGGAGCACGTTTTCCATGACAGGTATATATATATATCCCATTTGCTAGTTTTCTAATAGGTTGCCATTCAAATTCATGATGCAAATGCCCACCCTTGAGGAACTGGACTGAGAATGTGAAGAAGCCACATGGCAAAGGCTGCTAACAAGTGACCTGTGGCCATGTTCATTCCAAGCATGGGTGTTTGTGGGATGTGAAGGGCTCTGTTCAGCTCTTTACTGCATACTCACTCACAGGAAAGCAGAAATGAGCCACCACAGACTCTTATCAGGGCCAGAAATATAAATGGGCAAAATGGTTCATTAATGTGCTTTCTAGGAAGTTCTTTTAAGGACATCTGAATGAACTCAGGTGGTCTACAAATTTTGGACCAAGTTCATAATGAAACATCTGATTTGACCAAAGTTTCTAAAAAAAATATGAATATGCAAAACCCTTTTCTGTACTCATTTTACTTCATTGTTAGATGCAAAGGTAACAAAATGACATGAGAGAATGTGTTCTCCATGTATAAATGCTCATTAACAGAGATGAGAAAGCAAGAGAAGGCTCAGGAGAGAACTTTTTAATGATTGCCATTCTTTTTTGGAGACCTAAGGCAGACTCTTACAGAGGTAAGCTGTACTCAGACAAATCTATCTTTATGTCAGGAAAGCCCCCAGTCATGAAACTTCAGAATGTGATGGTTCTTAAGAAAAGTTAGGAGAAAGTTCAGCTCCTGTAGGAATCAGTGCAAAGAACCAAAATCTCTTAAAGGTCTGGATCTTTGCTAAGAAAAAAGGTGCATGGATCTCTATCTCTTTCACACAGTCCCAGGGATATGACTGAGACATTCATAGTTGCGAATTATTTACTCTTCTCTTCCTCAACGTGCAGTAGATGGTCTGGGGTATATTCACAGAAGGAAATCCTAGGACAGGTGTCCAGGACACAAATTGGAGAGACTTCTACATTGCACTCCTGCAGCTCTGGGACCATGAAAATCCTGAAATAGCAGTTCCTGGTCCCTGACCAATAGTTTGCTGTCTGCCTGCAGCTAGCTGAGTGGGGTGACTGTCCGGGGATATGAAATTACCTGAAGAAATGGTGGTATGGATTGGGTGTAAGGGAGAGCTGGAGAAATTATCTTTAAGAAGGGAACAGCCAGCAGTCAGCTGTATTTCTGCCCCCAACCACAGCAAACTCCCAAATTGAACAAACACCAGCAAAGCTCAGCATCACCTCAGGTCCTTTCTAGACTGAGACCCATCCCTGCCTGCCCATCACAATGGGGTTATTTTCTGAAAAAAAGGGGAAAGTTAATTACACTGCTCCACTTGTTTTCTTCCAGATTACACTAGTGCAGTCTAGACTGCAATTCAGAAAGCTGTTTATAGGCAGCTGCTTGGCAAGAAACAGACATCTTTCTTGTAGTCCAATACATTTAAATATTTAAAGGCCAGCTGCACAGAGCAATGTCCCACAACATGGTCACTGGGACATGGTGACTCATCCACAGATGGAGGAACAGGAATTGGACTTTCTGCCACAAGATGGGGCTCTGCCTGCCCTCTTTCCCCATATACCTTATTTTATGCTTTGCTTCCTGTCTTGCATGAAAAGTCATTGTTTCCTTGGTTATAATGTGTCTCTTTTTGCCCTCCTTCTTTTGCTGAATTGAAGAACATTAATTTTTCATGGCAAGCAACTTTTCTGTCTTGCCCCTAAACAGACACACTAAACTGACAAAGCCTCTAGGATCCCCTTGGCTGAGACAGATGAGTTGTACTTACAGAATTAAAGCAAAACCTTTACTGCAGAGGGAAATGATGCTTTAGCCAGGCCATCTGTTTCATACCTTCTGAAAAGGAGAGCATTCCTACGGGTTTCCTGCTTATCATTATTTGAGCATTTTGCTCCTAACAAGCAGAGGATCGGTGACCAGATTCTGATATTTGGTGCTCACTGGAGAAACAGGAACAGGCCAAAGTTCACACAACTGTGCTGAATTTATATGCAGGAATTCACAGCAACCTCTTTCTATAGCAAAGAAATAATTGGTACTGTGGTTGTGCCAGGGGACTTTCATCGGCTCCTCACAGTGGCTGCTAGTAAATACACACACACATATAAGGGGAATTGGCTCCTGCAGAGTCACACTGCTCCTTTTCCCCATGGGAGGGGATGGCTTTAAATAGGATTGCTGGTTTCTACCCATCAGGTGCCAAATGGGTTAACTGAATTCCATCACTGCCTGGTGTGTGGAGAAGGCCATACCAGAGCTGCCCGCCAGCCCCTGTCCATATATTGTTGCAAACCAAGGCACCACAACCACTACAGGAGGTTATGACGCAGACTCAGCACACAGGGAAGGACTTTCTCCCTCCTTTTCAGGTAATGGGATCTCTGGATGTGCGCTTGTGAGGACAAGCACATGTAGCTCTGGCACTGCACGGTGAGCATCTCTCAGTGCATGGAACCACCATGCAGGGACCTTCCTGTCCTGTGTTCAGAAATGTATGCTGAAGAGCTGGGCTTCTCCAGTAAGGCAGACTTGGTTCCTGCTAAGAGAGTAACTTTTCTTCTTGACTTAGCTGTAGGAAGATGACACTATTTCTTAGAGCAGTTGTGAGCCTTTTAGAATGGTTTTGCAGACCACCAGCAACCTGTGAATCATTGGTCAATGCATGTTGCCCTTCCTATGAAAAATAGAGGTCTCTGAGTAAGCCCAAATCTCATTTCTTTGCTTCCTTATCATTTTTGCTTCTGCTTCTTCTGCTGCTACAGACTTGTACTTTTTCTCACTAAGTACAGAATGCTACTCATGTTTTAAAACCACGGAAACACCAGAAGAAAAGGTATTCATACATTACTAAATTTCAATGTAATATAAAACAGCCTTTAGCACATTTAAAACTTGGAACCAAAACATTTTTATTGGATCAAGTCCAGTCCTCTGTGACCCGAGGTTGCTTCCTCATACAAGCTCATTATAAACTTGTCAAGGCGACTTTAAATGAGTTAGAACTTTCTCCCCCACTAGTCCGATTGGAACATTGCTGGGATTTGCTGATAAAGGAATCTTCTCATTTTAAAGTTAAAATTTCTTCATAGCCCTGAGAAGAGGGATTTCATGTGCTATTCTTTGCAGAACAGGCCGAAGAAGAATATCAGAGACTTTCCTCCATTTTTTTTATGAAAGGACTAGAAGTTGTCTTGGTTTGAAAGACAGGTGTCTGCTAAGGAAGGCAGGAGCCTCCCTTGAAATGAAAAATTCAACCCCCTTCCCTCCGAGTTATTATAATTTTGAAATCAAGGGGCTTTCAGGCAAAGATATGAGAAATAGGAATAACAGTTCTTTACTATTATATATCTATATGTGTGTAACCAGTCAAACAAACAACAATGACTATAGCAACAGACAATCCCAAACCCAGTCCCAGCCTTCTCGGCTGTCAGGCTATTTCCCCTCGGGTGCAGTTCCGCTCGCAGCCGGCAGGGGCGCTGGCGGCTCCCGGTGAGCAGGGCAGGTGCGATGGTTCCCCCGCGGCTGCAGGGGGCGCTCCGGAGCGAGCTCGGGGAGCACGCGGCACTGGCGGCCTGGGATCCCAGGGAGGGATGGAACAAAGGCTTCGCAAAGCCCTGGGCAGCCGATCCCGGACCCTTGGGAACAGCAGGCTGGAACGGCAGGCAGGAACGGCAGGGACGAGCACAAATCCCAGGTGTCAGACGAGGTGTATCCGATCTGCAGAGCTGTGGTGGGAACCCCCCGGAGGTCTGGGCAGGCTGAGCGAGCAGGGCTTCAACGTAGCGAAGGCTCGGAGCAACAGCGGGGGCAGGGCGGCCACGGCCCGGCTCCCAGTGGGGCAGGGAAGTTGGGCTTGGGATCCTGGGGTTTCTCTGGCAGAAGGAAAAAACAGCTGAAGAAGCAGCCTCTCTCTCCGTCCAGACACCAGGAACTGACTGCTCACACACCCAGGTGAAAAAAAAAAAAAAGAGTAGCAAGATGCACCCCACTCCTATGGCCAGGTCTTTTGTTTTTCCTAAGCACCCAGTAATTTGTCCCCCTGGCAGCATGAATGGGGAAAATTCCTTTAACAGAAAAAAAACCCCAGGAGAACTCCTAAAACCCCAACAGAAGTAATGAAAAGTGATTAGTCAAGCAGCAGGCTCAGGGTGAAAGTGCATTTTTAGGGCTGGGTCTGAATGCTGGTTAGAAATTTTAAAAATCTCTGTACAGACTGGACAAGACCCATCTGCAATTCCCATTGATATTTTTTAAAATTCAATTCTCAAGTATTTACGTGAATTAACATACAAGAGTAAATAGAAACCACTTTCCCTCTTACCTTAAACCACAGCTTTTAGAAATCACCTTTCTTTCTATGGTCACTGAGAATTTTAGGGGAAATTGTAATAGAGGCCCATGATGATGGGGAGAACTGCATACTAGGCTTCCTTCTGCTGCGCTCCTTGAGTGCACTGGATTTTTAAAGTGTATTTCTAAGTCTTCTATCACTATTTTGTCCTTCTTAGATAGAAGCGGTCAACTTTTTCTCACTGAAGATTTCGTTCTGGGAAACATCTCCTTCTCATGGCTGTGCCTTGTACACTTTATTCACAAAGACTGAGTACCAAGGTACCTAGAAAGTGTTACCCTGCTACCAGGAATAAGGAAAATTTAATTTGGGTAGCTCAGGAAAGTGGCCAGCTAGGATGGGCTGAAAATTGGGACTGGATGCACAGAAAAACTCAGAAGAAAAAACATAGACCCTGTCTACACTTCACGTGAAGAGCCACCTCCTATTTCTCTTGCAGATATGAATCCCAGCTGGCTCTGCTATCTGTTGGCAATAACAGAGGACAGGCAGCAAGAGGCCAGTCCAGCCCATGCCTGGGATGCCAGGAAAGCTGCCAGGCTTGCCCTCTGCCAGCTGTGTCATTTGCACACATCAGATACCTGCACACAGCCACAGGTCTCATCACTTTGGTCAAGAAATACCAGTGGTTCATTCCACACTGAAATGTCTTCTCAGGATCCCAAAAGCTTTTAAAGGAAAACATTTTCACATCTTTTTTCTTCCAGCCTGCACTTTTTCCTCTTACTAGAATTTGTTTATTCCCTTAGCACTCAAATTTCTGCACAGCCATTCCCAGACTAGTTGTCATTAATTACTGGGTTTAGGGACTGTCGCTTAATGAAGATAAATGACCCAGCAGTCTGTAATATAAAGCCATTTGCACAGTAGCAAATGGTGGGTCAGGCTGGTGGGTCTGCATCCAGTTACAAGCATCCAGCCAGATGTTCCCACCATACGTACTGTCATCAGAATTGTCACTAATCACCAACCTCGTTAGTAGCTGCTCTAAACCCAAGCCAAGAACCAACGGGCCACAGAAGACAAATTTCCCTTGGAGATTATTTTTGCCAACATGGTTTAAAAACGCATTTAGCCAGGGGAATGTAGGAAGCAGCTGCTTGTACTGTTCAGTGTATGAAAAGATGGCATTTCTTCAGAGCAGTGTGGCACTGGTCATAGCAGCAGTCAGTGCTGGAGGACATTGCAGTGGTTGTGCTTTCAGAAAGAAGTTGCTTGTGCATCTCAATATAGCAGAAGGGAGGTCGGGGAACAGGGCTTCCTTTTTTTCCAGGTGACAGTGGTGGCCCAACCACCATGAGGGCAGCTGCTGCCTTTGTAACAAAGTTCTCTTGACATATAAAGATTGAAAGGAAAAGCAAACCAAAACCAAAACCCCCTAGGAAATTCAGATGAACAATGGCAGGATTTTTTGGTTTTTACATCAACATTTTTCATGTAGTTGGAAAGGCTATGAGAAAATGCAGCACAAACATTTTAATTCCGTCTCTTACCTATGTCTCATACAGTTCTACTGAAATTTTAGAGACTAAACACACTCAATATCCTCAGCCAACACAACAATCTCATCACAAAGAATTAGTGAAACAACAGCAAGGAATCTCATAAAGGTAAAGTTTCAAGGAATCTTATCTCTAGACAATTGTGCCAACTTAGTTTTTACATCCTCTCCTTCTCACATATTGTCACTATTCTGCTTTGTTGTACTGATCTCTTTTTTTTATATTATTCCCTTTTTGAATAATACTGAAATGAGGTCTTTTCTACTCTCTCCTCCTATCTCTTCTAAATAGAAGAAAACCTTATAATCAAAGAAGTGCAAATCTAGTTTTCCTCCCAATGATGTCTGAGTGGATTTGAAACTTAAAATATAACCATTTGTATCATTCTGGCTAAACGATCTGATAATAAAGGAGCTTTGTGCCTTCCCTTGGAGGGCTGGTCTTTTGTACAAAAAGTACAAATGCAAGCAAGTAAACCTGCATGTGCTTTATGGTGCTGTATATTTCTGTATGACTTCCTGCACTCTTCCTTTTACATAATCTGTATGTAAAAATATTGGTAAGATGGACGGTTATCGACGTGCATTGTTATTCAAGGTAATCAAGGAAAGTACACAAGTCATTATCATTTGTGGTTCGTAATACAGCAATCAAAACATGATTGCAGCTTATCCCTGACTCTTAGCTGACTGAGCAGGGCTGCTACAGCAGGACTGTGGAGAAATGCTCTATTACAAGAGGTTTGTAATGATTTACAGGGTGCTCCTTAATTGCACAATCAGTTGTTTGTTTCAGTTAATTGAGTTCCCCTTCCACTAATTACTCTTTGCAGCTCTTTATGCCACTGTACCACAGGCTTAACTTTTCATACGGCTACCTTAGCTCAGTTACCTCCCAGGACTTTTCTGCTTCATTGAATTGAATGTGTTGCCTCTGGAGTGGTTCACCAGGAATGATGGATTTACTTCCTATATGAATTCCCTATATATTGTACACGTGTCTTTAAAGAATGTGGCAGGGTGCAAAGGTGGATAAGTCTGTTTTGTTCCAGGTGCATGACAAGTGGAGTCTTGATCTTTACTCCAGAAGTCACTGCTACATCCATGTTCAGGATGCAGTTCAAACCACCACCTGCCATATCCTTGACTTCCTAATGCCTATTTCTGTCGCAGAGCTAAAAACAGCCTATGTTTAATAGATTTTGACACTGCTAAGAAAAATCTGTTTTTCTATATGTAACTATAAAACTAAGCAACTAATATATCCTGAGCATATAAAAATGAATATGCAAGCAGAAAAGGATGAATGACATCGGTGGCTGTCTCACTGGCTGCTGAAATCTGCACACAAACTTGTATTTCTTCCATCACTCATGAAATGTTAACTGCTCTTCATAGTCTGCTGCTATTTATTTTTAAACCAATTTATTGTTTACCAGTATTTTATATATACAAAAGTCAGTTTTAACTTGCATGTTTATGAAAGTCTTTTCTGATCTATGGGAAGTTGGAAAGTCTTCCTCCGTGCTTGTTTGCACATGTATCGAGGCACTTAACTTTCCATGATCCTTTCAGTCTGGAAAAAAAAAAAAGGCATTTAAAATTTGTTTATTAAGTACTGCTCCTCCACACACATTTGTATTAGTTGTGAATGATTACTGTGCACATTTTTTGTTTATGTTTCTGCTTTTAGCATTGCCAGATGCTTACTAGTAATGATGATTCATATGTTTCATACACATTGATATTTCTGGTGCTTCTGCTTCAAAGATAAGCAGATGGAGGGTAGCTGAATTTCACCAAGCTGTGTATTACGAACAGGTAGGATGCAAGTAAGGGAGCATGAAACAATGTGCTGAGCTGACCCTTATTTTCAGCTCTTCTGTTGACACCACAAACCAAATATTAAAAACGTGTTTTATGTCAATTCCTTCTTGTCTTTTATAGCCTTCAACAATAAACCAACAGGCAGTGGAATCTCAGTACTCTGCTGGGATTTTACACTGTTTAGACACAGTTAATTCTCGGCATCTCTTCTTCTTTGTGATGTTTTGTTTTCTGTTTAAATACAGCAAAAAGTAAAAATTCTTCTCCACAAATTCACCCATTCAGGATATAGATCATCTGGATTAAACTGATGTGCAGAACAGCTGCCATTTTGATTTGAAATGTCCAAATGGAATATTCGGAAGAAATAATTGCTTACAGTTGAGTAAAAGTAACGTGTGTATGAAAAACATCTTTAGTATGCCAGCCTGAGAGATTGCTTTCAAATAGTGCAACTATGCCATGTTTCATTTCAAATATATGGTGGTTTTAAACTTTGATTCAGCCTTTTAATTTTGTTGTTCATCTTTAACTTCTCTCAGAAGCCACCTGCTGCCAACACCTTACCAAGTAAAGCCAATACATTTTATAAATGATTGTAAACTCCTTAAAATACTCCACTCCTCCCTCTCCCCACAAAACCACTACAAAAAGAGAAGAAAAAAAATGTTAAAGCTTGTATTTTAAGAGATTTTAAAAATAAGCTTCTTCACTGGACATTCCTTATAGGACATTCAGTTTTGTAGCTTGAGGGAACTTGGAAAAGATGTTTGATGTCCTCTACCAGACAGATTAATCCTAGCCCTATCACTGCTAGAAAAGGAAAGAGAAAATACCAGATAAGAAAAAGAAAATTTTCAACAGTGCAGTGTAACTTCTGGAGTGGTTAACCTTACCATTTTTGGGTTTTTTTGAGGGGGACTTCAGTGCTGTTGAAAAAAAAACCTTGAATGTAAAAGAAGAAAAATAAAAATTGACTGCACCAGATTCTTTTCCAGTAAGTTTAATTTCCTAATTATTTGTAGGGTCATTCCTGAGAGCTGCCAAGGTGTGACTCATTTTTATTAAACACTGTGCCATCCAACGTTGCTCATCAATATCTTTCAGCCATTCATTCCTCTCAGCCAGTGTCCCTTTTAAGAAGAACTCACAGCACTGGATTCAATTGCTCCAGCTCTAGTGAAAAGCTCACATCAAATATGCTGAAGAGTACATAACCTTTATCACAGAGCTTGTCAGGGGACTAGGATGAGTCGCTCCCAATAGAAGTAAGTGGTCCTGTTGAGCTTTGGAGGGTAGTTTAACCTACAGATCCATACTGAGTCAATATCCAAAGACTGCTACTAGGGCCACGTCTTTTGAGATTATTACCTTTCAGAGAAGCCTTTAAAAAAGGAATTTTTGATTCATGTCATTAAAAAGCTCATGTCAATTTTCTTTAAGAACAACGATTTATGTTAAATAGTTGAGCAAATTCTGTTCTGCAGTACTGGTTGTGACCCAGAATGTTTTACATCCTACTTTGTTCTTCTGTAATATCTGCATCAAAAATAAACAAATACTAATAAATCCTGCTCCAGTAATTGCTCTAATTCCCATCATGGCTCATGTTTTCTTTTTCTAGAATGAGGGCTTGAGGATTGTGTGCAGGGCTGTTAATCCTTTTGATTCATTCTGGATAAAAAAAGAATTTTCTAAATATAACGGGATTTATTGTTATTCTTTCCATAAAGGCAATGGAAAGTGACAGAGGAACTACGCAATGGGTAGTTCAAGAATACTAAGACTGATTTGGCACTGTTCACTAAGGCTGCTGCATTATGAATGATCATGAAATGCACTATTTAGAATTCTAACTAGCCCAGTAAAGGCAGCACATTTATTTTTAGAGAATTGTTAGGAACAATTGCTTGGTTCTTCTTAAAAAAAGCGTCAGCCGCAAGTGGAAATTAGCTGATGTGTAAACACAGTTGGGAGGTAAATGTGTCTGTGTTAGAGCAAACGAGCTGCATTGCATGGCAGACAAATATCAGCCAACAAACTGCTCTATTCTCTGCTTCAACAAATCCTGCAGGAAATGTTCTGCTAGCTGGTGTGGTCAGATAAACACCGAATCCCCATCATGGTTGTCTTGTGATTGTACCTTCACCATCAATACCATGGCAAACACAGTAACTACTCTGCCCAGCAGTAGCACTGGTTGAAACAGTCTGCAGATGAAAAACCTGAAGACTAAAGGCTTCATTTCAGGAGAGAACATCATCCAGGAGGTCTTCAAGAACACCTGCTGCTGCTGACATGATAAGGAAGTTCAAGTGCTTACATTAGAAGAACTGTTCTCTGAGGAACAAAATGTAGTGGGTAGATTACTTGCCTAAGTTATGCAGACTAGAATTAATTTTGAATTATTATCACTTAATCATTTATAAAGTTAGCTTGGGCTCATTTCCAGTGTCTTTCCTTAATTCTTCCCTTTGTTTAATTTAGGAAATAGTACATACTTTGATTCTGCACAGATAAGTTCTGGGTCACCACAAATTTTCATAACAGCTTCTCTCCAGCTTCAAGAAGGCTTTCTTTCAGGTGCTCTTGTTTGTACACAGTATTTCTGGAGACTTCCTACTCTTTTTGATGTATTTTTTTTCAATCCATTCTCCTTTTGATGAATTTACAGAACCCCCCAAAGTTTACAGATAAATGCCTTACTAAAAAAGGGTGTCCTAAAACTATTTGCAAATTTGGAATCTAAGGTGCCCAAAGTCATTTACCATTGAGACCATTGTTTTCAAGGTTTTCTGAAGCATATTCTACCTTATAGAAGATATCACTTTAACTAGGATGTAAATGCATATCCAAATATGCAAAATTATTCTGTGTTTTGCATAGCTGTGAGGCTGTGCTATGTGGAGGCCATTTAAAAAAATTTACAATGAACATCAGGAGATATTTTTAAAATGGTAAAGCTTTTTTGTTTACTTAACCATCTTCCAAGTGAACAGGATGGGGAAAATTGAGTCAAGGAAACAAAATTTCTCCTCTGAAGAAAACCAAACTCAAGCTGCTATTTTAAAAACCCTACCTTAAACCTGAAAAATGCAAATCACAGATCTTCCTCCAAACTGGTCATACCAAAATATATTCTGTCAGGGCCCACTGGAAAGGCTCAAAATGAAAATCATAAAATATTTATTTAGATGTTGATTTCAAAAAAAAGACTTGGCTAAAATTGACTTAATGTTTAGATACAAAGGGACTTTAAATTGAAACACTTTTTTCTTCCTTTAATGAGTGTCAAAGTAATTTTTTGGACAACATTGGCCCATTTTTAGCTTAAAATTTCATCCAATATAACTCATCTGTCAAAAATACAGTTACAATTAAACTGCATTTTAAAATGAGAGAAAATTCTTTAGGGAGAAAATTTTTGAGAGAAAATTCTTAACCCATGTCATGTCATGACTTGCCATGTCATGTCACCTGACTCTTAATAGTGAAACAATCTGGACAAATATATTTTAGGTTCAAAAAGATACAGAAAATTATTCATGACTCAGAAATATCTAGTCTGAAATATGGTGTGAAGTATCACATTGTCTTATGGGAATGTGGTAGGATGAACATGTTGCAGGAATGTTCAGATGGCCTTTTGATGAGGAGACTGATAGATAAATCAGCCAAATGCAAGATGGAGTTCTGTGGTCTATGAGCCATTTGTGATCTATGGTTACATCTGAGACACCCCTGTTAGACACCTGAAGAAATGCCAGTTCATACACATGAACGCAGTCCATGGAAGCTACATGTCTGCACTAAATCCTCATTTCTGGGGAGCTTTGGTAGGACCTGGGAGTTTAAAAGCAGTTAAAAATCACTGCATTTAGCTGCTGAGGAAAGTTTCCACCTGGAGAGTCTTGAAGTGTGATTTTATTTCTCCCACTAATGCTTTTTGAAGCTCCTTCCATTACTGACGTGTGAATTGCTCTTTTCTTTTATAAACACAACTATCCTGTTCACAGCGCTGCCAGTTAAGGCATTCCCTGCATGTTTTGTTTTTCCTGTAATTGAAGATAAATTTTAATTACTTTTGGAAACTTTGCTGCCATTTCCCTGCCAGAAGGGTCTGAAGCGAACACGTCACCCCTCAGCCCCTTAGCTGGCAAAGATCCACCAGCATTACCAATTTCAAAGAGTAAAACTGTCCCCCCTCACCATAGTTTGCTTTCAGCACATTTGCTTGGCAGAATCCTTCTCTTCTACCCTCAGGTTTTTCGGGGAAATACTGCACACTGAAAAAGGGATACCTGTAACCATATGGATGTCTGAAAGACAAATCTCTCAGAGTGATCACAAAACTGTGTTTCAGTTTTAGAGCCATGCAGCTAGAGAGGGCTGCACTTTAACACATCCCCTCTGCTCATCCTGCAGTGCAACACACAGCTCCTGTGGTTAATAAAAAGCACCATAAAACCATAGCTTGCTGCCTGCCCAAATCTATTAACCCTGTGTGAAGGTCTACTACAGAGTCAAGGGGCCTTCCTGGAACTTTTAATTCTCCCAGAAGTTGTAATTTTTTCCCTCATTAGGATTACCCATATCTGCTTTTAATCAGGCCCTCCAGAGCTTCAGAGAGAATACTTATTGCTGATTAGAGAGTGATGCTTGCCCAGATTTCTCTTTTGTCTCTCCCTTAGAGGCTCTGTTGGAAGGAGAAATTCTTTTTGCAGAGTCTGCTGTTGCAAAATGAATTAGAAACTACGAGATTGGGAATTTTCTAATTATGAAATTTCCAACAAGTTTGCAGGCACCAACAAAGATGTATAATAAGAACAACAACAGTAATAATAGTAAAAATAATAGTAATAATAATAATAGAATTAGAATACGCAAAACAAGTAATGCACAATGCAATTTACCACTTGCTGACTGATGTCCAGCCAGTCTCTGAGCAGTGGTCCCTGGTCATCTTTTCCCCCAGTTTATATAGTGAACATGACAGGCAGGATTGCATAGCAGGAGGTAAGGGAACCTGCCAATTCTTTTAAGCCAAGACAGGTGCAGAAGGATAGGCAGGATGATGGAGAAATTAACAAATGGAGAAATCACCACCTGAGATGCCCTGGATCTGAGTTAACAATCATTCAAGCCCACTATGTTCAGTTGAACAGGTTTCTGCTACATTTAGGGACCCAATTTGGTGGTGGACTTGGCAGTGTTGTGTTAATGGTTGGATTCAATGATATTAAAGGTAATTCCCTAAATCATTCTATGATTCTGCCTGAGAGTCACATGCATTGGAGGTGGCTGCTATCCAGCTTGTGGCTCAGAGGGAAGCACTTTGCCTTTCCCAGGCCAGTTACTCTTCTTAAATCTCGGGGGAATATGGCGTTCACAGCATGGCACACTGTGCTTTCTGCCCAAGGAAAAGAGTAGCCAAATTTGCGGAGGATGGTTTATGGGAGGTTTTGCCACAAGACACAAGCCTCACATATGAGACAAAGGTGAAGGCTGTGGGTTGGGTTCTTCACAGTTTGCTTCTTGATCTCTGTCCCTGCTGTTCTATGCTTGGAGAAACTTGATGTTTCTAATCAGAGCTGCTCTGTAACTATCAAGAAAGTTGTTGGTGAAGCATTGTCTGATGGTTCATCCATCCAAGAGGGGTCAGCTGCAGCTATAGTAAGAAAAGCATGTACTAATATTGAAGAAAGTAAAAAAAAATTGGCAATGAGTTTGTACAGAACAAAGCAGAAAAATGTCTTTCTAGTTCAAGTTTCTTGCAGGTTGAGTAGTAAAGCATGTATTTACAAATCATAGATTTCTCCCTCCTTTGGAGAATTAATCCCTCCCTACCAGGAAATTGCCAGCAGGTTCAAGCAGCAGATGCCCAAGCCAGCCGTGAACACAGCAACTTAGCAGCAGCCTTCACTATAATGCACAAATCTGAGGGGGAAAACAGAACAGCTGCCAAAGAAAACAGCCTGAAGGAAGGGGGAGCACGGATGTTGACAACACCTGAATCATGGGCTCGAGGAGCAAAACTACTTAGAAGCCATTTGTTTTCTAATTTCAGGAACAAATTTATGAAGGGGGCTAAAAGAGTCCTCAGCCCTAAAGGTACTGGATGTAAAACACATTTATTCTTGTGTCATGGCTATGTAGCAACATGGTCTTATTAAATACAGATCAGACTTCCTTTTTTTCACCATGACTTTTTCTTTCTTCCTTCTTCAGTCTTGAAGAAGAGTTGCAACTTTAATCTGTGAGTTTCTTCACCTCTCATCGTATTTCTTCTATTTTTTTTATTTCTTTCTTTTTTTAATTTTTTTTACCAGACTATATTACAGAGTTTTACCACTTTATTACAGTAATTCTCTTCCAATTGCCTTAACAGCTCTTGCTATAGTTTCATATCTATTTTATCAAAAAATATATATGCCCTTCATATACAGATGAGGGGCATATATGTCTGTAAATACAACACTTTGAATTGAAAATGCAATCATTAGCAAAATTACATTTATGAAGATTTTTCTCATTCTAGTAAATCTCAATTTTTTTTTTGTCATGGAAATGAAGCATCTTCGGATGAACTCATTTCTCTTTCAGTGGGATCCACTGAACTTCCTGAAAACTGTTGTTTTGTTGACTCCTTAATCTTTGTGCCAAATTTTCCTGCCATGCTTCCTTCTCTAAAGAAGTCTGTTCAGACAGAATATACCACAGTCAAGACTGTGCCCATATTTTATGGTACATATAGATATTGAGAAAATGGCGTTTTCAATAACACAATTCAAAGGAGTCACTATGATACAATATTTGGATTTTTCATAATCTGTTGAAATATTTTTAATCAGTATTAAAATTTTCTGAAAGCTTCCTTTGCATCTCATTTCACATCCATACTTCTCCTTAGTGTTGTATTTGCCATTTCATTTCTTAGTCTTTCCTGAACAAGTCATGCCAAAAGAAACATGGAAAGCTTCCAATCATGGTAGGAAGGGAGAATGACATGAAAAGGCTAATAGGTGGGCTGACAAATCTGCTGTTGTATCAGTGATACGGTTAAGGCACCATACAGCCTCAGGAATGTCAGGAGATGCTCATTTGGAGGTGCTCCTGGGCAGAGCTACACAAAGGAGGTGCTAAAATGTTAAAAGAAATGTAGCCTCCCCTCTTTCTGTTGTGCCCCTTGGTCTAAAACATGAGCCTCTTGTTGTATAACATGGTTGTGGTGTGGGTGAAGTTTGTTTTCAGTCTTCCTTGAAGACACATCTCTGTGGAATAAATTGTTTTATCTTCAGATTCTCAGTTCTGTCTGAGAACTTGTTAGGCTTATCTTTTAATATACTTGAATACAATATATTTCAATATAAAAATACAGCCACAGTCTTTTGCAGGCTATGGTTTTATTCATAAGTCTTCTTATTGACATCCTCTGGACCAAGCAGTTCTTTATTTTTGACCTTTTACCATTAATTACTTCAGTTCAGCCAGACTTTTGTGTGTTACAAGCAAATAAACAAACAAACAAAAAAATCGGGTCATTCCTTCACAAACAGAACAGCTCATAATTCCAGGGGACAGGTGGTGCTGCCGCTATAAATGTCTGCAACACACAAAGGAATATTCCTTACCTTTGCCATTATTACTGGAACAATTGCCTCCTATGTTAGAATAGTTAACAAGCCTGCTGGATGGTGTTAGCTTTGATTACAGTGTGACATGACTGATCTATTGTGACAGCAGCTAAAACTAAGTGTCCAATTAACCTTCAAAGTCAGTCTGTGGCTCAGCAGTATTTGTTTTTTCACTCTGCAGAGAGCCTTTTTACATCTCTCACACATTGTAATGTGCTACTGGGCATCTAACTTCATAAAAGCTACTCCAGAACAGGAGTAACGTGACTGATCAGCAAGATCACTTGTCATCTGTAGTAGGGCTGAGGCCTCCTTATCGATTCTTAGTTGATCAGGGAGTTTTGGCTTGTCCATGAACGTGAGAATTGTCCTAGTTTTTATTGGAGTTCTTGCTGATTACAACAAGCCGTCGGGCTTTAACCTGATGGGGTGAGGTCTGCTGTCTTTGGCACAGTGGGTGATCCAAAGGGTGTCCTGCCTCCACGTTGCGTAGAAGTGGTACTATAACCAAGCCCCATGGGATCAGAATTCTCTTTGAACACATCCTAAATCCAGACTTTATGTCAACATACAAAATCAAAGACCTTTTGGCCCCAAAAAGCAATCTTGGTGATGAGTTTGTATGGCAACTATGTGCAGTGCTTCCATCTCCAGGTGATAACAAATCAATCCTGTCTTGTTAGGCAAGGTTCTGATGCCCAAAGTATGTCCTCTGAGATACTAAAACCCTTGCCAAAGATTCATATCTAAAAGGACACTTCTCTGTTCAAGGCAGAGATTTTTAGAGGGAAAATAACATTTTGGAAGAGATTTCTTTTTTCCACCACAGGTTTTATTTAATAAAGTACTACAGAGAATTGAGAAATGGACCATATAACAGCCCCAGATAGATCTTTTCCAGCTGGAGTCAACAGGTCAGTATGCTGTACATCCGCTCTCCACTTTCATATACAGTGAGAAGAAGACTTTGCGGGGGGACAACCAAATTCAACACATTTCATTCATCAGCCTTTAGAAGTGACTGAAAGCAACTGAGAAGTCAAGGCTGTCAAGCTTCAATCTGACAGGAGGTTTTGGTATAAGATGCATCCTGAAGGAAGTTCAAATGCCCCAGTGCTTTCTGTACATTAAGACGCTTGTTGGTGTGGCACCATGGTTAGGATTTTTACCTTGTTTAGAGGGACACAGACAAGTGTCTTGGGAAACAGCATAATACCATTATGGTCTGCAGCGGTGATTTACCTATCAACACTGCAAAATATTGACATTGCCTTCTTTGACATTTGGGGAAGAAATCTGTAGAACCAAGTATATCTTGTCAGAAGAGCATCCTCATTTCTAGCTGCTTTTACACATTTTTTCCTGGTTTTGGTCTATTTTGTGAAGAGCAAACTCAGAAGAGCAAAGCTGATCAACTGCTTGCTAAATCACCTCTATCATTCAGTCAATTTTAATTCATACACTGGCACTGCACACCCAGATTTACACTTTGAAGAATCTGTTCTCATATTCTAGATGACAGAAAGATACTCCAGAGGTTGCAAAAAGGAAAGAGCTGAGGGAGCTCATTTCTCCTGTGGCTTAAGTACAAGATTCAATCATCAGTTTTAGACTCTTTTTTCATTAGCATTCTAAATTATGTAGCACTGTATATTACAGATTATTTTTCATCTGAACCTCCTAAGAAAAATACTATTTTTTTTATTGTAATCCTGTATGAATATGCTGAAATTGCTGTCAGTACCACCCTTCTTAAAAAATTTCAGCTATATTTGTTAATGGTCTTGTTGCCTCTCTCAAAGTACCATGGTGCCCAGGGCTCCCTCTCACTGTCACTGGTGTTTCTGACATTCAAAGTGATTTCTTATGCTGTCTGTTTTTAAGAGCTTTCCCCAAAGCTTGTTCACGCCTTCACTAAAGATACTGGTACCAGACAATGAGGTCAGGTAACCACAAGTGGAAAAAACAAATGTACCCTGCCAAAAAAGGGCTGAGATGGTGCCAGCCACTTCTGAAATATTATTCCATTGAATTCTGACATTCTGAAGAGTTCAGGTCTTTACCATGTCCAATAGTGGGACTGTTCCTTCCACCTTTTTCATAAACACATGTTGATGTATAAGGGTTACACACTAATATTTGATGGGAGAAGACACAACTGTTCAGAACCAGATTTTCTTAGACTTCAGTGGGAAATTCTTCTTGTTTAAGAGTCATGATGGCATCATGGAAGTGTTGCTGAAATAAATGTAAATTATTCCATCTTCTGCCATGAGGATCATCTTTGTCCCCTACTCTCACACTACGGACTTTCAACACTGTAAAGACTAGACCTTACCAGAGCCTAAGACAGCACCAGGGTCACATAAACACAAGATTGGTCTTATTTATGAAGTTTCAAACCCAAAGAACAGTTGTATCTGTAAGTTTATGTTCTGGACATTAAAAGACCTCCACATGGAGTAGAAAAATCATTATTTTCTGTAACTATAAGTACTGCTAACATTATTTCAATCATCCAGCTGCTACCTCATAATTGTTTATTGACTCCCATAATTTAATCTTCCCAAGGTACACCTGCTCTATCATTACCAGAACTTCTCGCATGTTTAGATTGAAAATTACATAAATCCCTGCACAGATAGTGAAAAAGATAAGGAGGGCTACTTGTGAGGAAGAATTTTGGTAATGACTGTTCCTTACTGTAAGAAGTATATGTTCCACCTCAAAAAAAACTGCACCACCGTCTCATTATGATGCACAGATAGTAAATCTGATTAAAAAGGAGAAAACAAATCTGATTAAAAAGGAGAAAACAAACTAAAAAGTCAAGCTCTTTTCTCCCAGGTTTGTGAATATTTAAAACCTCCTCCTTCCCACTCCCCCATTTACCTAGGGATAAATAATGATCTCGCTTGGTATTTATTTGTTTCCCATAATTATCACTGGTGTGGTTTTAGCCCCAAAACCTTTGCTTCTTTTCCATGACCAGCTTCCTTTTCTTTTTTCCAAAGAAGCCAAAAAAGGACAAGTAATGAACAGAGAATGCAAACTTGGTGCAAATTCACAAAGCCTGTGAATCACAAGCCTGCGTTTCCATTACTACCCATCAGTTGTTTGAATATAACCAGTAAGCAAAGACTGTGATCCCATAAGGTAGCAGCAAATGACAGTTGAGATGTTGGTCCATAAATGTGCTAGTGAACACATTTGTTCATTACTGACAGACTACTTCATGCTAAGTGACTTCAGATGTCACTGCCACCTCTCCCCTGCTCTGCAGTTATTTCTGTCACCTCTTAAGGTCAGTTCAGAAGAACCCCAGTTAGCATAGACTAGGCATGCCAATCACTATGAGAAATATGCTGTGGCTGTACCTACATCTTTTATTGGTTTTAAATACATATCATTTAACTGCCTTTAGCAAATACAACCCCCAGTGGCTTCAATTTCCTGCAGTGTTCCAGATTCTAAATTCAACAGTGTGGGAGACCCTGCTGGTCCACTCACTTCTAAACCAGCTGCAAATGTGAAAAATAAGGCGAGCTTCAAACTTTATTTCATTCCATGTATTCAGGTGCAACCCTTTCACGGGCCCTCTGAAGCCCTGCAGGACACCAAATAAGGGAATGGGGAGAGGCAGGGAGATGAGGCCTAATTGTGATGTTTAACCAACTATTAATCCTCTCTTACAAATTTTCAGTTACATGGGAGACGTTGGTACTTTAAGACAAAAAATAATAAACTTGACAGCTCTTGCTCACTCCTCTCACAGGAGGTTGCTTGGCAGCCCTGGAATGTGGGAGAGGGGACGTGTTGGCGTCTTTGGACGCTAAGGAAGCCCATGGAGGATCCACACTACCATAGATGGTGAGCATAAGACCCACCCTATGGCTGCTTTAAAGATCCATAGGACAATTTGTCCTTCCAGCCAAGGTCAAGGACAGCGTCTTGGGCAGCAGAAGCAATGCAGTTCAATTCACAACTTAATGGTTTAAGAGACTTCCTGCTTGAAAGGAAAAAAGAGAGCTCAGTGAAGGCAGCTGCTTCCCTGAGACGTGTTTGTGTATGGTGTTATGGCTGTACAGGAAGAAACTGAAGGAGAGTTAACCCTTGTCTTCTGATGGTCCAAGTTCAAGTACTACCCACCGCTCTAGTTTCCTCTGCTGTGTCTATGCACAGTGAGATCCTTCCTTCCTCAGGTCCTCTGAACCTGACATAGCAACTCTGCATGCCTATTCATAGGTCAAGTCATCCATCCCAGTAAAAGCTGCTTTTCAGAGTACTCCAAAGCCTTCTTTTCAATCCTGTCACATTGCTGGTGGTCTTGTCATTACAAAAAAAAAGAATAAAAGAGCACATCTAGCATAACTGAAATGCAGATGCAGGTCCATACTCATATCTTCTGCTCCGAGATCTCATTATGCCCATGATAAAATTTTCAGAGTGTTTGGGGTCCTTCTGAGCAAGGCTCAGTGTGTATCCAGAGAGCAAACTCAAGGAACCTTGTGCTGTGGTAATGCCACAGTTTCAGTATCACTGCTTTTGCAGGAGGCTATGAGAAGCTGCCAGTGTGCATGTGGCTGCTTGTGCACAGCTACAAGGAGGGAAACAGCTGCTGTAATCCACCCTGGATTACTCTGCAGCGTGAGGAGATGGAAATGCACACATTATCAGAGATTGTGCTTCAAGTGAAGGGGAAATTCAGCTTCTAGCTGGGAACCAGTGGCTTTCTAAAACACAGTGGCATAACCATGCCCAGCACATCTGTCATATTTATAAATTTTCTCCCCCCCTCCTATAAAACCAATCTATTTTTCAGGCCAATTCCTGTTTTCCCCACCAAATCTTGATTTTCTACGAGGTGCCGTAAACCACTGAAATGATTCTCAGGTTCTATAGTGCATGAAGGATGGGTCCCACTGTGCTGCTGCTCGAAGAACAATGCATCACCTGTCTTTGCTAAGATAGATTATAACATAGATACCCCTTTCCTCAGCACATATCTTTAGTGCTGCTGACAGCACTGCATCACACAGAGGAAATAATGTCTACCCACCTGTAGCAACATGCTTTTGTCCTTGACCTTTTAGAATCATATATCTCTCGCTCTGCACGTCAAAATGGCAGGCAAACAGGGTGAGCCTTTTGCTCCCAAGGCCTTCCATACACAGGAGGAGCTGATGGGCGTCTCAGCTTGGACAGAGTAAGGTACCAAACCACACACAGTGTCAAAGACTCAATCAGCCCATGCACCAGGGGGGTGCTCACCTCTTTTTGTCAAGGCAGAGGCTGTTTGCTCAATGCTTCAGCAGCACTAAGGGGTTGACAGTCAAACATAGAACTCTGGAGGAGAAAGCCAAAGAGAGCATATAGTTGTATAGTTGCCATCCTCTGTAGCAGAAGGTCAGAACTGCCTAACTTTTAGGAATGAGTGTTACCAGGCTCCTGCTTGGTAACTTGGATCATGGTATGGTTTCAGTCCATCAGGTTCTGATGGACCACCCAAAAGCTGATGCATATGAATAATATTTGCCCTAGCTGGTGTGATCAGTATGATTGCAAACAGCCCTGATTCTCTTTCTTATGGCCTTCTTTAGAGTTTTTCTCCACTGCTGAATCATAGAAGTCTGCAAGAACTCTTAAGATTCTTTGCCATGTCTCTAGTTCAGTTCCACAAAAAGAAATTACTGCAGATAGGTTTTTCTCTTTATTTCCCCACTAAATTTTGTCACTAGTCATTTAATATCAGAAAGCTGATTTCTGATGTAGCCTAACTAGTCTATCCTAATAACAGCCAGCCAGCTTCTTGGAAACATTGGTGATCATGGGACTTGCAATGCCTCTCCTGGCTTTAGTGGACTTCTTATGCTAAGAGATTTACAAAACCATTGCAGGTGTTACTTTTTTTTTTCATGTGCCTCCTAAAGGCTATTCCAAACATCTTGCTGAAATAACTTCTTTTTATAAAACTGCCTGAGATAATTTTCAATGTCTCTGTTACCCCAGAGTACTTGCTGTAATCAGCTATTAAAAGCATTTCTTTCCGCCTTCTTCAAATCTACCTTCTTCCTACATGTTTTCACCATTCAGTAATCCCAGCTGGTTCACATACATGGAAAACCCATTTGTAGTAATTACACAAAATTACTTACACCTGCTCAGCAACGCACTGCATTTTTATCTGCAGTAAGTGACATTTTCCCCAAAGAGTACATTTTAAATGAAAAAGGGATATTTTTCTCTCCTTGCCCTCTTCTCATTCTGTCCCAATTCCACTTACTTTCTGTGGCCTTTTAACAGGAGTTATTTCTTTAGAAATAAATCCAGGAGAGTGCTGAGTTGACAGATCCCCACCTTTCGTGTGAGCACACATCTGTTAAACTGAGTTTAATGATGAGTGTGGGAGGCACCAGCTATGGCAGTGGGCAAGCCACAATTTCAGCCTTGCAACTGCACACTTTGAACAGCTGTCTCTTTCAGCACTAACAGCCCAAACTGGGAAAGCAGGATTCCTCTCCTGCATGGATAGGGTATATTTCCTTAGCACTAAAGCTATTTTTCTGGAGCACTAGAAGTTGAAGGGTATTTAAACAATATAAAACCTGAAGTTGCAAGTAGCAAAAAACTCAGAAATCAAATAATATAATGAACCAAGTTTCCCAGATATAGCAAACCATACATAGCCCATTAAATGTTTAGATAAATTTAATAACCACTAAATTTTTCACTGGAAATTATCAGTTTCCATTAAATCCCGTGGCAGCTTCCAGAAGAATGATGCTCACATAGACCCTTTTAAACAGGAGCTGAACATATTGTAAACCTTAATGTATTTTTCCACACAACAACGACTACTAAGTCAGGAAATACTTCTAGACCCATTTCATAGATGAGGAACTTCACAGAGCAATTCCTTCATTGTCTAAGACCATATAAGTCACTGGGTGCCAAGACAGTAACTAAACTTGGCTCTCTCATATCCCAGTCTCCTAACGTAACCATTGGATTAATCAGTGGCTGATTTGAATCTCTTTTCTGCCATTCCTTTTTAAATCAGCAAGACAGCATCTCTGCAATATGTCTCCACTGGACTGTGCACGATTAAATCTCCAGCATGTCATGTAATAAATGTCCATAGAAACACTTTCCATCTCTTCCTTTCCTTTCCCTGTAAGTTGTTACAACTCTTCCCGAGCCAGGAGAACAGGCATGGAAAACCTGCACATGTTCAGTCCTAGGCAGAAAATGAACGTATTTCTGCCTTGACTTTGCATTTCTCACTGTCTGCATCAGAACCAAATGCTGCTGGCATCAGATATGGCAGGACTTTGTGCCCAGGTTGTCAAGGGCAACACAAAAGAGTTGCCATTTAGGTTTTTTTCTCTTAGCCTCTCTCCCATTTCTATCTAAAAAAACAAATAAACAACCCCCCAAGCCCATTCTCTAATTAAAAATAACAGGAAGGTATCAGGTTTGTCCAGTTTTAATTTACTATTGAAAAACACATAGTGCATTTTGTCCACATTCCCACTAATGTGTATGTCTCTCTGTTTCCTCTGTCGAGGTTTGATCCATCTCTTTTGAATGCTGTTATAAATGAATCAGCACACAATTTGCTGACTAATCTACTCCAGAAAATGACAATCTGGAGACCAGCAGCAGAGCAAGTGCCAGGAGATGCCTTTTGGAGCCAACATAAGACCATTGCAGGCTACAGTAGAGAGCTACCTTTTTGAAAAGGCTGGTAATGATTTTCTTTCAAAGCCAGGCCAGCAAGTCCTACAGAAAGACCAGATTTTTTCGGAGATTTAAAGGACCTGATGTTCTGATATTAGTCATAATAATTTTGGGACCTTCCTGGTAGAGTGTGTGAAGTTGTTATTGACTTTGCTGGGAAATAATGAGCCTTTTTTAGGTCATCTGAGAAATTTGCTTATAATACCTTTTTCTACCTTTTTTTTTGGTGTTACACTAATAGATTTGGTGTTTCCCTACGGAGGTGAGAGGTGCTACAGAGACAAAGTACATGCCATAAGCATTTAGAACAAAAAAACAATTACAACGCTGTAATATAATCAGCAATAAGGTCCTTAATTATTGTTATTGAACCTTGCAGCTGTAGTAGGTTTTCTTTTCTTTTTTGCATTTCCTTCAAGAGTTTCAAAGTTTTCCTTTGGTATTTCTTTTCTATGTAGTATCTAACAACAAATAATTACAAAAGTCTTATTCTGATGTCAAAAAAAAAGTTCCTGAGATGTTATACAAAGAAAAAGGGAAATATAAGGAGCCTAAAAATTAATTTTCAAATATTAGGTTCTCTGGGCACAACCATGACTTGGAAATAGAAGTCAGGTTAGTGTGGAGTTGTTTCTGAGTGCTGAATTTTTTTATTTGTGCTTGAATTTGTTTATGTTGCTTTTGGGCTCTTTCAGTTAATGCCTCTGAGGCCTGAACTGGCACACTCTATATTCAAAAGAAATGCAATAAAAACAATTTAGCATCCTTCCCCTGTGTCTGAATTTATTTCCTACACATAGGAGAGAATAAATTGTTTATATATATATTTATTTACATTTATATGCATATATACATATGTGGTGGGTGGTTCTGCTGGGAGCTATTGGGTGGCTGTGCTCCAACAATGGATATTTTATCACAGAAAAAAAATTTTACACAATATTCAGGAGCAATATTTTAGAGGAACTGTTCAAAAAATAGTTTAAAGAGGGAACATCAGTAAATAATAGACTCCATTGTCCCTACTTCACCCATGCCCTCTCCTTCAGTTGGATGTGGGTCTTGATCAGACAGTGCAGGTATACAGGGCAATTCCCATCACTTAGGACTTTCTTTAAATTATGTACCAGGCATCCTCAGGACTGTTCTTAGGTCCCCATGGACCAGCAAGTAGTACTTTTTTACTATATTGAGAATTTAGCTGGGTACAAAAGATTTAAACAGAATTTCTGGCTTTTCTATTTGGTCCTGGCATGAAGCCACTGAATCACTGCACCACCGTGTTTCATGAAATAGGGACATGGGGATTTCCTGTCAAAAACTGGGGCAAAAGATGCATCTTATGGCTCAGTAAAATAGCCAGTGAACTGGGAAATGTTCTTAGCTCTTTATACCAGTAATGACTGCACATGATGCCGTTAATGTTTTATGTTTTGCTATCCCCAGTAATGTCTGCAGCACCATATTAATTGTTTCTGTTCCAAAGAATGGAAACAGATAGCTGAGGCCAACCCATGTGGGGAAACCAGCTGCTGAGCTCCAATGATCTGAACCCATAGCACTGGAAGCTTTCAAACTCTGTCAGCTGAGGTGACCACACCATGGTAGTTACTGCACAACCCTTTATTCAGCATGAATCTGTTTTAAAGACTTTTTATTCCCAGAATTCACATATATATTTTAATTATAGGAACTTCAGCTCACAAGACTGGTCCAGAAAACAGGTGACTGATAAATATATTTATACAGTAAAGTCAGGCTGAAGAAACCAAACCAGTCTGCACAGAAGCATATTGATAAGCTAACCCTGTGTATGTGTGTGTTCCAGAATATATATTTCTTTTAAAGGAGGATATTATGGGATTTATTAAATTACTGATAACATTTCATTATATTTCCTGAAGAAAAAAGAGTGTGTTACTCCATGGCTGAGAAAAATCTAAATGGGGAGCTGAGAAACTATGAAAGGACTACAATAAAACATTCAGTGGTTTATCCTTGCTGGTTAATTTATTTTGTGATGAAATTTTCTTAATAAACAAAGTTGAAAATATCTATGGATTCTTTGGAACATTCAGTGTGCAGGTGGTTTAGGAGAACAGCACACCAAAACTTTAAGAGCCTATCATGTGTTGCTGAATCTAACTTTTTTTTTTGTACCTGGTTGTGTACTCTGTCACTGCGTTCCCAGCTTTAAAACTGTGTTTTAGTTCACCCAAGCAGTGATATTGTCATATCTGTCTCATGAGAGTAACGCACACAAAATAAAGTACCTTTGGTGTCACCCCTCTCCACATGATATTAGGACACTGAGAATGGTAACAGTGGTAGAAAAGAAGCTGTGAACCAATTTACTTTTCTGCTTCCTTTCTTATGATCACACAAGTCTACATGCAATCATGTATGTAATAATGTATAACTTGCCATACATGAACCCAAAAATATTCCATATGTTACACATAAATAAATAATAAACCAGAGCCAGGAGGGGGTGGAGTGAGAAGTAAAGAGACCATGAAGAAAGAAAAGGAAATCACCTTGGATCACCTTGTTAGTGTCACAGAAAATGAGAATGTGACCTTTGCTGGAAGATACAATAGAGGCTTAAGGAATCAGAGTGCCAAATCAAGTGCCTTTAAGCAAGAATGGGGTGAGCCAGGGTTGCCCTGCTCTGCTTATGCCAGTCTGCTTCCAGGGAAATTGTTCCTCCTCTTCCATCACCTCTTAGTCACACACTGAAACTGAAGACACAGTCCCATTGTTTGGGACATGACAGAGGAATGATTATCTGCATGTTTTTATGAAAAACTCAAGCCACTTCCAGTGCAGGATGCATCACCTTCCTTTGTGTTTCGAAAAAAAATCCCTTCTAAATGAAGATATTGCTTAATACATTGAATGGTGGGGGTGGTGAAGCATATAGCAGTGTGGTAAACTGCATCACCTCTAACAAATTCAAGACAATATCTAGATGACATTTTTGTGTGATGGATGCATAAAGATTGTTTTCAATCCTGCACCTGGTAGAACCTCCCAGATGTTCTAGCCTCGCTGCTTTTTTGAAAAGTTAATAAAATTGTGAAGAGAGTGTAGGAAATAATTCCAGAGACTGAGAAATCTTGTGTGCAGACAGTCAGTGGGAATAGTCTATTTAGTTTGTGAAATGTATGATGGAGAGGCACCTTGTTTACAATAAGTGAACAATTTCGTCAGAAGAAAATGCCAGATAATAAAAAAGCTCTTTGTCCTGGTGGAGAACAACTAATAGCTGCATACACATTCAGTGAGAATCAAGGTCTAAATATTTATCACTGATGGTGGTAAAATACTGGAATAACTGTAAAAGCACCAAGAGGTTTTCCATTTCTAGATGACTTCAGCAGTGTGGTTGCTGCTGCCAAGGATTGGCTGTACCAGCCTGTCACAAGTTCTGATAGCATGGGTGAGATGTGTTAAAACTTCTGTGGTCATACTGTATGAGCTAATGGTCCCTCCCGGCTTCAGAGTCTATCAACCTATTAATTAGCAGCTAATTAGCAGCTGGTAGCAATAATAGTCTATTATCTTGTAACAAATCAGCAAGTAGAGGAACAAGTAATACACACTGGCACATTATATGACTAACACTCATTGTTTACAGTCTTCTTCTATTTAGAATGAATTTACATAAGTCCTGTGAGATGTACCAATGAATAAACAGATTTAGCCACATAGTAGAGTTATCCTAACCTTAGGGACCTCTTCTGCCCTTGCTTTGTCTTCAAGTTCTAACAAAGTCAAAAAGGAAAAAGCTGTGCATAGTCTTCCTGTTAGAAAGATTTGAAGTTCTTTTTTGAAACACAAAATCCATTTTAGTACTTTAAAATTAATAATCATGAGAAGTTATGGGCCATGCAAAAATTTACATTTAAACAAACTTGTTAATTTTGTTGTGTTATTTTTTGTAACCTAAAACACTTCTAGGTGTATTGTAACTTTAAAAACTAAGTTAAAGTTTTGAGTTTCCAACTTTTCCTTGTAAACATTAGCAAAATTACCCTTTTAAGTTTTCTCAAAATTCTTTGGGGGAGAGCACCATATTGTTCACCCATGCCTGATAACACTCTGCCTGTTTGCTTTCTTTAATTAAAGTTAACTTCTTGATACATCCTGTCAATTGTCATCCTGGAAATCTAGGAACTGAGCCAGCAAAAGAAATCTTGTCTTAGGTTGCTCCTAAAATCTACATTCTATACTCTTTCCTTTGTGAAAAGAAAGATAGAAATTTCTCAAAAGAGTCACCTGAAAACCCATGCTGGGTTATGCTCTGGACAATAAAACAGATTAGTATTATTCTTGTGGGAGTAGCCTTAATGAATGCCCACATTAATAATCACTTTTCCCATCTGTGGAAAGTAACACCAATATTTTCCTCACTGGCAGGAATAACTCCTCACTCATTAACAGACTGTAAGGCAGATGTCCTCCAAAAGCATCAAACTAAATCCTCAGTACTGATGTACATTCATTAGCCCCCAGATTTTTTATTTATTTTTATTCTTCGTTTACAGTCTAAATATTCCTACCACAAAAGCTGGGATTTGTATGCACAATAGCCCTGAATTTTGTGCGTGGACCAAGCCAGACACATTGCTGTATCTTCGTCATCTATTCTGTACAACAACCTTTTTCTGTATGAAAAAGGAAAGAAACAATGAAAAGATAAGAAGCAAAAGTCATTTGTTCTGGGTTCTGGACCTATTGCTTTCTTATAGATATTACAGACAGTACACTTTTGCAATCCTCCTGTTAGTATGAAGAGGAAGAGTGAAAAATAAAACAAAAAAATCCATTACAGAGGCCATAGAGAGACTTATATGGGGGATTAAAACACAATGGGACAAGTCCTGAGCACATAGAGAGTTGCCTCAGGTCATAAAAGGTCTCTGACCTACAGCAGTAGTGACAAGGTACTGATAAAACCTCTTCGGTGGGAAGTGCTTTTGATCTCTCCTATTCGTTACCTGGAAGATGTGGTAGAAGTTTATTGCTTTGCCCCATGCAGTTTTAAATACGTAAGACAATACAAAAGAATCAGCAGAAAGTTATTCTTCACTGAGAGCATATTCTGCATCATTGATGTGCCTTTCCTCAGAACATTTTGTCCCTCCCATGACTTCGAACTTGCGAGTTCTAGGAGGCTCCACCGTCTCCATGGTTAGACCAAACAGGTTTAGACACTCTGGTGATTTCTTGGCTGCTTGTACAGATTTCTCAGCTCCTTCCAAGTACATAAGACAGCAAAGAGAAGAGGTAGTTGCTTTAGTTGTGTGATCTGTCTGGTGGGTGTTTTACTGGGTTTGTCCAACAGACATACCCATAATGAAAACTTTGATTTCTTCTTTGTTGTCTGAAAAGGAAAAAAACAAAACGTGAACAACCACAATGCATAGTCTTTCATTAATCCATATTCTACTCAGATGTAAAAAGTTCTAATTAAGGCTCTAGGCAGTCCTGTGTGTCTCCCTATTAATGCTCCTACTGAGCCTGATGTTTTATGTCTTATAGTGAGAGAGTGAAGGTGAAGTGTGGGAGGAAAAAAGGCAGGGAAGAATGAGGTGTTTCATTTCTCTTCGATAAGGACTGAATAAAGGAAAAAGGAATATATCTAAAACAAAAGAGATGGAAGAAATGGAGAGATGAAAAGGGAAACATGAAGTGACAGTAAAGAAGTAAATGTATTATTACTGCACGTCCATTTTCAGTACGTGTAGTTGCCATCATCAGAGTGATTTAAGGAAGAAGAAAACCAGATTTCTAACTTTAGCTAAGAAAGATTGCCTTGCACTATTGTTAATATCAATAGAGTTCAGTTTCAGTTGTGCTGAAAAATAGTGTGAGGGGAATATAAAGAGTGAAATTCTGAAAAAATTCCACAACACACATTGAAGCCTCACAAAATTAATTGCTGCACAGCATGAAAATCTTGGGCTAGAATATCTACGAGATAGACTGGAGAGATACAAAATCTGTGAACACAATTACTCCAGGGTGAAAATGTCAGAGCCTATTGCACTAAAATAAAAATTCCATTGGTTATGACAAATAACCACCAATTGAATCAGAAATATTCTATTATCCTACTGTATAAACATTGCATTCATTTCATCACTTGAATGTATAATCACTGCTCTTGTTTACATAGCTTGTGTTGCGAAGAATGTGATTTTTTTTCAAAATATAAAGCACTACAGACTTATTAAATCCTAGCTATAAACTCTTTCTTGAGGAATAAGAACAAGCTGCTTTGAAAGGCTGAAATGGCTGTTGGCTCACCCAAAGTGATTTGTAGGGAGCGAGGGAGCATGCACAGAATGTGGTATTGCACAGAGCACAGCACCTGCCTCTTCAGCTGAGCCAGGGCTGAGTGGTTGGGAGCTGTAGATCACGCCGTGGGGAGGGCTGGGCAGCACCAGGCAGATTCTCCTGTTTCCTCCTGAAATTTCAGTGGTGAGCTCTACCTGAGCAATGGCCTTGCTGCCTGTCCATGAGTCACTATTTCCCTGGAAGTGTGAACAGTCATTTCTATTTGTGCAAGACTTCATTAATCCCAGCAAATGCATCATTTTGATTATTTATTGTTGTAGCAGTGGCTGGTGGCTGGGAGCTGAGGAGGTTGCTACTTCAAAACAGGCAACATAAACTTACACAATGAGAGAGAAAGTCTGCACTATTTCTGCCTCTTTCCCAGTAACCAGGACAGCCTACACTTTGGGTGGCATGACAGGGAATAGGCCATTTTCTGGCCTTCAATCATATTATAATTTCATCTGACTCTGATTCACTCCTCTTCTTGTAATGCAAAAGGTAGTAAAGGAAACAAGAAGAGCTATTCCCAAGGTCAAACTATAAATCCATGACCGACTTTGGAATAGCAAGCAGCCTCCAGCCTGTTGATTTGTGCTCACAAAGCAAGACTGTGCAGGACATTTATATTTTCCTTTCATCATGAGCTTCCTAGAATATTCAGTTTCCTGCCCTTGCAGTGTTGTATATCATAACAAAGAGACCTTCTGTGGTTACTGTCAATTCTGTCAAGCATCAACAGCTGTCTGAGCACACATGGATTACCATGATTGAGTGATCTCTGTCAGGAGTGTAGAAGGTACATCTCTGGTGTTGAGATACAAGTTCTTTTCCCCCTACTTAGTGTTCTTTCTGTAGACTTTGCAATTAAAAAGTCAAAATAGAGAGATGGACAAGGAGATCATTTATCCAATTACCTTACATTCCAAAGCCTCATTTTTATGTACAATATAAATTGAGATTGTTAATATAATTTATTATTCGAGCGATTTTGCCTTAGGAATATCATAAATTTCCTTTGATCGTGGCAAGTTATGCACCTTTACATGAACATTTGCACTAAAATAAATCATGTAGTGCTGTGTGAAAGCTATGTAAAATGCAGAGTGTCACATCAACAGGCTTTGACAAAGCCACGTTTTCTTGTTGTTACTGCTGGAGTATGGGGGGTGACCCACCCCCATTCCGTTCTGGCCTGTCATTTACCTGCAGGGCTTGCTCTAAGGCTTGGGGCTCTTACCTCCAAGAAGTTATAATAGTGCTAGTGGATCAGGACTTAATGAATTTAGAAGTCCTTTGGAGCCTCTCGGACCACAGTAGTTCAAAGTGTTGTTACAAAATCCCCTAGTGCCAGCTCCACTGGTGAGATCATCTGAAAAACCTTTTTTCCTACCCCAGTCTGTTGTAGAGTAAGTGACTGAGCCAGGGCTTTCAAAGGGTGGATTCAGCAGGTGAAAGAACTAGAGAAGGCCTTTGCAGTGAGATTGTAGAAAGGAAAGTGCCCTACTAGCTCAGCAGCCTTTGCAGCCTCTTCAAAAAGGGGCAGGACTCATCTCAGACACGTGGATGGGTCCCTATCCATCTGACTGGTGCAGTGTCAAGAGAGAACTACAAAATGATGAGCCAGGAAGGGCCTTTGGAAGAGGCAAATAAGAGCAATGAGTTGGAACTAGAGACTGGTGGGGAAGGCAGAAGTGTTACAAAAGGGTTTGTAATGCTGTTAGCCACAAACTCTCCTCCTCAAAAAAAAAAAAAAAAAAAAAAAAAAAAAAAAAAAAAAGAGAATAGAGGAAACAAAGAGGCAAACCCCTCTCTCAAAAACTCATGTACACCCTTGCCTTGGAGCCTGTCAGTCTGACTGAGGTTACCTGGCTCACTGTTTTTCTTCCAGAGGGCAGATGACTTTGCATGGGTTGTGCACTTTTTCCTGATCAGAGCACATAAACCACAGCCTCCTGAGGAAACATCTCCCTGGCAAGGCACAAGCAACTCCTTTTTACCTCCAGAAGCAGTGGGGGTAATGAGCCATCTGCCCTGCACACAAGAAGCAACTCATCTCCCAGTGACTGATGAAGGCAGTCAGGTCCCTGCACTGGGAAATCTGTTTAAGAGTGTTTCAGAGTTGGTTTATGCCATATGATTCCCTTATTATTTACTAGGCTGTGGTATGCTCTTGCTAGAGTTATTCAACAGCTTTATTAATAGATTCCTTGGGTCAGATATCACTTCAATATGTGTAAAACTTGACTAATTCACATGAAAGCAATGACAATAAAGCGTCCACCTATAGCAAATTAGCTACAGTTAGAATCAGGGCTTTTCTGTTTGTTTGTTCTCTGAAGGATAGTTAAAACTTTGTGAACAGAGATAAACATTTGTAATGTACCAATAATGTTTTCAATTTGGTGGTTTTTTGCCCCCTAGAAGGCTAATACTTTGAACCCCATAGGAGCACAACAATCTCCAACAGAGCGCAGTATTGCAGAGTCTAAAAGTAGACAGATCTTTACCTGAAGCTGCAGGGGATATTTTAAACTGACAAAGGACTTGTACTCAAACGTGCCTAGGACCCTGGGAGTAGCACAGGATCTTTACTGATCATTAAGATAAAGGGTCTTTCATTTTGCTCCTCTCCCCTCTAGAAGCAGAGGTATTTCTAATGATAGGCTAGAGACCCAAGGTAGGGCTTTTAGAAGTCTCTTTGGGTCAGATGCAGGAGTTAAGATTTCACAGGCCTAAACTACCTTTTGTCACTTACTGTGAATTGCTCTGGGCTGTCCATCATATAAATAATGGCCTTATTCAACCCTTCTCATGTGGAGTTTGTCACATTCTCAGCAGAAGTTTGTGGGCTTCTTTTGATGAACTGGAAAACGGAAACCAGTTGTTCTCTGTGTGCAAATCTTCCTGGCGGAAAATATTCCTTACCTCCCTCTCTTCCACACTCAGATGATGGCAAATTGTCTATCACAAGGTAGCTGACTCTGTAGATGAGGGGTGACTGGTGACCATTGTCCGTCTGAGCTTGCTTCCTTGGAGCCAAACTGGGGAGACAGGGTGGGCTACGAAGTGGGTGAAAAACTGGCTGAATTGTTCAAATGGTACAACAGTTTGAAGTCTAAATGATGTGGTGTTTCTCCTCCAGTGTCATGAGACAGTGATATTTCATATCTTCCTTAACAACCTGCTTGACAGGAGAGAACACACCCTCAGCCAAGTCTCAGGTGATATTTCATAAGGCAGGGGAGACGGAGCTGCTGAAAGCCAGGATGGTAGGGCTGCTGTTCAGAGAGGTCACAGAAAGCAAGAAAAGTAGGCCAATGGGAATTTCAGGAGGTTAAAAAATTTCAGGTGCAACGTCTTGCACCAGGAGATAAAACCTCCATCCAACAATATAAGCAGGGCACTGGGCTGCACAAGGTACCCTGCTGCAGTCAGTAAAGGGCACAGCAATGCCTGTGGGCAGTAAAATGGATATTTCTCAGCAAGGCATCCTTATAGCAGTGAAGGCTGAGTATTGGTCTGGGTTAAAAGTGGACATAAACAGCAAATCCAAGGAATTTATTTTTTCTGCTACTTGGCACTTGGTTAAGTTGGCCTCTGGAGTAGCATCTGGTTGTGGGCCACCCATGCAAATGAGACATGGACTTGTTGATGCAGATTGAGAAGAGACATGAATCTGTCAACCTGCACAAGGGGAAGCTAAGAAAAGAGCTGCCTGTGGTTTTC
Organism: Coloeus monedula; assembly: GCF_965178545.1. Taxonomy (NCBI): domain Eukaryota; kingdom Metazoa; phylum Chordata; class Aves; order Passeriformes; family Corvidae; genus Coloeus; species Coloeus monedula. The sequence goes on along the minus strand of NC_138788.1, from coordinate 27,668,548 downwards.
AACAGGAGTTGGGCAGTGTCGCGGGTTCAGTTTGTAAGCGGGCGGAAACACCAATTTAGTGTAGTGGTTTGGTCCAAAATACTCATTACTGTTTATCTGCTGTGAGATAAGAATTAGGAGGAATGCAAAGCAGGCACCAAACTTGAAAGAATATAAAGTTTATTAGCAGACCTAAAAGAGGGAAGAAAAAAAATTATACCACCTTCAGAACTCTCCTCCTCCTCCCACCTTCCTCCCTTCTCCCACTGACAACGTAAAAAGACAACCCTTAAGATGTTCAGTCTGTTTACCACTTCCATAATAACCTTGTTTAGTCCATTTAGAAAGAGAAGTCTCTTCTTGCTCATGCTATGAAAACATTATCACAACGAGACAGCCGCCCACTTCCAAATATCGTTCAGTCCATTTAGGAAGAGGAGTCTCTCTGCCTGCGTGTGAGTCCTTTCCCCCGACTTGCAGCTTTTCCCGCAACTGCTTTCGAGGGTCCACTCTTGAAGATTTTTGGGGTACAATTTTAAGGTTGAGCCGTTCAGAAACAAAAACAGAGGCCCTTCTCCTTCCCTGGGAGCAAAGGGTCTTCATCATATTCATCGTTAAGACTATCTCTGGGAGCATCTCTAGGTACTGAGGTTTTCTCCTTTCCTGTTTGGAGCAAAAGTCCTCATCTGGTCCATCTCTCCCTGTCCAAACTTCTCATGAAATTACAGCTGCATCAGCATCTGCCTATCTCGGCGCAGGTGCTTTTGCTTACGAGTTGAACACTCCACCCCCCATATCTTCATGAATTACAACAGGATACTCTGATATATCATAGCTTCACAACAGAATTTTGCTTTAAGCATCTCCTCTCTCTTTTCCCTCAGGTTTTCAGCTCTTCACAGCAGTAAAAGGGTTAATCTCACCTCGGCCTTGCAGCTTTGCAGCTGGAATGTTGAATTTTTCTTATCGCAGTGGAGAGGGGGGAGAGCCGAGCCGCTCCGGCTGCCCACGGCAAGGCAGTGGGGGGGGTTCCATGGCTGGAACAGGTCCATGGCTCCAGGATGGCCGTGGCCCGGCCAGGCCTGGCCCAAGCAGGACCTGGCCGGGCCCGCTGGCCCCCACACGGGGCCCGCAGCCACCTGTGCCAGCGCCGGAAACGAGAGAGAGCTTGGAGGGGGAGTTTGCCCATTCTTAAATGTGGATCACAGAGGTGTTCACAACTTTAAGTGGCTTAGAGAATTGTCCATAATCAAACTGGCCAGCTGATAGGTTCTATCAGTTCCCAGAGGAAACTGTAAGCACCCCATAGCAAGGACGTCCCTTCCGGGACTATGCTTGCTAACCTATGACAGGCAGTCATTCCATTTAGCAGAAGAAATAGCCAGACTTCAAGGGTGCAGGGAAGGAACAAAAGCCACAAGCTGCAGCAATGGGAATTTCACTTTTCAAGAAAATCCACCATGGCAGTAGTCCTCTACCAGAGTGCCAAGAGTCTCTGGATTATCCTTCCATGTGGATTTTTGGAATTTAGCTAAACACCCCAAGCAAGCTTTTCTAACTTTGAGCCTTGTTTTGAGCATGAGACTTCTAAAGGGCTCTTCCAAGCTGAATTATTCAGTAAATTGATGTATTTCTGTCCTTTTCACCCAGTTTTTTAGCTCAAGCTATTCAAAGCTTGCTAGCAAAGCAAAATACTACCGTGAACAGAGACAACTGTAAGAACTAATTACATAGTCAGAACACAAGCTACATTTCAAAATCAACAGAAAGTTAAGGCAGGTGGCTTGGAAGAAATAGTTTGACAGCATGGTCTTACCACAAGACATGTCTTACATCATTAAAGGCAGGCATTTACTGTAAAGAAATTGTAAGGTGAAGAGTCTCTGTAGGCTGATCAGTCCTATCCTAAAATAAATGTCTAGATGAGAGGAACCTAATTCCATCCATGGAAGAGGGAACCTTGATAGGTAGCCCCTATTTTACACTTCAGATTTAGGTAGCTCTACAGAAGTACTGCAAAGATAAATTCCACTGTAATAGCAGGAAAGTGGTTCATGAAAAAGTGAGTAAGCCTACCAACCTGTTGCTCCCAAACAAGCAGTGAGAAGTTCTGTCTCCTATATATATTGCTAAAATTAAACATGGCTGAGCTGCATTCTTCTGCATTTACCCTTGATTACACCATTGATTTGATGTTGGTTGCCAAAGAAGCTTAATAATGAACTGAAGTATTTATCACCAGAACTGAGTGAAATGAGCTCACTAGCTTTGTTCCAAACCTGGTTCATAACACACAGGTTCTACTCACTCTAATTTACATTATTTGCATTACTGGCAGCTCTCCCAACAATACTGTATTAGGCTGAGAATTGCAAGTAAGCATGTACTTGTTTTAGTATCACTTAGGCAATTATTCATTGCAACGAAAGCTTTGCTTTCTCAGTTTAGATATGACTGTGGTTTAAAGACCCTTTCAAAAAACCACGAAGAATCTATTCCAAGTCGAACTGTGAAATTTACTACTAGGCAGAATTTCAGAGCCAGAAGCTAAGGGCTTGATTCATGAATGTAAGCCAAAAAAGGATGCCTTTATATTGAATCTGTCAAATGTATTCATGCTTGTTAACACCATATAAATCTTAGTTAATAGGTTTTCTAATTCTTGTTTCTCTTTTTTTTTTTTTTTATTTAATCCTCTGTCACAGTCTGAAGCCATCACCTGTAAGGAGACAGCAAAGAGAAGTAAATCTGGGAGCTGAGAATTTACCATAAACATTCTTTACATGACCTCAGCATTCAAGGTGAGTTTGGACTTACAATTTTTCCTTTGGAGTCAAAAAGCAAGTTCCCTGGTCAGGAAAAGCATCTTCTAGAAAATTTTACAAGTGCCTACGTCTTTGCTACCTCCTCCCACAGTATGCCTAACCATGGCTTACAGCTGTCTGAGGACCTCCAGAATGACTGGTCAGAGTTGTGCCCCACATCCAGGGTTTGATTTGGAAAGCTGCCTGAAGCTGTGCACTGATAATTAACTACATCAGTAATTCTAACACCCCTGATTGTTTGTTTCCCTTTTGCTCCCCCCCTGCACCCTCCCTTCTGTGTAAGCACAATATTATTTAATCAGGAACTAGTTTGCCTTGGTTTTCTTTTCATAATAGATCAGCCTTCCTGAGCAAAGCAGAGGTAACAGATGAGTGTACTAATTGGAGATGTCAGGGCATTGGGGATTTCATTAATGACTGAGAAATGGTCTGAGAAACATCAAATACTTCCTCTTGCCTCATCGTGTGCCTTATCTGTGGAAAAATGAAAAGCTGGTTAAGCCCTTTTGTATTTTAGAACAGATTATGAGTGGGTACCAAAGGAAGCATCCTGTCAGAAAAAGGTACAAGAAAACTAAGTTTATTTTGTCAAACAAAATATTAGAATAGAACCAAAAACAGCCCATGAGAGTGCTTTATTCTAAAACTGAACTTTTCTCAGCCAAATATAATCAAAATCTCTCCAGAGAAGAAATCAACACATAAGTTATCTACACAAGAATGTATTTTAATTCTTTAGAAACCTTTTGAAAGTCTCTTGACCATTACATAATGCAAGCAGGAAGAGAGGAATACAGAATTTCATACAACTCTGGTGAAGCAATGAACTGGGAGGCAAGATTTGTGGGTTGGTCTGTGATCTCCACTTCCATCTGACTCTCAGCAGAACAGCATTCTTTTCCTAAATCACCACTCTTCCATCAGTAATAATAAAAGCTTGATTCCACTCTCCTTTCTATAAAATGTTTAGATGCTTGAAGAGGAAAAGCATTGCATAGGCTGGATTCTTCAAACCTTTGGTGTATAAATCAGGTTCTCTATAATATGCACTTTATTGGAAAAGAAAAACTGATTCACTGAAACAGATTTCTTTTCTTGAAATATATCAATTGGACTAAAGTTCCCTCAAGTCATATGGAATTTCAGACAAGTGAGAATGAAAGAGATTTCATCCACCATGTCTCACTGCCAGAGCTGCTCCCTTTCATCTCAGTAATGGATTTCAGGTGGCTGCTGTGACAATCAGCTGGCTGGGACAAGCGGGTGGGTGGCCAGAATGAAGTTCCCCTTTGAACAGGGGCAGGTCCTGCATCTCCCCGTTGCCAGCTGTGCACATTAACTCAAGTGCCTTAGCATGGTTTGTTCTCACAGTGTTCTCAGCCCTGGGCAGGAGATGTGCTCTCAACAACCTTTATTTCATTTGCACAATGAAAGGTATGGTTGAGTGTATTTCTGGGTTGAGTGCTCTCTGAAGGATATACTTCTCATTGTGCCAAATTGCTGTCAGTCCTTATTAATGGAATATGTATTTCCACTCTGGTATGTCCAGGAGGTTCTGAGCAGAACCAATACTCTTTTCTACCTAACATACTGAATGAACTCCTGTAAATTTAGAGATTTAATGTGAAATTTTGCTCAGGAATGGAGCTTCTATAAAGTTACGGGAGAGTTTAGTTTAGACAGCCCTGGAAATGCCATTATCATGGACATTTCTTTGTAACCAATATGACCTAAGATTATTTATTAACTCATTATAAAATTAACTGGAACATGAAAATCTATTTTTTATTCTATAAAGGTCTATCTAAAGTCCAGAGGAAGTTTAGCAACCAGAATTCATCTTCTAATATTCTATTTTGATCATTTCTAGTTGAAATTACTTCTTGGATGCTGTTTTAACGTCAGGGTGATGTTGCAAAGAACTAGGTTGCTGTCACTCAACAAGAGGATAAATTTGCTTTCAAGTTTAAGATAAAATTAGGTTTGTTCTCAGAAAGCGACCATTAAAAAATCCTGGGTCCCTGCTAAGAGTATTACTGGTGGCTTTTAAAGTATCAGCCTTCTCTCCAGAGAACTATTAAATCTTTACCTCAATTATAAAACCTTTTCTCTATGGGGTAACATAAGAGGTTTTGTCCCAAACTTTGCAGAGATAGCTCTCATAGAATTTCATTTTTCCAAAGGGAAAATTTAGAGATTAACTAATTATTTTCTGCCATGAAATAATAAACATTTTTAAAAGGAAATGTTTTTCAACTGAAAGTAAATTTCCCTGGGGAAAAATGTTAATTTCTAACTTGAGTTTTTCAGTGAAAAGAAGGAAATTGTAATAATTCATTTGCCTTCCAAAAATAAAGAAAAAACACCTATCCTCTTAAAAAGTTACAGTTTAATATAATTCTTTCAAAACTATACCTGTTCACTGCTTGGTTTAATGAGAAAACCAAGGTTTTTTCCACAGAGGTTTTGTTACTGAACTGATTAAACCATATTGTTAAAATTAGTTTAAATTCCCTCAGATCTAAACTGTGGAACCTTGTCACCATTGAACAATATTGTTGCTTATAATGCTGGGGTTTTTTGCTAGCCTATTTTCTTAGTTATGGTTCCAACTTTTACAGTTAGTTAATAATGACCATGTTAAGATTTATTGGAAAGATTAATATTTATTTTGATGGGTCTTCTATGAATATTTTTCTCCTAATCATAACTGAAATATGTAAAATATTCAACTGAGCTAAAGAGAGCAGAAAAAAAGATCACATATCATTGAACAGTCAATCACCATGGCAAATATCACAAAATAGTCTGTAATTGTGGAAAATTAAATATAAGTGAGCCCATAAAGCTAACTTCTTTCTTTCAACATGCATTCAGGGAAGAAGAAAAAAAAAAGCCAACCAAAAACCACATGAGCTGAAAAATATGTTAATACTGTAATCCAGCAAGGCTAAACTTTATAAGGCACATGATTAAAACTTTTAGGGAGACCAAGCAAAGCTATGATTTTATCCATACCAAATAAAACTATGTAATAAAAACCAGATGAAATAAGAAAACACTAATTTTGATACATTGGCAAGCCCATGAGTGTACCTATACAAGTTCCTTTATTAACAATCCAGGCTTCTTTTAGTAGTTCAATAATACATTATGGTTTCAGATGAAAATAATGCTGCAAAGAAAAAACATAACTGTAAGCTACAAAATCAATAATTTCTAACGCAAATGAGGGAATTACTTTGACTTGCAGCCCTCTACACCTACCATTCTCAGGGTTAATCATTATGGGGAGCATCTTTTCAGAATGCAAATTCCATAAGGCAAAATAAGAGATTTGGATCCAAAAATTAAGCCCCACCCTACACTCTGCATAGCATCAGGAATTAAAGCACTGAGTTCTTCTCTTCTTTGTCTTTCATGATGCATATATAAACCCCAGAAAAGGAGAGAAAGGGCTCTACTCCTCATTTCAGATATAACTTCATCCTAACTGTGAACTTATACTGTCCTCCTGTCAAAAGGGGCTTTCTTCAAAAAAGGTGTTCCCAGCCATCTGTTAACAAGGAACATTGCCAGCTGGCAAAGTTGGTTGGGTTTTGTTGCTTTAATTCATTTTCAAAAACTTCCGATTTCCAAATCTGGCAGCAGATGCAGAGTAACAGATTTGTGTCTGACAGCCCACTATTCCCTGATGAGAGGCCTGGGAGCATGCTGATTATACTTATGCAGCTAATTAGGACCATGGTTAGGATAAGTTAATGGATTGATTTAGCTCCCTATCCAGTTAAGTGGCAACCTCGGGAGCACAAAGTGTAGCAGACACTGCCCCATGATCTCCCACTGCCTGATTCTTGCCAGCTGAGTTGGAGTGGTCAGACTTCCCATCTCCTTGGGCATAGCTTGCCTCCTAGAAGCTGTGAAAGGGGAAAGGTACTTCAGCAAGGCTTTAAAGGGAGGGTAAACAGCCCTCTTTTCTAGACAGGAAGGGATGGCTGTTGTCAAATGTAGAGCCCATTTTGCGGCTTTGTTTTCCTTTCATGAACTGCTAAAGGCCCCTGGCACTGTTTTATTGGCCCATGTGGGTGAACATAAGCAGCAAACTTTGGAAAGAGAGTGGGAGCCAAATCTTTTGCAGGGACCCTTGTCTCTGTGGTGCCAACTCTCTGTCACAGCAGTGATCCTTATTTCAGCCTAATGATGAGTGAGGTCCCTGCTCCAGACTGTTACCCTTGGTGATCCACAATGATGCTTCAGGGGCAAACCTCCTTTCAGACTGAAGGAAATTCTAATGTAGTTCAGATCAGCTACATACAAAGTGAGCCTATTCTCTGCATTGACAGGGTTCTAGAGAGACCTTCATGGGTAACTGCAGATGCAGACCCCCAACCTTCCTCCCTTACTTCTGTGCCACAAAACTGAAATCCCACAGAGGAGAGACCACCATGGGAGAGAAGTCTGGAAAATACTTTTACTGAACTCTATAAGCCTGGCAGGCAGATCCTCAAGTGTACCTAGTAAATTTATCACAAGGCACAGAATGAATATCCTTTCTATACAGCCAAGAGTGGAAAATCCAGCTATGTTATCTTTCATGTACACTCAGCCATTATCTCAACATACAGTTCTAGTAGCAAATTGAGGAATCTATTGTATGTACAATGTGTACACACACACATTTAATTGCATGTGCATAAAGGGGTCACATCCTGCTGGCTTGGTTTTCCATTTCTCACCAATAACTTTCTAAACCCCTGATCAATTGCATTCAAGTTTGTCAGAAGAAAAGGGATTCCACTGCCTCTTCATAAGTAACAGCAAAACTTTTTGGAAAAGCGTGCCTCAAATCTCTGTTTATTCTATAAGATGTCAGTGAATCAAGTGGTACAAATTTGTGGGGACTCTGTTCTTCTCGTCATGAAAGTGTTTCTCATGATCTGGCACTGCTCACTGTTGGAGAGCAGGTTCAGTAATCAGAGATCCAATGGCTTTGTCTAATCTGGTATCCAGTTTGGGTTTGTCAAGAACTGCCTCATGTAATCGCAGTTCAGTTCCTCGTATTTTGAATGGGGAAAAGCAGCACTTGTGGATGATCCGTACAGAGTTGTGATTTCACAAATCATGTTGGGTCTCTAATGAGCAAACTCCTTCTGTAAATGAATGGAATCATTATCACATGATGCAGGCCTCAGAATTGCATCTGCCTTTTTCCCCTAGGTTCCAATCAATGTTTCATCTGATAGGCAAGGCCTGACAGAGCCGTATTGCAGGTCCTTCAAAGCTGAGTGCTTTTCAGCAAAGCATTTCTAAAGCTAAGGCACGAGCATAAAAACACAATCTCAGAAGACACATTGCACATTAAATGCCCTTCATTAAGTATCTACAGAGACAGTAAACTTGCTGTTTCTGGTTTTACTACAGAACAGTGCTAATGTATGCATTTGGTGGACACATTGTTCTGCACCATCCTCCGTGATCTGTTTTGTGGAGGTAGAGTTGAACATGTGCTAACAATCAAGTCAATGCATAAGTATTTCATTGAAATTCAGTATGTTAGCAACATATTTTAAAGAATTTAAACTATTAGAAGGACTGTAGGGTGATTACTAGACCAGTTTGCAGAATGATTTAGGAAAATGCCTTCATCAGAGAATTTCTTAACTGAAGACCTGAAATACATCCTTAACTGCTTTATTCAGCCAGGTCTTCTACAGAGTATTTGCCTGTCTCAAAGTATTAGATGCAACACAGAGTCAATTGAATTTTTTGTAGGCTTCACATTAAATTTGTGCTAAAGGAGATTGCTGAGTCAGGGATTTAATGTGTAAACAGTTAAACAAAGGAATCATGTGCATGGCTTGAGCCAGGAAGGTGGAAGCAGAAATTCAGTTTTTTTCATGGCTCTGCCTTTGGGAAAGTGAGATTAATCTTTATACTTTTAATAGATTTTGAGCTTTCCTTAATATACCTTAGGCATCCCAGATATAATTAGAAATAGTAATCTAATGTCAGTCTTGTGCTTATTGTACTTAGCTATTGTGGGATTTAGTTAATTAGTACGTTTCATGTGCTTTGGGGTCCTTGGACAATGAAGGTCATGTACCTACTTAGATAGATGTTTGGAAAAATGTAGGCTATTATTATTCAAATTAACTTGAAGTCTTATTAGTCAGTTATAGAGAACTGAGGAGGACTGAGGCTGAGATAACCACTCCAGCTGTTATTGTGGGCATCAGTTTTTAAAGAAGACAGATTCAACATTTTCACTAACAAAATTCTAAAAAAGAAAAAAAGAGGGAAAACATTACTCATATAAAAGTCCAATTTAAAAGTTAGGACAAGCCGTGCTGATAACAATGAGGGGAAGACAGCCAGGTCTTGCTTGTGACAGGCCCTGGACATAGATTTTTTGGTGCCTTAAGAGCAAAGCTAAAGATCTGCCCACCATTTTGGACATCTGTAAGGATTTTCTTCTTTACCTCTCTGTCTTCTAAAGCATGAAGCCCAATATTCCCACCTTTCACACAGTGACTTATTGTGGAAGAATCCCTGTCTCACATTTATATGGCTGCTTATCTTGAGATTTCCCTGGGACTTTTCAGTCAGATGTGGTTCATATCAACCAACATATTCAGTAATGATGGTGAGGGGCAAGATGCCAGGCAGACCGACACACTGGAGAGACCTTCTTTTCCTCAGAGAAAGCAGTGAAGGAAACCTATCAACCTTTCTCCACTTGATCCATCAGTGTTTCAAATCTCTTTGTCCTTTGAGTGATTATTTAGTTTTACAATAAAATATCATATGCACTTAGTTTTGTTCTAAAATTCAGATTTTATGTTAAAACCAACCGCAAAAAAACAACCAAAAAGTTAAAAAGGAGAGAAGCATCCATAATATTTTCTTTCCTAGTTTATAAGCAATACTGGTTGCAAAGTCAAATAGTGGAACAGCTCAGCAGGAAAAAAAGCAACCAGTCAGCACCATTCTCCCCTTCAGAATAAATATCTTTAATGATAATCAAATGTGTGCAGGAGTTCATTTGGGTCCATCTTAATTTTGGTGCATCTTGTGCACCCACAAGATGCAAAATAAATGAAGGAAAGAAATATTGATGGGCAAGCAGCAGGAGATTCAATTCTTTGATTTTTTTTCCTATTTTTTGCTACTTTGAGCCTTGGTCCAGAACAGGCTTCTGCATATTAGTAGTCTACTTAAGCTCATCAATTTCTAGATTTTAGGATTGGAATGAGCCATTATTATCATCCAGTGGTACCTGCAGAACACAAGCCAGAGAAGTCCAGCTGATAATTTCTGCTGTTCAATCAGCTGCTAATTGACTTGATCTTCCAAAATGCTGAGCTTTCTGGCCCCAGCTGGGTCAAGCATTTCAAACTGATCCATGTTAATAGGGAGACAAGATGGCTCCTTGCAGCTTGAAACTACCTACAGGTGTGTCTTACTTGAACAAAAGTAGTTGAGCCTAAAGTAGTTTTCTAATAAAGGATTTGATCCTTCCTGGTGGTAGGAAGGTGATTGAGGTGCTGGACCCATAACCAAGGCAGATGAGAGTGAACACAGACTCACTCACCAAACACTGGCAGGATCCTTTGTAGGGCTGTTCAGAACACAAACTCTGTTTTTCTTCAAATGTTACTTTGTTGGGACCAAACCAGGTTTTAACAACGTGTTGATCAATGACACTCTAGACAGAAATATTCCTAAGACCTAGAGAAGACACTTTGGATGATTCCAAGGACTTTGAAGCTCACCAAATCCCCAACCTTCTTATTGTGGAAAGGGGAGTTACAACAAAATTGCATTTCATTAAAGCTTTGAATTTAATTCTAATGCAGAAATAAAACAAAGTTGAAATCTCTCAAGTTAGTTTAGAAGCAAAACACCAGAATCCTGAGGAAGCAGATTCCTTGTTTTCTTTCTTCTCTGCCCTTTTAAATGTTGTTATACTCTCTTACTGATCTCTGGGACTGTGCCTCTTGCTTTCTTCGAGCACTTTTACAAAAGTGAGAAAGGAAAAAATACTTGTCGTTCTTTAATCCGTGAGTTCAACAGACTATCTGGGATTCCAGTCTGAAATGTCAAACTGCTTACGTCCACCAGCAGAACAAAGTGGAATTTTCAAATCTTTTATTTATTTATCTGTTTGACTGGGTTAAAAGTTATCCTATCACCTGTCATATTCCTTGTTAAAGCCCTCTGGTGAAAGGACTTTGAAGCAGTGTTCATAAATCCCATTCTTAAATAGCATTCCTTTGAGGTGAAAAAAAAAAAAAAAAAAAAAAAAGAGACAAACAAAGCCCTCTTTTTCACTGTTCATTAGATTTTCATATCTGGAATAAGCAGTGGGCTTTAAAAAAAACAAAAGGAAACCAGCAACTCCAATTGCCTGCAAGAACTTCAGTACCATGCCTAGGTCTGCATTCACTTCCCACCCTAACACAGCACCCTTATGTGTTCAGTGCATGGGAACCTGGGTACCATCTGTGAATCAGCCGTAATTTTTGGCCATCAGAAGTGTCACAGTATGTGCATGTAATGGCCTGAATTAAACTTCTTCACTTGCCCAAAGGCTGGTACCGTCTCCCTGAAAGTCATTTAGGGCCCCTGTATAATTGAGAGTCTCCAATTTGTTTATAGAATGGTCATGTCTCCCCTTGAATATTTGATCTCTCTTTGAACTCCACAGGAAAGTCAAAGCCACACTCAAGACTCCAGAGAGCTAGTGGGTTTATTCCTTATTCCTTTGAAAAACCTCAAAATTGTGTTCAGTTTCAGTTGAAAAAATGGCCTTAAACCCTACCAAAATGAGCTGTTTTCCTTTTTCTTCACTATTTTGAAAGACAGATGCTCACTTGATGTAAAACTTAGATCCGGTTTACATTTCTGAACATGAAACATCTCCTATGATAAAATATGAAGAAATGTGACATTACTTCAACATTCCTAGTTTGATTAATTCGAAGTTTCATTTTAAAAAGGTAAAAACATTTTGTGTAATCTTCATACTGTCATCAGTATGTCATAAATTCATTTTACTAGAGTATTTAGATATTATTTAATTATTTTAAGAGGATATATTAATATCTAATTCCAAAAATTAAAAGTTCATTGTTTTTAAAAATGTTTGGAGAAAAATAATTTTTGACAGTTATCCCCATTGCAGCTCTTCATTTTGAATAGGATATCAGAAATTGCTGAAAGAAGCATGGTTTTCAGACCAGACCTCATACACTGTGGGTAGCACTGCTCAGATTTCAGAGACCAGCATAAAAACGGGTTCTGTGCATTAAGCAATCATCTCTTTATTTAACTTCATAACAAGTCAGGCACAGCCTTGCTTCCACCATGGTTTGAGGGTACAGCTGCATTTGCAGAAGCAGTGAGTGAGCAGTGCCATAGTAAGTGGCACTTATGGCTCATCAGTGAGTGTCAATAACTGAGTGTAGTCTGTGCATCTGAATGTGTTCATCACTCTCTGCAGTCGAGATGAAAGACCTGCTTAGCAGATGGAAACCTGTCAGTTCCTTTTCACTAAACTGCTTTCTTGTGTCATCGATCCTTCAAGGCATTCCTTTTTTTAAAAATACCCACCCTCTTCAGCAAAATCACAGGGTGAGTCAGAAAGGAATCGTGTTTCAAAGTCTTTGTTGAATCCTGTGGTAAATGCCAATTATTCCTGAGAGGATGGCTTCCTGGTCAGGAGCCCAGCATCTCCTAATATCCTGCTTACCTTGAATGCCAGAAAGGGAGAGGAAAAACTGAAAAGTCTAAGACTTGAGAGTTCAGACCAATGGGAGTTTAACACCATGAATTTTACAGCCTGTTTATTTTCCTTGTCACTGTAATGGTCAGTGGCCCTCTATAACTGTACAAGGGAAAAAAAAAATTCCTAAAAGAAAAGGTACCTAAGGTCTCCATTTTTTTGGGGCTGATTCAGTTCTCCTCAGTCAGCACAGGCTCTGTACTTACTGCTGTGCAGCTGAGCCAAGGATGGCGAAGATGGAGGTGACAAGAAGCTGAAGGGAACCAGTCAGTAATGTCTCAGGTATGTTTTCTACATTAGCTTCAGTATAAGTAACCTTCTTCTCATGTCTGCATTGCAGGGGGAAGGCACATCAAAGATGGCTTAAAAACAAAACTGACAGCAAAACCAAGGAGCACTTGACTGCTCCCTGAGTACTGATTGCTGGGCTCTGTCTTTTTACAGCTATGCTGCAACACTGCCCTCAGCTAGAGAGGTTAGTATTAGCTGAAATTCTTCTGATTTAAACAGCAAATTTAAGAGGAATTGGTGATTTGCAGTATATAGCAATAGCTGCACTGTAGCTGGACCCAGATCGTTCTGTCTCTCCACCCTCTCTCCTCACTGAAGCTGGTCCTCACCCTTGTCTATGTCTCAGCCTCCAGGTTCTGGTAAGGATCAATGCCTGGAAAGTTGGGGTTGCATCTCAGGATGATGGAACCAAAGAGGGAAAACAATGTATACAAAGTGAGACTCCTTGCTGTTCACCTTTTCATGCAGAGCAAAAATGTCAGGAAAAGGTTCAGACAGGTGCGCAGCAGGACGTGTGCAATCAGGCAGCACTAAGCTGTCATCTTCTTCTGATGTGTTAGGAATGATAGCAGCAGAACTGCCACTTTCCAACCAGGCATTATCTAGATGAGTTAATTCTGCTGCACCCTTCTTACCACAGCAGTAATAAGAACAGTGCTGCTCTGACGGATTCCCAGAGTTCATTCCTTGATGAGGAAGAGAAGGCAGCTCTTGTGTCAAGTCCTGCAGAACCTGGCAGTACTCTCTATACTTCTCATCAGTGGATTATATCTGTAGCTTTTCTTTATTTTCATAAAGAAGTACTATGTGTTTCATTTTGTCAGTAGTCCTCACCGCATTTTACTGAAAAATTAATGTAGAAAGTAACTTACAAGACATGTCCCACATCTCTGGATAAGGAATCAGAAGAGAAAAATTAGCATTCCCCCTCTGACCAATGTTTGTCTTGTGCAGCTGCCTGATTGAACCTGGGATTTTTCATGGAATCAGTCCTCTGACTTCAGGAAATAAATCAGGAATACAAAATGGCTGTGGCTCTATGGAACCTTGCTACCAAATCTGCTTTCCCTTCAGCCTACCAGAACTTCAGCAAACCCAGCACAATGAAGGCTGCCATCAGAAGAGGCAGTTTTCTCTTGGAGCTGCTTGTTCACTCCTTGGGTGCCACATGTGGCACATAACCCTGCTGGATCGAGCCACTGCCATAGCACATGCAACAGCACATAACACATGGTTAAGCCCTTAGCTTCAAAACCAGTAAAAAACCCCCAAAGTGCACAGACACCTGATTCAAATAAAGGTTATTTTAGTGGCAGTGCCTTACAGGCATCTCCTATAACCATGGATGTCAGTGAATCACAAAAATAATACTTTTACACGTTCAGTAAGACCTGATAAAACTGGCTGACTGACTGTTCCCTTCTGGGAGAATGAATGCACTCACCTTCAGCTTGCAAAGAAAAAAAAAAGAATTCATGCCACTAACTTGCATGAGGAATAAATCCTCAGGCTCATCATCTAGTGGTGAGTCACCACTCACCTTATAATGAATGGCATTAATTTGATTTTGAAGGAACAGCTTTTGCATGTTATGTCTCACGATGTTATAAACAACACATGAATCTGATACATGCTGTACAGACAGCTCACGTGGGCAAATAAAGCAGATTTTATTCATGGAGGAAATCCCACAGGGAGATGGGAATTTGTTCTAATGACAGTTAATCTCAGGGTTTAGGAGGTAGAGAAAAACAAGGGGAAGTAATTTATAAACCTGTCCTAGCTGGTTGTAGTGTCGGTGCTTTGGGAGGATTTGTACACATGCATCCAATCCTCCCCTCTCTCTGCACACAGATACCCTTCTACCCACAAGGGACTCAGAAATGTACAACAGCAATTCCTGTGAAGTCAGGGGACTTTCTATCAGTCAGGCCAACTTTTGGACATGTGTACATTTGATACTTTCTCATCTTCTATCTACCCTTATTGTCTTCTCCATCTGGGAGCCATCCCTTCTTCCTACTTTTCCCAGATTACAGGTGTTATTGCAGAAAAGTGGTTTGTCCTGGTCCTCTTCCAGTAGTGGGAAAAGGGCAAGGAAAACAGCCCCTGCTGTCTTTTGTGTTCTGCATTTTCTATGACTGTGAGGATGAGAGTTCAGTACACTTGTATATTTATATATGTTATGTGATGTAAAAAACATGTGTTGATACTGACCTCTATATAATTCTACTCCTCTTGCAAATGAAAAAATCATTGTGGGAAACTGAATCCGTGGAACTGAGTGTGGAAAAGGGCAGGTAGCTGAGGTCTCTGGAAAAACCCAAGCTATCTGCGTCTCACTCTAACGTGGGTGTTGCCTTACAGATGTACACAGAAGTTATGCACACACAGAGCACACTCTTGTTTTTATCTTCCTTGAAAAAAAAGAGATCTCGCACTTTGTCTTTGAGTTAAAAACAAACATGGAAATGAACACAAAGAGAGTAATTTAAAATTGAAATTATTTTTTTACTGCCTCTCCATCGCTTCTGTTCCAAGTAGCTGTTGAACATTACCCTGTCAACTCTTCAAGTGTTTAACTAAAAAATACTCTTCATAAATAATGTAGACAGATTAACTAAATGGTACATAATTACTGCAAATTTAGAGTCCCCTTGCAGAATATATTTTATCCATGATTACAGTACTTACAGACTTTCCAAACAGTCTCTTGTATATTTGACAGTAAGCCATAGGAAAATTTCAGCTGTCTATAACTGCATTTTAGAATCTATAAAAACTTAGATTAACATGTTATTAAAGACTTTGATTTAGGAAACACCTAATACATTTTTCTATTTTTTTCCCTTTCATTTAGGGTTTAAAAAAAAAAGCACAAGATTGCACTTATAAAGTGGAAGTTTTCAAAGTTGATTGCAGGTTCATAGCTCTGTAACAAGGTACTTTCACTCTGGCAGAGACTCAAACGAGACAATTAACAGGAGCAATGAAGCAATTCAAAGCGAGAGTTGTGGGGCTTTTTAATTGGTGCTTCAGAGAGCCAAAGTTCCCTCTATACAGAAAAGAGAGGAGCCAGGGAGTAATTGCCTCTCAGTTTATCTAAAAAGGGCTTGAAATCTCAGTCAAATAAGCTCTTGATCTTAGCACAGGAAGGTCGTGGTTCTCTGGAAGTGTACAGATGTTCCTCCCCTGCAGTGAGTGGTCCTTCAGTGATTTGAAAGATTTTATGCTGGTCATTACAAGATACCGAATGAATGCCAAAATAAAAGCTAAAATACAGATTCTCTGCAGTTCCTATTGTGCAATAAGGGAAAATTTCCACTAACTGCAACAGCAGCTGGGCCTGTCTCTGTTGATAATTAAATAGTCATCTTATATCTGAGCACTTCACTGTGATGGTGCTCACATTACAAATGTGACTTTGAGTAAGGACAATATATCCACCTCTGAAAGTCTGAATATATGTTGAGTAACTGGTCCCAGAGCAACCTATGCTTTTCAGACTAAGAACATGGGATTAGGTTTCCAGAGCCCTGGGCAGGCGACATAAGAACTGTTATTTGACCAGGTTCCAATGCTGTCCTCAAAAGTGTACCAATGTAAAAGTTTCAGCAATGTAAGCACAGTTCAATTTTGTTTTCAGTCCCAGGCCAGCTCAGTTCAGCTCTCACTCTGTGTCTTCTCTATTCTCCACATGCATCTTGGGAAAGCAAAGACAGCAGAAGGCAAATTGCCTTTAAATTCCATAAAGCCTTGAATGCCCATTGCTGTTCAGTGCCTTCAGTATTTAAGTTAGATTGGTACCCTGAAGAACTGTCTTGTTGCCATCCCATCTCTGTTCTCATTAGCAAAGAGCGACTCCCCTTATGCCTCAAGTTGAACAACCTTCTTCAGAAAGAAATCCTGGCTTGAGTAAGGTGTAGGCCTGCAGTGAGTGCCTTTTAGAGCATTTCCATTTCCTCTTGAAATCAGTGGGAATTTGGGGCTCAAAATTCCCTTCTCAGCTGTGCATTAACCTCAGTGTTGTGCTTCCTTGCCTTGGATGCACAAACAGAACACTCTCAGCTTCTGTTAACCTTGAGACTCTTACACAGCAGTAAGGGGAAGACCAGGTTCTGAGTATATCACAGAGGTATGAGGAAAGAAACTGCATCATTTCTGCCAGATAAATGACTTCTAGGCAAGACACCTGTTAAAAAACATCAGGATCTCAAAGAGACTCTATTGCATTGTGGTAGAAAAATTGCTCACAGAATCCTCAGGTATAATCTTGGATTTATTGCAGAGTAAGGACTTCAGAGCTGAAAACGGAATTTCATCTTCAGTCATTGCAACAGAAAATGATTTGTGGCTGTCTTATCCACAGGTACTTGCCCTTGTCAGCAAATGTGGAGACCTGGGATGGATACCTTGAAATGCCGTGCAAATTACTTGTAGACAGGCAAGTCTTATTTTATACAAAGAAGGAACTTACTGGTATATTGCAATCTGAAAGTCCATTTGCTGCTCCCCATGCAGGAGAGGTAAAATTAGGGTATTATTTAAGATGGTGTTCAGGTTACCTTCCTTCTACTTGTCACAGGTAATATTGGAAAGTCATCTGTTCTCTCAGTGCTCCATTTGTTTTTATCTGTAAATTAAAGGTACTATGACTATCTTCACATCACCCTGTCTAGATCACAACTAGATCAGAATGAAGAACACATCTTTTATTCAGTGGCTGACTTTAAAAATCAGGAAAAAAATTTGCTGTAGATTAAATGAAAATGGAGATATCTTCTTTGTCATTTTTATTTTTCATAAAAACCATCTGCAGATATTGTCAATACCAAGAAAAGTGATTCATTTTACTTTGGCGTTGAAAAATTCTTTATATTTTTTAAAATACATTTTAATACATTTCATATTGCCAAGTTTTCATTTAAAAGAAAGACACTTATAACTTTTTATTTTAAAATTCTCAAATTGTGAGAGCTTTAGCATCCAGGGTATTATTTCTCATTTTGATGGTAGTGAAGTGTCGTAGTTTTAATTTTTAAAAATCAATTATCCACAAACCATTTTCTTTTTTCAGTGCAAGAGGGAAGTGCTGATACTATCTGCAAAATTTGAAACAATTTCTCAAATAACTGCGATCCTTCCAGTTTTCATTTTCTATTTTTTGCCTGTTGCCTTTTCTCTTTAACACAGTTCAGTGTATAGTTCCCTGGTATAATGAGTACCCAGACTCAGTGGAATCGCATTTAGCTGAGCTAATTGCTTCTGTTTTCTAGGGAAGGAAAGAATAACATCAGTGACATAGTGGGCAGACCTGCTGCAAACACTGACAATCCCATGAACAGCAGTGAATTTTGTATTTCTGTCAATTAATCTTCATGTTTATTAGCTGCAAATATGACAGGGTTAGGATGGAGGACACAGTTTATCACTTATCCCAGTCTTGTTTTTCTTTTATCATTTTGCGTTATATTCTACAAAGCCCCAGACTTGACCTGAATTAGATCCTGTGTCAGTTTCTTTCATTCTTATCTCAGTCATGGCAACAGACAGGAGATCTTTTATGATCAGTGTTTCACCTCATTTGTTTCAGCTGTGGCTCTGGTTCTGCCAGAGGAAAAAGAAACATGAGAACAATTTCTCTTCTTGACAATCAGACTGCTGCATAAGTCTCCTCTGACTTATTCTCTCTTACCCCTTCCTCCCCACTCAAACCTCACATCTTCCTGGGTCTTGCCAGTGATTTCTGATCTGATCATCTGCTTCTGTTGCCTTTCCACTTCCATCTTCCACACCTCTGCACCAGAGATTTTGGAGCCTGAATCCCCATACTTCACAGCAGTATTAAGCAATAACTACCAACAGTGATAATGGGAGATTTAATAGATTGTTCTTGCCTACCATCACTGAAGATCTACTGCTGAATTTGAGCAAACAAATGATAATGTCAAGTTTTCCTTGTAAAATATTGTTTCACTGTCTCGTGGGGTAAGAACGAAGCAAGTAAAAGTCTTATAAGAATCTATCATTCTGGCTTATCTTCATTCATTTATTGTATAGATTTTCAAACTTTAATTTGGTACATCCTCATAAATGGCATCCACTAATGGTAGGTCTCTAATCTTAGAAGGGACCACACAGAGGTGAGTTCAAACTCCAGCAGTTTGCTATGTAGTGCTTCACTGGATTCCAGACCTGGGATTATCTTGAAACAAAGTAAAGACCCTCTTTTCCTCATCAGATTTGTCTGTGTAGATGCTGGTGGGTATCTCTTTATAGAAACTGGCCTCATGCTTGAAATTTTTGGGCCATATAGAACATATCTAAAAATTGCAGCTTCTCTTGTACGAGTTAAGAGTGTGAGTAAGAGATGACGAATAAATTTTGTCCGTGGACACTGTTTATTTTATGTAGAATGACTCTGAAGAGTTGAGGTTCTTGTGTTTGGCTGAATGCTGAATGATGTTGGACAAAGTCAAAAGTCAAGCTGAATAGATCTGTAAATGTTTCATGAGATACTCCATGTCAAAAAGTTGTGATGCTGCCTTCATTAAGGAGCTGACATGCAGAGAAAATGAGAACTAATTTCTTAAACTTAGCAGTCTGAAGGTCACATAATGCCATTTTGCAGAGCTTTACAATTAAACAGTTTGTCTTGTTCTGCAGTCACTTAATCACTTTAGTTTTCATGGATGCTTAAGAATGTCACTTATCTGTAAACCTATCTCTGCCACATCCTCTTCCTGAGCATCTCTGAATAAGTATTTCTCATTGCCACATACATTTGAAATACCAGGATATTATTGCCCTTTGTGGAAGCTGGGAAAGCCAGGCACAAAACCCGTGATTTCCTCGAGATCATAAAAGTATTCTGGGAGAACAATCAGGATTTCCACTATTTGGGAGAAAGCATTTACTACTGTTCCCTGTTTCTAATATTTTCATGAGCATCTGCCAAAAAAAATGGCACAAATTGTTTTTTCCTGTTGGAAAGAGAAGCCATGGAAAAAAAGAGATAGGGTTTGAGCTTATCCTCATGTGGAATGGAATTGTCTCCTTTGCATCAGAGAGAAGCCAGCTGGGTTTGTAACTTGTACTGCTGATGCCACTGAATAGGCAATCATCACACAAAAGTGTCATAAGGAAAGGATGGCTGGAGTTAAACCTTCTGGCAAGAGGCAAGATGGGTACTTCTGCCTCACAAAAGAAACAATTTGAAATGTGAGTTATAAACAGGCTGTGTGCCCTGCACCTCCTGATGCTTAATTGATACCTTACACTGACAAAGTATGGTTGGTACATCTCTCACTCCCAACAAATCAGGTTCAACTACAGACTCCTCTAAAAGATAATAGTTTTGTTCACATTTACAGTACTTACTAAAACTTGCCAGAAACTGAAATTTCTGATAATTCCACACTGGTGTTCTTCTCAGGATAAGTAAAAAATTTCCTGTGTTTTTTTTGTTTCTTTTTTTTGTTGTTGTTTGTTTGTTTGTTTGTCGTTTTAGAGAAAGAGGAAAATCTTGTGCTTCCATGCCATTAGATTTGAAACACTGAAGATTCCCTTGATACCGAGCAATATTTGCCTGCACTGCTGCAGTGTCTGTGGGGACTGGCATCCAGATGCCCCATTCTCTTGCAGAACCTGAGCTGAACTAACCTAAGTTTCTCAGGATCTCTGTGGCATTTGATGCTGAGAAGGGAACCATGTTCTCTATGAGAAAAAATGTTCAAGAGTGAAGGCCAACACAAAAGAGGCTGTGAGTAGAAGGCATGCACTTCCCATAGGGAGATCCACTGATCCAAGGAGTTCCCAATTTAGGCAAAGCTGAAATGAAAGAATAAGATACAAAATATTTTGGCTTTTGCCCAGGCAATGATGTTGACTCAGAAATCTCATATCCTCCACAAAGTAATTTTTTCATTTGGAAGATGTCAGCTGTAAGTCCCTTGCCCACTTGTACTTTCACTATTTTTGGGGGAATAACTACAGCTATGCACACATCCATTGAAACACCTTGATTTTTCCTCCTGATCCACAGTCCCAGTTGCTTATGTCTCCCCAGGGTTCATTGGGTCCCTCCAGTACAAGTGAGAATCACAGATGTACCTTATTCCATTCCATACAATATTCCTGTTCTTTCCTAAGGTTTGTCCAGCTAATTCCCTTTGCTAGATTGGTGAAAAAAAAAAATACTCTCTTTAACAATATTGAAAGTAATGCAGACTGGCAGTAGAACCTCCTTTTCTTCAAAATCTTGTTGCACAAGCGTTTGATTGTGCAGCAGCTCAGTAGTCATTCATTCCCTTGCCTATCATCACTGTCAGCAAGTGGCTCCTAATTTCCCATCTGATACAGACACACCAAGGGAAGAAGCTGTCTGTGGGAAAAATTAAAACAGCAGCAGCTCAGAGTGATTATGTCATTTAGTGCTGTGTTGATTAAGCTGGAATGAAAAAAAAGGACAAATGCTCTATCCCCTTCCTGGCTTTTCACCTGCACATTTTCTGTCAAAGCAGCAAGCAGCATAATTTTTTTATTAAGGATCACTTCAGCAAGAAACTAGCTTTTGTTTCTCACATGGCCCATTGCTGTTATCGCTAAATTATCTCGAAACTTTTACCAAGGCTATTGCTTTTAAAAAAACTATCCCACAAACACAGTGAAGCCCATAGACACTAGCCATCTGCAGCCAAACTGCTGCTAGGAAGTCTCAGAGCAGGCTGAGACATGCTGCCCATTATAGAGGACCTGATTCTCTCTGTAAATGCAAAACCTGCTAACACAGATATCCTCCTCAAATTCTGATCTGTATGTTTGCTTTAGAACTGGCTAATGCTTCCCTTCCCAGTGTGATCAGATACTGCTGTGGAAACTTGCCATGTATTTTACCGGGATCTGTCTTAAGAAATCTCAGGTTTTCTACCTGTGACAGCTACTGGAATGTCAGTCAGCTGATTTTTCCAAGATGCTAAAATACCCATATTTTCCTGAAAAGCCAAAGCAAGGCATCTGTGGGTTTGACATTAAACCTCCATGTTGTTTACTTCATCCCTGCAAGTTAGTCTAGGTTATTAACCCACTGCTGTGATTCAGGGACCCTAACTCCTACTCCCCTCAGCAGTGCTGAGTCTGTAGGAAAAACTGATGTCTTCCATCACAAAGAGAATGAGTAAAGGAGGCCTCTCACTTCTGGCATCTGTCCAACCAATAAATGTTCTAAAAAACAATAAAAATTGGAAATCAAAAGCACGGGTAAGCAAATCTGACAGAGCAAGAGAAAGAATGAAATCACAAACGTGAAATCATAAACAACCACTTCCTGAATAACCCCTCACTCTCAGAGTATCAGCTATGATGCCTTCTACTTTCCTACATCAATCACCCTCCACTTTTGTGATATCTGTGCAAAAATCAGAAGTCCCTCCCCAAAGCCAAAAGAAACTATGAATACTGAAACCAGTAGGAGAAGCCTCATCTCTGCCGCTAGAGTTCTAGCAGGTAATGATTTAGCAATTAAAAATGAACTATCCCTACACCATGCTTATCTCCCCACTGTCATGTTCAAGTTCTTGAAGGCCTAATGGGCGTGATTTTATTACTGGAGATAAAATGTAATGGTACCAGAGAGTTTCACTCTGCCCAGCACTACAATTGTGTTTGGCTGTACTTCTCATTAAGCGTGGATGAACAACAATGGCTGAGACAATTTTCTCTACTGAAGTGCCACTGCTGACATTTATTACTCCAATGAGTTGCACTGACTTTGTGCTACACTGCTACAACAGTGTTGTTAGGTAAACTTAAACTTCCGTGTTTACAAGACAGCAAAATATTTTTTGTCAGGAGGGATAACACTCTACTGTCATGTCCTCCATGTTGAGGAAATACCAAGGAGTGTTAAAATGGCTTAAAGGTGGAAGTGTTGATGAATGACAGTCACTGAAAAATGTCTGTGACTGCTGTGCAGAGGGATCTGTTTCCTCCCCTGCAAGAACATTAGTTTGCCTGTGCTCTGCTATGACTAATAATGGATAATGCTGGTTCTCTCAAGAAAAGCTATTTAAAATCTTGGTGCTTGCTTTGGGATTTAGACCTCTGGAAGGGCAAAATACATCCTTGTCAGAGGTCAGATTGCTGGCTGGATTGATGTTTCTGAGGCACTCTAGAATTTTCCATTAATAGCAGAGCTGAGTATCACATAATTTTAAAATTATTTATTAATATTCTTTTTAATAATATATATATAATTATAATTATTCATATTATACTGTGAAGCAATTCTCCTTGTTTGTAGAGAGGAGAGGAAGAAAGAATCAGATCTTCTGGTAATATTTGTGGGTATTCCAGATGTTATTTTCTCCAGCTGCTCTCCCTGTCCTACATGGAGGTTTCTGTATTACGAGCAGTTTAGTACAGTCTCCCTTCTGCTGCAGCTCACAGGCTGATGTACACACTGAAGTACTGAGCAGTCAACAGCATTTCCTTCTGCTGAGAGCATAACTCCTGGAAGGAACCTGTTAGTCCCCTGCTTCCTCTTCTGGAGGCAGAGTCCATGGAGATTTAAACAATGACTGACCTCAGGACCTCACCTGAAAGTATTTGAAAGAGTTGGAGCAAAATGACAGATTTTGGTAGGGTCTCTTCAATTCCAGACAAATCCACAGGGCATGTCTGTAGTTAGAGGATTTTGGAAACAGCAAAACTACACATCACAGAAGTGATGGCAAGAGCAACCCTGACCCTGTCTGTTCTCTTCTAACTCTGTGCTGCTCACCTGTAAGATGACCTTTCTTTACCTTCAGGAGTATATCTGAATTTAAATATTTTATCTGAATCTGGATTGCAAAACCTCTTCTACGATCAAGAAGAGATTTTTTACGGAAACACCAGTGCGTGTGTCTGTGTGTGTGTGTATGCATACGTGTATATTTTAGCATCACATTACATAGATATTTTTCTGAGTTTGGGTTCTTTTTTTTCCAGTAAGTAGAAAAGCAGAATTTTCTTTCTGACTCTGTTCAATGTTAAAGTGGCTTTCATTTTTTGTTGTTCTGGCTTTTTTAAATTAAGACTTGGCTCTGTGTTTGTGAGTGAGAGAAAATGCTTGTGTCTGGAGGAGTTTAAAAAGTTTAGGATTTATATACCTCAAGAAGTAGAAATAAAAAAGACCAGAGTTGGATTTAACTAGAACCACTCTTGATTTGCATGCTAAAAGGTATCTGACAAGTGTAGTGGTGCAGCCAAATCTCACTAAAGGGTTCCTCCTTTCTTTGCCCACTCAAAATGACAAAACTCTCACAAAGACAGGTCTTCAGAGACATCACAGCTGAAGCTGTTACCAAAGGTACAAAAGTCTTTAGAAAGACAAGTACTCTTTCTCCTGTCACTTTAACACAGCCCAGTCTCACAAACCATAAGTAAGGCCAGTGCACTGCCAGCGTTTTCAGCGAGCAAACAGGACGGGGAGCTTGGAAAAGCATTCCAGGAGCCTTTTGTTATTTTATTCCATTATCAGTCTCACATACCAAGTTGAGACAGAGATGGTACAAAGCTCACGCCATCACAGACATCCAAAGGCTTCCTGGTTACAGAGCATTCTTAAAAGCTTCTCAGCCAATAGCATGCTTGTAAAAGTTACAGACAACTGTTTTAACCAAGCATAAACAGCGCACGTACATCTGTTGTATACAATACTCACTTGTTATACCTTACATAAGTACACACAATATTCCATTATTGTTTAAACTTATCTATCTTGCTAACCATATTTTTTGCAAGTTCAAAACCTATTTCAGCCAAATCCAGAAACTCTAACCCTTGTTTTATTGTCCTTGCTTGCTATTAATTGTATCCTCTTCTATCTTCAAGTTTTCACAGCTAAAACTGATCCCTAAACTCTTTTGCTTTATTCCTGAATCTTGCTTTCTCCTCACACCTAAGAGCCTTTTCACCTTCTGTGTCTCCCTACAGTGCACAGCAGCTTCTTCCAGACAAGAGGCTTGAAAAGATATCTGCCATGAATGTCACTGATCGTTTTTTGATTGTGTTGTGCTGAATCTCTTTGCAGACTCTTTGTCTACAGAACGGGTTGTGTTCTCATTGACATGAATCCCCTGGCTGCAGCCTTTCCCTCTCCTTTGAAAATCTGCTATATTTCAGTCCTGGAGTAGTTAACATCAGGACAAAGGAAGCAAGAGAGTACACTTTCAACTTTGTTCACACTGAAAAATTTGTGTATGACATTTGACCAGAAACAGTTGTGTTTTGATGAAAGATGCATGAATCAGGTGAAAATAAATCCAGTATCTCTCCATAAGTCAGGTAAACTTATCTGTGCAGAGCAGCTGGGAGTTCCAGGAACAAGAAAGAGCCTCATTCTATCTTGAAAGCTCTGCAGTGTTAGTCACAGACTGGAATATGTATATTAATATATGTAGAAGCTTACATGTATATAGGATAGAATAGAATATTTCAGTTAGAAGGGACTTGCAATCATCATCTACTTCAGCTGTCTGACCTCTTCAGGGCCATCCCTGAAGTTTGTCCAAATGCCTCTTAAATGCTGGCAGACTCGAGGCATCAGCACCAGAAGAGCTCAGCACCTCCCTCTCCACTTCCCGTTCTCAGGAAAGTGCAGAGAGCAGCGAGGTCGCCCCTCAGCCTTCTCTTCAAACTGCACAAACCCAGAGTCCTCAGCACATATTATGCAACCAATATAATGGGGAGGGGGGCTGTGAAGAAAGAATGATTCAGCAGTATGATTAACTTCTGAAAATTCTGCTTAATACCCAGGTAACTGTTGAGCATTTTCACCCTATACTCCTTGTAGAGGTAATGAAGAGCTATAGGTACCTCCAGAGGCTAATTTAGTCCACTGCTCTCTTATAATGTAATTAGGCTTCACCACATAAGGAGAAATCTGGGCTTTCAACTTGCCAATAATCTTTAAATGAGCACCTGAACTCCCTCTGCAGTTTGAGATCTACAAAACATTTCTTCAGCTCCCATCCAAAATGTTTGCATCTTGTGTTGCACAACTTCCTGGGAGAATATTCCTGGCGCTGTTCCTGGCAAAAGAAATCAGGCAAAAATAGCCTTTAGACTGTTAACTTGCTTCAGGCTTTTTAAATGTTTTCTGGCAAAAAAACCCCAAAAAAACATGCCTGTTCCTACATTCAGTATTCTGGAGAGCTTTGAAATAGACTTAGATTTTATTTTTAAATGTATTTAATCCACCAGGACTCAACAAACACAGTGGGCTGCTCTGACTAGAAAGATTTTGTTTTGCATTCCTAACTTAAAACTAAAATAAATGTCACTTTATATTAACCTCAGATTCTTGTTTAAATAGATTCCATTCCATTCCATGAACAAAGAAAAATATAAACGTTTAAAGAAAAACAACCAAACAGACGACCTCCTTATTTTTATATCATTTAAATGCCACATTTTCTTTTAACTCCTAATTGTTTTCATTAGAATTTCTTTTCATAATACTTGAAATTCAAAGGATAATTTAAGGTTTATAATTTAAACTTATTTATTCAGTTAAAAAAAAGCTTTGTCACAATTCATTAGTACCATAATCTAGATTGTGCTACTTTTTACATGATAAATATATGGATGAGAAATCATAAATGGACATGATTTTTCTTCCTGTGGAGTTCAAATGTTAATTTATATCCAAGCAAGACAATTTAGGAACAGATATTCCTTCTTTCAAGAGTTGTGCTACAGGTATATAAATAAAAAAGACTAATTTCTTGGTTAGTTGATTCAGAGTAAATGCATTTCTGTGACGAAAACAAACACCTAGGACACTTGGGAGGCTTGGGGGCTTTCTGAAGGCACATTCACAACCTGAATAAGTCATATCATAATTGCATCTCTCAGTTGCCATGTACATATAGTGGTGAAATAATCACGCCTGCTTCAAAATGGAGAACACAAGTGTGCTGTACTTTATAAAGTCAGAGGAAGAAAATAAGTTAGAGCATAGTGGCCAGGGACTGGGTATGAAAACCAGGTTACAAAGCCTTTTCCTGGTGAGGGTCTGATCAGAAATGGAGGATGGGGAAAGCTGTCCTATGAAGTGATGCATTCAATGTCAAGCCAAGCTTTTCCCAAGTGCAGACACTTCAAACAGCTCATCTGTCCCAGGTGGACAGCTTGGTGGGAGGCTCTAAAATATTCCTGCTCTTTTTCATGTCTATAAACAAGTCGACTCAGAAGAGACATCCCAACCTGTGCATGTAGGACCTAAGCTGAGCCAGCCAATACTGTACCTATCATGCCAGTTCAAGCAGGAGGAACTAGCACTTTCACTGGAGAGGACATTCCCACCTTTCTCCCAGCTCTGACTTCTCACTCCTGCTCCGTCCATGATCCTTTCTTTTACAACACTACAGGCATCTGTGTGACTGTGCTGTGAACTGATCAGGTGAAAAACTATTTTAAAAAGGGCTAATTTTCTTGTCCCAAGCTAGGATGAGGAAATTTCTTAAGCTGAATTTATTCACAAGGGGTTAGAGTTTGTGTAATCATACAGGAGGAAATTTGGTGAAAGAAAGAAAAAATGGGAGAAGCACCAGATTTTAAGAAAGTTAAATTCCTTCTCAATGTTCCTCTTTCAGATTTGTAATTCAGCCTTCTCTGTTTGATGTGATGAGTCTGAACTTCAATATCCTTATAAACCCACTTTCTTCTCCTTGAACACTTGTAAACGCTGTGAAAGCCATTATCCATGCCTATTGACAGGCAGTGTGTGTAGATAGAATATAGTTTATGTGTACACAGAGAGACATAAAGGTTATGGGAGGAACAACACGGAAGATGTTGTTCTCCTCAGGTCTCAATGTGGATCAAGCAAAAATTTTTTTTCTACCAGATGCACCTTTTAAAGCAATGCAAATTGTAGTTCAGCCTTATGAAGTGGCACCAGGAGCTTTGACAGGCACAACGTGAATGACACAAATGCCCCACCTGACTTAGGTGTAGCCATCAAATTAAACAATGTTGATGGGGAGGAGGGCTACCATCCTCACACTTCCATAATAATATTAATTAAATTCATTGGCCTACTTGGAGATTAAAATGGGTCAGATTTGTAAGTTTTGTTCTGTTTGAAGATTTATTCAAGAGGATATAAATACTCACAGGCAAACTCTCCTTCTGAGCATTTCATATATTGTTTGTGCAGGCAGGAGTTGGAAAAGCAAGGGAAAAAAAAACCTCACTGCTTCCTAGGGAACAGTTGTGTTCTTTGACTTTACTTTTACATCATGTCTTCCTTCCTTCTTTTTTCTTGAACATCTAAAGATATTTCACACATATAGTTTGTCCATTTGCATACTAGAGGGGCATGAAGTCCATGTAAAGTAAAATCTTACATTTGGTTTTGAGAGAGATGATCAGTGAGTGATAAACTCACCCATGTAAAAGCACCTATCAAGTTATATATTTATGATTTTAGCACATACATGCCATTAACCCATGGATTAGTACTTCTTCAAGAATATAGGATATGATATACATCCCACTTCCATCATGTTTCCAATCAAAGTAACGTCTACTTTCATATGTACATTTCTAATTAGTAAAGGAACTGATTTATGCATTTATCATCTAATAATATGAAAGATGAGATTTGATTCACCAGGTCTCTAAGTGTAGACAAAGACCTGTCTGCAGTATACAAGTCCAAGTAAAATCCCCTACTCTCCCTCCTGAAGTCTTTTCCCAGCAAGAAATCTCTTGTTCACAGTCTGTAAGAACAAGATTTCTAGGAGGACTCAATGTACATGTCCCACACTCTGAGAATTGTCGATGTGGCCTAGCAACACACATCCTTTCCATGGTAGGCTGGGAAGCATGCTGGAGGCACGACACAATGGAACAGGGGCACTGAATAATCCTGGCAGGGGCAGAAGGTCAGGTTCTTTGCAGGAATGAGATACCATGGGAAGCAGCTGGTACTTTTTCTAGTCTTCCTATGAAAGTATTGATTAATACCGAAACCTTGCTGAAAAATTTACAGTTTATTATACAATAAAAATTGTTACTCCTCTCATCATGGGGGCTTCATTCATGTCAACATCTTCTGTATGCAGGATCCTGTGCTATAATGGGAATGTATCCATTCATCACATCACAATTGCATCCACACCTATCCTTACCTTGAAGCTTTTACTGTTAAAAGAAGTGATAATGAAAAGGTGGGGAAAGGAAGTGCCTTTGTCCTTGCTGTACAGACAGAGAACTGAAAGAGAATAAACTCACCTCATCTGCAGCACCTGAAGTCAGTCTTGCAGTCAGTATGTAGTTAGGTTGCAGTCGTGAAACATTTTAAGATCATTTCATTTGCTAAGGTCATACAGCAAGTCTCATGAGGATCCCATCTCCCACATCCTCTCATAGTGCTCCAGTGAGAAAACGCTTTTCCTTTCCCCTGCTAATGTTGTTCACCAAGTTAAACCATCAGAGAAGTCACTATGTCCTCTAAGCATCACATAGACCTGTAAGCGTTTGCTGCCACAAATCTATCTCCCAGCAGCACAGAAAGAACACTTAGCAGTTCTATCCACTTCCTTGTTGTGGGTATGTCAGGGCAGTGGTACAAATTCATTGCTGCTTGTCAGCTATCTGGCATCTGCTGACAATATCTACAGGAAAAGTGAGGGGTTGTATTTAAATATGTCAGCAAATATGGCAAAAGACATGAATACTTCTCTGGGATTTGTGATGACCTTTTCATTTGCCTTGAAGAGTTGTCTTCCTCTGATCAAGAAACTAATTAGATTGCTGAAATTTGCTGTACATCTCTATCACTGCATCAGGGAAATCCATTTCTCCTTTTGACAATCACTCTGCAGGATATCTCCATTCTTCCCAGAAGCCTGTGGCTACAAATGGTTACACTTTCTCCATAGCTGAAGCCTGGGCTTTTTTCTGTGAAGGTGACAGCAGACTGACCAACCTTGGTTGTAAGTAATCACAATATTTGGCAAAGTTGAATTACATTGGAAGCTCAAAATACTGAGCTTCTACAGCCCAATGGTAGAGTTCTATAATGGGCCCCAAGCTTACAGCTCTTGAAAACAGGCTGAAGGGGTGAAAAGGAGCCACATGTTTGCAGGTATCAAGAAGAATCAGAGTTTTCTGATTCTACACAGGGCATACATGCTCCTGAATTTTCATAGGATGGGGAGGGCGTATCTAGAAACAAGCTGGTAAAATGGATTTTCAGTGACACAGCAACCATCAGTGGTGCTGAGAATGAGGCTGCTGTCTGCACAGTCACATAGATGAGCAATAGAACTGTGGCATGGCCCATGATCTCAGTGGATTGTTTGGTATTCAACGTCATGATTTGCTGAAGACAATTGGGAATTCAAGGAGTTGCCAGGAGACACTCACAGAAGTGTCAGGTGGATTAATCTCTTTTACACTGGAAAAGAGATGTAGATTCAAACTCCATCTGTTCACCACAGCATTTACCTTGGAGGAGATTTTTCTTCTGGACTATGCTGCCTCTGGGAACAGGCAGACATCTCACAACAGATAATGCCAGGTGAATACACCTCCAAACCAGGAGTGGGTTCTTTCTGGGATTTATTGGTTTGCAGAAGATTCCCAATGAGAGGAACCGCTGAAGTCTTCAGTCTGCACTCCTCCATAGAACCGGCCCTTGGAGTTCATGCAGGTGCTCTCCCCCAGTAGCTGTGGCCTGCTAAACCCTGCCAGGACAGGGATGTTGCACAGCAGGCAACTACTTCCAGGGCAGATAAAGTGTGCACCTACTCCCCTCTTCCTGACAAAATGACATTGCTCCATCTAAAGCAAGGTGTGAAAATAATCAAAAATACCAATTTTATGTGAAGATTTTCTTTTTTTGCTTTGTTTAGAAGACTCTTTATGGAGAGAAGTGAGCTGTTCTTGTCAGCTAAGGAGGGCTTTGTGTAGGTACCTTATCCATGTGCCCAGCAGGGCTGCTCTCTGGAGAAAGGCATCATTTCCTGTGTTCTCAGTGCCAGTAATACGTATCCCAGTGCACATTCAGCTGGGTCATAAAACTTCTCTTTGCTTACAATAACTATGAAAGCACTAAGTGCATTAAATTAAAATACTGTTAAAGTGGTTTATGGGAACTCCTTATAAATAATCATCAAGATCTAACTCCTGGGAAAACACTGTATTTCATGCAGTTTTGTTCCTTGCTGTCTAGAGAGAAGGCAAGCTTCATAAATATGCACCTTCTCTATTAACAGTTACAATTCTTGCCTTTCTTTGAGAAAGTTTTCTTCCTTTTTGCAGACTTCCCACTTCCAAAACACAAACACACAACTGTGTGGGTCGTTAAAATCCTGAACCCTGCTGGTTTTCTGGGCAGGGAGTAATTCAGGAACTCATGTCAACATGCAGCTTAGATTGCTCCAATTTTGAATTCTTAAATGGGACCCTGAGCCTAAATCCCTTTGTTGACAATATCAGTTCCCAGTGATGCTGCTGGTGAACCTCCATTTGTCTCATTAGTCCATATGACCTCTTATGACCGGGTTTTGGGATCCCCAAATGTGGTGACACACCAGTGGTGTCTCCTGTCACTGTGTGCTCACCATCTGTCTGCCAGCCTTCCTCCTCTTGCTGGCACCCACGTGTGAGTGTGACTGAGACTCAGATGGACAGACAGACAGACAGAAAGGCTGGTGCATAGATACTCACTCCTCTGCTTCAAAAATTTTCACCTTCTCAGATGAGAAATTTTTTCTCTCTGTCTAAAAAGAGGGGGGGGAGGGGAAGGCTTGAAAAGGAGATCTCTGTTTCATGAATGCTTTCATCTAATCCTTCAGTGTTTTATCACTCATCCCTAGACTTAAAAGACTAAAAATTATGATTCCATGGGAAATTAGACCTGAATTACATATTAGTGGAAATCAATATGCAACCAGCCTTAACTATAATGCTCCTTACATGCTGCAATGTTATTTATACTGTATATAGATACTTGAATTAGTCTTTATCCTCTTTTAATAGAGACTTCTCATTAAAATGTTTTGGATTTGGCTTGGTTTAATTTTGTATGCTTTTCTTAACTCTTTTTTTTTTCTCTTGTCTCTGTAAATTGTGTTCTGGTTTATGGAGGAAAAAAGTTAATTTTCTGAAGCTGAGATACTCTTTATATGACTAAATTTTAATATTACTCTAAATTTCTCCTTTTACTTCTGCACTTCCCTTTACTTGGCAGATGGAAGGGAGGGAAGTGAAAGGGGAGGAGTGGTAAAATACTTCAAAATATCCCCAGGAAAGAAACATGTTTATTCTTTGAAACTTAAATACCTCAAAAACGTTTTTTATAGTAATTTCTAATGCACAGAAGCTTTTTACATTATCATCTATCAAACAAGATGATCAATTTAAAAAGTTATTGACTATTTTCCAGGACAGCTCTGGTTCAGAAGTCCCCATGCCATGAATTTTAGGGGCTGTGGGATGTTTCATGCCATTATACACCACAGAGAACTCACATTTTCTGAGGTCGTTGCATTTGTATTTACACTCTGTATTTACAAAACCTCGGCTACGCTGGCATTCCTAATCTGGATCTGCCCAATGACCCAGTCCTCTCTCACCAACCATGACCAGAACCAGCTGCTCCCAATAGCAAAAATTGAGCTTTTGCAATAACCTACCCAGGATGAATGTTCCTGTCCAGCCACCATTAGTTAGTTAATCTACTATAACAATTTTTAAAAGAACATCATGAACATTGGGCCAAATGAGTCTAAGAATGCTGCATCAGTAAAAGGTCTCATTTAGTTGGCTGCAGCTGAGCAATGCAGGTGATCAGCCAAAGCACCACAAATGGATGAATTCACAGTACAAGACAACACTGTAGTTAATTTACTTTCTTTTAAATTCTTTCTGGATCATTTTGACAAGCAAGATGTGTCAGACCAGAAAATGGCCATGATATTGCCCAGAGGAGCAGGCATGTCTATTTGGTTATGATCATATTCTAATAATTTCCCAATAGTCATAAAGCTGAGCATAGGGAGCTCTGATAGATGGGTTTAATGGACTGACACTGATCAAAGAGAAAACGTGAGTTAGGTACTATGAGCAAGGGTCTGAGATTCACCAGAGGATGCAACAGTCTCCTGAGCTGGATGCTCCATCAAACAAGTCACTTAAGACCACACTGGAGAGAAGCACTGAACTGTTCAAATGTTCTGCTGGGGAGTGAACAGACACACAGCAATGGAAGGAAACATCCAGACATTCAGCACTTCACTTGCAGGCAGCAGGAATTTAGGATGGGAATCTATGCTAGATCAAACCATTTAAGTAGAGATATCCACATCTGGGTGCCTACACTGGGGCAAGGTGTTTAAATAGCTGCTGCAGTCAGTGGACACTCCAGTCTTTCTATAGCAGGCAGTGGCTGGGGGGCTGAATGAGCAGCTCTGCAGCCTCCAAAACAGGTTCTTTATTGACTATCCTGGAAGATCAGACATCATTTCTCACCTAGATATGTAGGATAAAGTTATTAATCTTCAAATGAATTCCAGCTCTTTCCCAAGAGGAACTGTCATTGTGTGGACATCATTGAACAACCAGTGAAACAAACACCACGTGCCCCCATGAATTTGCACTGTAAAAGGCATGTAATTTGCAAGCAGAATAATGGCTCAATTTAGTGTTCTGGATGAATGCATGCAGAGCTGTTTGAGGTGTCCTGGGCTATCCAGTGCAGGCACATAGGTTTGGCAGATGTGACACAGGACTCACAGAAGAGCAGTGACATTCTAGAGCAATAGCTGGTGACCAGACATGATACCATAGGGTATCTTAAGTGACACCATATTCCTATGTTTGAACAACCATAGTTACTATTCTCAATATGGGAAACTGCTGTCTTTTATTAGTGCTTAATTCCTCTGTTGGTAAGGAACCATTCTTTTCTTTCAGGTAAGGGAAATAACCTATTCAGACTCTAGAGCTGCATTTGATATGGTGCAGCCTGGGAATATAGCAGTTACACTGCAGAAAATCATTATTAGTAGAATAACTACAAGGCAAGTCATTATTAGAGAGGAGATTACAATGGCATGTGTTAAAATGAGAAATATTTAGCTGAAGGGAAGTTATTTTTGGAATTCCGTAGAACTGGCATCAGGATGATATTTCTTCAGAAATGTAACATAACATACAGAGGCTGTGCTTATAAAATTTGCTACAATACAGAGTTAGAGGCACCGGAAAAAATTAAAGAAAATCCGAATATTACTAGTATGAATGAGATGGCTTTAAGGTCTGTATTAATTGAAATCAGATGATTAAAGTTCAAGTACTTGTTCCCAGAAAATATAGTCAATATTCTTATTGAAAATAAGCCATATTTATTCTTGAATCCTTTTTTAGGAAATGGCAGAGGAAAAGTAATATTTAGATAAATAACTCAACAGCAGTTTCAGTAAGAGCCACTTGGGTGATGTGACCAAGAAAAATGCAAATATTTATTTGGATATATACAGATTCCTCCAGAAGAAAGTATTTAATGTCTCTGCAAAAGACATCAGAAAAAATGCACAGAATTTTGCCAGCTGGATCCTAGAAACATCATTTACACTGGATTACAGATGTAGAAGGGAGATGGGAATGAGCAGAGAAATTCAGAAGCAGTTGTGAAAAAGAGGGTTGTAAAGGCAGTAGAGACACTAAGTTAATTTTGTTTCATCAGGTGGAACAAAGTCCAGGAGGAGGTAGAATAATTTTGCTGAATTAAACATCTGGGAGCAGCCATAGACTCATTTGCTGGAAGGCATCGCCAGGGATCCTCTTGTCCAGCTTCAGCTTGAGCCAGTACTGTCAGCACCAGTAGCTCAGGTCAACAGTGGCTCTGTAAAAACAAACCTTATGAACAGTTAAGACGGGGATGCCACACCTTCCCTGGTGGTCACTGCCAATAAACTCAGGAAATTCTCTCCTAATGTCCAGCCTGAACCTCTCCAGCCATGGTTTGTGACCATTACCCCTTGTTATGTTCTCTGATGGTACCAAGAGCATTCACAGATCACCTCTGTCTCCGAAAAAAAAAGAAGGAATATTTGAACTAAGGAGGATACAGTCCTAAAGGGATGGATATAAATCTGTCTTGAGTAAGTCAAAACTAGAGGAACTTCTTCTCTGTTAATGGTCTGGGGCTGTGGAGCAGATTTTGGTCTCCCAAGGAGACTGGGAATCAGAAAAAGGTAAGACAGTCCATCAACCTTAAGGTGAAATAGAGTTATAAATTTCTGACTGTGAATCAAATGCTTCTTGGTTAGGATGTGGAAGAAAGAGTCTTAGGCTCTCTGATGTCTTTCCAGCTCTCTGTTCTGCAGGCCCAAGTTTC
This sequence comes from Coloeus monedula, assembly GCF_965178545.1. Taxonomy (NCBI): domain Eukaryota; kingdom Metazoa; phylum Chordata; class Aves; order Passeriformes; family Corvidae; genus Coloeus; species Coloeus monedula. The sequence continues at coordinate 27,633,270 of NC_138788.1, read as the reverse complement.
TCCCATAATTTTCCCTATCTAATAAAGCAAAGACTTTGCAAATCTTTGCACCTTTCTCAGATGCAACAGCTAGTGGTTATATTACTAATGATGGTTAATCATTTTAACATAATCCAAGCACTGTTTGCTAAAACTTCCAACCAACTAGACCATGAGTCTGGCAGGAGTAGAAAGGTAAATCACTATCAGAGGTCTGCAGTGGGTCACTGTTATTCACAGCAAATTGTCCCCTGAAATTCCTCACAAACCCTTCATGGAGACAAACATTCACCATAATAGATTCCTTTGCAAGGATATTTTCTACAAAGCTGATAATATCAACTTAATATCAGCTATAAAATGCACACAGAATTTCTTTTACATCAGGGATATGATTTTTTCTAGGAATGATTTTTTTCGTGGGTGACCTTGTACAGTATTATTCAAGAGTTTTTCCAGCACTGAAATAGAGTTATAAACATGTCTCAGTTTTATATATACACAGGTATTACAAAAAGTAATATACTGATGATGCCTTTGAATGGAAAGGAAATCAAATTTGATTACTTGCCAAATGCTACTGGAATATTATTAAATGTGGAAGTTACTTATTCATAGCAAATTCCCTCATTTCATTTGTTTTCAGGAAAGAAAGTCTTATTCTTTGGCATTTTCTTTTTCCTGCTTCTCTTTTTTTCAGTCTCTTCTTCATCTGTGACACAAAAGCATTTTCTTTGCAGAGACATTACTTTATTAATTCAGGATTATTCATTTGTGACTCTATTTTCCTCAGCTTCTGTCTGAATACCTTTATTCCAGACTCCTTCTCACATTTTGAAATTACAATATAGTACTGAAAGAGAACAGTTCTTGCATTTTTCCCCTTCAAGAAATAAAATAAATTAATAAAGAGGTCAGACAACACTGTTTGCAGGTGTTTCTGTGTGAAACAATTGATATTATTGTATAAAAGGAAATGCAATTAGATGAATTTTTCTGAATTCCTTAGGGAAATCATTCAATATGCACTCTTATCAAAGTCTAATAATGGCCCTTCTGCTGCCTGTTTGCTTTGATGAAGCTGATAATAACAGAAATCTACATTTATTTGCATTTTTTTCTGCTAGAATTCACTGAGGCATCTCCAAATGTAATTTTGAAGTATTAACACATGGAGATTTGTGAGTTGCATTTGTGAGTTGCATTAAGTAGAAAGAGATCAGACACAAACTCATGAGACAAATTCCCAGGGCTGTGCCTGGTGCCCTGCATCCTTTCTGAGTGTCACCAGCCATGAGTATTCCCCTCTGCTTCAGATATCCAGTCAGAGTCAGGGCAACAAGGGTGCATCTAGTGTGAGGAGAGAGTGAGCTGCTAAATTAACGTTTTTGCAGATTTATTGAGGCAAGCTACAAAGATGTAGTAAGGAGGTAGAAAACCCTGCAAGTTAAAAGGAAATCAGCCATAGCTCCCTTCTCCAGGGTCGTGTCTCTGTCTAGAGACATTAATCCACTAACACTTAATTCTCAGAGTCCAGATATGATCCCACCACATAAGTTTTCAAAGGTTTCATACAGGAGGTAGAAGACTGTGGTAGACTTCTGGTTCAAGTCCTATCACTAGCTAAAAACCAACCTGACTACTGCCAAAATCTGGAAGAATCCAAACCAAATGTTTATACCCTAAGTTTTTTCAACTTTGCATATCTTGGTTCTCTGTTTGAAAATATGGTTTTCTGAACGGTGAAGGAAACTGATTTAACTGTTGCAATGGATGTGAAAAATTTGTGGAAATTTTCTGATTTGGAAAACAGTTTTCTAAAGAACCTTTTTCAAAGAAAACCAGTTCTCATTGGAATGCCAAGGGATTTGAATGCCTCTGCTCAGATCTAAAGATGGCTTCAAAGACAGTCTAGGGGAAATCACTGACAGAAGTCACCACACAGCAACTGGTTCACTCACATCCTTCTTACCAAGATTTCAGCATAATACTCTTGATAATCTGCATTATTAGTTCTTTCTTCCCATTTTTTCTTTCATTTCTACAAATCCCTCCTTGTCACACAGTTACTGCCTGCAACAAGGCAAGAGCTGCTCATGCTAACTCCACATGCTTTGTTCCATTCCTCCAGTGAGGATTCTGCATTGACTCAGTTCTCTTCCTCTCAAGAGCCTGAGACAAACTTTGTGGCTTCCAAAAACTTCCCCAATCAATACCTCCTAAGGTTCCTGAAGTGCTGTAATCTGAAACAAGGTCTGTGAAGCAAAACTGAAAATGAGCTCAGCAGGGTTTAGCCACAGCCTGTTATCTGTCACAGGAGGATTTGGTTTTTTCTGCATGGTTTTGGGGTTTTTTTGGTTGCTCTTTGCAAGTTTGTTTTTCACTAACTTTCACTTCTCAAAAGTCAGCTCCTGTTTCTGAATCTTCAAGCTGTAGCCATGCACCACGAAAAGTGCCAATCAGACTTTGAGCTCAATAATCAAATATTTCTGATTTCTTCAGATGTCCCAGAAACAAAAGGTGCATCTAGGCTGAAAGCATCTAATTTTATGTGTTTAGTTTGATTCTTCTCCTTCGTTGCAATTTGAAATACTTGTTGGAACAGAGACAGAGTTGCTGGTAAGGTGGTGCATCCTTACAAGGCAAAGGAAAATGTCAAGTGATTTTTTTCTCTATTCCTCAAGGAATGATCCGTTCATTTTAAGGCTTGATCGAGAAGCTTCCCTGTAGCATTATATTATTTACATCCAATCCACCAGTCACAGCTGAAAACATCAATGAGATATTAGGAAACGCAAAAAATTTTCCAGTCAGAAAAGTAACTCCACGGTTATATGTTTTTACTAACACAAGTACAATTTAAGAATGTATTCACAGTGGAATTATTCATTTGTTTTTACACACATAGCTAAGAGAGGACCACTGGCTTGTGAAGATTCATGCTCAATTATTATTATTTGCTGCAATAACCGTATTTATGTTTTGGCATTGCTTTGATATCTGGGAAAATGCCTTTTGGGTATTGCTGAATTGTCTCTGGAACACCCAAAGAACAACCAGGAGAGTCTCCTGTATAATCTCTAAAGTTTATTCCCTGGATATATGTAAATTGTCTTGCATTGTCAAGTGGGAGATGGCTGTATTCGGTTTCCTCTCTGTCTGATAAAGATTAACTTGCATAAGTTGAACTTAGCATTCTGTGCATGTGACTGTTCCCAGTAAAACAGGGAGTGATGGGTTCTGCCCTATGTGCCCCAATAACCAGAGCTGAGCACAAGAACCTCCTCACATCCCTTACTCTCAAATGTGTTCTCTGTGGCTGTAATAGGCTCTAATCATTCATCCAGGGCTCAACAGGTAAGTTTTCATCTCCTTAGAGAGTGAGGAAAGAATAACATAATCAATATTTTCCATTCTTTAAAAAACTATATCCAGTGAAAACCATTTTTTTTCAAAGCAAAAAGCCATTTGACACACGTTTTTTAAGGAAGGTTATGGAGTGAGAATTTGCTGGTTTTACATTTCAGAAATTAGAATTTCCAGGGATTCTTCTGTGCAAATCTGTTTTAATTTTGACAGTGACTTGCATTTTTTGTAATACAGTAAGTTGGAAACAATTTCAGACTCTGAAATATTTAGAAGGAAAGATTTTATTGGCGTGAAACATTTTTAAATTGTTTTATTAAAAAAAAAAAGGCCGCTACTTTTGCGGGTTAGTCCAGTATCAGGTCAGGATACAGCCGTGAACGCGAGCAAATAGATAAATCTTCACCCAGCTCACATAAATTAGAAAGCCTTTTCTCTCTTTCTACTCTTGTGCTTCAGAATAAAATTAAACGTGATGGGGAAAAAAATGTGATCTTGTAAAACTGTGTCTGGGTATTGACTCTAACTAAATATAAAACTTGACCATCACTTTGGTTTTTTTGGGGTTTTTTGTTGGAGTTTTCTGGTGTTTGTTTTTTGTTGTGGGGTTTTGCATGGTTTTTAATTGAACAGTTTCTATAGCCAGACTGTTTCTGGAAACTTTCTCTTCTGAGTCAGGGTTCAAAAATAAAAGTCAGCTTGAAGCAAATTCATCAAGCACCACAAGAAAAAACATTTATAACAAGTGATACTATTGCAGTGAGCAGGGCTTAAACAAAGCTGAGTGATGCTATTTCAGTACTGCAGAGTCTATCCATCCTCTTCTATGAATAGTTATAATGGAGCAAAAATCATGATTAGATTTGTTTGTGCTTCGTGTGTGGTGTCTGTATTTTGTACATCTGTCAGTGTCACTGGAAATAGCTAATTCATGTGCTCTCTGCCTGAAACATACTGTAACAAATGTAAGTGTACTGAAACAAATGTTATGGCTGTAATATAAATCCTGGTTGATGGGTTTTAGTAATAGAAACACAGGGAGGGTGTTGCCAGCTGCAAGCCCAGCTTCTGATAAAACTTCAGTGGCTGCCTTTATTCATGTTCAAAGTAAAGAGATTTAACAGCAACCAGAATTAGCCACATGGAGCTCATCTCTAGGTTCAGTCTGAGAGAAATATTAAGGAAGATGCATACAGAGTCTAGTTTTAGTGGTACAGGACAGCAGGAGCTGCCATGGTACCTAGGCTGTCACCCCAGGCAGCAGTTCAGGGAACATAACAGTGGGTGTTTCCACCAACTCATCTTCCAGTTGGTCCACCAGATGCCCCATCTCATTTCCCCCCCCCTCTTCACCCTCTTCACCATGCTGACATCTCACAAAAGCTTTAATAGGGATTTATAAATACTTATCATTTCAGAGGCACTGCTGTGAGCCTAATGAAACCATTCCTTTACAGCATCAACTGATAAATCTCCATGGATTTAACAGGGAAGGTCTGGGAAAGGGAATGTTGTTCTTTTTGTGGAGTGAGGACATTCCTCAGCACAGAAAGGTGTCTGAGGAGGTGGCTGTGGAAGGAGCCACAGCAATCAAAGTGTCTCTGGCTTTTATTCAAGTTCGTGACTCACAATCCAGAAGGTGCACCATAAGCTGGACCCATCCTTAGTACTAAAAAAGATATTTTGTAGCCTTTGTTATGGATTAGAAAAGCCAAGTTGAGGATTCTATTCTCACCTCAGACACTGAAAATCAAAGCTGCCTGTACTGAGAGGACTGCCAGGGAGTGTTTTCCCTTGCTTGTCTGAGTGCTGAGGCACAAAACATTTGTCTCAAGCTGAGAGTTCAACCCCAAGTCCCAAGCTGCCTTCACTGGCCATAATGGGGGAGCCTGTGTAAGGAGAGTAGGGATAGTCTCAGGGGGGAATGCAAAGGATTTTCCACTGGAGGAACACTGCCTGTACCAGTGTGTGAAAGGTGAAGAGCACTGCTCAGCCGATTGTCAGTGCTCATCCTTTGTCTCACATTTTGGGACCGAGTCCTACAAATCTATCCCCGAAGAGGCTTACATTTCCTGTGGGTATTTGGTAGCTCTCCCTTGACTGCAATGGATAATGAAACTATGGATTGTAGGCATATACAGGGAATTTTTTACACTGGCTTCTATGTAGTATGGGTGAATTTAATTTCACTTTTAGCTAAAAGTTAGATGCTTAGGCTGCACTCCTATCCATTGCAAGGCACAGGCATCTCCAGAGGGTCATTTTTCCCGTTTGCTTTAAGTATCTAACGTAGGCTGGAATCAATCTCTTGCTGGTGATGCCAAACACTCTACTGACTATATATGATGGTATATGCAAGATTTTCTCAGCCTAGGTATCTAACTTTTTGGCAGATGGCTCCAACTCAATGTCATTGATATTTTTCTAAATGTTCCAGTACAGATTGCAAAGCAGTTTCACACAGTTATCCTCTCCAACCACATTTACAGAAAAGGGCAGTCCTGCGTTTTTAAGAGAATTTCTCCCTCATTTCCCAAGAATAGCTAAAGGCCCCCTTAAGGTAACCAATAAAAAAATACAGATGCAGGAGAGAGAAAGTGTGTGGATTGCTTCAGTGGGAAATACAAACACATTTAATTCATTTTTTCTAGAGTTTTCAAGCACCCCGTAGGATTTTCTGCTCATACTTCCTCTGGTGAAGGCTTAGAAATCTATTTAGCCACTGTCAAATATCAAGGACTAAAAATGATACATACTTGTGGTTATGATTAATTCCTCCCATATAATCAACCATCTTCTCTTGTTTTCTGAGAGGAATGGACTACTGCTCATTGACTGAAAAAGCACATTGTAATTTTGTGTAGTTGCTGCTTTGATTTGTGTTGGTTTCTCTTCTCTAAGCCTGACAAATGTATTGTATATTGCATAACTCGACAGCCTTTGTCTGACTTGGAAACTAATGTCTGATTGTTGTTCCAACAGTTTGTGGGACAGAAATTCAAGTGGCATAAATCAGTTTGTCTTCACAGATTGAAAAGAAAAACCCCAAAATAATTCTGGTACATAGAATTAAAATACATGAAGTGATACGTCTTGGACCTTGATCCTTTCCCTCTTTTTTTGTCTTTTTTAAGAAAGGCAACACAATTCACACAATTCAGCAGAGACAAAGTTACTTTTCTGAATCCCTGTTTACAAGGACACACTCAGCAGCAGCAACTGACTTATTCCAACTGGATCACTGGTTGTAGCAGATAAGATATATTAAAATTTTAATTGTATTTCATCATGAATACAACTGTTTTGCATCAGTCACTATAGAAGCCCCATTTAACTATTCTCTGCTGGTTTCCGGACAAGAGAGGCCTCAAATTTAATTAGAAGTGTGAGATGCAGCCAAGAATTTGATAACTAACAGCAATTCTGGTGGAGCTAAAACCACAAAAAGGAGAACAGTGAGAGATAAGATTGCTTTTAAATAGAGGTAGTACATGCAATTTTGCTTTTGCTGATGGGAGATGCCAAGGTAAACGCCATCTCCAGCGTACAATCCCAAGTTACTCTGCATGGTGGCAATATAATTTTAGTCATCTTGAGGCACTTCCTCTTCAAATCCCTGCCACATAATGAAGCAAAATAAGTTTATTTCCATAGCTGATAAATTATGAGGGATCTGATCTCTCTTTGTATGGTGACTCAGTGATCATGACATTCAAATCTTAAATTTCTGACAAGAAAAAAATGAGCACAAGGAAAATTTCAGCTATTTGGCAGGTGTTAAATTTAGGTAGAGGATGGAAAAGTACAAGGTGAAGAGTTTATGGGAGAAGAAGACTCAAAATTTAAGGAAAATCTGACTTTTTCAGGAAAAATTAACTATAAAAAATATAAAAATGTTTCTGACAAGTATCACAAAGTTAATAGCTAGCTGGAATAGTGATCCTAATCTTGGAGATAATTTTGCCTCATACAGAGGTGTACCTGAACTTTCCCTGTTCCATCCAGCTTGGGAGTTGGTGTCACACCATCAGCACACCAGCAGACATGGTATAAACCCTTTGTGGCTTTTTAATGTGGAGTCAAAAATTTGGTCAAGCCTGCAGCCCTATCATGACTACTGGCACCTTGGAAGTCAAATTGTCTTGGACATGTGAATGTCCAAACTGCTGTAAAATTAACATTTTCATAGTAGATACAGGTTCAACCTCCCCAAAATAAAACCTCCTTCCTGGAAATAAGCTTTTTGGTGACACCCAAATCCAGAGGAGTATCAATAATCTGGCCATCCTCCCTTTCAAAAAGGCTTCATGTTGTTGAAATTAGCAGTGCTAAACCCTGCTGCTGGAAGTGGGACCAAAACATAAAGACTGCCTGAGATTCAATATGTGATCTCTAAATAAACACAAACGCCATTGACATCAGGGAAACCCATCTGCTTCTTTATTTCTTTACCATGACAGAATCTATGATATGTGATTGTAACAGATGTTTCACGTCTGCAAACGATGATATGCTGCATTATTAAACCAAAAGGGTCATTAAACTGAGTTGTAGGCACTTTTTCAGTCTATAACTGCAAGATCATCAACACATAACCTTAGGGTTATGGAAAACCCTCTCATTCCCCTCCTGACTCAGTGTGTAACTTATGCAGCAAACACTCAGCAAATATCCTGAATGTCTCCATTAAAGGTTGATAATGCAGGAGTGCCTGTGGGCATCTGTACAACCCTCGGTGCTAACGTGTCTTAATGACTGTGTTGCCAGAAGCACTTCCTCGTTTAGCTGCATCTTGAGCTAATCAAATAACAGTTGCCTACCTAGATAAGAATGTGGATTCTCTATCATTTTAGGTAATAATATTGGATTGGTCTATTCCTTGACATCAGAGAAGTAAACAGGAATCTCTGTTTGAGCAAGGTGTCTTTGTTTATTATTATTACTGTTATTATTATTTCTAGATTATTTTTCTCTTTATGTTTAATCAAAACCTCAGCACAAAAGGTTTTTCACATGTAGCTGCCTTCATTGCAATTCTACTCACACAGTATTCTTTCCTACTGGAACTGCTGCAAACACATTATAGTAACATAGATTTCCACAAATACATGTATTTTTTGTCTCCCTTTGGATTGAAAAATGTCTATTTTCCATTTTCAAATATCATGTAAGACGCTTTTGCTTTGTCTCTGAAGAATGACTGACAGAGTAACATGAGCCCCAGAGTGAAGCAGTTTTTATTGAAGGATAATATTTCTTTATTGAAAACTTAACCAAAAAAAAAAAAAAAAAGATTGGCTCCAGTCTTTCAGAGATCCATTTAAATTCTTTAATTAAAATGTATCTCTTTATTTAGCAGGATCCTTGGGATTCTTACCCATAAATTTTCATTGTAAATTTTCATAAATGCAGCAATATTAAGGGCAGAGTTCTTGGGAAGTCCAAGGAGAATTGAAAAATTAAATTTAAGGACACTATATTCAGTCCAAGCAAGTGGTGTTAAATTCACGTGGAAAGTGTGAACACTCTATGAGTTAATCACAGATCACAGTCAAATATTTGAATAAAACATTTACTTGTAAGTTTATTAGTATTTGCGTATGCATGTGTATACAGGACATGGCAGTCTTATTAAAAAGAACACAGAGGGAATAATTGTCCTTTTGTCCTCAGCCACTCAAAACTGTTCCTTTTAATCTTTTGCTGGCAAAAAAGCAACATTTTTGGTTCTGTTTTGCAATAGTACTTGAGTTTTCAAATGTCTTAGGAAAATCATTGATTTTTTTAAAACATTCAGGGTTTGAAAGTACTTGAGGTGTCACAGACTTTCCCAGGGATAGATAGCAATACAGAAATGTCTAATCACTTTAACCTTGAATATGTGAACTGCACCATGAGCTTCAGTCCAGATTTATTATTATTATTATTATTATTATTATTATTATTATTATTTTCTTTTTTTTTTTCATTTTCAGGGGGGCAAGAAAGAACAGTTATAAACACTGGGAGCTTCTGGAGAAAGATGAGACAGGACAGCTATGCTTGCATATATCAAATGTAGCGAGAACACGTACAGGCAGCTGCAAGTCTCACATGCACATTTCCAAAAATCCAGATAATTCACTCTAGGTGGCAGTCTCTTTTGTCAAAATGGCCAGAGCAAGCAAGAATTGAATCTAGCACATCTTCCTTGCGCTGTAGTAGCTTATCCTTCAGGTGAGAGGAGAAGATAGATCACTGGGAAAGTGTGGCAGAAGTACTACTCACATCTGAATTTTGTTATTCTGAAGTGAGTACCACCTGATTATCTCAAAGTTGTTTATCAAAAATGGCCAGTACCCTAAAGGGAAATGAAGACATTGGAGCCAAAAAAAAAAAAAGGGATGCTGAGACAGGAAGAGCAGGGAGATCTCCAAAATCCTCACCTAGAATATTTTCTTCTAGATTACACTGTCCCCCCAAAGGACATCAGGGAGATGCATCTTTCATTGTGATTGATGGGCAGAGATCAGACAAGCCGTGCTATTGTTTCACTGCAAAACATTTATGAATTGTTATTTCCATTTGTCCACCTGTCCTTCTTTGTTATGCACAAAGGCAAAGGTCTCTTGCAGGCTTATTTCAGGATGACTCCTTGGTCTCTACTCTCTCTCTTGGTACCTCCTCCTGCGTTTATCAGGTGTCTTTGGAAGGGTCCTGTGTCTGTTGTGGATGTAGCATTTTCAGCTGGCCTAAACACGTATGATTTCCTCAACCTGAAGCAAATAGCTCTCCACATTAGTGTGTGCTGTAGTCATACAGTCACTTTGGACAGAGAAATAAATAAAGCAGTAGCAATGGCCACTGCATAATCAATATACAATGTTGGTGCTTTACTGGAAATGTTGTACCTACCAGTATGCTATTCTGGACTAGTACATCTGGTGCCTGTGTCTCCACCTTTCTCCATAAAGTACTAATGTTACTGATGGTGAAAGCATGGCCAAGGCATTGCCTGTGGTGCATTCAAAAACAGGTGACTTTTAAGTTACATGGGCCCAGTGTTCAGAAAACTGTTCTATGAGGGTGAATTTGTAAAAGAAATTTTCTCCTAGCAGTGGAAATTCAGCCCGCATGTGCGCAGTAAGCCTCTGACTTCAAAGACTCAGTTTCATCTCTACCTGATCTTAGTAAAAGGAGAGTCAAATGCATCTGACTGAGAATTTTTGGAGCTGTTAAGTCAAGGTAGATGCATTTTTCAAATATTCAAGCTAGTAAATACCATCATTATATGAACCACTGGGTGTTACTATAGCTGACCAGCTTGGAAGTATTTCTATTTATCTGGACTTTTAAAAAGATTCTCTATGGCAGGATGATGAAAAACTTTGATTCAAAGTGTATTTAGATGCAAAATCATGGGCAGCATTTCTCCAAAGCCTCCTGGAAGAACTGAAATAAAATGTTTTCATTTTCTTTGCAATTGTCATGTTGTGATTTGCTTTTGAATGAAGGGATTTTTTCTTATTTTTTATTGTTATTTTTCTTTTTGAAGTTGCTGTCTTTCTCAGAAGAGATTGTATTTAAGATCAATGGCATTGGACTAAATGAGCCCCTCTGCTTTGATACTGAAGCTAATCATCTCTTGCTTGGCTTTTGAAACCTTTCAGGAGCCTTCTATGCAGCATTATAATAACAGAGTCCTTAACATGAAACTTCTAATCTGTTAGAAAGTGGATTTCACACGCTTTGTGTGACTAACTGGCAAGTTTGTTTGTATACTGCATGAAACATAGCTACCAGCTATTCTTCCTCTACATATTCTGGCTGCAGAAAACAGTTCCATTTCAATTTCCATACATCTGTACAAACACTAAAGATTCACCAGGACAAAGTTTCACAGGTGATGTGCCTTCCTTGTTATACCAAGAGCTTTCTTGTTCTGTTCAGGTGCCATAGCTCCCCAAGTAGTGCCACAACCCCATAACGGAGCCTGCCAGTCCTCTAACCCAGAGTGTAGAAAAGTATAGCACTGCAAGATCACTGTAATTTTTCAAACAAAAAGATTGTTATGCCCGGGCACCTCCCACTGGGCACCATTTTTTCTGTAAGAACTCTTGGTCAGACCTGTCCAATGTCATGCTGGGAGCCTACAGCAGAGTCTACACAACCCCCAAGGCCTGACTTGTGTTCTGCTCCGTCTCAGCACGTCTTTTGTCTTCCCAAACAGGCTTCTCATCAAGACATCAAAAAATACCCCTGTATTCACAAGGGTGACTGCTTTTCCCTTCTTTCATTAGTTTCCTGTCCCTAGACAGAAAAAATTTACTGGCTTTAGGGTTCCCTAGGGTCCTCTCCAGAGTGTTTGCTGTAATCAGGAGTTTTTCCTGGGTTACCAGGGTAAAGAACCTCATTTTGCAGTGCTACACAGAGTTTCCCTCTGCAGAGATGTCTCTGGAGTTGCACGTCAGAAGGAACAGCCTCTGGTGGGGATTCTTACCATCCCATGCCCATTATAGGAGGAAATTTGGGGTCAGTTTTCAGGTGATAGAGTTGTACAAAATCTGACTTTTACCCTGTAAACATGATTTGCAATTCATGTCTTGTTTTTCAGTAGATAAAGTAAAAAAGATAGGCTGACTTTTGTTAGTGGAGACCAACACAGTGAAAACACAGCCATTCAGGGACTGTGAAAGTTGCTTCTTCATCAGCTTTTCTTTTGCTTTCCAGTCTCTGTCCCAAAAGAGGTTTTGCTCTTTGCCAGCCAAGACAAAAAAGAGTACAGAAAGGTGTCTGAAGAGAAACTGATTCTGCAGGCAAGTGATAAATTTTGGTGCCTGGGATTTATTCAAACATTAAAGTCATATATTCCTAGCAGTCTAAATTTGGAGAGGAAATCACAGAGCTGATGAAAGGTCAAACCTGTGCCTTCCATGTCTGCTTTTGGAGAGGAAAGTCCTACTTTTTGTGGATGAGTGCACAGTGTGGTGTTTCATTAGAGACCCCTGAAATTTTGCCTTGTCTTCTTGTTGCCACCAGTCAGATGTGAATACAGGAGTTGAAGGTGAATTTAAACTCCCTTTCCAAAAGATACAGGTTTCCAATACAGCTTACAAATGACCTGAGAAATCTAATTATCCAATGAAGTCTAAATTGTGAATGCTCAAGGCCAACATGTGGACTGTAGTGACTGTTCATTCTCTCTTTATCTCAAATATAAGTGGATCTGTTTGGAACTGATGTAAGTCTGAACCTTGAATCTTCCAAGACTAGATCAAAACACAGTGATTCTGCCTGATCTAAAGGCCTGGAAGCTTCATTTGACTCCTAACCTTCAGCTATGGAGGTACAGGCTTTTATAGCAGAGGTTTTGCAAAGATTTCTAAGAAATAACATCATTACCTATTTGTTTATCAAGTTGGCATGCAGCCATGAAAAGATTTTATTGTATATGTACATGTATATTTGTGTAATTACCTGTTAAGAGAGAATTACTGAATTTATAATAGAAATGCTTAGCTCTGTAATGATGCAGTCAGGCATCCTAAAGTGTTATCACACAAGAAATCAGATTTTTATTTAACTGAAATAAAAAAGAGATGGTTTTCCATCTAGTTATCTGATGGAGTTTGTCCAATGCAATTGAATGTTCAAAAATGAGGGAGGGGGGTTTGTGAAGCAAAAAGAGAAACAAAATTTTAATGGTCTCTAGGTTGTTACAATTTCCTGGCACACTGTATAAATCAGCTGCTAGGAGCTAATCCCTGAGAAATCTGAACTATCTTTGACAAACACCATTTAATTCTTTAAAGGGTCATTCCTGTGACACTCTACTGCAGGACTTGTTTTTGCCTCTGAAATTTTATGTCAGAATTCTCCTCTAATTGAGCTGTCACTCCAAAGCAGTGCTGTGCTATTGATCTGACAAAAGAAAGTCACTGACAGCAATGACCATGTGTCAGGTGATTTTGCCTGATGTGAGAAGCAGTTGAAATGTCCAGAATAAGGGACAGCTAAAATGACAGGAGCTCCTTTGTCTGCCACGGTTGGCAGATGCTGCCTTGTAACTTTGGTGTCCAGGAAAAGCAGAAGATTGAAGAGATTTGGGTCTCTTTCTTACTTCATTTTTGAGCACTGCAGCATGTTGAAATAGTCACACAACTTCCCTGTGCTTTCACTGTTAAATCAGGTTTACACTGACAAATTTTTCTGGCAATTTCTCTTTGTTCAATCACATAACATTTTGTCCCAAAGGACACTGAACTCCTTGTCAAGGAAAATTACCCCAATGAGGGCAGCAAAGAGCACTGTAGTATCTAACAGTCTCTCTCACTCACTTTGTTTGGGGAAGTCAGGGCTGGGCCTTAACTACAGGTGTGATGCCACTACAGTGAATGGTTCAGAGTTAATTTTAATTTTTTAAACCCTTCTTATTTCTTAAGGATCAATACTGAATAATTAAATCACTATAAGAAGCCTTTTTTGTCATCTTGGGAAGGACTTTTTAAAGCTGGAATTTATTTTATTACACTTTCAGATAAATACTACCTTCCTCTTGAAATACCTATGGTGTTCCTTAATCAAAGATTCGCTTGAGAAGCCTTTTTTATGACTGCCATTATCCATTGCTTACATACTGTTATTCTGTGTCTTTTGCAAACAACATTTTATTGTTGTTGCTGTTTTCTTTGTTTTTTCATGAAATTCTTTTTTTTAAAAAAAGCAGCGTAGTATTTTCATAATAACACATATTTCCTTTCTTACATTGTATTTCCTGGGGTTTTCCCTTAGTTAAAAGGAAATAATTCTAGATTTCTTGAATCCTTCTGGTTTGTGCTATTTCTCAAGGACAGGCTCAGTGCAAGTTTTTTGATAACAGAAACAACTAACCAAACTGAACAAAGCTGCAACAAATGCTGGTGATGTCACAGTGAAAGACATAAATCTCTTCCTTTCCAAGTTGTGTTTTGTCCTGTGGCTCTGTATTTCTCGCGAGTCACAAAATCACTATTGAAAAGAATGTTAATAGGCACAGGCTCTCCCTTGCAGGATAGCAGAGTTATCTGGACACTAAGTGGAATGAATGTGGTTAGTGTCTCTGAGAATCAGCTGTATTGCAAATATTGAATAAGTGTATGCTGAATGTTGGAATAGGGTGCTGTGACTGTACCAGGTACTGTCAGCCATCGTATCCTAGCCTTCAGAAATCTTTCCAGACTCACTCTCTCCATAGCCAGGCCTGGCAATGCTGAATTTGTCATTCAGTCATGCTGCTATGCTCATTGAGGCATCAAGAACATAAGATATCACTGAATAGAAGGAGCAGCAGGCACCTCTTATGCTCTCCTGAGCAGGCTCCTGGTGAGAATCCTCAACATGTAAAACACCTCACAAAAGTACAGAGGTATAAGAGATATTATGTCTACATTCCAATTAGCATCAATGTGTTCTCTTTTTGCTAACTGTCCAAGAAATTGATTTCATTGCTTTCAAAACTTTCAACAAATTCAGATGACCTGTCAAAGAGATGTATGAGCCATTAAAATCTACAACTACATTACTTCAAGCCATAATTAAAACTTCCGTCCCAGACTTTTCAGACTGAAGTAAGACTTCACTCCTCAGCCATTGATTTTTAAGGGAAGAAAGTTTAACTGGTGATGTAAAGCCCAGTGAATCACCAGACTTCAAACAGGGAAAAAAAAAATTTGCTCCTCCCAAACACCCGAACAATCTCCTATAATGAGTTTTACTGGGAAAGCAAGGTGGGGGGGGGGAACAAGGAGAAAAGGGGAAGTAAGGCTAAATTATTCTAAATTTGAATTGTGTTTTTACAGCCATTTAGGATTGAAGTCAGGTATAGTTTGACATTTAATTGATATTTCCAGTCTTTAAAAGTGACAAGCAGTACATTAAATTTTACCATGTACATTTGATATGACAATATAAACTGTCTTGTGCTTTGCTTAGCAACTGCTGTAACACAATGCAAGTAGAAATGCCATGTAAAAAATTGTCTACTTCTGTCCACTAATCCTTCCAAGCTTTCTAAAACTTTTTAAAGTTACCTGAACAAGCTTTGCTACTTTGTCTTTCCAATTTCATCTCCATGCCAGGTATTTTATTTAAAAAAAAACAGCAGTGAAAGCAGCCAAAACTTGTTGCTTTTTTTGCTTTTCTTTTCAGTAGTTGCAACTGCAATTCTTCCCATCTGCTCCATGTGCTTGGTGGCTTTTCCCTGAGATACTGAAAAGGTGTCACCCTTGTTTGAGTACCAGTCATATCCTCCCATATCTTTATTGCATGCTGACTCTCCTCAACAAGAGCAGCAATAGAGGAGTAGCACGGCAATGATAGCATTTGCCATTCTTTGTATTATGCTTTCCAGAATTATGTACAGTCCTTCATGTCCTTTTTTCCGAAGAAGAATGTTTCTGCTGCTCCTCACTACAAAAATCAGGTTTCCAACAGCTTAAAAAACCAGATCTTTGTTAACAGTATAATTAACCATTACAATTAAGTTGTCTTCTTAAGAAAAAGATATCTGAAGGTATAAACTTGTCAGGAGTCTAAACACATAAGATCTAAAGGTAAAGTACTATACAGAAATGAACAGGTTAAAGGACTAAATCTTTTAAAACAATAGATCTCGCTGATATCACACCAAGTAGTATTTCATTAAATGCCTTTGAAAAAAAAAGACCTTTCAAAGATATAGCGAAATAAATGTGACAAGAGGGTTGATGTGCCTGGGGAAAGACCAATTTTTGTTATTGTTATCTAAAAAGAAGCACTGTATGAATAAACGTCTGGAGAGCAGGGTTCACAGAGTTCAGAAGAATGTATGAGGTTCAGCAAAGGTCACCTCTGTCCTTAAGCCACTATTTATCTGTGTTATAAGGCCCTTAAGAAAATGACATTTCTGTACACCAGTGCAATCTATTTAAAAGGCTTCTACTGTGTTAGAAAATCTTCTGCTGTCCATTGGATTTGCTGTAGGGCTTCTGACTAACAGATCAATGGATCACTTTGTCCAGCATTTTCTAGTCTAAGGTGCTCATTGCCGATGTGGCTGGAAAGATAGCAAACTTTTAATCCTGGTCATAAAGTTCTAACCGAGATCATGAAGGTTTGAAAGATATTTGGGCATCTGAAAATCAGTTTTCCTAGGGCTCCCTCCATTTGCTGTTTCCTACTCATTCTACTTTCATCAGCCTATGGGCACTCTGCCTCGAGCCAACGAAGAAGTGTCTGAGGAAAATTTGCTCCCATCTTCTCTCAGAATCACTGTTCTATTCACTACTGTGCTATGGATTCCATACCTGTGCTTGATTCAGGAGAGAAAAGCTAAAGTTTTCCTTTTTCTAATTGGCAGGAAACTGGATCTAATTTAACTCAAATGGGATAGCCAAGACCCAGCATGCAAGATAGGGAAATGCACTCTACAGATGATAGGAAATGTGGAGTAGCAGGATGAGTGAGAGGTGGACTCCATCCCACCCAAGACATTTGGGTGCTTAAACCCAGGAAAGGACAAGACACTTCTTTCTCACGCCTTAAGTTTCAATGATTAAACCATGAAATTTCCATTTTTGAGGGGAATGGGACTCCAGAGATTCTAAAACTTCAGCCACTTTTTCACAGCCAAAAGAGCTGCCTCTCATGGGGAGTGAAGATACTGCAGAAGTTATAAGAGTCATTTCCACAGTGGTTATAAGAATTTGATTGTAAGTCTGCCTTACCTTAAAGCACTTAAGGATCTTTTGCAATGAAAATTAGAATAAAAAATGAATTTTAATTTCTGCAGAATTTGCCCTCTCCTGTCCACCTATGTGTGAAAATAACAGTGATTCTTTTGGGTTTGTTTTTGGGTTTTTTTTTTCTTCTTTGTCAATCCCTAGTAAATGCCCAGAGAGAAAATCCAGGTATATGACAGGACATCTGAAAGTATAAAGAAAATGCAAATCAAAATGCAAATATCAGTCATGATTGTAAAATAGCCCCCTAAATGATCACCATGATATAGATATAGTATAAATACTCATCCATTCCTCATTTTAGTCCACTTTTAACATCAGTGGTTTCTCCAGAAATGGTGGTGGAGGTAGCTGAGTAGGAAAACTGAAGTTTATCCATTTCTGAGCTCTCCCACTTCTGCTTATCCCTCCTTTTGGAGAGATTTCTATAAAAATATCATGTAACTCTTCAATTCACAATCAGGCATTGAAATATCCAAATCAGCTTTGTTGGGCTGGATTTGCCTGACCATGGAAACTAAAAGAATATTGTACACAGACTGAGAAATTAATTTAGAGATGTTTTTCATGGCTAATAATAAAGTTATACAGAAAGGGCAGATTCAAAGAAAGCATGAGGCAGCTCTCCTTTAGACATTAAAAAGATAGGACTCAAAACTGTAATAATTTTCATTACATGATTGTTTTCTATCTGACTTACATTCAACAAATCGAGGCAAATCCTGCTGAGGCGTACATACTGCTTTCAGCAACAGATGCTGACAAGTGCATTAATAAATCATGATCATTATTAGAATTCGTAAACCAATATTTTGCTGCCAGACATGCTGTTTATTACAATTTCTTATTTATTTATGCAGATTGTACTAATCTTTGCATAAGACATTAATTATTCAAATGGCTGTAGCAGTGTAGTGTACAAAGGCCACGATCAACACAACTGGGGTCTGGAACAGAAAGCATCAGACAGTTGATGCTTTGACATGGAAAATGAGAGTCAAGACTCTGGAGACCAAGAGTTAATTGTGAAATGTCGGGTGTTGTCATTGACAGTCAAGCTCAAACAGGCCTGGATTGCGCGTTTCTTCTCATTTCACCTTTTCCCAGATCCTAGTCAATGAAGAATTTGGAAAAGCCGGAATCATCATCTCATAAATGGCAATATCCCCTGCAATTTAGGGACAGCTTTGGCTTTATGTGGCTTAAACTCAAAATGCTGCAGATATCTGGAACTCCAAATTGTATGTCTGATATCTGTGGATAGAGAAGAGGCAAGATGCTCTGTCTAACCACCATCCCACTTACCAAGAGAAAAGATTGAAAGAAGAAATCTTATGAGCTTGTTCACCTGCAAGACCAGATCGCTTGCGGCCACAATAGCAAAGAATTCCATTCCAGCATCCACCATGTAGATTCCTCAGAGTTTTCTCAGAGAATGTCCACAACCACTGGAACCTCCTATTCTGGATCAATGACCTGAGTGACAAAATCAGCTGCCTCCTCCAACCAATGGCCCAGAGTGAGCAGACCAGCATCACTGTGTTTTCTCTTTCTTCTTGTACAAAAACAAGATGTAATTCAAGTACCCCGTGTAGTGTCAGCTGCTCTGAAGGGATATCAAGCAAATCTGTTTGATCTTCTGAGTTCCTTCCATATTCTGCTGAAGTCACGCTTAAAATGAGTGAAGCTCAGACGCTGACTTCATCTTACTCAGTGGTGTTTAAAGGCCTTTACTGATCAAGGCTCTGGGGACCCCAGAAATAAGACCAAACAACACAAGAGAGAAGAATATTTCATTCCATGTAATTGCTATATAGGGACAGCAATGCTCTTTTACTTCTAATAGCTATTTAAAAACTTACGTAAATACTGATTTATGTGTCAAAGCTCTAAGCACTCCATTGATCCGGCAAATATACAGCTAAGGACTGCTTAGCACAACAGACTTGGTGGCTGTTACGCTCTATCAGACTAATGTATATTTAGCCCAAAGTTGAAGCATGCATTATTTACTTGGTTGGCACTAGCAGCTTGATGAAGTTGCTCTGGGAGCTGTTGTGAGACACAGAGCAATCCAGGGTGGCAGAAACGATGGCACATGAAGCCCTGACTTTGTGCCTCGCAGCAGCTGTGCAGCTTTGTGGCTTGGTTCAGAGATGAGTGTGGGGCCGTGGGCAGGAAGCAGAGGCACGTTTTCCTAGGAGAGCTCACAAGCCAGTTTTCCTGCACAGCACTCTTCCCTCCCTCTTCAAGATTGTGTGAAGCTCCCATATGCCTGGACAGGCAAATAGCTTGTGATGGAGTAAAAAGATCACTCCCAAAAACCAAGCCGTGTTTGTTTTGCAATTGATCTAGGAGCCAGCCTTTCACAAAGGCCCAACTCAAAGGGGAAAAGGTGACTGCCAGGCAGTTAGATATTAATAGGACAGCTTTTGATAGTATCTCCTGAATTACGGATTAGAAAGTGACCAAAGAAACCAAAAAAACATCTGTAAGAGAGCAGGAAATTCCAAGACAAAAATATATTTTTCTCTGTAGGTAATGTGATGCATTATTTGCTCCTCAAATTCACTGTTTACCCCTTCATGCTCCCCACTTCATAATTTTCCATTTTGGCCATACCTGCGTATGAGATTCCCCTTCCTTTCTTCCTTCTTTCTGTCTGCTGTGATACAAGACAGTCAGGACAAGGATATGTAGTGTTTATCATCAATTCAGATTCAGCTGCAGGCAATGCACTTTTCCTAGTGAATTCAGTGGGGGCCCTTTAGCACCAGTCACATATGCTAGAGACAAATGGGACTTCAGTGCAAAGGAAAGATCCTGGCTCTGAGTCAGTATTGTTAAACAGACCCATAGCCCATGGCTTTTCATGGCATAGCCTCCAGAGTAAGCCGTTCTGCAGGGCTTTTTGGTTTTCTTGTTACTACCCACAAAGATCTCCTTTAAGGAAGTGCAGTTATTTCCATGTGGTTCTGATTGCACTGAAAGTCTGATGATACCCATCTTCTCCCTTTCCTCCCATGAGCAGTGCACTGCTAGAAGCATCCAACTCCACAAGACATGGACTTAGGGACTTCTCTCTCTCCCCCAGCTTCTGTGAAGCATTATTCAATTCAGGGAGAAGTACAGGAAAGTGCTCTGAGGATCATACATCTGTCTGCTATAACAAGTAGACCAGCACGTATACTGCCAAGCTCAGACAAGGATAAATCCCAAGTCAAACCCTTGCCAGACAGTTTGTGATATTAGCTCCGTAGTCAGAAGGTTTTAAAAAGTCACATTGTGATCTTTTGACTTGTTTTCTGTTGCTGTTCATGAGAAGACAAAGGAGTGGAAAGGAAGATTAGAATTTTTCAGTTGCTCCTGAAATGTTGGAATCTAGAGATAGTGTGTGTGAATGAATATCTAAGAGTATGGCAAAATCAGATATCTTCAGGCTCCTGAGATTTCAGGGGAGAATAAACGCTTGCAAATAACATCTTACATTGAAAATGTGGCAGACCTATTCAATATTCCCTCATCTGTACAAAAGATAGAACTAAAATATACATTGAAAGCAACATGAACTATTTTTACATCTTTAAGAAAAGACTTTATGTCTTTAAGAAAGAGATTTAATGGATAAAAAAAATTTCTTGTTCTCCGAACCTTGTTTGGAAGGTGTTTGGATGTTTTTGGTTACTTAACTTAAAAGGCATCAGTACAAGTCTGTGTTTTACCTCATCTCCTGTGTTGCCTCAGATAAGTAATCAGACATATCCTGGGGTGTATGGTGGCACTTTAAACACTAAAATAAACTCCCTTTTATTTCAACTCTACACACTGTAGAGAAAAAAGAAGTTGTAGTCCAATGGATCTAGTAAGGGTGTGTAAGCTTGCAATCCTGCTTTTCCTCATCAGCAGGATGGACAGAGAGCCATGTTCAGTGTTATGCACTATATGATAGGATTTTGAATAAGGGGAATATGAGTTATTCACAGACTGCATGAATTTCCCTATGCCAGACTCATTTCCAGCATTGCCGTGGTTGGTCTGAGCATGATCCTTAGCCTCTCTCATTGCATCTGTCTTTTGTCCTTGCAGCAGTGGTCAGAGTTTCTTGGCAGCTGAAATAATAGCTAATGTAAGAGCTGTGGATAGTCTCTGCAGATATTTTCATCTGCTTTAACTACCTTTAGAGCAAGATGCTTGCCTGGCCCTGTGCATGGTTTGTTGTGGTATAGCAAGGGTCTTTGTCTCCTTAGGGAGGAGGCTGGTCCTGTGGCTGACACTACTGAGCACAACTCACTGGTGTCACCCAGGGCACTGTAAAATCCCCCCAGGAGAAAGGAGTGTAGCCCTGAGGCAGAAATTGCCTCCATGGAGTGTCTTTACTGTAGATCTTTACTCTCTAAAGTAAAGAGCCAAAGACCAAAAAATTAGCAGGGAGATTTTTGACTGAGGAAGTAAAAGAACTTCTCATCTTTGATTTTGTTCTTTCTCTTAAACTCCATTTTTCATCTTAGACTTTCATTTAATTTAGATAACTAGATAATCAGTGCACAAATTTGTCTACAAGCCAGGTGGTGTGGATGGCTGAGCTCAGTGTGTCCTGCAGTACAGCAGAGAGTGCAGGGGAGTCTTGAGGCTTAGCTTGGAGAGATTGTGCGGTTTATGTTTTATCAATTTCTACTCAAACTGATTAATATTTGATTCAAGCTAAGTTCTTTTTTACAAATTGCCTTCTTCTGTTACGATATTTACAGCTTTTTAAAAGACTTTTGGAAGGATAGGAGCTATATTGATTAACTAGCTTCTCTCCTAATGTGAGTGTCTTTATCCAAATATTTTTCTCTTTTTTTTTAACTACAGATGAATTATGAGTGGATGAACTGTGAAAATCATCTGGTTAAAGGGGAATGCTCTGAGACTTGCACTCTGTTAGATTCCTGACCCATTTTAGATAGATAAGCTCTCTGTGAGTAGGTTATTACTCACAGGCTGAATTCCTGCAGACCAGCCATCCAGACATATATGTTCTGCAGGTCCACCAATCACACAGAAAGGATGGACCCTGTAGAGGGGGTAAAACAGATAATATAGATAAGGAGACAGTTCCACATCCTTGCTGTGATTTGCAAATGTGTGCTCTAGGGGGACTGTGAATGTGCATCACTAAATGAATGCCAGACAGAAATTTTTGTGCACGAGCTGAGTTCTTCCATGGAAATTGCTTAGATTTCAACAATGAGGTAGCATACATGAGGGGGAAGAAGAAGATTGAGTCTCCTTTCACTTACAGTTCTTAGACTCCTTAATAAAAATGAGACCCTACTCCTGAAGATATTTATTCCCTTGCGTTGTTTCTTCCCTATTCTGCCCACATACTATGAAAAAAGTAAAGTATTTCCAGTATCCATTGAAACTTCAAGCGTGATAAGAAATGAGATTTCTGTGAGGCGATACTTTCCCTCTGATTATGTACTATATTAGCTTGTGTACCCAGCTGAGAAAAAGTATTAAGCCTCGTATACAAAGAAAACAAATAGGAGGGTGATACTTAGCCTTAAGGCTGGAGGAGTTCTTAATTTCTTCCATTTCCTCAGCTCTTATTTATACCAAAGTCAGTTATGTTGCTCAGTCACAGCTGGCTTGGAAGCCCTGAGAGTGGGGTGAAGGGCAGCAGGAAGAAATGAACTTTTCAATTGATGCATGAAAAAGTGTTTCCATGTATATAGAATATTAAAAAAAAAAGACTGTATTGAAATAAATAATGGTTCCTTCTCACCTTCTGGTGGCACCTGTCAGGTCTGGAGGGAATGAGTATTTTTCTAGTGTCTGCTATTAAATGAAGTGGGGTTGAAGGAGGAATTAATTTCCTTGTAAAACAGAAGCTTTCATCAAAGGAATTATAAGATTTTATCTCAAAATAAGAGAAAGAAAAATATCAGTTTTGATCCAATGTTGAACTGGTTTCATATTCAGCTGCTGAAAAAAGGGAGAGAAACTGGGGCAGAGGGGCACAGAGAAATAAAATTATTTCAGGTGAATTTTTTGATGGAAGCAATACTACAGGAAAATTACAATTTTCAAAGGATATGCAATGGAGAAAGCAATTCCCTTTTCCTTCTCCCAGCCACGTGGAATACGGCGAAGCCAAGATCCTTCCTGTTCTTAAGCAGTGCATCTGCTTTCCTCCCAGATAGGTGAGAGATTTTCATTACATGCTTTTTGGCAACACCCCTATGGAGTTCCCCTAGTAGGGGATAGTGGACGGTAGCTAGAAGCCCAGTTATTTTCAGTCAGAAGGAAAATGCTTCCTTTTTTCTGCTTTAAGTACTTTCTCCTTCCCTGCCACTATCACTCTTTCCAAGCCTACACCAGAATTTCATTTCTGCTGCTTTCCCTACGTCAGCTGTCTCCAAAAGGGACTTCTGAAGTCAAGAGTGGAGGTCAACACTCTAGCACCATTTTAGAAGGGACACAGAGTCTTTCCAGTAGCTTCTGCTGGGCCCAGTCCTCATGGCACTACAGCATTAACACTGTCTGGACTCTCAAAGAGTGCAGAGGTGGAGGTGGGCATGAGGCTGCTGGGAGCCTGCCGTGCCCTGCGGGATGTTTGCTGCTGGGCTGCACAGGACACTGCTGAAGGGAGAAGCAAACCAGCTTGGTGGAGACCATCTCCTTCAGGAAGCTCATCTCTGCTGCTGCAGCTGCTACTGACCAGCTTTGGAGAAGGCTACATTACTTTACTTTCCAGATGCAGCTGGGACAGCTTTTTCTACAGCTGGACACCTTTTTTGACAGAAAATGCAACATTTTACAAGTTGGTTTACAAGACTTTTATTCTGAATTGAGCTTTATCCTAAATGTCAGTGTCTCCCCAAAACACAGGCCAGCTTTTCTCTGTGCTTCAGCTGTTATGTTTCCCTTTGCCCACCTGGCTCCAGTGCCCTGGGTACAGAGATTCTTATTCTGTGAGGTAGCTGTAGTATGCACAGCAGACCTGGATGCCCTGGAGCAGATCTGGATGCTATTGTAGCACAAACAGCAGCACTAACGCTCATAGAAAGCAGTGGTGTGTTTATGCAAACTGTTTATGTTTATGCAGTCCATCCTACTGAGATGCTCTTTTGCTCCAGACCATCTTGGCATTTCAGAGGGATATATCAACATTCTCTCTGACACAGCTCTCTCTTGTCAGAGCAGTAAACAGCGGGTAGTTCTCATTCCTTTCCAAGGTGATAGGCTGCCTAGTGGCAGAATCTCTGCATCCTCCCTCTCAGCACTCCTAGGAGGATAGCCAGTTTACAAATCTCTGAGAGAACTAACTTTCACTCTGTAGCAAGTGAAGTGTTTCAGGAAAAACACCGTGCACCATCTTGTGCCAGAATAGATTTCAATTCCAGTCAAGTAAAACGTAGTTGTAGTCTTTGCCTCTTCCTCTATTTTGATTTTGTGTTGCTATGTCTAAACATTTTTTCTGGTGGTTAAAAGGGATTTGCAATCATTCTGTGGAACGCTTCAGGGAGAACCATGGATCACTATTGATCTACTGACTACTGGAAAAGAAATGTGGCTTGAAAACCTTCTGCCAGCATCCATCAGTTAATGCAATGGGGAAGACCCAGTCTTTCAATTCCCTGAAGTCAGCATTGCTGAGGCTTCTAGCACAATGAGGACATGAAGGAGTATTGGTTATGAGCTTGGTTTCAGAAGAATATTTCACTAAAGTAGCAACCACAGTTGTTTTAGGCTATAATTTCCCCACATGCCAAAGAAAGGCAGAAAGTGTTTCTGGACAGGTCACTGCACTACAATTAAGAAATCTTCAACAGTATTTCATTCATGGCACTGCTTCCTAGGACAAGATGTTGTGTTTATCTCTGCCTCTGTTTCCTTGCCTGTGAAATAATGTAATCTGAAGCACACTGGAGAAAAGTGCTCTGAAATAGCTGAATATATTGTTAATAGTAACAAAATAAGTACTGCTAGTTGTAATGTGAGTAGTTCTTCGTAAGACATCACTGCATTTACCTCAGCATACTGGAAATTTCTACTAAAGAAATACAAAAGCCTCAGATATTTATATGGCATGGAAAAAGAAAAAAAAAAAAAAGAAAAAAAGAAAAAAGAAAAGGGACATTGAAAGAAACCAATAATTTTGGGGATCAGAGCAATACGGTTAGACAGTCATCAACCAAGTCCCTCCAATGGTGGTTGGGCCAGCATGGAGGCTCTCAGATTTGTCACATATAGATCAAAGAGGCATAAAAGGCCAAATTCCCAATAAACAAGGTAGGCTAGCTTGCTCATATGGTTGCTTTGATAATTAAGGTTTACAGAGAGAGCACATCCATGCTAAAATAATGCCAAAAAGGAGGCAGACAGAACACAGCCTGTCTCTGGAAGGGCTTGACTCACACACTGCTGAGTTATTCATGGCATGTGAGCTGTGTGGAAAAGATCCTTTTTATTTTGTTTTGTTTTAATGTTGATGGGATAATCTTTTCTTTTGAAAACAGCCTCCTAATGCATCAGGACAGCTGCCTGGGATACACCTCATTTAGCGGCAATTGTCTCTGTAATGTTTATAACCCTCCCACTGCCATCCAATATACAGTCATCATTTATCCACTCATTTGACTAACACAATGTTAAAATGCCCTTCCAGGGCTTTGTTTTGCTTACTTTTCCATTCCCTCGCTGTTCTCTTGTCAGAGATGTTAAAACCTCTTTTGAGTAACTGGCATCTCTGCGTCAAGGATTTGTGACTGAAGGATGCCTTCCCCACTCTTTATCCTGCAGCTTCTCCCTCCTGTTTAATTACAAGCTTGGGAGTGTGAGACATCATCTACCATTCCTTGCTCATTATATTTAACAGATGCACATTTTCGGCTCTTCAACAAACTGACCAGACATATGGAGCATGTTAATCTGCTTGTGAAATCTGCCCTTTTAAAATCAACAAAACCATTGTCTCCTCAGATGAAATCTCAGGAAATGAGGGGGGGAAAACCCACAAGACACCTGAACTTTAAGGCCCCTGGTATCATTCTTGAGCCTCACCTGTGCAGTAGTGTGTCACAGTCCAGACATGAGTACTCTGTTGTAAAAAGAACATCACTATGCTCGAGACCATCTGTGTGATGAGAGTTGGGTGGGGACATAGTCAGAAATTCATGCAGTGATACCTAAAATCTGAAGCCTCAGAAAACTAAATTGAGCTTTCCAGACACTTTCCACAAGATAATGATCTTGAAACAGAATACAAACATGAGCCTACTTTTTGTTCTGGCCACAGCTGGCACGTGTGGCTTTGATACCTGCCACTCAGAGGAAATCGAAAGACACAACTTTTTCCTTCATGTAAGTGTCTTGGGCAAAACCCTGCCAAAATGAACATACTCCCAACCATGTTTGGCCTGATAGCAGAGAGGTCTCTTACACTAATTCTTCTTCTGAGTCTTAAATCCATGTAGCATCGTGGACACTACAGATAATCCCAGCCACTAAGTAGAACAACATTTTTCTCAGACACACAGCTGCAGTTCAGAAAACAGAGCTCAGGTTGAATGATCCAGAACAAAATGTTTGGTTTCCCTTTTTTCCCTCTTCCTTAACTTTCTTTGGGATAAAACAGATGCAGAGTCAGCTCAGTGGTTTTGAGTGGTTCCTTGAGATTTAGCATTTACTTGAGCAATAATGTTACTCTGGGGCATTAAGAGCACACAAGACTGAAGATATGAAATTTGTAGGGTGCATGGCAAGCATGAAAACTGGAATAAAAACTATGCTGGAAGTGGATTTATGCTATTTACCTCTCATTAATCACAGAAGTAGCTTGAATAGTTCCCTATCGTTTTGGTGTTGTTTTCAGTCTGCCAGGCAACTGTGCCATCTGACAACTGAAAACTTCACCTGTAAGTATAATGCTGATATTTGAAGCAGGTTCCTGAAAATCATGTGGCAGTGTTGAAATCTGTGCATGTGAAGCCTTGGTCCTGAGACAGATCCTGGAGGAAAGGGAGGAGAGGTGTCCTGAAAATGTCCTAAAGAGCTTTGGTAAGAGTGATCCTTCAAGAAAGCAACACATGGTCTGAAATTGTAAAATGCAAGGTGATACAGTCAAGTATTCCTTCCTGACAGAGCCAAGGTTTGCAAGGCACTGAGAACTGGTCCTTTACGACGTGTAGTAATGCAAATCTATCTGTTTCAAGGGTCTTCCAGCCTCCATGGAAAAAAAAAAAGAAAAACAACACGGAAAAAATCAGACTTGGAATGCTTTGTGACAGCTGTGCATGGTTGCTAACTAATCTGGTATCAGCTGCTGCTGAGTAAGCTTTTATATTCCATGCTGAGTAACATTCATTCTTTGGTCAACAGCAAGACTTGTGGAGAGCTTCAGCTCCAGTGTTTGTATCACTGTACTGCTCAGTTTGTAAGGTGCAAACCAGAACTTTCTCCTACTTTCTTTCAGCTAGTTTGGCACTGCATGTCGCTTTTGGCCATGCATTAATAGTACATAAGAACAGCTGCAGTGATTCAGATCAAAGGACCACCCGACCCTGAGGCCACAGAGTAACGGAGTAAGACCCAGAAAAACAAGCGTGGTGTTCCCCCGATATAACCAACCACCCTGCAGCCTAGGGACCTCCTGAATCAGAGACTGTATCCACATCTCTGTGCTGAATAGTCCTCAAGAGACCTATCATCCTCTCCAAATGCATCTAATTGCTTTCTGAATCCAGTTATATTTTGGTCCTTGGCATGTTCAAAAGCTTCATTTGTTACAGGCTAATGAGCTTAATAAGCTGAAGCTGTGTTTTTATTGAAAGGTTAATGATTGCAAACATTTAAATAGTTAAATCAAGTCCTTAGCTGATTGTGGAGTTACAGAGGAAGGGAACAAACAATCCTAACTCTTCTGGGAAAACTGCTGAGGAGTTTTTAAGTTAGTGCAGAATTTGTATCCTTTGAGTTGCTGGGGCTTAACTTACCACTGTGACGTTCCAGACCACGCTATTTCTACTTTCCCTTTTGTTGTGTTGGGTTTAGGTCACATTAAATCCTAAACTGAGCCAATCTTTTTCCTGCAGCTTGTTTGTGTCTCAAGTTGCTTGTGTCTCAAGTTAGTTTTGCAGTTAGTGTCTGTTGCTTCATATAATGTGGCTACTTTTTCTCCTTGAATCATTATCTCCTTCTGATGTTGGTCAATCAGTCCACTGACAACAGCTTTTTTACTTCTAAAAGCGTATTGTTTTGAGCTCTTAAGGTGTAGTGGTTTTATTGCTACAGTCAAATTATTGCTTTATAACTGTAAAACAGAGCTTTGTGTGGTGACACTTGAAAAAAACTTTAAAAAGATAGAATGAGGGACCCCTGATGTATTTGATACCAATCAAATAGCCCTACAGTGTTGAAACAGTTAAATATAATTGATGGTAATGTCACCTTGGGAGAATTAGAGGGTTTCCCTCTTCCAGGTGATAAAAAAAGTGTGTGTGTGTATGAAAAGAGCATTTGTGTGTCTTTCTTCCCAGGAATGTTGGTTTTGTGCGGTGCCCAAGTGAGCAGAGCAGTGAAATGAAGACAAATGGCAGTAAAATAATTCCAGAGGTAATGTCACCATAACACCTTCATAAGGAAGTGTTCCACTGCACTTTCTGCCTTTTCTCTTTGTCTGTGAGATCCCACTTCTTATTGAAATGTTGGATATTTTTGCCTCCCTGTCTTTCCTTCCTCAACTGGCCAACAAAAGCTGGTAAATGAAGGATTCTGCAGTCTGTAAGTCGCAGTGTAATTTTGTCAGGCACAGTGGTTTATCAACATAGACCTCTTATATCCAGCTGACTACAGGGATAGCCCATAAAGGCCCATTTGGAAAGCATACTGAACTCAACAGAGGCTCCTGTTGACTTAAATGGGCCCTAGACCAGGCCTGAAATAAAATCTGTCTCAAATTGCCAGTTGACAAAGATCCAGGATGGTGGTTTTATTTGGAAGAAGCTGTGAAACAGAAGTAAAGCGGGCAGGAGCAAAGCAATGGCAAAATAAAGATAATAATTTAGGCTCATAAATGGGAGAAAACTGCTAACCAGCAGAAAAGAGCCCTGGAAAAGCCTCTCAGAAGTAGCAGCAAAGGGAAAATCCTAACTGGTTCCAAGATCAATATTGATAACATAATGAGACAGTTTCCAGGGTTCTCCCACTTGCAACAGTAGGAACCAGGCTTCTTTTCTCTGGTCCTGCAACAATTTATTTGCCTTAACGCTTTTCTGTGTGGTTTCAAAGATCTGGGTTTTTAGCTTGGGTAAAATAGCCTAGAGGGAAGAACATTTTGCTTTTAAAAATCTTTTTCTTAGTCATCTCAACACTGGATGGGGAATGGGTTTGGAATCTTTTCTTTGGCTTCTCTTATGCTTAATGCTTGTCCCTGCTAATATCATTTTCCAAACAACTTTTGTTGATTTCAAGATGTGGAAGGAGCAAAGGACACTGGATAGTACACATTCTTGGTTGTGATCTGATAACCAGTTTCCTGCTCTTCTCCAGTTTTGTTTTTGGTTTTTTTATAGTATGACTAAGCATGTCAGAGAAATATTGCCATGTCTTAGAACCTACCCTATGAAAACACTGTAGATATGTTCCCCTCTCTAAGAACAGGGCATGGGCAACTTCAGGGACATTCTCAGTGTCTATAATCTATATAACTTTAAATATTATGATATACATGGAAGACAGCTGTACTGTCATGATTTATTACTTGCATTGAGAAAACAGAAATATGGCTTCCATAACCATGGCTTGCTTATGACAAAAGCCATATTACTTATGCTTCTCCCCAAAAGCCTCTGGTGCCTCTTTCATGGCTAACTAGACTGCAGGGCTGAAAGGCACAGCCCATTTCATTTGTCTGAAAGGAAGCTGCAGAACCCAATGAACAAGCACTCTGGAAGGGCAACCCTCCCCCAGGAAAGCTGCAGGAGGATTTTGGCAAGGGAGAGAAGCTGTCCTCTAAAATCCAAGTTCTTTCACATAAGGCAGCAGGGTGAAACACTATTTCAGAATCTAGATGAGTGGTGTTAAAACCTTTGTATTCTGAAAAGAGAGCATTTAAAACATTGCGCTGATGGCCACTGTAAATAAGAGGAAAGAAATTGAGGAACAAGGGGCTATTAGTCCTTAAAAGGATAGAAAGGTTAAAAGGGTAGCCATTTTCCTCTAGCTAAGGAGTGGAGTGGAGGTTGTCTAATCTTGCAAAGAAGAAAAGCCTGAAATATCCTAAGAGGCAATGCTACCTTTTTCAAGCATGCAGCAAGATGATAGCCAAAGGCAACAGAAGAAACAGTGAAAGGGAACAGCAGAAAGCTGAAACTCAGTGTGAACAGATACCTAAAAGTTAGGGAGCCTGAGGGTATGTGGTTTAACCAGGCCACTGAGGATTTTTCCACAGTAGAGGCTCAGATGCCATATTAAATCAGCACACATAACATTAAGCTGTGGCTACTGTCTTTAGGCACTTATTTTGCACGCTGCAAATTAAGATGATTATCCTTAACCCTTTTCTGCTGTTGGTTGAGCTACATTAAAATGCAAATTCCTTTGCATTTTCTGCAGACACATCAGTACCCATCACTGAAGCGTGGCTATGTGAGCCGTGAATCTCAGACATGAGATGGAGCCATCAGTCACAGAATCCCATAATCACTTTACTTACACTCCCTAGTTCTGGAGAAGTGCCTGGTACCACATGGGGCTTAAAACACAGTCAGTGCTTCAAACGCTTGGAAGACACTCATTTTACTGCAGGTCCAATTGGCTGTGCCTGTCTGCAGGAAAACAACACAGGGTTTCTCCAGGTTTTTCTGTCTGTGGAAGTCAGCCCTTAATAGAACAGTTCCCAGTATTACTGGGAGCAACAAATTTGACATGTATGTGGTTTGGCAAGTTTTCATCTTGAATAAATGAGTGTGGGATTTGCTTTAGCACCTGCTGCTCTTTTTACAGTGCCAGTTTATACCTCAGTAGGAATGTTTCCATATAATGCAGTTGTTTAAGGAACTATTCTAATTTTATAGTGCTTATCTATCTACTATTCAAGTCATGTAAATGTTGTGGATGTTAGTCCGCTCAAATTTATACCTTTCATTATTCTGGTACACAAGTACTTTGTGGCCACAGTTTTGTTTCTTTTTATAACATCCCTATTCACAGCATTATCTGAAGGTTTAAAATCAAAGCAAACCATACAAAAGCCCATTGAATATTTTTTTTTTTTAAATTTTATTTCTCTGTATATCCCTGAGAGCTCATTTAGCTGGGGTAGCTTTAAAAGACTATTTAAAGTCGTACACATATTTGGAATATTCTGCCTGAAAAAGTCTAGCATAATTAAAAAGTAATTATGTAAATGCAGGTGTTGAGCTTCTTGCTAACCCCATGTTATGGTCTGTAAACTGTCTGAAACCATCCATTTAAGTACTTAGAACTGGAAAGTCTTGACTGAATTGTAGCCCAGTTTGTTTAATGGAGGTGATATACAAAATGATACTTCCTGGGACTGGAATTTAAAAGTCAATCAAAAACTCTAGAGAACCTTAATTCCTGTCGATATTCAAGACATAGAGGAAGTTTCTGAACCCAGCAGGAACTGTTTCGATGGCTATGCAGGGAGAAGAAAAGGAAATGGAAACAACTTATTGCTTCTTTTTCTGGTTGCTGGGATATAGTATGCAATATCTTAGGGATCCTATCCACCTGTTTGTTCCTGTTTGTATTTTATCCCTAGGATGTATTTCCTGTGCTTTGATGAAATCTTTTCAGTATTCAAGAAAATACAGGCTTGAACCTGCAGTTTTGTCTGGGGCTATCCCACGTGCAAGGGGCTTGTTTCTCATTCAGTTTTCCAGCATGGGTGACTGCTGGATGCCCATTAGTTTTCCTTATTTTTTCCTTGCAAAAAATAAGGAAATTGGAATGGTGCCATGTTCCCACAAACACTTTCTATTGACCTTCAGAGCAAACCGGCAGCTGGAACTCAACAGCAGCCCTGAGAGGTGGCTCACAGCGTCGTGGAGTTGGAACCTATGACCTAAATTTGTCCTGCCTCTCTTTAGTGTCTATCTTGGGTGTTTCATTTCTTCAGGAGTCAGGAGGCACCTCAAAGGATTGTGAGAAATTGGCCAAGCCTTGCAAGACATTCTAGAAGGGCATCTCTTTCTCTCATATTTAAGAGAAAAGTGGATATGGGATGAAATTGGTTTCCAGCGCAGGAGGTAAAGTATCTTGTGGAAGTATCTGGAGTCCTATGGAGTAAACTTGAGCTGTGGTCAGCAGCTGGAATTCTTTGGAAGCTTGCACATCTGAATGTTGGGAAGGCGGGAGAAGAGCTGGACACTTGTGTCAGAGAAGATCCTGGAACAGGTTATCACAGTCATAACTGATACAAGACCAGGCCCAAAAGACAATCCTGCACCACCAATAGTCCTATTTTTAAGTGATTGCTATGGCTAAAGTTGGAAAATTCCTTCTACTATAAAAGGGGGTTTTTTTGATAAAGCATTATTTGCAATCTTTGTCAGGCTCCTGCAGACAATGCTCAGAGTAGCAAGACTTACAGTGATAGGACTAAATAAATACGAATGAAGAATCATAGTAAATCACGCATTATTTTCAGCCAGAGCCACCAGGACAAGCTAGGCTTAATTTTCTAAGCTAGATTTCTTATCAGTAGCTCTTAGTTTCACCCTTGTCATCACCAAGTAAGCCTTTAAAAGTAGGTCAGAATGAAAATGCAATTTAAAGCACTTGCAGAAATATTGCACTTTTCCTTATTCCCTGACATGACAGACCCATTATCAGTGTGGACACTCAAGGCTTTTCCATTTATCTGTTGCATCTACCAAGGAATTAACATCACTTGCTCATCTTTTTTTACCCTAACTGCTTGAGATACAGCCCCTGTCTGGTGAAATGCATTACATGCAAAATCTCTCTGAAATCAAAGAGACGGGAGTAAAATAGAAGCAACTGCCCTAAAGCCCATAAATACCCTTTCCACAAGGAAAGAAAGGTAACTATCAAACTAGGAGATCATGTAGTCATTGTTAGTGCTTATTTCAAATGAGCTATTTCTTTGATGTTGTTTTGGTTTTGATTATGTTTGTTTTTTTTCATGGGAAGTAAAAGATTTGGCGCTGAAAAGCTCTAGGGACACTTGCTTCTGCAATAATAAGGAATAAGCAACAAGTTACCCTATCTTTTTTGGAGGGATGTGTTTAAAGAGGTGTCATATTTAGACAGTGAAAGCAAGTCTACTGCTGCTCATCAGAAACACTCAAGTGAAAAATGTGTTCTCAGTGATTTTTGGTTTTGAGTCATCCATAAAGTCCTGAGCACAGAAAAGGCCTCAGCGTGTCTGAAAATCATTTGAAACTTGTTCCTTGATTTTGTCAGAGTAGTTCTGTGCTTCAGCTCCATGCCCTGTGGAATTGAGGCATTTTTTAGGGAAAGGGAGAGTTACAGAACTCTCAGGTGTCTCTACACGGCTTTCTGGTTTGCTCTGCTCTGCTCTAACTGATGAAACTCCTACCTGGCCAGGTGTCAAGTTCCTGAACTAGAACACTCCACCAAGTCTCCTCTCCCACCTTTTTTTTTTTTCTCTTGTTTTTCTGAGAGAAGGAGGGGACCATTGCTTGTCCATATATTCAGTATATCCCTGAAGTTGAACTAGATGTGTTTCAGCCCCAGAATGTGCTTAGAGAGCTCTGTACAGCTGCCTGCTGCTATCTCCTCTTTTTGCATTTCCTTTAAAAAGTCCTGGGCTACATAGATCACAAGGAGGACATGAGACATTCCAAAGGGTGGTTCAAAAAAGCAAATACATACAAACATCTGTGCAAAAGCCTATCAAAGGATATATGTTATTTTTTAACAAGGATTAAATTGCTTATACTGGAAGAACAAGTACTTTTCCTGAGGTTTGAGGAAAGCAAATGTTCCAATTTAGCATGTAAGTAGGTTTGCAAGAAAAATCAAAATCTTTGGATGGTTTGGTTTTTTTTATTATATGCAATTGTTGACCTAAATCCTTGACTCTGTGCTTGCCAGCTGTCCCCTCCTCAGGGACTCCCATGCACTGCTTCCTCTGTAGGTTATTCTGTATAGAGTTCTCTATGCCATGTACTTGGCCCTTGTATCTTTGCCACAATAACTCTGTCTCTCCTCTTAAGAGAGCTGATTCCTTTCTAATTATCTTCCAGGTTGTTTCTAATTATCTTCCAGGTTGTTTCTAATTATCTTCCAGGTTGTTTCTACTTAAGATAAAATCTTTTATGTTGACTCAGCTTCCCAAATAACTCAAGATCATGAGGGAAGATGGGACATACTTTAGTTCTGTGCTGGGTATCAGAGACTATGCAGAAAACACGTGAGAACTAACAGAATGCCACAGTCTGCAGCAGAGAAACCTAAGTGGATTATGTGCAGGTGAATAGATGTGCAATTGGTAGTCCCCAAGATGCTTCAGGGAAGCTGGCATGTCACCATGCATCTTGCTTGACTTGCCAGGACTAAGGGCATTTTGTTAGAAATCCAACACAAAAGACAGGCAGAGAAGCTGAACAAATAGTTCGCGTTTATAGAAAATAGTGAGCTAGAAACTGTATTGTAACAAATAGAATTCTGTGTGTCCAGAGAGTTGCCATGGTATTAACAAACATTACCCATTTTTTCCCTGTTTGTGTGGTTCCTTGTGATTTACCAGCAGTGCTCCTTGAAGCTATTCTGTTATCACAGAGACCTGATTTTAAAAAGCTTTCTTATCTAGCCTGCAACACACCATGTTTTTCATCCTTCTTATATACAGAATATGTAGTACCTGTTGAGTTACCCATACATGCCGTTCTTCCCTCATCACCTGGTTCAAATTCTACTTGTCTCTCCAAATGAATGTGTAAAACCCAACTACACAAATCATTTAACTCCCAATGCAGTGCATTCAGGCACTCCTTTATTCTAAAGTGATGTTATCCAAGCAGAGGAATTGAAACATGCAATGCTGTCCGCCACCAGATGTTGGGCTGGTTTAAATGCAAATAAACACCCAAAGGGAAAACAAGACAGTGGAATATACTATACTGCTGAAATATGGGCTAGAGTTGTGCATAACCCAACTTTCTTATGGTTTCAGATTTTTTTTTTTTTTTTTTAAGTCTCTTTGCAACACAATTTCATCCTTACCCCCTTCTGGTGGTATGTCCTGCTGAGTGCAATATTCTTGCAATGTTCCTGTTTTCCCCTTCATTTGCTTATATATATCCTCAGAGTAACAAAGATTACATTTGTCTGCAGATTTTTCCTTTCCCTTCTGGAAATATTTAGGCTTCCTGTGTAGAGCAGCGCAGCAGCTCCTCATTGCCACTGAGTCTCCAGAGGACAGGACAGAGAGGTGAAGGGAGTGGGTTTTCTGCTGTCTACCATCAGTCCTATCACTCAGGGTGGTAATTCAAATTTTTCACACAATATCTCTTCTCAAATGCCTGCCAAAAGCCCTACAGAAGATTGATCTGTCTTAGGAGACTAGAACTTGGGCAGAAAATTAGATGAATAGCTGGAGACCCTTTATGTGGGGGCATAGCCTTAGGGGACAGGCCAGGAGAAGCCAAAAGGTGACATTCCTTCACGTCAGTTTTATTTCTTGCAACAGAAGGCAAAGGACAGGATGAGAAGACAAGGTTTTCCTTTATAGCTCTTTGTTCCTACCTCAAATATATCACCCCTGCAATCATCCTGAAGTTTCATTAATGCCCTTTTGCCACTTCTGACATTTGTACACTTTCTGATCTTTTGCTCTCTTTCTCTCTCCCCCATTCCTAATTCTGTACTAATGTGGATTTTTATTCTTCATCTTTCCCTTCCTCCTCCTCATTCAGTCTGTTCCCAGAACTGTCTTTTAGACTGTTCCTCACAACACGGTGTGGTTTGTTCTCCTTAAGAGAATGGTGGTTTGTGAAAATCATCCTGTCTAGAACAGGAAACTCAGAGGACAAAAGGAAAGCACAGGAACTGACTCACCTGTCAAACAGGGCAGGGCAAAATCACAGACTCAAGCCTCAGTGCTACTTTGTAGTGAGGTTTTTGGGGTTTTTGGCAGAGGATCATTCCGCACATTGCTTTATCAAAACAGGTGTAAACAAAACCCCTGATCAAATTTTTTGCTAGACATGCCTTCATTTGTAGAAATTCATTGGTCTCTGAGTATAAATGTGTGAATTTGCTGCTAATAATGCAGAAAATATTGCAAATAAAAGCAATAATTGGCTGTGTCTTGCAGAGCCACAGGGTCCTGTGCCTTGGAAGGTTTGCCAGGAAGAAAATTCAGGGTCTTGATTAACTGGGGTCTTAGAGTCAAGATGGAACAGGGGAGCCTAACAGGTGAATACATGGGCATACAATAGGAAAAGAAAATGCAACCACATGAATCACTATCACTTCTGGATGTTGAAGTATCTCTGCTTGGGTTTCAAAGGGTTTTTCAGGTGGATGTGTCTGATCTTTGGCTTCCAGCTGTGATCTAACACACCTTAAAGGTGAAGCCATTATTTTTACCAGATATTTTCACAAAGGAAGGTACTTTCCGAAAGAAAATGAAATTACAGGAATAGGCTGTTTCTGAAATGTTTTTGGTTGCTGTGAATTTTGCATAAAAGTGAACAGGGGTTAATTTTTGAAAGGAAAAAGAAGATTGCTCTCTGTATACAATATATACATTGCTGTGTTCTTTCTTCCTGACCTAATGAAGCCTCAGCAGAGAATGCAGGTTAACACTGAGAAATTTCAACTCTTGCCTCCCTTCAGTCTTAACTAAAATAAATCATCTCTCTGCCTATGTTGAAAAAAAGCGAGTCTCATCATTGTTTCATTGAATCTTGCACTACTAGAGCTGCCACAATCCATTTTCCAACATGACTGTGCTGTGGCCTCTGCTGGATGATGCGCAGTGCCAGGCAAGTCCTCCAAAGGGAATATTCTCTGTTTGCTACCAGAAAACATTGGTACAAAAGGGCTGGATAGAATACACTCAGTTTGGGCTCCATGAGCAATCTCCTGGCTCCTTGTTTTTCTCGCTTTAAACTCTCCCTAGCGAGATTTTAAGACTTCTGTTGGGAGTAGTCATCCGGTGGAAGGAGTTTATGTGAAATTAAGGCTCAGAGCCTATAGAAGTTGAATAGATCATCAGAAATTTCAGTGAATTTTTGAAAATTTGATAGGTTGGTCCTAATTTTTTTTTTTTTTTTTTTTTTTTTAAGTAGGGAAATGGTTTCTTTACTGACTCTTGAACTCTTCTGCAAACATCTTAAGCTAGAGTGATCTTTCCTATTTCTTCCTCCATGGCATAGGTGGTGGCAGTTGTTCAGCACCTTAACAGGGGGCAAACTCAGATGCACAGGAAAAATTAAAGCAGTAAGAGAAAGAGAATAATTTGCAGTCTCACCCAAGGAAACAGACTCAGAAACAGCTTGCTAGGGGGTGACTGCCATAGACTCTGAGCCTATGTCGTACATATTTCAGATCCATCAATATTTTCCTTTACAGAGGCACCAGCGGGGGAGTACTGAAAGAAAGAGGAAATAAACAGGCTGTGTTAGTTTGTCTGGTTTCCTGGAAAGTGCTAAACTGCTCAAATGCTGCAGGGGCCTCTGCTGAGCACACAGCTCTGGGGAAGCAGCTCAGCCAGTCTCTGTGAGGGACTATCTATCTATGGCTACAAAGCACCCAATTCATAAATATAGCATAAGAACTTTAGCACCTGCAAGCCAGGTGCTCCACAACCTTTAGACATTTGGGGAGTTTTTTACAGTATATGTCATTTCTTTATTTGAAATTATTATGGTGTATTTCTTGGGTCTTCTGCTTTTGTGTCTTTAAGATGCAATGACCACTTTATATTTTTTTTCAGCTTTTTCCCAAAAGCATGATAATTATTAAGTTATTACTTTATAAAAGAGTAAATCACATATAATTCACATGACTCTGGGAGGTGAGATTTTATGAAAATCATTGAGTTACTCTGAGATTCAGAGCTTTGACAGGTGCAGTCTCTATAAACTTGTCAGAAAATTTAAGATCAGGTCTAAGGTCAAGGAAACTAAATAAGTGCCTTAAGCAGGAAGGTGCAGAGCATTATAAAGCAGCTATCACCTACTCAGACAATGTCAGTGCTGTGGAAGTCTGGGCTGACAGCTGATGGCTGGGCATGTGGCAGCTCTGGAAAAGGCCAGCACTTGCCCGTGGCTGAAGTAGCTCCCAATTAAATTGGAACAAGGTTCAGCAAATGAATCCTTGCCCAAACCCCTTTGACACGTGTGACCAAGGGCATCTCCTCAGAAAGGTCTTCTCTTGGCTCTGCTTCTGCTGTTCATCAAAAACAAACATCTCTTACTTCGTTACTTTCTCCTCTCCTAATTTAAAGTTCACTTCCATATATGTAGAGCTACAACAACTGGTAGACTGAAGGTGTGTGGAGCAAAAAGCAGTTTTGGCTTTGTCTTATTAATCCTGAAAGGAAAATGGAAAAGGTAATATGTCTGTAAAGGAGAGAAGTTGTAGTAGTGGGTGTATTTCTGTCAGTATTAAGTTGCATGGAGACTAAATTTGTTTCTGTGAGAAATTTCTCAGTGCCTTTCTCTGGGGTGGTACACAAGCCAAGTGACAGGCTGTGAAACACAAGGTACTGTTTGCTTTCATTAAGGTTTATTTCCCATCGCACCTTGTCTGAGAGCATCTCGCTAATTCAAAATGGCATGGGAAGGCCTGTAGAATGTTTTGTCATATGTCTAAAATAAGACTTGGAGGTTTATTTTTGCTCGCTCTTCCTCAGGAATCTTGGACTTCTTAAACAGAGATTCCTAAGACGTTATTACTGCAGTTCTGTGAGCATCTGTGAGCCATGTAGCTACTCCACTGGCTATACCTTGCCTTCCTCCCAGTTTATCTAAGCTGCATGGACAAGCTACATGATGCTCTTAAGCTGAACTACTTCCAGCCCCATGGTAAAAGTGAGGTAGTTCCATAGTAACCAAGTCTCCCTGCTAGGGCACAGAGGATAAACTCCAAACCTTTCTGTCTTTGTTTACAGGTCTGCACTTTCTCGTTCAGTTTGGCCACAGCCTTGCTGTCAGCTGAACTGGCCATGGATTCTGGTTCACACTGCCTAGTGTGTGGATCCTCCCAGGTGATAGCAAGCTGTCACAGAGGTGAAGGCAGCACACCCATGGTGCAGCTCCCTTGATTCTGCTAAAAGAAGGATCTATAACCAGCAGAAATCAAAAC
This sequence comes from Coloeus monedula, assembly GCF_965178545.1. Lineage (NCBI taxonomy): Eukaryota > Metazoa > Chordata > Aves > Passeriformes > Corvidae > Coloeus > Coloeus monedula. The sequence goes on along the minus strand of NC_138788.1, from coordinate 27,593,872 downwards.
AGTTTTGATGAAAAAATGTCAAGTTTAATGTCAGAAAATCAAATGCTTAATATTGTGGATTTCCTCCAATTTAAAATGGAAATGCCTGTTTAATCAAGAAAATGGTTGGGGAAAAGTTCTCAGTCATCTGTGTTTAAGTCTCCTTGATGACAGGTTTTTTGTCCTGAAAAGCTTGTCTTAAAACCAGGTTGTGCTGGAATAAGTTACTCAGGACCAGCCCCTTGTTTCTGGATAGCACCATGTGTGGATATTCTTACTCAGTAAGAGCCTTATACGTGTCTGTACAGATCTTGTGTTAACAATTCATGCTGCAGGACAGGAAAAGAGGAGCCTCTGATGCGATTTTCTCAGGAGTTTCCTCAATGGACAGTAGGAGAGGAGGCTGCAAAATTAATTCCTTAAATGATGAGGTATCAAAGTAAAAATAGGCAAGTGGACTTCAGAAAGTATCAGGGAAGATTTTTCTTCTCCTTGACATGAGACAGCAGAGTTGGCCTCTGCTCCTTTGCTACATATTGATGAGACAAAGATTTAAAGAGCACTTAGGCCCCTTAACTCTTTTCTGGAAGAGCTCTGTATCTGCAAAAATCTGTCTTGGGTCTCTTTCTTCTGTGTTAGAAACAGATAACCCACTCTCTGCCATCCTCTCCCTTTCTCACACTGTTCCCTGCTTCTCATGGCTTCACCCATTTCTGAAAGCAATTGCTCTAGTCCTGGAAGTATAAGGGAAGGCAGGTCAAGGAGGCTCCTGCTGTGAAAGAAAAGGTGAGAGTGCTCCCAGCCAGCACAGGAACATTCCTTTCTATGTGATCTACACTCCTTAACCACCAGGGAGAAGGATGGGTTGTGAAACCTGATGGCACCATCTGCTCCATGAAGTGCCAGCTCTGTCCAGGAGTAGGTCAGTCTCCTTGATGGCCAACAGTCACCCACTGCTGCTTCCCCAGAGCATCTCTGCAAAGAGTCAGCGTCCATCTGCTCCAACACCTGTCACCTCAGTTCTGGGGTGGGGAAAGGTCCCAACTGCTTGAAGAGTGTTCTCCAGACGTGTCCAGAACTGCCCCTGCAGCGTCACCCAGCAAGATGGGGTTTAGGGCATATTCTCACACTGCTTCAGAAAAGCAAATGGAGGTTTTCGCTCTGCATCTAATCCCTTGCTCCACCACTTAAATCCTCCACAATACCACTTGGGTAGAGAGCTCAGTTCTCTTACAAACGTGACCTGAAAAAGAAACATTTTGCATTCTTTCTTTCCCTTCATTAGGTGTTGACCACAGCATCCTATTTTTATTTGCAAACCTATCAGCTGCCCTTCAGACTTGCCCCTTCTCCCTCCCAAAACAGGCCTGTGTTAATCATGAAAGTAAGAAAATATTCACATATACTTTCTCTTAGCTTAATTCCTAATAACATTTTCTGCTCTGATTTTATTTTTTAGTCTCTTTTTTAATTTAATTTGGCATCTAACCAATTGAAATGATGTTCTATTTATGCTTTTGAGAAAATGTTTTTGGCTTGGAATTCTTAACATTTCATTCATGGTTATTTGTTCTCATATTTAGCACATATCCAGCTTGCTTGCCTTGTAACTTCCAAATGAGAATATTATAAATGTGTGGACGCTTATTAGATCTGGGGCTCTTTTATTTTATTTTTTTTAAATTCAAATGAGGAACCCATTTTTAATATTAAATTTTTCATTTATCTGAACCAGGATGCATTGTGGCTAACGTACTGAGGAGACTATTTCCTCTGCTTGATGATCTCAGGAAGGGGGGATGTGTGGAGGGGGATGTGTATGTGTCTGCGTGTTTCTCTCTACTTGTTTCTGTGTCTGTTGGTTGCTTTTCAAGATCTCTCACTTTGAATATGGACCCAGTATTGGCACAGGAATGTCTGCCCCCAATCTCTTTCTCTATCAAAGGTTCTCATATCTAGCAAAAGAAGTTGCAGCTGTTCAAGGCCAAAAACATTGAAGAAATAATTAAAAAAACAAAAAACAAACAAACAAAAAAAATCAAAAAAAAACCAACACTAAAACAGAAGCATTAAGCAAAAATTTCTCAGTGGAATGGCCTGTTCTGGAACTAGATAGACATGAAGATCCCACCTGACAGCAGATTGTATTCATGAGGAAATTCATCACCCAGCTAATTGTGAAGCATACTTTTCTGTAAAAGTGGCTTCGTTGACCCCTGGAGCAAGCAAGAAAGCAACCCACAGGCAAGATCAGGCCTGAAATGCCAGAACAAATGCTGCCTCCTTTTCTCATCTTTGAAAACATCTCATTCTAATATTCCCTCTTAACATGGGGAGTTGCTACAACTCTACAAGAATGATTTTGTAAAAAGTGGGGGGAAAGTGAAAATACCAGAAATAGGTACTTCTGAAATTTCCTGTAAAAGGTTGTCCTGATTTCCTACACAGACAGCATGACTTTTGTCATGGCAGTGATGTAAAAATAACTTTGCTGTCCTGTGGGGTAATAGCAGAGCTGGACAGTGCTTGTTAATCACAATCCTTAGATCACATCATGTTTTCACTTGGTGTAACTTATAATTTAATGTCTTAAAATCCCCCTCCAAGTCTGCATGTAAAATTACTCATTTTTCAATCCTAAATTGTGTCCTCCTAACAAATTGAGTTGATTATCTCATGTCCTATCACCTTCAAAAAACAGCAAAGCTCTGCTGGTGCCATTAAGAGCATTTGACAGTGTAGAGAACTATCATTATAGGCCTCTCTTGCTTTCTCAGTTTAAATAGGCCTCATTTCAATTGCCTTTCTCTCTAGGTCATGTTTCCTCAACCTCTTATTACCCATACTGCTTTCCTTTGGACTTTCTCCATTTTGTCTAAATGTCTTTTTATGTAGGATGTATAAAATTATGCAGAAGGCCTTACCAAAAGGCCTCATTAGGGCTTTGAAATAATTACATCTTAGGTCTTGTAAAACCAGCAACAGGGAAAAAAGGTCTAGTAAAGGTTATTAGGTACAGAAAGGCCATCTTCCCTGACCTTCAAATTGGTGGTGGCCACAGGCCTATTTTGGAAAGTGGTCTACCTTTCTCACAGCAATGTCCTACACTTTCCCATTCACCCTGTGGCCAGCAAAAATCCTCAGAGCCTGATTTGCACAGCTGGCTCCTCCTCCCTGCACTTCACTGAGACTGTTTTGCAGTTTCTCTCTGGGATAACTTGTATGTATCTGTTTTGAATTTAATCTGATTAACTGTAGTCCAGTCTCCTCCTGTATAAGCATAATCTACCAAAGGCAGAGAAATTAGCTGCTTCTTTCCATAAGGCAATTGTTCCCCTATCACATGTTTGACAGCTCTTTTAAAACCTCGGTTGTGCACACAGGAAAGATCCTAAAAGAAATAGCCTTTCCAGCAGGGTCAGTAAACATGGTATGTAATTGAGATGTGTAAAACAAAGATCTACAGGTCTGGCCATCTGTTTTGACTTGTCTGGCTAGGATGGGTGCCCCACAACAGGCCTGTGTTTAACACCTGGGTTTGGTGTCCAGTTTGTCAATGCTTGTGTTCATCTGTTTGGAGGGCACGGTGCCCATTACCCATTGCTGAGGCACTTGGCACTGCTCAGAGCGTGGAGAGCCTTGTGCAGGCAATGCACACAGGCTTGCTGGGCTGCATCTGTTCATCTGCATCTCCTACTGGTGCACTTTTTGGCAGTGCCAGCACAGCAGCCACATGTCTAGTGTTTGCCTCATCTCTGCTGAAAGGCCCATGCTAAGGGAAACCAACAAGGAGCAGAGAGATACTTGAAAAGCAAAACTGGAGCTTGTGACAACTGGCTTTCATGGGCCAGGCTAAAGGGAACTCAGCTGTGTGAGTTAAACCCAGAAACAGCCTTTCCAAAAGCACTGGTGCTGTATCAGGCTTGGTAGAGGGGCTGGGTGTTGGAAGAGAAGAGAGCAGAGGTGTCCCAAGGGCTTTTTTGTAGATTCAAACTCTGCTCTAACCCAGTTCACTGTGGGATTGATTTTGTGCTCCTAGATACCACCTGAGTTATTGTTGGTGTACCTGAAAATGTAAGAATTACCATAATCAGAAAACATGGACATCTAACCTGGTATCTTCTCTCTATCCCCATGCCCAGGTGTGAATAAGAACAGTGAGCTCAGGGTGCTGCTTGGCAGAAAGTCTTACCCTCTAGTGATGACAGTGCAGGCACATCCTGAGCCAGAAATATTATCTTCCTATCTCATAGCTCTCAAAGGATTCCTACACAAGAGCTTGTACAGTTGCTTTTGAAGCTGGTCTGAATAACCAGCTTTCAATGTCAAGGAGTAGCACTGCTGAAGCACACAGTGCCTGAAGAACAGCTGTACTCTACCTATATACAAGCCAGCAGATAGAAAATCTATTTATTCACTTTGTACCACAGCAATCTTGATGCTTAAACATGCCATTTGTTTTCCTGTGTGCTGCAAGCTTGGCAGTGCCTGAAATGTACCCCACAAACTCAGACTGCCTCCAGCACCCAGAGGTTATTGCTCTTGCTTGTCCACCTTGTGTACCCTCGGCTACACAGTGATTCAGCTTCAGAAGGAAGGAGATCAAGGCTGCTCCCTTCACTCTGCCCTCAATGTCTGTTAAAAAAGCCCCAGTTAGGAAAAATGTGAGTCCAAATCCAGGCAGGCTGAGGAGCTATAATGACTCAAGTGCCACAATTTTTGGACAGCTCCCAGGACAGTTGTTGAAAAGCTTGGGACATTTCTCACTGCTTTCCCCAGAAAAAGCTGATACAGGCACTTTCCCTTTGCAGTTGACATGAGAGTCTGAAGCCCAACATTATTTGCAGCAGGGTTAAAAGAAGGGATCTCTCCCTCTGCAATAATTAAAATAATAGCTACAGTGATTGATTATTTGTACATTAGTATTGTTTTGCAGCCCCAGCTGAGAACCCAGTGAGACAGGAACTTACAGGAATAAGAGCTCAAAGAACAATTCTAAAGTATATAATTGCTACTGGTTTTGTTCCAGAAGCACTTCAAGCTACAGAGCCTTATCCTAGAGGTTCTTATGGCTGTGTTAAGACTCATCCCTTGTTCTTGCACTCTATCTATATAAGAATTGATGTATTTGCAGAAGATCATAATGGTTGTGCCAAACTCAGAAATTCACCCCAGGTTTGGCTGAAGTTTGAATATCAATATTACTGTCTCTGCTTGCACAAGATGAAGCTGCGTTCAGTAGAAAAATTAATTAAGTATGGGGTTTGTCATTGCTCATAAAGGAATGAGGAGAGATAACAAGATAAAAGCCTGTTTAGATATGACATGTTATTAGACTTTCTGTGTACTGTCCACAGGCCAGAGAGGATATAATACATGCATAAAAAGGTGAGGAGTTTGACATTTTAGTTATTAAATTCCTCTATGTAGCATACATTGGCTTAGCTGAACATCTCTCTGAATCATCTGGCAAAGGTTTGTCACAACAGTTAGATTTGGCCTCAAAACTGGAGTAATACCTGAAAGCATAACTTTGATAAAGATGGTAAGATTTGAAGAAGAGGTGCTATGGCCACAGGAATCAGAGAGAAGGCTGAATTTGTTGAAGAGCTGTCACTTTTGGCTGGTTTTTTATGGCCTCCTTTGGATGACTGCTGAGCTGGGAAGCTCAGTATATGCTTGTACAGAACTTTTTGCATCTCTCAAAGGTGGTCATATCTAATAAGCTATCAGTCTTGGAGGGTGCTGCTAAAAAATTGAGTAATCTTCAAAAATTTGAGAAATAGGGTAAAGCAGAAAATAAAACTGAGATACAAGAGGAACCACATTCTGAAAAACTGTTCCAGTGTAGAGATTTCAAATGCCAGCATAATCTGAATGGCACAAAAACTCTTTTCCAGTAAGATTGTACAGTTCAATGCTGCTGGCCCATTTTTTTGTCTTTGGCAAACTCCTAACACCCACCCCGGATAGTCATATCACAGCTTTATCACTTAGACATTTATTTTGCACTCTAGTTTCCCCCTCTATGCTTTTCTTACTTTTCTCAAATATTGATTTAACAGAAACTGTTCATTGATCCAAGACTGGCAAAGAACTGTTTAGAAGAACCAAACCCTACAGGCAATTAACATGTGTAGCTCCAAACCCAGTCTGAACCAAAGAATACTATTTGGAACTTGTGTATTTGTTTTTTTAAATTAGGGTGTATGTTTTCCATTAAAGTTTCCAAATAGGAATCCAGAAAACAAGGAGAGATAATAATAGTAAAAAAAAAAAAAGAAAAAAAAAAGGCAATTACATTTTGTATTTCTTAGAATAGAAGCAATTTCAATTATTGCACAGATTAAATCCCTTCCTGAGGTATGCCAGAAATTTAGCAGAGGACAGTGCTGAGAAAGCCTTTCACAGCACAGTGTATGGCTTCAAATTTTTGTCCTGCTCTTCCTAGGATACTGCCAAAATTTTGGAGCAAGATACTGGGGAAAAGTGAGGGCTAAACACTGGGTTCCTTATTACTCTAAAGTTAAATTCTCATCCCTGAAAATGATTTCAAAGAAGGAGATGTCTTTTTTGTATTTCCAAGTGTCTCCCATTTGTTTTCTATGAATAATTCACCACCTTCTGATGCAGTCTAAGGCAGCCATTGCAAATATCACACTATTGAAAGCCAGACCCTGCTGCAACAGTTGCAAGTGTGTGTGTTCCAACTGGAGCCACATGAAATGTCTGGGTAGAACAGGATGAATATCAAATCTTCCCTTGGAAGTATTCTGTAACACAGATTTTAAATGCATTCCTTCCCTCTCATAAATTTATTTGGTGAATGTACTCATGGAAAGGTGGAAATTAAAATGGAGAAGCAGATGAAGAGCCTTGTGCTTAGGCTTCAGGTAGAGGTAGATTTAGGTAGAGCTCCCACATACTGATCTTCCACCCTCTACTTCCTTTCCTGTCCATTCCAAATTCTGAAAGAACAGGTGACATAAAATGGATTTTCGCAGGAATCTAAGAGAAAAATCACCTCACCTTTCATCCTGTTCACTGTCGTCGCACTGGTCTGTGGGATGGAACAAGGACAGAGCTGTCATGTCACAGCACAGCCCTTCCTTCCCCTTCTTTAACCTGTCAGCAGCACTGTTGTGACTGGCCCTGGAACAAGCCCTGACATATATGACAGGTATTTTGGAAACCACTGAGACAACAAAGGCAGCAAAAAGGTAGGTGAAAGAGTAGGAGATGAGAAGAACAGGTGAACTACAGAGCTATGGAAAAATAGACAGGACTATGAGGATAAATACTTAGGATAGTGCAGAAAAAGCACCAAAAACAGCAGGTGGAGGGGCAAGGTAGGGATTTGGATACCAGACCTTACTCTCTCTGGTCTTTGGTATGTAACATAGGTGGAGCTGGATTTGTGAGGTCTGTCAGCTATTCTGCACAGGACTGATTGGGATTCTCACCCAAATCAGTCACAAATGCTGCAATGCAGATCCCCACCTATATGGCTTTAAGTGACCGAGCTGGAGCGAGCCCAGCCCAGCCCTGGCTGGAAAGAGCATACAGAGGTTATGGGATGGTACAGGAAAACAGGGAAGAGGGAGTTCAGAGGTGGTGCTGTAGGGCTCTCAGGGAACATCTGATGTTCATGATTTCTATTTTATTGCCAGTACCTTTCCTCCTGAATGGGCTAATGACAGGGTAAATTAAATGAATGAGGTGCTTTGAGAGTAGAGTCATTATCAAAATCAAACTTTGCTTGTTTGAAATACTGTGCAACATTTGTGGAAGTTTCTCCTCCCCTTGCTTATATCCAGCATAAATTTACTGGCAGTTCTCTTGTCACAGTTGAAGCTCTCTTCAGTTGTACCAGCAACAATGTATTGTGATTGGAGTGAACTGAATTTTCCATTCAGAAATTATTAGATGCGTAATGTAGAGCTGAATAATAAGCACCCATCCATAAATGTTTTGCCAGTGGTTACACAGAGTCATGTGCCTTCATCACCACTGTACACAGGAATGTCATTGCAAGGACCCAATATGATTGAGCTAAGAGGCCACTTCTGCAGTTATGTCAGATAGTGTACCAATGCTATAACCTTGGAGTAGAATTTTACTCAGATCCCAAATATGAGCTCCTAAGGAGAAAAATCTTATGTTTCAGTTAGCAAAATCAATTAATATTAGGTTATAAAAAAGAGGTTGTGATTCCATTTTCCTATTCTATAGATCTATAAGTTGATTATGGCCCCACTGGTAAGTGAAAGATGTCAATCTAGGTGATTAGAAGTAGGGAGCAGGGGTGAACTGAACTACATCAAACTCAGTGAGACTCTTTGCATCTGCCTTCAAAACATTTTTGAACATTTTTCTTGGAGAAGGGTCCAGTTTTTGGAAAGAAATCGTGTTTTCTAGGATCAAGGAGAAGTGTCCAGGATTTTAAAATATTCAGCAGTATACTACTACAAATCCCGGTGTGTGAAAATGCAAACCTAAACAGATCGGCTGTATTAGAGCAGGGAAAAAGTAGGGGAGAGAAAAAGAACAAGACCTACACTACTGAGACTCCAGAATTTCTTACCACACACACCATCACAGCATAACTTTGTTTTTCTGCTTTCTCCTGCTGTCAAACTTCAGAGAGATTAAAATCAGACAAGTCTGGAAAGGAAATGAAGCTTCTCACTTTATTACTCTTGATTAGCAGCAAATTATTCTCCTAACATTTACTTTTCCTTCATTTATTTAAGAGTGATTACACGCAAATAGCAGTTAAAAGTGTCAGGGTTTTAATAATAGTTTTATTTGCCACTGTAATTGCTTCTGTAGCATCTCTGAAGTCTGAAACACACCCCTCCTGACACAAAATCAAAATATCAGCAATGCATCTTTCTCTCTTTAAAGTACACTCTCCAAAAGGGTATAAAGAAAGATGTAGGAGTTTATTTACTATGTTTCTTATTTCGTTATGTTACTGTGTATTTAACGTTATTCACTGTGCTTGGTCCAAGCTCAAAGGCTGACCCTGTACTCCCATATGGAGAGCCCTTAAGATCAATTTTAACCTCCTGTTCCCTCGGAAGCTTCTCAAGTGCACAAGTTGACTTTGTTAACCTGTTGATCCATCCTGTCCTGTACTTTGCTCCCCACTCTCACACTGGAAGTGGAAAAGTTGTGACTGGTGGGACTGTCCTGCAGTTTGGGCAGAGTGTGGGTGGCACTGATGTGTAGGAGCTTTTGCTCAGCCATGGCTTTATCCCTCCAAAACTGCAGCTCCTGCCAAGCAACACCTGAGGCGCCATGGTGAAGTATCCACTTGGCTATTCACTGCTGAATTGCCAAGTGAATATCTGGGTTTTTGCCCTCTTACCTCTCATGAAAACTTCCACACCAAAACCTACAGAGATTTTCAATGCTAGGTGGTGGTTTCTGTCCTCCTAAAAAATCCATGGCTGGGACAAAAACTGAGAGTCTTTTTCAAAAGGAGGGATGGAGCATCTGTCCTCAGAGAGAATTCTTTGAGCTTGGCACTGTTGTGTCCTTGTCTTTTTTTTTTCCATTTTTGCTTTCATAATTTCTATTTATGCTTATTCCTTCTGCATCTGAGGGCTAATACAGACTAAATGTCCCTACTTTTCCAGAGGTACTATATATCCTGGAAGAGTTCCCAGGATATCTGTCAGTTCAGATTCATTCTATTTCTTTTCAATAAAACCTAGCACTGGTGGGAGCTCCAACAGCATCATCTCAGAGTGAATGTGACCTTCTGGTAAAAGAAGTCAAGCAATCTTCTCCCTCTGGGGGTTAGAGCATGGTTATGCCTCATTACTGTGAATAAGTTTTCTGCACGGGTTTCTGCATACTGCCTATCTGGGCAACTTCACAGTATATGCACACGTAAATAAGTAATTGCTTCCTTTAAGCAGATCCACAATGTTTGGGAGTTGGAATAAGGAAAGAATCCAACTTTCTGCATTCATAGTAAGAGGTGTTTAAAAAAAAGGGAAAAAAGGGCCTTTCTCATCAAACCCACAGGTCTCTGAGGAGTTACAAGGAGTAGATTTGTTAAAATCAGAACTGCCTGTTTTGCACATTTGCTTTTGGAATACCACCACGACTTTAAACAAACTTTATTAGAATTCATATCCAGTTATGGAGCTGTACAGAACTCCTTTAACAAGCATAGTCTGGCTGGAGGCAATGAATCTGTCTTTGTCACTAATGATGTTTGTATTATTTTAACACTGTTGATATTGGGGATTTGTGGGGGGGCTACAAGCAATCATCTTTCAACCACAGCTCACCTGCCTTGCATGCTGATTAGAAAAACACTTTTCCCTCTGCATGTCAGGAACACAGTGGGGTACACGAGGGGATGTGCCCAAAGGATTTTGGTCACATAGTCTGGTTGCTGGAAAAACCCCTTGCAATCCCAGTGACTTTTACCTATTCAGTGAAGGGGGTGGATGGAACTCCTTTGGCAACATTTTCCGGTAATCTGCATCTTTTTCACGTGGTTAGTGTGGTACCCTGTCATGTGATGCAGTCATTTGGTGAAAAGTCATTTTCGGAAGAACTGAAGCAGCTCTCGTTCTTTGAGATGTGAAGGAATCCTGGGCCTGGGCCCAATCCAAGCTGTTCAAGTGCTGAGAAGGAGGGTGATTCAGGTGTCAGTTCTAGAGCATGGAGAAGGAGGGAGCAGGGACCTACTCATGGAAAACTAGATATCTCTCAGATGAGGATTTTCAAAATAATCATTGTAGATTAAGCAGTAATATCCTGTTGTGGGTACCAGATTTGCATAAATTCATCCAAGACCTTCCTCAGATCAGGAGGAAGTGGGGTTTTTGACTTCCAGAGGATGTGCACAGGATATTTAGGATGCTGTCGTGCTTACATATCCATCCTGTCTCCTGCTATGACACCGAAGTAGGATGGTACACATTTCCCTGATCCCTTTCAACATCCCAGCCCTCTCCTGTGTTGGCTTGGACAGCAGGCAAAATCAGTTGTGAACTGCAGTGATAGACATATGTCTACCCATGGCATAGATGTATGGATAATAGCTGAAGGCTGTTTACATAAAGAAATATTTTTTGTCACCTTTGAAACCCATTCTTTTAACTTGGACTGTGAGACCTACCACAAAATTAAAGGTATTCTCCTGTGCTCCAACCCTAAAAAGACAAGCACACTGAGTGAGCAGGGTTTGTTCGTGATACTCCACAGAAAGTGGGAAAGGATCAGCACAATTCATTTTTATTCCAGTTATAAAAGATATTTTTTTTTGTGAGCAGATAAGATATTTTGTCAGGAAGTGGTTCTCAGCAGAAACAAGTCTGCCAGATTCAGAGAGTGGGTTGGATGCCTACTTTCTCTTGATGCCCTAAAGAAATGAGAGGGCTGTATCCCACCTGCTGTTAGGGCTTGGAGCTCAAGAACCATGACAAATGGTGCACAAGGCAAAAATACCAAAATGAAGGAGGGGAGCAAAAATGATCTACAGTTACTGAGAAAAGAAAAAGTTTAATATTCCTTGGCTGTTGTCACCTATTTTTTTTTTTTTTAGTGTTTAAATTTAACAGTAATGCCCAGGAATGTATTGAACATTTGAGATAAAGCTCCACAGTTTTGCAAAAAAATGAGAGAGGAGAAACTAAAAGCCCTGGCACTAACAGAATACTAATTTGATTCTGTAGCAATTAATTAAATTGATTCTAATTAAATTTTTCCTGATGGATTCATGAAACAATCTGTAATTCTGCCACCTATGCTGTAAAAATGTAACATATTCCCTTTGAATTTGTAAATGTTCCTAACTGTTATTTTTATTCAAAGGTCCACCTGAGCTTAATTGTTCCATAGGTTTAGTGTGGTTAAAATGCACAAATTTCGGAGGTTACTTGCAGAGAAGATGATAATGTAATTAACGTTGCCATCTGTGAGTTCTTCTTCATTACCATCAGTTCTCCATGGACTAAATACTCAGAAAACCATTTAATCCTGAGCCAAGCCTGTGAACTCAGGATCAGAGTCCCAGGCCTGTGTCAGTTCAGCAAAGTGAGTGAGAAACAGTTTGTGAGATATAGTCACATAAAGTGACACCCCATACCATGGTTGGGTGTCCCCAACTGGCTCCTAAAGGGCAGCACCCAGGACTGTGAAGAGAATATGTCCTTGCCCAGTGCTTGTGTGAAGACAGATTATCTGAAACGTCTTCAGTGCAACAGGGTTGTGGGTTTTTTGCAAGTAGTAGTGAGGCCTCTGGGAGAATATACTTAGGTAGAAAGAAAAGTCCTTAAAAACCTTTGAGAGCAAATCCTTTCTCTCCGACTTCTTTGAGCAGCACAAACCATATTTTTCCTTCCGTATCAGGCCAGAGAGAACCAAGGACTCACGGAATCTCTCTCTCTCTCTGTTGTAATGGCCAAATTTGACCCAGATAGAGCTGCAAGGCCCTGTGTGACCCATCTGAGCCAGGGTACCACCTAGTGAAATCATCCATAGTCCAGATGGCAAATCCAGCTTCCAAGGGACCCAAGAATTGGAGTCCACTTATTCCTAATGGTATTTTGAATAGTATTGAGTGATTTTTCAGAGTGCTACTGTACTGGGCGTTCTCCAGATATGCCAAATGGTGTCAAGTGGTTGTTCACTGTGGAACCTGCAAGAAAGGCTTTTATGCAGACAGAAGACTGCAACTGTAGGTGACTGTTCTGCATTACTTACTCACTTTGCTAACTTCAATGTGAAACCTATTTGCAGGGTTCTTCATGGGTCTTTGAGGTACCTTTTATGGAAAATCTGTTTAAATTTCTTCAACTGGCTTGGTACGAGAATATAAAAAAATTTTGCATACACAACAGTGAATTTCTCTTCTTTTTTATTTTTTTTTTTATTGTTGGAGTTTTTTAAAATAGCACTCAGAATACTTTATTTGAAATGAAAATAAAAAATATTCACATGGTTATTTTTCTCAATAGAAATATAAAAACTACTTTCAGTTAATCATCTCTCTCAAGAAAAAATTTAAATTGAAATCACTTTATCATTTTTTAATGAGGCACCAAGAGTTCAGCAGACAGTTTTCTAGTAGAAGTAGTAGGAAGGCTAAAAGAACTGCCTAATGCAAAGGCTGACCATCAAACAGCAGGAAAAGGTATTCCTGACAATTAAGCTTGCCTCTCCAATCAAAGCTTGTTTAAAAGGGCCAAAGCTTAAGTTTCAAGCAGTGCTTGCCAGGAATCATCTTCCTGGCCTAGATCTACAGCACTGGCTAGAATTATCTTCTGCTGGCACATCCAGCCCTGAGCCTGGCCAGGCTTCTTGGGACATCACATGGAAGATATGATGAAGTTCCACAGCACTTGATGCTGATGTCTGTCCCTTTTTCAGCAGGATCAGACCAGCTGTGGCAGCAAGAGCCCAGAGAGCCTTCCACTAGAGCTTCTCCAAACCCTTCTGTCCGGAGGACATAACACTGCTGCTGCAGGGGTCCTACTGAACATCAGGGTTTTTGACATCTGGATTGTGAATATTTAAAAGAGACATAATCAGCTTTTAACATTATGATTCTGAATGTTTCAGCAGAGGCACAATTGATCTGCCAAAGGATGCTCTGGCAGATATGAACTCCTGCCAAAATTTTGCCTGCACAGGACTTTGCCAGGGAAAGTTCCTGCAGACCACCCTGCTCCCACAAGCCATCCAAAGCTCAAATTTTACTCTCATAGGGCTTTTGTGACTGTCTGAAGGCAACTTTCCTTGCTTTTTCCAAACCACCTCTGTTCACTGGGGGTCATGGAGCTCCTCCAAGTTACGACAACCCATTAAATAGATAGGAAAAGACAGAAGCCTTGATTCCCAGCCCAGTGAGTTTATTTTTATCCCATGTTCTTGTATACATACAAAATTTCTGAATTATGATCTTGGATATTGTCTGCTGCATTCTTAGTGGGAAATTTCACAATGTATCGGCAAATGAAATTCAACTGGTTTGTGTTTACTTGTCCTACCTAAGATCTGAAAATGCTGCAGTAATGAGCAATATATCAAAATGTCAAATTTGCATTCAAGCTATTTGGAATTCTCAGTTTCCAAAACAATAAGGCAATAGCTTTTAAAAAAGTGATGTCCTACAGACCATCATTGCAGTGCAGCCAAAACTCCTTGGTATTAAAGGCTTCCTTCTCCAGGACATAAAAGTATTACAGACAATTAATTATGCTGTGATTAGCTGAGACATCTTAACTGTAAATCATTGTTGCTTAAATACTGCTTCAAAGAATTAATTGGCTGCCTGCCAGCTGAGGGAAATGAAATCTAGCACTAGAAATAATTTCAAAGCCAAGGCACCTGTGAAAGAGTCTGGGAGCAGTGTGGAGGTGCACACCTTGTATTTACATTGGGTAACACCAGCAGAACTCTTCACAGCTCCTACAGTCCCTTGTGGCAGTGTCAGTGAGGGAAAAGCTTGTCTGACTTTTCTACCTGGTGCTTGCCCCCATAACACCACTGTAAAGCACTGTGGGTTTCATGTTGAGGGACTGCCACAGCCACCAAGGGTGGTCTCTACCCCATATGGAATGTGCATTTGGGGCTATCCTAAGCTGTAAGGAAGGCTGTCAGGATGCAGCATAGCTCACAGCCTGTGTCTGCATCCAAACACTGAATTTGAGTGAATTCAGGGGAATTCAGCGTCAAAAGTAGAGATATGACCACAGTTTCTGGATCCATCCAGAGAAATAAGGAAGGTTCCTCAAGACAGTTACACCCACCTGACTGATATTGATAAATTGACACCATGTGACAAACTTTGAACAAACTGGCTTTAGAACTTACAGTCCAGATTTCAGCCCTCTGAGATGAACTCTGAGATGTTCACAGATATAATCTTTCAGATATGAGAAAAATAGAGATTGCTGCAAATCTGATGTCTAAAATGAAATGCATTTAGCAATCTTTGTAATTTATCAAACATGGAAATGTACCCACACAGTAGTACAAACACAGCCAGCTTCTGACAATAACCCTATTTAACAATCTCTGCTCATGCTGCTATCTCTCAGATCATGCTGAAATTTCATTTAGAACGATTAAAAATTAAATAAATGTCATTTACTCTTTTATTTTTTCTCACATCTCTTCCATGTGTTTAGGGAAGACATTGCTTCTCTCTTTAAAGGTCATTGAAGGTGTCTGGGGTCTGTTTTCAATTAAATCCAATTTTCTATACTCTCTGGCTAGGTATTTCTTGAAGTCCTTAATATGCCCATATTATCTATTGCAGAGAAACCCCTTCTAATGTCTTGAGAAATCCTGATGGACTGTGCTGCAGGGATCCAACCCAGATTTCCTTCCCACAGCAGGACTTTCTTTCATGATAGTGAATTAAGACCACAGAGCTTTACTCCAGAGCAAAACAGCTGCCCAGGAGCAAGGTGGACATGATCCAGCCATGTCTATAGAAGAGCCCCTCTGTGTGTCTACCCCAGAGGACTGAGTTGTTGCCTCCAGCCTGAAGTCATGGCCAAACTGAGAGTGTTCTGTCTCACTTCCTTGATGTCACACAACACAACAGAATTTGGCAGAAGTTTTAAAGGAAATTACCTTTCTAAATATCTTGTAGGGACTGTGTAGTTATGACCTCCGGTATCTTAGGAAGCATCAACAGGCATGGAATTTCTTTAGTATCACCTCACTGTCTCTGCTATGAGTTAAGGGATGAGATTCACAAAGCAGACATCTCCCAGCCACCCCTAACATTGCTGAGAGTCAGTGGAGAGAAACAAACCCTTCTAAGATGAGATTTATGCAAGCTGTAAGAATTGTGCTCTATTTTCTCCTTAAGTAATTAGCATGGAAGCCTAAGGTGACTACCTCAGTCGTAGTCATCCAGAACTGTATGGGATGAATTCCAAACACAATGAATAAGCTCCTCAAGAGTAATAATTTTATTTATACTACAAAGTATTCTTCACTTCCTCAGGGTGCAGGAAGCTTTCAGCTGATGTAAGCATACTGCCAAAATGAATAGTCTTATCCTTGGCTGTGCAGACTCTCCCACTCTTTTCTGCTGGGAAAAAAGGTTGATGCGGCCATGTCCTTAATTGCACAAACTGCTGTGGCTGAAAACAAATTAATTTCAAAACTTGATATGCTGGTAAATTTAGCATATATTAGTCACCTTGTTCAGTGATTCCTTTCACTGTTACAAGGTGGGTCATGCTTTATGTGCTGAAATACTCATCACTAATTTTTAATCAGCCTTTGCTCCTAGATTTTGCAGTATGTATTGTCAGCAGTTTCTCTGCATGTTTTCAAAAATCAGTTTTTGAAATTGGGTCGACAATGTCATGGTGAGACCCAGTCTTTAAACAAACTGAAAGAGAACAGTCAGTGCCACTCCATCTAATGCTCTGTTACAGGTCTACACTGATTTCTGATGAAACAAAAAATGTCCTTAGGTTTGGAGATCTAAAAGGATCAGTCCATAAAACATGTCTTTTCACATCATGTGATAAGTACTTTCCACTCCATAAATTCTTTTCCAACTGGTGCTGGAGACAGACAGGTTCTGTGTGGGTTTTCTTCCAAAGCAAATCATCATAGTCTCTGTCTCTCTCAGTAATTGCAATTATTCACCATGTATTGTGACTTGCAAATGAGGCTTGTGAAGACCATTCAGAAACAAGCCATCCACAAATACACAGATTAAGAAGGCTATCAAAATGTGTCTTGCTTTAGAAAATTTTGCCATCTCTTTCAGCACAAGTTTTGTAGCAGTATGAATCTTGATCAATGATCCCTGTCTGCCACATGAAGACAAAAGGAGTGTTGTGCCATACGCAGCAGGGTTGCAGGCAGTGCAAAAGCCTTGGTCTCATGTCTTGGCCAAACCACAAAGCCAGTATCTTCTGCTCTTCTGGCACTGCAGAGCCTTAGGGCCTGGACACTTGATGCTGATATCCAGGGGAAGCCATGAATTATCACAGCTTGGTGGAGGTATCACAGCTTGGTGGAGGCTTGTTTTAGACATGAGAATTTCACTTGACTGAAAAGGTTGAAAGTTTCACTTGACTGGGAACTAAGTCAAGGTGGCAGTGGACTGCAGGGCTGTGGGTGCTCCTTCCACAGCCTTGTGAATGGATCCTGAGCCCTCCAGTCAATCTGGAAGATACATCTTAAACTTGCCTGTTCTCTTTTCCAGCCACTTTCTTCCTTAGCACATTGTCTGGAGTGTTAATCACTGCCTGTTTTGGGAAGTGCTTGGAGAACCAGAAACCCAGGCAGCTAAGAAGGGAAAAAGTACAGTTCAAAACCAAAATGGTTAAAAATGATCTTCAAATGTCAGGCTGCCTCAGGGAAACAAGAACTCACCTCAGCTCCATAAAGAGTGATGTTGGGTAGAAGGGATTTTACTCTTTCAAATGTATGTGCATTTATAATGCATAAAAATATAGTTAAATGCAGGCCTCTGTGTGACTGAAGAGCGAATATTAAACATAAACGGGTTGCTTCACATCTGGAAGGAAAGCAAATCAGCATTGCTTCTCCACAGGGTGAAACTGAAATGTGAGCCTTGCAATCTTATTACTAGGCCAGGGAGAAATGAAATAGAGAGCTGAGAATCAGTATGAGGTAAAATATGCCGTTAAACTATCAGATGAAATCAGGACAAAAGAGGAGAAATGCAGGTGCAGGAAAAGAACAAATTTTGTCTTTTGGACAGATTGAGGGGGTTTTGTGTGATGGCCTAATACACATTTTTAGGAGCTGCTCTGTCTCAATGAGTAAAACAGTAATTTGGGGGGAGGTTTCTATGATCTTCAACAATTTTTACCTTTTTTTCCTCTGTTTTGTCTGACAGTTTTTTTGTGTGCTTTGTCACTTAAAATGAGGAATTTAAAGGAAAAGTCTCCTCTGTGAACTGGTCTGGTAGAACCATAATCCAGCATAGAGTATCAAGTTAGTCAGGAAAATGTAGCTTCCTTACACAAATAACATTATGGTTTCTCAGCCAGGTAGGAAATGTCTGTGATTAGATGCATTTATTAAAACCGCAGCTTGCACGATCCTTTTCCAGCTTTTTCCTTTCCCAGAAACCTACGTCTGTCTTACTCACCAGATAGCATGAATACATTCTCTGAATAGGTCACAGTGAGTAGGTAGTGAGTAGGTCACAGGTAGAGACACAAATTCAGCTTTTGTTAGCTGATAATTCTGCTTTCTATGAAAGGAATAATGTAATTGGCTTAATCTCTTTAATACTTATTATTATTATTATTATTATCATTTTCCTCCTTCAGTTTGTGAGGCTTTCCTCTGATATAATACCCAGTTTCCAAATGCTGACTACTCCACCAACATAATCATTTATTTTTGTAATACACTCCTGCATATGCAATATCCCTGCCTAGAAATGTGAAGACAGTTTATTTAGAGAAACAAATCTAACATCTATCTTTTAAAATCAGAAGACAGAAGCATCAAAATAAATGCAGAACCTGCCTCTGAAACTGTCCCTGTGTGTGCTTAAGTCTCCATTTGATGATCCTCTTTCATTGTCATGAGGTGCTAATTTTCAATTCCTTGTCATTTCTGTCTGGTTTCAGACAGTTACACCAAAGAACCAAAATAAATTTTCTGCTGTCCAGCCCCCCAGCTGAAGTGAAAAGTGGAAGATTGAAATAAGCATCTTGACCACAGGTGATTGTCAGCAGCCACAGAAGCTCCACAAATAACAGGTAAATCTAGGATTGCTGTGCTCTGCCTGCAGGAGGTGGTTTATGCATCTGAAAGTAGAGTAGGATTTGAAAGAACCTCAGTATGTGATGACAAGCAGCAGGAATATGAATCTTTATATCTAGAGGCTGACATTAACTTCCATATGCTCCTCAGAGGAAGCTTATAAGTGAATAATCTGCTGAATAGGATTGGACTAATTAAAGTGAATTATTTGAAAGAAGGACAAAATTAAGTTTATCAAGGAATTCACCCAGAGCACATACTGCTGCCAGCTTTGTTTTAATTTACCTAACACTGTTGCAGTCTACATGAAACTCTTTTAGGATTCTAGAGTGACATTGTCCCATTTAATTTTTCCGGAAGAATAGGGGGAGTAGTCTGGGGAGAAGGTAAGCAGGATTTGGCTGCTGTAGAGTTGTGCTGGTTTTTTTCTTTTAAACGTCTCAGGTCTTGCTTGAAGCTTCAGTCCTGGAAAGATTGCACTTCTCAAAAAATTTGCTTGGGTTCTCTATCACACTGCAATAATCTTTCCCCTCAGTCAAGCAAACAACAGCACATCTGTGCTTTATCATGAAGCTTTTCTTAACAGAAATTTAATGAGCCAGAAGACATGAGTCACAGTTCTGGTGTAGGCTCTGGGAAATCTCTCCTGCTAACCCAGTATTTGGCTGTACCAGTAGATTAAGCAAGGCTAAGGAACATTCGCAGGCCTGGAGTTGACACAGGTGCTCTATGAATCTCCAAAATTATTTTTATTTTCTGAGGAGATGATCAGAGACAGTTGCAATAGTCAATTTTGGATACAGACATCCTATTTCCACAGGGTAAAGGAGTTTAGTATTATTGTAATAAATATTTTTTTTATGCTGTCTGGCTTCAGTTCCACATAAGAGGTATGTTAGTTTAATATTATAGTTAATGAACCAGAGTCCAAACTTTTGGTTTTTCATGCTATGAATAAGACTGCAGACCATCTGATTTATTTCATTCGTTACCCAGCATGTTAGAACTTTTTGCCACACAGTTCCTCCTCTTCTTCATGCATCTAATTTGCAAGTGTGAACCCCACTTTATGATTAGACTTCCATTCGTGGTAGTCAAGAAAACACCCAAAATGTGAGAGTTCTCCATCTGTAATGGTAGCAAAGTTTAAATTCAGCCCCAGTGGAACGTGAAATATTCAGCCATGCTGTACCCACGCTGCTGACTGGATTCACTGAAATCAGCACAGAGACCCTGGGCTCTTTCTGATTGATGGGACATGTTATTTATATTCTATATTCAGAGATATAATTGCATCTGTAGTTATGAGTGCATTATGATTTTTGTCAGTGAGCACTTCTGGTGGAAAGTTACCTCTCCTACAAGCAGACTTTTGAATGTTTCTCAGACATGTTTCTCTTTTTTTAGTTGAACAATTTGAATTTCCTCCTTTTGCTAGGAATGGGCTATTTCTTGGGCACTGGTCATAATTTCTGGGTCAGCTAATAAACCCTCTTTTTATTTCCTACTTAAATGCTGTGTATTAGAGAACTGTTGAGTTGGAAAATGTTAGCTTCATTTAGCTATTGTTGAGTTTCGCTGAGAAAGGGGGTGGCTAGTTCATATACTGTGTCCATTTTCAGAGGTAAAATGTATTTAATTGGGCTATTTTTGCTGCAAGTTCACAAAGTTTCTACAGCATGGACTCCAATTAAGCAACTGAATCTGATATGAAGCAATTGAGACTGACCCAGCTGTCTTGTAGCACCCCAGCACGTTTTTGTGGATGGAGAGAGGGAGCAAAGTTCCCCATGAAGTGCATTCACACCACAAAAAATAGAAGATGCTGGGATCTCTCCAGAAGTTCCTTAAGACAGCAGGTTAGAGAATATAGCTAACCTGCTCAAGCAAAACAGTGTGAATACCTTCCATTGCTAATAGCAGTGCTTGTGAGAGGTAATGTGTCAGGAAAAAGTAAACTCTGGTGCCTCACAGGATCAGACCCAGGGCTGTGGTTCTCCTCACCTAACTCCAGCTGTTTACAGTGTGAACAGCTCTACCCATACTAGTTATTACACCTGCTTCACAGCCAGTGGTGAGAAATAAATACACAATCTATTTATCTTCTTCTAAATGCCTGTCTTATGTTGAGATAAATTGCACACTGTTCCTCTCTGCTCATGCTGAGAGGTCTCAAGTTCAGATTCAGGAAACCGGTTTGTAGATATTTATTTTCAAGCACGTAAAGCCTATGCTATTGCTCTCAGGTCAATGATCCAGAATTAGTGACTGATCTTAGCTCCCCTATTTCTCACTCCAACATTGGGCTTTCACACAGTAATAAAAAGTAATCTCCAACTTTCTTGAGTCAAACAGGAAAAAAAAAAAGGACTTTCCAGAACAGTTGTTTATGCATAAATTTATGAGGCAATCTGAAGGAGAAGTTACTATTCATTTCCCCACCTAAAATCCCTGTAATGTAATAACAGGCAGATTGCAGTTGTGATAGGTTCTGTTTGGGGCTCAGTTATACTGATGAATTCAGTAAACCCGCAAATAATTGTTTATGCATAGCTGCTGCTGGTTTCTAGTGTGTGTGCCTTGGCATTCCTAAGCTGCTTTGGGATGTCTCTATGGGTGTAAACTGTTGGCAAGGAGGATTTATTTCTGGTATTGAGAACAGGTGGGTTGTGAGGTCTGGCTCGCCCATCATCATGGTAACCAGTTAACTCTGCCATAGTACATACACTCCCAGCGAGCCTCTGAAGTCAGGAAGAGCTCCTTTACTCTGATAAATTGGTTATCCAACCAAATTCAGGCATCTGAAAAGAGGTGCCATCAACAGATTAGGGGAGACACTGTAGAAGTCAGTTTCCCTACACCAAGAAAATGGACTCCCTGAACTTCAGAACACAGAACTCTTTAGATCTTATACATATCTCTTAGGGTCTGAGAAACCCATTTGCCACAGGACCATCCTTATCTCAGTAACATTCTTTTCTTTCCCTGACAAAAGCCTACTAAACCTTTGCTTACTTACTCTCAGACAGTCCTTTTTGGAGAGCAAAAGTGCTCGTTTCTGTGTTCCCAACATTGGCTCTTGAGCAAGATTTGGAAGCTCAGTGATGCATTGTACCTGCTTGCTGCAGAGGGCCGGGCTGGGCTCTGGGATGCAGGTGTGGAGCTGTGGTTACTAATGCAGGCTGGAGCTAGTTTATCATGGCTCCAGCTTTTGGCTATTAAGCAACTCTTCCATTAGCCAAAAAGCTTTGGAAAAGGGGTTAACATTTTCCTTCAATTAACCATCTGTTTCAATTATTTGAGCTTTCCAGCAGTTAAAGATTTATTGCTGGGAGATCTGGACACCTCACCTTCTGCACAGAGGAGAGCTTTAACTTTCTTCTGCCCCTTAAGCTTTCTTTTCCCCTGGGCAGGGAGAATTCCCACTCCAATCTGCTTTCAGCACCAATTGCAAGGCTTGCAAGTTTGATTGGAGTTGCAATTTCCTGCAGCTGTCTTCAACAGTATAACATCTTGTCCCATGCCTAGAGTTGCTAAAGGAATCTCGATAATTTTCTGGATGCAGCTGCCTCTGCAGCATCCTTAGAATTGCCAGGTGAGACCACATCAACAGTATATCTTACCCAGCACATTTTTGGGGTCTTTTTTTTCCTTAGTAAAGCCAGCAATACAGGAGCTGTAGAAAGGTGTAAATCTCAGGTAATACATGGTTTCATTGCACATTGCTGAATTCCTGTTATATCTCCTGATATCAGCTTTACTTAGCACATTCAGCTGTCTCTCTGAATATCATTCTTAGCACTGCAGTATTTACTTCAATACCTCTAAAAACCACTTGTGGACTTTGTGAAATATTTCAACAGGAGACAATCTCTCTTGCAAGACCTAATGCCTGAGATGGAAAGCATTGCTAGGCTGTTTCTCCTTGAATATGCTGCAGCACCAGGATCTTGATGAGTGATTATTGGAGATTCTAGAAGACCTGATGGAATAAATCTCTTTTCCCAGCATTGTGCAGTAGGTTATGAGCAGAGAGCTTTGACTGGCAGAAAAACCCAAATTCCCCAAGGATGCCCCATATTTCCCTCTGTACTGTGTCACCCAGCCCACAGCCCAGATACAGCTGTGGAGGGAGAGCAAAAGGGACAGCTTGGATTTTGCAGAGGAATGTGCAAATAGCCAAAGACATACATAGGGGAAGAAAATATTTATCCCACAAAAATCTTCTAATTTCTCAAAACATAAAGATCCCCTTGTGAAAGGCAGCAAAATGCAAATGATCGTGAGAGTTGCCAAGAGAAAGGTACAAAGAGAGAGTACTGTCATTAACTTCTGTCCATCTTCAAGAAGAGGTGAATTGTCTGCCATCCCATATGTCCTCCAGTCCCACTTTTAGTTTGATTTGTTCCTTGAAGGCAGATCTCTTTGCTCTTTTATTATCCCTTATAGAAATAGGACTTCGATCATGAAGTGGAATTAACAGTATTTTTTAAGATTTTTTTTGTTTGTTTGTTAAACAGTTTAAACAGATTTAACAGTTGTCTATGTAAACTGGAAAGGTAGAAGAGCCCAGTTCATAGATTCCACTAGAAAAGTCACTTTCCTGAAGAAAACTTTAATGTAGGATATCCATTCTCCCTTTCTTCCACCCCCTCCTCCAGTACAGTTCTGTTAAATATTGCAGCATAAAAACCTAAAGCCCACTGATGGGGGCTGAAGGAATTAAAAGCCATTAAATCATTACAGTAATGGGTGCAGTGAGTGTGTTCTCAGCAAAACGAATACGCTACAAGAGGCAGAAAAACAGAAAGATGATTGGATGAAACCAATTTAAAGTGAGAAACAAAAGATGCTGGAAATAACAAGCAGTCGGGGAATATGTGGCTCCAGGGAAAAAAGAGATTTTTCTCTCTAGACAACTGACTGTGCTCTTACAAAATTGTGTAAGTGTGCTGGTATCAACAGAGAGAGCAGATTAATTGTGAGCAGAATTGGGAACTACTGTGTAAATAAGGATAGCTGCACTGGAGTCATGAACTTAAGCAAGAACCTGTTGTTCAAGAACTGATTAGTTTCAGAAGTCATTACTTTGCTACTGGTAGAGTTCCCTGTAGTAGGATTAGATCAAGTCATTCAAATTCCTGGTGGGCATCTATCTACATCTGAAATCCTGCCACCTTCCCTGCTTGTCAGTACACCAGATAATCCATTAGAGATAACAGGGAAATCAGACTGCAGGAATCAAACTTCTCTTTGATATAGCTCTAAGCTAAAAACTGTCTCTACCAATGCATGAACTGTAGCTTTCACACAATGCTGGCTAACCTGGATAAAAAAAAGTTTCAGTCTCCAGACTTACTCCTCTACCACTATTCCCTGACAGAACATTTCTTTTTAATTTTAATCCATTTTCCTCACATCTAGCCAGGCTTTCTTTCTATCTAAATCCAATAGTGACAATAATTTCATAATCTATAATGCAGCTATACAATATTTATGCTGTGTGGCAATAGACAAGAATGATCACAGCTGTCTCAAGGACTTGACAGAGCATGTAACCACCTGGCAAAATCTTAAGGTGAGACAGGTCTTCTCAATAAAGTCTTCCACCTTCAGAAACAGCTCAGAAACACACACAACCTATTCCCTCAGCCCTCCCACAACTGCCAGTGGTGCTTTACTGCCTATTCTTGAAGGTGAAGGTGAGAAAACCAGAATTAATCTTGTTGGTGACACCAAAAGAAGTACCCCTGCTCTGTGCTTTTGATGCTTGTCTGCACAGGCTTTGGTGCTCACTGGATATCTGGTGAATTGGTTCTGCTCAACAATCAGAAAAGCACAACCAGCAAAAAGTAAAGCGCTTTTTGCCTGCTCTGAGAGTTGAACCAGTTCAGCAGGGGTCACACACAGGAACTGGCACAGGGAAAGGGAAAGAAACAGGAGGAGGAGGAAGAAGGAAGACCACCCCCTTCCACAGCAGCAAACCCTCACTTTAAAGCAGCTCATCATGCCTTTAGCATAGCAGTTCCTAGACTTGAAAGGGAGTCCCAAGTATTCCTAGTGACTCCAGAGGGAGAAGGGCTCATGCATCAGAGCAATAGTGTGATGTGAAGTCACAATGAGGTTTATATCTACTCAAGTCCTAAAAAATGCCCTTTTCATTTTCCCTCAATGAATTCTGTTTCTGAAAAGAGCAGATCCTCCAGGACCATGGGCACAATTCAGAAAATAATCTAGATACCAGCCTAACTAAATATCCTTCGCCCCCCCCCCCCATTGCTCACCTCAGATAAACAACCAGTTAACTGGTGCTGACTGTGTTAACTAATTAACTTTGGCTCATAAGAACTCATCTGATTACACCCTTCATTACAGCTGGAAGAAAATTGTTCTGCTTCTTTAATAATATATGGGTTAATGTATTCATACCCAAAATCAATACAATTTTTTTTTTCCCAGTGTTAGTCTTGAAGGGAGTAATGGTTATCTTTCTAATCTATTAAGAACCGTATAGTAATTATATTTTTTCATATCCCCTTTCTCTGGAGCCTTGTTAGGTTATAAATTAATCATTAATTGATTTTAAAATGTAAGGGTTTGGAGTTTCAATTTTAAAGAAATTTGAATTCTAATGCTTCAGAGCCTGCCTCAAGCAGAGAGGAACTTCTATACTCATTTTAAAAATAATCTCATTGTCCATTTTACTGTTTTTCAGAATGTGTGCAAATTTTATAATAGACTGTGAGTCACTGGAATAGTCAGCAAAAGCTTGTCCATGTTTTAAACTCTGACTGTTAGAAGAAGTATCCCAATTTTTCTCTCTGCCCATTAGCTGTGAAATTCTCTTGTGCACGGGCCCAGTGGGAGTGTCCCACATCTCTCCTACAAGGCAAGAGAAAGAGGGAGGAAACTGTGCAGGAATAGAGGCACACACAGGCACAAGCCTCCACTTCTCACACGAGCCTGGCAGCCAGGCCTGCACAATGACAGCTCCAGCACGGTGATAATCCCATCAGCAGGGATTGCAGGAGACATTTAAATATTGATAAGAGAAATACCCCAGCTTCCTTTTGCTACTTAAGTCAGCAGATACCAAACACCTTGCTAGGCAAGTGATTACCAATAAGTAACATGTAATTCCACTCTTTAAAATCCCTGCAGTGCACATTATGTAACAAGGATGGATTTTTAATTGTTTTTCTTTTTTGCTTTTCTTTTCCTTTTTTATTCAATTTCCCTACTTTCCCTTTTCCTCACACTTTCCAAATGCTGAAGCAATTTTCTTGGACACAAAAACTTCATCTCCTTTCCTTTGTAGTAAGTTCCTAAGCTCTAATGTTTTCCCACACACAGACACGTATGGTAAAAAAAAAAAATATTTAAAAAATGTAGTCTTCTATTGTCTAGCAGGAGAACAGATGTACCTTGCTGTGGAGGGAGACCTTTAACCATGTCTATAAATATCTGGTATTTTTGAGTCTTAGCTCATTTTACTGGCTAATGACCCGGCTGGTGAGGACACAAGGGGAGGCATCTATGCCTGATTTAACTAATGCTTTAGGAACCTATATTTTTCCTATACAGCCAAAAAACATAGACCTCATTCCAGGCATTTTGAAGCCCACAGAGCAGTGGTATTAATACTGGAAGTGGTTTATGGCTCAACTACTAAAATTCAGCAAAAATAAAAGTATATTCACCTTATGCAGGTTATTTTTAAAATGAGTGGACTTAAAGCTTTATATTCCCATTACCTCGTGAGCCTAAGGATTTTGTGACTTAAGGAGACTTTTCATCTGCCTAAGCCAAGAGGCACATAAGTTTCTGCTGAGGAAAAAAGAACTAAGTGACTCTTGCTTCAGTTGCTAGGTATGGCATGATGTAGAGAGAAGCAGTGCATAACTGATGGGAAAAGGTGAGATGTTCCCTTGTACCATACGAGGAGCAACAGCTAAGCTGTGCTCTATGAGCAGGAATTAAAAGCAGCCTCTTGCTTAGTCAATTGCTTATCCAAATGGGGAGAGCAAGGTGTCAGGAGAATTCATTACTTCTTGGCTTGGTTGATCAGTCTCCTAAGTACTCAAACCTAACAGCCATTGAATAATCAGCAACTTCCATTGCTGGGCACATGAGTAGAATTCTGCATGTGACACATAAAGGATGATAATAACCAGGTTAAGCCATAAGTGAAGATAATCATTTGATGCACAGCCCAGGGTATGGATAAGCAAGGATGGCAACACTTCAGTTTCACCAATTGGGTATCCTGAAACAATGCCAAAGACTGGTTTATTCACCTTGAGAAGGTACATTGAATGCTCTCCATAACCTCTGAGCTCTGGGGTTATGGTATAATATCAGAATGCTCCTGAAACATGGCAGTGACCTGCTGCTGGTATCACTGTTCCTGTTCACAGAATAACAGAACATTTCAATAAAGAGTCAATGCACCAGTCCAGCCCAGCATGAAAGCTCTTATAGCAGATCTCGCTGGAGCCTCCACCAGGCCCTGCTGGAGCTCTCCCCATGGCATTGGGGCTGTGCAGTCTGGCTAGTGATAAACAGCAGAAAAAAATGAAGGCAAAAAAGTTTTGTGTGTGTGAGACAACCCCTTCCATACTTTATTCTGCAAGAGAGGTTGGTATGGTCCTGGGAGGCAAGTTGAGGGAGGTTAAAGCATTAAAAAAAAAAAAAAAGAAAGCCAGTTTGCAAATTAAAATGCAGGTCCCCTTCCCACTCACCTCTTTGCCTATCCTCACTTAAAATAAAAATCCTTATTTTTACTTATTTAAGAAATATTGTAATGCATGCTCTGAGGAAAAGAAAAATCTGTGCTCATGCATATATCTCTGCTTGCTCCAGTCATCCTGAATATGCATCACTGCCTGCTACTTATGGCAGTGTTCCAGCTCCTCTCCTCTCCTCTCCTCTCCTCTCCTCTCCTCTCCTCTCCTCTCCTCTCCTCTCCTCTCCTCTCCTCTCCTCTCCTCTCCTCTCCTCTCCTCTCCTCTCCTCTCCTCTCCTCTCCTCTCCTCTCCTCTCTCCTCTCCTCTCTCCTCTCCTCTCCTCTCCTTTTTGTCACTTTTATGTTTCAGCAGGGATAAGCAGAGAACTCTTCAAACTGACACTCTCTTGATTTCCTCTTTCAGCCCAGTTTCTATCAGTGTATTCCATCCAGGTTTGGACAGCTGCAGGCAAGGAAAGGCACTGGTTTCTGTGCATGAGCAGAAGGAGCTATCCCGTGGGAGATGGTCTCTCCCTGTTGCAAAGTCAGGGACCCCATTGAGCTGAAGGAAGGGCAGAAACACAGGAACAGCACAGCAGAGTCCAGGAATCAGACTTGGGAACAAGGCATTTGATTAATTGCATCACAAACCATTGTTGAGCTTTATCACTAATTGGGAGCAAGGCCCTGGATAGGAAACGAGCTCTTGGACTTTGAAAAGCCCAAGCAGCTATGGATGCTGCACCAGCCGAGTGTAACCAGCCAGCTTGCTGTCTGAAGTTGTCTGAAGCAAAACCTCTGGGAGACCTGCATGTTAAAGAAGAGGAAATTCTTTTGAAAAGCCAGAAACATATCTGCTCACTTTGGAGACAAGATGAATTTGTTAAAGGAATATGACTCTACTTGTGTCCATATGCACTGGCAGGTTTAGACTCCCAGGGCTGGTCCATCAGAAATTTGTGGCTGATGTTAAATGGCCATCAGCACCATCTCTGACATGGCACAGTGCTGGCCTGTCCTAGGATGCACCACTGCATAATCAAGGAAAGAGGCAAGGGACCTTACAATTACCTTGGAAAACCAGGATCCTGCTGACTAAGTCAGCATGGAAGCACTCCAGACCTCATGCCACGCTGGAAAAACAACAGTTTTTAGGTTGAGACTCCATTCTATCCTCTCAGGGGCTGTGTCTCAACACACACACACACACACACACACACACACACATGGTGTTTCTGAGCAGATCAGGTCCTTGGGAGATGCAGCCCAGAGATGCTGCCCTGGCACCCCTGCAGCAGCACTGGCTTCCTCCTGTCCCCGTTTGTGGGCTCTCTGGAGTCTCTCTGCTGAGCTGTCCCCAAGCAGATCTAATGCCAGCTCCAGTGGGGGCCCAAATCCCATTTACTGGGGATGCCTGGCCCATGAGGCAGAGTTAACACATTCTCTGGTTGGGAAATGTTGTGTTCAGGGCCATGCATAAACACTTTACTGCTGGCCATTAAATTTTATTGCTCTCTCTAATATGCTTTGAGATAACTAAACTGATGCCTGAAAGAGGCGTTTAAACTGTTTTAACAGTATCTACTTCACATAATCAGCTTTATGGCAGTGTCTTATGGTTTTACCCATTTAAAATGTGTTTGTTGTTGTTTTTTAATCAAGGGATTTGCACTATGACCTTTGAGCACCAGCAGCCCCTGCTAGAAAACAGCTGGCAATGCAGTGTACAATGCAATCTATGGAGATTAAATTCATTTCATTCCCTCTTAAGGCAGATGACGGGGAGGTTGGTCGATCCACTGGGATTTTGGTGGATTGAATTCTTTTTTCTTTTAAAAGGAGAGCTGAGACTATATGAGCTAAAAAATAATAGACATATTTTTGGTCCATGGATTTGTCCCCACCCTGAATTACTCAGCTGGCCTGGATACGAGAAGACACATCAGTACTTTTTCAGGCTAAGGTCTAGGACCAAATATGAGTTTTCAGCCCTGGAAATACTGAGCTATATCTAGACACCTGTGTGCAAAACACTTGAAAGATAAACTAAAAATTTTATCTCTTTCTGGCTTAGCAAGGAGATAGACTCAATTTTTGGTTTAGGTACCTAAAATGAGACTTTGTCTTTAGTCAGAAAATAGGTGCTTGATATCTCTCTTTGTTTGTAATAGCAGACAGAAACTCTCACCATTTGAGAGGTGTAGGTCACTCCAGTGTGTAGGTCAGCCCCAGGGCCAGACCTAGCCTGGCAGATCTATTCTGATGGACAGCTTGGTGGGGCACTTCATCTGAGTGAGCACACAGCAACAGCCTCACCAAAAGCTGTTGCATTTCATGATAAATACAATCCTGTAATTACCATTATCTTCATCCCAGCTGCGGGTGAGGGCACTGAGCCACCTTCCATCACTCAGCTGGCTCAGCTGCCCCAGCTGCCCACTGAGCCCAGCAGAAAAACGTATGTCAGAGGCATCTGCTGTACAGAGAGTGAGGCAACAGACCAGAGTGACAATTTCGGTACCTAAACACTTATCTCTGCACACACCTTCCAGTTAATTAAGC
Source organism: Coloeus monedula (assembly GCF_965178545.1). NCBI lineage: Eukaryota > Metazoa > Chordata > Aves > Passeriformes > Corvidae > Coloeus > Coloeus monedula. The sequence goes on along the minus strand of NC_138788.1, from coordinate 27,563,853 downwards.
TACCCTGATTTGTACATCACTGGGCTGTCTTCAAAACAAATTAGGCAATGCTTTCTCTCTAGCCTGATGCAGGGTGCCATCATCAGTGAAGGCATAGCAACAGGCTGCATTAAAAAATTCCTTGTATCTCCAGAGCTTCAGGACAGTTTCTGCTGCTTATGTTCGTGCCTGAAGCTTCCTTGCATGCTCCACCTGACAGCAACATGGCATGACCAATATGAAAGCATTTGCTCCTGTCTCTCTTCAAAAAGCCCTTTTGCCATGATGAGAAGCACCCTGATGTTTAGTTTTACAATAGAGCTCAGAGCTGCCTGGAGAGATTTCTGTCGAGTCTTCAAGGCAAACTAAACCTGACCCTCCAGAGGCAGCCTGACCTCTGACCTTACCCTCAAAGCACAGGGCAGACCTGAGCTGCCAGCTGATGTGGGGAAACTCGGCCGGGCTTTTCCTGGGGTGCATATTTTGCAGGTGGTTTTCACCCTTTGGAAGATTTCTACAGAACCCATGAAACCTCAGGAAATAAAATAATGGCCATATATATTCTTTTCCTTCCCCTTATTAGTTTGCCAAAGAACATAAATTAACGAACTTTAATGGAAAACCTCATCAGTGAAAATCTGCTGCTCCTCACACACAGAAGAAAGGTTTCCTGCTTGCCAAGATGAGAAACATGTTTGGGATTATAGGGATGCCTGCAAACCAGAGACTGTGGTGGCTGCACTGTGGGGGTTGTAATTGTGAGTGGCCTTTCCATTTTGGGGGTCAGTGTGCTAAATTAAAAACCCACAAGAAAGCATTTAATTTAGGTTAATGGGATGTCAAATATTAAATGGATTAAGGCAAATTATATATTTTTTTTTAATTTTAAAGAGGAATTAGCCTCACTAATCTCCCAGGTCAGACTCTTAGAAGGTGTAAATCAGTGTTATACACCAAAGCTCAAGGGAGCCTGTACAGTTTTTCACTAGATGAAGGAGTCTGTGCTATTGTACTTTTTAATATACACATCTATGAACCATGTATTTGGATTAAGTTTGTTCTGTCTCCTCCCCCCACCCTCCCCCCCATTTTGAGGTTTAAAAATGAAATTATATGGTTCCTTACTTACCCACTTCCTTTCCATCCCATTAACTTCATCCTCCTTCTTTTCAGGTCCTACAAATGGGATGGAAAACTTCCTTTATGCATAGGGAATTTGGGGAATGATACCATGATATCTGGGGGAAGGGATGCTGGGAGAGTATTATTTGCAATCACAACTTTCAGGGCTATGCTTTAATATAAAATGAGGAGGAAAATTTCTTTCAGCAGAGCTGTTTGAGAGTTCACATTTGAAATATTTGGTGGATGGTTAGTTTCCACAGCATGAAAAATATGCAATGGGAAAATGTTCCTACTGCTTAAAATCAAAATCATATTTTTTTCATCGCAGAAATACTTTGTTCCATCTCAGAAAGCAAAAAGCACTGCCCTTATGCTCAGAGGAGGCACATTTTAAATTTTAAATTTTGGGGAAGGGAAAGTCTTCACTGCAATAAAGAGAGTAAATGTTTAAAATGATCTTTAAATCACTGCCCCTTCACACCACACCACCAGGCAGGCTTGTTAGCTCAATGCTGCAGAGTTTCAAAGCCTGATATTTTGCATCCAAGACACAGTAATATGGTAACTATTGTCTTGCTTTGGGCTGAATAAATTTTATTGAAAGAATATGATGTCTTTAGGGTCTTTTTGCTGAAGGTATTTCCACATCCCAAAAAATTACCATCACACACAGACATTGATTCTCCTCATGGGTAGCCTCGACAGAGAGGGCAAGGGCTGAATGGGCCAAGATGACTGAAAAAGCCTGAACGTTAAAGGTGGTAGGAACACTTCATTGTAATGAAGGTCCTTACAGGTAAATTCCAGTGCTAAAAGATTGAGGTTGTTTTAGCCTGTTGTCCTTTAACTTCTTTGTGATTTGTTCCTCAAAGCCAAGTTCACTGGTCATATTGACAATTCTATAGACTACTGCAAAAAGAAAAAGGCTTCTTACAAGCCATTATACTGGGTTCATGTCACTAACGATTATTCGAATCCCTATCTCTCTACTTTTGGCCACTGTTGCAGCATAAGATTTCTTGCTCAGTCTGTCAGATCAGCATTGTATTGTAATGTAAAGAGCAGAAAAGGCACATTTTTCCAGTTTTATTTAATTGGCCATCATTTGCATTTACAAGACAAATGGTTTCCGGCATTAAAGGTGATCTGCCATATCAATTCCTGACTCGTGCTGTGGGTGCAAAGTAAAGAAACAAAGCTGGTATTTCTCTCAGTACCAAACTAAACAGTGAAAAGCAGTGGTGAAACTTTCTTTTTCCATGCTCTTTTCTTATCATTGGCTTTCACCACCTGGTTCAGCTTGTCTGGTCTCTCTAGTCTGAGTGTACACCTCGGCTATAATTGTCCAGCCTTCCCTCCTCCACACACCCATAGAGGAGTGGAATTTTACAGTTCATCAATACTAAAAACAACTTGAAAGTCTAATCTTAGGTTTAAGACTGTCTGTTAATAAATTATAATGGTTGTCTTTTAACATGAATCTTTTTTGCCTAACTCCCAATCAGTTCTGAAAATGTCTTCTAACCAGAGCTTGCCATGAGATAAATTGTAAATGTGTGCCAGAATCAGACTGAGAATCAGTCTTTAATACTAATTATCATTCTGCAGAGAGTAAAACATTACATACAGCCTGGCTGCCTTAGAATATGCAAAGTCCCATCTGCAAGGAATGATGTTAATTTATACTAAACCCACCTGAACACATGGCTTATGTTGCCTTCCATTTTTATTCTTAAAAAAAAAAAAAAGAATCTATAAACCACCAAAAATTAAAGTCAACTTTAAAACCTGGTTTGCTCCTCCTGAAAATACACAATACTTTCTTACTGAATTGGCATATAATGAGATCCACAGAGCAGATCTGAGCAATCCTATCCATAAGGTTTGACATGGTTTGGACTGTCCTTCCTAACAGAATAACAGAATATTGCCAAGCAAGGACTTTATTAAAAAATTAAAACATTTTCTAAAGTTTTCATTACTTATTTTCATCTAAGTTCATTATATATTTTTATTGCATACATAAATACAAAACCAAAAAAAAAAAAAAAAAGGGTTCTTTTAAAGTAAAATGTTCAAAATTTGGGAAGTAAGAAGAATCATTTTGCCTGCAATGCTATCAACCAATTGGCCTCATTTCTACTGTGCTTTTTTAATCCACTGAAAGATCTAGTCCATTGCCTTAAAAAACATCCAAAGAATTTTCATTTTGAAGATTTTCCTGTTTTTCAGAAAGGTTCCTCTGCTCGGTAGGAAGAAGAAACCAGGTTCAGGAAGTCTCCCAATACGAAACAGGATGGTAGGGAGACTGTCTGGGGGAAGCTGAAAAATCACTTGTCTCATTCTTACTGTTCCCTAGGCACCTGCTGATGGCTACAGCTGGAGGGAAAACTCTGACAGCTCTTGATCTGAACAGGTACAGATATTCCTATGCTTTCATCATACAATAAATAGAGCTCACAGTTCTTGGCAGAAATAAAGAAGTGATGTTATTTGAGTGATTTCAAGCCACCCCCCAGCCGAGAGCCTCCCAGCTGTGTTGGCAGTGCACTATCTGCCCTCTCAGACAGGCTGGCTGGCACAGTCAAGGGGCTTTCATGTGCCTTGAGGCTTCTGGGGTAAAAGTGCCTTGTGTCCCACCCTCTCTAATAACCATATTGGAAAAGGCTTGAGGCCCTCTAATGCTTTTGGATCCACATGCAACTAAGGAAAACTTCCCCTCAACTGTAAATTGATTATCCTCCTGGTTAAAAATTCCTCTAATGCTTCTAATTCCTTCTGCTAGTCATCACTGCTCACAACCATTTTTAGCTTAATTTTTGGACTTCTTGTTGTTCTTTAAAGAATTTACCATATTCTATGGCCCAGAGCAGAGTTTAGGATAACTCACATGCCATAATGAACCTGTGAAGAGTGAGTTTGCATCTCTGTGCTACAGTGAACAGACACTGTCTAAAGCTGTATTTTTTTAACACAAAGCAATAGATAATTCAGTTCTAATTCAGTTCCCAGAACCATCACTGGGAAAATAGGTTTTAGCTTTTAAAACTATCTCCTTTATGTTTTGTTACCTTTTCGGTTGAAATCTGAATGACAGAGGTGAAGAGATAGAGAATTTTAGTATCTTTAAAATTAATCTATTAGAAAAAACATTTTTCCCGTGGTCTCACTTGACCTCTCATGTTATTATCTATTACACTTTCCCCAGCTTTTCTTGTCTCAAGCCTCCAGACCCACAGAAGAGAACAGGGAATGGCACAACTTCAGCTATTTATAATAATAATCCATTCCCAGGCTCCAGTGCAGCAGTTTTAATCATAAGCTATTGTCAGGCATCAAGATCAAAAAGATTTGAGATTTGATTTGTTTGGGTTATAAAGAAGCTCTGAATGCCAAAGTGGTGTCGCTTAAACTGCAAAGCACAGCTCCTGTGTGAAGTAGAATGAACTGGTATTGCCCCCTCTGATCCGATTTGTAGCCATCACAGCTCTTTAAAGTTATTTGATTTGACATCAATTAGGCAGTTTTTCACAAGGGGAAAGTCTCTTTCTGCATTTAGTCCAATATCAGTGTCATTTTCCTCCTAAAATGTGACAAGGAGCAGACTGCTTCAGTGTGCTTTGCAACAGACACGAAGAATAGGATAAGGAGGAGGAGAAAGGCTTCACAAAAAGAAAAAAAAAAAAGAGTGGGAGGACAGAGAAAACATTTCAACCTCGTCTTCCCATTTTTGAAGACGTGTACAGAGAGGAACAGACAGAGAGGGAGAGGGAAAGACATAGGAGACCCCCTGCTCAGTAGGAGTATTTTGTCCGTACACTGGCAAGTACTGCAGCCACTGTAAGGACACAGAGCACTTCAGACCTGTGCATCCTTGGAAGACAGCAAATCTGGTAACAAGAGAAAAGCATTTGTACAACCTGAATCCCAGCTTTGTTTCATTTTTCAGTATTCTGCTTGGGACTTGGCACAGTGCTCAAGGATATACAGAGCTAATGTAGCAAACTGCTTGTAAATGTGTTACATGTACAATATTCTGAAACAACATGCCAAAGAAAAACATTCCCAAGAGAGAAGAGACAAGATGATTGGAAATTTCTGAAAAACTGAAGCTGTTCTAAGAAGCAGGAGTCAAAGAAGATGACCTGTTTTGCTGAGTGTCATGATGTACCACAACTGTTGTATTCCCACTTTTTAACTGGATGCAGCAACAAGATGGACACTGTGTATAGTGATGGAGGGAGAGTAAAAAAGTGTTCCTCTGTACATGGAGGGGCTGAGGAACTTTGATGGGTTAAACAGGAGCTTGCAAATTTACGAGCTGAGACAACTGCAAGTCCATATTAGGCGATGCAAACAGGAGAACCTGAAGTGAGTGGCAAAAAATGGGCAAAACAAAAGTGTAAATGAACACTTTGTGAAAGCTGGTATATTCAGATAAAGGTTATACAGGTTAACAAAGTGGCTTTTTATTTCTCCCAAAAATTTTCCCAGAGATACAGGGAAAAGCTGCCTCTGGAACATCTATCATCATGATTTTTATCTTCATGCCCACACAGCTGCAGTATTTCTGAACTGTGCACGCAAGTCCAGAGGGTAACAGTGCTCCACAATTTAGATCCCTCCTCAGGGTACTGAATGATCTAGTTATTGAGTGTTTCCTTGCCTCTTTGCCAATAGTTTGTAATGCAAAATACTGGTAAAAGATGAAGAAATACTCTTATACACACTGAACTCTAGGTAAACCCTTCTTTGCAATCTCATAAGGAAATAGACAGATTTGTCACTGTGTGAGAGTTTTTATTAGAAATGTCACCCATAAGCCAGGACACCGCAGTGGGCCAAGAGGGCTCTGTTGCTGATTTTTGGGGAAAGAAAAGTGAGAATATCAGTCAGCAGCAAAGGCATTTTCTCAAGCCAGGGTGATGTCAACCTTCAAATGAACTGTACTTCTGAATTTTTAAAGCATATCCTATTAAACCCACCTTGCTATTTGTGGCAGTTCAAAAATGTCCAGATTACCGAAATATTTCTTGCCTTTTGGGAATGAACATTTTGATGCTGCCAACCACCATTCAAGATTCAGATCTCGCCTATAAATTCATAGAACACAGTGTAACAATTGTCTGTCAGGAGAAGGCAATGGCCAGGTTCTGAGTGGTGCAGAAGTTTTTGGACAAGGATTCCACTCTACATTTTTGGTCACAGCTCTAAGTGACACATAGAGTCATAAGAGTAGTCTCCATTTTATCAGCCACAAATGAGTTGCAACACAGAATGAGATTCCCATAACTGTGATTCAACAGAAGGACAGAAATACTTGTTAATTTGTCCGGTGCTTTGTCCAGCTTCCCAGCCATGCTGATTGGGACTGTAGCAACAAGGCTGCTTGTTGGTGATAAAACCACAGTGACACAGAAAGTTTGCTTGAAAATAAGCCTAGATCTTTTGGGGGAATTGGCCCACCCCACATACAGGCCAGCCTCCTCCTCAGTCAATCAACATGTTAATACTGCGTGCAAGGCGATTTGTCAGGAGCCATGTGTCAAATGATAGACAAGTGAAAAATAGCCAAGGTAAGGTCTGTTTCCAAAATCACTTCCTTGGCATGACAGGGGGGACCTTGAGATGGCAACTGAAGGCTGTAGTAATAGAGGGAAAAGTTTTGTTTGATTTTCCACTTGCTTATAACTCTCTCACAGGAACTCCTCAGACTTGCTTGTTGCAGCAGGATATGAAAGGTGTGCAGAAATGTCCCCCTGTGCTCTGTCCCTCAGCTCTTGCTCATCTCTGAAAACTGCTTTTGCCAGAGCTACCACTTCTGTGCCATGAACCCGGGTCAAGGATGTTTTCCAGTCAAGCAGTTTGGTTCTGAAAAGTCTCGGTGCTGAGGACTTGCTAGAATCACCCTTCTTTCTAGGTTTTGCTTGGGAACCTGCAGCAGATGCCTTTTAGTTTCTGAAACTCAATTGAAGTGGGGCATGTTTGTTTTGGAGAAGAGGCAATAGAGTTGTTAATTTGGGCTTGTAATTATTCACAATTAGCACATTATTACTTCTTTTTTTTTCCCCTGCTCCTACTTATTTAGTTATCAGATCCAATTACAAACCCAAATTACCAACCCTAATTTTTACTAACAGTTATTCAGACATGAATAGCAATGAAACTGAAGCAGCAGCAGGGTGAGGGAAGGCTGGATAACCTAGCAGGAGTTAAATCAATACTTGATAAATTCTTTATTTAATAGTCCATACTAAGCCTTATCCTGCATTGACAAACCCACAGCATTAGCAGTAGATTAAAACCAGTGGAGTCCAAAGGAATCTGCAATCTCAGCTCTGACTGAAGGCCATCAGAAGATAGTGCTTAAATCAGTGACAATTGCAAGTCCCCTCTTCCAGCTCCACCTCCTCCTAGTGCTTAAATCTCAATTTGGGTAAAATACCAGTTCAGCTGCGTTGATGTGACCGTCTGGTAAATCACGTTGTTCTCTGATCACTCACTCAAGGAACTAGATTAAAAATAAACCTTATTAAAAGGGGTAAGGGAAGGAAAGGGTTTTTTAAACCAGCTCAATTCCATGATCTAGATAGCCCCTTAAAGACCGTGGTGAAGAGAGCCATGCAGGATAAAAAAATGCATAGCCAAAGTTGGGAAAGAGGTGGCAAGATAATGGGTTCTTAGAGGAGGAGCCCAGCTGAAATAAGAACAACTGCCAAAAGAAATGCTTTTGTAACTACAGCCTGTGGAGGGGGCAGACCTAAAGACAAGAGGTGTTAAGGTTCTCACCTCATAAAACACAGACCTGGCAGAAACAATTGATTTTTCTTTTGTGCATTTACACCCTGACCAAACAAAGCAAAAAATCAATCAGTTTAGATTGATAAAAGGGTTTCTATGTCTCCAACTGGAATCACTTCACTAAAGAATAACTATTAGTTTATAAAAAAGAGGTTTGATTTCTGGGATTATTGTAAAGATTAATTAACAAAAATCCTATCATTTGTGTTTCCAAAAGAAGAAATGAAACCTCTGCAAAAGCTTTGACTGAGCACAGCAGGGCTTTCTTATTTTCACTTTTCGCTTTTTTGATGGAAATGATTCACCCAAAACACCCTGAATTTCTGAATTCATTCAGTCAATAGCAGCTCATCTGCAAAGGTTCCTCCCAGCTCAAGATATAACATAATAAAGGACTGTGAATAAGTCACCTTAACTGAGAAATAAAATACAGGATATAAAATGCAACAAATCACTCCATCAAAACTGTGTACAAAGGAGGAAAAACTAGGAAATGGTAGATGTCCTAGATGATGAAATGCTTATCCCTGATTAATCCAGGGGTAAGTTTGTCATTCCTGGGATACAACTAGAACAGCTAAAGCCTGCATCTTGTGTTTGCAGGCTTTGCATTTTTTGTTTATAATGAAGACAGCTTGTCTTGCAATGCAAGTTTACCCACTTCCATACCCACACCCTGAGCCACTGCTTAAGCTTATGTAGGAGTCCAGGGAGGCCATCAGTACTCAAATCCAGATCTCTTGAGTCTTGTTTCCATGTGTGAATACTGCAAGACTATCCTTCTTTGCAGGTAACATGGTTATTTTAATAGGCTTCTAAAAATGGAGAACAGCAAGAAAATTCAGGCAGAAATCATAAACCTCATTGGTATGACAGCAGTAGCATTAGCATGATACAGCTTTACGAGGCAAAAATACTGTCCCATCATCAGGATGAATTTCTGAGAGTTGGGCTTCATTTTTCCCACTCAGGAACCATTTAGCAGTATCCAAGCATAAAAAGAAGACATTCTAACACCTATAACACCTAACATTTTTTTTCTTTATTTCTTGTTTTGTTTGGACTAATATATTGATACCTCTCAATAAATTCTAGTTTACTCCATTTTTAAGTTGGAGTTTTTCTTAGTGCTCGACAATGCACCTGGTTTGCCATATCCATCAAAAGGCAGAGCTGCTAAACAAACAAATTCAAGTTTGACTTCTTCATTAAACTCCCTCTGTTTTCATATCATCCTTTACCAAATGCTGTTCCCAGGGGCTGGGAATCCCTTGTGCTATCTTTTTCTTTTTTTTTTTTTTTTTCTGACTGTGCTATCAGAAGGCTTTTCCTAGATTGCCTGTGTGATAATTTTAGCACACATCAGCTCATTTGAGAGTCTTCGTCCCAATCCAGGGTCTACAAGGGTTTTTCCTCTAATTCAAACCCAGCCTTGACAAAGGAAAAAAAGACAGCGTAGCCCCAGTTTCCTGAGAAACAAACTGAGACAGAGGAGAGCTCTGTGTGGGGTATTTTTGTGGACACAGTGGTAAGAAGGGACTGGACACCAGGAGACCTCATTGTCCCCCTGTTTCCACACCCCCAACTTGAGCTCTTTAAGCCTTTCTCTTCCCACTAAAATGAGGACAGCCTTTCCCAGGATGCAGCTGACATGAGAAGAGCTGTGACCCCAGCAGCTGGTTAAGGGTGCAAATAGAAATATTTGGGATGTGTCTGATGTGACTCCTGTTCAGTGGGTTTTGGCTCATGAAAAAACACATTCACTTCAGCCTCCTCCCCTCCTTACCCAATCTTATTTGAGCAGCAATCGCAGTCTAATGAGAAAAAGACTTATTAGATGTTGTTTCTTACATGTAACCCGTGTCCAGGAAATAATATTGAAGATTGTGAGATACTGATGTGTTTTGTCAATATTTGCATTTTATAATTGTTTCTCCAAAGAACTGAGCAGGCAGGACTTCCCTGATGGGGCTGGGGTCACCTACCCTGTGACTTGGGAGAAAAGACAGAATATTAATAAGGTTCGTCTTGGTTCCCTCAGCAGATCATTTACTCTCTCCCTGTTCATTACTCATTTATAAATAAAATCTCAGAATGAGTGATTGGAAGGAGCTTGAGGCCAGGGAGAAAGGTAGGGGAAGTTTGCACATCAGACTGGGAGCAAAACTGCTCTCTGAAAACCTGTGTCTGTTTGCAAATGCAATAGACCTGTCCCTCAAAGCGAGAGGACTCCAGCTTTATATCATTATAATCAAAAGTAGACTCCAGACCATAATGCTTTGAAATTCAGACTGAGCTGTGCAGTCTGCAGGAGCTGAGGGACTGGAGGAACAGAGCTGAAAAATGCACTTTTCTACCCTAGATCAGCTCCTGATGTTAATGGGGATCATGGAGATGCAATATCTGATCTCCTTAATGGGACTAGTACAGCTCTGTCTTACTTTACAGGACAAAGATAAAAAGCATAGAGACACTGGAGGACACAGAGAAATGCCTGGGAACTGTATTTCAGTAGAAAGCAATTCAGGTAGCATCTTAAAAAGCTACCGCTCAACTGTTGGCCAGATTGCTAATCCATCACAGACAAAAAAAATACACCAGATTCACCTAAAATGGATTCCTGACAACTTTCCTCAGCAATGGGCTAGAAACACGTGTATGTCCCACTGCTCAGCTGAGCACTCCTTACTTGCTGTAGGGTAGAATTTGGAGACAGGTGCTACTTGAACCTTCAGGTATGAGAGAAGATTTTTCACCCCTCAGGAGCTTTGCTGGCCTCTCTTAAGCAAGAGTTTTGTTTAGTCCACGTGGAAGAAACGTGTTAGAGAGGTCAGAACTGGTCCGAGTGCAATGCCTAAGGTCTCTGTCTGTAAGTGCATTTTAATGAGATGGTGTGTTCTCCTGCTACACCAATGTGTAGTCCTGCTTTTGGCAGCAGCACAAAGCATCTCAAGGAACAGGAGTTTGGAAGGATCACCATAACTCAAGTGAAGAATATTGCCCTTAGAAAGTGATATCACAGACAAAACTCTCACAGCTAGGAAAAAAAGGGCAAAGATATTTTACCCGTACACTGTAGCTGAGGAAACTGAAGTGCAAACAGATGAAGTGGGTGGCTTCAGATACTCAAAAAGACCAAAAGTGTTTTCAGGTGCCAGCACTGCAAGGGATTAATTAACATCCACCTCATGAAATCCCCAGAGTTATAAGTGTGGGGTCACAGACAATCGACCCTCTGTCAAACCTCTGCCTGTGCCTCTGTCTATCCATCTGTCTGTCCATCTATCCGTCCATATATCCACTTTTCTAAAACTACCTGAAGTTTGCTTCTAAAATTACTTTTAAATGTACATACTTACAAAGACTCCTTTATGAATGTGGTCATCCCAAAGCCATTGCAGCCAAGATAAGAAGCTGTGAATGCCAGTCACATCAAAACAGTGTTGATTTGACCCCACAGGAACTTGTTCTGTGCATGTAAGCGTGATCTCTAACAGAGGGAACGGGAAGGAAGGGCCCTGAGTTCAAGGATTCACACTGCTCAGTGGGAACAATTCCCACACCTGAAACTGACCCATATGGTGGACTATTAAATGCTGTGAAGAGCAGGTTTGGGGATGATGCCGGTTAAATACACCACCTGGATGCATGAATGAAAGGACATAAGGGATTTGCTTGTAGAGACAGTGCTATACAAATAGGAAAAAGGGCCAGGAGTAATTCAGTAGCTTATGGCATTCTTTGCCTCTGGGATGTGGATTTAAATTGATTTCTCCAAGATACTCTTAAAATTCAGACATGGCTGGAAGTCACAAACACTTTAGTCTGTTTGCATGGGGTTTTAATTCTGGGGAGCTGTGCACTGTAAGCATTAGAGAAGCCAGGCCTGGCCACCTCCTGAAGCTGCTCAGTGAAAGCCACACACACCAGCTGTGCTCACCCTCTCCATCAACATGGGTTTAAATAATTCCACATTAAAAACCCATCTAAGCTCTGCTTTGCTCTCTGACTCATTATGCTGTGAACCCTTTGCTCCCATACAGCATTAAGCATGTGAACCTCTTGGCTAAAAGCAAAGACCACCAGTTTTTCTGCATAACGAAAAGATGATCCTGCAAGCAGTTCTGCCTTTGTCAATGGCTGTCTGATACTTAGGTCACAGAATCATCCTGAACACCGTGTCCCACTTGGCAAGCAAAGCATGACCATTTCTGTCCCCAAATACCTCCTTCCAAGGAGCTTTAAAGTTGTCTACCTGTCTTATTTATGTAGACACAGTGATTTGGTGGTGAGATAGATATGAATAGATGTCACATTTTGCAACTTCTCTGTTGTTAAAAATCCCCCCTCCATTTTAAAGTGTACTAGATGGGGGATGGAAGACAACAGCTCTTACTGAGTAACTTACACCAGTACTAAGGAAAATTCAAGGTCAAAGCTCTTAAAAAGACTGTACTATTTTTGGAGCAAGACAGATCACTTATTACTACAATGATTATTATTAGTTTTGCAATGACGCCTTAGAGTTCATGAGCTTCTTCTGTCTTCCTGGATAATTCATTTCTTTGCTTACTCATTTCACTCTGAAAGAGAATCAGGGGTGTCACAGCAGAAATCTTGGTAAGGGGGCCATATCAAAGCTGTACCATTAAGTTTCGACCCATCAGCTGAGCATCTTCAACATTAGATTTTAGAAGATCCCCTAGGTAGAATATAAGAGCAGGGCAAGCAAGCAGCAGTACTTCCTTGACACAGTCTCCCAGACTGCACTAAGCCACTGCTTCTTAAGGCAAAAATGGCCTTTCTGGAGTTCACAGTTCTGATGGAGTTCACGTCCATGATGCTGTTTGATTCTATGGGAGTCCCTAGCATTCACACTACATTCCTGTTTCCACTTTTGCTCTGACAGAAAGATTGCATACTTGCACCATTTCAGCTGCAGAGCCTTCAGATCCAATGCAGCTTTTTCTTCATATGTGTAGAAAGAAGCTAGGAAATTTCACTGGAAAACAACAAAGAAGTTTGCTTTCCTCTAGCCAGGACAGTCTTCTAACACTATCCAGGCTGCCTCAGGGCATGTGAAACACTCTCTCATCATCCTAGTAGGAAAACAACAATTTGGCAGGCTGCAGCATGGCCCTCTCATATCAGGCATTTTGAGCTGAAACCTGGGGCTTAAGAGGAGGCTCAGGGAAGTCCTCAGCTGTGTGTATTGGCACTTCAGTCGAGATGGTGCCCTCTGTAAAGCACGGAGCCAGGAGGCAATCTGCATCGATTGCTGGAGATGGCCATGCTCCCTCCCTCCCCAGTGCTTTGCCCTCAGGAGCTGAAAGACCATTGCACCAAGGCCTCATGTCACCAGAGAATGGCCACAATAACTGTGATATCGTATGATATAGAGACCCTGCTCAGGTCTTCAAACACACTGGGTTCTCTGCCTTGGAGAGAGGGACCTAAGATACTTCCAGATGTTTTGTAGCTGTGTTTTCTGCAGCAGTGCAGCTGAACACTTGGATCCAAGGGTTTCTTAAAGAGCCAGCACAGGCTGTGAAAGCAGCTGGTGGAGAAACAGTACTTGTCTGGGAGTGTGACAGGGCTGGTGGTAGACAGGAGTGTGGGAATGGACTTCATTGCTGGGATCAGGATTCCAGAGGAAGCTGTCTTCACACCCAAGCACTCCCTGCAGAAAGATTGATTGTTGACTGCATTAGATATGCAACATAAGCCAACAAAAGAGTTATCAAGATGCTTTCATCAAACACAGTCAGATGTGCGTCTCAAAAACGTATTTGTAGCAGTTTATCACAAGTTTTCCAGTCTGTATTTTCCTCCTTTCTAACTTTCTGATTCGAGAGCTAAATCAAATTGCAATATTATCATACCATCCTAATAGCAGATATTTTTGTGTGTGTCATGCCCACATGATTCTTCTTTCTGGCACCTTGTCCTACAAGACCAAATGAGTTTAATCCAGGAGACCACTCACCGCTGGATTGTGTTTCTTCAAATAATTATTCCAAACTGATTTAGTTACTGTTAAACATGAACCCAAGATTCAGTTCATCTCCCTGTTCAGCAGCAAACCACTTTATGACAACAAAATGCTTGTCTAATGACCCCAAGGTCTGAATTTTTAGCTCTAAGATGAGAATCATGAGAGTCTCTTTGTGCCTTTGTCTGCCTTGTCAGTTTGAACAGTATGGTGTTTGAGACAGGGATGTTCTTTTACTATGTGTACACATAGGGACTGTAGGGTGACACCAGTTCTCCTAAAACATAAATATTATAGCAAGGATTAACAGCTAATGCCATTAGATACAATTACATATTCCTTCCTAAAGGAAAAGCACTCCAGAGTATTTCAGGAATTATGGTACAGCTGAATATGAGGCATTGCTTCTTTCTCAAGAAGATACTGAAAAAAAGGAGTTTATTTCAAATTTCATTTTTTCACTGAGATCCCAATTTTCTGGTACAATCTGTTTGTGGTAGCTGGTAATGGCTTAGACAGAGACTCCTGACAAAAGTGAATCTGCCCATCATCTGTTTCTGATCACTTTTAGCCAAAGGTTTAGATGTACAGAAAAGGTTGGAGCCAAGACTTGTATAAAGGCAAGATTCCTATATCTCATTAGCCCTCATTAACTTCAGAAGAACAAACACAGTGAAAAAAAAACCAAAAATACACCAACAAAAAGAGGACTATGTAGTGGGCATGTGGTGAAAAGAGAATAAGAAAAGAATATAAGAATAAGAATAAGAATAAGAATAAGAATAAGAATAAGAATAAGAATGAATGAGGATTGTGGAAAGGAAAAACGCTGCCTGAAATATGGCTATTCTGTGTTCTTGTGTTATAATTGAAAAATTAGAAATTCCGCAGTAAAGGAGGTGAAGCTTGTGTCTACAGCAGTGTACAGAAATTTAAGCTAATTAGCTATGTCTGGGCATCCCATTAATTTTTCACAGTGTCTTCTAGCAGTGTAGTTCAAAGGCTACAGATGGGACATGGAGAAGCAGGAGAATTTGCAGTTGTATGAACAGAAAAAGCTAGTTCCTAATTTCCTGTGAGCTGAGCTGACATTTGTGCATTCTTCTCCACTCTCACAGGCGCTAAAGTTGCAAAATCTGGCAGCAAAACAGAGAAACAGCTGGAGAATATAGTGAGTTGAGAAATGGAGCAAAGTATAGCTAAGACTAATAGAGTCTGGTGAAACAAGGAGCAGCTAGCACAAACTAAACCAGGCAACAGTTTAGATCAGCTTAAATCAGGTCTTGTTATTCAGAAAAGCTTAAAATCATAAGGTATGATAAAGGGTTACTTTAGAAGTGTCTGAGCAGTTGTCTGTCCAAAGGAAAGGACAGTTAATCATTGTTAGTATAGCTGAAATCTATGAGTAAGTTATCGTTAATCTGTTTATTTTCCTTGACAGGTTTTTATTAATTATTCCTTCTCTTAGAATTACTCTTTGTTTAGTCATTGAGTCTATGTATCCATGAGCAAGCAAATTACCTCAATAAGTATCAATATCATAGCAATGGATTTAATAAAAAATCCTTGGTTACTTTCTTTCTTTTGGTTGGACTAATTACCGAAAGTACACAATCATAATTACAGAAAATTACTTCATTGTATGTAAGTTGGATCCTTTCTTGAAAACAATTCTATCTGTATTTGCAGGCTACACTGAGCCCCATTAGAATATTTCTGAGGGGTCAAAAGTGCTTCATTAAGGAATCAAGAGCCGGTTAGGAATTGAGTTCTTCAGAGTAGAGCCAAGAGCCTGGACTCCACTTTCGAGTCTCTCCTCATGCTCAATGATTTCCTCCCTGACTGATACTCCAGGATCAGAAGGACCTATTCAGGTTGGCTTGAATATAAAAGCTATGACATTTCATTGATATTACTAACTGATACCTAATTAACCAACACAAAATATATGCTTGGACCAACGTATGTTCCACAAAGGCAGTCTTGACGAGAAGATATCTACAACAATGAGTCTACGTGTTTCTTCTTAATGTGGTCCTCTAATACTCCATCATACTCCTAGTATTTTTACCTTTTTTTTCTTCCAAATTTTAGTTTATTATGGCCTTACTATTTTTAAGATTAATTTAATATGGCCTTATTATTCTTAATATTATGTGCATTGATTTTGAAAGCTGAAATTTTGATCCACTGCTAATAGGTAAGATCAAGAATTGGCTTTCTTTTTCAATACAGTCTTTTCTGCTAGAAGAGTCTACAAACTCTATTCTCCAGCTTCTCTTCTGACTATTTTTCATGGCGTGAGTTGTTTGATTACTGAAAAGCATTGCTCTTGATGTTGCTTCTACTCCTAGAGATGTCTTGCTTCCAATAGCCTGGATCTCTCTGCTGGGTTATCACATGCACGAGTGAAATGCGTTCAGCTTGAACCTATACATCAAACATGACCTGCACTGGGGAGCTAAGAAAGGCAGAGCCACTGACTGTTTGTAAAAAAAAAAAAAGCAAAACCCTCTTCCCTAATAATGCCTGAAAAAGTGGTTCTTAATCCCCTCAGTTAACCCATCTTGACTGTTGAGGGTGTGCTGGCTTCCCTGGTGCAAAGAGTTACCTCAGAAAGAAGATGTTTAGATCCCTATGAATCACTGCGAAACACTGACTTGAAAGGCTCAGCCAATATTTCTCTCTGCTGCTGAAATGAGTTTTCTCACACTGTCTTTAACCATTTATTCCACCATCTCTCTGAACAAAACCTTTATCCTACTATCTCTCCTCCTGGAGATTAAGCACTTGCAGTTCTTCAGAATCACCAAGAAGGAGACCTTGTGTTATTTTTTTGTTGTTGTTTGTTTTGTAAATGAAGACTTACTGCCTATCTATTATAATCAGTTGGTTCTTAAATCATTGTCGCCAAGGACTGGAGCTGTCACATAACTGTCCGGGTCTAAGAGAGGTGTATGTTCCACTCATCACTCATTGTTGGTTTAGACTTCATTTTTGTTCCCTGACTGGGTGACAAACTTATTTCCAAATAAGAGAAGAAGGAGTATGGAGGAAGCCATTCAGGCAGAAGCTTTTTTCCCTTGCACATAGCATGCTTTTGGCTAGGGAAGTGTGCTGCTACAGAAAACTCTTATCTCAATGTTTTCAGGAAAGTGATGAGGAGTAACCAGGGTAAAACGGGAGATAGACATCCTGATTTAGCTGAGAAAAACTTGCAACAGAAAGGATTTTACTTATGTTCCTGAGACAATATTGGAAATACAGTTTGGCTCCAGCTTTTTCTAGAGCAAAACTTTTTTTTTTTTTTTTGTCTCTCACTTCACTCCAATTCTTGGAATCACATCATAACAATAAAAGACAGAGACTGTGATCCAGACCCTGTGTTGAATCAAAGGACTTATTACGACATCATCCCCTTACCACATGGCCCAGGGATACCCTCCTTCTTTTCTTTTTCATTTGTAAAACTGGCAACCCTGAAAGTGTGACTGTATTCTTCACAGCACAGAGTGACAGTTCCTCAATGGTTTTATGTACAAATGCCACAGCAGAGATTATACTGAGTTCACCCTGCAACTGCACATTCCCCAAATGAAGAAAGATACCTGACTAAGGAGACAAGAATGCAGTTGGTTTCCCTGAGATGGACTCATGCTCTTTTTTGTAGGCTTCTCAACTTTCTGTCACCCAGAAGTGTGATTTGCAAGTGTACCTTCTCTCGATGGCGAGCAACCGGTGTCACCTCTGCCTCTGTGACAGATAAGCCACTTACTGTTTAAAAAATAGTATTATTGTAAACAAGCAGAATAGCAATATGCCTAAGGCTAAAATATCCATCATGTAATGAAAAAAAGAACTTCAAAAGAAAGAAAAATGAAAACTTTAACACACTTTTACTGATTGCCTGTAAACATCTTCAGGTGACTGGGCGCTCAAAAAGAGAAATCTATTCTATCCCTTGCCTTTCCATAGTATTAGGTGAAAGTTGAACTTAAGGAATGAACAGCTCTTAAA
Organism: Coloeus monedula; assembly: GCF_965178545.1. NCBI lineage: Eukaryota > Metazoa > Chordata > Aves > Passeriformes > Corvidae > Coloeus > Coloeus monedula. The sequence goes on along the minus strand of NC_138788.1, from coordinate 27,545,939 downwards.
ACTCCCAAGTCTTTCCTACTTGGGGTGGAAATAGAGCCTAAGGAGATAAATATCAAGAACAGTGATCTCATGGGGCAACCAAACAGCCCAATCCAGGACACAATTTTTACAGATGGGAAGGTATTTCAGAAAAATCAAAGCCCTTTGCACAACCCAACACAAAGAGTCGTTCTTCTGTGCAAATAGCCACTCTGTGCTTGGTAAAGAACTCACTTTAAGACTGAGGAGTTAAGAGGATAGGAAACTTCTGTTCATGAAGTTTGAGCAAAAATTGTTCTGTCAGGTGAACTTTCAAGTAAGTAATTAATGTCATTATATGAGAAAATGCACAATACTCATCTGCATACATCATCTATTTGCAGAAGCAATAAGAATCCAGTATCCTGACTACATTGTACCTACCATAAGGATTTAAAATGCTGTTCTATTTCTAGTGTGATGTTTGTTTTTATTTTTTCCCCTGTCAATACTAAAATTTATGCCAAGGACTGCTAGCTGATCACCTTTGGGTTTCAATGCAAAATTTCAAGAACCCCTCTAGCCACAATGTCACCTCTCAAAACAGCTTTCTACAGCTTTCTGAGTTGAAGACATGTCATATATAATTACATCTGTTCCTAAAAGGTCATGAGAAATGTGTCTTTAATAACTAAGATGAATTTTGTATCTTCTTTTAAGGGAACATTCTGAATGTGTGGAATGGAGGTCTTCTCCATTTTGTATAATATTTCCTGCACTGTGCCTGTACTGGACTATAAAAGAAGGAAAGTCTTCAAGGCAAGAGACTGCTTCCTGGAAGCTAAAGGTATTACAGCTTTTAAGCCATGAAAAGGAAAAAAAAATAGTAAATATTTTCTTACAATTTCATTGGAAGAGCCTTCTCTGGACCAAGACAGAGTTTCCGAAGACTGGGAAAATCTGAAACCATTCCTGAAGACAGAGGAGTGGCATGGTCTGCTAGTGGCAGTGGTAACATCAGAGCAATCAGTGAGAAGCACCTAACTTTTAAGAGAGCTGGGGGTGGACAAGGTTCCTCTTCCCCTCCTCCGCCACACTAACCTTCTACTCCCTGGCTGCCATGATATCTCTGGGGAGCCAAGAATGGGAAGGCCTTAATGGCCTCTCTCCTGTTGTTGAAGACCTTTGAGCAGGATTTACATATCCCCTGAAGTAATTTAAAAGTTTACTGCTCAATCCTTTGTTCCTTTCAAAGCAGAAGGACTAGAATCACTCAGGAGAGGATTTGATCTGGGAGTGAACTCCAAGTTGCCCAGAGTCCAGCTTTATGGCCCAAGAAAAGGAGGAGGAGGAGGCAGAGGATCCTGAGCCAGTTCCTCTGAGCTGGGGTGCTTTCCTAGTTCAGCAGACACCAAAAAAGAGAAAGCTATCTCGGGCTCTTTCATGGTGCTTGGCCTGAGGATATAAATCCTGATGGCTGAATGCCCTCAGTCACGCACTGATGCAGACACTCTGCTTCCTTGCCACAGCCAACCAACACATCTACACCCAGCACAGCCCTGAGCAGAGCAGGGTGTGCCCTTAGATTGGGTTTATGCTCAAACAGAAATTAGAATCAACTCAACACACCTAAAGCTTCCTGATCCCAGAAGGGAAAGATCCTGCAGGACATCTCAGCCACATTATGGAGGCTATGTCTAGCCCTCCCCAATACCCCAAAGCTCAGACTGGGCTGAAGAGATGTTTGTGTCTGCTGCTAAAGCTACACCAATAGAAGACACTTCTGTAGAATAAACAAATCCTTCCTTCACTTCAGCAGCAGGACCACTAACCTTTCTCTACTGTCTGTTTGCTCCTTCCACAAAGCAGGCACTGCCTTCTTCTGCATTCCTGACCTTTCCTCAATGTCTCTCTATCTGTTGCTTCTGTCCTTTTTAAAAAGCCTCTTATTGATGTTTTTAAACTGATGGGGGAACATAAACAAGTAATAAAGAAAGGTTAACAGTACCGAATCGATACTACAGAGAGAGGCACTGGGGAGATGGAATTGAGGAGGTTGACTCTGAAGGAAAGTGAAAGGCCAAATTTAATCACAGTGCTATTAGTAATTAAATTACATTTTGGGTTGTTGTTATTTTTTTTAAAATAAGAACGAATGAATGCACAAACTGGTATTAGGGTTTCAGAGAAAGCAAAACAAATTAGTAGAAATTCTGAGCAAGGGCTTTTTCATATCCTTGCTGTGAACAGAACAATCTATTCCAGATTATTGTGGTCTTTTTCTGACTGCAAAAGAAAGGAAAATGCAGTTGGTGTTAAACTGGAAAGTTCTGAAAACATGGACGTAGATCTGCTGCCAAGCATAGGAATGTGGAAATGTGTATGCTCCCGGAAATTTTCTGGTATCATAAAATCATAGAATGGTTGTGGTTGGGAGGGACTTGTGGAGATCATCTAGCCCAACTTCCCTGCTAAAGCAGGCTTACCCAAACCAGATTGCACAGGATTGTGTTCACGACAGTGCTGAGTGTCTCCAGAGAAAAAGATTCCATGAAATCTCTGAGCAGCCTGTTCCAGTGTTCTGCCATCCTCAAAGTAAAGAAATTCTTGCTCACAGTCAGGTGGAACTTCCTCTGTTCCATTTTGTGCCTTTTGCCTCTTACCATGAGAAGTGTGAAAAGTCTGCAGTACTGGTATTCCTTGTCTGTTTCCACATCTTCAAAATACTGTGAGCAGAAAGAGTAGGTCCCACTTCTGGACCAGAGAGCTCCCTTTTAATTGTGACAGCATATCACTGTGATTCACCTAATGACACCAGAGCCCAGTCTTGGGTTCCAACTCTCCATGTGTTGCAGTTACACATCGTTCTTTAACAGGCTTCCTTTATTGGCAGAATGTTTTCATTTCATTGTTACCTTTGCAACAAAACATGTTTCCAGTCACCTATGCACATTATTCTTTAAAGGCTTTAAATATGTGAATATGAATATTGGATTTTTCAGACGTGTCTCCCTCTATTCTGGCAGTGTTATGAGCCCATCCAGCAGCTATATGTGTGTGTGAACATACACACCATACTCTGAACAGGAAGCAAAGCTGCATAATGGGAACAAGAAAAAGAACTAGTTAGAATAAATAAGGGAAGGATATTGGGATGGGAGGGTGAGGAGTAACTGCATTTGTCAGAATCGGCATCATGGCCATCCAGAAGCAGTTTTGGATGAGAGGTTGCCAAGTTTAGTTTTCATCTGCCTGTGGTCTCCAGATTTCATATGAAAAGAGCCAAATGTGAAAAGAATGAGAGATCCATATGCCAATCCATGCTAGGATCTATGACAGAGGAGTGCCACTTTCTTGCCCTCTACCAGCTGCCATTCAGTCACCCTTCCCCCTTGTCTTCCTCAGCTCTCCTTCCTTCCATGGGAATTGATGAGATTGTTTCTCTGCTCAGTAGCAGCATCATCTTCCATGCGCAAGGCAAGACTATTTAATTAATTTCCTCCCCTTGACTCTGGGCAAGCATGGCATCTGGCTGCAGCAACAAGTCTGTCACGCAGGCTTTTGTAATATTCCTGCTACCTTCCCAGCCTGGCCACATAATTAACTGTAGGCAGGAGGAAGGAAGGCAGGAGAGCTAAAAACACAAGACTTACAACAGAGCAACCTGGAGAGCTGTCTGATTTGCATTTCTGGATTTCCTTTCCCTCTACCAAAAATCATTTTTGGAAAGCCACCAATTGCTGTATTGTGCACTGTACTGATGGCCTACAGGAGAGGGTGGATTGTCAACGATGTACCCACAGACCAGCTGGGAATGACTAATGTGCTCTATAATCCAACAAAATGCACCTGGCCTACAAATAATGTCCCATATTTGACAAATGCTTCAAGGAAGCCTATCAAGGATTTCTAGAGCTGCTTCTGTTACTAAAACAAGGAGCAATGGCCACAGGTTTCAGCTTTGACCATCCAGATGGGACAGCAGGCAATTTTCTTTACTAGGAGGCTGCTGAAGAACAGGAACAGGTCACTAAAGGTGTGGGATCTGTGTCTTTGGCAACCTTCTAGACTCAGCTGCCTGAAGCCACACCTGGTCTCCTCCAGCAGTGGTGAAAGTCCTTCTTTGAGTGGGAGGCTGGACCAAAGACCTCCCCAAGTCCCTTTTAACCAGCATTTATGTAATTATTTTCATGGAAAAATCTGCCCTAGGAAGCACTGGTGTCATGGGTTAGGAAGCATAGTCCCGGAAGTGATTTTCTTGCAAAGAGGTGCTTACAGCTTCCTCTGTGACCTAACAGAACCTATCAGCTGGCTAATTTGAATACAGACAATTTTTTATGCCACTTAGAATTTTGACCGCCTCTGTGGTCCACATTTAAGAATGGACAAACCCCGGGAAGCTCTCTGTCTTGCTTCCAGCCGGAGGACTGGTAACTGGCCTGGACCCATGCGGGGCCCAGCGGCCCTGCCGGGCCCTGCCGGGACCTGCTCAGGGCAGGCTGGGCCAGGCCACAGCCATCCTGGAGCCAATGGACCCTGTTCCCCTGATGGCTCCCCCACCCCCCAGCCCTGCTGTGTGCAGACAGAGCAGCCCAGCTCCACCCCCTCTCCAGTGTGGCCAAGATTCAGCTGAAGCTGCCCTGTTGTCCGGCAAAGATCATGTGACCAACAGCGATAAGCAAAATTCCAGCTGCAAGGCCCAGGTGAAATTAACCCTTTTAGTGCTGTGAAGAGCTGAAAACCTGAGGGAGGTGAAGGAGGAGATGCTTAAAGCTGAGATTCTGTTGTAAAGCTGTGGTGGTGATAAACTATGATATATCAGAGTACCCGTTGTAATTTCATGAAAGCATGGGGGGTGGAGCGTTCAAACTGTACTTGTGAGCAAAAGCACCTGTGCTGGAATAACCAAATGCTGAAGCAGCTGTGATTTGAAGAGAAATTTGAACAGGGAGAGACGGAAGCAATGAGGACTCTTGCTCCAATTGGAAGGAGAAGACCTCTGGTCTTAGAGATACTCCCAGAGATCGTCTTAGAGATGAAGATGCTTTTTTTCTCCCAGGAAAGGAGGAGGGCCTCTATTCTCGGAGATGGAAATGCTCCCAGAGATGGGTGAAGAGAACTTTTGTTTCTGAATGGCTCAACCTTAAAATTGTACCCCAGTAGCTCAAGACTGGACCTTTGAAAGCAGTTGTGGGAAAAAGCTGCAAGTCGTGGGAAGGGACTCCCACATGATGCGAGCAGAGAACCAACCCTGGTGGCTGGCTTGTTGTGATAATATCTCCATAGTATGAGCAAGAGAGACTCCTTTTCCTAAATGAACTGAACAAGGTTATTATGGAAGTGGTAAACAGACCGAACATCTCAAGGGCTGTGTTTTTGCATTGTCAGTGGGAGAAGGGAGAAAGGTGGGGAGAGGAGAAGTGTTCTGAAGGTGTGGTATGATGCTTTTTTTTATTTTTTTTCCCTCTTTTAGGTCTATTAATAAACTTCTTTATAGCCTTTCAAGTTTCGTGCCTGCTTTGCGTTTCTCCTTATCTCACAGAAGGTAAACAGTAATGAGTATTTTGGACCAAACCACTACAACTGGAAATCTCTCTGATTCGAATTTTTCTGGTCATGGCTGCAAAGAGAATCTAACAAAATGTGCCAAGCTGAGAAGCTCTTACTACAAGTGGTGACTTTGTGATGTCCACCACTTAGTGCAAAAAGAAAAGATGTGTTTCTGGGGTAGATACTAAAACTCTGAAAGTCAAGAGGGGTACATGGAGAGCCAGGTTTGACACCTGTGGGCTTTCATCATCCTTGTTCTGGGATCTGCAGAAGCAACAAGACTAAACCTTTTTGAAAACACCAACTGCTTGCTCTGTTCAATAGTGACTGGGGGATATTATAGAACATACTGGCCCAGGGAACTGGGCCAGACTCTTAGCTACTGAGAAACCTCCCAGCTTTCTCTCTGGTACTTTCTAATTTAGCAGTAAAAGACTTGACAGACATTATTAATAAAAACATAAATAAAGATTAGATCTTGATTTCCTTGGTCAGAATTGAAAAACAGATGCTGTCAAGCCTCCAGTTTTGAAACTTAAGAAAATTATCACATCCAGTCAAAGATATGTCTCTCCTCCTGGGGGAATGTTGTAAAATAGACTTGCAGAATGTGTAGCTACAGCTCTGTCTACACCAGCTGCTGGAGTCAGGCCTTGAGAGAGCTAAAGGATGACATGGGTTTGCACCACCAGAACACCCAGGGATCAATGTGGCCCTGCTGCTCTAAGGGAGCAAATAACTAATAGTGTCACAAGCTGCATGTGGTATCAGCCTTCCAAAAACAACACCACAGCCAACTTCCAGGTCTAGGCTTTTACCCAGAAGTTGATAGGACATATGCCAGCAGGCTCAGACTGAGGATGGCTCCAGAACAGTTTGTCTCACCAAGAATCAAGAACAGTGAAAAGATGCTTTTTTTTAAACAATGATTCTCTTTTACACCTCATCTTTTTGAGTTCTCCACTAAAGAGAGAGCTTGCTCTGCTTTCTGCCATGGAAAAATCAATGCACCAAGCATGCACAGATCACAAAGAAAATGACACTGCGCTGTTGGCTGCTTTATGGCAGAGACAGACAGGTCCACCATTGCCTGGGAAAAGGCAGAGGAGGATGGACTGATGTTTGATCTGCTACAAAAGAGATAAAAAATATTCCCTTTCCAAATTTGGAAGCATCCTTCCCAAACCTTTGCCTCTGATACAAGGCAGATTTATGCAATTCCTTTAAATATTTACCTCCATAACCATGTCTCCTAGATGCATTATTACTTTTTAACCAACATTAAAGTTTAAAACCAGAAGAAAAGCCTTGCTTCATACAAGAATTTATCCTTCAGACAAACAGGAAATGCACCACATCATGTGTCCACAAACGTAAAGATACCCTTAAAATTTCATTCTTTTTATGAAAAAAAGTAACCAAAAACTTAAAAATGCACTTTCTGTGTAATTAGCTTGAATTTCACCCATGCTAGGTTTTTTTAAGAGGGGGGATTCTTATTCTTAATATTGGGTCTAGACAAAGAATTAAAATCAAAGTAGAGCTCAGAATGATTGCCGGTGTGAAGATAGTCCCTCTGATTCCCTCCCCATTCACACACCTGCTCGCTAGGGTTGCTCAGCTCCTATGGTAGTAAGGGATATTTAATGTCCTTGCCTGCTACTGACACCTCGCACAGGTCACCCACAGGTGAGTGGGCACAGCTACTTTTTTGTCTCCACCCTGACCTTACCAACCAATGCCATTCGGGCATCATGGCACGGTGGGAACTTCATACCATGGGTGCTTTGTGGGTCTTGCTGGTGGTGAGATCTGGTGTTCTTGGCTAACTTTAGGACTGAAATAAAGAGCAACAGCTCAACTGGCATTAGCAAAATAGCATCAGACACAGCACTGAATCATTAGTTCTCTGGCTCAGGCAATCCCAGCATGCTTCATGCATCATAGGCAGTGGACAATTGTTGTACCATAGAAGTGTCATTGTCATTTGGGTCAGAACAGAGCTGTGTATCTAAAAAGAGCAAACAAGAACAATGAGGAGAAAGATTATCCTCCTTTTCTTCAAGACTGGTGGTTCTCAGTCTCAGCAAACCACTACAGGGAGAAGTACCCTTTACTGAAGGATGCTGTGGGCTCAGACAGAGGTCCAGTGGAAACCGGTAAGGTGCTTGGAAAATATCCTTTCAGGGTTACAAGCTACACAAACCCCATGAGCCTCAGAAAGTCCCAAGCCTAGTCAGAGTTGGAAGCAGGCATAGCACAAGGAAAGAAGTATCTCACAGGCTTGCCTTGCTCCTTCTTGTCCATTAGCCTTTGCATGAAGCCACTGCCAAAGGAGAGCCCTGGGCTGGCTGGTCCCTTATTTTGACCCAGGATGACCATTCCTGCCTTTCAAGGACACACACACTTCCCAAGATGAGACGCAGTGGACTGTACCATATGCCTTCTTCCTAAAAAATCCATATCGCAGGCACACTCCCCAGATTCTCCACATCCTCCAGTCTTGAGAGCTTTGTCATCCAGATAAGACCTGCTCCCTCCACCCTGTGCTAGAAGAGGAAGGGAAGACAAAAGAACTCAAAAATTGTGGAAGACACCACCTCTCATCAAAGACTTGTTCTCCTTTTTCAATAAAAACTTTTAAACAAACTTGATCCATCATTTCCAAACTAAATTTCTTGGGGAGAGAGGTATATATTTTTCTTCAGATTGATAATGTTTGCAGATTTCAGCATAAATTGTTCTGCAGGGTTTCAATGCACCTGAAATTGTGCTTTTTTCTGCCAGTGCTGAACAAAGTATTCCTTGGAGAAATGTCACCCAACTTTAATAGAGATCATAACTCACAGGAGAGACCTATACAGTAATTTCCACTGGGATTAATACAGCCTGGAATGGTTGCCTACTGTTGACGTAACACTGCCAAATGTCTTTTCAGTGCTTTATAAATGGCAGGCATGTGGTAACTTATCAAAGCAAGAAAAGTGATTCAGCAGTGGACTCTGCTTATGGACAACCAAAAGGAAAAGAAATCAGATGAGCCTTTATTTGGCAGTATGGATTAAGCAGCTCTGTCTTGGCAATACCACTGACTGGAACAAGGGCAGCAGCTGACAATTAGGACGCTCACTTTCTTCACGTCAGTGGCCTAGGGCCAGCCTGATTGCCTTCTTCAGTTCACACCATCAAAGTGTTTTGCTCTTGAAATTAAAATTTGAAGGCTAGATTTTCCCTAGCATTAAAAAACCAAATTCAAGGAGGTGCACTCAGCTCCCCAGAGGCAGCGTAATTCTACTCTAGCTTAAGATTTGCTAATGCATTGAGGTCATTAATGTTTCATGGTGGTTCCATTTCTGCATGTGCACAAAGCCTTTACATCACCCTGGCTTTAATGAACTTCTTCTGCTTCCCAGGAGGCCTTTGGAAGCAGGGATGTTTTTCCCTAATGAAACAATCCTGCCTCTTTGTTTTGAAGTTGTTTACATAGTTAATACCCCCTAAAGGGAAACAGGAAAATAGAAGCCTGTATGTAGAGACTTGCTCCACAGATAAAGTACAAAAGTCACTTGGGGAAATAAATCATTAAGTTAGGGTTTGGGTATGATTTTTTGGGGTTGAATTTTTTTTTTCCCAGCTAAAGGTATTTTCTATAAAGATAAAGATTTGCCCAGAGGGATGGGGAAAGTGAAAGAAGAGACCAAGAGGGATATTGTCCATCCTACAGGCCATCTTTTCCTTTTCATCAGAGAAACTTCCTCTAAAAACAGACTGTATCTCTTTGCTTCAAGTTCTTGACTAAACATAATTTAGAACAATAATCCTGGTTTGGATAGTTAGGGGGAGTACTAATTCTAGTGTTTATGATCAGAAAACCTCTCATAATCTTTTTCTGAGTGAAACCTTCAGCATCTCAGACACTCTATTGTCATTAAGTCCTGTTACTTCAAATACAGGTGTTAGTAAATCAAAAATAGATTCTGAAAGACAAGTTTCTGACCACGACAGAGAGTGGTGGTCCTGGCTTTAATCCTCTTTGGCCGCCTTTTACTTGCATTAAAGTCACTAACCCCATTTCCATGATAAAGCTCAGAAGGCAGCGTTCAAATAATAAATGAAGGTGTGTAACATTGTGTAACTGTGGTTTCTGATAGTTACCATGGTGGTTGTTAAAACCCAGAGAATAAATGAGCAGTCTATTATTTCTGAGACTGAAGCTCGATAAAAGCAAACCAAAACAACACCACACACAGGCAAAACCCCCAAAGAGGCATTCAAAGAATCATTTGTATAGCTCACCTGACACAGTCCTGATACTATAATTGCACAATGAAATATGCTTAGAGCAAAATGATCCAAATTGCCAGTGTCACAAGGCTGGTAGTAAAATGTCTAGGAAACAGCAGGCTCCTGATGAACAGCTGAATGTTTGCATTTTTAAAAGAGAAGCAGTAGAGGGGAAGAGTGAGACCAAGCTGCCTACGCAGAGAGCAGTGTCTTGTTGCAGCAAAAGAGGACGTGGTCAGGCAGAAATGAAGAGAGTGGGACGAATTGTCTCCAAATTATAGAGGAGGTGGGTTGATTTTCAAGATAGCTAAGCTCTCAATTACCAGGTGAATATATTTTAATCAGTCCTATGCAGACTGTGCCTGGTGCTATACAGGGTCATTTGAAAGTCCCAGCTGATGTGGCACAGATTTCCTGAATATCTCAGACAATGAGAGGCCAAAAGACCAGGAGGTCTTTTATAGGAGGCTCAGAGATCTCCTGCAGGGAATTACAAGTAGATTTTAAAAGTAATGAATTCTCATCTTTATTCAAAATATGATTTTTTGGGGGGGGGGGGGGGGGCAATGAAGAGTGGGAAAAAGTAAAGCAAGAATAGACAAGATGCTGCTTACTGCAGCCCACAGGGCCAGTGAAGGGTAGGGATTCCTCACAAACACCCCATGTGCCCTAGCATGTCAGTCATTGGAAGTGAGGAGCTGGTTTCTGATTTGGACTTTGCTTTTCTGCTTGTCATTCAACCAGCATATGCAGGCAGTTTCAAATGGTGTGTACACCTTGCTTGGCTTAACTGGGAATGAACTGGAACAACTGCAGAGCTCTTGGATTCAGCCAGTGCTTCCCAGACAGTTGGCTGCACAGGTGGATGAGGCACAGGCTGATGAGTCATGCCACTGTAAATCATTTTACTTGTTAGTTTTGACCCAAACTAGCAGGAGAGGGTAATTCTACCTGACACAGAGAGATCAGGATGGCATTTTCTAAACTCTGGCATCATTTTCTGTCTGTTTGACATTGAATCATTCCAAAAGAATGGTGAATATCTTCTATTTCATGATTCTCAGACCAAGCTGCTGCTTCATGCCATAAGTCTGCCCTGCTCTCTTAGCCAACATAACCAGTGCTTCAATCCCAACAATAAAATGCTCTTTTGTCTTCTGTGGAGGCTCCAACACATTTAGGTAAATCAGTGCCCATTACTTCGTTTGTACAACCAGTGCCACTGCTGTACCAGGTGGATCCACACCAGAATCCTGCAGCTCAAAGCATGGATGGATATTGCCCACTGCTGTATCCATTTTCCTTGCCACGGGATTTGCAAAACTGCCCTCATCTATAGAGTTTATGAGCCTGTCCTAAGCAAATAATGGATACCATGTTCCCCATTTAAGGTGTTCCTGAGTACACGGGGAAGGTGAACCTCACCCTTTTTCATGCCAACACTGTTCATGTCAGGGCCGTGGATGGCATAAATCAGCACAAATCTGCTGGGAGTCATCATGATTCACTGATATTAGAGCATCTGTGTTAATATGCAGTATCTTGCCCTAAAACTTTGCACATCCACTTTTTCTATATGGCCTATACAGTTCAACTAAAGCTGGCTTAGACAAAAAGCCATCAGAGCGCATTTTTATGGAGCCTATGAATTCACCAACACCACCAGATGTTCACCAAGCCAGTTATTATAAAAGCCTGTGCAGCAGTTATCTTTGAGTAGCACCTCCATTGCAAAGAGGAAGAGGGAAGAGAAGGGGAAAAAAAGTAAAAATATGAATGCAAATAATACTTTTTTTTATACCTACTTATCTTTCATTTTTAAATTTTTCCACAGTTCTAAACAGCACACATGTAAATGAACTCAGAATTTTTTGCGGGGTTCTTTTTGTAAGATATTTTTCCTCTCAAAAAGAAATATCCCAGACTGTGGTTATTGAATGACAAGGAGTATTTTGCACAGGCACTGTCTAATTAGCACTAGTTGAACAATAGGAGGGGTTGCTACATTTTAATCAGAAACCAAGAGTTTACAGCAGAAAACTTTTAATTATGGGGAAAGCTCGTAAGTCAGGGCTCGCAGGTTACACCTGCACAAGTTGAGTAACTAAAGAGCACAGTCTGTTCTGTCAAGTAATGATCCATATTTTTTTCTCTGCTTGGGGAAGGAAAAAAAAAGATCAACTTTTAAAGTACGCAATGAGCATTTACTGAAGGGAAAAGGAGGACCAAGTCTTCCATTCACATACCAGATGTTCCCATTAAACAATAGTTTCCAAGAAAGCTCAGCTCATGTGGAAAGAGAACTCAAGAGTTCAGAAGGGGAAAACAGACAAAAATGTTAACTTGTGAAATAAGGGCAGCTGCTGAAGAGATTGTTCCCAGTTTTGGCCTAGTACAGCTCAATGCAGCGCTGCAAGGGGTGAGAGCCAAGGCTGGTATAACCCAGTGCAGTTCCCTGGAAGTCAGTGTGAGTCACTGGCATCAGAGAACTGCACTGATTTACACCATCCTCCCAGTTCAGCAGCTTCAGAGCTGATGGGCTGTGACCTCCTTCTTTATTACCTCAGGAACCTGCTACTACTGGCACATTTTCTGGTAGCAGAAATGGCACAAGTGGGATTTTTCAGTATTTTCTTATTTGTGCTTTAAAAACCTCCTTAGGCTTTTGCACAGGTCTTGGAAATTAGGTTTAAGAGTTCAAAACAAAGCAGATACATCTCCACATTCCCCATAGTGTCTGTCCTGCTAAAAACACCCCCTAGCACAGGCACAGTGTATATGGATACTGATGCTGAGGGCATAGCTAGGACATCTGGATTAACTTAAGCCTCATTTAATTTTGGGCACAGGCCGAAAGCCCCTTCATTTCATTTGGAGCAGCAGCCTGGCTCAAAAGAGTTTGCTCCTGTGCTATTTGCCTTCACTAATTGGTCATCTGCCTGGTTCAGCCCTGCTGCTCAACCAGCACAAGAGCATACCACACTGCTTCAGCTACTTTTTTGCCCAGCATCACTTCATAATTCAGGGAGAAGGAATGGTATCCAAATCACAGAAATGTGATTTCTCATCGGGCCTCTCACAATCTGTTTCTTCAAATAGGTAAGTAGAGGGCTACATGGGCTGAGTATAAACCCCAGCGTTCTCTTCTGAGTTTTACAGCAAGAGGAGAAATATTTACAAGTTTTATGGTTGGGTTGAGGCAACCAGAAAAAAAACCTTTGCATAATTATCAAGGACAAGGAAGAGATGTATAAAGGCCCTTTATGTTTTTTAAAAATACAATTCTCTCCATCACCATACTAAACTTGTTCCATTTAATCTGAAATAACAATAACCGAGTTATTGGGTTTTTTTGGTTTTCCCTGGCCATTTTATCATTATTTTATCCAGTTTTCCTGAACTTCAGTGGGGATTTTAGGTACAGTTTTCCTCTCCCAAGCTCCCCTCAGCTCAAGTTATCTCTACATGCCCTTGGCAAGTTAGAGTTCAGCCCTTCTCAAATTGCAGTGGTCCATTTTCCAATCAAAGGTGTGTTGCTGCAAAATGATGTTTGGCTCAGTGCAGATCATCAAACACTCCCTGCTGTGGAGCAAAACAGGGGTTGGTGGGTACCCAACCACCCACACAGGCAGAAAAATGCACATGTGGGTCATGACAGGAGCAGGTGGCTGAGGAGGGCTGGAGGGCTCTGTGTGGCTCTGCACAGAACCAGTTCTGCAGTGAAATGCCCTAGGTCTGAAGTGCTAGCAAAGCAAATAGCTGTGCAACAGCATTTAACATCTTTAGAAGATATCATTGCATCGTGTTGGTGCTGCTGGGACAATATGCACTATTTGGTAGCCTTACATCCAGAAATGCACAACAAACTTGGAGAAAATGTTATCTCTACGAGTTAGAGTCTCTGTCATGAAATGGAACTCACACTTCATAAAGCTACAAGGAGCAAGGGGATTTTTGTCCACTGAGTTCCCTCCTGCTGAAGGTCACAGAGCTTTCTTGCAGACTGGATGCAGCTCCTTGGTCCTGGGACATCAACAGCTGCCCTTGCACCCACACCAGCACCTGCGACACCGGTATGAGAGAGGGCCTCAGCACTTTTGTCCTGTCTGTCATAAATTTGAGGCCCCTTGGCATGAACTGGCTCTTTTACTGCATTTCAAGGAGATGAAGAAAAAATTAAGCCCCTGTGTGTCAAATGTAAATGAGCCAAGAGCCATGTCATCAAGACCCACTAGGAAAACCAGGACTTCTCACTGTCCCATCTCAGTGAGTTTGAAGTTGATACCACCAAGTTTGTGCCCTGGTGCAGGATCACCAGGGACAGCCCTTCCTCCCTTGCAGTGGTAAGGAAAGCGATGGGTGACAGCTGAGACTACTCAGAGCATGCCTGTGCCATATCCTGCATGCTGCCAACTCAGTCTGCCTGCCACAGGAGTGCTCTGCTCTCATTGCTGACCCCACACCCCTGTGCAGGACCTAAAAATGGCTCTGTTTTCCATCACACAGATGCTTGGGGAGTAGAGCCTCCTTACATCTTTGCCTCAAGACATCCTGCAAAGGACATGTCTTGCCTGTGCACATTAAACACACCAAATTCACTTTAAAACGCCTTTCTTTGCACTCCAGGTGTTACTGTGGCAGCTAAGGTCTCCCCTGCAACTCCAAAAAGCAGTGAGTCAGGGTGGGCAGCCAGTCCCCCCGCACTCAGCCTGCAGCACTGTGCTCCACCCTGCTCGTTTCGAAGCTGAGCACCTGCAGAACAGACATCGGGGAGTGTGAGCTGGTGTATGAACCAAGAGCAGCACAGACCAAGAGTGACTCTCTCTCTGAACAAGCACTAAGAACCAGAGCAAGAAAATGTCACTTGTTCCCCTGGTACTTATGGAGCAACACAATACTTGGGGAAGATTTTATGGATCACATCTCGGCTCCTTCTTATCTCTTGTTCAAGCTGTTGACAATGGCAATGGAGAACATATTGCTTTAAAAAAAAAAATCTGCTAGAGCTTTTGCTGTCAAGTAGGTCTCTTAAACCCCATGGGTAATGTTCTCAAATGACAAAGCTGCTCTCCTTTTTGGCAACAGTCTTTTATCAAGCGATACAGCAGCACATTTTCAATCATCTCCGTATCACAATGAAGAGACAAACCCTGTTAGCGTTGCTCTCTGAAAATCATAAAATGCAGTGGCTTGGTACACCTAGGGACTAGGCTGGGCTTTGAGCTTCCATGAATCTCAGCAGCAGCAGGAGAAGTGTAATTCAATCTTTTTAACTTGGTGATATATATTCATGTCAGTGGCTTTAAGATAAGGGAAAGACTTTAGTTGAAGAATGAAACTTTTGATGAATAACTGAGAGTACGATGAATAATGTACAAATATTTCTTTCCTCTCAGTCAAAATGATTCCAGATCCTTTTTCATTTTAATCCCTGTTGTATTCTTAATTTAAAAAAAAATTAAAGAAATGAAAGGGGAAGAAAAAAAACCCTATGTTTTTAAAGGCATTGGAGTTCTAAAAGAAGAGCCCTCCTGATTGCACTGAAAGGTATTTTTATGGTTTCTTTTTAACTGCTAGGAAACAGAAGATTGTTTGGGTACTGGCAGTAATAACAGTACTAAAGATGGGTTACCATGAAAACCTCAGTCCTACCTGTTCGTGCTCTGCACAAATTGTGGGATTTATCAGAGAAAAATGTCTCACTTTACCTGGGAGGTATTTTTCATCAAACAAAAAATGTAACTGTTACAAGCATTTTCTTCCCTTGCAGTTTCATTCTTAGTTCTGTCATGGCTAAAAAGTGATGAGACCAGCAATGTATAAAGGTAGCATAGTTTCTAAAGAGAGGCAACAAAGACCACAAATATAAACATCATTTGTTTTCCTACAGAATGGGAAGAGGAAAACAAGATAAAATGAGTACTAACTGAGAGTCCTGCCCATTTCTTCACAGGTGGCATCCAAGCCTGGCCTGAGTAAAATGCTTTCAGCAGAAGGGTGTCCCTGACCTGTAGGCAGACAGAGCAGATTACGGTTTTTAACCCTCAGAAGGAGGGAGGTTGTGTTGCCTGAACCATTTTGAACTTAAATTTCATTACGGTGAAGTAAAGATGTGAAAGATGGCCATCCTCAACACCCAGATTTCTCCTTTTCCATACCTTTGAATTAGCAAGAGTGAATTCCACCTCCCCACTCAACTGGCTGCACAGGTGGACGTTTCTGAGCAGGGATATAAGCAAGTAAGAAAGGCAGAGAAGTAGGTGGTGGCACAGGAGGTGAAAGGAAGCAGTTAACCAGAAAACCAAACCATAACACAGCCATAGGAAAGAATCTGACTATAAAAAATAGACAAATGCAATTGGTGATGTTAGTTCCTACCATGGCAATAACAACAGGAAAGGCAGACCCACTGCAGTCAGGAAAATGCAGTCCAGAGCAATGACTGGTGCACGCTGTGTAGAGAGTGTTACCAGGTTCATGCAGCAAAAAACCATTTAATTGTAGGCTTCAGGGGAATGACTATATTGTCCATGCTTGACCTAAATCCTACTGCACAGAGCAAAGTCAAAACCGACCTTCAGAAGTTTCTGGAGCAAATCCATTCCTGCCATGCACAGGTTTCCATCCCCTCTGATTTATGGAAGGCAGGCATATTGTGAGACATGTTATATGAAATTGCTGGAAGGAAAAATTAAGGGAAAAAATGGTTTCCTGGAGCCAACAAGGGTACAAAAAAGCCTTACTGAATGGAGCTTTTCCTCTATAAAATGATCTCTTGTTTGAAGTTGGTCTCTGGAGGGGCAAAAGTGTGTCAACAAAGTATTTTTCTGAAATGAAGATGAGGGAAACACATTTTAAAATACCACACATGGGAATAAAATCCAAGCATGTTGAAGATGAAGTGTGTCATTGTATGCTTTGATTCACTGACTCGTGTCTCCTGTAATCACACAATGTATGAGTGCAGTAAATGTGGAGGCACCAGCCTGCTTGCTGGTCCAGGATCTTGGCCGTGGCTGGAAATGGAAGAGGGGAGGATTATTTTCAAGGCCAGATTCACACCCACTGAGCACGAACCTCATTGTCTGCAGTAGCACCAAGTACTACAGGTGAACTATGGTGAGTGAAGCAACCAAATGGTCACTTAGCACTCCATCTTCACTGGCTGGGGTGGCCTTGGTGCTCT
Source organism: Coloeus monedula (assembly GCF_965178545.1). Classification (NCBI taxonomy): domain Eukaryota; kingdom Metazoa; phylum Chordata; class Aves; order Passeriformes; family Corvidae; genus Coloeus; species Coloeus monedula. The sequence goes on along the minus strand of NC_138788.1, from coordinate 27,528,961 downwards.
GCAGATATGTTGGCGGGTTCCATCTATTCATCCATCCGCTTCAAACAAACATAAAAAGGCTTTTAGTATAACAGAAGGAGTTATTAGGTTAGCTGCTATTCCCCAAGCTAAGGAAGTAACAGAGGTAAGGAAATCAGGAAGCCAATCTCCTAAGGCATCCTGGTCAATGGGAAGCAGAGAAAGTTTTCTTCTAAATAGCATATTAAATGATGACCCTCTTCTCTGGGGGAATTTCGAGAAACATCCTTGGGGTTGGTCTCTGCTTGAGACAACATTTCCACTGTTTAAGGAGAACAGGAAAAAATGAGAGTTTCTGAAAGACACATTTTAAGTCCTTGTCAGATGTAGGGACCACATGCAGGTCTCTCCAATGCCAAACCAGTTCCCTACACACAAAGGCTCTCCCCACTTCCCAAGAATGCTGTGCTGACAATCCAAGGCATTTTCTTCTAAAACTGTGCTCACATGTGATTTATAGCCCAGAGACAAGCATTCAGTTTGCTCCCCAAACTTTTCAGTGGTGCTTGGATCAAAACTATTTAGGCTGTATTAAGGTCTAGGGTATTGATTTATTTTCATGAATTCATTTTCCTTTTCCTTGTCGCAGCTTTCACAGATTTATGAGGTTAAAGAGCATGAAGCTAATTAAATAATCTGACTGGTTGAACATCTGTTGAAACATAATAATAACTTCTGAAGCCAATGTTCCTGATGAGCTATTAATTATGATTTAAAAACTAGAGGCAGGGTTTTACCATCAAACAAAATCAACAAACCAAAACCCTAGCACCCTTCTGGGCTCAGAGTGAACCCTCAGGCTCCCTTTGAAGCCTTTTACACCTACTTAGACTCTTTCACACCTTCCAGTCCAGATGTCCATTATAGGCTCTCTTACAGTCAGAGTTCCTAATGTGAGCCAGATGGTCTGGAGGGAAGGTCCAGTCCAGTTTGCAGATTGTTGTTGTGCAGCAGCTACAAACAGAAATTCAGATTCAGACACGATGGAGCTTAACTGCATGCAGACACTCACCTTAGCCCAAAACAGAAACTAATGCATGACCCTGGGTTAGTGGTTTAAGACCAAACAGCCACTTAAGTACGGAACTAAACCACTTAAGTACGGAACTAAACCACTTAAGTACGGAACTAAACCTTTTCTTCAGTTCCCTCTCGCTCTCCATCCCCATGGGGAAGCCCTGGACTGCCTTGGGAATTCCTAAGCCCAGAAACTTCCACCAGAGTGATGTGCAGGAATTTGGTTCTCAGCCTGGCATAGTCTATCCTAATATGCTTAGACTTTGCATTGTCTTCACATCTTGTTCTCAAAATAGCTTTGTCAAAAATTCATTAATGGATCAGATAAATAAATAAATTAGATCAATTCCCTCCCACTACTCAGGATCAGTTAATGTTCCAAGGCTGATGAAAGTATTTTGAATTAATAAGCAATTTGCAGCTGTTCTTAAATTCCCCTCCTCTAATGGTAAATTATAGGGGCTGTGGCACTCTCGTGAGTGTTTGTGCAGAGTGAGGCTGTGCCCCAAGGTCTGTAGGCATTAATGACAGATCCAGAGGAAAAGTACCCACTGATGTCTACAGCACCTCCAGGCTCTCCTGCACCAAAGCCACAGGAGTGCATGTGCTTGCCCTTTCTGTGACTTCTCCTTTCAGAAATGCACAAATTGTTCACACAGTAAATATTATCCATATTGTAAATTATTCATAGTCCCAAAGCGCAGTGGGTGAAAGTGGGGTTGAAGCTTATGCTGAGACTTTGCTGCATAACCTACAAAAGGAAGGGAAGTTTTACACAAAAAAAATGAAGAGGGAAGTCCCTCAGGGTCTTATGGTTCAGTTCAGATCTCTAACAGCCTGTAGACTGGAATCGACAGGAACATTTCAAGGTTAAAAAAAAAAGATTAAAACCATAGTCTCACAGGTATTCCTAACAATATCTCAGATTATTCCAAGTATAGGTGATATTATTAGGCAGTAATGTCCAGAGCCACAAATGGATTTAGACTCTCAAACTTGCCTGCAATAAGCTTTAGACACTTCAGCACACGCATGCTGTGGAGGGCTCCTGAGATAAGAAAAACCTTTCTGTGTGGCATGCTTTGGCTCTCAGTCTTTCTCCATCCTCATGGACTCTCATGAGACCCAGAACTACTCTGAAATGAGGGGTGTGTACATGTTGGGGCATAGTAAGTGCACCCAAATGTTTCCAGATCTGGCAGCAGCAGATGCTGCCCAGGTTGACTTTGCCTTATCTTGGTTGTCAGATTATCTCACATTGATTTTCACCACCCCTTGCTCTCATTAAAACTTCTCTACTCTCCCTGGTTTCTCTGAGGGTCTCTTCAGGGAATGCTTATTTCAAAAAGACAAGTATAGGTAGCTGCACCCCTTGTCCCAGCCCAGACACTTGCCTCAGTCAGTTCTTGATGGCCCATTCATACAGCTCCCTGTAAGGCTCATCCTTGTCTCCCATCCCAGACAAGGATTTTAACACACTGCTTCACCCAGCATACAGACAAATTAATATCCATGAAAGAGGATTGAGCCCCATGAACTGACAAATATTGCACAGTGTTTTGTCATCCCATCTTCCTTCCCTTTCCCCACTGACCTCTTCAGGTCCATTTTCAATACAACCTGCATCAGGAGCCACTTCTTTTTCACAGCAACCACACAACCCATTGAATACAATTACACACAACCCTGGGTTGAGCTTTGGAATCAGCCAACAAATCCTGCCTGAACCCTCACTCACCCACCACTGCTCTACCAGGACCCTCAGTGCTCAACACTGGGACTTCAGTAGGGAATCACTTGCTTAAAACTTGAATTTCAATGCTGAGCATTAGGATGTGGAAGCAGAGCTGACTCCATCTCATATGGCCTGAATGTGCAACATCTCCTTTTGATTCAGTTGATGCAGCCTGAGACTTGAGAAGCTTCCTGTGCTAAAACCATTAAATCATTAAACAATCATGTGCCTCACACTGTGCCTTTTGGTCAGCCACGGGATCCCAGCCAGCCTAGTCCACCTCTCTTTTTTCTCACTCTGCTTCACATCTGGATTACAGTTTTTTTCCCCTTTTTGCCTTCCAAATTCATGTAGCCAACACAAGATTTTTAAAACCATATATCATCATAATATTTCTGTTTAATTTAATAAACACGCTTCTCCTTCCTTCCAACTATGTCCCTGTATGTGATTTTTTATTAGTAGTAGTATTACAATCTCCCCTAAATTTTGATCTGAAAACTGCTTGACATTCACAATGAGGCATTAAAAAGGATTTATTCCATCCTTGAAGTATGCATGAAACTCCTCTTAATGTGAGAGCTCAGACTGGTGTAAATCAAGACTAAATTCACTGATATCAGGGGGCCTGAACAGGTAGAACCAACATAAAGCAATGGTAAAACAAATCTTTTTATATTTATCAAGGGTAAAATCCCAACACCATCAGCGCAATCACCTTCTGTCCTAGCTCTACCTGCACAACTACATTTAAAATATAGTCAATTGACCTACTAATAATAATTTTTTTTTGAAATTCAGGAACAAATTGTTTTCTGTTTTGCAAGGACAAGTCCTTCTTTTCTGCTCACAGACACATATGAAACAATTCACAGTGAGCAATTATTCTTTCCTCCATGACCCAAAATAAACTCATCTCTATGGTCTCATATAGAAACATCAGCAGATTTGTTTAATTAATGTTTCAGGGTCAAGGGAAAAATGTATAGATAAATATATTTAAAGGTTTTGAAAGCTTCATGGCAGCAGTTCAATACTGCTTTCCTTGCCTTTATTTTCTGTCTTAGGGAAAAAAAAAAGCAGCCCATAAAGCTTAGAAAAGTGATCTGTCTCTGGGCCTGGGGTTCCTGTCACCTGCCATTTCCCTGATGTAGCACCATGATATACAACAGCACACCAGCACTCAAGTGATGTATTACACTAATATGTCAGTAATGCAATGGTGCTTTGATAGTCCTTAAGAATCAGAGTACTTCACTGGGGAGAGGGCCAAGGGAAAAGAAAGACCAGGGCAGAAGGCAAAGTCAGCTAAGCACTTCCTCAGCCTGTTGAAGTGTGTGGTGCCATGAGTGGAACAAGACAGTGATGAGCTGACTCCAGGAGCAGTTATGATCCATTTTCCTGAGCAGCACCATATTCCCTGACAGAGGGGTATTTGGCACAACCAAGAGAATTTCATAATGTAGCAAACAATGCTTGCACTGCCTTTAATAAAGGGAGTAAGAGGTCCATCCATGACAGAAAAACAGCTGGATTCAGGCAAAGATTGAGCTACTGCTCATGTAGGCTATGAAGTTTAAGTGCCTGCACTTGACTTCACAGCTGCACTTAGCTGGGCTTCTGAACAGTGGAGCACGGGGTCTCAGTGGTAGCTTGTTAAGCCATGGCACTTTCATCATTCGTGCTTGTCTGTCCATAACTTGTAGTTCAGGATCCCAGGAACACAAGTGTTACACTATCACTGCTGTAAAGAGGGGCAGACACAAATACTTCAAAAGCTGAGAGGTTTTCTGTGATGCTGGAGGCATCTCAATATATCACACTTGGGGATGGCCAAACGAGTCCTTCACTGCCTGCCTTTTTCAGCTTTCTGACTTAAAGGAAAAACAGAAACAACTGCAGTTTATGGACCTCAGAGCTAAAGGAAAGGGGGAAGGGTGGGGTATGCATGCATGTGCATGGGTGGAGATGGCTAATAGATGTCCAGAGACATTCTTCCATGCTCTCTTCTGTTTTTAAACAGTCTCTTGTGCCAAGGAGTGAAGAAACTTTTTCTTTTTTTTTTCTCACATTGGCACTTCACAGGCTAAAATCAGATAGGTGAGAGCATGGGATTCATGGGGTTGTGTTTGCAAAAGCAGAGCTCTCTCCTATTCACCCACCTTTGAGGCCCCAAAGAGAATCAGCCTGTAGAACGGAAAGTAAGAAGATAATTATTTTTGGAGAGCAGCACTAAGAAGGAAGGAGAGGTAGATGTTTACTCTTTTATCTTAAAATTCTAGCCTTAAAACATTTCTCTGTTGACACCCCATGTGCATTCATGACCCTGAACAAGAGAGTTGGAGGAACAGATATGGCACGGGAAATTCAGAAGAGAAAGAAGACTTTGCCAAAAGGAAATCTAAAAAGAACAAGAATTGAAAAAGCATCCAGGGGTAACTCTGATGTACAAAAATACATTTATTTTCAACAATTTCAAAACCACTGCCTTTTTTTACAGTAGAAATATTCAAATGGAACAATAAAACCAAGAACAGTATATATATATGTATATATATGACTCATGCAGTTGTATTACTGTGTTCAATACAGGTATTGCAATTGTCTGTCTCATTTAATCCTTTGAAACCACAGTGGTGGTTTGGGTTTAATGCACTGTCCAACATCATCAGAAAGAATGTGACGATTCTGGTTCGGTTCGTTAGACCTGGAATGTGTGTGGGAGCTGACTGAAGGGAAAGGGAGGAGAACAGGACATCAGGACATCTTTGTACATCCACAAAACCAAAGTTTAGCCCAGAAGAAAGTGCACACTTCCTGCACATGCTCTTACTGATGGTAACTGTGTCTGAAGCACGCTGTAGTCCCCCGTCACTCCGGTCTCACCTCTGATCCTTCCAGGTTTAGCACTAGGGTTCTCAAGTACTGGTTAAACTACACAGAGGGTCTGTTCATGGTTTATATCAGATTGTCAGCCACACAAAGCCAGAAGCTGCATCTAGTCTCCACACCTCATGCATTATTCCTAAATTACAGCTAATCCATCATGGGGGAAAGGCTAGCAGTGATACAGGGCACTGGCTCAGTCTCTTGCTCTCTGTCTCTCTCTCTTTCCTCTTCTTACATAATTACAGTGTGGGACCTGTTTATGTTCCACTGATGCTATTGCCTCTTTCCCTCACTACTCAGGTAAATAATGATCTATAGCTTCAAGGGTTTCCACTACATTTTCCTCAGGGGTAAAACTTGCAGGGGAAAAAACCCTAATGACAACCCCAAGTTGTTATTTCCCAGCAAGACACAGACAAATAAAAGTGGCCAATACTCCAGTCTGTGCTAACACTGCAGCTCAGGACATTCAAAAAATTGGTAAACAGGGCTGGGCTGCCCAATCCAAACCTTACAGAGGTCCCATGGATAGAGAGGAATGCAGTAATTACCCTCCTAGTATCCTAAAGGATATGATTTCAGTCATGAACACAAGCTTTTTTCAGCCGCCATCAGCCATGGCTGTGCCCTAAAGAAGCAGGTATGACCTGGCAAATACGGTCCCTGCACACCCTGGGGACATGCCTGGAGCACACACGCTGGTCTTGACAGCATGTGACAAACTACACTGAGAGGGAGTGACACCCACCAAGTCCCATGGAAGAGGAAGTTTGAGCAAACATAAGACTCAGTCAGGTTTCTCTGACGTACGGTTTTGGCCCCATAGATTTTTCTCATTTGCTTTGCAGGAAACTTTAGGATCATTCTGGATGGCAAACGACATTCTAGACAGATGTTTCTCCAAAAGTTTCATTCAGAAATTTCTCAACCTTCACTGAGATTAAATTTCTTTTTGAGAAGTGCAATTTTTTCCATTTTTTTCTACAGCTTACTCCCAATTTTTCCTTCTTACTTCCTGCCATTTGAGACATATAACAGCAATTTTTAAAAGTGTACAGGAATAAAATGTAAAAAAAATGTAAAAAAAAATTAAGAAAAGAAATTGTGAAAACTGTAAACCTCTGCCTTTCTAGTAAAAATAATGTGAGATCAAGCCGATGAGAAACCTATAAAATTCCAAACAACAATGAACATTTTCACTTTGCCTCGTGGTTTATAAAGAAAAAATTTAATACAGAAAATAATGAGTATTTTAGATTCAGTGCTCTGCAGCAGCTCACCAAAGCAGTACCTCAAATCCTAATGATCAGCAAAGACTGAGATCAGCCCACATTTTAGCCCATGGGACAATTGTATATGTACACCCCTGCCATCTATACCTAAATGGGGAGCTATGGCCTTGTGCTAAGAGTCTTATCACCAGACTGGGCCATTACTGTAAACTACTTTGGTGTTTCAGTAGAACAGAGACAGTAATGCAACAGTTTATGCACTCATGACGGATGGAAACCAAGGTTAAATAGAATAATACAGCCATCGCTCTTCACCTTGCATTAGAAACCAGAGCAGGAAAGTGAGGGGGAAAACAGAAGAGAAGTATTTTTAAATCAACAGAAAAGGCCCACAAACCTCACTGAAATGGAGAAGAACTGAGAATATTTAGTTTTAGTACTTATCAGGAAACAGTTTTTCCCTATTTTTTGAGTTTACAATTTTAATCTTGAAATACCTCCTGAGTTCTGCAAAACTATGTTTAAACACTTTTCTCTCCACCTGCAGAGCTATCAGGATTTTAACCTTTGAAAGACATTCCAACCCATTAACAGAGTGAACACATGTAGCTGAGGCTGGTTTGTAGCCCACTGGCCTGTTGCAATGCAGAGAGATAGCAAGTAACACCTAAATTCCAGCCATCTCCTCATTCCAGCCCAGGTATATTAAAGGTGATTGAGGTCCTGTATCCAGATCCTAAGAAATTATAACAAACGTTGTCATCTGCTGTCATTTCTGCCTCCTGTTACCAAACAAGCACTAGGACATCTTCCTAGACATGCCTCCCATCTTCCTTCCCCTCCTGCTGGGTCCTACAAGTCAATACTCTGCAGAATAAGGTTCATTTTTGACATCATCAACTCAAGAAAAACGAATAAAAGTAACTCACCACTAAATCAACCTCTTTCCCCAAAACTCCAGCACTTCATAGGGATATCCTCAATTCAGTGTCAAAGAAAATTTCTAAAGAGTTTTTTCAATGCATTTTCCTCATTAACCTCCCTGTTCTAATCAGAAAACACCAACCCAGCATGCAGAAATCTCCATTCTGAATTGGAAGCTGCCATTCTGCAGCACTCACAAGAAAGACCTTCCATAGCTCATTTATGCAGGTCTGACCCTCCGCTGCCCCTCCAAAGAGCAGTCCCTAATCGCATACATCATGTTCAGCCAAAATTTACTACTCTTACACATCCTAAATAGCACTTCACTTCATCAGCTTAACTGCTAAAAGCATGCCTTCCCCCAGGGAATAAAGCCACTGCAACCTGCCCCACTGCTGAGCTGAGGTTGTACTGGGTATAGCAAGGCCACTGATACTTGCCCACACTGAGGTGGTGATAATTTCAGGATTCTTTTCCTCATTTTCACTAATAGATGCCACCAAGATCATTCTCAGAAGTGGGCAACAGTGACAGAGATGAATAGATGATAAACATAATTAAAATATTCATGACAGGCTCATAGTCTGGCCTGCTAATATCTTTTTCTGCTCCACCACAGGAAATGACACTATATATATATATATATATATATATATATATACGAAAAAAAAAAGGCTTTCAGTTATACATAAAGAAATAAACTATTCTGTTTATAGACAGCAGTGTCAGATTGAAATATGACAGACAACTGGAACACGCTTGGAACCAAAGTGTGATTCAAGTGCTCACCAGGGTCCCTGTTTGGCTGGCGTGTGCGTGTGTGTGTGCACGTGGGCGTGCATGTGTGTGTGTGGTTCAGGTTTTCTTTTAAACATCTCTTCTTTTACTAAACATTAAATTATTTCCCAAGAAATAAAAAGCTATGTACATTGTAATTATCTACAGTAGGCCTTCGGCATCCTCGCTATTCACATGCACAGGGTTCGGGCTGCATTCATAAACTCAGGCTTGCTCCTCCACTGCTTGTGGTGCTGTCCCCTCCAGCCAATCTGTAGTCCAAGGAACACTGACGTGTGTGTTTGCTCTGATTTTATATTTTTTTCCTTTCTCAGCAGTCAACAGTGCCAGAGGGTGACTGAAATTAAAAGCAATTAAAAGAGGCAAGATCCTGCAAAAAGCTGAGACATGCATGTCACTGGAAAGCGAGGGATGTTGGCATGTTGCAGAGCCTGGTCCAACAACCCAGTCTGAACCCTCTGGCAAGATGAAGCAGCTGATTCATGATTTATTTTGAAAAGGCCTGAAAAGGGACAATTTACTTACAACATGTTGCCTAAGGTGCAATACCTATCTGTTGGATTTGAATACTTAATTCCTGCATTTAACAGGAGGCTGGCATTCAAATTCATTGCACACTTGACTCATTCATTGCTTTTTATTTCTAATCTGATGTTCATTTCCTAAATATGATGTACCCCTGCTATTTATGAATGCAGCCCTGGTAAACACAAAAAGCCCACCCCATCCCCTCCCAAATGATAATAATGACATATAACTCTTTCTTTTTTCATAATAATAATAATAATAATTATAACAATAATAATTACAAATAAAAAGTCAGAAATGCTGTAGACCAAGTGGATTCTCAGTATTAAACACTAGTGCAGTTGGGGATTTCCTTTGTGCTTTCACTGTTGGCAATTGTTGAGATGCTTCCTGTGGAGGAGAAAATGGAGAAGAGAATCAGTCCAGTGGCTTCAACAGTGTGGTCCATATTGCTTCTCACTCCTCCTTAGGATGTGGTAGTGTAAGTGTAAAGACAGAAAAGATGCTTAAAAGTAACACATACTTTTATGTATTTGCAATAAGCAGGGAGCATGCAGAAAACTCAATTACTACAGCTCAGCTGACCAGAAGTAAACTCATTAAGCTGTTAGGGACATATTTGCTTGTAATCGTAGCACACCAACAGCGTAAGCTTGGATCAGCTGATTCTTCTGAGGGAGCAGGGAATTTGGCACTCCTCCACAGGAGAGGCAGGGTCATGAGCAGGAATAGGCGTGAGCCACAGCTATTACTAACTTCTGCACACCTACTGCTCCTCCAGGTGCCTACCCGGGGAAAAGCTGCAAAGCTGTAAGAGAAACTCCATTGCCATGCTGCTGAGAGAGATTTACTCCCTATCTGAGTGCCTCAGGGCTCTGCTTGTACCCGGGGTCACAGTCACTGCCTCTCCTAATACCCAAAAGACCAACATCCTCAGCCAGGCTGTGAAACAAAACTCAGCTGAGGGCTGTCTCTCACCCATCACTCGTGTGTCCAGCTCTTTGTCCATCAGCTCCTCGGGGTCTGTGAACTCACTCAGAGTGATTTTGGGGGCATTTTCACTTTGGCTGACAGAGCCAATCATTTCCTGCTCCTTGTCATGCTGAACTTGGGCATAGATGTTAATCCAAGGGATTTTCCTGCACAGGAAAGGAAAATGAGAGGTTATGCTTTTTAACACAGGGATTCTCAGCACATCATTTATTAGTGAGACAAAATAAGTGTGAACAATCCCAGAAACGCAGCACCAGCAGGATGAGAAGTATGAGCTCTCAGAATGGTGAAAGTACCACAGAGATGTTCATCTCTGAAAGTGCCCTCAGCATCCACTAATTCCAGTAACAGCCTAAAGGTATTTCAAATCTCAGACCATTGTCTTCATATCCTGTGCACAAAGGCTCCCCCAGCTGAAAACTTCAGTGTTCTGCCCTTTTAGATGAGAAATCGTGCACACAGTGGACACTGCACTCAGCTCAGAGAGCAGCAATCAACTAAGTACAATCAGCTGCAATTGTCAACTCTCCCAGTATTTATTACATGATCAGTGGTGCATTGGAAACTCAAAGTAAAAATCAATTTGGCACTAGTATCAACAGAGCAAAAATATTGCTGGGCTTGTTGCTGCTGACAGGCCCACACTGACTCAGAAGAAATTGCCACATCTGAAAGAGTTATAAAGGATTGTTCCTGCCTCAGAGTACAGAAAGGATTTGGACCTTATAACACCCATCCAAAGTCTATTTGTTACCATTTCATTGCAAAAACCAGTTTGTCATGCTATGGATCACGCAAGTTTGCAGGGACTTATGTTCCCTTGCTGTCCAGGAAGCCAAGGAAGTGAAGGGATTATTTCTTCCTCCTTCTCCCAAGCAAAGTTACCTTGGCCTGCTATAATGATATCCTTGATAATCAGTTAGGTAGACAGATAGTTATACAGGCCTAGACAGTTAAGCAGTAATCCCTGGAGGAATGCAAGTTTAAAATGAGAGAACTGAAAAGGAATGAGTTAAGCATCACTGGGGTTGCCAGGACTGCATTGCCTGTTGGAATTTGACTTTTTCCTAATGCTCTTAGGAAGTCTTTGTGCCATGCAGTTCACACTAATTCAATCAGGAAAATTTGGAGAATATTTTCAGTTCCTTAAAGCACACAAGAGAGAGAGAGAGAGAGAGAGAGAGAAGATGTGTTCAAAAGAAGTAATATAAAATGCCATATCTTTATGCTGATCTATGTGCTGTTGGATATGTTAGAAACCAAAAGCAGTGGAAATTGCCTCAGCAGTCATGAATTCAATAGATCTATGCTGATTTTATGCCAGTGAAGTTCTGGCCTCAACCAACTTGTGCTATTGGCTTGATTTGGCATTCTGTTCTTAACCAGCAGCAAGCCAGGACATATTTGGGATGTTCAGTAGCAGCTGACAAATCTCATGATCTCCCTTTCTCCTACCTTCTAATGTTTAAATATGCCTTAAATGTCACCAGAAGAATAGGAGCTACACAGGGAATGAGAGAGAACTAATGCATTCCCATAGGATTCCCATAGAGCCCAGAACTTGTCTGGAGATGTATACAGACATGAGAATATGTCTGGAGATACTAGAAGACTTAATTTTGCTTCCAAACAATGCAACAGCAGAGCAGTGATCGTCTATGAACTTTGAGTGGAAAGGTGAGAAAAGCTCTTTAGAATTGAGAGGCACAGAGCCAAGGTACTTCAGAGTTAGGGAAAAAAGAAGCTGAGGTGGCTGTACATATGTGAATCCAAACCCAAATACCTAATCCTGCTGTGCCTCCCAGCACAGACACAGGTGGCCACAACCACATCACTCTGAGCACAAACAAGCACACACTTCTGGCTGTCCCAGGACACACACATCAACTGCTCCATAGCCCCACCACTGCTCAGCCCTCACACACACAGTATTGACCGATATATGCTCAATCTTCCAGAAAATAAACAACTTTTTTACAGATTATTTCCATACTTTTCCCTCTCTTCCTTCCTTTTCCACTGGGACCTCCTCAATAAGCATCTCTCTGGCAGCAGTGTTTAACAAGCCTGCTGAGTCTATAAATAGATGGACTCTTAACAAGGAGTTTGTGTGCAAACCAGCAAAGCACCAGATTTTTGAATTTGTAGAATTAAAAAATCATGTCAGCCTATGCTCTCCCATAACCTTTCCCTGTAAACAGAAGTTCTGTATTCAGGCTGGGACCAGCATTTATCAGAAAAGTACACATGGCTAATGGACCTTTGCATCACTGAGAGCTACAGGAAAGCTTTTGGGTTTGCCCCCCTTTTTCCATTAAGAATCGTTGCATGATCTCACTTCTGCTCCACTGAGCCAGGGGTTTTAGACAGAGCTGAAAAGTTGCTTTCTGTTCTGAAAAATCAAGCTGAGAACACTCTGTGTATATGACTTATCCTAAACTCTGTCAATTTGATCTGGGTTTTTCTCCTTTGGGACAGAAAGATAAGAGAGGACAGCCAGTTAATAAGATCTTGGGCTAAGCAGAACTGATGCTTTAACCACCTTCCTCCTCACCTCCAATTTGTAATACACTCAACTTTCAGACAGATTTTAACAAGGCAGGGTCTCCACAGCCCTGGAGCACAGTAGACAGCTGATGGCTGCTATACTCAAAGCTCAGGGTGCTTAAGTAGTACAAGAGTCAGTTTTATGAGCTGTAGTAGCAGAACGTGACCCGGAGACTGCCAAAGCAAAGTGGATTAACAAGCTCCTCACTGCTGTCTGGCCGCTGGAATATACAGACCCTTCTTCCCAGTAACTGCTGACCACAGGGCCAGAGACATCAGGCCAAACCTAGGAAACCATCTCACCAAGACACAAGGGAAAGCATGTCTTACACAGGGTTGTACCCACATCTTGTCACATCTCCCAGAAAGACTTCTTTGCCTTCCTCATCCTACATCTGGGTGTGAGAGTAATCACCAGCTGCCTCCCCAGCACACTACTAAATCAATGCCTTAACCAAATCCCATTCCCCTGGGAAGCTGTATTCCACCTCCCAGAAGCAGAGAGGGGATTTCAGGCTGCAATAAGGAGGTCGTGCTGAAGGCCTTGAAATCTGTGCCAGAGCAGAGTCACACAAATGCATTCCCTGGAAATTGTCCTGGGCCACTGAAGTCAGTGGGACCTTGATAACATATCAGTGTGCACAGGATCAAGCACTAGAAGAAGTGCCACTCACAGATTATGACAATGGTTAATGAAAGTTGTTAGCAAGGAGGGAAACTTTAAACCTGGAGACTAGAATAGATGCCTGACTTATCATATAATTTAATTTTGAATATTGTTTGTATCCCACTAACATCCTTAGAGAATACTAGCCCTATTCTAGGGTACAGAAAAGCTGGAGAAAGAAACATATAGCTGGATCTGGACAGGAAAAGCTCTAGTTTTTCATTTAGAGGAACTACTATGTCCAGAAAGTTTTACTTATTAATTTTTTTTCAAGTCAGACTCAGCTTATGTTTCTAATACAATATTTTGCCACTGGTCAGGATCTAAGCATGCAGACCACTTTATACTGTGAGAACTGTACTGAATGCAAAGTTCCTCCTAAGGAGCTCCATCTGCCTAAAATACATCCCCATAAAGCAGACCTTCAGTAAATAGGCCATTCTTATCACATATTTTGCTTCACAGCTTGCAGCAGCCAAGTGCTATGGGCCAGCCCTGGCCCTGCCTGCTGTCTGGAAGCAAAAGGTTTATGTTAACATCTGTCATGGTAAATCTCAGCAGAGATTCCCAAAGGCATTTTGATGCTTTACACAAATTTTTCTGGCTTTGAGTCTCCCACCTTTAACATAATCACACCCGCTCCTCTGCAAGACTAACCTATTCACTTTGCAAGATACAAATGAGATGCTGCTGCACTAAGGCAGCTGGCCAGGTGGGTATAGACTGTGTGAAGTCATCCATCCTGTGGTTTTTGACTAAGCTTGCTTTGTGTTTCTCAGTATTCAGTGAGCACAAAGGGCTCCCATTTCTGGTCTGTGGTTGAAACACATCTGCTGAAGCAGAAGATGATTTCTGAGCTCTTGGGGAACTTTTGGAGCACCAACTTTGTGGTGAAACAGCAGTAGATGGTTTTCTCTCTAAGTATGAGAAATAGGGAACTACATTCTTCTAAGCCTTAGGCCAGCATAATTCACTCTACATTTGCAAATCAGGCACAACTCTGCCTAGGTTTCCTGTAAACCACCCAGAGTCTCCTCCTCCCATCCCAAAGTTTTTCAGCTTACCTCTTGAATTTGTAGATTAAAAAAACAGCCAAGCCCACAAACACCACAGACAACAACATCAGCATTGCTGAACTGCTGTGACCCGAGCTGGAATCCACAAGGGGTGCTGCAGGAGGAAAGGCAAAGCATTACATTTGTGGGATACTACAAGGAAACACATTAACTACCCAAGAGTTGAGCTCAGCTCTGCCTTTGTCACCTCTGCTTTATCACTGGTGCATGCTGGTTTTGGCAAGAGCAATCAGTAGGAAACAAATTGGTTCTCTTGTCCTTCAAAAGTCAAGGTCCTTTTCCAAGACAGCGCAGTCTAACATCCCCAAGTGAAAAGGCACAGCAAGCCACGCTTAGCTGAATGCCTGATCACTCCTGTGTTAACACTCAGGGCTATTACTTTTCAGGTTTTTCCAGGTAATGGAGAGGAAATGAATTTTATGAAGCATGGCTTAATACATATCTACTCCCCTTTGGAGAAGATACCTCAGAGCATCAATGAACTCCCATCTTCCAAGGATATTCATCTATCTCACATGTGACAGGGATCTACTGTTGTGACAAGCCTCAAGGTCCATCCTTCTATAGGACCTTAGAGACTTTTAAATTGAATCCGTTTTCATAATGTGGAGAAGCCCAAACCAATGATCCTGGATCCAAGCACACAATACATTATAATATTTTGGAGATTTTGATCCTTGACATTTTGGTTGGGCTAAATACAGTATATTCCTATACCTTGTTTATGCAGCTATTCCAAGAGCTCATCAGAGCACACCATCTTAATGGCCTGAGCACTGTGCTGAGATCAAGTGTCTGATGAGAAGTCTCTAATGATGCACAAATGATTATAAGTAGCAGCTGAATGTTTCTTGTTCTGCATAAATATTTGGTTTGGGTGTTTTACTATTCTCTATTCTTTTTCTGTCACCCACAAGATAGGGACAAAGTCATGCAAATAGAGTCAGTTCTGATTTCACTGTCAAATTTCCACACCTTACAGTCTGATCCCTCCAGTATTCTGCTGCAAATACTTCTGACTCTTTAGTGGGAAAGACTGTCACTTCATCCAAGTCAAAACACTATGGGAATGGTCATGAAACCCTCTGCACTAGAGAGGATGCAAGAATAGCTGCTAAATGTAAGTTAAATGCAGTTCCTTGCTAGAACCAAGCCATATTCTGGAGAATTCCAGCCACCTGGAGACCTCAGACATTGTATTGCATTCCCAGTTTTGCAAATTATTTGATTTCAGGCTACTCATGTCAGCATCTGACTCGCACTCCAAAAGAGCAGTTAGAGAGTGAAGGTAAAAAGGTGTTACCAGTAGGAAAGGTCATGAGCCTCGATTTAGCCCAGCTCTTGGCTCTCTGAGAAGAAGCTGAAGTGTATAATTGTGGGATGTGAATCCCAATCTTTCAGAGAGGCTATCAGCAAGGGCACTTGCACAAGATCCCACATTTCAGACAATTGCAAGGGCACTCATAAAAAGCAAGGGCAAAAATAAATCCATCACCTCCTTTGTAACCATCACTGTCTCATCAATAGCTGAGAGCTTCACACTAGGCTGGTTTAAAGTAAAGGGAGTAGCAAAGCTTAAAGTGACTCTTTGTTACTTTGTGCAAAACTGGAGACAGGTAATGTTGGAATTTAAATAAGTTCTAATTTGTAGAAGTCAATATTCAGGCACACATTTCCCTGTAAGAGGCCTAGATCTTCTTTTCATTAGTACTTTGCCCCTTTAAAGCTTCTTAGCTAGTCATAACAATAACAAGGCCTTTGCTGTAAGGATTTGATCCAACATCCATGAAACTTAGTAATATCCCACTGAATTCCACAGGTGTTCAATAAGGACTTAATAGAACACCATTCACCTGGTTTTCTAAAACACTTGAAAAACACCAATGCACTTGTTAATTAAGCCACAGGGAACTCTTACAAGGTACTTTTTATACTTGTACAAACTGGAGCATGAAGATGCTCCTGATGGATTGGTTTTAACTCTCCCTGCTTCTACAAAAATGTCTCAGTTGGCACACATGCCAGTGCCACATACCAAACTGTGAGTGATGTGATGTAGACTGATTCTCCTGGGGTTGTCTGAAGCCTCAGGAGAACCACAGCTATGCCTTTGACTCAACACTCACCTAATGTTAGCTGAGTAACATACACAACCACTTCAACACCAGGCTTCAGCTCAAACTGGACCAGGTTCTGGTTGAGAGCATTAAAAAGGATTTCTACCACCTGATGAAATAAGAAGAGATACAACAGTTACAGTAGAGAAGACAGCAAGGTCTGGAGAACATTTGGGAATACACAAAGCCCATGAATAGTGGCTGACATCTCTTACTGCCTTCTGCAGGGCCTGAGGAAGTGGAGAGAAATGCACATGTGCTTTCAGTGGAACTGGATGTCACTGCATGTAAGTCTCCCTTACGGGACTTTTGAGACTCTCATTGTATGCTATCATATCTCCCCTGGGAAGCAAACCAAGAAGGTTAGCAATTTTTTTTTTTCTTTTTTGGGGGGGCTACAGGAGGAGGGAAAACAACTAAGGACCTTTTCACCTTCCACAATATCCTTTGAGTCTGATCAAATGCATTTGGAAATCACTGACATATTGGCCTTTCACTGGTGGATAATGGAACTAAATTAGGCACTCCAGACCTGCATTTCTTTATCCCCACTGATCCTGTCATGTAGCTTCTATTTAAATAGGCTACTGCGGATGAGGCAATCCAAGGTCAATGGAAAATTTTCCATATTTCTCCTTCACTTAGAAGAGGGGCCTTGGACTGGATATACTGGAATTGCTAAGCAATCAGCACCCAGCTCTGAGGTGTTATTTGGTTGCCCCAGAGCACACACTTGGCACATCAGCCTCAGTTTGTTAATACCTGACTCCATAGAGCAGTTCTGATGGACAGGGCACTGCTAATGAGTAGTTCTAATGACCTCCTCTCCAGGCAGAGCTTCTCAAGCAGAAGGCATCAACAGGTGCCAAATTACAACTGAGTAGACTGTCAACAGAAATTAGAGCACTAGAGCGTCAGGCCTCACGGTCAATTAGTCAGAAATCTAATTGAGATGTCAGCATAACACTGACATACAAAATATTGACACAACAGCTTGTTCAGAAGAAGTTTTAAATACTGGTAGGTCCTACTGAACAGGACAGAAATTACCCCAAGAACATCCCTCCAAAAAGCCTTTCAAACCTTCCTACCCCAATGCATCTCTCCTGCACACTGACCACCATAAATTTAAGAGACCAGCTTTGATAACTTCCTAGGGCAAAAGAACTACTCTGCAGGGACTGACTTGACTCAGTGGGTGACAAGAACTTCCACTGAATTCACCAGTCCTCTGAATTATTTAATGTTTGATCCAAACTTTCAAGAGTTACTTGGCGATGGGATCACACATAGTTTGCACACTGTAAAAATGCTGCATACAAGAACATTAGCTAGAGCCAAGCAGCCTTTCCAGCAGTACTTCACTCCTTTGCCATTATAGACCTGATTTAATCACTTGGTAATTCTAACATGAAAGCTTCAGCAGCCTAGTGCTGCTGTTCTGAGCTCTTTCCTTGCCTTCGTATCACTGTTGCCATTCATCACCGTAATTACCTATTTATCTAAATGGATGGATATTGTAACTTCCAAATATAGTTTGCACAGGCCATTCACTGCTGCAGAAAAAAAAAAAAAAGTAGTCTTGTTTTGGTGATCTATGAGCTGAAGAGCCTGATTTATTTTTAGTAAACCTCAGTATATTATCTTGCTGCTTTGGCCTTCCTCTATTAGCATTCCCTCAGGGAGTAGAGGGAGTACATATTCAAGGTTCCTTTCACCATAACTACTGTAGAAAGGACACACCACTGATTTAGGAAGAATCTCTGCTAGTGGTAGACTGTGACATATCTCAGTGAAGTATTAGAAAATCCCAGTTTTCCTCCAAAAATAATTTTCTTTAATGTCATAAACTATACTGCCACAGTCCCAGATGCATCCATTTCCACCACACTTATTGTAAGTGCTTCCAATGCTGCACAGCTTCAGGGGCCCATCTGCAAACAATATGATAGGAATAAATGTTCCATGAATCCTTCTTTCCTTACTTGCTCCAGATCAGCCTCACTGCTTTTCCTCCTCTCTGTTGTGTTTTTGTGGGGCAGTATGAAGAGTTCAGCAGATGTAGGCAACCCAGGGAACACAGCTACCAGGATCTGTTCATCAGGGATACCAGTCACCTAGAAGGAAAGTAAAAATGAGGTCTCTAGCTGCTATTTTGTTGCTTATGTTTCCATTCACTACCAGAAATGGTGCTCCCATCAAATTGTTATCTTCCAGTTCCACTGTAGGTGTTGTGGTCCTAATGAGCTGTTCTGCCTATTTGGTGGGTCACAAATGGAGCTTCTGCTAAAGATGCACTCTACTTTCCAGAAGTGAATGTAGGCTTGACAACACCCCTGGGTCCAAAGATCTCAACCCAAAGTCCAAACCTAACTTGTCTCCAGATCTGAATGTTCCATATAGTCCTCCTTGCTACAAAAGAATAACTGACCCAAAGTCAGATCCAGAGAGTACGTCTTGGAGCAACCACTGGTAAATGTGCAACTAGCAGGGACAATATCAAGAAAAGTGCCTGCAATCACCTTCTGTTATCAGGTTGTGGGGATCCACATTTGCCACACATGAACAGGAATGTCCCCAGAGGGAGACTTTGCTCCTGGGGATGATTGGGAGGGCTGTGCTAGGAGCTGCTCAGTTTGCTGAACCAGGAGTACCCGGCTCTCACAGCTGCCTTCAGCAAGACCCGCCCACCGAGGCTGCTGCCCTCTCTCCCCAAATCCAAGCAGTGCACCCTCAGTAGGGCAGGAAGCCTCCCCTCCTTGAGAAATGCTCTGCTACATGAGGTTAACTCCATTAGCTCTCTGGTCCCACCCCACCTCAAACTCCTTCATCTCACTCCAGAGCTGAAATGTACCAATGGGGCAGCCCAGTCCTGGTGGGATATACGGGAGAGCACTTCTACAAGATTTCTACTGTTCTCTGTAACCATTCACAGTTACAAGCTAATTATTTTTGTCCTGCAAGCTTGATTCTGAATACAGTAAAAGGGAACAACAGTTTAAAGCAATAAACTTAGTATTTTGTCAGGACAGAAAAACAATAAAGGAAACTCTTATAAACTGTGAATTTTGAGTGGGCTGCAGATGAGAAAAGCTTAGCAGGAATGTACCTTCCCAGTAAAAATAATCAGCCTCCATTTCTAAGAACAGCTGTAGCTAAAGCAAAAAAAAACCCCAACAAGATACAAGATACATTTTTGGCAGAAAAGCTTGTCTAAATCTAGCTCCTAATTTCACACAAAACTAAAGTTCCTGACTATTTGATATCTTAAATTATTCTGTCCCCTTTCCTGCAAGAATATGAGTACTAGTTTACATATTCTAATTAATCCCAAAGGAAGACTCAGTATCTTCCACCTACAGAAGTCTCTCTTTATCCTGTATTTTAAAGGTAAGCTTATTTTCCCTCCGAATCCTCATTTTTTGCCCCAGTTGGAAAGGGAGTAGAGCTTTAAAATATTCACCAGTTGCTACACTTAGCTGCATGTGGAACTTCTGACTATCAGGAAGAGACAAAAATATCTTCCTCATGTATCCAGAACACTACAATGTCTGTCTTTTGGGATGAAGTGGATCAGCTGTTTAACAACACACAGTAACACTAACTAAATATTTGGAGTAGAAAACAGTAGTTACTGTCACATCAATTTGGCAAAACAAGAATAATGATGGTACTATTACAATCCAGAATTTGCAAAATCCTCAGAGATATTAAAAGCTGAAAAACACACAGAAATATTAATAAAAGTAATGGTAATGTTTCCACAAAATCGGCAATATAGTTTGGCCCTGTAAAAAGATCCAGCATATTAAGAAGCTTTTTATTGAATTTTAATGATAGTTTCATCACTGCTGTCCTTACCCATTCTTTTAAGCTAACATGTCAAAAAAGTGTGTGTTTTAACAGCCTACTCAATGTTAGTACAGACAAGGAAACAGATGCTCACCTCTGCTAGTGCTCTCTTGATGACTTTGCCGACGTCTTGTCTCCATTCAGGGATGTCAGGGTTATGGTAGTCCAAGTTGGGAGAAAATGACAGGAGCTGAGATTGGAAATACTCTGGAACAGAAAAAGTATTTGTGAGAAGACTAAATGGGTAGTGTTTAGGGTACAGACAGGGGTGCAGAAGGCAACAGGAGGACCATAACTATCTTAAAGCAAGAGAGACAAGGCTGAAGGAAGAAAAAGGCTGGCTAACACTAAGCAGGACAGAAAGCTTGCAAGGAAAGAATGCTTATAATGCACTCATAAAGGGCAGTTTGACCTAATGCCAACTTCTGGCTTTCCCCAGAGAAACAGAAGCGAGAATGAGAGAGGTGAGAGGACACCTTCATGATGCCTCTGGGCTTTGTAATTCTGCCACTCAGCTTCCTCAGATTCTGCTCACAAGTAAGTTGACCAGCAAATAAGGCAGCACCTGGCTGAAATTTGGAAGGCCTGTCTGTACAACTGCAGAGCAAACAATTGCTGTAAGTAATATTTTCTGTTTACCCTCCTGGAGGGAAGCCAGGGGTGGTTAATTCCCCAATAAAGGAGAACCCAGTGGTGCTAATGACTGGCTCATCAAGCAATGGCTATTGATGAAACACCTTGAAGTTCTGTCCTGATTGAATGATTGCTGGGAGGAGGAAAAGCTTCCTAGACTTAAAATACAGAACAATTTAAATTTTTCTCCAATTCCAACTCTCCCTGCTAGTGTCCCCAAAAACCAAGTCTGGAATCCTTACAGCAGCTGTGCATAATGAATTTGGGCCAGTGGGAGGCACAGATCTGGGATGGGAATCACATTTATATAAAAGTTCTCAGTGTAGAAGACTCTGGTTTTTGACATGTGCTGTGCCTCACCTTGAAGCAGATGATCTCCAGACACTTCAAGTAAGTACCATTAATCATTTGTAAGAAGGCACTAGTTTTAGATCGAGATAAACTTACCAGAGTATAAATGAGGGAATCCACAGAAAAGCAGGGATGTGCCAGCACACCACTTATGTGGCATCTTTTGCAAGAACTGTTCTTTCTTTTTAGATGGTGCAGTGTATTTTTAAATAAAACAAGCACCAAAGAGAGCAGGAAAAGTCTCTCAAGTTCTGAAGGTTTAACCCAGAGTCACATATATAAAATCTTTGACTTTTGACCCCTTAGTACCATGTCCAATATATTTTTTGAGCAAATTCTTCTCTGTCAATCTCAAAAATATACCTGAATAAATCTCCTCCACTGGTAACACCAGAAATCCATGCCTAGATTATGGCCTAGACCCATAATCACTTGACTCAGGACACAGATAAGGATACAAGTTTATCAGAGGACGTGTTTACTAAAGGTGTCACTCGTTTATGTACTCAGATTTGAACTGACCACCAAACTGAGGGACTGGAAGGACTCCTTCCTTAGGCCAGGTCAGTCTGCAGCACAGCACAGCATGGGACTATTTGGACTGGATCCAAATGGGTCAAATTCTCTTTGTCATAGAATCCAAAGCTTTGTATCTTCTAAACAGAATGGCAAAATTTCTTCCAAGGTGTTTAAAAAGAGTGAGGAGCTCTCTGTGGGACCTACTGGGACTAAAGATAGAGATCACCCATGGCTATCACTCTTAAATATATTTGATTCAGGTTTATTCCAGAAACTAGTGGAAAGATGGAAATTTCCCAGAAGTAAACAATGCATTTTGCAGTGTTCAAAATTATGAACTAGAGGGTTCCTAATATTTGATAACAGCAAGTCTGGGTATTACTAAATCACATTAACAAACTATTAAAGCCTATTGTGTTTCATGGCCAGACAATCAATAAATATCTATTTAGATGGTTGTTAAATCTGAGTCTACAGCAGGACATTTATTTGTATTTAGTTACTGAAATAAGATACACACAGTGCAACTACACAGTGCTGAACTTCAAAGTAGACCAAGTTATGTGAAGCCCAGGTTTCTCAATAGAACTTGATGTCCAAAGAAAAGCTTGTCCTCAAATGCTGGATGCCAGTAACTGGATGAGGAAAACAAAGACTTGCCCAGGGTGGAAATTATTCTAAAAGTCCAGGTCAAAGCTGCTGAGAGAGCCCTTTCAACCAGGATTTATCAAGCCCCAAACAGGGTAAGCTCTGTTGTCTGCCAAAGGGTGCTTTTTGAAGCCCATGACATGCAGATATGACAAGAACATACCAAACAGTACCCACGGGGAAGTCCAGTGGGCACACTCAGACCTCCAGCTGTGACATGAAAGATGGGCCCTGATACCAACAACAAAGTCATTTCTGTCCTCTTTTCCAGACCCCTCCTGACCCCTGTCATTTATACAGTCACTGATAGAGACACCCAGCTGTGTTCAGATCACCTAAATGATGCTCTGTGACTATTTCTTTCCACAGCTGGGAAGCTGGAGGAAGGCAGTCTGGTTCAAGTGTTTTTTTATTTTTGGGAGTTCCCTGTCTAGGTGTACAGACAGATCAACAGACACAGGAGACACCTGCCACCTTATTAATGCTGAGGTTACAAATTTGGTTAGCTGCCCCATTCTATTCACTTCTGTATTCTGTCATCATGACACATCTGAGCTACTTTGTCGTCAGAGGTTTGTCTTCAGAAGTTCTTCCAGGCACTATCAAGTTCCTAGAGTTCATTTTGGATCAGCAATGATTGTCTGTCTTTCACCCCTGAGAAGTGATTGCAAAGGGCTGAGGGTACCGTGCACTGCGATCTCCTTGGTG
The DNA here is from genome assembly GCF_965178545.1 of Coloeus monedula. NCBI lineage: Eukaryota > Metazoa > Chordata > Aves > Passeriformes > Corvidae > Coloeus > Coloeus monedula. Next base: position 27,505,709 of record NC_138788.1, on the reverse strand, counting down.
TCCTGGATGAGGGTGTTGCCCCCAGCGACTTGCACAGTGACAGTGTTCATCCCCTCCACAGTGAACATGTATGAGATGCTGCTCTCCAAGGTGATGAGGGGCTGTAGGAGGCAAACACAAATGACAACATCAAAATCGGGGTGAGATTAACTCAGGATCACAACATGAACCTGACTAATTTTCAGAGACTGAAAATAGTTCATGCCTCAAACATTGATATAATGTTTTGCTCATTATAAAGAAGCTACAACTGAAGAAGCCTCCCTGAAGAGTGGGACTTTGAACTGAAAGTCAAGCTGTTGGTTAGATAAAGGGTAACGCATTGCTCAGTCACCTCAAGGCTGAGGGAAAGGTGTGCATCCATAAAAGGCCAAAGCCACCAGCTGCAGCTATCCCCAGCTGAATTTGGGGTGGGTGGAGAGCACAGCTCACAGAAGCCAGGTTTACACAGACTCCCCCCAGCTGAGGGGGGAGAAGGAGGTTTTGGGCGCATGGTGCAACCTCTGGCGAGAGGCAACAAACACCCATCCTCTGATTACACAAACTGGCCCAGCTGTGGAACCCCCAACCCCACAGGCCACATCCATGGGACTTTCACGTGAGAGGCTGGGCCCCACAGGGCTGCACGTGACGGAACAGACCCAGAGTCTGCTGTGAGAGACTGACCCCCACCCCAGGGGGACACGGCTAGACATACCCATGGGACTCTGTGCCTTCTGGGGGGACCTTCACCACCAAGAGACCAGCTGGAGAGGATCAACAAACATCACTGGGATCCACAAAGTGGTGATATTTCCCTTACTCTGTCCCTGTCACTCTTTCTGTTCCCCCCACCTATTTTCTACTTCTTTTTCTCTCTCTCTCATATTTACCATCAAATAAAACCCTTACTATTGTCACTGGCATATGGTCTCACGCACCTTAATTCTGGCACAAGCATTTCTAAGAACCTTAAAACTGGATTGTAACACTAATCCACCAGGCAACAATGTCCTTGCTCCTTGACACAGGTGTGCTGCTACAAGTTTGCATGTCCTGCTAGGGACTAAAGGTGGCCCAAACACCATCCTGTGAGAAGTGTCCCATGGGCAGAGGTTTCTCTCACTTCAGTAAATGTTTCCTAAAATATTCTTTCACTGCAACCCATTAGTGTATGGACTCCTCAGCAGACCACAGCCAGCAACTGCAGAATTAGTGCAGTAGAATGCAGTGTTGTACACACACACCCAGCTCAGCTGCTATATTTGCTGAAAAAAAACCCAACCTCAAATTGCAAATAAACCAAAGATGCAGATGCTTCTTCAAACAATCCATACTGTTCAGAGTCAGGGCCAGTCTTTGCTTTTATGAATACAAATCCATTTATCTCTCAGAGAGCAACACTGCTCAGGTCAGAGTGAGGACATCCAGCATTGCCCTGTCCATGCTGTGAGCAAGCTACAAGCACAAGCTGGCAAACTATGCTAACCAGGCTGAAAGCATGACATAATTCCTGCTGACAATGCTGACTCAATGTGGCTGTGGAAGGGATCCATGCTGGAGCGGCCCATGGGAAGGGCCTAAATTAAAGAAATTAGTGGAAAACTGTCTCCCATGGGAGGGACTCCCATAAGCAGGCAAAGAGGAGTCCTCCCCCTGAGGGGGAAGGATTGGAAGAGACAATGTGTGATGAACTGATCACAGCCCCCATTCCCTGTCTCCTTGCACTGCTGGGGCAGGAGGAGGCAGAGAATTCAGGAGTGGAGTTGAGCCTGGGAAGAAGAGAGAGATGCAGGAAAGTGTTTTAAGATTTGGTTTTATTTCTCATTATCCTGCTCTGATTTGAACGATAATAAATTACACTAATTTCACAAAGTCAAGGCTGTTTTGTTTTTTAAAAGTAATCAGTGGTATCTCTCTGTCATTATTGTGACCTGATTTTGTTATATTTTATGTATCCTGCCCATGTGAGGAGGGGAGTGATAGAGTGGCTTTAGTAGGCACCTGGTGTCCAGACAGGGTCAACCCAGCACAATTGAAAATCAAAGGTCCAGCCCTCACAGTGCCACTGATCTGACAGCTGGTCTACAGAAAAAGCTCTTCATTAGAGAAACTACAAAAATGGGAAGAGTGATACTGATCTCCATTGCAAAAGCACACAGAGGTCTAAGAGAACAGATAAAGCCATTGCACCATTGCTGCTGTCCCTTTAATACACTACCAGTTTGTTTTCAAAGGGAAACTTCTAAACTTTCACCTTCCAGCTGGTGAAACTTTCACCATCCAGGCTGCCAACCTGACTGCAATTCACAACAGTGCTCACATATGCCATTTTCAGAGCCAAATCAAAATTTCCACTGGCACAGGCCAGACTGGCAAACACATTCTCTCTCTCTCTGGAATACTACCTTCCTTTGACCCCCTCATCCACAAACTGAAAAAGCAGTAAAACCCAAAAAGTCTTATCACATGGCACACACAGTCCAAGGGCACCAGCTTGTGCCAGCCCTGGAGGCCTAGGTAACATTTACTGAGACACACAGACCCTGGAGAAGCTGAATAGGCTCATATCAAACTGTAGTGATATCAGCAATCCTCCTAGGGGTTACAGGTTGTGGTTCTGTGCAAAGGCAGATAAGAGGATGCAATCTGGCCTTTAAAATTACAATTTTTTCTTTTTGTATGTGTGTATGCTGGACATTCCATTATCATGGATGATTTCACCTCCATCATGGAGTTTTAACATTCAGCCAACTCTTTAATTTTAATTCAAGAACCAAGACCTGGAAACTAACTCTAAATTAAATCAAGTAGTTTAAGGTTCATTTGCTCAAACCTATTAGACAGCTGGATACATTTATTAAACTGGACCTGTGTTAATCCAGGCAAATTGGCCTTTGGGCATACTGCAAAAATAAGTACAGTAGAAAATCAGTACAGGAGTTTTAGCAGGGTGGGGAGACCAGTAGAGGAGTCTCAGCCAGGACATTTGAGTCTAAGACAACATTGTCCTGTGCAGCAGCACAGAGAGTGAGACTGCACAGCGACACAAGACACATCTGGTTCTGCCTGGGATGGCTACAGGCTGAATGGGAAAAGAAGCTGCAATCCCTCAGCATGGAACTAAAATATATCATCTAATAATGCCAGTCACAATATTACACACGTCATCCTTTAATTCAGTGTCCCCATCTTCCACCTCTCCTCAGAACACCATAGTTTACTCATAAGTGGGCACAGACAAGGATCTGATATATACATTAAACATCCCAGGAGGAATTTTCATGTGATACAGACTGCTGTTCTGAAAAAAAGTGGCCCATACACTTATGTCTATATCTTTTGCCATACTTCTGTGAGAGTTAAAGTACAATCCATGAGGTAGCTGGAGATAATGTTTTGCAAAGATCGAAAAGTGCTCTGGGTCTGACATTCAGACACAGGTAAGTGGCACCATGTTTACTACTTCAGCAATGTGTACAATCATGCCAAGGTGTCAAAGGATCAGCTGCTCCATTTGCAGCTATGTCCAAAGTATCCATCCCAAACACATCCATATCTGCTTGTACTCTGCTGCCTATGGGTCTGAAATTTAAGATAGAAGATGAAACAGATTATATTTCCAATCCAGAAGCAAGCACTGTGAGAACTGCATGGACATCTTCAGCAAACACCACTGCTGCTGTACCTTTTTTAGGTTACTTTCTATTTCAAAAAATCTTTTTAAAGCCCTATTCGCAATCAACTTCTATGGTAAGGACAAAAACAACAGCAGGAAAACTCTACACTGGAGGGCTTAAGCAGATGATCAAGTTACCAGTACCTAAATTGTCTCAGATGTACTTTAATGGTTCTCTGTGCATGAGCACTGAGCCAAAAATATCTGAACTGTAACGTGGTTTTGCATCCCTGTATTTCAATGCAGTATCAACTATGTGGAATTACCAGGTACTTGCAATGGATGTGCATATGTGGGTGGTTGCCATACTTCAGCTGGGGCACAGCAACTTGCCAAGTTACAGTAAATATTTTTTGCTCCTGAGCTCTTCTGGTGCCTCAATTATGCTTCCACAAAAAAAAAAACCAAGTTCTTACAGTGAGCTTCCTAACTGGATTAAAATCCCAGTAGAAGCAGCACTTACTGTTTTTATTTTGCCTTTCCTGATATTGTTGGTAGCTAAGGTAAGAGGTTAAAACTAAGCAGCTTTGTCAAAGAGAAAACAAAATACTTGTGTGCCTATTTTTTATCTCAAGTTCCACATTTCATGTAAAATCCCCGTTTCTTTCTGCTGCAATCTCACCTCAGTGCACACCTTCAATTGCAAATGTAGACAATGACATGACTTAAATTGCTTTTGTAAATAACAGCAGAAACTACATTGCAAAATTAACAGCTGCACGTTTTGCAACTGTAAGAATGGAGAATAGTGCCTGTCTCACTCTTAAAGCTCACAATAAAAACTGCAGCTAATAAGCAATCCTGCTCTCTCCATTTGAAAGCATGATGTTAGCTTGTAGTTTCACTTACTTTAACTATTGATAAAGAAGCTCTTTATAGTACGTAGTTACAATACACATCATTTGAAAATTCACTACAAAGAAGTCTCATCTCCCTCTCGAACATAGCCAGACTCTTCAGCTTGACATTCTAGATGCAACTGTTTATTTGAACACCAAGAGCTTTAAAGTACTGTGCTGGAATCCAGCATTATGTCCTGCACACTGGTACATAACAGAAACCCCCTTGGTTATTGGAACACCAGCAGTCTTTAAACACTGTGTTGAAAGCCAGCATTAGTCCATACATAGTTCAGTTAAGTTGCAAGTGAATGCTGGTAATAACAGTGGTCTTCAAATCTCAGGGCTGATAACAACCAGATGTAGAAAGTAATGACTCCTAAGAACAACACAAGACAGAAGGAAATAAATTCACAAAGGTTGAAGTTCAGATAATAACAACCCTTTTCAGACAAGGAACAAACTAAAACACAAAACAGGCAAAGGCAAAAAGTTTTTATTAGGGCTGAGAGAGTTCCCTGTCTCTTGTGAAAAGCTTAGGAAGAAAAAATGAACCTGTACCTTGGTGCTGTTGCCAAACCACCAGAAGTAGGTAAGTGTGCCTGCCTGGCTGGGCCAAACCACTGCAGTAATGTTGACATCCTTATTTCTGATGGCAACAAAGGGGACACTCAGATGGACGTGCTCAACTGGACCTGTGGGAAGAGAGTTCATTATTAAAGGTTTTGAGTTAAATCCTCCCTGCACAGTTGTGAACAGCAAGGATCTTCCCTTTAAATAAATCAAAAGTCTTATGTCAGCAGTGAGAGTCTAGTTTAGAAATAAAAGAGAATTTCAGCAGTCAATGAACAGCAGAAAAAGATAATCAGATTTAAAAACACATATTTTTTTTCTCTCTTATGCACATTTTCCACAGTGCTAATTTTCAAAGGGTCAGTACTGTGTTTAGAAGAATTTTTTAAATGCATTTTGAAGAAGAACAATGAACCAGCTTTGCTTTATATAGGGAAACTGCTACAGAAATCCACAGGGATAGGACACAAGAAAGGGATAGGACACAAGAGAGAAAGAAGGTTTTTTCTTGAAAATATAACCACTGAGCTACTAAGATTTGTGGGAAGATCATTTTAGCCAAGATGGCTTAAATCTTGTTAGATAAGAGGCATTTATGACTTGATTAAATACCCCCAAAAGTTTTTTTGAAGACTCACGATTTTGGAAATCCTTGGTAACTTTTTGACTTAGACCTGACCTTGGGAAGCCTTTGGGGAGTCAGTCACCCCTAGTAAAACATCAGGAACCACTTGAAAGATGTGTCCATTGGCATAACAAAGCATGGAACTGTCAGAAGCACTTGATTCTGAAAGCCTTAAAAAATAACAAACTACCAATGCAAAGTTGTATCTAACAAATGCAAATGCCCAGAATAAGCCCAGGGCATGAAGCCCTAAATTCAGAAGGCAGCTCCTCTCTAGAAAAAACAGTGTAAAAAATACTGAAGTTTTGTTTGGTAGCTTGTTTAAAGCTTTACTATCTCCATTGTTTTTCTTCTTGTTTAATCTTTTGTTTTGGCTGGTACTGAATTTCAGCTGATAACTGCTGCCCATCAGACAATGTTACTTTCTTAAAGGGTTGTACCTTTAAAACACAGCAAACTGACAGACTATCCCTGTGAGACGGAAAGGACAAAATAAGAAAAGTCAGATTCTTTTTTTTTAATAAGACATTCATTCTGGGAAGGAGGAAATTTGGCGATTTTAACTGAGACAATCCTCTTGTGTTACCTCTCAGCTCTTCAAGCACGAAATGGAGACATGAATCAGTTCTCCATCTACTTGGATTACAAAGATTGCAGTGAGCAAGAGCTGTTCTTTTACCACTGGAACACAGAGCTCCAAGCACAAAAGGACCCTATTCTTGCTTTTGGCTCCTTAAAACTTGATCTTTTTCTCGCCCCCTTATCCCGAGAGGCCTCTACCAGTGAGTCACAACTGAACTCTGACCACAGGAAGTACTCTGGGTTTGCAGGAATAGCAGGCTCCCCCAAATATTTTGCGACAGTGCACGTAAGAGGAAAATAAATAATATCTCTGCTTCCTTTAAATATCAAGATAAGCAGCTTGACAGCAGATTCCAGAAAGCTGAAAAGTTGACTGGCTGCTAATAAAGCTGCAGGGTAGAAAATTAATGTTGCTTGAGGCCAAGAAACCTTTTTCTCTCTTCTTTTTAGCACAGGATCCTAGTACCAGACAGACTGTATAATAAGAATGACTCGCAGGTATTTTTGTCTGTTCATTTGAGCTTCAAGGTCAAACCTCCTATATTGACCAGCACATCCAAATATATCAAAAGTTTAGTACTGAGGTGTCACCTTATTTCAGCATTTGCATGAGTGTAGGTGCTTGCAAAATATTTCCCTAGAGATAACGATAATAAATTGGCCACCTAAGAATGCTATAAAACTCAAAGGAGAGATCTGAAAGGTTGATGAAGAAAAGAGTGAAGCAGAAAAACCAGGCCAAGGAACTGTCCCTTGTTGCATTCTGCTTTAAAATCATCACCATGAAAAAGTAGTTCCTTTGAGAAAAATCAGATAATCCATACAAATCTGGTTGTTATTACCAGGTAACCATCACTTTTGTCAGCTAATGGCCCAAGGTGAAGGAAAAACAGTTAATGCTCTAATAACAGGTTGTTAAGTGCAGCCATGATTGACTTTGAGGGAATTATGAGCATAATAAAAGCTTCAAGGAACATTTATTCCTTCACACAGGGAGCTGGAAATTAAAATGAAGAAAAAAGTTCTTGAGTTCTGGAAATTTCAAATGTGCTTCCTTTCAGCAGAAAAGCTCAAGTAAAAGGATGTAAGACATTCTGACAGATAAAGAGGGAAGGCAGGCATGGCTACGATCTCCATTAGGGGCAAAATTGACGGGGTACATCTAATTACAGAAAATCTAATAGTCTGAGAGTAGATCAAAGAACTGGGCTCTTTTTGGCCTCATCCTGCATTCCACATTCTCTGCTCTCTCCTGTGGCTTTGAGAAGTTAACTGAGAGCTCTGTATTTGAGTCTGCCCACGTGTCAACTGGAGAGAAATTGCATTGATCTACCAAACAGGAAAGAAAAGTCAGGGATGCATGTCAAACACATGAAATGTGAAAAGCAGCACATTAGCACTCAGTACATTCATATCTCGGGAAGCATGCTCAGCATAATGCTTTTATTTCATTAAATTAGAACTGTAAACTCCGAAGTTCTGAATAAGTGACTCCAAATTTAGTAGTTTAATCCCAACCTCCTAACATGAGACATGTATAGAAAATACACACTCGGACTTTGTTTCATATGCTGCTTGGTCTCTGACCCTTTCAGAAAGCCCAGTAGGCATTTCCAAACTTTTCCCTGTAACTCTGAGGACTGCAAATACCCTTGTGCTAAATAACCCCTTCCCTTTCCCTTAATTCATTAAAGTCTACTTAAGAAGTTAGTAGAGTGTCTAGAAGCCCAAGCCTTTGGAAGAGCAGGAGTTGCATGTGTGTGTGGGTTTTCATCTATTCTTAGGCCCCCCACTGAAGCTGAAGCGACTTTCAGTGAGGTCCGATTTTCACCCAAGGAATCTGGCAGGTGGAAGTACTCACAGACCACATGCAGGAACAGGACAGCAGTGTCTGAGCCCAGGCTGTTCTCTGCATACGCCATCACCTGGAAGATTCCAGCACTCTTATACACATGTCGGACGCCATCCTCCACGGGGCTGAAATTGGCATAGGATACTGCAATGCCATCTCCAAAATCAAGCTGGATGTTTGTCCTTTGGAGATCACCCTGTAACAGAGAAGGCTGGTTAGGAAACTGGGCTGATAAAAAAGGATTTATATTACCCTCGATCCCACTTAGTTCCACTTCATTAGCAAGGACACAAAGCTGTAACTTTTCAAAAAAAGCTAAACTTTGTTCTGTCATTCCCCAAAGTGGCCAGACACAGACAGCGAAAGACCAGACAGCCCATCCTAAGGTAACTGAAACAGGTGACATGAATCATCTCTTGCAAATATCCACCCCTGATGATCGAGAGTTTAGAAGACTAGTTTCAGCTAGACATGCAGCTTCAGGATGGCTGAATTTATACAGGTTGAGTCCCACATTGAGGACTGTTGGGGTCTCCTCCCCTGCCATGTAGCCCTGGCAGAGGGGCCCTGAGGGCACAGACACGGGGTTTCCCTGCCCCTGCTCAGCCTCGTTCCCATGGGTTGGTTTGTGTTCCCTGCACGGGCAGAAGGACCCTCGGGTCCCGTGACTGGAACAGTTCCTGGGCAGAGCTCCGGCCATGCGGCTGGGGAAATAAACATCTCTCTGAAACATCTACCAAGAATCTGTCTGTCCATATATATTTCCTTTCCACGGGACTCCTGGTTTGATATATGCATGTTGCAGTATCCCCACTGCAACATAATGGTGGAGAATTGTGAGCAGAACGATCCCCGATCCCTAAGCGACTGATTTGTGTGAATAAACCCTGGAAACTTTGGATTCCTCTTCTTGGTTTTGCTTTGCTATTCCATATCTAAACTATGGAGGAACCGTGGGAAGACTCTTGGCTCTCAGAGCCGCATATGGACATTTATCTTAAACTTAAAATGATTCTTGAACAACGATTTGTAAATTTTAGCTTGATTCAAGCTCAAAAAGAACTGAAACACTTCCTGGCATGGTTGTTTAAGAACTTTTTCTACGTTTCTTGGGATTTAATTCTTACGAAGGGCTTTTGGAAAACCGTTTGGACACAGTTAATATTGGAGTCAAAATATATGCCAATGGAAGAATATTTTCGTGAATATTATTTAATTACCGAGACTGTTGAGCAATGTCAGCTGTGTCTTGGCGAAGGGAAGCCTGGTGCAGGGACCATGCAGCCTTGGCCACGTGCACCGAGCGCTCTGCGAGCAGCAGCGAGGCAGTTCCTGCGTGCGGGCAGAGCCACGCGAGCCGCAGTGTCGGTGGCGGAGCGAGGCGCGGCGGGAGCGGCGGGACCCGGCGGTGCCCACACGGTCCCGCACAGTGCGTGGTGGAGCGAGCCCCGTGCATGCCCGACCGAGAGGGGCGGCGTGCGGGCAGCGGCTGGCGGCGATGGTGGAGCGGAGCCGCGCCCAGCCGAGACGCGCGCTGGAGCAGGGCACGGGGGAGTCATCGCTCGGGGGCCCGGCCGAGATGCAGCGCCTGGCATCGGCAGCGAAGCTGCGACCAGAGGAGGCGACACACGGAGAACTGAGCGGCGCAGCCCGGCCCGGCCCGTGCAGCCCCGAACGCGACCCCGGGAAGAGCGCACAGGCACCAGCAGCTCCGACAATTCCAACACGGGAGCGACCAAAGGAGAGAGCAAAGATGCAGCGAGACAGAAAACAGCAGCCACTCGGAAAAAGGAAAAGATCATAGTAACTAAGATCTTAGGGATAGTAAAATGGTATAATGTTAAGCAAAATTATGGTTTTATAACAAGGTGTGACAACCAGCAAGACATATTCGTGCATAGAACTGCTATTAAAAAGAATAACCCTGAAAAATGCATCCCAAGCTTGGGAGATGGAGAGGTAGTGGAATTCAAAATTGTGCTAGGGAGAAAAGGGTTACAAGCATCGCAGGTCACTGGGCCTGATGGTGTTCCTGTAAAAGGCAGTATATATGCAAAAAATCGTAGTCATGTTAGACAATATCTCCATTGTAAGTCCCCCCTACAGTCTCCCTTTCCTAATCCCACCTTTCCCTTTTACCCTATGTCCTATTACCCCCAGTGTATTCCTAATCTGTTTTTTCATCCATGGTTTCCCTCACAAAACCATGTTTTTGCCAATTGTTTCCCCAAAAATCCCTTTCCAATGCCGAGTGGGGGATGAAAAGGGGGAGGGAAGAAGTTAAACCCTCTCCTGCCTCAGTTCCCCCACAAAGCATGCTCAGAGAGTCCTGTCTCCCTTCTGTCAGCCCTAAGATGTTCCACAGAATCTGATTGGACATTTAAAGACTCAGGAGGGTGGCTTGTTTTGTCTTGAAACTGTTCTTGTTATGTTTATCCAGTTGTTTTCATTCTCCTTTTATTAAAATAAAACGGGTGAGGTGTTGGGGTCCCTCCCCTGCCATGTAGCCCTGGCAGAGGGGCCCTGAGGGCACAGGCACGGGGTTTCCCTGCCCCTGCTCAGCCTCGTTCCCATTGGTTGGTTTGTGTTCCCTGCGCGGGCAGAAGGACCCTCGGTCCGTGACTGGAACAGTTCCTGGGCAGCTCCCGGCCATGCGGCTGGAGAAATAAACATCTCTGAAACATCTACCAAGAATCTGTCTGTCCATATATATTTCCTTTCCACGGGACTCCTGGTTTGATATATGCATGTTGCAGTATCCCCACTGCAACAGAGGACTGACAGGTTTTTTTGTCTAATGTCAGTCAACACAGAGAAAGGGCCTGGATACACAGGAGAATGAAGCAGATGATGAGAAAATCTCTGCTAGGATTACTGTCAATGACAGTTATTAAATGAAGGAGGGAAAAACAGACAAGAGATTCCAGTACCACAGGTATTGTCTAGAGACAGAAGTTGCACTATTTTAGTTTAAATCATGCTTTAAACTACTGTAGTTGAACGGTAGAAGTGTCTTTTTTCTCGGTTTCTTGGAGCCTTATTTTATACTTGCCCCCAGCTGACTAATGTAACACAAAACAAGGCTAATTTAAACAAAGCTAAAGCCCACTGCAGTGATTTCACTAAACTGAAATAAAACTACAACTCAGATTAAGTCTCTGTAGCTTTAGCTTTCTGCATATATATAAGATGTGCTGGGCCAAATAATTTCCTTTCATTAGAGATCTGCATTGTATTCACTGCAGGTGAAGTAGATACCACTACATTTTGGAGATGCTCCTAACCCCAAACTGAAGTCAATTCCTAGATATACTGAGGATATGATTTGAAAGTTTAAAAAAAAATAAAAGAACCTGAAGAATCTCTGCTCATAAATTTACCCTTTTTTTTTTTAATGGGAAATTCAGAAATATTTTACAGTCATCTCATAAATACCATTATAGTTGCAAATGCACAGAGAGCACACACAAGAAGCCAGACCACAGTGAAGCAGGTCCTCTGTGTAGATAATCAGAACCTTAGCAGCCCCCACAGACTTTATCCTCCTCACAGACTATACCTGCATGAAGAAAGCAGAGTGCAGGAATACTATTTTTCAGATGTGAATTTACTTTGAGTATATACTTGGGGTCTTCAGATACTCATATAATCAGGATTATTGCTTGTAGTTTTTGAAATACAGGTATTTGGCTATATATGTTAGATTTTTCTCCTTCCTTGCTCCATCATTCCCATTTCATGGGAGCCAGGGCAATTTTGGCTATTGACTTGATCAGGGCACTGTTTTCACCTCTGCCCCACTAGGACATTAAAAGTTCAGTACAAACCAAAGAGCAATCAGAAAGGACTAAAGTGGTAGTGACACTAAAACGTATCTATAATATTGAGTAGTCAATAACATCCTTTAGACAGAGAGTTTTTAAAGTCACTCTAAAAAATTCTCTAGCAGGAGCAAAATCACACTCTTGGGATGCTCAGTTATTTGATAGAAAGGCTCCCACAGCTTGTTAAACCTTTCAAAACCACTTCTCAAGGGAATGCACTAAGACCGCAAGTTCATCTCATGCGGAAGATACTGAACAGAGGATAAAAACTTCATCTGGGCTGGATTCATCACTGATGACCTCAGGCTGAAATCTCTGGCACCAGCCACGGCAGCTCATCTCCCTTGCCTGACAATTCTCTTTTCTATTTCTTTCTTGTTTCTCCAATATGGTTCTATCTGAAATGAGAAGGTTTCACACAGAGAAGCAGGAACAGATTTCTCACGACTAAACAGCAGCAGATGATCTTTTCACCCAATTATGAGCTGGGTCTTCAATGCAAAGCCTGCCCATCTCACTAATCATGTTTTCTTTCTCCTTTCCATACCTCTGTATCCAGTATATAAAATACTAAAACAAACATGCTAGTCCCACACAAAGATGTCAGAGTTTATATTTATAAATTAAAATAGAAGGCAAGTGGAAGCATTTCAAAAGGAAAAAGAAATCACTGCTACCCATGTACATTCAAAAGGTACATTTTGTTGCTTTAAGCCCCATAAATGACTGAAAGGGAAGAAGTTATGGGCTGTCACAGAGATTGGAGCTCTGAATATGGAAATCAGTGAACAGACATGGTCAAGAACACAACTCCACAACAGCTATTTGGCAGTTTATACTTTTTTGTGATCAAAAACAAACTCAGATTTAAAAAAAAAATCTAAAAAGGTTCTTATCTCCTCATGTTCCCTTGCATGTATACACAGTCCAAATCACAGTCCAGCCCCATATTTCTGAAAACACTGCAAAACCATCAGTCATTCTGCATTTCTTTGTCCATAGTCATTGCCACGCACATATTCTGAATACCACTGTGAAGAATACTACTAAAGCTAATTCTCTAAATCCTGAGAAACCCAGTTTTTGATTAACTGTGATGAAGTCTTCATTTACCATTGACAGCCTAAAGGTCAGTCACCTCCATATATCAAGGGTGTGCAGTAGAAGGCAGGAAAGAACTGTCGGCTCATCAGGGCTACTCTGATACAGCTGAATGGAGACCACACAGATGTACCCATAGGAGGGCTGGTCTGGCTGCTGTTTGGCTCAGAAAGGAAGTGTAAACTTAGGTACAAAGCAACCACCAGTAAACAGACTGACCAGAGAAGGTGGAGGAAGCCAGGAATTAATCGGTATGGCAGCAAGGTAAGTAATAATTAAGACCTCTACTGAAATTACTTTTTCCAACTCATAAGGAATTCTTTGACCACAATTCTTCTCAGGTTCACACTAAAAGACTGGAACACTTTCGTCCAAAATCTAAGTGTTCCTTTCCTTTTCTTCTTGGAAGTCTATTCTTTTAAGAAACAAATCACACAAACTGAACACACAACTTTCTGTGGAATAAGCTGTTCACTTACAGAGACATGTTCCCAAAGATCCTCTTCCCTTAGAAAAAAAAAAAGGTTGTTTCAGTGAAATGTTTTTCCAACTACCACTATTTTTCCATCAGTGGACATAAGAGTGAACGCCCTCACATATTTATTCAGCTGCCTCTTCAGTCTCTGAAGCCTTGCAAAGACTCCACTCTTCAGCTACCTTGACTGCTGCCTCATTTCCCATCTGTTTATCATTCTTCGTACGCAGCAGTTCCACTTGAGTTCCTTAATAAATTACTAGTTGATTCCTAATTTTCAGATTATATCTGTTCTTTTCTGAACTCCCACTCATAGTGTCTATACAAATTGTCTTACCGTGTCAAGTCTGCAGAATATGAAAGAAGCAGCAAGTAGACAAGAAATCCCCCTTGTACAAAAGTAGAGCATGCATGAACCTCTGAGGAAGTAGTAAAGAGGCCCTGTCAGATTAGTGTGGTCACAGTGCAATACTTAGCTACTATATAAGAATTTAACTTAGTGTCAGAGTGTGTCTGCCTCAGCTGCCTCCAGGTGCTGCCCCAAAATAACATACACAGGACAGAAAATGTGACAAAAAATAGTTGTGTTTGTCCAGCACCACCTCAGTCCCTGGCCAGAGGAGCCTCAACATTTTGATGCTTTTGGCATAAGCATGGTGTCACTTATGCTACTGTTGGCTACAGAGGGAAGTCTACCAATAGATAAATACAATAGATATGGGCTGGAGAGCTCAGAGGTGCTTTGATGAGACTCAATTCCTACTGCAAAACAACAGTGCCCCTAACTGCTCCCCATGAGTGTGAACATGTTTCCCAGTGTTCTTAACCTTTCCCAGAAAAGCTGAAGTTAAAGCTTTGCACCCCAGATACAGAATTGTTCACCACAGAAACAACACTTCTGCCTCACAAGCTCCATAAACAGCAGTTCACTAGAGGCAGCAAGAAGTGAGTGGTAAAATAAATTTTTGACCAGCTCTATCTTTCTTCAGCATTAACTTCATCATCACTGATAGACAAGATAACCAAACACCTTTGGTGTGACCCAATATGACCTGCTTTTATGTGTCACTGTAGCCCTCAATTCTCTTAAATTCCTTAATTCTCATAAATCTCAGGACCATTCACCATTTCATGATCCCCTTTGACTGCTATTTTCCTCTCAGCAACCTGAAAAGTGAAGGAAAAGAATGCCAGTCCTGCCACACAGAGAGAAGTTTGCTGAGACCACTAACACACCTCTTCCATAAGGATGACGAAGGTGGCATTGTGTCCCTGCTCCATGACCAGCTTCCCATCAGCGGTGAGGATGTGCAATCCCCGCGGTGCTTTCCCAGGGCATTTCTCCATCTTGGCCATGTACTTCTCTCGCAAGCCATCTGTGCAGTTGTTAGACACAATCCTTCGGTACCTGGGGAACAGTAACAAAAAGACATTGGGCTCAGACAGTGGGCAGAAAAGTTCCTTTGTTTGGTTTTTGCTTTGTCTCTCCACATTAATGCATGTGTTTTTTCAAAAGCTAACTGCCTGCATGATCCCGTCACTGGAAGGAAGAATCAAAGAAACCCAACACTTTATTAAATGGGTGAAAGCCAAGCCAATCACAATCCAACCTTCAGAGATTCTCCGCAGCATCACTGGCAAGAGACACATTGTGGAGGTGAATTACTCTGCCCTGCTAAAAGGCAGAGAATTCCTCCAACTCCCCAACACCTGCAGGATTGCATCCTGCATCCCAGCTTTTTAATTATGCCTTTTATTAGGTTTTGTCTGCCTCTATTGGGCTAGAGGGCACTTGAAAAATATGCCAAGGGCTTTGCCCAGTTCGGTTTTAAAATGATTTGAGGTATGGGTTTTTCTCTTGGCTCTTCTTGGAAGAGGTTGGCTAAAGAGCAAGACAATTGGCTATTCCCAGTGTTGTTGAGGGGGGTTAACGCTTTCTACCAATTTCACACCAACCTCAACTATTTTCTTGCTGCTCTCTGTCAAGAAGGCTACAAGCAGTCATAGTGGCCAGGGCTCCTGTAATTATATCCCATATTTAAAGCAACTTTTCAGCTGAAAAGGGGTCTCTGAAGTCAAATGCCTCCAGACTCCCAGCAGCCTCACTTCATCCAGCCACCTGCACCAACCAGCCAGGAACAGGGCTGGTTCCTGCAATAACCATTGAGCAGGCAGGACACATGACCCAGAATCAGCCCTACAAAATCCGCAGGGTCTGCCCTGTCCTAGAAGGAACATTGCAATTTTGCACCAGCCAGTGAAACCCAAGTCTCACAGTATTTCCTGCATGAGCATTTGCAAAGTGATGCTGCCATAATAAACCAACACTCGACATCTGTTGTGGGTTAGATCAGGAGAAATCAGCACATGAAGCTTGTCTGAAATGCAAGGCATTGTATGTACAAAGTGAAAATGGCAGAGGAAAAAAACATAAAAGAGGATAGAAATTGCTCATTTGAGCCTTCCTAGAAGCTGATATAAATAGGAGCTGTAAGATAGTAAGAAGCTCAATAAAATACAGGGTGAAATACCTCAAACCTATCCTTTTAAATGTTCAGCTGTCTCTCAGATAGACCTTTTTGATTTGTGTTTTAATTTTGCAACAAAGGGGAGCTCCAAGTCTAGGCTCCAGGGATCACACATCACTTGATAGCATTGCAGTATCTACATGTCACTTATGTTAACGTGCTTCTCCCTGTCTCTGAGGAACAAGGCAATGTTCCATACAAATGCTGCTGCAAACATCACCTCATGAATAAGACTGAAAAAGAGGATAATGGGATGCAAAGAAAAAAAAGAACCATCCAAGTTCTCTTGTCTACTGTAGTCACCAAAACCAGACAGATTGCAAGATGCACTTACCTGTGGAGGGCTGTGAGCTCTTGGCAAAAGAGCCCCCTGCACTCCCTTGGAGAGATGCCTGAGGGCCAAAAGAATCTCCCCAGAGATAAGCAACCTTCCTCAGGGTTAGGGTGACAAAGTGAACCACCCCCAGCATGCCTTGTTTCTGTACCCCGTCGGCTAATTGGTTTCTACCCCACCCCCTGCCTATCCCATAAAAAGCCCCTGTTTCTGCCCCTGACTATGGAGCCTTTGTCCCCGGTCTTTCCTTCACAGGGGCTGCTGGACAATAAAAGCTGCCCCTGTGGAATAGCCAAACGAGGCTCCTCTCTCTGTCCTGGTGTTTGCCTTGGGTGATTTCACAAAGAGCTGATTCACAAGAGCTGATATTACTTGCAGACTTGTAGCAGAGAAGTTGCTACACTTGCTGGAATCACCTGCAGCCCAGGGAGGTCTGCCACCGCCCCTGGCAGAGCTGTTCTTCGCAGGACGCTCTCTCTAGGAAGGTCACAGCACACCAGTGCTGACCAGCATGAGACTCCCTGTGATACTTACCCAGTGCTGTTCCAGTAGTTCTGACCAATGTTGCAATCCTTGGACAGGGAGGACGGGCTGAACCAGAAGGCTGGGATACACTGGTTGTTGCTGTGCCTCTCATATCCATAGTCACTGTGGAGACAAGTCACAAGTCGATCAGTGCACCCTCCACTAAATTTAGCTCAGAGTTTTAGGTGATGTCCCCAAAGCAGGTGTGTATTGGTGGTTCTCTGCTGGGATGGCACAGCATCATGGATTGGGCTCATCCAGAGACTAAGTGCTGGACTAGTCTGAGAGGCAGGAACACAATTCACTGAAGGCATTTGATCCCTGACAACACCAGAACTACCAACCTTGCAGAGCACTGTGCTTCATTTGGCAACAAAACATGACTGAGATTCAGAACGAATATTGTATCATTCACTTCTTTTCCTACTAATCTCTAACTTAAATTTCACTTTTTGGGTTCTTTTGGTTTGTTTGCTTTTTGCAGTCTTTGCTTTTAGAACAAGCCAGACTAATTCTAAGTCTAATGTCACTTTTTCCCGACAGTGGCTAGGAATATAAAACACTAGGAGCACGTCCTGAACAACTAGCCACAGTAGGTATATTTACGTATGTTAATGGGCTCCCTGCTCCCTGAGCTGTGACTTGCCCAAGAGAAAAAAACAGCTGATGTTTTTCCAACACCAACTAAAACACAGCCAGCTTTGCAGTCTAAGGATTACATGGTATTGTGTCACACAGTGAAGGCAATCCAGGGTATTGATGCTTCCTTGGACCACCTAAGAGTGGAAGTGTACACAACCACATCCAAAACCTCTTTCTACAGCTGCCTTTGTGTGCCAATAGAATGATGAAGCAATAGGATTAACCCAAAGCTTTCCATAAGTTTTAATAGGCTCTGGATCAGGTTCCTATGCATAGTCTTTATTGACAGGCTGGATTCAAAGGACAAATAAAGAGATTCTGGAGTTTTGCCTGCAGCAAGTTAACAAATGCCAACACGCTAAACCTCTGTGAAAACACAGACGCTACAGAAGACACAGTCTTGAAAGCATTCTGTGCTCTTTAGGACACTCTGAGTTTTATCCTTCCCCTGTTCAGAGCCTGAACTACCAATAGAAAGTCTCTAGGAAGAGCTTTGGTGAGACAAAATTGTGCTATGTCCCCAATGACCCAGGCTGTTACTGTTCTTTTTTTGGAGGGCAAAAATTCTGTAAGCTACTTTAAATGGTTTGGAGATTCCCTAATGCTCTTTCCCTCAACATTCAATTTAATCATTCTCAGTGGGTCCAACCTGCACAATTGAAAATGCCTGGCAGGGACTTTGTAATTAAAAATATTCAGGAGGAGCTGTACTTTGCCTGAAAGAAGAAAAGAGCTGCATAAATATTTAATAAAATTAAAGACAACATTGCTGTGTGCCCTCAAGGTTCTGTGCTTGTTCATTAACTTCTGGTAAATGTATATTAAAACCTCACACGCTGCCCACCTTCCTTCTCATAAGCCCCAGGGTTTGCATAAGTTAAGGAAATAATCAAGTCCAGCTGCTGTGCTGTCTTTCTCAGGAAAGCTATCTTGACAGAGTAAATAAAGAAGCAGGAGGAGGGAAAAGAAAGCTCAGCGAGCTCTTTAATAACACTTATGAGATCCTTCTGCCATTCTCTCTGTTAGAGAAAGGCCAGGATTTGCTTCTGCAAGGGTTGGCAGGGGTCACCCCTGATCCTGACTCAGGAGGATTTGTTGAACTGGGGCATAATCATGACTTATGCCCCTAGATTTTAGATCAGCCTCATATCTAACTGCAGGGAACAGCGCTGCAGCTGTGAGGCAGACAGGGGCAAGGGCACTGTGACCAAATGAGAGGGAGCACAGCCCTCACAGCGTGTGCTGAAGGGCTCCTGCAGTCATTTGTCCTATCCCCTATGCCTAGCTCTCGAAGGCAAGTGTCATCACAGCAAGCAGCACAGGGTGCTCCAAACCCAGAACCAGCTCCAAACCTCCTTATTGGGGAAGCAGAGGGACCATCTGCTGGGACTTGCTGGTCACCATACTCACCCAGTCCTGGCTGCTGACCTTCCTCCTTTCCCTGACACACCACAAGACCTGCTCAGTTCAACCCAAGGGACAGACTAGTCAGTCCTTTCAAGAACAACTGGCAACTGTGAGCCCAGCCAGAAGAGAGTGGACATCTTTCCTTGAAAAGGAACCATTTTTCTTGAAAGAGCATCAAGTGAAAGTAGGAGCTGTCCTTTCACCTGTCCTGTCCACCTTTTAGTCAGCAGAAAAAAAGGCACTTTGAAGCACCTCCCCTTCTCATACTGACATCCCAAAGAAGGCAGATGAACCTGGAATATATTCTGGAATAACCTGTGTCTTGCCACTGACTAAGCAAATGTCTCATCCTTTAGAAGTCACAGAGCAGATGAGTCCACACTTCCTCTCTGAAAATCACTTTTAAAATAATCAAGCTTGGTGCTGCACTTCCAGCACTGCCAGTATTTTCCTCAAATGTACTGTCCCACATATTCTTCCAGTCAGCCCTGCTGAGTAACATCAAAATTCACCAGAGAGTTTTCTTCTGATTCTCCATCACCAGCTATAACAATTTTGCAAGCTAACATTCTGTTGGCAGTGCAGGGTCCGAAACAAAAGCCAGCTTGTTGTCCTCTAATTGCATTTCCTGTGCAGGACTGACAAGGTTAACAGCAATATTCTCTCATGTTAGTGGGAAAGTTAAGCAAAAATGACACTGAATGCATGCGAGGAACCCGTCAAGTGATTGAAAAGGTGCGTTCTGATGCAGACCCTTTTCCCAAGGCAGAACAGCACTTAAGACCAATCCAGCTACCACAGTTTTCTACTTCCAGCTTGGAAAAGACAAGCTTCACTGTGTAAATATAAAGCTGGTGAGGTAAAAGATAGTGTAAGGAAAAAAAAAAAACCCAAAATAAAATCCACGAGCATCTCTGGAGACTGGTGCTGGATTCACCCCAGAGGCCTATGCCAATGCCAAGGGCAGATACTGCAAGGCAAGATAGCTTGTCCTGCAAGCTCCCATCATGAGAACAAAGGGGAAAGATCTCATGAGTCAAGAGTCTCAGATGTAATCTTGGCACTAGGAACAAATTAAACACCCATACAGATAAGATGAGACTCTCTTGTTCTATATCCGTGACTGTCTTAAAGACAAACTACTATGATATTCAAGAAAATATTTTGGTCTGTATTTTTTCTTGAATTTGCTGCATTTCAGTATGTCCATGCTCTAGAACAGAACCATGAGTCTCATCTGGCCTAAGTCCAAATAAATGTACAGCTCTCATGCCTCACACGTGTTCAGAAAGCATTAGAAGGTAAGTGAAGTTTTCAGGAATAACACCAGTACCAAGTCAGACACTGATCCTGATAACCTACTATAAAGATTAAAATGTTTTCTCAGCTGATCAGCTTGCAGGGTATTTTGAATTCCATTTAAATGACATTCTGATCATTTAAGCTCAAACATTACAGATATTGACAGTCTTAAACCTTAGAAATATTGCTTATCACAGATGCCATGTAGGAATTCCTTGTACAGAGATCCTGACTTATGCATTCTCCCATCTCCAATCTCTGATTGTCAAGCAATAGCAAGCAGTGTCTCATTTTTTCCCTGCTTTATTTTTAAACTGCTTTCAAAGTGACCTTAAAGCAATTTGAAAATTATGGTCCCATTAAGTTAGAAACACCAATATTTATGCAAAACAAGTAGTTATATCTGACAAGGATGGGCTGTACAGTCATGTCACAGAAGCCCTTTCAGAAATTTCTCAATAAAACATTGTTAAAAAGCAACAAATTGTTCCCAGCAATTCAAGAGAATAATGATAAAAATGATGTTTTGCTGACTTGTTCCCTAGGTAGTCAATGACCTTGGGAGTGAGGACAGAGAAATTCCCTCTTTCCTCTGAAAGGAATATGTTTTGGACCAGAGAAGTCCTGGCTGTCACTATTCTGGAATGACAGACAAAAAATATCAATCAGTACTTGCAATTATTTTGCTTTTGAATTTCAGGCTTGGATTTCTCCTGGAGATTAACAAATGTTTCCTGCAGATGAAGGGGAAGCCTCCCTCACTCAGCAGGCTTGGGGATCACATCTCTGCTATATGGTATGATCACAGCCACAAAGCTGCACGAGACCCAGTTCCTCTACAAGGTTTTCTGTCTGGGTAGTATTTTGGGACAAAAATACAGCCCCTGCACAAAGTCCCCAGAGTCACATACTCACCACTCAAAGTCTCCTTGGCCACAGACACACGGTTCAGACACCACAGTTTGGGAATAGTCCCGACCTAGGGAACACTGGGCTCCAGGCTTGCGTTTTTTATAGATCTTCCTCTCTCCCATGACACAAGGCTCCCCCTTCATTAGCCAAGGAACAAGAGGAGAAACACAGTTGTAGTGGCAGCTGGGTCTTAAATGGAGCACTTTTTCAAAAGACACAAAAGGCAATGAAAACAAGCATTTACCACTGGGAGGGTGGGAATTAGTGTCCAGCTCTCTTTTGTGGCTTTGCAAAATCAAAAGTCTCCTTGGGAGGACTCATGAGCACAGTGTGTTCAGCATTGAGTTGGGATGCTAATGACAATGTGCCCAAAATGCCTGGATGCCCAAGCTATCACACCCACTTATGCCATGTTTCAGAAGGCATCCACCAATATCTAGTCCTACAAATTCTCCTGAAAAGACAATGTGGGTGTACGACAGTGTTTCTTCCATATGTCAGACAGAATCTTCTGCAGAAGCAAGTGTCCAGGCCTGAGTCCCAGGGCAGGGGACAAAATCCAGGTGTGGAACACAGAACTGAACTCCCTTGCTATTTCTGTGATATAGCTGGCTTTGTTATAGACAATTCTGATGGCATACTTCACTGGGTTCTTTGAATGCAAAGGTTTCCAAGAACACTACTGGGAGTAGCTAATCTAAAAGAAACATTTGGTATTTAGGTGAGTTGCTATAAACAGAATTTTCTATGATGCAGAAATAATTTGTCTGCATAGAAGTAAGAAAAACAACAATAACTAATTGAAATACTTCTCTTTCCCATTAACAGTGATTCCCAAGATTACTGAATGGTACACATATTTCATCTCTTTTCTTTCATTTAAATTATTTCCATTTTTTCAATTCTACGACTTCAATTATCTTATCTTTGCCAAATTAATGTTCATTTCTCATTCATGGATTTCATTCAGGAATGTCACAATGGTTCTGGCTCTAGTTCTGCTGCCCAGCAGGGTGTGGGACATCATTTGGGTAGCCAGCAACCCATAAGTAATCTGCAGAGGTTACTGACCTCTCAGTTATAGTCGCTTCAGGACCTAAATATATCCAGCACAAAAATAAGCCACTCTATCAAAAGCAAAGCATGCATCCTTGAGTAGAAATGAAATAATTTGGTTTTCTCAGGTGTCTTTTATTCAAGAGCTTTTCAGATTCACAGGTTTTACAGATATTCAAGAGTTTTACAGATACCTGCAGGACTTGCAGAATGAATAAATGTTTTTATTTTCATTTTTGAGTGGGGGGAAATAAGAGGCAAACTGAAACAAAATTATTTTCATGAGTCACTGACAGAGCTATAAAGAATTCACTGTCATCTACGATTCAATCATAAGGTGTGGTTTTACACTGGCCTAAGCATCGAGGCCAAA
This sequence comes from Coloeus monedula, assembly GCF_965178545.1. Taxonomy (NCBI): domain Eukaryota; kingdom Metazoa; phylum Chordata; class Aves; order Passeriformes; family Corvidae; genus Coloeus; species Coloeus monedula. The sequence continues at coordinate 27,483,101 of NC_138788.1, read as the reverse complement.
AAGATCCAGCTGGTGCAATGGACTATTTTCATAAAAATAGAAGGTAATCTCCTGAACTTGCCCATAGATGCCTGGCTCCATGTTTATTCATGCACATTCTTCAAGGGATGCAAAAAAATCCGTATGGTTTGCTGTGAAGAACAACTACATTCTGGCAACACAGAGTAGGGGAAAAGGAACCCCCATCAACGCCCTCCTACAGAGCGGGAATACCTGATTGTGCAGATGCCAGGTTTGGTAGTCATCCTTGGTACACCTGCGGCTGAAGAGAGACTTGTAATCCACCTTGACCAGCTGCCACTCAGAACGGAGACTGAAGTGCCCAAAAACTCTGAGCATGGGAGACAAAACCAAAGAAAGAACCAGAGTCAGCCAGACTCATACTTCCATTAAGCAAATAATGTCTCACGAATCTCAGCTGCAGAAACTGATACAGTCTTGGAGCTTAATGCCAGAAAATGGTATTCAGTCATGAATAATAATTTCCTGTTCTTACAACATCCCAGGACTGTTTAGCCTTTCCTGACACCTCATACACAGCCTGTGTTGCAAGGTCTTCCCCTGACCCTAGCACCCAGCAAAATGGAACCCAAATCTAATCACCCTTATTGTGAGGTTTAGAGGGCAGAGAATTTTTTTGTCATTATTCCAAGTCTTTCACTAATCTACATTTTTACCCAAGCCACTTATGAGATTTTACTTTGTTTGTTTTAATTATTCCAGACTAACAAAGAAGGTGGGAGAAAGACAAGACTTACAAATTTTCCTGTGAAATCAAAAGAGAAGCAGAAGATAAGACTTCCACACACTAAGCGTAATTCAGATCCTGCTGTGTCCCCAGTGCGCTGCCATCCCTTAGTTCATCTCAGCTTACACTGTAGTCATACAGGGCTTTGTAATCATTGTTGGCTTTGCTCTCCCCCCACTCCTTCTGTAGTCTGCACCAAAATTGCTCTGCATTGTGCTGTTCTCCATGAAACAACAACCACACAGGAATCAGTCATGCTCTCCCCTGGAAAGCTCTCATCTCATGGGGATCAGGGAGAGAAAGGTGGGTGGGGGATATCTGAGAGTCTGAAGTGGTGGGTTTGCTGTGGACACCTGTCTATATCCAAGTTCTGCCTCACAGAGAAGCTCCATGAAGTTGACAAGTGGGAAGGATACGATACAAAAAGAACCTGTGCCAAATGCTGTCGTGAACAAGTGGCTCAGGTTAGAAGTGAGCAAGTGGGGAAGGACTTGTCTGGTAGAATGGATTTATTAGGTAGATTGTTTCTGGCTCTCCAGAACAATTCTTAGTGTTGTCCTAATTGCGGGGTATTAGTGATAGGAAACACCACAGCATGCAGGCCAAGCTACAGGAGAAGCTGCAGTTCCTGTTCCTCAGCACAGAAGGCACATCCTGGACCAAGATAAACCCATGGAAACCAAAGCAGTATGGGGTGCCAGAGCACTCGGTGGGAGCAGGAGGGAGAAGGGAGGAATGGGAACGAGCATGGTGGGGGGATGCAGAAAGCCTCCAAAACTGTACTCAATAGGAATTCTAACTGCAGTTCCCCTCCTCACTTTTCCTTGGCACTGGGTACATCCCATCAGCTCTTACGTTACAACTGCTTTCAGCACATAAAATCTTGTTTGTGCTGCATGAAACATCAGTCCCTGCAAAGCAGCAATGCAGCAGGCAGAAATCATTTAGTCCAGCAGATTTATGCCAGTGTAGGATTTGACCTGGGTGCTTATTACACGGAAAACACAGCAAAAAGAAGAGAGAACATGATTAAACACAAACATCGGCCTAAACCCAGAAGACGACAGGGTTGGAGAAATCCAACACTTTGGCAAATCAATGCGTCTAAAAGGAAAATCTTGCTCCTCAGATTGTCCCTTAGCTAACTGTCCATCAGGAGAGCAAAAGGTTTCTTTGTGTTTTACAAAAATCACCAGAATTACTTGATTTTTAAATGTATTTTAAAAAACTTTAAAAAATTCCTTCTGAGACTGAAGTTCTTCCATGATAATTAATGAGAAAGACCCAAGGTTTTCTAGGCAGAAAGCGACATATTAGCATTCCAAAAGCACAGAACATTAGATACTCTTTAATTAAATGATTTCAAAGAAGATCTTTGTGTATAATTGCTATAATTTAGATGGAAACAATACTACACAAAATGCAATTAGAGGAGTGTGAACAGAGAGGGATGTTTTCCTCTGCACAGCAGAAATGGTTCTCAGTCACCTGATTCCTAAAGCAGTACTTCCCTATCCCACCCTCCCCTTTCTAATAAAAAGCTCCTTAAGGCTAACCAATTACCATGGAAGAAACTTCAGAGATAAGAGCTGCAGAGAAGCTAACAAGCACCTGCACCCTGGGAGCACTGCTCACCAGTACCAAATGCCACTTACAGCATGCCTTCATTGGCCAACACCATGGAGGTCACACTACAGTTCAAGATGACTTTGTTGTGCATTTAAAAATTTTATTGGTTTCTATAAGCAAACACAAGGAATGGAGAAGAGTGCTATGTGATCTGTGGGGTTCCAAGGGTCTCTCAAGCAGCTTTTCTTGGAAAGTGATAAAAACCTTCATTGTTCCTGAAATTAAAAACAAGCAAAACAATAACAGGACACAAACCCTAACTGAACAAAACCAGGCACTGCAGCTGAACCCTGCTTTCAGAGTTTCTTGTTGAGTTTTGTCAACTAAATCACTGGTTGTTTTTACACAGTGGACAAGGTGCATGCATATGACCCCTCACATTATATCTCTTTTGAGGTGGTCAGGTCCAATAGAGGGTTGGGCAGACAGCAAAGAGCTGCAACATTTTAAAAATCATAGTGGTCCAGCTATCAATAAGTGCTTGACACTAAATACTCCAGTTCCTACATATCAGTTTCTGTATCAAGTGCAAAGAGACAAACAAGCCCCAAAGAAAGAGATGCAAAAAGAGGTTGGTGGGACCTTATTTTTCCCTACTCAACTGGTGAGTCCTCACACCGCTTTGAAAATACCATCTCATTCAACATACCCAATCCCATGTGCCTTCATTTCTCATTTACTTTGTCTGGTCACTAAATAAGGGAGGTGTATTTTTTTAATAAACATAGCTAAACTATCAAGATAATACAGGGAGGAAGGAAATAAAGTGCTATAAAATTTGCCTCAATAATTTTGTCTACCATGGTCTAACTGAAAGCTCTTAATTGCTTGTTGCAAGGATAGAAAACAAGAGAGCTGGGGTTTCAAGGTCCAGCTTTGAGAAGCCAACAAAGAAGGTATATTTTGATTTTTCCATATGAGAAGTCTGATCTGGGAGTCCTCGAGAAGCACTAAATACAAGAGCCTAGATGGTATTTAGATAGAGTCAGTTTTCTGACTAAGCTCAATTTAACAAATGTTCTCCAACCTAAGACATAGAATGGCAATTTACTGGCTTTAGACTGCATAGATTTTGTTCTATCCCTCTCAGTAAGCAGTTACAACTTCACATAAAATCTTAGCTAATAGCACAGCATCTTCTCAACTGGTTCTATGCATAGCTCACAGTGAAATCATTGCTAAGAAAACAGAAAATGCTTCCCAATCCCTTCTTTGGAGAAACAAGGCAAGGCTTTTACTGCCAGGGCTGGATGCCATTAATTTGCAGAAAAACTATTAGAAACATGGAAATCAATTCTGAAATGCTTACAGTTTCATGATGGAGTCATTTTAGAAATGATCATTGGTAATGCTGCTATAATTATATCTTTCATTAATTTTTTAAATACACAGTAACTTACAAATGCTGCCTGGATAACCTCATACAGAAGTTCTTAAAAAGGCTTTTTACATTTATACAGTCCTCTCTTCTCAAATTGCATTCCTTTTTCCCTTATCATTCCTTGTATTGTTGATAGTTGTGCTTTTTAGGTAATTCAATACTGCTCATTCCTGTCAGATCAAGAGAATGAATTGAGGGTCACACGGTAACAACTCACCTGCCTCTGGTCCATAGCTTCAATCCCTGTCCCTGCTCATGGTATGAGAAACAGACCTTCTCAAGTAATAGCTCCCACAGCAAAGGCATCAAACCTGTATCCATGCGGATCTATTCCTGCAGGCAGATTCAGAAGAGCTGCCCAGGCATGAAAATGTAAATTCTCCTGCCTAAATCAAGTCCTCTTCTATCATTTCTGAAGTAAACTGGTAGGACATCATATGGAGCAAGCAAGTGCTGAAGCTGCCTGTACTTGGCTGGCCTGGTCTGGATAAAGATGGAAGACTTTTCCCTTCACCAGTCATCCCAGCTCCTTTGTGTGTAACACCTGCTGTCCTCGGGTGTGCCCAGCACTGGGACAGAGGACTGAAGATGCCAAGGAAGAAAGAAGCTGATAAGGTAATCTTCACTACACTTAACATCAAAAGCAAAAAAGAAAGTATTTCTGAAGCATTTTTCCTTCATCGGACATCAACGAGGTAAGAGACATGAAAAGGTTGGGAGGCTTTTTTGCTTCTCTCAAAGTACCTTGGGGAACTCTGAAGCCAGATTTTGACAGCATTAGGCCCCACAGAATAGATTTTAAGCATTTTTAATATCTAAAAATAAAATAAAAGCAAAAAATAATATAATACACTTAGTAGACAGCATCTTTTGAGATGAACTACACAAGCAGATGGATGGATCCACAGAAAAATAAAGCCAGAACTACGGAAAGAGAGACAAACATATACTTTAATTATGAGAGAAAAGCTAATTGCAGTGTCATCATAAATAGACTGTTTCATTTAGAAAAGCCTGAAACCAACCTTGATTTTTATTTCCTTTTATTGTAAAAGAAAAATGCTTGCAGAGGAAGTGTCTTAGCAAGCAAAAAATCCCCAATAGTAAAATCACCCAGATTAGTGAATACTTCAGCTGACCTGAATCTGTGCTTTTGTTGTGGGAATGTAGAAAGGAATAAAAGTCAAGTAAGATCACCATATGATTTCAGTTAAAATCCCTCTTTATTTGCATCTGTGCATCTAACAGGAAGTGCCAGAAGTAGATCTTTAATGGGCAAACCCAAAAAACACAGTCTGGAAGAATCACCTCCTGGCAGGAAAACAAGCATGTGTTGTTTTGGGTTTGGGCTTGGTTTTTGGTTTGTTTTTTGTAGTCCCTGGAGAGGATGATCTTCTCTCACTGAAACCAGAGGAAGCCCCAGATCTGAAGTAGTGAATAGTTAATTTAGCACAACTGAAGATGCTCATTCTCTTTCTGATGACCAGCAAAGGGAGCAAATGTTGCTACAGGTGCAATATTAACAAACAGCCAGGCATCCAAGAGACCATATATTCCAAGCAAATATCACCAGTGCTGTTTCATGAGCAGTGTTTGGTCAAAACCACCCAGGTAGTGGCATAGCACAGATTGGAGCATTCCTCCCTCCAAACAGGTTTGATAGGTGTTGAACGGGTGGACTCAAGATTTATCCAGGATAGGTCCCTGCAGCATCAGCTTGGACCTACCACTGCAGAGGTCAAGGAGCAAATTGGCTGGTCTGCTCTCATGAGCTCTAAAAGCATTTAACATTTTGGGTACTCTGCACAGACATGGACCTGAGTGGTAGCCAGGGAGAGCCTGCACATGCCTAACATCTGTATTCCTACTCCTGTGGCTCTTGGCAAGCTTGGAGAATGAAGTTCTCTTACAAGACCTATTCTGGCACCTACACAACCAGCACTGAGGTAGGCATAAGAAGCCTTTCCAGAACAGAGTCAGGGTTTGGTGTTGGTTGTTGTACTTTCTATCCCAGGACTCCATGGTCCAGGAGAACTGACTAGCTCAGTGTTAGCATGACATGAGTACATGGAGGCAACACAAACCAGTCGCTGCTTTTTCCTCTGATCCAGAGAGCTGGGTAACAGGGACCTGAGGCAGGGAGATGGTCTGGAAGAAACTGTCAAGATTCACCCAAACTCACTAGCTCTAGCTGGGAACAGATTGTGTCCCTGTACAAGGTTCTTTCACATTCATAATTGCCTTGATTTGTCTTGAATTTTTTTCTCCCAAGTCAGGCTACCCCAGTCCCACATTTCCTGGGAAATGGTGAGCCTATGCTAGAGTTGCTGGCTCAGTGAACACCTACAGAATGTCTGGGTACATAGATGTACCTCCATCACTTGTTGACATTTATAGCTTTTGAGTCAATGAAAGAAAATGCTGACAATTTCACACAAAGAAGAGGGCCTGTTATGAAATCAGGATCTGAATCCATCTCTCTGTAAGGAAGTAGCAGTAAAGTGAGGCAAACTCCTGTGTGCAGGCTGAGCTGTCAGGGCCAAAACCACACGAGCAGCAATGGAACAGTTGCAAGTTGTGCTGGTGGGGCCAGATTTTATGAATAGGTAGTGACAGACGAGCTATTTCTCCATGAATTAAACATAAATCATGACTTTAGAGAAAACCGAATGGGCTGTGTAATCTCCCAATTTTTTTTTATTAGGATTGAGATGGAATTACCATTAAAGGAGGTCACCAGTTACAAGGAAATTGGATAGAAAGGAACTGAGACAAGGAAGTAGAACTTAATTGAAAGAGACAGAAATCAGCAATTAGGGAGAGTGGGAGAGGGAGAGTTATACTGTCTCACGCCTGGCAAGATGATGCAGGGGAGTAAGAGACTGGAAACAAAGGAAACATAAAAAATGAAAGATGACACTGGAAAGGCAGGCAATTGCCAACAAAAAACACTGTCTATTTTTTTTCCTAAACAATAAATATGGTTTCTAAGAGCTGCTTTGGAGCTTCTAATTCAGTTGCTTTTGGCTGACCTGTCAACTAGGAACAGTAGCCTGAGGGCAATGGGTTATGATTCAGGGCTGCTGGACTTCTGTCTGTGGACCAAAAAAAAGTAAGAAAAATAGATGATTTTTTTTTTTTTTTCTAGAAAGAAGAGATGCATTTTCTTCCAGATAGAATATACCATCCGTTTGGATCTAGTTTTTCAGTTGGTGCATATTAGTTTAATTTAGACCATCTAAATAGACCCTCTCAGATATCAGGCCTTCCGCTGATACTATTCAGAGGGAGAAAAAAACAACAGCAGTGAAACTATCAAGAATGTACCAACACCAGAGAGCAGCCTTCAGAGGACAAATTTGTTCAAGAAAATCTTCTGTATTCTACTTCCCAAGGAGAAGGGTCAAAGAAGAATTTCACAGAATTTCTCATGCATATTAAATCTGAGAAATGTGGTTTATTTCCTCTGAAACTTAATGTCATGACATCAAGGTTGCCCAAAAGGGAGAAATTCAAAGTGTTGGCCACCAGCAATCCATATTGAACTGGTCATGAAAAGCTGCACCACTGCCAGATTTCAGGACAGGAGGGAGAGAGGAGATGGGGCAGGCAAAGAGTTTCTGTGAAAACAGATCAAAACCAAAACCTTCCAATAAAAATCCTACAGTACAATCATGGCAGATCCTTTCCCTCAGCTTTGGAAAACAGTCCTGGCATTATTCATCCGCTCAATGGGCACCTCCTTTAAAGTGCTAGCAGAAGAGGAAAACCACTGCAAATGACATGGTACAGCATGATCGTTCAGTTAGCAAGTAATGCCAAGCACAATTAGTAAGTAATCTGCAGAATGTATAATTACAAAGCAGCCCTACAGTTTGGACTCCATTTCTTTCTTAGCTGCACAAACACTGCATGAGGCAATGGGGGAGACATAGATTTTTTTGTTATTATTTTATCATATAGAAAGTGCTATCAAAATAAGAACTTACTGAATGACAAACCAAACCTTTTGAAATCTGGTCTCTAAAAAATTTATTACCGATGTTCTCAAACCACTTTACATGACAATTGCTTCAAAAGAAATCCCAGCAACATGAAAGAGAGTATGAGACACCTAGGAAGGGGGATGGGAAAGCATATTAATTTTTAACGCTGTTTTTCAGAAGTGTTCCTTCTCTTCTTCGAAGCACTCATGAAAGACAACCAGTTTCTGACAGCTTTGAAACCTGAAGATGCTGCCACTCTGTTCTAGAAAAGATACTGGCAGGTATCAGTAATCTGAGTGTTTCATCCCCTTATAGGTTTGTGGTCTCAGCAGAGGCAGGTGCTACTGCTGCTTTGCCAGAAGCTGGATAACACAGCACATTCAGTCATTTCAATCTTTCATCCTATGAATCAGCATATTTCCAACCAGAGATGCCCAATACAAAAGTGGAAGCCATTCCTTAGAATATGTAAGCTCCAAACACATGTGACAGGTGAAGCACAGTGACGAGCTTTGCCTGGGTATCAGAGAAGAAGGCTCAGAGGAGGGAAGCTCTGGAGAGCTGCTTTCCAACATCCATGCAGTTCAGTGATCAAAAACCTGTTAGAGTGAACTCTGCAGCCAACCTAACATTGAACCTTCAAGCTCCCAGAAAAGCTGGTGTGCTGTGCCACTCTTTTCCTTGTGCAGGATCAGGGAGAGATTGAGCTGGAAATGTGCTAAGGCTGTGTAGTTTCTCAATCCCCTGAGGGTTGGTGGGATCAGGGCACCAGAATATTTTATGTCTTGCTCTAACAGAAAGGTGAAAGACTCAGGAATGCATGTGTACACAGCATCCTGCCCCTTTCTGTGCACCCTCCACCAGGCCCAAGGGCTTCATACAGCCCAGCCGACCTGCTGACAGGAGGACAGCACAGGGCCAAGATCCCTCTGTCCTTACTTAGCAGCACAAGAAACAAAGCACATCAGCCTCTAGATGAGAATATCTGGACTTTATTGCCATCAGGCAAAACTTGTCCTTTTATCTAGGGAAAAGAAATCTATCAGCCTGCTGTTCATTCTGGCTCCTTCTGCAAGGGCTGCTTTCTTTTATTCACTTCAGCAAATCCCAGTCTCAAGCGAACACCTTTCTCTAATCTCCTCCCTGCATATGCTCACCTCTCCATCCCTCTTCTCCCAACATAACAGACATGACTCAGCATCTCCTTCCCCTGAAGGAATGGGAAAAGTCTGCACAGTGGGATACCCATCTGGGATTCAGGAGACCTGCATTACTGCCAAGCTCTCCCAATGACAGCCTGCTGAGTGACTAACCATTTTGACTCCCTCAATTTCCCTACCAGCACAATACAACTAATGCTGTTGACTTTTTTAGCATAATATTTGATCTACTGTCCATAAAAGGCACCTGACTCCAATGGCAGTGATGTTTGCCCCAGAAAGTCAAAGACAGACAATATGTGCCACAGAGCACAATGCCTTCTCCATGTGTTATGGCTTCTGCCAGGAATCTTACGAGTACATGGTGCAACTGCTGGGAACTGGTCTTGGGTCACGGACATCCTTTTCCTAAAGCCAAATGAATCACACGGTGCTGTCTGAGAAAGATTACTCTAAGTAGATGTTCTCATCACTTGATTTGTCTTTTCAGGTGCCACAGAAAGACCTCACCTCATACTGCAAGTATTAACAATCAATATTGTGCCTCTTGTGGACTGTCCAGGTGAATTCATGCAGAGATCCAAAGGCTAAAACACAGACTACTCCTCTGGCAGAGAGGGAGATGGGAGGAGGAAGTGACACTGATTAATCTGTGGTCGTTAATAATGTTTTTAAATCTTGCAAACAAAGATAATTATATGGGTAATCAACTGTCTTACTCCAGGGTATAAACTGATCATCTGCTGGGATAAAATGGGAATTCCTATAACACACATTTTCTTGTCCATTGTAAAGTCACTTGATGCCATTAGCAGATTGATCATTTTCTCCCAAAGTCCAAGCTATTCATTACTTCCAGAAGTTTTTGAAATTAGATCAGATGATACAGGAATGCAGCTCACTATAGCAAATGCCAATATCCTCTCAATCATTTTGGTTTCCTTACTTAATAATTGTATTTGGAATTTTTGTTCTCCGATCAAGTTCCAAATTTTACTTTTCTTTCTGTGTGCAGTCATTATTTTCACAGATTCATTTTAATTTCATGGATTCTGTTCTGAAGAGTCCTTATATAGGTTTGTACACTGCAGTCTGCACAGTCCCCTGAGCGAGGACAGAGAACTGAACTCACAAGGACACATCAGAGCTTTGCAGGAAAATCCATAGCCAGTAACAATGCCACTCACACCACAAACAGATATTGCAATGAACAGAAGAAAGGAAAACTGAGAAGTGAGATAAAACCACAGTAGGGACAAGAATTAAAACCTAACAGTCCTTTATAGTATCTAATGGTACCCATGCAATTTGGATAAACCAGGTTTTGAGATCTTCTCTCTAACCTTTAAAAAATTCCACAGTTTTGGTAGCCCTTAGAGAATGCACAGGCTGGATGGACAGCCTTGGTCCCCAGAGGAAGTGAAGGTAAATAAGGACAGAGTTCAGAATCTGTCAGCATAACAGCTCCCATACATGATCCTGTCTCATTTCCTGCACTGGAAGCTGCAAATTGGATTTAGCTTTCTAGAGAACTCTGGTGAAATCTTTCTTCCAGATTCCCTCTTTGCTAAATTTCTGTGTGGCACAGCAGCAGTCACAAGTTGCAGAAGATCTGTTTTTTTCAGAGAGCTTCTTCCTATTTCTCGCAGAGTGAAGTGAAAAGAGGCCAGACTGATGTCAGGAAAGTTTAGAGGCACCTGTGGGCCATGGGAATTGAGGAACAGTGTGATTCTTTTCTCCTCACACATTGTACAAGAGCCTCAGTTGCTTCTAGGAAAAACAACCTCATGGTGTTTTGCCATCCACTCACATCTGCTCTCATTTGCTGAGGTTGCTAAGCAGGGGTGCTGGCTGTGGAGGGCAGAGCCTGGTTCCAGGGGGAGAATGCCAGCTCCTCTGACCACATCTCAGCAAAGGCACTATTTTCTATCACTGGTTTCACCTTAATTTTTCTCAGGACACCCACTCAGAGGTGGCAGACCCATGGCTCCCTACCCCTAGGAAAAGAATGTTTCAAGGACACTGTCAGCTTGTCATTTTCTTTCCTGTATTAGCTTTTAAATATAACTGCAAGATTTGAGCAAAAGGCAGAGGATGTTGCCTTGCTTGAAGAGCCAAGGTGATAAACACTTATCAGAAAAAGACAGGAAAATGACTCTTGGCTTCCATGTAACTTTGAACTCAAGTGGGAGCTTGAACCTGTGACCTGTTGCCCCTTTCTCATACTCAGTTTGCTGAGTCTCTGCTGAGAGTGAATCAGAACCTGTCCACATTGCCTTCATACCTGTATCTACTTTGCTGATGTCTTCCACAGGTCAGTCAGTTCTTCAGGATAAGAGTAATTCATGGAATTCCTGGCCACAGGATAAGGTGCCTGCTAAAAACCTTTTCAAAGCATTTAGAGGGAAAACCCTCAAAAATAGGAAAACTCATTAATATCTTAGAAACACAAAGAATACCATGTTTGGCCAAGAAAGTCCCTTATTTGTAAATTTCTATGAATGTCACAAGTATATAAGGTAATAATATTTTTAGTATAATTTAGCATAATATATATATATATATTTTTTTAGCATGCTCCACTTGCCACTGTTGGAACATGGAACTGAAACAGAGGGACCTTTGGTCTGTCACAGTATGGCCTGTGCTCTTACTACTTTCTTTCTCACCTCAAACCTCCCCTGGCACTCACCTCACCTTTTCCAACATCTTTCAATTACTTATTCATTCTGCCTCACTCTTCTGCCACCCAGTGATGGATTGCCAGTAATTTTATGGGTCTCCTGGAAAAAAAAAACTACTCCCACTTCATTTCTGGTAAAGCTGCATGGCCACATAAACAGAAGGTGTTAGAAAAGGGCCAGGACTCATAACCTATTCATTTACAGCCAGGAACATTTCCTAACATACATAGCCAAGGGCAGCAGTCACAGCAATGCTTACAGCTTAACTTCCAGCTCACTGAAAATATTAATGCCCAATTATGCATGCACACATATAGAGAGATCATTAAGTTCACACAGGTAGAACTACATATAAATTTATATACACACATGTGGGTGTGTCTACATAAATATTTATTTATCAGTACAGAGAAACTTAATGATCCCCGTCTGTAAATGAGTGTCTGCACACATACACACATAATGAGTCTACTAAAATGATGCAGGGCTGTGAAGCAAAAAGGTTGTTTTTCTTAATATAGGTTTGGAGAGATGCTTAGCACAGGAGATGAAGTGGCAGAGGTAATAATTGTGAGTCAGAGCTGCGACAACATAAAGCCCTCTTCCGGATCCATGAAAACATCTTGTCTCTGATTAAAGTGGTACAAACTAGTCTGGATATATCACAATTGACTAGAATGGGAATACAGTGTGATACCTTTCCCCTGTTGGACAACCTCAGGCAAGTAACACGCTGTCCCTATGTCTTGTCAATCCAGAAGCGTTGGATCTGACCCATCAGAACATGACATAATTAAAAGATATACTAGCCAACAGTGAGGGATACAGGACAGAAGTTAGAAACCTGTAGATTTCAAAAAGGCTACTGCATTCTGGGCATTCATTGCATCATCTGAGAACATGTCTAACCCATCACCCTCATGCATTTGAGTTATTTTCCTAGAGGACCCTGTGTTTTCACTGCTGCTTTCCACAGCAATGTGGAAATGTGCACACAGCAATGTGCTTTGGTACAAAGCTCCACACCAAAGGAGCTGAACTGACCATCTTGTCAGATGAGAGAAGTGTCGAAAGAGCAACAAAAGGAACTGCAGAAGAAGATGGTCAGCCAGGAATGGAGGAAGGACAGTGGATTCACTTTGGTTAAGAGGCAGTTCCAGGGCAGACCAGCACACACAGTCTCATGGTACTTCCCCAAGCATCATAAAACTACATTTGCAACAGAGTCCACCCAACTTGTAAGGAAATAATTCATTCTTGCAGCATTATAGCCATACAAAATTTAAAAAATCACAGAATAATTTAGACTGGAACAGATCTCTGCAAGACATCCTGCCCAACCCCCTCACTAAAAGCAGCTCCCAATCCAAAGTAGTCTGAGATATTCAGAATCATATAAAGCCCCTTCATTACTGATGTTCTTTAGGATTGTTTAGGACAAGCATACACAGCACAAAGCACAGAGGGTCAAAAAAGCCTGGGATACTCATACAGTAAAGACAGGTATGGAAAATGCTTACTTAATAGCTATGAAGTGGTATGAAAATGTGTGCCAAAACGGTTGCTGCTTTCTACAGCCCAGAGAGCCCCTCACAGCATGTGGCACAAAATGAATGTTGGGAAAATCATTCTACTGATATATTGATTTTAATAAAATAGTATTACGAAAATATTGTTAATAATGCAGTATTTTAATAATAGTTGGAGTATAATGACTATGTAATACACATTCCCCTCAGAATATTGTTTTTTTTAAATAGGTGAGCACAGACCACTTTGATGCAAATCTATGGAAGAACTTTTTTCTAACGGGAATCAGCCGAGACAACTAGATGAAGTATTTTTCATTTTCCAGGATGAAAGACAAACCTTTAAAAACCACTAACGTACCCAGTTTGGCAGTACACAAATATGACCACAGCCTTGATCCCTCTGCCTCAGCGCTGCTTCAAATCTAAGAGCTCCCACCAACCCCATGATCAGCTGGGGGATCCTAATCCCAAACTGCTGTGCTCCTCTCATCAGCTTCTTGATATCTTTGGGATTTCTTCCCACAAACACGAATTCCATGTACCTCCAAACCACCATGTGCTACCCTGGTTCAGAGGGTGGCAAGTAGCAATAGAAAGGCATTGATTTCTTCTCAGCCAAGGCTTACACAAGCTCAGCATCACCCTACACTGCCCTTATAGATGAGTTCACTAAAATTCTAATTGGGAGAAATACCTAAGTGTTCTGTGTAGAAATTGTTTGCATAGAGCTTTATAAATGAGCTCTTTCCTCCTCAGTTCCTTTAATTCTGTGGATAGAAGTTTCTCTAAACATTCATAGCAAGTGTCATGTGAAATTTCTTTGTATGGCTTTTACAGACTCTTAAGAGTGGTTTTAAAAACTTCTAATGATGACAGTAATAATAAAGACAGTACCAATAACAACAGCAATGGCAATAATAACGGTAATATGCCTGCAAAGATTTCAAAAGAAAAAGTTCTCAACAAAACTAATACACAATATTCAGGAAGATAACTCACTTCCTACATTCGCCACCAGAAGACTACAGAGATATAAATAACAATAACCTTAGATTTATAATGCGTTTTTCATCTCAGAAGAAAACTGCATTGATTTATAAAGTAAATGGCCTAAATTCACAGCTAGTCAACTGATTAGCTCCACTGATTTCAATGAAGGTGCTGATGTGCAGATTTATGAGAGCTCAGATTGGTCTCTCTGCACGTGTGTGTGCATGTGTCTGCACATGTGTGCGGCTGGAAAGGGACACACATTGCATAAAGAATTTCACAGAAAAACACCATATTAAACAACACAGAAAGTTACACATTCTCATTGCATTTGGAGAAAAAATTCACAGAGTGAACAGAATTGCAGGTTCTAATCTTTAGCTGGGAATTGGCATATATAGTTTCCCAACAGGATGCTCACAGCCATCTTCTGAAAAGGCTCACAGGTATATCATATGCTAATGAGTTTTGCTCTTTGCAAAAACAGGGCAAGGTTTGCAGATAGCAAGGCGACAGATGCACAGATATATTCTTCTACACAAACAAGGACTCTGCCTTTTTGAAAAAAAAGCCAAAGCCATGGCATTGTTTTGGAATAAAGGAAAAGTGAGCAGTGCTACCAGAACTGACACCACGTCTACTCCGATAAAATCTCAGTAGCTGTCTGTCAGAGACACAGAGGCTGCCTTGTTTTGCTCCAGCACTGTTTGGGAATAAAACATAGGAGTGCTGCTGTGGAAAGCACAACCATAATTACTTAGCCTGTCCTTCCTAAGACAGTTTATCACAGGAGATATGGATGTGCTATACAGGAGTCAGCTACGCCCTCCTGAGCCCCCCCAAGGCTACAGCACCAAAACATTTCTTCTGCCATGGCATAGATGGCATAGAAGCCAGTTCAAATGACCATTTGTGAGAAGAGTAAAATATGATTTTTCCCCAGCTCTTGAGCTGAGCTCAACTTCAAGTACAGACTGCTTCTCAACACATGGTCACTTCTTTTTGTGGAAAGCTGAAGTAGATCTGGGTTTTGAAAGGCATAACAGCACAAATCATGCAACACAGTTGGAATACACTCAAGTCAGTAGCAGAAACATACAAGACACACGACTATTACCCGGTCTAAACTTTCTCAAAAACTGATGACAAGCATATCCAGCAGTCTACTCTCCGTTTCTCACTACCTGTGACACCAGCAAGGAGCTCCACCTATGCATTCATGCCATTATAAGTATGCAAATGGACTGAAGCCTAGAAGAAAATAAACTTGACCTGAATCTCTTTTCTCTTGCAAGCAGTGAAAATATGCAGGAACTTCAAGGGCAGATGCAGAAAAGCAGGAAAAGCAAATTGACTGAAAGATGGAATTTATAATTGATCTCCTGCCCCTGAACTGGAGTGATGCAAGTGTCTGATGTGATTAACCAAAGGTGCTTCTTTGTGCCACTGTAGATATGCTTCACAGGTGTGCCTCAGTCTAAGGCATCTTTGCCACCTTGCTTTCTGATGTTTTTCAGAAGCCTGTTTCAGGCAATTCAAAGAAGCACAGGTAAGAAGGCATTTCTGAAAGCAGTAAAGGCAGTGCATCTTGTCCTTGCTTTGTTCAGAATCCCAGAGCACAGCGCTCTGATCTGCTTTGTTCAAGAGGTCAGATCACTACTTGAAGATGCCTTTGAACTTAAAAACTTCCCTCTCCTGGTTGTTGAACTCAAATCCTGGCCTGTTCTTGGGCCAACGTCACTCCACCGGTTCTAACAGCCTTACCCAGCACTTCAGCACTCCTGGGAGGAGGAAGGTCCTGCCACCATCCCTGCCAGCCCAGGCTCCTCCTTCCATGGGATGGGTGAACCATAGCATACTAAACCCCAGAAAGGAAGCTTATTCTGAGCTCAGCTCTGCATATGCACCATGAGAACACTTTTGCTTGAGCTAAAACCAGATGTATAGCCCACAATGCAGATAGCAAGCAACGAGGTTGGGGGATATTCATACCCACCAGCAACCTCAAACGAGAGTCATGCTGCACAACTGGAGCAAGCACAGAACTGGCATTAGGTACAACCACACAGATCTCCGACTTCTGAAGAGCACTGCAGTCCCTGGGCCGTCAGATCCAAGGACTGCAATCTCAGCAGTAATTATGAGAAAGGACCTCTGGTTGTCACTAGATGCAACCTGACCAGGGCTACACCACTGTCCAGAGAAGCAGTTTTATCTGCTGGTCTGTGTGAACCCCCAAGCTACAGCTTGGGACCATCTCTCCTTGCTATAGCCCCCGTCACTACTGGAGAGAGTTTGGCTCCATCATCTATTTGCCACATGATGCAAGAACATGCCAGCCAGGCCTGCGGCCATCAGCAAAACCCACAAAACAGCACCATGACTTCATGAAACACTGCATGTGTAGCTACACAATGCTGCACTGCACATCTTGACATTACCAGGCACTTGGGGATCTCCATGCACCCCTTCTGCCATCACAACTTAAAATAGGAGCTGCTGTACTTACGTCATTATCTGGGTCTCTATGCCAGGGTCTACAAGGGATCCATCCACAAAAAGTGGTGTTGATGTGAAACTGAATTTAGTCCAGGATCTTCCCTCATCAAAACTCACCCTGGGATAGAAGCAGACAACATTTATATACATAAAAAGACTTACTCTAGAGCAACTGCAGCAATTAAATGTTGGCTAAGGTCTGCAAGCTCCAGCAGCTGGGTTTACAGACAAGCACCAATCTTTGCCATTTCCCAGCCCACTAAATTCATGCTCTTGATGTACTTTGAAAGATCAAAGCTTTAGAAAGCATAAATACTGGCAATAAGGGTATAGATGTACTTGATGCAGCTGTAGATCAGACCTCAAGGGATCAAGAGGCTTTGCCAAGACCTGTTTCTGGGTCTGGAATATGAAGCACCACTCAGAGCAGAAGCAACCCTGGCCTGAATGAATGAAAATTGCTTTCACCACCACAGGACATTTTGACCCATCCCTGCATCAATGCCATATAGCATTAGTTACAATCTCTCTATCCCTATTAGTACTTTAAAGCAAATTTGTCTTATTTGTGGGAGTGAGGAGTGTAGAATGTGTGTGCACACATGCATCTGAGCATCTGGATCTGTCTGGGAGGCTCTTGGTGGACACTGAGTCCTTCCTGCTCCAAGCAGGTAGAACACTATCTGACATGCCACCAAAGGACCAGGAGGCCACTGTAGTGTGTATTATGAACCAACCTCAGATCTCTGGTATGCAAAGCCATGACTGGCAGTCACCATCCCCTAACTCTGCCCCTCACGTCACTTAGCAAGACACCTTCACCTGACTCAGAATGCACCTGTCCAGAACAGGAAGTTAGGTTTACATGAAAGACAGAACTCTGGGAGTACAACAGCACACAGAAAGATTATCTGCCCTAAATCTATTTATTTAAATGTATGTATCTTCCCATACACCTGCGCATTTTTATGCTTTCTGCTTGCATGCTTATCTATCTCTCTAAAATAGCATTTCAACTTCTGGGGAACAGCATGCTTCATTAGCTTAGCTAAAGTTCTCTCAGCTTTTCAATTATCCACCCCTCTTTTCTCCATCATGAAACTTATTGTACAATGTCTCAGCCTGAGAACTAATAGATTTACATGTACCCTTTAATCTATTCCACTCCTGCCCATAAAACAGGTGCCTACTCAGGCAATATGAAGCAAATTCCAAAGCCCCTAAGGGTACAATTTTGAAGGAAACCTGTTGGAGGATATTGATAACAGATCTAAATCACTACTCATTTAATAGAGTGGGTGGGGCACTCGTAGTACTGCACATGCCATTTCAGGAGACTTAGTGTAAAAGGAGAGCATCTGAAATGAACCTCCGCAAACAAAGGTGAACTGAGCTCTCAGCTTCTATGAAAAGTCAACCTGTGACCAAATCTTCCCCAATATGTAAGTACAGGCACTTGTATTAATGTGCTTTTTATGTCTGAGGAGCCTTCACAATTAAAGACAACTGAAACAGTTACACCTGGCCTGAATAATACAGTAACAAATGGTTAATACATGACTTGCAGTTTTTTCAGTAAGTGGCTCCCCTTTCAGCCTTCCAGAGCTCAACCTGCTGCAGTCTGATGCACCCACTGCTGGTGACACCCACCTGTGGCTAACACACACTTCTCCTTCCTTGACTCATACTTGGCTTGGTCTAAAGACTGGGACATGGTCCTGATGTCCTCTTTCCTGAGGGCGCTTTAGTTATAGCCATGACAACTGAGTTACCCGTCAGAGGCTTCCAGTCACACCTCAACACATTCTATCCATAGACTGGAGTCTGCAGCTCATCTTCAGGAGTCTGCCCTGTGACTACTGTCCTCTGTATGTCCAGTTACGGAGCCAATACATCCCATGGTCAACAGTCCACTATCACACCATGTCTAAAGCAGTCATTTCTTTACTTCAGGTAGCAAAGAAATGGGCTCAAATGCAATATATTCAAACTTCTACAGAAATCTATGTTGCAGTCATCCCAGAGTTATCTGTCAGATCAGAAACATAAAGTCCAGAAGCTTTCTATATTGAAAAAGTAGCTGTTAATGTTCTCTAAGTACATCTCTGGAACACAAGCTTGTAAATGGGTGAAGTAAACATGTCTTGAGGTGTCCAGATTTGGAAAGACTGCAATTTCACTGGAGGATTTTGTACAATAATAACTCAGGTAGAGGAGACCTTAACACCTCATCACTGCTGCCAAACACCATTGCTTTTTTTTTCTATTTGACTGAAGACCACATTTCCTGTTCTGCATGAAAAGTAATAGACATGTGCTTAGCACCATCAAGCTAAGCGACAACTCAATATTGTAGACAGGAAAACATCTTGTCTCTGAAAGCTATTTCTAATTCACTTCTGAACAGCATCAGATGCTGAGTAGGTCAGTCCATTAGACATGCGCCTCTTTCAATCAAGCCCCGAGACTGAAGGGGTATGTCTAATGGACTGACCTACCCAGCAATGAACACACCCATTTTCTATAAACAGCGTTAGTTCTGAATTTTAGAATGTTTAACTGGTGCAGGAGTCAGAGGGGCAAGAGCTAAGAAGAGGCTAATTTTGAGCAGTATCTTTAGTGCTTAGATTGTTATAACCCATTTATAGCAAAACAGTGTCTTCAGCTGAGAAATCATTTTGCCCTATTTCACCTCCAACTCTAATCAGTTGCCACTACAATATCTCTGGAAACTGATAGTCAAATACTAGAGGAGTTATCTCTGTTGTCCTCATCTATACCTACTGCCCTCTCCTCTCCCTCCCTTTATCTGTCTTATCAGATTAATGTTAAATTCTGTAAACAAAATGTAGAAACGAGAGACACAGCCTCTCAGAAATACCTGAAGCCCAAAGGTTGGCCTATTACTTAGTATATGTGTGTGTGTAGGAAAGAAACCCCACCTCACAGTACATTACCAGTGCAAAGAGTAATTCATACATGTAGGTGATTATGTACGGAGACATTATATTTATAAAATGGTGCAATAATCATTATATTCATCAATAAAACCACATTGATGGTAAAATATAGCTAAGAATGACTTCATCTACTCATTTTATAGACACTGGCACCTTCTCAAAGTAATGTTTCCTTACCACATGTGCCAGATGGGCACTGACGTGTGTTTCATAGCCACTAGTGCCCCTCCCCAGTCCAGAAACCAAACGTTGTATTCCTCCTCGAAAACCTGAAAACAAATGAGGTACTGCATGAGTGCCCCACTCCACTGGGAAGAGAAGAGGCAGAAGAAGAATAGCAAAAGGCTCCATGCTTTCCTTCACTGTGAAAAACATACCTGTCTCCAGGAATTGCCACCATCAGAAGAGATGAACACGCCAACATCCGTGTAGGAAAGTTCAGAGCCAATATTGCCTGTAACACAAGTGTCAGACATTCCTGTATGGATGAACACACTAATGAAAATGTTAATTAAATTTCTGACATTTAATGCTGGAAAATTAGAAATTTAAATAGGTTGAAACTCTCCTGTTACCATCATGGAATTCAACTAACCACATAATTGTTTCAAAGCTATTTCAAAAAAGTTCTGGCTCTGGGAGGCAGCACAACTCAAAAAGGGTGTTCTCAACAGTGCTCAGGATATAGGAAGTGTCTTACTGTTCCCCACCTAATTTTATTCCCTGACACCAGCAAAAGTGACCAACTGTTTAAGATGAGGCTGTAAGGAAAACCTGATATGGGCAACCACATGGAAGGTCAGTCTATAGGGATGTCCAGGCTCAAGAGGATAATCTACCATGTCAGTTCAAAGGTCTTAGCCCAGTATCTTATCATGAGTTAGAAACTGATTTAAAAGCAGCAGTATAGGTTTCGTATCATCATATTTTAAACACCAAAATGGAAAATCCAAATTTTCAAACAGGGATTTACAGATGGAGGCAAGGAAAGGGAGTAAAAAGGCAAGAATTTGGTTGTTACCACTTCGTTCTGTCTTTCTGTGCAAAGCTGTTCTGTTATTTCCTTCATTCTTTCCCTCTAGTTTTAGCTGCATGCATTCAAACCTCACAAAATGTAACTCCCAAACAAGTCAAGATTTAGCAGCTGTACAATTAGATAGCAAAACATAATTCTTCCATTTACAAGAATCTAACCTCTGTCCTATACCAAGCGTCCAAATTTCCAATCATTGCTGGACGTGTCTCACTGTAAATCAAGTGTTTGAGCAGCCAACACTTGTGAGAATAAATTGCAAAGCGTATCCTTGAATGCATTCAGCAACATGGTGAGATGATCCTGCTGTTGTGAAACTGGTTAGTGGAAACAGATGTGTATATTCCCAACAGGTAAGGCTTTTTAATCTACAAAGTAGTAAGGCAGAAATTATATTCTGCCTTTTAAAGGTTAATTGTTAGACTGGGAAAGCATTCATCCCATGCACTGGCAGCTTGAAAAGAACCTAATTTACTAACAATTTAGATCAATGCCTAGAATCTCACCATCCTGCTGCCTCTATTTGCTTCCTAAAAGGTTAAAAAAAAGCGCTTTTGTAATTACAGTATCATGAGTCGGGCTTGCTCCTAAGCATCCATCTAGTGCAACCTGCCAGGAGTGATGACTCCACTTGGCTATGCACAGGGATATCTGGAGGTTTAAACCAAATTATCTCACTTCATTTGGCCTGGATCAGTGAACTGGAAATCACATGGTGTCTCCCTTGTTGAGATATAAATGTCATGAAGGGAACCCGTTTCAGGTTCTGGCAAACACACAGAAGCACAGAAGGACATGAGAATGAAATGGTTGGAATAGTGTAAGTTCATGCTGACAATATGCTAACATCACACACTTGCAGGCCACTGCTATGCTGAACAGGACCAAGGAGATAAACTGAGCCTTAGAAAGAACAGTTAAGCTATTTGGACATATTTGAGCATATGTAAGAGACTCTGTTTGAAATGACAGAATTGCCTACATGCTTCAGAGGCCAGCTTTCAGTAGCACCAGCCATTCTGGAAGCATTTTGTTAGTCCAGCAGCTCCCACAGAGCTGAGTGGGGTTGGTAGCACCATCCATCCTGCAGATTAATTACAGTGGGTCAGCCACTGCCACCATGAAGTATTGTAGCAGGCTGTCATTGAAACAACACAACCTGCCAAAGCACTTTTTTGCAGAACAGCCCACAATACCAGTAGCCTGTGCAGTGTTGATTAAATGCTGCTGGTCTTGCAGCAATACAGGGTTGAAAATAGGTGCCATGCAGAAAACAGGCACCCATGAAGCCCAGGCTTCACCTGACAGACTTTGCGACAACTCTGTGCTTGCTACTCAAAAGGCAGAACATATTAACATCTTCAAGTAGCCCATGGTACTATTCTCATCCATGGCACTTGCAGCAATCAGATACACATCCATCAGTGGTTGTAACATGAGAGGACCTAGTAATGCCACTTGGTAATGGTACCTTGAAAGTATGGGCTGAGACCTGCAGATGGGTTATTGTAGAGCAACAACCTGACACCTTTTTTGAACTTGGGGCCATACACCTTTTCCTAGCCCATAGCAAATGGGAGTTAATGTGAATTAGCTCAGCACTTGCTGAAACAGAGCTGAAAGGTTTTATACCAATAGGGAAAAGCTCATATACTCTCAGGCTCCCAGGGAGGTATGGGGGAGTGGTGAGAAGCACTTATGTTCTTACCTGTTGCCACCAGCAGCCCAGGAGCTGTCTCTTTGCTGGAAATGCTCCCTGAAGTATACGGATTTTCTGAGAGCTGCAGGCGCAAGTGCAATGAGCAAAATGGCTGTTGACAGAAAACAAACAAAAGGCGGAAGCTTTAATATGCAGCAAGTTAAATATCAGAGGAACTCCTGGTGACTGCACACAGATGCTCTGATCCTTCTGAAAATGACCCCTCTGTTCTTAGCACAAATAGTTCATACGTTCCTTTGCAGGATAAGCAGGAACTCTGCGCTGCAAACAAGCATGTCTGCCCTTTTTTATCAACAATCTGACTTAGAGCACTTTTCCCCAGAAACTTTCTTATTCTGACTTGAATTCTATGAAATACATCAAGAAAGAAGGTCAGAATTTTCCCTTAAAAGTGATGAAGCTATAGAAAAAGAAATTTACTTAAATTCATTTAACACACAGAAGGTCAAGAGAAAAAACACAGGGAGAGTTTTGTTAACCTAGTGACTAAAATAAGCAGCTCTGAAGGAATCAGTATTGCCTTGAAAAAGATCTGCCACTCACCAGCTGGCAAAGTACAGGATCCCCCCTTAGATCGGTGTCTGGTGCCTGTAGCAAACGCCAGTCTCTGCCCTTGTTGTAGGTAATGAAAGTCTTGATTTGGTCATCTATCTTCCTGTTAGCCAGGAATATGCCTTTGATCCCTGCTACCTAGGAAAAAGGGAGAGAGATGAAAAAAATACATCGGAAGAACAGGCTGGAAGCAATGTCCATCTGAGCACTCTGAGGAGTGGGAGGTCTCTGTAAAAGCAAAGAAGCCATCTCAATCAAATCTTATAACACTGAATGGCACTGACGGTACATCTTGATGATGGTTGAAAAGATGAAAGATCTCGTGTGGTTTCTTATTAAAAGTACCCTAGGGTATATCACCGTGTCCCGCAGCCGTAGGGAGGAGGAGAGAAGATCCAGCAGGCAGGAATTGTGCAGCAAGATTGATCTATTTAATTTTTTTACAAACTCTTTTATAGACTTTTTTCATCATAGTCTAATTGGACAAAGGATCAGCCACCCCTTGGGGGTGATTGGCTAAAATCCTAAAACATCCATTGTCAAAATATTTTTCTACTGTACTATAAACAAGACTTTTCAAGGCTGCAGGTGTTTGGTTGTTTACATAACTCTGCTACCTCTTCTGTGAGAGCAAAAAGTCTCTCACGGACTTAGAAAATAGCAAGAAAATCCTTGCTAGCAGCATTTTTGTATCCACAGTTTCTCTCCTTAGAAGAAAAAGACAAGGATGGTCACAGAGCAAATCCCGAGGAAACAGCCCACTTTGGGATTTCATTGAGTTCTTGCAGACAGGCTGATGATGGGCTTGAAGGTGCAGCATGCACCAGGTCACTCATGAGTTCTGTGAGCTTGAGGATGGGGTCTGCCCCATTGCCTCCACAGATTGTCAAAACAGGGGAGACAGCACATCACATCAGAAGCAGTGTGGGATCCTTTTGTGTACCAGAAAAAAAAAAAATCAACACAAAAGATGGGAATCCTGAATATGCTGAGACACTGATGTTTTGCAAACTTGATTTCTCCCTCTTCCTTCCACACCCAAATTCTGACAAAATCAACCCAGTTGTTTCAAATGTTTTGATTTTTGTCAGCAGAACCCATTCCAACAGAATATGGTCCTGTCAAAACATCCCCAAGAAAATTTCATGTTGAGTCTGGTCTCTGTTGCACAGCTGTGAAAGTGAGACAGGAAGAAGGAACTTGCTGCAAATCTGCAACTTCCTGGCAACTGTCACAATGCAAATCCTTCTATCTAAAGCCCCTGGAGTGACACTACTCTTTAAATGACCCTGTGAAAATCTATTAGCATTTAACAGTGCAAAGTCTATGATAAACCACTGGGGAATACACAGGTTTGCCCAGGAATGGGAGACAAAGCATGTTTGTTTTAGCTGGGTCATCACAGCAAAGAAATATACTTTTTCAGAGGCAGGAAAATATATTTAACCAGGTGAAAAAAAAACATAAACCCTGTCCTTCATACTGATCAATGTGTTATTTGTGAATTTTCCCTCATTGACTTAAGCTATCTCGATTTTTATAAACAAATTGATTATGTTGTTAAATAAGCATTATTCTGGCTGAAATAAATAAATGTACAGTCCTAAGTTCTGCATGTAGCTGCAAGAACATTTCTCTGTGTAACAGCAGAAATCAGCCTGCAACCATTTCTATTAGTATTACAGATCAGTTGTTAGCTGCTGGCAAAGCACTGAGCGCTGAGATCTTCCATCCAGCAAGTAATAACACACCAAAACCAGAATGCTCTGAAGAAACCAGGAACTGGAACTACTCTGAATGGACTGCTGCGGGCCAAGGCTGACAGGCCTGGCAGAAGCATGAGAATGGAAGATAGTTTGGGGTAGAAGTTATCCATCTGTCATCTCTGGGCAAGTGACACCTACAAATGTTTGGTTATAGTTCACAAACTGTTCAGTGCTCACTAAGGCGCAGTCCAGATACCCTGCCTGCAAGCAGGTGTCTCTAGATGTCCAAGGGGAAAGAAGAGGTATGTTTAGTCCTTCTATGGATATCCACACTATGGTGAGAAGGATAATGGTTTTCTCTTTTGGAAATGACACACAGCTAACTAGACACTGACTTGAACCCAACTAGTTGTTGTACCCATAACAGAATGCACTACATCTATTCTCACTTGAGTCAACTCATCATCAAATCCAGGAAACGCCACAGGGCTGATCCCAAAACAAATGAAAATCCTGGGAGGTTGGTAAGAGATTTACACTTGCTTGAACTAGCAGGCAGTTGCTGCTCTTTGTAGGGTGCCCTTTACTACATACCTCATAAAGGTCAATGACGATATTCCCCTCCAGTCCCCGGCTGCTTTTCACATTTTCCAAGGCCAGGGTGAAGTAGACCCCTCGGGTGTCTGAGATGTACAGGTTATATGTATCATTCTGGTTCCACTCTTGAACAGCTGCAAAGACCTGATTCTCATCTGTGCTGATAATATGCATGTCCTGTTAAAAGAAGACAAAAGGCCTGTTACTGAGGATCTCTGTATTTCTTTGCCCTTCGGGACATGTAGTAATTACCATGAATTATGAAAGAATGGGGATGGAGCATGAATTATAGGTATGTTTAACAACTTTCTGTTAGAGCAAGCCAATAAATTACCAGCATTGTGACTTTTCTGCATTTCATTTTTTTAATAATCACACCCCAGGCAAAGGGTTTTTGCTTTCTTCATTTTTGGTACCTTCAAGGAATTTCATCCAGTTTCATTTTTTATTTATAAATTTGAAAGTCAGTTTTATCACTCATGGAAGATTCACAGCCTTGGAGCACGGAGTCTTCACAGCCACTAAGCATCATATGGCACCAGGCTAAAAGCAGTGATAATTTTCATTCACATGCTAAACTAATGGGCTTGTGCTTCCAACTGGCAGAGGATGGTTTCAAAAAACCTTGGAGTTCACATTTATTTGAAGGTGAGGTATAGGTATCAGTTTGAGCTACTGCTGACAGGGATTTTTAATAGCACACTTTCCTATTGAGAGTTTATCTGAGATCAGTTATCCCACAATATACAGGCTATCAAATAATCCACCCACTAACCTTCACTGGATTTCTGCTGCTGCCCAAGACACAAAAAGTCTAGCAAGGGTTTCCCCATTTAGTTTTAGTATCAGAGAGATTTGACAGTGCATTTTCTCAGTATTATTTTAAAACAGGTTCATGGAAATTACTTTCAGGGTGGTGATGAGTGTTGAAGCACTTCATCCTTGCTACCATTGTTGAACAAACTGACACAGGTTCAGCTAGAAGCAAAATGACTGTGGTTTTTATATGAGACTCCATTTATCTATTTGTATCTATTTAAACTTTCCCTAGAGTGCCAAGGGGCCTTGATTAATTCCTTGCACTGTTTCTGCATCAAGAAATCATAATTCTGGAAGTCTCCCAAAGGATGGAGTGACCTGATTTCAGGAAAGAATATCTGGGGGAAGATCAGCTCAATATCCTCATCCTGCCTAGAAGGCATCTTAATCTTTTGTGTGAGGTATCTAGATGAAAAGTTGGGATTGATTAAATGGGGCTATTTCTAATAGACCTAACATATCCTATTGGCATGGGATGGGGAGAAAAACCATTTGAGGGCCTAATTCTATCCCAGTGAGTACAATCAGTGGGAGACTTGCCATTTCCCTCAGTGAAGGAAGACTAAATCAGGAAGTTTGTTCTTGCCCAGCAGCTATAATTCCTTAAAGATTAAGGAGGTACCCAACCTATTCCAACAGTGTGAAAATAAAGCAAAACACCCAACGACTTCAATCTGTTTTCACCACTTGCAGTGGAAATATTGCATTAGCCTGGTGCCAGCCTCACATATGTACAACTCCAGCGAGTTCATTAATCTGCAGATGACAGGATAGTTATTACTGTACAGCAAAAATATTCAAGTGACTAAGGGCAGCATAAACAAGCCTCCTTTACATGGCTTGAAGACTTTTCCATGACACCTAGCTTTAAAGTACTTCTGATTTTTAAATTACAAAAGTACCCCTGATTTTATACTATGCACCAGTTCTAAATCAGGACCACCAACAAATCTGTATTATAACAGGTCACTTTCCTAGTCCTGGTGGCAACTATATTCTTGATACAGACAAAGATACCATTGGCCTTCTTTGGCCACCTCAGGAACTATCAACCAGTACCCCCAGGTCCTTTTCCACGGGGCCACTTTCCAGCCACTCTGTCCCCAGCCTGTAGCGCTGTATGGAGTTGTTGTGACCCAAGTGAAGGACCTGGCACTTCACCTTATCAAACCTCACTTAGTTGGCTGCCCAAGATACTACATGTCTATGTTCACACATGGCAGACTCACCTTAGGAAGGGAGTATTTGGGTAATTTAATCTGTGCAAAAGGCTCCCGTCTGTACGACACATAGTAAGTTGCTCTTCCACCAGTTGTCACCTATGGAAACACCAAACAAAGTGAGTGATGACCCTTCTGAGACACTCTGTGATGACACCTTTAAAAGTGCCTGACAAACTTTCTTTCAGATATCTTTTTTTATGACAGGCATAGCTGTCCCTAAAGGCCTCTGGGTAACTCCAAAGAAATCCCAGATTTGAGAAGGATGGAGTATTATTTATTTAAGCTGTGCTATTGAACTTTCCATTTTGTCTCTTATGATTCAAATCCAGTGTGATTTTAACATCTCAGGAAAAAAGGTGCTGAGTGGGAGGAAGAGGAGGATCTGGTTTCATCACATGGTCCAACTCAATTACCTTGGGCAAGTAATTTAAAGTCTCTGTGCGCTTCTGTTCCTCCCCTGTAAGTAGGAGATAATCCCTCTTTTCTCTGCTGCTTCTCAGCCTTGTCTGCACTGTAAGTCCTTTGAGGCCAGGATTGTCTTCCAACAACCTTTCACAGTGACTAACAGCAGAGATCCACACTAGCACCATTTAATGCCAACAGTAAATGTGCTCTTGGAAAGCTGGAGCTAAGCTCTTAGATGCCCTTTGTCACTATGAAACTGGTTTCTCTAAAATCACGCTCTCTGAAAAAGGATGTGTGTGGGGAGAACTGATAGACATCCAAATCTGCAGTTTTATGGGCTGAATGAACTAAAGCCTATGCAAAAATGCCATGCATCAACGAGATCTAGCACTGATAATTTGCAAAATATGGGATTTAAAACCCGTCAAGACTCGCTCACTCTTGCTGTAGGTGTTCTTTCTGGAACCATCTCAGACCTGGCTAAAATAAGGCTTACATCAGTGAATTTCCTACATTCTCCTGGTTGGGCAGTCTCGCAGGTCTTAAGATAAAATAATGCACACAGCACTTGTCTATTATATAGAATGTCACTTGTTGGCTTCTTAAGTTTCCAATAAAGCTAAGAGAAAGGCCCTAGATTCTCTCCTAGATATACTTACTTTATCTGGCAGTGATATTTGAGAATGAGCTTACAGAGAACATTGCTACAGCATCAATTGTATTCTCAGCAATGATATCACCTCTAGATAGTGGCTTTCTTCCCTAGAGAAGCTGTCATTCGAAGGACATCCTATTATTGGTCATGAAATTTGACATCTAATCAACTCAAGGCTTTTCCATTGACAGTTTGAAAAACTGGAAAGAAAGGAAGGTTTAGAAATATCACCAGCTTCTATACTAAGACTTCCTCTTCTGATTTTCTTTCATTTCTACTTGTAATGTCATCATAACCATACTTAGAACCCTCAAGAGAAAAAAAAAAACCAAAAACAACTATATATATTATAGCACACACAGCATAAGGTCATCAGAATGACCTATATATCATAGCTAATAAATTCTCTGCAGATAACCTTTAGCTAAAGCCAAGGGTAAACACAAACACAAAAATCTAAAGCAGCTTGCCTACAGACCCAGAACAAGCCAGTGGAAAAGACAGGGAGAGAACAGCAGTCACTGGACTCTCACTTCATGCAAAGTGCACTGGGGACTGGCACAGCAGTGAGCATTTCAGGTCCTGCTCTCCAGCTGTGAGGATCATAGAATCACACAATGGTCCGGGTTGGGACCTTAAAAACCATCCAGTTCTTCCTTGTTCTCTTTCAGTTCAACACCATTCCTCCTTGTCCAAAGTCCCTCTCCAGCTCTCTTGTAGCCCCTTTAGCTACTGGAAGGTGCCCTAATGTCTTCCCACAGCCGTCTCTTCTGCAGGCTGAACAAAGTCAGTGAGTCCTACTTCTGAAGGATAAATTTCCCGTCTAATACATCCACATCAAACTAAAATTTTCACAGGAGAGAACAGACTGTGTAGTTGATTCATACTGAGTCCAGCTCAAAGGCAAAAATTAATGTTTGCAGTAATTTTATCTCTCTCAGCTCTACAAGCGTTGCTCAAAGGATCCCACACTTCTAGGTCATATTGTCTAAATAGCACAGGGAATATTTAAATATCCCCTCTTCTCTTTTAATATTTATAACCTCCACTGGAAAATCCAAATTTTCAACTGTCACATGAACTGAATGCGTCCAATGACTACTTGGTAAAGACCTTGGGTTCAATATCCACTTCTTCTGATGGGCTGAGATGGTCTTCAACTTGTAGATGAGGACATGAATATTTACGTACTTTGTAAATGCTGTGATGACCAATTAAGATTGGGAACAGTCCAACAATCTTGTAGTTAATCCAGTGAACATAGAGTGGCAAAAATATCAAGGAGTGATCAAATTCCACTTTCTGAGCCACAACGGGATCTACTACAAGTTTTCCACACTCAAAAGGTTTTACACAGTTTTTTTTTCACTTTATCCCACTGAAAACTGGTACCTGGAGAGGTTTGTTTGTATTAATTGTTTGTTTGTCTGTCTTGTTTTTAATGCAGAAATTCAGGATTAAAACACTGTTAAAAGTTCAGTATGCAATAGTTAAACTCCCTTCCAGGCTTCTACCTGGACTAGGTCACCTTGACAAGGGTTTAGAAATAGAAATCTTTGAGGTTTGTGGTCTTCCTGAGCCAGATAATATGAAGCCACCCACAATTCTGCTGGCAGGAGCTATGTAAGCTTTTCCCAGCCAGGATCTCATCTTTGCATGATTTACATGCACAGTTATAACAGCTCCAAAAAAATGATCAAGCCTCCAATAAAGTTTTGGCAAGCACTGTGATACAGAATGAATTTTGGAAGGCCCAACTTAATTTATTTTGATGAACTTTTCCTTTTCCTATGAGCAAATGCTCCAACACTGTAAATCCCAGAGATTATGGCAGCATTTTGCCCTCCAATGCCTCCTTTCAGTTCACATTTGATGAATGTCACCCAATTATTTGCTGTGAGCTCATCTGTCATGCTCAGTACAGAATTAGCTGGGTTTGTCTTTTTCCTCCTCCATCGCTAATGACTGGATCATTAATCTGTTTTTCTGGATTTCTACTTTATGTGTTCAATTGGGCTTCTGGC
This sequence comes from Coloeus monedula, assembly GCF_965178545.1. Lineage (NCBI taxonomy): Eukaryota > Metazoa > Chordata > Aves > Passeriformes > Corvidae > Coloeus > Coloeus monedula. Next base: position 27,452,798 of record NC_138788.1, on the reverse strand, counting down.
CAGTGAAAATGATTCCTATGGACAAATGTGTTTGCCATCAAGCACATCTGTCTTTCCTAACCTGTGTTCTTCCTTCCTCCTTCCACTCATGAGCTACTACTTTTGTTTTATACTTCCACATATTGTATCAAGACAAAGTCTCATCTAACTTATATCAGCTGGCACTTAAGAAGAGAAACATGAGAAATTTCTCTTTAAAAGCCCTCAGAGTCTGAATATGTTGGCTTATTCCCTCTCCTGACCTGTACTGAGACAGAGTGCATCAAACATACAAGAAAGCAAATACGCTCACAAGATTGCAGAGAATTAGATAAAATTTCTCACAGAATCTATTTATCTCCATAATTTCTGTGACATGTCTAGGAACACACAAAGCCATTTCTCATGTTAATGATTGGATATGATTCTTTAAGGGCAGGTTTTGCTTCTTTTTTGGTGGTTTTTTTTTTAGATTGACGTTCCTCTTAGGCAAAAACACCTGTGATATCTAAAGAGTTTTGAAGGCAAGCAGAAAGAGTTAAGAGGTCCCAGACTACAAAGACGCCCTAGATGATGTCAGGAACTGTAGATCACTGTGCATCAGGCTTCATTATCATCTTCCTGGCTGGCTGATATTGGGACTCATAATTTCCAATGTAAGGCAGGTATTGATGTAACAAACATGAAATTACTAAATCTCAGAAATGCCTCTGGGCTAAGCAAGACTCCATCTGCCTCCTGCTGCTCAAAGAACTTGCAGAAAAGTGAGCAAAAAGCTTGCAGAACCACATTTTTAACTTCTTGCTGAAAGTAAGTCATTAATAGCATGTAGTTGATGTTATTTTTAATAAACACCTCACTTGTTTTCCAAGGTGATTCCTCTGCTTGTGGAGTACCCCTCCTTTCTAGCAACATAAAATGAGCTGGTAGGACTCAAAAGTTCTGGAACATTCTATTGTAGCAGCCTCCTGGATCTGTGTTCTCCAACTCCATAGGGAGCCCTGGCATCCCTCCTCATTGCTATAACTTTAGGTTCCCTTTCTCCTTCTTGTGGGCATAAAATCCCCCAAATCAAATTGTGGATTAAAGCCCAGAAGAGTTATGACAAGTTCAGCAGGCAGGCTGCTCCACTGACACCCTTAGCAAGGGATTTTGGGGTTCTTCAGAGACAGCCCTGCCTAGGCCTTGCACAGATTTGTGAGTATGAGGATTGAAAAGTTGTGCCTCGTCTCCCAGGTCTAACCACAATTCCAGTCACAAGAGGTTCAGAAGATGAGGACGAACATGAACCTAGTGTAATGTTCTTCCTTCTTGATTGCCCACCATGGCCAGGAAAAGCAATCTTCCAGATATTTCTGTGTAGTGAGGTTCTCCACTGCCCCAGCATAAATCCCATCATGACAGGTACCATCCAGTCTGAATTATTTCCCTGTGATTTTCATTAATATCATGCCTTCTGCACAGTCATTGGACAATACGCAAATACCAGAGCATGCTGTGCGGTTTCTGTGCACAAAGCACCCTCAAGTTGCCCGGTAAATTCAGCAGGCTTGGAAAACATGACACTCTTTAGAGCATCTCATCCATCACAGAAAATTTGCTATGACAAAGGAGCATTTATTATACTGGCCCAGTCCCTGTTCACCTCCCTCTCCCCTCAGAGCAAAGGTGACACAGCTAAAGGACAGAGTAATCCTGAGTGAAAGTATTGCATTTGTTTTAAAAGCAGCTCCTGCCGAAAATGTGCCACAGTTACACCAAAACACAAGCCACATCAGAGCTGCAGATGCACATTACCCACACAGAAACCAACTTGAGAAGAGCATAATTGTACACATTAAATCTCTCTTTGATTTCAGAGGAAACATATGAGTTTGCCAAGGCAATACTTTACATCTTCAGCTGATCAATCAGACAACGTGAGGGGAGGGGAGAGAGTGATAAAAGAAAGTACAGCACAAAAAGCCCTAGAAAGGAAATCAATAAAAAATAAATAAATAAATAAAGGAAAATGTTAATAGGGTTTTTTATCAAGAGATGTTTAGGCTCAAGTTCCAAATGTGATATTTGGCACAGAAAAGACAAAACTGTGCTAGAAATGGATGAAAAGCACCCAGCAGTGAATAGGAAAGTAGCTAACTACTTATTGCCTGTCTTGCTTTAAGAAGAGCTTTTAACTAGCATGTAGGATGCACTTTCTTTCATCTCTATGGATTAATTTCCCCCACTGGAGTGCTGTCCAGCATTTTAAATAGGAGGGAGAGGAGATCAGCTGTAGCAGGCATTATTCACCAGTAAAACAGGTGTAATCGTGTTCATCATTTAAACGTCTTCATCCTATTAGTTTCATAATAAGCTTTTAATGATTCCTTCAATAAAAGACTCACAGACCAACCCCTACAAGCTGGAGAGTGCTCCATTGTCCCGCCAAACCGTTTTCTCTACCATCGATCGCAAAGATAAAAATCAATCGTAGCTAAGCAGGGTGAAGTTAAAAATAAATTGCATGGATTGATTTCTGTTAAGACCTTTGGCTCCCAGTTAATGGAGGAAAAAATGGAGGAAAGAAATTTATATTTGAACATGGTGTATTTAGTTTCTATGAAAATAAAGAGAAGGCTCTACACTGGGAAATAAATGTTTAAGTTCTCCCCTCTATCCTGTTTCACTGCCAAGAAGTCTCATGTTAATAAAAAAAAATTAAATAAAAACCCCTTTATTCCTGGGGAAATTTAGCACTTATTCTTATTTAAGTTTTTAAATTGATAACTTGATAACTGAGGTCAGGATTCCCTATGAATTAGCATAAGCTCAGCTGTGGCTGTTGGTTGAAGTCTTCTCACCTGATAAATGACTTCAATTCAGCAAATATGCTCATTTAGCCTATCCTTAAATACTCAATAAACTTGAAAAATACACTCATGTCCTACTAAACATAAGCACTTCCAAGTGTTCCTAAACAATCATAGTTACAACCAGTAATATTATTAAACTACTTCTCTGAGCTGAGCTTAAATATAGATAGCTTCTAGAACCAGGAAATTTTTTCCCCCTCTATAACACCCCAAAGAGAAATGTCCCCCCCACCTGGATTCTAATGTTATAAAAAAATTTTTTTTTTTTTTTTTTTTAACTGAGGCTAGGGGAAAAAAAATGTTACCATAACTATATCCATCCTGATAAAACCAGAATTTCATTCAGATATAAAGAAAGTCTGTAAGTGCCATTTTGCATTAAATTACTTCAGCTGAAATATTTGTACATACTCTGATGAGACATCAGGCATCCAAAAAAGGAAATATTATCCATAGGTTTTGTAAGAAGTTATCAGTGATTGTGGATGAATACTGACATCTGCACATGTTTTAAGGAGACTTTTCTGATGTAAAAGAAGACTGAATTGGTTCAACAGATTTTGGCAGAAGTGTTTGCTTCTGTGAGCCAAAGGAGTTATTCAGATGGGCACTGTTAAGACTCCTACTCAGCTGCACCACACAACAACCTCTGGAGAAATTCTGTGTTTTTTCTTTCTCACTCAAGCCAGTGAACAGGCTGAGGTGCTGCCCTGCTGTACAACTCCCTGAATTAGGCAGAAATCTTCTAAGTTCAGAATTACTTCAGAAGGTGGTGAAGAGCCAGATAGAAGACCAGTATCAAAGAAGAGGATTTTGACTTAAACTTTTCACTTTCCACATGTAATTCCTACAGTTCCTACAAGAACTGCAGCTGCTTCTACACTGTTGCATGAGCAAGATGTGAGTAACCATATCTCTTGCTCTAAATGGCAACACCACAGACCCCATCACATTCAGGAGGATTTTAAACCACAGCCAAGACCCTCTCTCTCTTCCCAGCTGCCCTCACACTCCTTTCTAGCTTCATCACATCAACCTCAAAACAAAGGGCCACCAAGAGAGCAACTTAGCTTTTTGAACATGGAACCTTCGTATGTCCCAGGACAACCTGAAGGAATATGGAGTCAAGAGGAAGATGTGCAGTTCCCAGGAGACTGAATCACAAATGAAATGGCAAAGAAAGAAGACAAGAAAGGTTCCCAGGAGGAGAAGTAGCAGCAGGGGCCAGGTGAGAGACAAGACACTCTTGTGTTTCAGCCTGCAGCTAAACACCTTGATAAATTATGCCATAAGATGGAAAGGAGAAGTGGTACCCATGTTCCCACTCTTTAAAGGCCTTGGAAAATGATAAGGTACTGCCTCTCAGCATGCCTTTCTGGTTAGTGGTGCAAAGCACTCCCCATTTAAAGTGGAAATGGACCAGGATCTAAAGCCAAAGGCCAATCCTTTTCAAACAAATTTACAGGGATCATTCCTTGTCCTTATGAGACCACCAGTCAAAGAGAAATCAGACAGGGCCCATCTCCAAAGGCATTTGTTTGGCCTGCATCACCCCCAAACCCAAACCAGGTATCAGCTGCTAAATCTGAGGAGTCTTCTATACCCAGTAGCATTTACTGGTATGGAAAGCACTGAAAGTCTGAGCTACAAATCAGATCAACTTCAGCTGCTCTCTGCTGGGATAGCAGAGTCTGCAGCATCCTGGAAAAAAATAAAGACATAAAAACAACCAAGACAGGTATTGATCACCCATCCACACATCTCTGCACTGACTTACAGCCAACTCAAATCAAAAAGGCCAACGTAACCCTGAGGGTCTCCAAATGCTGACAGAGACAGAAGCATAAGAGAGGAATACGGACAGTGATAACTGCATGCTGGACTAGACTGGTATGATCTCTGGGGGGAAAGCCACCCACCGAAGGGCTTACACAACACAGCAAGATTTATAGGGGGAGGGAAATATGAGACCCACCTCTACAGCTGGGGAAAAAAAAGAAAGAACAATTTTCAGAGACCAAATCCTTCCTCAAGTCCCTTAGGATCTTGTGAGTATGCCCAAAATCTTACCTGTCCCTTTCCTAACTCTATCAGTTCCTACTCATAAAAAACAGTGCATCTCCCTGTAAACTTTGTCCCACTGATGTCCTTAGGTCACCAGCACTATAACAGTAGTAGTGCCAGCAGGCTTCATGTCACACATTCTGAAGAGTTTCATCACTGTTTGTCCCTCTCCTGATACCTAGGCTTCTGTGTGAAAACAGTCCTCACACAGGTCTGCACTGGGAATGTCATCACTCTCCAATAGTGGCCAGGCTCACCCAGGGTGGGACTCTGGCCACCCAGAAAAACCACGGAGCCATTGCACCCGAGATGCTTGCACATAACCTTTGGGCAACCAGCAACAGCTACTTTAACTTGGCAATACTTAGCTGTCTATGGCACCTACAGGTCTGCCCACAAGAATGCTGCTCTCTGCAAAAAGCACTGTCCCAGAGCAAAGCTGATTCCCAGCAAATGCACAGATTCATACCCCCAGGACTTCTCAGACCACCACAAACAAGCAATAGTGTACTGGGACTTATGTGGCCCAGACTCTCCTCACTGCCTGCAGTAAGTGGTGACATTTGCTCGTGCTTTCCTGCATTTTTAGTGGGAAATTTTGATCTGTTGACAAGGAAACATACACAAATTATTCCTCCTCTTCTCTTTAAAAAACCAAGTAGCATTGATATTATTTTTTTACTTAAAGGAAAATAAAAAAGGTGTTCTCCAAACAATGCTGTCTCAGTCAAAATAGAATTTCCTGAAAAATAGTCACCATTTTAATTAAAGCCTATTTAATTTTCAACACTTTTCAGCAACCTGAGCAATTCCACTAGAAATAATGATACAAGACCTGCCTGAAAAATACCTTCCCCAGAATTCCCTCTGTAATTTATTTTTTAACATATTAATTCTCCAAAGTATCAGTAGTCTATACTCAGACATAAACCAAAAGACTATCTATCCCTGAACCCTGTGTCTTATAATGTAGGCTCTGCACATGAAAATACTGCAGCATTTCAGGTAATTGTCAGGAACCAAATCTTCTAGGCAGTTGCAGGTTATGTCTGCACCTGAGTTTGGAAAGTGATACTGAATGAGTACTCACTAGAGCACAGTTATGTAATTGAACACCACTGACACAGATATTAAATGGCAAATTTTATCATCAAATTAGCTCCTTTTTGGCTATAGTAAATAAGTCCAGATATGTTCCAAGGTTTTATCACAAATAAACGACCTTTTTTGCAAGTTGTATGAATTTTAAGTATTAATCATGAAAGAAGATGATGATATTGACTCCTGGTTACACCAGAGCATACTGTGAACTGAATGAAAACTTACACATGCAAGAGAGGGTAAGATTTCCTCTTAAAGTATCAATTTATGCAGGATTATCCAATCCAATCTTAGTGGCATGCTAGGCATCCTTAAATAACTATTGATCAATCGAACAGAAAGTCAGCCAATAAATTCAGAGTGATGTCCTACTGTTTTATTCATTAGAATTCCTCCTACTCTCTCTCAGTAACTATTTCTTTCTTCCTTCCACATTACCTTTTACATCTTTCCTCATGAGCTATGTTATTTATCTCTTTTGCCTGGTAACCAGTGCCAGTCTTTTAAAACTCTCTTCAACAGAGAAGAAATTTTCAAGCATAAGACAATTCTCATTTTCTTTCTTCGTACTGTAATTCTGCAAGATCCTTTCAGAAGTGCTGCACAACAGGAATCATTGATTTATAATGGCATTATCATATCTTCTGTGTTCTTCTTTCCCCTAACCATTATGGATCACTGTATCACGTTTGCTTCAAGTGCACAGTTACACAGGTTAATGTTTCCCAGCAATCTTACACTACAGGCCTGTTCATCAACTTGGTTAAAATGGATATTCACTAGTAAATAACTGTATGCAGACAATCTGAAACATCGATAGCAATAGCTGGAGTTCATCCTCCCTAACTTTAGCTGTCACAAAATTCGGGGTCTTCACTAAGCTCTACTTTGGTTCCTTCTAATATTAAAGAGAAAGGCATATTCAAAGAGAAACCTATCTCATGCTGAAATAGGTGAAATAGGAGATAAATTGACCCTGAAAGTTTTGATCTCTCCACTCACTTTAGAGGAGCACTGACTACAGATTTAGACTAAAAAATCTGCTGGTTTAATGACAAAAGTTAAAAGAAACAAGTTCCTTTCTCCACTCCAAGACATTAATTCTGATTTGTTCCAGAACAGACATATCAGAACTCATGCACCAACTCTTTATGCAGCTATTAAACCTCACCAGGTTCTTAACATTTAATTTGATATTTATTTATTCATTTCTGTCTAATATTTAAAAATCTAAAGACCTGGCTCCCACACTTCTGTCCAAGATTATCCAGACTGAACAATACGTGCGAGACACTGCAAACAGTCAGTCTGACACATCCTATAATAGGTAGCAACATCACAAGGTTTGTGAGACTAATAACATCCAGGACATATCAGCACTCCTACATATGTACCAAGCTAACACTCTGCATAGTCCATTGACCATGTGCTGGACACGGTGGATTTAGCACACCTTCAGCTCAGAGTGTGCTGTGAATCTGAAGTGCCTGCGTGTCACTCCAGCACTGCATGGACTCAATCCCTGCCCAGCGTCTGCAGCCACTTACAACTGGCTGCTGGACAGGCAGAAACCCTGCCAGTGTGATACAAAAAGCAGGGAAAGGGATAGACAGCCTGGGAATGGAGAGTCTCCTGCCCAAAGCAGAAGCAACGTTCTGTGTGTATATTTAACAGCTTTTTGAAGCATGGGGATGTGATTTTCAAGTCAAACACCCATTAAGCTATAATAAAACCTTGCTAAGAATAGTCAAGGCACTTGAGTATTACATATACGTACATGCATGTGTTTGTATACACACACACACACTTTTTTTTAACTTGAAGCATTTAGCAGCTAATAGCCTGAGCTGCTCACTGCTGATTTGAGGCAGAGGAACACACGCATCAGGCCCATGTCCTTGCTGTGAGATCAAGAGTCTAAACAGAGTGGCCTTGTTTTAACACAAGTGAGAGCTGTAGAGTCAGAAATGTCTGTAAGGCCTCATGCTTAAAGAATTGGATGTTCCACAACACCTTTAGCCACAGACATAAACCACCACATTAAGAGAGTTTCTCTTAAAATACCCCTTGGAGAGCAGAGCATTTATCGATCAGAAAGCCGTTGCCTGTAGTCAAATCATGACTTACTAAGTTGCAAAAACTGCATTCACAGTGTTTCCTAGCAGTGGGTGTCCCCCATGCCAAAGGAAGCAGTAGCAGGCTGGGTTTCATGGGGGATTGAGGGGAGCTGTAGCTCCCATGGCAGTAGGTCATCTCCAGAGCATCAGACTCCCCCACTCCCAGAATTCTGCCAATGTTACTCAAATGCATGCAGTTTTCATACTCCCACATGTATGTCCTCCCAGGCCATAGGGATCCAGTCCTCCACCTAATCCCAGCACAGAATTATCAGTCTTCCCATTTATAAGAAAGTTTTACAATAAACAGAGCAAAACTTTCTCATAATTCGGATACAGTCAAGAAAAATGCTCCCTAAAGGGAATAAAATAGGAACTTACTGTGACCCAGTCTCACTCAAAAAGGGAAGTGTGTGTTTTTTGTACCACCTGAATCCAATCCTCATCTCATTTTGTTCCCCCTGCTTCAGCACTGGTGACAAGCAGTTAACATCACCATGTCTGTAATCTCTGTGTCTCCTGAGCTTCCCACGATCTGGAATCACCACAGCCTGGCTCTCAGTTTTTAACCAAATGGCACATCTTCAGGAAGTGTTCTTCCAGACTGTACTATTCATTCTCAGTCTTCCACAGACACAAAATTTTGAGAGATGGCCCTGTTCCATCCAGCCCATGTATTCTCAAAAAATCTCAAAAACATGTAGTTTCTCATTCGATTTCTGTCACTTTCTCCTCATCTCCAAAATCATCACCAACTGACAAATTTACAGCCATCTTTCACTTTGAAGTTGCCCTGTAACATCTTTTCTCAATCTTTCTGCTCTTTTACCTCCTACTGCAAATTTTGGTTCACTCTGTTAGCATTACTTGACTGTCAAATCAGCATAAACCTTTCCAGTTGTTAAAACAATCATTCACACCTTTCCTTTGTTCTTCTCTGTTCTCCCCAACTCATTTTTAGCTCCTTTGTATTTTACAAGTAGCCACACAGTTGTGAAATCCATGGACCCTTAATGAACAAACTTTAAAAATATGTAAGATTCAAGACATGTGATGAGCAGAGAGATCAAGTGCTTTGTGTCAGACTGCAGAGCCAACGGGATGGACTCCCAGCTTTTATGAACTGTGGTTCCATGTGCTTATCCTAAGACTATGCCTCCTCCCTTGCACAGAAAAAATTCCTTGTGCAGGCAGAATTCATGTCCCTGTTGTACAAAGGCAACGTACCTGGATGAAGATGTATTCATCCTGCACAACGAGGGAGCTGACATCAATGGAGCGCGAGAAGGGCCCACTCCTTTTGGTCTCGGAGCACTCCTGGATCCGACAGGTCAAATAGTGGGTGTCTGCAATGGGAGAACATGGACACATGAGTTCCCAGGTAGGAGCCACTTGGCTGTAAACACCATCAGCAGCTCAAAAGAAGTTCTCATCTCCAACTAGGAAGATGTTATTTCATGATCTGCCTCCAGCCTTTGACACTGTAACTGCTCTCTGAAGTTAGGAATTCATCACACTTCGACACTTTGCCATTCCCTTCCCTATTGTGCAGACATCCCTCAGGAGACTGAAGCTCAAACCATAAATGAAGGGTACCAACCATAAGTGCATCAGAAAGCTGATAATGAAACCATATAGAGCAGAAGAAGCCACCCAGGTAGAAATTACCAACTCCAATACCCTTCCAGAAATCATATCCCAGTCTTCCCTCTGAAACATCCTAGCCTTGTTGACTGATTTTAACTGTGGTAGTAAAACACAAAAAAAAGCAAAAAAGCCCAAACCAACACTATTATTTAACTTATTTTGCTGTGAAAATGACAAGCATCTCCCAAAATTAAATCTTTATAGCCAGCATAGGCTAGGAATGAAAATGCCATGGACATGAAATAGCTGAAGAGTCCCAACAGCAGTTACATGCACTGCAAGAAGCATCAAATGCTTCTGACTAGAGAGAAGATGAGAAGAGCATCACACTAATGAGATCTTGTCAGGCCTTGGTGTTGCTTGAGAGGAGGAACAGGACTGGGAGAAGAACATGAAGACAACAGAAGGAAAAGGCAGACATACAGAAACTTAGAATAAGAGAGACGTGCTCACTTCCAGCAAGTTGAGAAGGGTTATAGGGGGTTAAGCATTATTTCACTCAGGCTAAGAAAGGGCCTCATGAAACAGAACAATGAAGGTACTGTGTTTCTGGATGTGTGTAATCTAAATATGCCATCTCTGCTTTTCAACTGCTCTTCTGAAAACTGTAAATCAGGGAGAAAATGAAAATACTACTAGGATGACAGCTGGAGTGATAAAAAGGGTCATATCTTTTGCAGTGTGGCACTTCTACAGGCTTCCCAGATTCAAATGCTTCTTTGCTTTTCTACAAAGGGTTAGGACAGACCATCAATGAAGTTAATAAGGGCTGGGGTGAGCCTGGTGCAGTGATTTTAGATCACAACAGAACCTTCTAACATGGATCTTGTCAAATTGAGCCCAAAATGATAAAAGAGAAGTTTAAAAAGACAGTCACTATCCCAGCAAAGCTGCTTACAGGATTCTCCATCCCAAAAGAATCTGCCTTGTCCTTAGTCTGTGTCCTTCCAGTGACAGCAAAATGTGGGGCAGCGGAAAGCTCTGGAGGAGCACAATTGAAATCCTCCAAGATTCAGCCAGCTGCCTTCCCAGATGCTAAAACAAGATTCACAGATTGGTAGTTTCCTCTTTTATAGTCTTGTCTCACCAACACTCTTAAAAATGCAAAAAGAATGCAAGTCAGAGGCATTAATAATTAGACTAATAATTTCTAAAATATTTTGTCTAAAAACTTCACAAACTACAACCAAGCTTTAATCTGATAAAGGTCCATGCCCAACCACCCAGTGACTGAAGGCCCCTGTTTAAAGGCTGCAGACCTGGTTCTGGGTTGATGCTCCAGGGATTCCAGGTTAATAAGGGCTACCTGGCTGAGTCAGAGCAGTCACACAGGTCTGGTGCAGTAATGAAATCACAGTCCCACTGAGGATGCTAAAGCAGCAGAAAATGTTGCTGGTGCCAGCTCAGAGTGGTGATTAAAGTGCATGGTGAAGAACACCTGACCTGGAGACAGTGCCAAATAACCAGAGTATTGGAGCTGTGCTTTCTCCCAGAATTAAATACCACCACCAGCAGCAGAGAGGTCAGACTTTCAGCTGGCATAAATTAAAGTTCTTCATCAATTGATATACACACACTTGGCCCAGAGCTGCTATTTAGCTCCTCAGTGTGGAACCTAGGACAACCTTGCAGTGGATAAAAGCAACTGCTCAGAAAACAAGATGGTCTTATGTGCTGCCATGCTATCCAAAGAGATCAACAGCAGTGACTTGCTCTTTAAGGTAGCTCTAAAATTAGGCAGAACAAGGAGGAGAGGTCAGGAGTTGTATTTTTAGAAGCTCATTCCCTCTAGTACGTTCTCCCACACAGTCGCCTGGATATTCTTATCCTTCCAAAAAGGGAATAATTTGCTGCTGCTGAGTGACAGAATGGGAAGAGGAATAAAAACCTGTCACAAATAAACGCAGATAAATCACAAGTGTTGACATGACAACGAGCTTCCTGCCTATCAGGAAATGTGTCATTTTGAGTGTCTTACACCAGCAATCAAATATACTCAAAGAATGGCACCTGATTAATATTCACAAGGAGATGGTGGTAGAGAAGGGGGGTAGCTCACTACCCATTTTCCATTTAGTCTCTTATTTATTTGTTTTCATATACTTTAAAATACAAACCTATTAAAAAAAAAAAAAAAAACAGACACAAATAAAATATCTTTAAACCTGTCTGCTTTAGGATACCAGATAAAGTTAAGTCTTGCTTTTTTCCCACTTCCCCAAAGAAAATAAAAAATAATTCCCTTTAAAATACGTTTAAAAATCCAGTAAAAAGTGCAGCAGCACCCAGTTCAGTTCCCACTTGTGTGCAACTCAAAGTGAGAAACAATCTCAAGTCCCTGCTCAAGCTTCTTAAAGGGTGCCATTCACAGGGCACATCTTCTCAACATAGAAAGTACAGGGTCTCTCAACAAAAGTCTCAATTTAAGAGAGAAGAGACCATCCTAACTTCCAAGCTAATATCTCCCTCTCCTCCAAAATGAGGTAATTTTGCACCCCCCTTTTGCACAGCCACAAGGTAAAAGGACATCCACCTACAGAGGCAGGTGACATGAGACTAAGCCATGCCTCCAAAGCCTTGCATACCTACCACTGAGAGGTGTATTTCTTAAGGGAGGTTGTTTCTATCTGGGGATTCCTTCCAATTTATACATTGTCCTATACAACACCAGAATTAAAGGGTGTTTTGGTTTTCAGGGTTTTTTTCGCCAGTGGATTTTTTGTTACTTTTGGGATTTTTATTATATGCCACTGCAAAAGGAGTTGAGAAGAGCTCCCTACTTCCCAGAGAGCATTAAAAACTTCTCATGCTTCTAACCAACATCCAGCCACTTTCTCAGCTCATCTGTGAATGTGGCAATATGGACATCGAGCAGCCTGGAGGGCTTGCTGTAGCTCAAATCCCAGCATCCATGCCTCCGCACAAACCCTCCCCACCTCACTTAGGATTAGGGAATGGCTTTCACAGATGTGCAGCCATTTTCCAGTTGAGGAGCTTGAACCGCCTCCTCATTGCTATTTAACACAGTCTTCCATCTTGAGATTCTGGAATGTATTTTTACCCTTTTTGAAGTGACAAAAAGGAAACAATTTCTTGAAACTGGAAGGGACAAACTGGTGAGATAAGCCGAGCTACCAAGTCTCATCTATTCCTGCCAGCCATGCCAGCTTTGGCAGGAAGCAGGAGCACAAGAGGCTCTCTCCCCAAAGACGTGGGTCCCTGAAGGGAGGCAGTGAGACAGTCAAACCTGTTGTGTCACTGTGCTGAAGGCTGCAAAGGGCCAACCTGTGAGCAGGTCACTGTGAGTTACAGAGACACAGGACAGCAATTCCTGCTCCTTCCTTAATAAGGCAGCTGAAAGCGGGGATGGCTGGCCAGCATGGCTAACAGGGAGAAGGGCAGCTGATGGAAACAAGTTGCATTGGCAGATTGGCTCAGCTTAAATCAGGTCCTGGTCTCAGGCAAGATTTAAAATCGTAAAATCATGAAGGTTTCCATGGGAGGGAGAAAAAAACTCACTGGCCTCAATAATTTTTCCCCCAAAGAAAAAGACATGTAGACTCTCCAGGAATTAGTTACCCTGTTTTATCTTTCTGGTTAGCTTTTTTCCCCCCTCTTTTTCCTATAATTCAAATCCTGTTTATTGCACCGTATCTGTGAGCGGGGCAAAGATTAGCTCACCGAACATCAGAAAGTTCAATATATCCTTCCCAGGAATGCTGGTGGGTGCTTGTGTCAGTGTGTTCATAATAGTTCCCTTGCATCCAGCCCTGTCCTTGCTGCTGCCTATTACACCCTGGCAGAAGGCACAATGCCCAAGGCTCCTACATATTTTTATAATTCAAAAATGCAAGCCTCGATTATTATTCTGCTACAATGACTCTGCCAAGATGTCGAAAAAATGTGAAAAACTTCATCTGCTACAAAAGATGGGAACAGCTTGAGATAAGATAGGCACTAGAATTATCAGCATCTTGCAGTATTTAAGGAGACTAGACATGGGGCAGATGGGTTTTTCAGAGACACAACCATTTCTAATGACTGGACAGACAAAACCATGTGGCAAGATGTCTTGAAGGACAGACACCACGAAGGTGAACAGGACTTTCAGCTCCCAGATCCATAAGCTTATTGATAGCCCTGACTCATTTATGGATGAATGAGACTCCAGCACTCCAGCATGCCCCACCACCTGCTCCCAGCTCCAGAGCATGTAAAAAAAAAAAAAAAAAAAAAAAATTAAATCATCAAATTCAGGAGTCTAATCCTAATACCATTTCCTTTCCTTCCCCTCCCTTCCCCACCGCTTTTTCTCTTTACTTTTTTTTTTTTTTTTTTAATGAAATGCATGGAGGAAAACAGAAGAAGTGGAAAGAAAAATGCCCAATCTAGAAGAATAATGTATTTTTCAAGTAGCCAGTGACATTGAAGGCATGGATTCTTCTACCTGAATTGAACTACGCAATGGGAATACTTAAATCCATGTCTGTTAATGCATCAAATAAGTGACTGGGCCACCAGACTGACCTAAAAGAGGCATTAGAGAAGCCTTTCCTTCCTTCTGCATAATACTGAGGAAAACTTCCATCAGAAACTTTCTGATCAAGAGGAAGTAACTGTGGGGCCCCGTTTTCCAGCAGGTATAAGTGCCTCAGCCATTTCACTGAGCACATGAAGGCCCAATTTGGTTACAGAACTAACTGGGAGAAAAGTTCAGCACTCCATTCCTGAGCACCCAGAGGTGTACAGTAGTGCTCTGGGGAGGCTGTCATTGCTCTGTAACCCAAACTAAGATTCTTTTAAGCTTTAAAACCTCTAATTGGAGCAACACTGTTCTTTTGTGCTGTGCTGGGCTGGGAGAGGAGTCATTTGGTACACTCCGGCAAGGCCAGCACAGCCCAGCTGGTCTGGGATGGTGTCTGCAATGGGGCTGTTTTGCTGACACCACCAGCCAAGCCTGACTTTTGGTGGAACCCTCAACACCATTAGCTGCCAATTTCAAAATGCTGAATTTATACATTAAACAAGAATGAAGAGCAAACCCCTGAGCAAACAAGACCTGAAGGAAGAGAGCTGTCTGTAAGCTGGGGATACATCTTTCAAACATTTACATCCTTGACATATCCAATATTCAAATAGCTGGGTGAGCAAGTTTAAACTTAGTTTGAAAACAGACTCCATCAGCAGTTTGTTTGCTTGCTTACTTGGTTTTTTTTTTATTTGTTTTTGACCACTTCTCCCATCATACCTGTGACAGTACACACAGCAGCAAAGGCACTGAAGATGCCTCCCTACCTTGTCCACCCACCTGTCGGCCTGTTTCGCTTTTTCCACATATTCAACAAACAGCTGTCACCCCTGAGCTTTTATTGCCTGATATTTATTCAGCTGCCATCACTAAATAGCTGTGGGAGGCCAATGAGTGATATTAGAAATCCACCACCTCAGAGAAGCCAACTTGATAGACAGGAGTTTGTTCACACATCTGGCCTACGCAGCACTTGACTAAAACAGAGAAAAGTTTTCAACCAACAAAAATGAGGTTTTTTCCCCCCAGAAATCCCCTAACTCTTCAATCCTGTGCTGGTTTTCTACACTGACCCTGCACCAAAAAGGCACACTTGTCCCACTGTTCCCATTTCCTCACACTGGAGTAAAGTTCCACAACAGAAGCAGATGCATTGCTATGCTGCAGTTCCTGTGAGAAATACCTAGAACACTTTGGAGAGAGTAAGTCAGCTTACATCTAATACCATTGTCTTTGCTGGAGATTAACTACATAGGAATCCATTGCACTGCAAATGTGACTAGATTCATTTCAGTGAGGAGTTAAGAATTTTTTTTCCTATTTCCTGCTTTAGATCCAGGCACCTTTTCAAGGCCCATAATGTTTTATTATGGAACACCTATTCATACATTATGAATATAGCAAAACTAAAAAATACTTTCAGTACAAAACAAAGGGGCACAGGGACATTCTGGCCAGAGAATAAGTCTGACTTCAGGTAATTTCTCAAATTCCCAGGTACCACCCAGCTGTTTTGAGCACCTCTGGAAGTGCACAGAGGTTCCATGGCACAGTGCTGGTAGCCCAGCTCTTTACAATTGACATAAACTACACGATACTGAAACAGCTAAATAGGGAACAGAACAGATGTCTCCTTAGCCCAACAGATTGTGCTTCTGTCCACCCTCTCCATAGACACAAGCACTGCGGCCCATGACTTTCCCCTACAGTCTCAGGATAAGAGCATCACATCAAACCCCATGACCCACATCTCCCCTACCAATTAAAATGTAAATGGGGAGGTAAAATGGGTAAAGTGAATTCTCATTCCCACTCCATTCTTGGCTCAAAGCCCAGTTTTTAGCACTGGCTGCAGGCACTCACGTCCATCAGCTGTCCGGGCTTCCATGTGCACAAGGTCAGGTTCTTTATCCAAACCAGCCACTGACCTGGGAGGACAGAGAGAGAGAGAAAGAGAAAGAAGACAGCCAGTTAGCTGAAAGGCTGCGATCAGACAGAGATGGTGAGGGAAAGCAAAACCAGTTCAAACCTACCTTGGGACACCTGGTATGTAGGTCCCCATCTTGTAACGTCTCATTTCCCTTGTGTTTCTACACAGACCACACTCAGTGGCCCTACACCAACCTTCCCAGGCACAGGAGAGTGATCCTGCCTGTCCCCTGTCCACAAGATCAAGACTACCATGACCGTCCCTGTGGTGGCAAAGAGAGCTGGTCCCAAGACCCAGTAAAATCAGAGTTCTGTTTTAATGCTGAAGGAAAACCAAGAGCACAGCAGCCTCATGCCTTCAGAAAGCAAATTAAAAGGAGGTTTTATTTGGCTGATTAGAGACACGAAAGACTAAGTTTCCTAACTTGCCCCTGATTTGCTGGGCAGTCTTACCGTTGTTTACTTCCATTTCTCCATCTTCAAAAGAAAAACAGTGAAGCACATATGGTGAATTTCTGATTTGAAAAAGGTGAGAAAGCATTCATTATTCACACCATGACCCCATGCCATCCATGGTCCTTGATAATTATGAAACAAGGCACGAGGAGTTTCTTTAATCTCACTAGCTGAAACTCAAGCACCCCAAGCCAAATCTTCCTGTGCATTGTTATTTACTCCCTAAGAATGTTTTTCAAAGCACATTAAAAAGATACCTTTCCTCCTGGAAGAGGGAAAGTCAAGCCCAGAAGAGAAATGTTATTATTAGTGTCCTGGATGATAAGAATCACTGAGAGATGAACATTTAGTCCTAGCAATGGCTAGCAGGGGAAAAAAAAATCCATAGATGTCCACGTGATTTATGGTGCTGCCTCTCCTGAGTTAACCACAGGGTTAGATTAAAAAGGGACAATGACAAAAATCAGTTTCTAATTTGGTGTGAGTTGAATTTGATACAGTAGATTGTAAATAATAGATTCCCTCCGAGCCAGCCAACGTTCAGAATTCCCCAACGTTCTGAAAACATTTTAATCACATTCTTTCGCTGTTTTCATCCTTGGGGCATCAACAGCAGAAACATTAAAAATAATAATAATAAAAAAAAAATACAGATGCTCTGATATATTTTTGTGAATCCCACAAAAAACACAGCAACTGAAGCAACGACAAACATATAAATGTGCTGGAGTTCAGCTAAGATCAGCCAGTGCTGCACATGTCAAAATAACTACATTATGACCCACTTGTGTAGGTAACTGAAACTGGCACCGCTCGTTAACGAGGGCACCACATCGATAGCAAGTCCATTCACAACACACTGAATTGTGGCCAAAAGATAGCAACACAACAGAACAAAGCAGCACGGGCAGGGCTTTCATCATTCCACTCACAGTGAGAAACAGTCTGCTCCTTAATCGCTACCATCAGTTCCAGGGTGATCCCACAAGGAAGAAAGTGCTGTCTGTTATTAGTAAGGATGCCAGAATGAGCCTGAGTTCCTGTGATCAAGCAGTTATTGGGGTCAAATCTTCCCACTACATGGACACAGTTAAAAGTGACAGTAGGATACATAGAAATTCCTTTAAATATCAGTGAAAAACATTAAAGTGTGCTGCAGTATTAGTCCCCAATGTATATAGAAAGTAGTCTTTCTAGCCCATTGTAGAAGCTTTCTGCCTTTTTCAGATGAGTATCACTAATTGCTGTAATTTCAGTCATTCAGCAAGCATCACCCTTGCCTATGACATGCCAATAGGGACTACAGGGATACTATCATATCTATTCATCACAACTTTATGAAACAGAGCGGTAATTTCAGCATTTTGAGGAAAAGGTTAGGAATACTTTAGGGACTTGCCCTGCAGCCCTTCACAACAGGTTTCCTACTTAAATTCACCCTTAAATGCACTCTTCTGGCATCCATCCTTCTGGAAGCCAGACACCAGGACTTCTACTCAGAGCTATTTGGTGTGTCCTGACACCACAATGTCAGGTGGCCTTACCTGGTCCCCTGACACCCTCTGGGTCATCCCCCCTTCGATGGAGAGGGCACTGTATCTCCCCCTGTGGCAATGGGGCAAACCTGTTCCTGGCCCAGGTAATAAGAGACATCAGTCTGTGACAATACTATTCATTCTAAAAGGGACTGTAATTAGAAGAACCTAAGCATATCCCAACAAAATCCAGAATACTCATTACCATTGTGCATTTACATACACAAGCTCTGTGGATCTACTCATAATGCCTATTAAGTGTGCACTAGGGAATGAGAGTAGTCTCCTGAAACATGTCATTCTAGCTTGAAGTTCCTTTCCAGTGCCATTTACTTGTTCCCTTAATTAGTTTTGACAAGCCTAATGGTTCTTTTCAGAATAACAATGATGACAAAAAAGGACTAGCACACAGCACACCCCTCGTATTCCTCTGTTCACCAAATAGTGCTCTGCAAGTCAAAAAGCTCACAAAGTGTTTTGCAACCCAAAATCAAGAGAGGCTCCTCTATCTGCAGGCAGATAACAAGCCTGAAAAGTGATGCACTGGTCATCCTTCCTTCGCTTATACCAATGACTGATTGCAAAACAGATCCCCAGTCAATGCTGTTTCTTCATGCCTCACCTCACATCTGTTCCCACTGGCAAAGAACAGAGCTTTGCTTTGCATTGCTCTGACTCTTGAATTCAGGTATTTTTAGTAAATGGTCTCTCATCATTTGTCTGGAGGAGCTTTACATGAAGAATGCAAAAAAGTCAGCAGTGGAAAGAGCAAGATGTAAATGCAGATCCTGAAGCACAGCTGCAAAAACACACGCACAGACTCTAAAGCTATTCCTTTATTCCTTTATCCCTTTATCCTGTTGTAATTCTCCAGCCTTGAGAATTCACTACAACAACCTCTCAGGTCTGCCAATACAGGAGCAGCAAGAAAACAAGAAGAGACACATTCATAGCCTTGTATTTTCTCACACATTATCTCTCTGAAGAACATTTGGAGGATGCACTGTTCAATATTATTTAAGCAACTGAAGCTTGTTGAGAAGAGATGTCAGCATCCCGACTTACAGAACCAAGTGTAGCCCACAGAGTGGGGTGGCTGGGTAAGGCTTTCATGGTGCTCTGGCTGACAGCTCTGTTCAGAGGCTTACAAAGACAAGAGTATTTAACACTCAGGAGCCCAAGGTCCTGACCCAGGTCACACCTCAGGCTCTGTGCACAGCTCAGCTCTGTATTCTCTATGTACAGAAATGCCAGACAGCAAAATTTAAACCAAGGTTCACAAAATGCACCCATGTGTGCTGCTGTCTTGGATGGCCATAGGGAGTAAAAAAAGGCACCCTCACTGTGAGGAATGGAGCTAAATCAACATCCTCCACCATCCCTGCTCATTAATCACCCCTCACATGAGAAAATGCTGAGAGGATGCAAGCAGTAGTGACAGGAAAGGTCAGTTTTTCCTGCTGACACATTCCCCAACTTGCTGTAAAAGCAGTTTTCAAAATGTGGAGCCTGCAGCCAGAATTGCAGCAGGCATAGGATAATTTTCCAATTAAGAATTCAAACAACCTCTGAATTCCATTAAAAGGAAGCAATTGTTACTTTTTTTCTATCTTCGGCTGCTGCTTTTCCTTTCTGTTCTCATGGTAGCTCTTGATTTTTATGAGATCTTTCCTCCCTTCAGAAGAAGACTGTGTGTTCTTTAAAGTTGAAGGATGGACATGATCCTGGCAAGATCCTTATCTCTATCCTGAGGGAAGAGCATTGTGCATGGATGTACATTTACTAGGCCACTCAGCTAATATTTCATCTCTGACTGGGAGGGAGAGCCAGTGAGAAGGGCAGGGAAAACACAATATTCTGCACTGTAACTATTCCTGAAATGTTTTCCTATAAGATGCTGTATACTTCAAAATAAAAAAATGCCAACACATGCAAAGGAATGAAAAAAGAAAAAAAGAGACTCTCCTGGTTACCTGCCTACTTCACACCCCAGCTCACTTTTTCTACCAACTCTAATGCCTTTCCACGGAATAAACAATTTTTGCATTTTTTTCTACCCATTTTGCAGATGCCAGCCATTTAAAGGTGAAAAGGAGCATTGAGATCTGGCTCCCCTAGCATCTTAAATCAAAACAGCTGAGCAATTCCACTTGCCTGCTGTTGATCCTTCCTCCCTAAACCATCAATTGAGAGTAAGAGATGCTCTATTGCTCTATCTCCTGGACCCAATAGTTTGGGAGGTTTGAGTGAGTATCACTGAATGTGAGCACCATTTGTGTTAGGGGTTTACAACAAAGTAAAAGCAAAAATTCAGGTCACAGGAGTCAGCCTTCCAAACTTGATCTGGAACCTGCTGGACTGAGCTTTTTGCCAGGGGTGTGTCTGGTTTCTGACCAGTCAAAGTGGCGTTCACCAGCTTTGAAAACAAAATCAAAATGTTTACAACAAACATCCCAAGATGCTGACTTGAAAACTCATTTTTGCAGGTTAAGATGTCAGACTGAAGGCAATTGCCAGTGTGCATGTAAAGAGACAGAGGAAACAGATGGATACTACCTAGCAGGATGTTGTGCAGTAAATAAGGGCTAGAAACAGCAAGGAACAAGGCACATTTATTGTGCAATAATATGCAAGGGGGGAAAAACTCATCCTCTTGCTGCAGGCAACTGCAGTTAAATTAGTGGATTAGTGGATTGGATTAGCCAATTAGTCTGCTGTAATTTTAATTCCATCCTGCTCCAGAAGTGAATAAACACTTTTGTGTGGTACCAGGCAAGCAGTGCATGGAACTAACTCACCCAAGCAACACAAGGGCCATGCCTGTATGGGCATTTGG
This sequence comes from Coloeus monedula, assembly GCF_965178545.1. NCBI lineage: Eukaryota > Metazoa > Chordata > Aves > Passeriformes > Corvidae > Coloeus > Coloeus monedula. Next base: position 27,431,751 of record NC_138788.1, on the reverse strand, counting down.
AAGCAGAAACTAATCCATTCACTTCCCACTCAACTGACCTGGAGTTTTCCACGTGGCACCCTTGCTAAATGACACATACCCTTGCAACAGGCTTCTCCTCTATCTGGTACTGCATCACATTTGTCTGGGTATCAGTAACTGCAGCTGGCTTCAGGTGGTCAAGGCGATTCACGTATTAATTGGTCTAAAATCAGCTCCATCAGACATTGACTCTGGGCACGTAGCAGCCCACTGCACACAACCTGTACACAACCCTGGGCCAACCACCCACTGTAAACTACCATAGTTAAGAACTAGGCAAATGTTGAACTGTTGGGGGAAAGAATGTGTTTATTAAACACATAAAACACTGTATCATTCTCTGCGGCTGAGCCAGGGGAGACACTGCTGGATGTGTTAGGATGTGATGAGGTCTCTGAAGAGTTATGGGCAAAACCTCCTTGCACAGCATATTTCAAATGAAGCTAGGGAAAAAAGCTGGGCAGGAAGATACTGTAAGGAACTGTCTTAGCCAGGTCCCTGGAGCTTTCTACATCTTTTCCAGTGCTAATTTCCGTGACGCTACAGTTCTGGACATCGGCAGAAGTAATTGTTGTGAGACTTAGCTTGCAAGATAAGGGAAAAAAAATTGCCAAGTTTTTATTCTCAGCTAATTTCTTTTCAGCAAAGCCAATCCTGTTTTAAAAGGTCCCAGTGAATTTTAAGGAGGTTTTCTGCCTGGTATCTCAAAGAAAACAAAGCTTAAGGTGTTCATGGCATGTGCATGTGTTTCCGCATGTACATACATGCATCTGCCTCCCTGCTCCTCATCCCCACTAATACCCCATGTCTAAAGCTGCACCTTCCCTGTAAACTCAGTGGATCACAGGCCCTGAACTACAAAGTTGCTACACACAGTTCTTTCATGGATACAGCAGACCAAGAATGGGAAAATCAATCCTCTCCTTGAGGGGAAAATTGACAGTTAGGCTCAACCATGTCAACCACCACCAGAGAATCCATGCAAGGAGCAGCCTCTGCTGCACACAGAAGTATCTCTTTCTCTTCTCAGTACATAAAAGAAAGTGACCCCTTATATCACAGAAATTAACAGGGAATACCTTTAAAGTATATTTAGCAACAGAAAAATTGTTGTTGCCTAATATTTTTTCTTTTCCCTTTATGCTAACACCAAAACCTATACACAAATATGTGTTCTCATCCAGTTAATAAGTCTTAGTCCTTTAAAGTCCTCTGGCATTTTTCCCAACCTATACCATAACCCCCACCAAATATAACTACATTTTTGTGAAATATACTCCAAAAATAGTGTGGGTAGAAGGCCAAAGATCCTTATTCACAGCCCTGTCAAGATTTCAAAAGCCCAGCAACACAGACAGGGCATGTGTTGGCATCTTAATTTCTCAGTGGTGCCCCTGAAATTGCTCCTTACGGGGACTGAGGCTCATGCAGGCAGTGTCAGCCATGCCAAGCCAGCCCTGGTTGCTGGTTGCTCCCAGGTGCAGCCACAGTCCTGATGCTGAGGAGATGAACATGCTGCTCCCATGCAGCTGCTGCTCCTGACTCATTGGAGTACAGCTGATCCAGGCTATGCAGGGGTACTCCTGAGGGCTTATCCTAATAGAATAAGAAGCCCTTTTTTTTTTTGCCAAGTCCTAGCAGTACCAGCATCAGGATATGTTGGAAATAATGAAGCACCAGCTCATCAAGTTAAGATGTTACTGTCCTGAAGACATCTCAAAGCCTGAGTGCACGACACACCATCAGCTCTCTATCCCATAGACATCCAACACCAACAGTGCTGCTTTGGAGAGGGCATTTCTAGAGAGGAGAGAAGGGATTTACCTGGGGTTTAGAGGTCTGCAGATTTTATGGTGGACAAGTTTTAAGCACATTCCAACATAAGGGTTTGATTCTGTTTTGCCTTCTACTGGAAGGGACACTTTTTTGCAGGACACTTTTAATATTCTAAATTTCAAGTCCCTTTAGGGAAAAAAATAAAATATATTTTTGGATTTTTTCATTTTCTTAAAATTAGTTCAGTGCCTACTGTATTATAAAGAGCAGTTAATGTTTTCCCAGTGCTTGGCTACCCTCCTTTGAAAGTCATGTACATGGGGAATTGCTATAGATTATTGCTTTGCTTTTTCATGAAACATGAATCAGCGCTGTTTGGGATCACTTTAGAAAAGCAAAGTACATGCTCAAAGATCCTTCAGCTAAGCCTGGCAGTCCTGTAGCTGAAGATTTCACTGGAGTTACTTCTCTCCCTCAAAGGAAACGTTTGTAAGACTTGTAATATTCCTCTGGGTTTGTTTCCTAGCAGAAGTATCTTAAACCTGACCCATTCAAGAGATGTTTTACACCAAAATAAAGATTATCAGTTCACTGTGTGTTTAATTGCCCTCATTTGTACAAACATTTTCCAATTGTAAATATGACATGCCCAAAATGCTGAGGCTCAGTGATTCAGCTATTAACAGAGGCTGAGGCAGAATAAAGAGCTTCTGAAAAGCTTCAGAGCGAGAGCATCATTTAATAAATGAATGCAGCAGTAGATGGATAAAAATAAAACTTAAATTGTCCAAAGAGGGGATGCCAGTATGAAACTTGGCACAGACAAGATGTATAGGATTTGCTGATGAGCCCCACATGCCTATAAGCATTGTACATTGTATTAATTAAGGAAGAATGAGTCTCTGCATTCCTTGTTGCAGGATATTGTGAAGAATCACCCTGGGATAACATGTAACATTCTGGAAATGAATTTGTGGTTCATTTCATGCATTTTGGCGAAAAACAATATGAAAAAATAGATTTGTGTCACAAACCTTTTGTGACAGTTGTTTCTCTGCATTTCAGACACTAACCTGAAGAGAACAAATGGCTTATTTCATTCGACTTTTAGCCATCAGCCAGGAAAGAAAGAGAGAAAGAAAGGAATGAAGAAGGAGGATAAGGAGGAGAAACACGGAGCAGAATAAAATACTCTGTTCTGGACCAGCAAGCATAAATGCATCATCGTGTCTCCTTGCCCCCAAAAAATCACACTCAATTAGCTGCTGAGAGTGAGATGCTCATTTGTCCCAACACCACAAGAGGAAAAGACAAAGAAGCAGGAAACAAAAGGGATTCTGGCAGCAGACAGATATGCAAAGACAGGCTCTGTCTGTAGAAACAGCAAGTCTGTGTGGCTATGATTAGTAAAAGCAACAGTGACATGAGGTCAGCCGATCACCAAGTGTCTCGTGACAAGACAGGTTTGCATTCAAAACAGAAGCATCCTCACAGGCAGAATGGAGAGATGAATAAAACAGACACAGTCACTTGCAGGTCTCTGACAGTAAAAGAGCAACACTGTAGCAGGAGAGACCAGAGAAACCACACACCTCTTGTGGGCCCTTTGCTCTAAGGTAGGCAGGTGAACAAAGAATAAGGAGACAAGGCTGCCCAGGGGGCTGAGCACTAGACACACTCCCAGCTCTTCAGAACAGCAGCATCATCCCCACAGCATTACCCTGTTCAAGTGAGAATGCTCAGGGCAGAATGCTGCAGTGGGAGTCATGTCAAGAAGCAAAGTTGTATGGTCAAGCCGTAGGTAAATCGAGAGCTTCTTTGTGAGGTTCTTAATCTGTGGTTACAGAGGAGCAATAAAAGGAAAGAGAAGTACAAGGCCAAATGAAAAGTAGTACTCTGATGGTTTTTTATCCTCAAGGCAAATTCCAAAGTGCCAGCACACTGTTCAAATCTAATGATTTGTAGAAAGAAAGAAAAAGAATTCTGGAGAAACTACTGCAGATCTAGAATGGCTTTAGGGAGTCACTATTACAGATTGCCCGAAAAATCAATATTGTAATGGAACATGGCTCCTTCCCTAAAAGATTTTCAATCAAAACCTGAAAACAAAAAATACTGTGAGCAAAACCTAAGAATCTGTCTGTACCCTTTGGCCAAAAACCTGACAGAGTTTTTGGCTTGGTTTTCTTTATTTTTTTCAATAAAAAGCAGGATTTTCTCCTATATGAGAAAACCCAGATCTAGTGAAATCAGCTCTGAAGTCTACAAGTATTATTTATTATCTCCTGAGTATTTGCTGGCAGACACAGGTGAGTATGTCTCTCTCTCAAACTCACCTACAGAACTCCTGATATTCCACTAAACTTGGAAATGTGTCTACCTCCCATTTTTATTGCCTTCTGCCCAATGGAGAACAATTATCTGCAAGATAATTACAGAGCTATGATAACCACTGCTAAGTCTTATTCCAATTAACTCACTACAAATATGCAAGTGAAACAGCATCACTCACTGGCTTCTCGTCCTTGTTCTCTATATGATCAGCAAGACACAACTTACTGAATCAACATTATTTAAAAGAACCTGTAGTGCAGCTAATAAGATACTCCTTCCTGCCCTTACATTCTGATGTAGCTTCATGCTTACTGTGCTTAACAATAGCAAAATTAAACTCATCTCATTCTACAGAGGAGACTCAGGGGAATGCCAGGGAATGAAAGGATGGGAGTTTCATTTTCTTCTCTTGCCGAGAATGAATTCTGCCTCATATAACTGCTGATGAATTGTTGTTTTAAGAGAGTTTGTTAATTTACAACAAGCAGAAGGCATAAAAACGGACCTCCTTATCTTTAATGGATGTTACTGAGCAACACAAATGGTTCACATTTAAATTAATGCAGAAACATCTTGTCTGTTTTGCCATGATAAGACTGTTCTTTCCTTGCAGCATGGGCTCAACTTCTTCTGTTAAATAAAACAACTGGTTTTGTTCAGCCAGGCAAATTTCCAAAGGTTCAGCAGCTGAAGTCAGTTCAGTGAAATGAACTGGAATTTACCTGTGTCCTTCCTGATTCTTCTTGAGAAAATCTCCTTGAAGAATTTTGAGGTATCTAGTTTCAAGTAAAAATGGTCCCTGACAGTGCTGATATACTTGGTGAGGATAAATCCTGCATTAGATTGCAACCTCCTCCAATGCAAGGATGCTGCCAGCCCCAGTTGCTGTAAAGAAACAAGAGCTGTAAAGCTGCATTTATTGAAATCAAGTGGGCCATCTGGGATGAGGTCTGGGGCAAAGGGAGGATGGATCCAGAAAAGATGCTCACTCCTGATGCCTGTAGGTGTTTCGCTACTGAATGAAATAGCCAGAAAATTATGTCCATAATCAGAGTATGTGAAAAGGTCATTCCTAAACTTCTGAGAACAGCAGTGATTTTAAAAGAATTCCCAAATGTTTATCTTTCAGTCATCTGAAAACAAGAGGGATTCCCTTCCACACTGAGAATTCACCCATTTTCCCAGACACAGAGAGATTAATATGATACAGAACAGAAGCTGAAACCTAACCCAAATTCCCCACCAAAAAAAAAAAAAAAAAAAAAAAAAAAAAAAGTGGGAAACTATTCCTTGCTAGCCAGAATACACAAAATATGATGCTACCTCTCAGCCTGGCAGCCTGGCTTTTGATTAGCTTTGCCAAGCTATGACAGTATGGGAGATCCCCATATGCCTCAGAGGGATGCATTATTCAATATATTAATTAGAGGGCTGGCTTTCATCATTGCTTCCTACAAAGTATCACAAAGAATTACTCTGGGACTGTTCCTGACAGGCTGCAATTAATTTGTGTCTGAGTTCACGTGCATCAGGAGAGGCAGGATGAAGTCAGGCCAGGCAGACTACATGAGTCAGCAGTACAGCATTTCAGCTTCCAACACTGGCCTTTGAAACACAGTGATGGGGTTTGGAGAGCTTATTTGTCACCTTCTTGCATGAGAGGAACACAGATCCTCCCACCATGCACTATTCAGTCAGACATGGCACTGGGATGCCATCCAGGGATCAATACAAATTGGGAGAAATATCCAACAAACTTCCTCAAAGCATTCCTGGTCTTTCTTATTAGCGGTTCATCAAGTCTGCTTCAGTCTCAGACACTTAGTCAAAGAGAGTGTGGGGGAGGTGGGGGTTATAGAATTATCCAAGATTAGCAATGGGAGAGATAAGAGAAGAGACTGGCCCCTGGGACATAAAGAAACCTGATAGGTGAGAGACCAAAGCAAAAGGCTTTTTGATGTCTGAAAGCACTAATTGCAGAGCAACAGGTGACATTTAGTGGTAGGCATTAGATTTAAACCAAATTAACAAAAATACTTCAGCCCTTACTTTTTGAGGCCTCAAGGAAAAAAATAACTGCCAGCCACAGAACATTTAAAGACATAAATGTGGCAAACATCACAAATTGTACTAAAACCACAACAAATCCCAAATTCTAAAGCCAGATAGTATTTATGTAAGAACATCCACAGTTACATTAGTGGAGAAGGGATAATCCTTCCTCCTGCAAGATACATTGCATTTCTCAAGCAAAAGGAGGTAAGAGAGAAAAAGAAGGAGGTTAGAAAGAAAAGTCCTTCAAAGACAACTTATTCCAAAATTGCCCTTCCAGAGGATATACACTTCATTGAAAGAACTCATTATTGCTGTGAGAGCAGCCAGAATTACAGAGGTGTATACGTATTGTAAGACTTTATCATGTGGCACCTTTCTTATGGTTCATTTATTTAGTTCACGGGTTTTAAAGGAGAATTTAAAGTATTTAAAATTATTTCCCTTCATAATCACACAATCACACACAAGCCTTCTAGCCAAGATGTTTTTAGTATGTTTTGTTGGTTGGTTGGTTGGTTGTTTTTTTCTTGTTAAAAGAGCTTTTAGCCCAGGCATCCATGGGACTTCGTAAAAAAGTCAAACACTTGTTTTCCTAGGAAAGCAGGCAGTAAGGAGAGGAGCACCACACAATAGTAAAGCATCAGCTTCTACTTAGAGCTTACATGCCTAGTACAAGAGACTAGTTCTAACAAATTTCCTTTGTAAGATAAAGTCATCAGTCAGTATAAACATCCACCAAACCCCCAGAGATTTTTGGTTTTAGTCCCAGGTAAACTAGAAAATAGTCTGTAATACTTCTCCAGTACTGTACTATGGGTTTTTTCCCACCTTCTACAGAGATGCTTTCCCAGATCCAACTATTTTTGTCAATCTCTCATAAATTTGTTCAGAAAAAGAACATGGGCTGTGCTCAGAAAGGGGAATAGTTGTCTGAACATCACACTGACCAAAGGCACTAATGGAACCTGTGGGGTCTGTTGAGTGTCTATAAAAAAGTCCTGCAGCATTTCCCAGAGACAGGGAGTGAAGATTTTTCCTGTTCTTAGGGTAATTTAGGTTTTTATACTCTTAGATATCCATAAAATCTATCACAGTGTCCTTGGAAAAGCACTTACCAATCTGTAGTTGAAAACCAGGATAGGATTATGTTTAGGAAAAAAACATCACACACTTTGTTTCAGACTGCACTCTTTCCCTGCTTTAATTTTTTAAAAAATCATATATTGCAAAATGAAGCTTTATTCAAATTTTAAATTGACTTTAAAAGACCATCCAAAAACTGCCAAACATTACATGATATCCCTTTGTTAAATTTTTGAGAGAAACATTTTGATAATGTTGCCATGAATTCTAAAATAACTTTCTTAACTTAAAACTTTTCAACAAAAAATAAACACTATTTCAGCCAATAAAAAAGTATCTACCTCTATATCCATGTTCCATTTATATCTCTGCCACTGAGTTACTGTGTAATCACAAGTGAGTCACCTACAGCCTAACATTTGGAAACACTAAGTATCTATAGTGCCGATGGCATTAATTGTAGGCACACAAAATGAAATAAAATCCCTAGCTTCACAGTTTCACTTTGCCCCTTTTTAACTGAAAAGGAAAATAAAATTGGGTTTATTACCACCATGGTCTTTAATTAACTAAAGTGAACTTGTAAGGAAATCTTCCAATATATGCCAAGAATTTTTGAGAAGATCTCATCTCTCCTGAATTCGTATTACAGAGCTTGAAGCTAGAGTTTGAAAATGTTGTCCTCAGCCTAGCACACTTCATGGTCATGGTGGCTTGAGTAACACATCCCAGATTTATGTTAGCTTCCCGGGCTGTTCTTGCCCACGGGCCATGGGAAGCAAGTCCCTCACCAGAGCCAAATGAGTCATTAGCCCAAGGGAGGCTCCACTAATAGGCACTGGGTACATGCTTTGGTGATGCTCGTAGGTGTAATCCATGGCTGCCAAACTGGAGTCATTCCTTTTATCCATAGCTCCATGTATGGTATGGTTTTAATTCTGAAAAACTCAAATGTAGGATTATTTAAGAGTCAATTTGACATTTACAAGACTTTGTTTTCCTAACACTAAACTTGGCTGTAAAAAATCAGGCGATGTTTCCCCAGCACCGTGCAATGACACCATCTGGTAGTTAATGATTAGTGGGATTTACAGGAGAGACAGGCACATGTTTGACTAACCATCTCTTTGCTGACAAACTAGGCAAGTAAAGTTAATGTCAGCTGTATCCAAAGGTCACTACTGGAACTGCTGCTGAAACTGCTGCATGGACCAAAACTGGCACTGGAATTAGGAAATATCAGTGCTGTCCCAAAGACAAAGAAATAAAAACAGACACAAACATCTGTGTGAAGGCACATACAAATCCAGATAATAACCCTTAGAAACACTGAGGTAAACCCCTTAACTTCTGCTACATTACTATCAGATATCCAAACCAGACTCTGCTATAGTTGTCCTGAAATTCAGGCTGCAAATAAAAAGAAATACACTGGCTGATACTTTTTATCATCTGTTACTATCCAAAATCACAAAAAAAGACTGAAAACCTTGCCCTTGAAAGACAAAATTTGTTGTCTCATTCCTCAAACAACTGTGACAGAAAACCTTTAACTCCAAAGCACAACTTAAGTCAGTGGATACGCAGCCTCCTTCTTTCTCCAGTGAAAGTGTTCCCTTCTCCCAATTTTTAATCCTCAGATTAAAAATGAGTCTGGCATTCATAGATACAAAAAAACCACCGCAAAACAAAACAGAAATCTGGTTGATTATCACAGGGGGAAAAAAGGGAAAAGATAAAATTCTGGGGAGATTTATTGAGGGAATCAGTAGTGTATTTGAGAACTGCTTAATACACCAAATTTTTCTACTTGCACATACAAACGCTGGTCCTTGAAGCCACACTAGTGCATGTCCTATCTTCCTCATCCCAGTTTCTCCTTTCCTGCCTTGTTGGTGTTTTCTGTCCAACTTTCATCGTTAGTGTGCATTTCAGTGGCTTTTAATGACTAGGTTCATGCTGCACACTGACTTCAGGGCTCCAAATATCCCCAGAGGCATTAGAAATGCTGTGCAGATTTCTCCCTCTCTTCCACACAAATGGGTATTCCCCACTTTCCTGCTCCCAGGCTTTGACAGAATCACTCACAGTCTCAGAGAGCACGAGTAAAAAAATAAATGAGAGAAGGGAAATGTCTAGCTGTAACAAGCAAAAAAAAAAAACAAAAAACCAAACAAGGAAAATGGTTCCACATCCACCACTTCATATTCCCCAGTGATGATGGAAGGCAGGAAACAGGAATGCGTTCTCCAATAAAGAAAAGAAAAGCCTGGGGAGACCCTAAGAAAGGGTATGGGTGTCCCAAGGAGTATAGTCCTGTCCTCTGCTCAGGATGGTGATTCTCGTGCCTGCTCAGCAAACACAGGCAGGGCCTCCAAAGACAGGTGGACAGGGGATGACATTCACAGCCATCCAGCTCACTGGACAGAAAACACAAGTCCCCTTGAGAAACTTTGTATTTTAAAGAATTAAGCCATAAGATGATAAAAGGATTTCATCTGCCACTAAAGCATCTTTTCATTCTCTTGCACCCTCCATGGCTCTTAATCTACTACTGTAGCACTTCACATTAGAATATCTGAGTACTCCACCCACTACAGTCATCAAGGTGCTCTCCTTTCCCAGTCTCACCCACAAGGTAGCAAGGGAAAGTCAGCTGGAGTCACCCAAGATGACAGGGAAAAGCTGTGGTCCATCAAAGTGCTGGGTGAATGCTCCAGTAGCCAAACTGCTTAGCCCCGTTGTGCTGCCGCAGGAAAAGGCAGAGGTAGTAAAAAGAACTTAAGGTCAATTCAAGTCCTGTGAGTTTTTATCAGAAGAGCAACAGTACTTAGTCAGCACAGAACACACCATGTGTTTTACAGGCGAGGAAACTTCCCCAACATTTCTACTGTACAAAATATGGGCTTTATTTTTTATATCCTCCACATGGCAGCACAGGTGTCTAAGTTACAGTGATACAAAATGAACAGGGCCCAGAGGGAGCTGCAGAAATGTGTTCTGAAAGAAAAGAACATTGAGTAGGCTTTTAACAAACTTTGCACCCATGCTGGTTCCAGTTATCTTGAGTGATCTTGGAATTTCTGTATCACATTAGCGTAAATTCCCTATTTCTAGTCTTACAGGATCCTAAGTTATTAAAATCTGAGGCCAAGGCACATGGGAGCCAAATCTGGATGCCTGTACATACATCAAGTAACACATTCTGTTCAAGCTCTGCCACTGCCATCAGTGGGTGTAGTTAACAAATGAATCACTACTACCGAAGCAGAGAACTCAAATCCTAGTTTTTTATAACTATGAGTGGCCCAGGGGTGAATCTCAGCTCATGCACAAATTTTGAGTGGGCTCAGGAACGGATGAGAGATGTCCCATGAACAGCTCAACATGTGACATCCATATGGGATGAGAACACAAAACTACGAAAGAGTGAGTAGCACCAACATCTATGACTAAGGAAAGAAGTTGAATAGAAGAGCCAGGACACAATGCCACAAATTGGGATTGGAGCTTAGGGCTTTGTTTTTGACCAGAGGAGAGCCATCACAGATGCTGGTTACTAGAGCTACACCAAAAAATGCAGAGTGTGTCCATGACTAACAGAGAGGTTGTGCTTACTCTGCTGAGAGAAAATTCACATCCCAATCTCACAAGCTCTGAAGCAACTGCAATTCTCTCCTGGCCTTAAGATCTCTATCTGCAAGGTCTCTCAGGGAAGGTATAATTATTCAGAAAAAACTCAGAGAGAAAAATAAGACCTTTCCCTGTCAGGTTGACTGACCCCATGAACCAGGTGAACTTTACAGTCTTCACAAGCCCATTCAAAGCAGCCTGAGAGATGAAAGTCATGTTTTGAAGGCAAACATACTCAGCAAAGCCTGTCCCAGATAAAGCCAGCTGCATTCCAATCAGACGGAGACCGTCCCATTTCATGAAGGATGCTTACCTGAGCCTCTGCTAATGAACAGCGCAGAGCAGCAAACAAAAGAGCAGCTTACCTCATTTTGGCATCTCCCTATCATTACTATTTCAACTTCCATGGAAGTTTGAATTCAGAAGTTGAATAATGTAGTATTTGACAGACTGATGGCACGGACAGCGATAGGCTGGTGACATGGAGAGGCAAGCTTGCCAATGACACCAAGCTGAGTGCTGCAGTCGACACGCCTGAGGGAAGGGATGCCATGCAGAGGGAGACTGACAGACCTGAGAGGTGGGTCTGTGTGAACCTCATGGCTCTGGGAGAACTTACAGCACCTTTAAGTAGATAAAGAGAGGGAGTTTTCAATTTAAAGATGGTAGATTTAGAATAGATAATGGGAAGAAGTTCTTTATTTTGAGGCTGATGAGACAATTGAACAGGTTGCCCAGAGAAGCTGTGGATGTCTGCCTCCTGAAAGTGCTCAAGGTCAGGCTGGATGGAGCTTTGAGCAGTCTGGTCTAGTGGAAGGCGCCCCTGGCCTTGGCAGGGGGGTTGGAATTAGGTGATCTTTAGGGTCCTTTCGAACCCACACCATTCTATGATTCTGTGAGCTTCACAGAGTAGTGGCTCGTGTCCCTTTGAAACTTACAGCTATACCCACTTTTCTCTCTCTTTCATAGCCCAATAAAAAGAAATCGACAAACTTCTGAGACTAAAATGTTCTTTTTTGACTTTTTTTTCTGTACAGATCTTACAAGCCAAAGCTTGCAAGCCATCACAGTTTGTAGCTTTAAAAGGAAAGGAAGGAAAAAGAGAAACAAATCAGCTAAGGAGAGTTATTATGTTCCACAACTTCAATACCTCTGATCCCTGCACTATGAATTGGTTCAAATCCCTCCCACTCTGGGAAAAACCTAATTCACTCTCTTGGGAAGCTTATTCTCAGCGGGACTCTGCTGTTTCTGAGTAGAATGAAAATTTCTCTGTTTCTGAGTAGAATGAAAATTTCTAAGTTTATGTCTTGTGAGTTTTAACTATAGAAGACTTGTACATTTCCTAAGAGAAAAAGGCACCTGAAACAGAGGTGTTACATAATGCACTGTTAAAGAAGAGTGTTCAAACTGCAGGCAAAAGACTATGAAAAATGAGGCAGACTGTGGAAAACAACACATATTTGGGTGTGAAATGGACAAACAGGCAATTTCCATTAACCATTATTATATGAAAGCAGAAAATAAGGCACAACACTACAACCTGTCCTTTAAGAAGAGATTCTGCTTTGTTCCCAAGTCAACTTAGCCCTTGCACTTTATCCTCCAAGAAGCCTCTCTCCCCTAAGCTCACTTGTGTTATTTGAAGGGTGGGGTAAAATTATTCCAAGGAACAGCTATTCTGCTCTGCAGAAGGATACACCAGGAGAGGATCTACACTCACCTTTCTCATGTGCACCCAGTATGAATAGCGAGATCAAAGGATTTTTGATAGTTAGGTCAGTCATCTACCTGCCACCTGAACCAGGAGAAAATAACTTCCTTTCCTACATTATGGAATTCTGGAACAGTAACATGGACAGACAAGGTTCTAGACCTTTGATATATTTTGCAGGTCCATGTGACTTAGGAGCCTTAAAACTTCCTTTCCTCAGTGTTCAAAACTTCCTCACGTTGTCCAAATTCCTTAGGCACACTAAGGGAAATCTCTAGACTTGATGCCAAAAAGCCATGTTTTAACTGTTGGAGCCTAAAGATGTTTAGAGAGGCTTGCAGAAGGATGTAGGTAATTTAAAATAAGGAGTCTACCTCCAGTGCAAGGTGTGGAAACACTGCAAATAAAATCTATAGATATTTTGGGCCTGGATTCCAGGGGCTTTAAATGAGGTACAAAAATTTCTGTGTGAATTTGACTCTAAAATGATATAGATATGTAACATGCTTTGTAATTGGGAGTCAACTTTTAAGTTTTTCAAGTCTTTTTTATTTTTAACCACCCAAAATGTTACCCTCCAGTTCCTTAATAATACAATCTTTTTTGGTCTTTAAGACCAGACACTTCTTTCAGCTATACACAGATTCTGTAAATCAGCACTTCTACACATTCACACACACCCCATCATCTGGCGTATAGTAAGTACAGAATTATGAATCTGATTCGAGCCCCAAATCCTAAATTCAACTACAGAAGAACTACACTTCTCTTTTTCTCTCTAAAAGTCAGTTCTTGAGCCTTCACATGGTGCAGAGAAGTTTGGAAAAGAGGCATCTGAGATGGCTGAGCCTGGAGATAGGAACTAAATTTGTTTCATCATCTGAATTTAAGAGACTCTTACAGTTTGAGGGGTTGACACTTGGGAAATGAGAAGGAATTGAGTCACAAAGCAGATTTTTAGCAAACTGCAGATCTTGGGCTTTCACTAGTCACTATAATGAAACTGGCTCCTCAGAGAGTGATTTAAAGCAGAGTGAATCATCCCTTCTCACCAAGATTGCATAAGGAGACTGGTCAGAGTGGCTGGCTCTGCACAAAGACTGTGTTCTAGGCTAAAGTAAGTCTCTGAAGGGCTGAAAAACAGGAGGTCTAATGATCAGTGCTTGTCACTGAAGCACTGGGCAGTTTCTCTGTGTTACTCTAAGCAGGTGTATAACAAAGAAGTAGGAGTTTTGCAATTATCAAAAGACTTGTACTTCTCTGTAAAAGACACCATGTTTTATCAGACAAGAGGTATGAACACACAGACTGTGGCACTGCAAGGTAGGTACTGAGTTTATAGCACTGATGATGAACAAAACCAAGGGTATACTTCATGTTCAGGTAAAGCAACCAATCCCTTCAAGTCAGATGCCCTTCTCCCCTCCATGACCTACCCAAAGCAAGCCAAGCCAGTGCCCATAACTCACCAGTAAAACCTGTTTGGAGTGACCCGCTCGTGCATGAGCTGCCACTTCCTTCCAAAGTCCATGGAGCTGTACAGCTGAAAGACAGAAAGAGAGAAAGTATAAACGTTGAGGAAGAAGAAGACTGTTGCTAGATAAACTATTAAAATCAGCTCACATTAAAGAACATGAATGGATTCTTCACAATAATTGTACACAATTATCAATCACCCTCGCTGCCAGGGGAGGCTAATAAGGCAATGTCTTCCATTCACTCTTAAACCAATGGGGCTCCTGAGATTCAAAAGCAGGTTTTCTCTTCCCAAACCATGTCAAACATCTTTATGCTTCCGAATTTCAGCTGTCAATACATTCACTGTGACTGCCATATAACAAAGCCAGCCATGCCCCTAGCTTTTTCTGCTTAATAGGAAGCAGGTGACACGTGAGTTCCTAGTATCAAATAGAACAAGAGACAAATCAGACTAGTCAACATGACTCTGATGAGGTAGTGACTCTATATTCAAGGTCATGCTATGATTTGGCTTTATGAAGTGAATCAGTTTTCTTCTGTATTGAAAAGTAAATTGCTCCTAACTTATATTTTCTAATATTCAGAATGAGGTCTAAATATTTAGGTAAGTCAGAAATCAACCTTCTCATTAGTTAAACACCAAAGATAGTGACATGACTCTTTTTGGAAGCCAAATTTTCAATATAATGATCTTTTTGAGTCTTTCTGGTTAACAAATGACACAGCTGTAAGGTAACCAAATTTCCATGCAACTCCATACTGAGTTTCAGACGTGTTTGCTTCATACATACTCTGCTTAATACCACAAACACCGTTCTTCATAGAAATATTTTCTTACCCACAATTCATCCTCTCACAATTGAAATATATGTAAGCTTCTTTTCTCCAACTTTGTGCAAGTTTGGTTCTTCAGAGAAAAAAATACGCTTTGAGAAATAACTACTGTGCTTTACTACTAGATCACAGAGAACTAATTATCAGGCAGCATTTTGAACAAGATTTCAAATAAATTTCATTTGATTTAAATTCTGGCTTAACAATACAAGAGTTGATTGCCAGCTAAGGAGGTAGACAACAGAACTGAAAAACTTTAATGTTTGTAATAGCCAAATCTAAGTCCTTAACGGAAAAACTGTATCATTTGAGCACAGGTTTTGCATTGCATTTGATTTGAGTAACTGGATTTGTAAACCGGAGGCAGGTCCATGCTCAGATTGGAAGGGTTCACAACCTAGTGATGTGTCCTGTGGCACTGCTGTGATGGATGGCTAAGTGGGACTGGAAAGATAAACTACGTGTGTTCACACCGAAAATTAAAGTTTCTTGAATAGGCAGTATCTTTGACCACAGAGATGCAACAGCCACATCAGACCTGGACCACAGATCAATTTGGAAAGATGATTGGAAAGGGCTGTTTGAGCAGTGTCCAGAGCCTGAGGCAGTTAATTAATTCTTGCTATGTTTGTACTCAACTATACAAACAAATCACTGTATAGCCAGCAAAAGGAAATTCAGAAACTCAAATTCAGACTCCATCAAGGATCAAGACAAAAGACTCAGTCCTTTGCATTTATGCCAATATGACCTCCAGTTTGGCCAATAACAGCTCAAGCTGCCAGTAAAACACATGAGGGGGAAAGAGACGGAAGCAGACGTCCTTCAGTCTTCATGTCAAAAAGGGTTCCAATTACGTAGACTTCACTCCAGCCAACATCACTGAGCCAGTGGTAAGAAATTTTAGGAAAGATTTTCTGCCCCATGTTGTTCAGGAGATCAGACATGATCTGAATATTCTAATTTGGCCATATTTCTTAAGCACCGTCTCTATACAGGCTAACATACTGCACTAAAAGCCCACAATAGCCAGACTTCCTCTGGTTTTCAGGTGATTGTCTAAAAAAATACGATAGAGTGTCCTCTGCCCCAAAAGGAATTCTGTGTAGATACAAAATAAAGCAACAAAGCATCACTTGTCTTTTTTAATTAAAGGAGCTGGGAAAAGAAAATTCCTTGTTCAAATTCGTGATTAGGCTTATGAAGTAGGCATCAATATTAAGGTAACTAATTCTCAGAACACACAGGTATTTAGAAACAATAACTGAGAATCCACACTCCAAAGTCAAAATTCTACAGTCCTACAATTCTGCCCTGACTTTAGCACAGTGCCTGCCAGGAATATTCCTTGAGTCACTGGACGTGGTTTACACACACAAGGACCTCAGCACAGACCGAGTTGCATCAGTTGCATCAAACAACTTGGGTTATCCTTTATATGTCCTGACTACAGGTGCAACTTAGCCAGGCTTCAGGCAACTTAGTCCCAGTTAAGTCATGCTCACAAGCAAGTCCAAGTGGGTCTAGCATCTTCATTGTATTCCGCAATGGATTAACCATTCTCACCATGAGAGGAAAGGATTAGCAAAATACATCCATTTCCTTCGATTCTCTTTTATCTTTTGCCCCTGGCATTTCCTTTCATTTTGCAGCAGCATAACAGCAGTAGCTACAGAAAGCTCACTGACATGAAGCACAATCTCTTTCTTACGACTCATGTCTCCCAGTGTCTCTTTCAGGGAGCTTCCTGCTCTGTATCAAGTTAAAAAATAGAGACCAGCTATTGGTCTGGGGTTTTTTTTCCTTCCTTTTCTCTATTAAAGCTCAGACTGACTGATGTCAGAAGGATTCAACTGAACTTGCAGCCTTTATGGGATTTCAGATAAAGAGATAAAAAGGATATTATTCATTTCAATAACTTTTATTTATTATTCACCTACTCATTCTAGGCATCCACTTCAAATTTTAAACAGATGACTGAGTTTTAAAGCTGTATGACAGAACAAATCCCTAAAAGGCTTCTCTGGCCCAATTCACTTTTATAGTATTATTTACAGATGCAAATGCAAAGGTTAATGTTGAATAAATAAATAAAACATAAAGTGATTTCTAGTATGCATTAAAATTGAATATATACATACACTTTTTGTTTATCTCCCTTCACAGGAGAAGATATGCTTTTAGAAAAGACAACAAATTTAGTGGGAAGTACAGCAGATTTCAAGAGAAATTAATTTGTCCTAAGGCTGAATACTAAGCAAAGGAAATAAATGATGTAGGTACGGTGCCAAGATTTTCCCATTTTAAAGCTCTGCTCTGGCTCTTTAGTGACAAGTAATCTCTGGCATTTCCACCTTGCGGAGCACTCCAACATGTTGGTTCAAGAGGGATGGACTCCAGCACACCACGAGGGTGTACTGTGAGGACATGGCCTTTCTGAAGCCTCCTCCTGCTACTTGATTTACTCTGATGACTGAAAAATTAAGACCACTATGGGACTTTATGTATGGGCTGGTCTTGTCTCTTGATGCAGTTAGAGTGGCATGCAGAGGATTTGACTCTGCCTCTACTCAGGAGCCTGATCAGACCTACCACTTAAAATAGGAAAGGCTGCACCATCAAGGAGGTAAATAGCAAATATTTATCCAAAAAGCATCACGATACTCCCCACTCAAGGATTGTAGCACCAAACATATCACATCCACCAACACAGCCCTGCATTTCACCAAGAACACAATCTGTGCGAGGAAAGACGCTGGCAGCCCCAGTGATACACAACTCTGTTTCCCTACAGGCCAGACCTTAACTCCTGCTTGTTTTGCTCAGCACAAATCTAAACCATAAGGATATTATGTACCATAGGCAGAATGCTTTGTCTTCAAACTCCAAGAACACAGGCAACATTTTATTTCACACCAGCATTGTTTCCAAGTAAATTGGCAAGCCCCTTAAAGAAGGAGCTTTATCCCCGGTGTCAGATTCTGTGCCAGAAACACATTCAGAACTACAGAACTGTAAAGAAAAGAGCTGTACCTATATGCTAGCAGAGTGTTTCATATGAAAAACACTGTTGCAATTCTCCAGTACAAACTCTCAGGGTGACACATCATGTTGGCTGGCTTGGAAGATCTTGTTCAGGGTTGTGGGTAATTTGCTTTGGGTGTTTTGTTTATTTTACCAACGATAGCTAGCAAAAAACCAAGAAAACAACAACAACAACAAAACAAACAAACAAACAAAAACAAAACAGAAAAGGATTGTTTTCCTGGAGAAGTAAAGCTGCTCAGAACTGGAACAGCATGAGAAACTGGTCTGCTTCAATTCCGCTTATGGAGAGAGGGGAGAAGAACAAGCAAAGAAGGAAACACATGGAAATCCCAGGAAGAGACTCAACCCCCTGGTGTTAGTCATCCATGTCTGAGCTAGTCACCAAGGCTCATCTTCAGACAGGCAAGAAACTTCTAAAATTGCTTGTTATTCAAGCCTTAGAATTCTCCACCTCTCTTGACAGATATTACAAAAAGCTCACAGTGACTAGTGCAGAAGGAGATGACCCCACCAGAGACACATGATCTAGCTGAGATGGATTTCATTACCTATTCCCTGTTCTCAGGCTGACCTGCTTGGTCTTCATGGGGGAAGCACACAGAAGAATGAAGACTGAAGGCAAGCCAAGGAAAGACCAAGCATACAATAGCCTGGGCACACTTTACCACTGCAAGAAGCACATACAGATGTCACTTACAGACTGAAAAGCAACAGACAATGGACTAAAGAAATTCACAGAGCTTTGATATTTATAGACTTTCACGTCTACACCCATAAGAAGTAGGGCACCAGGAACATACATAAAAACTTATAAGCAAATAAAACCAAATATTATTTGTTGCCATGAAATCAGGTCTATTGGCCTGAGCAAACATCTGGCGAGACTCTCCAGAGTTTCCTGTCTGCCAGCCATCCAGGAGTGCAAACGATGTCAGATAAAGTGAGGAAGAGCAGCTGAACTACATGCATTTAGAGGAACAATTCATTTGTTACATAAAAAATTATACTTTCTCCAGACAATACATACAGCTGATGATGGAAAGATGTATTCAAAATAAATGCAGCAGGGTGAGAGTGGGTCTAGTGGTAATAACTTGGCAGCAGCTGACACATGATGGAAGAAGAGGGTCAGATTAGCCTGGCCTGCTTGGCCTCAGAAGAGAACGATCCCAAGCAGTAGCTCAGATTGCTTACATGAAAAGATGGCTCTGATCCCAGAAAAGTACAAAGCAAACTAACACCTTCTCAGTCAGAGCTGGTGGGAAAAATCTACAAGATGTGTGGAGGGTTCCTGCCAAAATCTTAAACCGGGGCAGAAGAAAAAATTAGGTCAACATTTCTGTAGGAAATTGGACTGCATGCAAAGGACAACGCAGAAAAGAAAGTCTGTTGCAGGGTCATAAATTTTCTCTACAGAAGGAAAATGACCTTGATCACTAGAAAAAAATTAAAGAAAAAGCTGCAAATTCTCAGAAAACTGCAAGGTGTATCTTTTCTCTACATTTCTGTGTTACAGATGAAACTGCAAAAGAAGAAGGGTGCCACCATTAATATTTCAGAACGTTCATTCCTAGAAGGAAAATGAACTGAAGGAAAAATTCACAACACTTTTCAGTCTCTAGAATACAGAACAGATAAGCAATATCTGACAACTGCCAGCTGAACACAGGATAGATTCAGTATAGCCATGAAGACAGGTATTAGTACCCCAGAAACACTCCCTACTTCTTTACCACAGCTTCCATATCTGCTTTTTTAAGGACAGATGGATACCCCTCCCTTTCACAGCATCAGTGTAACATTTAAACCGTGGGGTCTATACAAACCCCCTTCTCTGGTTCTCCTGGGAGGCAGGACATGTTACTTGCAGCATTGTTGGTACAGGACTCAGATCTAATTTAATTCAGTGGTGCGGCTGAAACCAGGTCAGGAGCAACCCTTGCCTTGGAAGTGGCTTTATTACCACAGTAGAAAAGGCTGCATTCAAAGAAAGATTTGAGGTCTTCCTCTCTTTCTTCTGCTCCACCATTCCCCTCAGTCTGGGCCTTAGTGAGACAGCTCTGGAGTGTCAGCAGTTACCATTAGGGACACAAAGGCTAACATCCCCTTCAAGCTGATAACCAACTCAACAACTATCTGTGTTTGTTCTTTCCAGCTCCTCCAAGGGAAATACCTGTCCTTGCCACGTTGCAAGGTGAGGCTCCAGTGGTACCAAGATCTGAAGCTTGGAAGTGCTTCTGGACCCTTAAATAATGGAAAAAGTCCTTTTCTTCCTTGTCATAAGCTGCCTGGAAACCACAATTCAGGTAAGGCACTCTAGACAGCTCCACGCTAAAGTAGCTAAAAATAAATCCTGCTTCTCAAGCCAAAAGATTTGTGCAACAGCTGGTGGGGCTGAGCTTAGGAGAAAGAAGTCTACCAGCACCAAATTTATGGCCTTTGTTTACACAGAGTAGTAAAAACTAGTAATTGTAATGAAAACAAATGGACCGGTTTATCTCTTTACTTTGATTTCCTTTCCAGGTGATTAAAAGCTGCATCAAGAGACCTCATTGCAGCCCAAGGTTCTTCTCTAGCATTGTACAGCCAGATTGTCTTAGGCATGGAAAGAGAACATGCCCAGACTGATGCACGTCTGAGACTCACCAGAGCTGCTCAGTTTCCCACAGATGTTGTGTAATAGATGGGACACTAGAAACAGGCTATTTTGAAAACTGGTCAAGAGAGAAATTAAATACTAAATAAATTTCCATCATCTGTCCCATACAGAGAGGAAAAAGAAAGTAAAGGTTTCAGAAGCTGGGAAGGTTGGAGGTTTTTTTTGCATTTTAAGAAAAATATTTCACATGCTTGTCAGCAAAGTTAGGTCTTCAGGCAAAAGAAATTCAGTCCCCATCCCACTGCAGTAAGACACTGGTCAGGGATCTTCTGCACAAAGACCAAATGCTTTGGAAATGTCTGACTCCATGTTATACTTGTATAGCTCATTTCAGACCTGGTTTCTAATGAAGCCAGGCAGATTAAGACAATGCACTGGTGTCTGGTTTCACGGTTTCATAGTTAAAAAAATGCTTTCACTCGATGGATCAGCTTTAAACCCGATGCTGAAAGCAAGACTTGCCTCTCTCTGCTTTGCCACTGCATCTCCAAGAAAAAGACAAAAGTGGATTAAACTGGTAAAAAAAAAAGTCCATTCCAAAACCTTCACAATTCAGTTTCTCTTAAGCCTTATTGGTTAAGCACACTCAGCCAAAAATCTGGCACTTCTGCTCAGAGCAGAGCATCTTTTGCTTTTCTACTCCATGACTGGTTTCTAGCAGAACAAGAAGTCCAGATACAGCTGCAACAGGAGCAGTGTCACAAGTAAGTGTCTCAAAGAGCTTAAGGTGTGTTTTAGCCATGGGTGAAAAACAGGTTCTCTTTCTTTCTGCTTTTCCCCCACCTCCAGAAATGCTAGAGTGGTGCAGAAGCAAGATGAAAAATATTACTTCCATGATTTTTTTTCTTCAACTGAAAATCTGGAGAAAAAATATGTTCAATTTGGTCAATCAAAACATTTCAATCACTTCTAAAGAATTTAGCTTTAGCAACTTGCAAAAGGTACTATAAATAGAAATGCCATTTTGAGGGAAGGCTAACTTTTCTGATTGCTTATTTATTCCTTTCTCCATGATATTTTAACCATTTCAAAATCAGCTATAGAGTTTGGTGGAGGACTAAAGTAGAGAAAGGGAATGAGGGATCAATACTGGAACCATGAAGAGATCAGAATGGGATGGAGATGGCAGAGCTGCCTCCTGCTACCAGAGGCTACAAGGCACACCAGGAGTTATCTTTACCAGTATTTCTTCCACCGACATCCAGTAGGCACAGCCAGAGGCAGAGAAGGTTTCAGGTTGCTCCTGTTGTCCCCAGATGCTGCTTCGCTCCTTTTTCCCCTCTCTTTAACAGTCACAAAAGACTGAATTGGCTCTAATGGCTGTTGATTTTTCTGTCTCTAAGCCGGGCTGATCCCTTTGTCCACCTTCTTCAGCTTAAAAATCATTAGGCAGTGTTGGATCTGAGGTCTGTGCTAATTGGATCCACCAACCACGTGGATAAATCCTATGCTGCTGTGCAGGTCAGCCTGCATTGAGGAGCTCTGTGTCCTCCCAGCCCGAGGAAAATGTTCTTTGCTCCTGTGGGCTCCACATTGTAGGCCTTTAGAAGTCCCTCCTTATACTCCATCAATGGTTATACTCCAGAAGTTTAACAATAAGGGGAAATAAATGTGAACCACATGTCTAATGGGAAGATTTTTCATTCAAATGTGCTTTATTGTGTGATATATGCCTTTAATTACAGTGCAAGCATCTGGGTACATTCGTTGCTATTACAGACCAATCCTTCACGTTTATTGAGCATAAGACTACAACGGACAAAGCAGGAGAGGCTGAGACATTAGCCAAAGTGGGACATAAAGCTACAATCACATGCTTGGCTGTTCTTCTCCTCCTTCCTTTACAAACCCTGTGGCACTATCTGTAGGTTAACCTCTATATTATACAGACCAGGATTTAATGGCAGAGGGACTTTTTCAGATTAGTGGAAGAAACAGATTTCACACCCCCAAACCACTTTCCAAATTCAACTAAGATTTTTCTGATTTATTTCTTTATGTGGAAAAAAACATTTCTGAAAGTGTGTGGGCATTAATGAATAGGTTTTGAGACTGCATTTAGAACAGCATTTTATTCTGAGATGTAGTCATTGTTCACGTAAAAAATTTCACACAGCTTGAAAGAAATATTAGTCTGGTCTCAAGCAGTATATGTCATTTAGGCAAAATTAAAGCAATGTATTCTGCCCCAGTTTAAATTGTACATTATTTAACACATGCACCTGCCACCCAATGCAGTTTTCCACTCATCAGCATCTTCACAGATAAGGGTGGTTACTCGAAACAGTTCCTCAGTTTTTGCGACCCATCACCTTCAGACACTGAGCAGACACACCCCTGAACTCATCTCACACAGGTGAAAATGCTATTCTCACTTGGGGTCAGCCCTGACAGAAGGCACATGTCCATTCCATTCAGCTCTCATCCCACCAGCTGAAGAGCAGCAAACCTCAAAGGTCCTTAGGACCTGCACCCCACTTCTCAGAGTGTTGAATTTCTTCATGAAGTCAGAGCTGCCCCACAAACTGTCCCTACTCTTCTAGTCCATTCACCCCATGAGGGCACTGGGCCCCTTCAGCCTGAGGCTGTGGGTTCTGTCAGGGATTTATGATGCAGAGCAGCATTTATAGGCTAACACCACACAGGTTCTACCTCCATCTCTTTTGGTCATGGATATGACCCCAATGCCATCCTGAAAGTCTTCTGGGAAACTATCGTAGATGAAGAGATACTGCTTGGGAGTTTTACAGGTTTTGCACTGGGAGAAATCCCTCTCTGGATGACTCTGGTCCACACACACCACCTGTGCTCTATTACTGCCTGGGCAGATACTGGACCGAGCCAGCCCAGAGAAAGGCCCACCTTAGTTACTAGGAGTCTTATGTCCCGTAAAAGAGAACACAGAAGCTGTTCACAGCACAACTCTTACTGTGAAATAAATTCTGTGAGCAAAAAGATTATAAAAACAAGGTAGAAATCTTCAATTTCTGATAGTATTGAAGATGTAGCTTCAGCAAATATTATCTCCTACCCAAACACCCCTGCTCTTGTACACTGCATTCTTTTAGGCCATCTCCATTACCACATACTTTTCATATCCTGTCCTATAACGAATCAAGAGGCTTCTGCAAGCTTGAACATATAATAAAGGAAGTTAGATCCCTTTCAGCATCACTCTCTACTCAACAGCCAACTCTGGTCTCCACAAGGGGCTCTGTTGTCTTGAAGATATTCTCCAGTACTGCTCTTACTATAACACTTAAAATTCAGTGGAGTAGTTCATCTCTAGCTAGCCAAATTTATTTTTGACCAGATTCCCTGGCAATCCATGCCTTGGCAATAGGCGACAACTGAAGGGAAAAGCAGAGCCTGATTATACAGGCACCCATCTCCACACATACACAGCCAAGCCAGAGATCACATGCAGAAAGGGAAGAGTAAAAGGTCTCATGGAATACGAGAGATTCCTCCCTGCACCTCACAGAGATTCAGTTTATCCCAATCCAAATGGGAAAGGGAGACTGTTTACAGGAGGAACCCAAATGAACAGCATCATTGTAAATACCAGCTATCATCAGGAACAATTTAGCCTGACAGCTGGAGCAGAAACTGTCACTGCACTGAGGCATCACTGCCAGAAAAATCACCAAATGAGAAACTCACATGTTCCAGGGCTCCCTCCGGGCTGCTGGGCAGACACCATTTACACTGTCATCTTTGATTCATCCATCACCCAGTTCCTGCAATCAAACTGTGTACCTTTGGAATAAATGAATCTGCAATTGCAAATCATGCAAGAAAAAGGAAGCTCTTATCTAACCTCTCTCAGCAGCTCTCTAGGTTTGTAAATATTCTATGGTGTCTATATTTAATCTATTTATCCCGTTTATTGAAACTCTAGGTACCTTCAATCCACCTTATGAAGTAGGGTGAAGAAAAAAGCCCCTACAAAGCCCCAAGAATAAACAAACTTGATTCAAGGCAACAACTATAGACAACAACAACTCACCAAACTTGATATAATGTAACTTTAATTCCTGGAGTTAACCTAGCTTTGCAGTGATGGTACAGCGTAACTCATAATGGAAGGCTGCAAAGGAAAAATAGAGCAGCCTTCTCCATGCTGTCACTGGAAAAAAAGTACAACTTATCTAGCCAGGGAATAGCAGAGTCAATTTTACAGCAGAACTTTCAGACTCGTGACATTTGTGCCACTGGGTATGTGTGCATAACTCTTGCGGACTTGCACAAAGATCTGAGAAAATCAACTGGCCTGAAGCAAGTGCTGTGTTAGAGGACAAAACTAGAGTCCTGTTTTGGCAGCAAAACTTTTGATGACATTATTGTTCTCTCACTATCCGGCAGGAAAGTCCCCTTGGGTCCAGTACATTCTGCTAACATGTTATTTGTACGTGCTGCTATCTCTTGAACACTGCAAGCATAAAATGCAACAAAATCTATATTCAGACAGTTTATGATCACTGAGCCTGCAGCAGAAATGAGATGCCCAAGGTAGGAGGCTGTGGGAAGGATATGGTCTTCCTCCTTTTGCATGACAGAATCACAAGGACTTTCTATGAAGCTTTAAGCTTTGTTGTTTCTTTGATCAATTGTCCTCCTCTCAAAAATATCACCCTTCATTTCGGTGCCTCAGCTCCTCCTTTTATCATACCCACAATACATTCAATGCACCAAAATTTTACTGCATCATGCCCTAACTTTCATTTTATAGCCACCCATAGTCCTATAAAAATCAATTGAACACAAAACTGAAGAATTTTATTACTGTGGAACAACTTCTTATAACTGTCACAGAACTGCTGTGGGGTTTCTACTGCAAAAATTCAAACCTGCACACAGGTGTGTGCACACCCCAAACGAACACCAAACAGGTCACCAGTCTTCCCCAGATAACCAATATGAACACCCAGCTGAAATATGCACCAAAACACAACTAAAGATGCGCAGCATTTGCAACCATGAATAAAGATATGTGTCTTAAAAGCATAAATGCCCTGCAGAAGTACAGTGCTGGAATCAGGACATTACGAAAATCTTGGGGGTTCTCCTCCTTTCTTTTTTTTTTCTAATGGTAAAATTTCTAATTCTATTAACTGTGAGGAAGCATTTGAAAAACATGGTTTTCAACATTTCCTCAGTCACAGAAGTATCAAGAGACATATAAGAGAGGACAACTGAAATTATTCAAACACCTCCCTGATTTTTTCTCCGCCAAACTCATTACTTTCAAAGGACCAATCCGTTATTTCTAAACACTTGGGATTGTAGTTCCTGAGGTGCTAGACCAAAAATCCAGGAACTGGCCTTCTTTTTCACCACTGACACAATAAGCATGAAAAGCTGAAACATTCACTGGATTACCATTGAACATATGGGACATTTGAATCATCCATGCCTAGAGAGGGGACAGAGGAGTTACAGCTGTTCCTCTGGCAGTTTTATTCCCCAGAATAATTGATTACATGAAGTTTCTATCTGAAGGAAAAAAAAGAAGGAGAAAAAAGAGAAAATTTTTTAAAAAGATGGGTGAATTTTGGTATGTCAAGGTTGAACAATGGAATAGTAGCTGCCTTAACACAAGTAAGAGCTTGCACACAGGCTCTCTGCCCAGGGACTCTGCATCTCTCACCAGGCAGATTTTAGGGGAGAAAAAACATGCACACTGGGAGGTATAAACTACATCTATCTTGTTTTATGTGAGAAAAGAATACCGTACATGTTTTCAGGTCAGATCCTCCAGTGATGTTAATCAGCATTTCCCTGCTAAAATCAATGGACTCACTGAATATCAGCTGCTACATGTGTGACTGCACACATCTTTTGTAAAGCACCTCAGGTATGCTACCAGATCAGAACATGGTCCATTTCCCCACTGAAAACAAGGACTGGAGACAGGGATGGTTTGTTGTGACTCAAAAAGGGAAGGCAAGAGCAACAGAGAGAAGCCTGTTTGCACAGGGCAATCTGAGAAAAAACATATAAGCTTCTAGTATTACACAAACCTGTTTCACACAATAGACACAAAGCAATTCGAAATTAAATGTATGAGCTTTTTAATAGACTGCTGTGCTACAACATAAAAGAAGGACCCTCTCTGCCTTGTGGCACATTTACTACTACAGCACCTGCTGATGAGAAATTCTCACACAGGATCCCCACCCCTACCACACTGGAAGTTCTGCCAGGAAATATCAGCTCCTGCCTGCTGCTTTCTGGAGTTTCTCTTTCTTTGTCTCTCAGATATGCATCTCTCAACTGTGTAGAAAGACTTTGATTTCAGGAAGCTGAAACGCCCTCGCTTTAGGGGCAGAACAGAGAGCAAGGGACAGTCTGCTGCTTCTGGGCCTGCCATTTCTACTCCTGACCCCAAGCTGCCAGTCCAGCACACAGAAATGCACCCCTCAGGAAGCACCCTCACAGGCTCTCCCTGTTCTTGGTGACCGGTGATGTAAAAAACAGGCATGTGCAGGTGCTTGCTTGGGGGGATGAGAGGGAAAGGACTGTACCTTCAGCCCTCAGCATCATCTGTCCAGCTGGCTGCCTCACTGAAAAGAAAAACAAAAGGTTGGGAACTCCTCCTTTGCTTCCACATCATGTTTGCTCTCTCCTCCAGGGTGAGGGTCATTAGAATCTGTAGGCACGACAACAGGAACTAGGAAACTTAATGCTTTTTGCTGTTTTGATCATATTGGAATCATATCCCATGTAATCCATTTTGCATGCATCCAAGACAGCAGGGTTGGTTTCAAGTCCCCTAATCTCAGGTAATATAGCAAATAGTTACATCTCAGCAAAGGAAATTACTTCCTAGACACTCAGCGGAGGCCTAGTCAATACAAGTGAGTCCAAGGTACAATTTACCTCATCCTAAAAGAGTCACCACCATTTGCTTCCAGGAATCAATCAACACTGTTCAGTAGATCACCACCAAGTACAATGTGAAGCCTCAACACCCAATGTAGGCGCACATCGCAACGTTTTAGATCTCTACAGTCAAGCAAAATAAATCATGGTCCTGGTTTTCTTATTCTTCAGCCTTCTTCACTCTTTCATTTTTATTCCCATCTGCTATATTTATAGCCACTCTTCACCCCACTTAGGCTCCAGATAAAATCAATATACTGCCATGATTTAGCATGGCCCAGGAATAAACCACAGGATCCTTGCTCTGTTACACAATAAAATAGGTTGCTCCAGCAGAAGAGCACATCTAAGCATCAAGTGTGTCTCGCTCCATTTATCTCTATATTTCCCTTTTCAAAGTAAAACTTGCTCATGAAGTATCTATAACATAAATAACAAGCAATAGGAAAGTCTGTTCTGGCTAAATCAAGTTTCACAAGCCATTACTTTCTCTTTGCCACCACAAATCATCACAAGCCCAAAGTTCAGTATTTTGCCAGGACAAAATTCATTGGGCATTTCTGAAGTACAGCCAGGGTTGCATAATTTAATTTCCCATCTCCTATTAAAACTGCCAGGCCTACCATAATCAGAATGATAAATGTAGAGTCATACGTCTTCTTTCCGACAGTAATGCCCATCAATACTTCAAATGCAAACAATTGTGACATCTGACTTTATAAAAATTACCTGGTGCACCAACACCACTTAATTAAATCATTTTAAAACTGCTTTTGTTATGTTTAATGAATGATATATTATACTGCAATGAAACATGCAGCAATACAAATACTTCACAATGCCAACAATTAAGGCTCACTTCACTTACGGCAATTGACAACACAAGTGCTCCTCACTTCATTCAGCTTGTGCATTCCAAATGAACTGGTTAGCAAAAAAGGGTGCTTCTTTGCTAATGAGTTTTGTAATCAAGGCATCTATTTTAATTTCAAATTGGCTAGATTGGGGGAAATTGCTGAACTAAATGACTGGTTCTAATTAGGATTATAAAAATATTCATCATGCTGTAGAATTAGCGCAAGGTCTTGATTTACTGACATTTGCATATAGCTTTAGTTTAAGAGTGGAAAAAACCTCCTGATAAATTGTCTTCCTTTTAATGAATTGAACAAACACTATATCTGTTTGAGTCGTCCTTTCATTTAAAGGCACTGATACATATTCATGATTTGTAAATGAAGTTAAGTGATTTCAATTCTTCAGTTCATTATCATATTGAAGAAGAGACTTCTGTAAATTGCCTTTAAATATTCCCAATCTCAAGGGTTTGGTGTGGGGTTTGGTTCTTTTTGTTTGGTTTGTGTTTTTTCTAACTTCACTAACATTTCAGTTTATCTGTTTGATGGAGCCCTGCCTGCCTGGGAGAGCTGCTGGCAGGTGGCTTGTCCAGCAACAGACACATGATATGTTTGTAGAACCTGATGTTCTCAGAAGAGTATTCAAAAGGCAAAGAGATGAAAGGCTTATTTGTGGTTAAGTCATGGGAACAGGACTCTATCTGCATTCAGTTTCTGACTTTGTTATAGTCCTCAGTCGTAGTTAGGCAGTGAAACACTTTAATGACCTGTGCCTGAATACACTAGAGATACTCAGGGGACAACGCTTTGTCTGTCAGCCTCACGTTTAATTGCAAGCACTCTCAGGCAGGGATTGCTTCTTAACATGAATGTGCAATACAATGGACCAGTCAGTATGGTAGGGATTTCTATGAACAGTTACTATAATATGGCTCATATTAAACATGAAACACTATGTGTTCCTTTACAGCTGGACAACACACTCACTTTATTTCCTTCCTCAGTATGGTAGGCCTGTAGGAGTAATTGTTATTATAGCAGCTTCCTCAATCTCTTTCCATTTTGGGTGAAGAAAAGAATGCAGTAGGTGTGCCTCCAGCTTCGCTCTGTGGGGTGCTCAGATGTCAAGTGATTGGTGCAAGATAAATCTGAAAGCTGAGCACTGTATCCATAGGACTGGAACCACAGTCATTGTGCTCTTCAGGTATCAATGAACCCTGATGAGAAATTAGCCCTGGTGTGTTCTCTCACACCATACAATGAAATGGTGATTCTACCATGAGGATCCACGCAGGAGCAGAAAGAGCTTATTTTCCCTGTTAGAAATAATGTTCACATCTTTCTAAGAAAAGCTGAGTTTTACTCAAAAGGTGCAGTCTCGAGCTGTTGTTGATAAAAGGAGTAGTTACTCACACTTCTGATGACGACAATTAAATTCCAGGACCAGGAATGCTGCTGAGGAGCAGGTAACAGCTCTGGGTGCCTGCTAATTTAGATCAAAACGAGATGTAAGGCAGCCACCAACCTGCCTCTCCTCATCAGCCCCATACCTCAGTTCCTGAGGAAATAAAACCTACAGGCCTGGGCCAGAGTCACATCTCACTTCAGACATGCAGCAACTCTCACTGCTTAATTTCAGCACATCTGCAGTAGCAGCTGCTATCCTGGAATTGCATTTCCAACATTAGAAGTTCCAACTCAAAGTGCAATATCCTCAACTGAACACAACCCTGAAGGCCCCATGTGCCTAGGTTTCCTTATGGAGCACGAAAAACTGAGACCAAAGAGCACTTACTGGAGGCACTCAGGACTGGACTGGGTGCTAGATAATCACATCTAGGCTCCCTTTCCCATGAAAGGTTGGGCCAGATGATCTTTTGAGATTCCCTCCAACTTGGATTATTCCATGTGTCTGTGAAAGTAGCTCATCAAAAAGAATCCCAAATATGAATGACTGGTTGGAATAAGGTGCCTGTATTTCTAGAAGCAACTCCCCCTGGATTTCTCTGGCAGCACACTGCCCAACTGGACATTGTGAAAAAAAAACCCCAACCAAACAACCCCACCCTTAGTTGCCTTACTGCCCTATGTCATACTGGGAGACTGGGCCTAAATTCCAGGGGAGAATTTTACCTGGAGCAGAGACACTGCCTTCATGGCTCTGCTTCTGCATCTAAAACATTATAAAAAACCCAAAAAAACAAACAACCCAAACTTTCCCATGTAGTCCCAAGTGTTAGCTGTGATTTGTTTTTTTATAAATTCAGCAGTGTCTAGTCAAGATAGTCAAGGCAGTGACATGCACTGCATTCAATTTTCAGATGATAACTTGCCACATCTCCCACACCAAAGGAATCTCCCCAGTCAGACCTGATACTGTCTGCCAGGTGCAACTTGGTGGTACAGCAGAATGTTATCTTGCACCTCTTATTTATCACCTCATTAAAAAAGATAATGAGATACCCACTTTCTTTTGTTCACTTTCTGCTGAAGATTAAGCCCTATGGAGAGAGAAGCCACTGATTGCCAAATTTCTTGTTTATCTAATGTTCTCAAATTTGTAATGGTGTAGCTGGGGAATTTAAATTGGTATGTTATTGAATTATTCTGTCTCTTACCTATTCCCAGCAGGTTCCAAGTTGCAGTTTGGTCTGTAAGAAGAGGTGGAATTGTATCACCTTGCATACCTGGGGTTTTTTTCTCTTAACAATGGTGATTTGAAATATTTTAAATATCTCTCTCCCTATTCAGTAATCTTTTCTCTTTTAAACAAATTATCTTTTTAAAATTATCTTTTAAACAAATATTCATGCAGGAAAGTTGTGCATATTGCTCTGAAAGTTTCAATGTCATTCTGAGAGAAATTACATGGAGTTGGAAACGCCCTTCCATTTCTACCTCCAGACTGACCCATTCCCCAGAGAGGTATCAGAGTGTGTGAAGTTTTGCCTGTTGAGAATTAGTTGGTTCCTTGGATAAATGAGACAAATAATAAGATATTCGACATATTAGCATCAGAAATGTAAGATCAACTCAAGATATTCCTCCCCAGTCACTGTGACTGGCAGCAATGAAATCTGTACCTTAAGCTTGTGCTGGGAGACTTGAAGCTTTCACAGCCCTCCACAGAGAAGTTCTCCAGGCTTTCCAACAGACAATATTGCACCTTTTTCATATATTCCCCTTCCCACCATATTTTGATACAAGGATTGTTTAAAATGGCTTCCTATGTATTTTCTGCAAATGCAAAGTTATCCATGAAAACTGGAGGCTGAAGGCCCATTTTCCCTGTGTACTGGGTTATATAACCAAGTGTCAGTATGGACACTCCCAGTGAGACCCAGTCTGACCTGCAGCAAATTGTCTGTAACATTTACATATTGTCCACCTTCTGCCAAAGGCCACTTAGGGGGCCATTAACAGAACCAACACGTGCACACATCAGATTGCACTATTTTATCAATAAAGTAGACACACACACACAAAGCTACTGGGAAGAGATCCAAGATTTTCAACTCACAAGATGCATTTAATCTCCCAGGACCTGATGGTTATACAATGTCACATAGCTGCTCTGGAGGGAATAGTAAACCCACCCATGTTTGCTTAAAGCCCTGTAAAAACTCCTCCTGCCTGTGCTTTATACACTGTGAGAAGATATCAGGGTCTATGAACTTGCTACATGTTCATGCCCACACATAGAGATTTCTTGGCTCAGCCATGCTGCATTTATGTGATCATACAGGAGAGTTAGCAAGGCAGAGGAGGGTCCTAATTGGCTATAAAAATTAAGAGCAGGAACGATATGCTGAGTTGACTCATACCGAAAAAGTATCCTCAATAACTCCTTGGATACTACAAAGAGAAAACAAATGGTGGTAACTGTGATTTGTCCTTAAATCAACAAAGTAACTAGCAGCCACACAGCCATCTATCTTTCAGAAAGCCTGCTGAGCTCCCTCTCACTGAATCTTCTCCTGGGAATTGCCCTAGGCAGGAAAAAGCAGGACAATATCTATGTGGCAGTGGTAATAAAAGATTTGGTGACGGGTTTTGTATACAGCTATTTCAGTTGATGTAAGTGGTAACATCACAAAGTCTTTGGCTTTCTCAGTATGAAGCCATATTTCAAGAAGTTCTGTTGAGAAGAGATGGGCTCCTCCTCTTAAAGAAGAAGGTGTTAGAATATGGAATAGACTTTCTAAAACACCAACTTGGAAGAGACAATGATTCTGTTAAGAGGACACTCAAAATGTGTTATTTTTGTTTATTTGGTTGGTTGTTTCTTTAATCAGCTAAATAAATACCTTAATATTGTTGTCAAATGTGCAGGAGTTAGCCAAAAAGAAGGACGGATGTTTAGGATGAAACAGTCATTAAAAAAAGGCTTGAATCACAGCCATGGAACTGTAGGTCAGAAGACCTTAGAGGAAAACCTTTTAATGGGAAGATCCAAAACACTATTTTCATTTCATACAAAAACTTTAATATTTTTTTCTATTTTTATAAACAAAGCAATTTTAAAACATTTTTATCTAGGTGGTTACCAAATTCATTATTTGTAGGGACACAAAGTGTTGGTATTTCATTTTACTGTGTGGAACATACTACACAAAATGGATTTTCAGATTCATCATTCTCATTAATTTCTGAGTTGACCACAGCTTGTTTAAAATACCACATTATTATTATTTTAATTGAAAGAGAAAAATAAGACAAATATTAATCTGAAATATACCTTTTAATCTAAGATATGAAATTAATTTTTCCAACTTGTTTACTCATTCACAGTTACATGATGATAGATTAGATCTTCCCTTAATAGTTTCTGCTGCGGGGAGTCAAATTGTATGTACTTGATTTGTTTTCAGAGTTATTTGTATTTTTAAATCTGCCACTAAAGGAGTCATTAAAATATAATTTAAGGCTCAAACACACTTCTAGAACTTAGAGGGGTGGAAGAATATGGTTTCCCACTGTAGCAGTGGCTGCAATGCAGAGCATCCAGCAAGTCACCTTCCTTGTCACAGTATCTGTAGGTGAATATTATCTCCAGGTTGCAGGCTAATGATAAACTTTATATTTTATTGCCTCTCATGCATCAAATCAGAAGTGTTTCAGAGCAGTTTTATCCCCAAAAAATGGACATATGAACTGAGAAAGCAAGCACTATTTGATCCAGCTCCACCTATTTTGTGCCAGGCAACTTGATGCTGCCTCACAGGAAAATGGGCACAAAAAAAAGGACAGAGGAGTAAGAGCAGGACTAGGCTGCAGTTGGACAATTAGGCCCTGACACCATGGCATCCCTTTGCATAGCCTCCTCACAACTGCAGAGCACTACTGCAGCCTCTGTAGCTACTTATTTTAGAAGCTCTTGATATCTCTTTCCTGGTGAGCAGCAGAGAGATCAAATGGTCATTGCCATTGGCACGATCTCATAGCCACATCTAGGAGAGAAGGCACAGCACAGTAGAGTGGCAAGGTATGAGATCCAGATCTGGTTTCTAGAGAAAAAGGGAACAACCACAACAATCTTTTGAAGATGCGAAAGACATGATGAATATTCTTAAGTATATGGGACTTAAAGCCTAAAAGAGACTTGATTCTTGTATTGGCCTAACCTAAGAGAAGGAAAAGGCTGACCTCTGGTTCCCACTCGGCTGTGGCAGCACTCCTGCTTCCAGACATGCAGGAATGCATTACACTGGCCTCTCAGAAGACTTCATCTGGGGATTTCACATGGCACTGCTGTCAGGCTCTAACAGCACTGCCCATTATCTCAGTATCAGCTGTGACTGCAGCGAAGCTGCGTGATCCTGAGTCAGAATGACAGCTCCTTCACGACTCTTAGTAACCCAAGATGTGGCTCAGCACAATCTATACTTCAGTTATGTTAAACAAACATTTCAACTGGGAAAAGCACTGCTCTATGGTTCCATTCTAGGACCCACATTGAACCAGCACTTCAAGCTATCCTTCTGACCAGTGAAGGAAAGCATCATGAGTGGCCTTGAATGCAAAGGCAGACATAAAGGAAAAGCCTGAACTTGGCATTGCAACATTTCCATTGGAACAACAAGCTGCAGACCACCTAATCCTTGCTCTTACTCTGTGAACAGTTTTATTCAGTTTCTGGGATAAAATGCAAGCAGCTTCAGGGTGTTTCTAGCTCAGTTTATTTTTCTTATCTTTCTCCTGGGCAGAAGAGAGCAGCTGAGGTGTGCACACAGATGCATTAGTTTCAAGGAGAAGAAGCAAAAATGCCCCGGTCTGCTATTGCTGTACTGGATCAGGGGAGCCTAATTACTACCTCACAGTCAGTCACATGTGCCTATCTTGTATTTTGATTGCTCCTTCCAGTGGCTAACATCATAAAAGATAACAAAGCTCTGCAAGTAGAAGTACAGTGCTTCAACCCAAGAGCAGATGCTCTGCACTCGCTGCAGATGGATCTCTTTGCAAATGCACACTCAGGATGTCTCATCTGGCTTCTCACATACATGACCACCTCATCAGATGCCTGTTTCTTCCAAGCCTGTCTGTATAAACACCAGGATCATGCAAAATCATTACCTCCAGTTTAGAAGTGGCATCAAGCCATTTTGTGACATCAAATAAATAGATTGGTCTTTCCAGCCTACTTCAAAATCCCTGTTACACTGAACCTCTGACTGCAGAAAACTATTTGACATTTGACTAACTCCTTCATACAGTAAGGACTTGATACTATGAAAGGAGTGTATTTACAATAGCTTTGTTCTTGCAAATGTCACTCAAGAATCATCAGTAGCACAGCAGCAAAACAGCTGGTGCCTGCCACAGCAGTCTGTTAACAAGTGGGAAGCAGAGCAACAGGAAATTATTTAATTATATTCTCAGTAACTAGTTTGGTAAAAACTTGCACCAGCCTTTCAAATGAAATTCTCAAATAGAGAGGCACAGCATTTTAGCTGTATTGTTCCTATAGCTGGGATGTGAGACTGACTAGTTCAGAAATCTTCAACAATAACTGCAGGAATTGAAAATCCCACCCAGAACACACCCCCACACCTGAAAAGTTAACACACATGTTTGGTTTGTGTGGAAATGTTTTCATAGCAGGGAGGGGGCTAAAGGGGTGGCTTCCATGAAAAGCTGCAAGAAGCTGTCCAAGAGAGAAAACACCAGCCAGCTCTGAGACGGACCCACTGCTGGCCCAGGTCAAACCCATCAGTGACAGTGGCAGCACTTCTGGGATAACATCTTCAAGAAGTGAGGGAAAAAAAACTAACTTCCAACTTCAGCCAGAGAGAAGTGAGAATATGTGAGAGAAACAGTGCTGCAGACACCAAAGTCAGTGAAGAAGTGGAGGTGCTCCAGGCACTGGAGCAGAGATTCCCCGGCAACCCACAGTGAAGACCATGGTGAGGCAAGCCAACCCCTTGACCCATAGAAGGGTCAGGACTGGCAGGACAGGTAAGCCCACAGGGGACCCACATTGGAACAGTCTGTTCCTGAAGTCTGCCTCCCATGGAAAACATCCCCACTGGACTAATTCATGAAGAACTGCATCCTGTGGAAAGGACTCACTTTGGAAAAAATTGTGGACAACTGTCTCCTGTGGGAGAGGCACCACACTGGAGCAGGGAAAGAGTGTGAGGAGTCCTCCCCTGAGGAGGAAGAGGAGGCAGAGACAACGTGTGATGAACTGAGATCAGCCCCCATGACCTGGCCCCCCTTGCTGCTGGGATGCAGGACAGAGAGAAAATTGTGAGTGAAGTTGAGCCTGGGAAGAAGGGAGGGGTGGTAGAAAGGTGTTTTAAGATTTAGTTTTTATTTCTCATTACTCTACTCTGATTTGATAGAGTAGCGTAGGATAAAGTAGATAAGCAATTGATAAGCAATAAATTCAATTAATTTCCCCAGCTGAGTGTGTTTTTCCCATGATGGTAATGACTGAGTGATCTCTCCCTGCCCGTATCTCAACTCACGGGCCTTGCACTACATTTTCTGCCCCCTGTCCAGCTGAGGAGGGGAGTGACAGAGTGGCCCTGGCGGACACCTGGCACCTAGCCAGGGTCAACCCACAACAATGAGGAAAACTTAGTGGTTATTCAGCATGGTTTTGCTTTCCAGAGTCTAGGGATGAGAGAAACATAAGAGAGGAAAGATAAAAGCTTGGCAAGTGTTAAACTTCGTAGAATTTGTAACTTAATCATCCTTTGTCTCAACTTTGGGCTGTAGTGGAGACTGCTGCTCCAGAACTGAAGCACACATCTCCTTAGCCATGGCACTTTACTACCACATTGCACCTGCTCTACTCAGCACCCCTCAAGACAGATGAGTGCAATGCAACAGCAAACTTGCTACGGACAAAGTAACAGACTGGAGATGTCTCACTCACAGAAGGCACTGCAAAGTGGCTTACAAGTGGCACAGAGGAGCTTGTCATCTGTTGCTGCTCCCTGATTTCCAGTCTGCAAGCAGAATGAGCACCCCTCAATGCTCACCAGCCAGCTGTTACAGACCGACTCAGCCTGAGTGCTCCATCCCCAGAGACAGCTAGAAATCTGCGCCTACGAATCAATAGATTTTTAGAACAGCTCCATATGTCATGTCAAATTTCTAATTCTTTTCATCTTTCATCATATTTCCACCACTGAGGCTTGCACACCCATCACGCTCACTGTAACACTCAGCTCCTTTTAGCAAACTGGCTTTGGAGTTGCTGCATGGCTTTTGAGCACATTTAAACCTGCAAAGTGAGAACAGCAAAGCACACGATAAATTCTTCATCATCCCTGAAGGGGAGCAGTTCTAGACAATATCCCCTTCAACTCCTGGCTCATAATCATTGAAACATTACATCAATTGCTCACCTTTTGATCCAGACTGTAGGCCAAGATCCACTCCTCCTGCTTGGGGTGGAAGAGCAAGCTCTGGATATAGAAGTTCAAACGGTACTTCTGGTAGGTAGCCCCTTCATCAGAGCTGATGAGGATGCTGCTCTCAATCTCTGGATCACTAAGAAGCATGATCTAAACAGAAAAATGGAGGGAAATGAGTGTTAATGGAAAAGTGAAACTGAACATCATTTAAGAGTGAGGTCATGCAGCACTGACTCCTATTAGATGTACTCAGACCATCACTCAAGAGTGTAACAGCCCACAGAATGAGGGTGGGGTTTTAGCCTTGCTGTTCCATTTTATTTGGCAATTCATTTGCTGATTTATTTGGCAATTCCCATTTTTCATTTTATCTGGAAAGATTCAGAAAGTCCAGTAAGAATGAAAAATTCTATGTATCAAAGTTGATTTTGGCTGGATATAGGAACATCAGGCAGCCACACCAGGCCTTCCTGGACCCTTTTCTCTCTACCTTTTCTGTCTACCTCTCACCCAATATGGAATCCTCTCTCCAAAAATAAACAACAGAGCATCCCTGAGATTTAAGGCTCATTATCTGGCAGCCTGCAGTGCAATGAAAGAGAACATCACCTCTCTGGAAGCACAGAATGCCTTCCTGCATCAGCTGCTGGCATCTGGGTACAGTGCACATGCACATGTGCAAACACTGACACGATCTCGTATATCACACTCCCAATGTGTACAGTAAGAGACCATCATTCAGTCAGTGAAAACATAATTTTCCTCAAGCACAGGAAAGTATATGACCTCAATTTGTACAGGGAGGAAAACACTTCTGAGCCTCTAATTTTAATTAGAAAATTATTACCGATACTTTAAAATGGGTTGATTCCGCACTATCAGATGGCAAACTCTACATAGACATTACCAAGAAAAATGTTGTGGAAACATTACCACCATCTTATTAACATCTGGAGAAAACGACTTCACATTAAAGCAAATACCAGTACCATAAAATAAAGGCAAACAGTGGGAAATAAATTAGAGCTGTTCTAAACACAGCAGGTTGTTGATACAGCAGCTGAATTAAATATAGAAACTGTCTTTCAGCACAAAAACAGATCTAGGAATGGCCTTTTTTAGCTCACTGCAGAATGATCAATTAGCTGAGATCTACTGCAGTTTTGTTTTTTGTCCACATTGACTTCTCTTACCCAGCTTCACAGAGGTCCAACTTCAAGACTACAACAGGGAAATACATTAATTTTGACAGCAAAAAGCAGTTACAAGGAATGGTAAAACCCTTGGTATGTTAGACCTTGATCAAGCAAAAAATTTCAATGCTTGTTTAATCTTAAGCACCTCATTAACTCCATGAAGTCACCAAGGGAAAGGGAGTATAACATAAATGGCTTCTGATTCTTTCCACTAAGAAATGAAAAGCTGAACTAGAGTAAACGTTTTCCCAGGATGAAGCCATCTGTATGAATCCAGCTGGATGTCAAAGCACCTTCAACATCGCTCACATACACCACTCACCAGCCCCAAAATCAATCTCCAGCCACTCCCACAAGAAGCCGCACCTCAAGTAATGAAGAAGTGCACTTGAATTGTGCTCTGGTGCACAGTCTGGGGAACAAGAAACATTCCCATATGCAACTGACTCCCTGGGAACTAGTCTGAGAAGAGGTCTCCAAGATCTCCACCTAGAAAGCAGCTTTGGTGTATTTCTTCTTTCTAATCAGATTAAAATATCAATTTCATTATGCTCCAAACAATAACAATTTCACAACTGTTTGAAAGATACTTTTTTCTGTCACTCTTGACTTAGACCGCAAAGACATTTTATACCCCTGTTCACCTAAAGCATATTGCCTGTGCCAGAGAACTATAACAGAGTTCAGTAAAAATCACTTGCTTATATGGAATGGAAGAAGGATGTAAGCCCGCCCATTTAACAAGACAATCCAGAGAGATCTTATATTTAAAATAAAGGTTACTTCAGGAATAAAGTATTTTCTACCTGATGTCATAGAAGATTACAAAGTTAATAATGCTGTATATTAAAAGGTCACTGCTGGAATTCTGTCCTCAAATAAGGAGCACAACACAGCTAACAGTGGCACGGACCTGAAGTAGCACACACGCAAAACATCTCCTCTCCCCTTTCACACACAATCTGCAGCACTTCTGTGGATAGCTAAAGAAATGGGCATATGAGACCAGAAAGGCAGTATTTCCACCAGATGGTTCACAAATCTGGCCAATTTGTTCTTCTGGATGCATAACAGTGGTTGCAAGATCAGATAATAAATCCACCAAGCTAGGAAAAATGGAAGAACCTAACAACAGTCATATCTAGAGGTGACAGCACATAAATTGTGCCCCGTGCCTTCACCCAGTTCCCATATCCATTCTCCATCCTTCAAATGGAGAAATGAACACATCCAACACCTCTGCTGTCATCCATCCTCCCAGGAAAGGCTGATCCTACACAGAGAAGGATAGAAAAACCAGGAGGCTCAATCAGAGTGCAAAACAAAAGCCCACCACCAGCCACACAGCTTGGACGGGCACACACGTTTGTTACATGGCACGCAGAAAAAGAAAAGTGAGCAACTCTGGGCTTTTCTTTTTTTATTGTTTCTATTTTTCTCATGGAAGCTATAGGGGGAGGGAACTTCTAGCAGGGGAAATAGCAGGACATTTGTCAAAGGCCTGAAACCACCACTTCTTATTATAGGACCAGGACGAAGGATCTACCCCAGCAGTGATATAGATTAATCACTTTTCATTAAGAGACATAAACAAACTCCAGTCAGAATGAGCAT
Source organism: Coloeus monedula (assembly GCF_965178545.1). NCBI lineage: Eukaryota > Metazoa > Chordata > Aves > Passeriformes > Corvidae > Coloeus > Coloeus monedula. Next base: position 27,391,693 of record NC_138788.1, on the reverse strand, counting down.
TTCTGCCAGCACCCTGTGTTGCCATTTATAATTGCCATAAGGAATAGCAAAAGAGCACCAGAGAGTTGTCAAATATAATTTATAGGGGTTTAAGACCTAATCATTTTCTATAATATTAAATTAAATGGCAGCCTTTGTTTAAAAGGAAATTACATTTTGTCTTTCTACATTCTAGATTATTTATATATATACAGGCATGTATAAAACATTCTTTTCAGTTGCTTTTTCCTCTAGTTTAAGTGGAGAGGGGAAGGGGAGGCAGGACTGGCTACTGCAAAGGGTTAAGTCCTTGAAAACATACTTGAGGTGAGTTAGTTTATGCTACATACCTTTTACTGACCTTCAAAATCCAGTTAACAATGAATGGCAAGCACCAGACCAAAAAGAAACAGGCTGAAAATCAGACTGAACTTCAGATAGTTCCTTAGGAATGGATGCTGAGGAAGAGAGCTGTCTGGGACATGGTGCATCTCCTTTAAAGCAGGAGCTTTGGGGACAGTGGTGACACACACAGAGCTGTTCTGAATGAACTCCAGGTGGGCAGAACACCAGACAGCAGTGGGGAAGCACACAGAAAGAAGATGATATGGAGAGGCCCCCTTGCAAGAACATTAAGTACAATATATGGACTGAGATCTTCAGTACGTGAGCAGGGAACATATCCAGCTCTGAACGCTTCAAGGGGATTTATCCCAGGGAATAAACAGCACAAGCTGCAGGCAGGAAGAAGTCATACCTATGCCTGCCATAATGTATCTGGTACACAAACCACAGCAGTAGTTAAGAGTCACTCAGATTTGTTGGAGAGTGTGTAGAACCCTTAAAGGAGCTCAAATGCAGAAGCAGGGAGGAGGGAAAGTGACACCATATTACGGCACAAATCCACAAAAAAGTCATGCCCTCAGATGGGGTTAATGTAATAAAAACTAGGGTAGGATTTGTAACTAAGAACCTGAGCTCCTGCTAGCCAGCTCAAAATTCCAAAGATGTCACTGGGTTAATATAAACACCTTCCTTGGTATTGGTTTCACATGGGTTATGTGCAGGTGGATGAGTTAAGATGGTGACATACTCCTCTTCCTCTGCGCCAGGGTAGCCAGGCACAAAGACAGCTGTGATGTGGAATACTGAACTGTACAGCAATGAGCCAGCACACTGCTCACAGGCACAATGCTACAACATCCTCTACTGGCATGGAGATACAGGTAGCCTGAGCACAGAGATCACAACAGAGATCTGTTTTGTACATAGCTGAATTAGTTAATAAACCACCCCTGGACAAAAAAAAAAAAAAAAAAAACACCAACCAAAACAACATGCCACATAAATGGCATTTAAATGGCATTTTTATTAATATTAGCTTTCAAGGAATCCTTTTATTTTTCTCAACGAACATAAATTTTCTCTGTAAATTACCAAAGCACATCTCCCTAAATCAGCACAGACCAGTTTATAGGTGCAATAATCTGTAGCAATAGTACCACTGAGCTACATTAGCAAAGGAGCACCAGAGAGTCGTCAAATGAATAAAGAAGTTCAAATAAATGTCTTTTGTTCTGAGAAACAGACAGCATTAAACCATTGTGTACTGCCTCCTGATTCTCCTCTTCACTTTAATGCACTTTTCATAAGCAGTCCTTCCCAGAGGTCCCAGTCACATTTACCTATGTAAAAGGCTATTCTAAAAAAAATAAACAAAACAGTTTTAAAATAATAAACAAAAACAACAAAACACCTACAAACCATGCAAGCCACCATAGCTACAAAACAAACCCAGTTCCTTAGCAAAGTATTAGAATTTACTCTGTAGCACTGCATTATCCTCTCCTACAGCTGAAAAGGCAGTTTTGCCAAAAACACTGTTGCAAAGACAGAAAGTTGAGGTTTCATGTTTACAGGTTCATAGGGATTTCCATATTGAATGTGCTCAGCTTAAAAGTGAAAAGACTTTTTGGGGGGTTTCTATGGCCTCCCACTAGCCCCTCAACTCAGAAACACTTTAGATCCTTCCTAAAGCCTGGCCACATCTACATCATCAATGAGAAAACAAAACAGATTTTAAAAAAGAAAAATTACTGTATTTTTCTTTCTTTTCCAATTTGATTTAAAACATTTAATGAGTAGTATGGTCCCATGTCTCCTTCCCACAAAGTTTCATAGTAGCTTTGAGTTCAAAAAGCCAAAGAGTTTCAACAATTAGTGCTGAAATGTCAATGCAAATGGAGGATTTTTGCTTTGGATTTTTGATGTCCTTTCCTCCTTTTGAAACTGAGAAATCAAAATCCAGTGACATTTAAAGGCTTAAAGATACAAAAACCATTTTCTTCCTTCAAAACATCAGTCCATCACAAATTAAATATGAACAGTTTGGAACTCTTATGGGAAAGAGTACATTGAAGCATTTTAGATTACATGTCTGACCATCTGAAATTTCTCACTGGCAAAGACTTGGCTATTCATTCCCCTCCCATTCTTTCTCTCTCCAACATCATTACTGCAATTACTTGCCCTGAAAGCTAAAGGATGCCCCCAGAGGTCTGAACACAACCCAAATCTCTTAGAACACAGCTACACAGTGTATCTAAAGCCCTTCTCTGCCATTCCCATGGAGGAGAGGTGCAACTCATTGCAGAGAAAATCTCATCCTTTTTTTTTCCTTCTTTCATCCCTACATGCCATTTCAACAAAAAAACTTCAGCTTCATTAAACCAGCCCAATTTCCTCTGAGACAAAAGAAGTGCTGGTACCACAAGTAACTATCTACTTACCAGCAAAAGTAACACCCATATAAATCAGCTAAGCTAAAGGTGTCTTTGAATGATTTGCACTAGTGCCACAGATGTTTGAGAATGGCTAAATACCTGCTCACTGCCCTGGAGATATACTGACCTCTGCAATAACCAGGGGGCAGTGAAAGCAACCTCTGTTTCCTGGTCACCAAGCATATCAGTCAGACAGGAAAAAATGGGACGCATCAGTGATAAAAATCTGCTCTAGAGAGAAATCCTGTGTATTTACTTACAAGAGAAGAAATTCAGTCCATTATTTAGGGATCAGCAGCTATGACAAGAGAGACATGTCCTCTCTGGGAAGCCAAACAAGACATTCATGAAGAGGGCAACAGTTTTCATATAATTACTTACTTTATGTCCCAAAAGGAAAATGCTCATTGCAAACCCTTGTGCTACAGAGTAGCCCAAATCTGGGACTCCTTCTTCCTTCACACGGCTCAAAAACTTCCTTAATGTTAAGGATAACCTGTGGCCATCACTCAGGCAGTAAAGGGGCACTGAGCTTTCATGAGAGATAAATTGTCTGGACCTAACCTGTTTCAACTTCTTGTAACTTCACTTCTTATTGCCCGAAATTTAACATTAATGGCAGATTTAATTAATGAATATAGCGCCAGATCACCAACTCTCAGAACCATAGTGCTGTAATCTTAAAGGATGAAGTGCACTGCACTCACTTTATACGGGTTTATGAAGCATGTGTTATAAAAGTACCTCAACCATAAGGCTTTTATACCTTGGCACTCACTTCAATACAATCCCATAAAACCCAAGCAATCTTTAAGTGTTAAAGGTGACTTTCACTACTGTATTTATTATTGGATAATGAAAAATGACTCAGGCACCCACAGAAACCAAGCAATGAAATAAGAGTTTCCTGAGACTTTAGCATTGGGTCTGCATTATATGTACCGTGACCAAAGAACCAAATAGCTCTCTCAAGACATTTTAGACACTTCACACTAACCTCCCTTCAGAACTTCCTTCCCATCAGGAATTCTTTGTAATTACAAAACAACCTCCAGTCTGCAGAATCAAATTGCTTGCCAGTGAACTTTTCAGATGTCAGCAGTTATTTCTGTAAGCATTCAACCCCTCTGAAAGACCTCCTCCATAGACTCCTCCAGTTGTGCCAGAGACTGACAGCTCTCTAATCCACCAAACTGGCTTGAGAAGACAGCAACATCATGGGGAACCCATGTGTGGGTTCCCCGTCTTTGCAGCACTGAGAGAGAATGATCAGAGGACATGATGCTGCTCAGGAGACATGCAGGTTCATTGTCTCTGTAGAATGTTTTGCCTTTTGTAGAGGGTACATGAAAGAAGGGAACCATTACTAGAAAGAAAGTAATAAACAGTAAAATGAAAACTTTTCTTTAACATAAAACGGCAGGGTTTTTGAAACAAAAGTGGGCATCAGTGGAGTGCATCAAATGAGGACCAGCACTACCTTGCTTTCTCTGAGGAGATGCACATCAGCCCACCACACTTGTTTACAGACTGGTTAATCTTTTGCTGTCTTCTATTGTCTCTCATATCCAATTATACCCAGACTAAAATTACAACTAATTGTTCATATTTGTACAAAATTGCAAGAGGCTTTTGGCACTTCAGCCATACCTGCCATAAATTGCCACACCAAAACAAAACACTTCACAGAATTCCAAGCTCACACACTCCCTTCCCTATGGAGAGGGCACTCCATTTTAATCACCACCTCCAGCACCTGTGCAAGAGCACAGATGCACCATGCAAGAGGCCTCGAGGATCAGGAGCAAATTAAGGTTAAATTGCATAAAGCAAGAGCTCTTCAAGGAAAACCACTCTGCCATCCTCACTGGCAGGTGGGAAATGAAAATATATCATGGCTATAAGACTTAGACAAAAATCAGGGCTGGGAAAAGAACACAGATACTCTAAGGCTGCCATCTGAACCTGCCCACTATGCCAAATCCCAGGCTGGATCCAATTTGCATGCAGAGGAGTGGAATAAGCCATCATAACAGACCCAACAAAGCAGAACATCTCATCTTTGTTTTGCTGCTGAGCAGGTCAGAACAACATGTCTCCCCTCTTTCTCTCCTCTTTTTGGCACTGGACACATGTACTTTTCACTTTTAATTACAAGGCACAGCAAGCATTTGCTTGTTAAATTCCAGGTGCCAGTGGGGATGGAAGCTATCCAAAAAGCATGTGTTTGACCTGGCAAAGAATGACTGACTGGCAACAGCCACATGCTTGGTTGTAAAACCTTTTCATTGTCACAGCAAGGCAGCTTTTATCCAAGGTTACTCCAGCCCATTATATTCTTGTTACAGCTGCACATTCTCCAGCTCCCCACAGATCATCGGAGCAAAGGCCTCTGCCACAGTATTCCCACCTTCTTGAGGCCACTTCAGTGCTGTGCAGCTAATTTGCCAAAGGCTTTTCTGTGTCACAGCATGTTCATGCTGAGTTCTCCTCCACAAACTGCCAAATGGGTTACAAGCACCACCACTGGTTTTGTACATCCAGTTTGACCAGCACTTCTATGAATGGGCCTGGACCCGTAGTAGCAGGAACCTCAGCTGGTGACCTTAGGCACCAACCAGTGCTTCCACACAAATGCAAAGCCTCTGACTGATATTATTATATTGCTCTAGAGTCTGGTATTTCTGCATAGCTTAGCTCTGCATGATGCCTTTTTACTCTTCTCGACTCTACACAGGAAAGCCCCGGTTGTTAAAACATCTGACACATCTGTTTCGCGGTCACCAGCTTTGTTCTAGTGACAAGGAACAGCTCTGATCCCAAACTGTGTTCACAGAAAGAGAAAAGCAGCATTCACTGTTATAATTATATGTTATTTGAGTAAATGCATGGTTGTGCTAGTCTCCATAGAACTACAAAGTAATTTTCACCATTACGGTAACTTACCATGTAAGCAGAAATAGTTACAGAAAATAATGTTATCAGTGAGGAGAGGCTGTGTGCAGCACAGCTGCTGGAACTGAGAACACCATTTATATAAAAACACTCCTCTGATTATAGGTCTCACTTGGGAGAACACTTTACATGTGGGTATAAGTTTACTCACAGTAGTTGCCCCATTACAGAAAACAAAAAGATGTGCATGGATAGTTACTCATGGGGGTAAACTTTTGCAGCCTGTATTCAGCAGTCTATTTCATTTGAGGACACTAGAGTGTTTCATGACTCTATAGAAAAATAAAAATCGTATTATGCATCTCCCTCGAGGCCATTAAATCTGAATACAATTTTAAATGCATCATTGATTCTCCTTTGCTTACCTACTTTATTTTTCTGCTTTTTTAGTCAGATTGCAGAGTGAACATAGACAATAGTCAGCTTTATCACTTCCAGATAGTTCATGTCCAGATGCTTATGATCCATCTCAATTTACTTACCTGGCATCTATTACTCATGTCCCTTACTGTTCCTAATGTACTTCTCTTCCTAATATCCCCCCACTGGAGGAAGTTAAGATGATAGGAGAAGGTCTATCCATTTTCTGGATGCAAGGTTGAGGCCCCCAAAAATTAAAGGTTAAAGTTACCAAACATGATGGCAGTGCAGTGCTCTGCATGGTAGCAGTCAGCTCTAAGCTATCCACTGAGGCTGCAAGCTCTGCATGGTAACTTGGGTGCCAGAGATGCAGGTGCCAGATATGGGAAGGTTCTGGACCTAGGAACAGGATTCACAACTAGCAGCCCACTGGCTTTGACATTTTCCCTTACATTCAATAATTAGCTCCCAATGAAACAGTTCTTGCAGGTTTATGGTGGTAGTCATGTCTGCAATTACACACTGAGCAGGTGAGTGACTGCCCCAGTGACTGAACCACAGCTGCTACATCCTATTCCAACAGGGTCACTGACACTTCACAGCCTGGGGAAAATCGTGTACTTTCCCTTCCATATCCCTTCATACACACACATGAGCTCCGGTCACTGCGGTGTCCTAAGAACCAGTGTACAAGGAAACAGAATTGGAAGAGGGGATAAGGGTTTTATCTCCAACACAACCCTGACACTTTGGTTTAGGAATCAATTGGCAAAAGCCAGAAAATTGCCAAGCTTACTCCATCCTTTCACCCACTTCCAGGTCCTCGGCACTGCATTCCTTGTGCCCATTCCATTGCCTCTCACATCTCTGAGCACAGCTGCTTCAGGAGTTTAGTTGCTTTCTTGCAGGAATTTTTAAGGATCACAGGAAGGTTCCAAGGGAGACAAAAGATGTCAGATGAGCTTTTTTTGTCAGCAACAGAGAATTAAAATATCATAGGGCCCACTGTAAAAGGCAGAACCAATCTCTCCTCAGAGACAGGACTGGTCTATGTGTAGATTCCCTAGATTTCTACGAAAACTACAGCTTGAGTTTTCCTTAACTGCATCTGTGCACCACTTAGAAATCCCCTGTCATTACTTTTGGAGTCCAGCAACATCTGTCTGTATACAATGAAAAAAGCCATCTTAGAACCAAGAGGGTGAAGGGCAATGAACTCCCACTAGTGTAAAAAGAAGCCCCAAACACTCTATGACATATTGAAATACCTCTCAAAGATCTAGCTCAGCCAAGCTCCATGCTGAAGAAAACTGATTCTAACACAGTCACAGAAGTGTTTCCAGGTTTCCCAGTGCTGCTTGGGATAAAATATTTTACACAGAATTGATCACACCAGAGGTAACATTAGAGTGACACTAAGAGGCTGATGTGCGTATGCGGCAGAAACTGAGACTGTGGCCAGCACATGCCCTTGCAGACCCTGCTAATCTAGGCTATTAAAATGAGAATTCACTCAGTAATGCTGAGCTTCTCTATTCCTCACTTTGTAAAAGAATGAAAAAAAAGGATATTTTGCCACTTATTTTTGGGTTTGGGGTTGGCAGGGGATGGGGGAGGATTTTCCTCAAAGAGAAATAAATAAGTGTTGGTGAACCACCTCCTATCACTAAAGATCAAGGTCAGATCATTATATGGTCTTCAAAAGGACCCACCTGCCCCTTTTCCAAGGGCTGCTCTCCACCCATTCTATTATTTTCTTCTCTTTTTTAATAACAGGATGAAGTGACTCACTATTACTGATTGATAATCCTGCTGTCTGTGAAGCACCATGCCCCTCCTCGTTAATTCAAAACTACCTCATTTTTCATACTTCATAAATTAATGTATTATTGGTGCTGCAGCAGTAAATGAGATGGCCATGTTTCAGAGAGTGGTAAGGAGGATGAAGACAGGAAAAATGTCTCATAAAACTGCCCTATATCGGGACCTGCAGCTGTGTTCACCCTGCTGACAGGCCATGTGGTTAATATCAGCAGCCCTGTACAAGGTGATGCCTCCTGACAGACCCTCTCTTCCCTCCAACCAAGGCAAGGCACTCAAAGCTCACACAGCTCCACTCTGCCCACTTCATGAAAGTGATGGTTATGGTATGTGACAAAATTGCAGCTTCATTTTAGTCGGTATCCTAACTCATGATCTGTCCTTTAACACTCACTGGCTAAATTGGAGCAAACTACCTCTGTTTTTCTGACAGCCAGCTCTGGGAAGTCTACATCTGAATGTGGATGAGACCTGTGGATGAGACCTCTCCAGTTTTATCCCATTTCTTGTCATTACAACCTTGTAACATCCCTAAGTCTCCGTAGGGCCCTGACTGCAGCAGTACAAGGTGAAGCAGGCAGAGAGTGCAACAGGAGAGAAGGACTGAATTTTAGGAAGCCAGACAAAGCAGCCCTGTCAATAGACATGCACCAATATCCTGCCAAGCTTATCACTCTTACCTGGTAACTGTCCTTCTGCTCCAAAAATTCTTTGCCATATTTGGCATGTGGAGGTACAAAGATGCAAAATACAGATGCATAAAGGTACACAAAGACAACCCTAACTCAAGTTTTGTAATATGTGAACTTTTTTTCCTTCACAAACACTGAAAGGATGGTTTTTATTGTAAATGGCTGCTTCTTTTTATACCTCTCTTCTAACCTTCTTCCCTTCTGCCCCATTAAATAATGCCATATGGAAGTATTTTGTTAATTATCTCAATTGCATTTATTTTTAGAAAACAGCTGATGAGTAGTGGGTTGGTTCAGCGGGTTTGGGGTTTTGGGGTTTTTTTTCCTGTTTTTTTTTAAATGTATCTGCTTCTTCAGAGAACTAACTGAAAAAACACCAGGAATCCCCAGTTTTCATATTTATGAATTCTGAGGGACAGCCTTCCCTGGAGCATGACAATAAAAAAACAGCAACAACAAAAACACCAACTTGGAAATACTGAAAAGGATTTAAAAAAAAAAAAAGTTTTAGAAGTATTTATGCCTTTATAGCTCAGCATTTTCCATTCATTGATCTTGAACCGTGTTCAAAACACTAATAAACCCAGTCATCCAGCATCATGAAACGATATATCTTACATAGGAAAGGTCAGAAAAACCTATTCTGAAAATGTGACTTTGCTGAATTCAAAATAGAAAACATAAAACCCTTCAAAACAAGAAATTCCTGAAGTCCTCTTCTTGAAGTATTACAAAACGTCCCTAATTCAGGATTTCTTTCACACAGTTTCAGGTCACAGTTCTGCAAACATTTACAAACATGATCTCTTTTCTCAGGTGACAAATTCAAGCTGAATTAATTGGACAAGCAAAGAGAATCCCACGTACAACAGCTCACAAGACTGCACCTTGTAGATAAAACACGTCATGTCACACATCCTCTCACTCTTTCACAGATGTTGTGGGTGACCTTGAGGAAATCATCTTTGCAACACCAGTAAGTGAAGAAAAATATTACTTCTTCATTCACATTTTATTCCTCTATTTAAATTTTCAGTACTGGAGACTGAGCCTGACTGTTCCTGAAGTGTATTTATGAGATGGATACACTGAGATGTTACCCCAAATGCAGTCACATTTGCACAATCCTCTGGTATAACCAGAGCAGACAAATCTGAGCTCAGCTAAGCCAGGCACTGTGTTTCACAGCTTTCCTTTTTGCCCACATCAACTCTGGACTGGGTAGCACAGATTTTGGAGTTCTGAGAAACACAGGAACATCATACACAGCTCAATGGGTCCAGAGAAGGGGGACACACAGAGACTTTTACAGCTGCATTTGCAGCTCAGGTAATTTAGTCCCTGTTAATGGCAGCTGCAAAACCAAGGGCTATTTACTGACTGTATTCCATTAGGCTGAAGGGAAAGATTAGGGATAAAAGACAGTAGAAACAACTTGTTCCATCACTCCTGCCCTGTGGCTCTAACTCAGCCCCACTGCCTTTGAGTTATAAATACGTTCTGAAGAGCACATCCAAAGTGCCAATTTGCAGCACAGACCCTTGATCACAGTGTCAGCACAATGAGGAAAAAGGGTCCAAGGAAACCTTCCATCTTCCTAAAGCCCAAATGCCTTTAGGATACTCCAGAGCTCAGTTCCTCACCAATAGCTTGGGATGCAGTCTTAGGAAAAAGCAGCAGATGATTAATGGGAGCTGTGGCTAAGCATGGCAGCTCAGTTCAGGTTGGGCTAGCAAGCATCAGGTACACGCTGGAATCTTTGCCTCATCAACCTATCACACGTTTGATGAGTAAGGAGAAAACAAAATGCTTCAGAATTCCCTTTAGGAGCATGGAACTAAGAAATGAAGGAAAAACCAAAATAAGTTTGAGCCATGGTTCTGCCCTCAGGCTCCAAGCACAGCTGAGAATTCCCTTTGGAGATACAGAAGGCTGGGACAGGTTTTGCTCTCAGTTACTCTCCAAATGAGCAAGAAGAAATAAAGAGGAGGTCAAAGTCACTTGTGCTCATTTCGGGATCTCCCGTTTCTGTAAAGGGAGGTATCACTCCCAATATTCTAGCTAGTCACTAGTCAGGTAGATGCATTCCTCTGCAATTACAGTATTACAGACAATTAATTTCTTCCTTCATTAACCTGAACAGCAACACAACATTGCTCTCTGCCAGCTTGTAAACAGTTGCTGCACTTCACTCCCAAAGAAACTGCACAGAAACAAACAAATCTAATTAGATTTATCTTTCAGAAATTCTTGCTCTCTAAACATTTCTCCTTCTGATGGGCCATCTTCAGAGGCATGATGAGGTATGAGAGGCACAGCATGCCTTAGGCTTTTACAGCTTCAGTGATTGGTACTGCCCCTCCATTTTGAGCCTGTGACAACCAAGAAACTAGTCTGAAAAACCATTTTCTCAAAGCTCTTTAACTGAGCACCATAACTTTATTTCTGCTTTACTCTGTTTGCAACTATTCAAATCCTTTAGCTGGAAGGTCTACCTTTAAATAAAACCTAAAATGCTTCAGTTCTGGTTTAAGGGAAAAATGGGGGGAGTCCTCATTTCGTTCACTGCAGCTGGATGATGTCTCTGTTCAGACAGTCAGCATAAAAGGCTACAGACCTTTTAATTCTTCAAGTCATCACCTGCAACAATGATTGTAATAGCTCAGGGGAAAAGCTAAAAAAAACTGCAGCCAACTGAATTGCAAAGCAAATCCATGAAGAAAGGTATTTCTAAGACATCAGAACTGTCACCTCAGATCTTAAATGCAATCAGGACCTCCAGTTTATCCACACCTTATCTGAGCAATGCTCTATACAGGAAAGCGGGTTTGGGGTTGATTTGTCAGAGTTGTTATTCTCTTCCTTTTTCCCCCTCTTTCTTTTAAATTCTTTTTAACTCCATCGTCTCCACCTCCACAGTATTCCCAAGGGTAGAGATAAAAGTTTCATAGTGCGAACTGGGTTTTCAACTAAACAACATCTTCACCAACAATAAGCACTCTTCACAGAATATTTCACGGGAAAACTTAAAACCTAAAATCTGTGGTTCAACAAATCCTCGAGATTCAAAGTGGCACCTCCGTGCCTGAAAGGAGCAGTGATTCAGATACATGGGACTTCAATTCTCATCTTCTTTCTGCACCCTTTGGAAGGGCTTTACATCCCTCTGCGAGGCATCAATTCTGAAATGAACCCTGTTATTGACAACCAAGAAGAAAGCAAGTTTTCTCACAATAGGGGATCTCACCCAGCAGACCAACTCGTGCTAGAAAATAGGGAATCACAGCACTTCAGCTCCAAGCAGTGACATTTTGAAGTGCAGCCATTTAACCAAAGATTCACAACCTTAATTTTTTGTGGAATTTATTCAATTTTCTAACAGAATCTTTTCAGCAAACATAAAGAAAAAAGAGAACTGGGATAAAAAGAAACTGGAAATTTAAATCTTGAGAGAAATGTTCCTATTAAAATAGAAGAGACTTTTTCCCTTAGCGTTTTGGAAGAAATAATTCCAATTCCCAGACCGCTGTGAAAATCTGCCTCTAGTAGAATGTAACTAACGCCCAAAATATAGCATTAAATTAAAGGTCAGCAGGGAACCGAGATCTCTGCCCAGCAGAGAGTAAGCAGCTTTTTGTCATATCCCAAAGACAGACAACAGGCTACAGGGCAGAAAAGCCAAAGCTAAGCATTTTGCTAATTTCAGCTTTTCAGAGCACTCAAACATTTGCTGTTAAATCCCATTCATCCGTAAGGAAGGGGTGCTGCTAAGCAAATATGAAAATTTCTCCATTCTGAAGTTCACCATGAATCACCTGCTTGTTCCAACCTATTTGGCAACTGGACAAAGCAGATGCTTCACATGTGGTCTTTCTCTCAGGCCAACAACTGGGTGGGCAGATGCACTGAATGGGAAGATGTGCCCTGGAACACACTCTGCCTGTTAGAGCATCTTCATGGGTTTGGGAGTGTCAACACTGCAGGCACTTGGCTTCTCACCAGAGCTCAAAACAGGAACTCTCAAGAAAGCCAGTCCCCAGGACCTCAGAGCTGTCTGACTGCTAGGGGCAATGATCACCTGGAATTTCATAGCATTAAGGAGAGCTCAGTGCAGATTTTCCTGATCCAAACACAAGTGCCTATTGCGCAAGTGAAAGGAGAAACAGCCCAACCACCTGCAGGAGAGCAGATCCAAGTCTGGCAGTTTCAACTCCCAGCAGCAAAGGCTTTCCATACACTTGCGAAGCATTGTGAAACCCCAAACTTGTTAGTTCTTAGGGGAAGGGAATTAGCTGTATGACAGCTGCACGGGAAGATGAAGTAGTCCTGGCTCACGGCAGGGAGCGTTTTGACTACGATGCAGCCAGAGTCTGCAGATTCACAGCGGGCTGCACAATGCTTGGTAGTTCCCTTATGTCAGCACCCAGGGTGGTCTCAGATTACCAAGCTGGCCCTGACCACTGTGAATGATACCTGAGAGGCAGGAGGGGTCACAGCTGGGAAGAAGAATTCCCAGCAACTTCCTTTGGTACGTGCATGTTGTTATATTGATTTAATCATAACCGCAAATGTCAAATTGCACAAGGGTAAAGTTAATTTTCCCAATACCTTCTGTGATTTCTAGGAAATGGACACCCCCCATCTCGGATCCAAGAGCAGCCATCAGCAGGTTGGGTAGCACCTGGGAGCAGGCAGGAGCTCTGGAACCCAGCTCTGCACCACAGCCAAAGACACCTCAGCTCAGTCTTTGCTCTGTGCCTTGGTTATCTCTGTGCATGAGGAGGGTGGATATCACCCAGCAGCAACATGTAAAAGCAATGAGCAGCTACAGACTAAATCTGACCTCCAAGAAATAAAGCACAGGTTGGCAAAGAAATTAAAATATTCCCACCAAAGTTATTCAAAAAAAAGAAATCAGAAACAAAAGGCTTTTCTTTTAAAAGAAGAACGCAAAATGCCAGCTTTTAAATCCCCCTGCCTCATAATTGAGCCCAGGGTTATGCCACAATTCAGGTAAATTATGTTTATATAACTGGCATTTGGCTGAACACATAATTCCCATTTAACAGCTGAAAAGAGGCATTTTGGGCCTTCAAAGAAATCTGACAGGTAATTCCCACTGTAGTTCTGCAGGGTAGCTGAGAAGTAATTATCCTTCTCACTAGTAAATCAATTAGGAATGAACGTATAGAAAGCTTTTCTCCTCCTCCAAGTAAGCGCTAATCCTCTAAGCACTAATGAGTAGACAGGGCCAGCAACAACGTGCAAACCCATCAGAAATCCACAGGAGCTGCGAGGCATGCAGGCTCCAATCAGCACCTGGGAGTGAGTGCCTCAGGAGAAAACGCCTTGCCTGGAAAGGTCTGCATGGTTCCTGTGTGCACACAGGCTCTGTGCACGTGTGTTACTGTTGGCACCTCCCTCCCCACTTCCTGCCTCAAGCAAAGACCTCTTTTGCAGCTCACAAGAGATCACTGCATCACGTTCAACAAGGCAGCACTTCTGCTGCTCAAGGTGAAACACAAGCGAGCTGGGCTTTTTCTGCTGGATGCAACTGATTCATCTATTGCTTTGTGATTCAATATTGGCAGCTGTCCTCAGGAGCTCAGCAAAAACATTCTGTGTAACTCTCCAAGCCACGGGAACAATATTCACCCAGAGAGACTGGGAGAAGAGTCTCTACTACAACCCAAGTGCCCTTCTTGCAGTGCATAACCTCAAGAATCTGTAAGAGGAGTGGGTGGACAATAAACCCAAACCTGAATTTGACAAATTTCAGACACTCCGGTCCAGCGACACCTTGTTCAGACACTTCTCAAGTGCTACATGAATGTCTGGAATTGCTTTGATGGTTAACAAAGCAGAGTTCAGACAGACCAGCTGTTTAAGCATGCACAGTAACTGTGCTCATATATTTAGCAGAGGTAGAAAGAATGGAAGCAAGCTGTTCCCACAGCAGCCAGCACTGAAGCTGGTTTCCTATCGGTTTTCCTTACAGCTTGTCTCTCCATTTCATAAGATTTTTCAGAAGAGATGAGAAGGGCACAGATAGGTCAAGAAATCATTGCCTTCAGGCAGAAAACCAAAAAATTTCTTTTTAAATTTCTCATCTCAAATAAGTAAACAGCCGGTAAAGATAGGTCTACATAGGCCTATGATGAAATGTAGGTGGTTTTAATTTAAAAAGGGGAAAAAAAAGAAGACTGCTAATCTGTAAAGCTCAGTAGCCTGAGAAATTGCTAGAAGATAATAATATATCCTCGTACTCTGATTTGTGAGGGAGTCTTTACACCAGTGACGTAGGATTTGTAACTGAGCATATTGACGGTGCTTTTGGGTGGGCAGAGTTGCTTTGGAAACAGAATAAAGAAGAATTAACTCTTCAGTGCCCCCCATATTGGATATAGGAGGGGTGTGACAGCCAGGAAAACTCACTACAAAACATCCTAATCTGTTTTGCTCAGGAAACAAAAAAAGTGAAAAATATAAAAGAAAAGTCAAGGTAGTTGTCACAATAGTTCAGCTTCTGCATCAGGAAAAATATAAGCTGAACTCTGACCATTGCATTCTTCCTCTTCCCTGTACATCCAAACACACATATTAACCAGAGCTGTATCTGCCTCATGGTTGCACACACTGAAATAAACATCAGTCCCAAAACATCTGTAGACTGAGCAGTGATGGAAAACACAACAGTAATAATAAGAACAGTACAAGTAGCAAGTTACTATCTTTTGATGGAGACAGGGTATGGACAGTTTGGAAGTGATCAAGCCAAATATGTTGCACTGGGCCTCTACACTGTCCAAACACAACTTCACTGTCAGCAATTAGCTTTGTGCTGCAGCCTTCCCACACTGATTTCTGTGGGTAGCTGAAAGCATCTTTGTCCCACTGCCTCCCCGGAATCAACACAGGCAATAATTTTAAACCAAAACGGCACTGAGGAGTAGCTCCTGGGCTGTGCTGTGTGAGCCAGCTGCAGCCCTAATTGCATCATGTGGGAAGAGTGAGCAGGGGGTTGGAAAGCTGTGACCTCATCTCCTCTCCTACACAACCAAATCAAATTGTAGGTCTTCCACCCACTCTCACAGGCATATTCTGCTTTCAGCCCCCTTACATGATGCAATCAAAGAAAATGTCATTTACATCTTTACCTCCAAATGTGGGGAAAAAGAGTCAAAGGCAGAAATAAATGCCTTTTACTCAGTATTTCTAATAATAAGGAGACGCAAGGCGGGAAGATGTGTAATAGCCAAAGCCAGTGTAAGCAAGAAACCCAGAAATATTTGTTGAGTTCTTTATAAAGTTGTAACAGTCAGAAGCAAATAAAACCAACCTTTATTTCTCTAACACATTCAGCAGGGAACTAAGCGCTTCATCGCCATAAAACAGGATCAGTTCTACGGGATTCCATGGAATTCCACCAGTGCAACTCAGACACCAATTCAAGCTCTTGTGAATTACCAAGAGATTTCACTTTAGGATCATAATTCCTCTCAGAATGCTGTAATTTTGTTTCTATGGCTACCAGTTTGATGGCTGTCCCTTACCTTCTTCTTGTTAGTGGGACTGACATATAGGTAGCTTAGCACAGTCTTCAGGCCCACTTTGTCATTTAGCTTTTCATAGGTAGTGCCATAGTCTGTTGACCTGGAGAAAAGAGGAGACAAAAAGAGTTTATGTGGTTATTAGAGCTCAGGGGAAGGGAATGACTGTGAACAGATGCTCAAAGTTACAGCTTGGAGCATTATTATGCTTAAAACACAAGCTTTTGTTTCATTCAGGATGGCCAGCAGAAAAGAGAAGAAAACTTCAGTTCTTTGGGGCAGGGTCTGTCTCTGCATTCATTGATCCTATGCATCTGGGGAGCTGTGGTGCACCCATGAAGGTGGACTTTGGGGACACTGCCCTCATGTGCCAGTGTGGGATTGCAAACGATATCTACACATAAGAGGACTCTGATATCAGCAGCAGCCTTAGCCTTTCTCTTTCCAGAAAAATCCAACATAAGAATCCAAATTAAACCCATTAACAACAGTTTTATTTAGGTAGGCTGATTTTTGACTTGAAGATGGGGATCCAAATGTGGCTCAGAATTGTAACAGCTGAACTCATGTCTAGATAAAAATGTGCCTAAACTGGCATCTTGAGTCCTCAGTCACCCCCATCCTACTTTGTGCCAGGCATTTAATTTTTCTGAGTTACAGAGACAGATTCAGGCCCCTACACCAGCAAATCCCACCCAGAGGAGCAGATGATCTGGGGGTGGTATTACCTATTCGTGACTGGGGAAAAGGGCTGCTTCGTCACAGAGGGTTTTCTGTAGTGTCCTCCTCCTCATTTGTGGGCATGTTTGATATCTCACCTTGCCCTGCTTGTTTCTCTACTGTTTCATACTTTGTTTTCCTAACAAACAAGATTTTTCCTACCAGAACAACCCAACAGCTACATTGTACAGGATCCCACACCGGAAGAGTGATCAGCACCAGGGAGTTGTGTCAGACCCTGCCTGAAAAGCCCCCTTACACCATGCAAACAGTGGGGAGAGCCTGGCTCCCAACCCTGCACAGTTTCTGTCATAGGGACAGAGCAGACACAACCCGCTGTAGATGGACAAGGCCCTCACAAAAAGCCTATCTGGACATACCTACAACATTATTAGGATGAGAATCCATGGCCCCAGCCCTCCTCTCTAATAATGCTTTTTACTGGACAAATGATCAGAGAACATGCAGCAATTCAGTGCCTTTCCCAGTAACTAGCTCTAGTAATTTGGTTTCCTAAGTTCAACAAGCCTCTAGCATTTGCAGCTTTATGGTTCTGCCTGAGACCAATCCTCTGCTCCTTGCCTGTCTGACAGAGAAATGGCCCAAAGCCACTTCTGGCATCACAATGAACAGTACAACTCATGTGGCTACAGAAACTGAGCAATGCCAGAGCCTGCACCCAGCTCTGCTGCTCTCCTTGCTGCTAGAGGAGTCCAGAGTGACACCAAAAGGGCTAAACCACAAAACCAGCCAGCTGGTTTCAGGCTTCCAAGTAGTAGGAATCATGAAGTCAAAAGCTTGCTTTGTCATTGATGTGGCTCCAACACATTTCCTTCAGTGCCTCCTTCAGGACAATTTCTAAATACTTTGTAAAGTCATTCTTTCCTTAAACGGGTTGAGCCAACCTTTCTCCTTTGAACAGTCAGCAGTCAGGGTGCTTCAAGTCTTAAACAACTTCCTTGTGCTTTGGATAACTCTAATACAAAACCAGAGCTAATACTAGCTCCATTTGCACTTATCACTCTTCTGTACTAATGCATAGTAGTATCACCCGCTGGGCTTCACACAGATACCCCAAAGAATATGACAATAATGTACTGTATTTTCATAGAATTTTCCCAGCCAAAGTATCTGAAGCTCTTGTCTCACTAGGTACCAATACCAAACAAACAAACAAACAAACAAAAAAAAAGTAGCGGCCTTCCCTCTCCAACCAATCTTGGAACTGAAGCAGCTTTATTAATGAAATTGAATAATCCAGGACAATTACTTCCAGTACATGAGGCCTCCTATAAATGCAAATTCAACAGGTCAGGAATCCTCAAGTAACACTAAGCTCTAAGCACAGGATAACAGAGAGAGGGCAAGCAGAGCTGCTTCCCTGATCTTACCCTTCCAGCAGCACTGCAGCTACGAACAAGCCACTTTGTGACTACACATGTACCAGCCACCAGGCAGTGAAAGAGATCACTGGTTTCAATCAGCATTAAAAGAGAATACAAATAACAGTTTAATATTCTGACAGAGCTACTTTGGGTTTGTTCTCTGAGCAATTTTAAGATCTCCCAAAATGCTCTGCACTTCTAAAGATGCAGGCTGGATGCCCTAATGACTCTTTCTCATTAAACCATTATCATTCATTGCATTTGCCCTTTCAAAGGATAGCTAAAAAGGAAGAAGGATCATTATTTCGTTAGCTTCTCTGAGGCTTTCTTTATTATCATGACAGTCACCACTGGCTTCACAGAAATGTCTCAAAGGATACCACAATAATATATTGTATTTGCATAGCACTTTTTCTAGCCAAAAATCCAAAGCTCTTGTCTCATGTTAGTCCATTCAAACTAACAAAGTCCCAAAAGCCATACTGGGAAATACTATCTCTATTCTAGAGATGAAGAACCTGAAAGCTTGCAGAGCTAATGGTTCATTTTTTCAAAAGCAGGCATCTACAATCAGCCATTTCAGCTTCTGCAATCATCTAGTGTAAGGCTCAACTCCACCACCAAATTGCCTAATTTGAAAACAAGCATTTAAAAAAAAAAAAAAAAAGCTGGCTGCTAATTTTAGCTACCCAAGCCTGAACATTTAAAGATATGTGATCCACACGTGGAACAGAAAAGTCTTGAGTCAACTTTTAACCTTAACTTGAACCCCTCTCCTTTACTAATTACTTCTAATTCCAAATTAGCTAGCCCATACCTGATACAGTTGTTTGACACTACAAGCAGACTGGACACCATATTATCTCCCATTCCTCTGGTTACAATATGATCCCCTTCAAAGCACATTACTAAAGTAGTGGAGGGGAAGAAATGTTGTAGTTACATCAAAATGACAAAAGACTCAGTGATATAAAAGGCTGTTGCCATGAGTAACACCCCAAATGCCTGCCTTAACTTTGTTTGGGCCTTTAATGGCAAACTGATCCTGCCCACCTGATTCTTCCCTGGGTTGCTCCATTGAAGCCATCCCTGGAATCTCATCACCTTGGAAGGTTGTTGCTGCCTTCAGTGTCAAGCTGATATTTGCATATGGCTTCTAACCACACACACGTGCATACATAAAAGTGTTTTTAGCAATGCTTTCTTAAAACGCACCTCAGTGCACTGCTGAGAGCACAGAAACTCTTACAATGCAGGACTAGGAATGCTACAGTGATTCTTCCCCTGCACTCAGCACTGATGAGGCCACACCTCCAGTGCTGTGTCCAGTTCTGGGCCCCTCACTACAAGAAAGTCACTGAGGTGCTGGAGTCTGTCCAGAGAGGAGCAACAGAGCTGGGGAAGGGTCTAGAGCAGAAGTCCTGTGAGGACTGGCTGAGGGAGCTGGAGTTATTCAGCCTGGAGAAAAAGAGGTCAGGGGTAACCTCATCACTCTCTACAACTCCCTGAAAGGAGGGTGTAGTGAGCTGGAAGTCAACCTCTTCTCCCAGGTAACAAATGACAGGACAAGAGGACATGGCCTCTAGCTGTGTCACGAGAGGTTCAGGCTGGACATCTGGAGGAATTTCTTCACAAAAAGACTGATTATACATTGGAACAGACTGCCTGGGGGGATGTTGGAGTCACCATCCCTGAAGGTGTTCAGAAAGAGATTGGACATGGCACTCAGTGTCATGGTGTAGTTGACGTGGTGGTGTTGGGTCATAGGCTGGACTCGATGATGTCAGAGGTCTGTTCCAACCTAATTAATTCTGTGATGTGGAATGGACTCTGGCCATATTTAACAATCCTGTAAAAACTCAGTCCATGCCTTTTGTCCCATGTGTCTGGAATAATATGGGTTTGGCCCTGTTTCTGATGACGACCTTGAGGGTCTAGGCTGCATCAGACTTTTGCTCCTCACCAAATTCTGCACATTGCATTTGTAAAAGCAAGGTTTATAATGTAGTGCTTTATTGGGATACTACAACTTTTCCCATAATTATATTCTGTTTTAAACAGTTGGGAAAAAAAACCCATCTTCTTGACTCCATTGCCCTCCCATGACAGGCTGTGATGTGTTTAACCCATTGCTGCAATGTCCCCCAGTCTGGCAGAGCAAGGTGCAAGGGATACACCCAGGCAGAGAAGCTTCTCTACACAAAACCTGGTCATAACTCAGTGCACCACAAGCTTACAAAATCCATCTTGTTCCTCTAAATCTGAGCCTGAGCTTCTCTGTGAATCCAACAAACTGGCCTGAGCCAGCAGACTTCTTATCGTGTAAGACTTGCTCAGTCACAGAGATATGAAGTAGAGGTAGAAAGAATGCCCTGTGAATAGCTTTTAGAGGAGTTTTCCTCTGTGACACTTTCCATCTCAGGGCTCTGTCAGACAGAGAAAGGCAGGTTGGCTTGTTTGAAGTCTCAGCTATTCAGCTATGGAGATAGGCTATAAAACGTGTCAGTCTCTCAGAGAAAAAGAGCTGCAAATGCTGGCACTGAATAACTGGGATGAAAAAGTCAACCTCCTCCACCAACCCTCCTATCAGGGGGTTTCTCCTCTGTGCCTGTGACTCTCCCTCTGTGCAGATAAGAAGCCATCATGCTTTTGATTTTAGATTTTCAGCCATTTTCTAAGCTTTTTCTAAAGCTGTTGCATTCATCTCCAGACCAGAGTCCCACTACACATACCTGCAGCCCCACACTGAGAACTGTGTGGAGGCACAGCTCTGCTTAAATGAGCAGAAGAATATCCCAACTCTCTGTGCACTTCAGACAGCAACAGGAAGATGCCAGATTAATATTTGCTTCACTTCTCATGGGCCTGCAAACTGTCTGCCTGCAGCATGCTTGTCTCTCCATACCCCCCAAACAACTTCTTGCTCTTACTCATTGGCCAATTTTCTCCCAGTTTGGCCGGAAAACAAGAACCCAAGAGGAACAAAGTTTCTACAAGTTTCATGAAAATCAAGAGCCAGCAAAAGGAAAGCAATTATGAGGGCTCTGAGAAAAGCTGCAGCATAAAACTAAATCCCATGAAACATGAGAGGAGGCACATCTCTCTGAACATCCAGCTGCAAGAAAACATTCAAACACAGCTCACATATTAATACACTACAAAGAACTCAACTGCACAACACAGGAACTCAGGCAGCCAGTCTTCCATCACTTGTGGAACGTTTCCTCCTTTCCCTTCCCCTTCCTCCCCCTCAAATTAACCTCCCTGAGATAAAGGCCTTTCTGAAGATATGACACAATGAGAAAAGACCCCTCCTGAGTCAGAGTCCAGTGAGGCAGTGCCCAGAAAGATCCACTACTACCACTGCAAGGCTGTCTGGTTGACCTGGTCACACACACAGACACTTTTGCTGACAAAATAAAATAAAAATCAAAACAAAACAAAACCAACAGAAAAACCCGATACAACAACAAGAAAAACACCAAAAAAAAACCCAACAAAACCTGCAAATGAAAAAAGTCCAAACTAAACAAAAAACAAGAGACCAAAAAAAAAAACCAAACACATTTAACTAGACCATGGCAAAGGACCTGCTAACCCCACAGCCAGGACACCACTGGTACTGTTATCTGGTAACATCAAAAATGGCATCAATGGAGGCAACAAACACAATCTAATTCTTAGTCCTTCCCTGTCTGGAGCTGACATAAGTCTGGATGTGGACATTTTACAACAGAAGTATCCACAGAAGCCCTGTGGAGCTAAACCTATTTACTAACCAAGGAAGTTCCAGAATGTGTAGTCTGTGAGTCTGCCACTTAAGAGACCAAAACATTTGCTGAGAGCTTGTTTTTGCCCAACCATGAGTTTGGTGACTGCAATAAATATAAAGCCAGAATATTTTACAATAGCAAGCAGAAAGAACTGCCTCTCTTTGCCTCCATCCCACTAAAGGAAACTAAGGGCCACAATCAAAGTCTGGGGAAGTGAACAGAAACCAAGCAAGCATGTGGTGCTGCTTTCTGGTGTAACGTCCCAGCCTACAGCAATATCACAGACTTCCTAAATTGAAGATGATGCCTTTGCATGCAAGAGCCATCAGTGGGCTTTTTGTTCCATAAATCTGTCTAATCTCACAGGGAAACTTTTGGCAACTTTGCTGTCACATGGTAGTAAACACCACAGCTCTGTGCTGTATGAAGAGAGACTCCCTTTTAACTGCTACCACTTAACAAGTACAAAACCATGGAGCCCCATGCTGCCATTTATGATTTCACTGATTGTCATATTCTCCATAGATCTTTTTTTTCCAGTCTCAAGACTCTCTGTTTATTCAGCCACTCCTTGTACAAGCTATTCATGCCTCTAATCATTCTATGACTGGTTTTACTAGTCCAGTTACATCTTTTGTCATGGATGTCTCAGGGACCAATCTTTAACAGGAAGATCTTCCTGCAAAAAACCCCCAACTAAGTATATCAGCATAGACTCAGAGTATTTAACATAGTCTAAATAAAACCACTTTCTGCCCTCATACACAAGGCTTTACATTCTCAATACTTCTGGAACTATAACCCATCAGTTCTAGTGGACTTTCAGTTCCATTAAGTTTCAAAAGTGTCTAAAACCAGAGATCCCACTGGGGAAAAAGGAGTTCAAGCAGATCATAGTTTTGGTAATTTCTCTTGAAAATTTTTTTTTTTCCTTTTAGCTTGCATGTCATGTAAACAGTAGAATAACCACCTCAATTACTATTATGATCCCAGCACCCTTCCTTCACCCCCTTTCTTTTTTTGATTGATGGGGATTCCCATCACCAAACACCAGAAAGACTTGAAGATCACCTTCGTTGATAATCCATCTACAATGTAGAATGGAGACAGACAAGGAAAAATGAGCTGCCATGATGCCCTAGTCATTGTGATTCACAGTTCAAAATGAAGGTGAGAAGAGATAACTAGGAACACTGGCTTCCTCTTTTTTTTTTTTTTTTTTTTGCAGATTCTTCTCTTTATTTTTTGCAGGAAAGGTGTCCTCTCTTGTTTATTCAATACAAGCCTTTGGGAGGACACTGGGTGTCTCAGAGGTTGAACAAAAGGATACAGAATATTCCACCTCTGGATTTATGGCTAATAAAACACAGGAGTTGCGAATATCAGTCACATTTTTTAGTGGCTGACTGCTCATCAGCATTTCATTTGATCACCATCACAGGGCAGGGGGACTGCTCACAGCAGTCATTTCCTGCCAGAGATGACTACTCAGATGGGCATGAACACTCTACAGAGATGCAGTTTTTGTGTATTAACCCTACAGGGATGGTGGGGACTAACTTGAAAGCCACGTTTGCATGGTGCTTGTACTTCTCCTGTAGGAACACAGTGGTGCTTTGGATATCCCCAGCAATCCCTGGCTGCCCAGAACATGCCACAGGGTGCCTAAACAGCATTCACCATCAGAAAACAGGGTGTCCTTCCCCAATCCCTGCTCTTTTCTGCACCCTTACCTCCAGATACACCATTTCTGTGGAAAGGCAGAAGCAGTTTCAGATCTAAAGTACTCTGTAGAACCACCCAAACAAGGTGGTGTTTTCAGACAAGAAGAGGGAGGGCAAGGGAATTGCAGGAAATGGGTAGAATGGCAGAAAATGTAAGGTATGCTTTGAAAAGCAGAACTAGGAGTCAGCAGATCAATCAAAAAAGCCCACCTTGAGCACCAGAGTGGCATTCCCTGCTCCAGGACTTTTAATGGCACTGCACCTCAGCCACTGTGGGACACAAATCTGGCTAAAGGCAGCTCTGAAGCTGTCTCAACATCTTGCTTCTACACAAGGATGGCAAACTCTACTCTGAAGAAAAACTGATGGATCCTAACACCTGATGGCAGGCAAGAGCCTGTACTATGAAAACCCATAGCAAAGAATCCTTTCAGAGAAGCTGGGAACCTGATCAGAGGAAGCACGCTGCAGGTGTAGGGGTTACTAAGCTTCACTTCACATTCTGCTGCTGAATAGCCCACAATAAGCAGGCACAAAAGCAACAAATATTGGTGCCTCCTTCTGTGGAGTTGAAATAATTCTACTCCTCCATTTGTAAGATTCCATCTTCTCTCTACCATGCCCATTTATTTCATCTTAAATTTAGCCACCTACAAACCAGATAGCTCTAGTTTGCAAGCCCATCCGTATTTTTTTTCTACCTATATACAAAAACTGTAAAACTCAGAGGATGATTTATTCACCCTAAAATAGATGAGGATATATTGCTCTGCTAAGGTGTCTTCCACCCTTCAGTGTAAAAAAGAGACCAAAGCAACCAACACACAACTAGCAGAAAACAAGGTGTAGCTCACCATAAATGGGTTAGAAAATTGCATGCACTGAGCTGGCAGTAAAAATTAAGGGGAAGGACCTCAGCCATCCTTGCTGAGATCAAAAGATCTACATTTTAAATGTTATTATTCTGGATATGTATGAGAATTACTTCTAGAAGCAGGTGCCAAATGGTATCAGGACTCCACTGTGACTTACACAATTTATCGCATTACAAAGTGAAGCGAGCAGAGATAAGCAGAGAAATATGATATGGATTTCCCAAGAGTTGCTGGCAGCATACAGAATATAAACAGAGACCTGATAAAATGTGAAATGGCTTCTTCTCAAAAGCTGGGATAAGCCCTTCCCTTCATTGCACGCTTGTCCCATCACACTACTGATGAAATGGCAATCCTTGTTGAGGCCAGGCAAAGCTGATGCGTGCTGGTGGAAAAGGTACCTCACAGAACCTCATCACGTGAGATTAGGACACCACATCCCTGCAGACACAGCCCAAGACAGAGTTCAGCCACCTTGAAATGGGGGCAACCTGGAGCTTAGAGAGTCTGACCTTCCAAGGGCTTCTACTTTTCCTGCTCTGGTCATTTCACTACTGTAAAGTCTATGTAAGAGCATTACTCTTTTACAGCTCTGAAGAACTACACTTCATCATTACTCATTTTCCATTTGTACTGTCTAAAAGATCTGACATATTTATCGTGTTCTTGATTCTGATGTATTCTAATTTTCCAAAGAGCTGTTTTATGCATCCCTGATAAGGCAGCATATTGATTTGCTTCCAAGCACTTGACTGACTCAGCAAAGATGGCCTTATCAACACATATTCAAGAAATTTGGTCTAGAGGACACTTTAATAGCCTCAAAGATAAAAGACAGCTTTGATGACAAAGGCTCATTAATTAATCAGATATTAATTAGATAATTAATTAGAAACAAGGCCCTTCCCAGGCCCTTTTCTACTTTTATTACTATAGCTAAAAATGCTTCTCTAACGATTCTCTGAAGTAGCTAATCATTTTAATTTGCATTATTTTATAGCAAAAGGAAGTGCTTTGAATGTAGGATTTTGTGAAGCAGCTCCAGAAGTTCCATTTAACATCTATGCTATTCCATGCATATTTAAACTGGAACTTCTCTTAAATGTGTCTTGAACAAAATGTCAAGGAGAGACTGTGGAACTGCTTCCTTGCTCCATTCTGTATTTTTGTGCTGGATGTGGATAACAGAGAATTTCTTCCAGCCTCTCAGAGAAAAAGCACACTCTGGGTCATACAAACTACCCAGACAGGAGCTCACCATGCTAAAACAGGGGGACAGGTGGCTCGAATCTCAGTTTCCCAGCTGGGGATGCACACGTGTGTCCCCTCATGCTCCCTGGGAAGATGATTTACCCAAAACTTGCCTTTGACACTGTCTGACTGTTTTGGAATCAGGGGTAGGCAGTACTGCGGGGACATTCAGATAAACCTGAGTCATCTCTAAAATAACACAAGGAATATTAAATTTTTCAAACCATCGGCAAATCTTTGCAAAACTGATGTAATTAAAAAAAGAGGGCAGTGATAAAGATAGTTTAGTCCAGTTCCTTAGACACAGATATTAAAAATTGCAGACAATTCCCAAACCAACTTTTACAGTCAGCCTGCAGTTCCTTCCAGTCCCTACCTCAGCTGACCCCTCTCCCACAAGCCATATGTCTACCCCTACTTGTGACCCACAAAGGTTACTGTCCCCAGCAGCACACCCACACAATCTGAACATAAATACCACAGAGTCCTGCCTGACCTCAGGCAAGGCTCCTTAGCACTCAGTTTCACATTAACTTAGCTTCCTGGGGAAAAACTGACTCTTACTGTTCCCAAAATTAAAAAATCCTAAGCTCATGAGATGCAGCCACCTGAGACAGCTGGGGACTGGCAATGCAAGAAGAACCTTCTAGACCTAGGAACACATCTTTATCTCCAGTCACAGCACAACTGAGAGCCTCTACATGATACTTTTCCAGAACTAGTAAGACAGCATCAGATCCCCAATTAGTTAAAATCAATATGGCCCTATCACATACAAGTGAATGAATGAAATTGGCAGATTTACACAAATCTGCACAATAAAGCTCAGGAGCCACTACATCTGTGTATATCTATAAACATAAAGGCTAATAACCTTAATGAGAGGATGTAATGCATTTTGCAAGCATTTCATGATTTTGCATTTGTGAGAATTCTGCATTTCTGAAAATCTTTGAAGTTTAAACTTGCATGTACAAGACAAAGCAATCATGCAAATTTCGTTTTCTAAAGAAGAAAACAGAATTTGGAGCCATAAAAGAACACAAATCTCAGCCTAATATTGCTCTCAACAGGTATTTTGTGGTGTCATATTCCCACCAGAACAGACTTCAGCACAAGCTGTCTTTCAATATGAGAAATAAATATATAAGACATAAAATCATCACATTCCT
The DNA here is from genome assembly GCF_965178545.1 of Coloeus monedula. NCBI lineage: Eukaryota > Metazoa > Chordata > Aves > Passeriformes > Corvidae > Coloeus > Coloeus monedula. The sequence goes on along the minus strand of NC_138788.1, from coordinate 27,364,653 downwards.
GAATCCTTCAGAGCTTATCCATTCCAATTACCACTGGAATACCCATGACAGGGTCTGCAAACCCTCCAAGCCTTTTTAAATAATATTTTTGAGCACTGCGTAACAGAGACATCATAATTCTTCAGACAGAAGGAGCTCCCAGGCCAGATTTTACAGCTGACAATGCTCTTCTGTAGGCTGCACCACTTGCTTTGCAGGGTGACCTGGTTACACAACTGGCTCCCCGGGCAAGAAGCTAGGGTTGCTCTGAATGTTCCCAAATGACTCTGGTCCTTTCTCATCCAGACAGTCAGACCATGACACTATATCCTCTCCTAGTTTCTCAGAGTGAAGAATTTTGGTTGAGAGATATAGGGACAGGGATATAAGTGCAAAAATGAAAGAGAACTGTCACCCGGTTTCTTGGCTTGGGCAACAGTCAGATCAGCAGCTGGATTACACCTCTCCTAAATCCAGTGCTGCACTGCAGGTAGGTATTTCACAGCAGCACTGGTCAAGTGCGAGCCTTATCCATTCCCTGAGCACAAGGATTAACAACCTGCACTCCAGTTACCACCTTTTCAAAATGCAGACACTGGCGTCTCAGCTTGCATCAATACACACTCTCCAAAAAGGTGAGCTCGCAGGTTATCACCAAGTTTAATAAATTACTGTGATCCACAGGTCTCTTCCCAACCAAACGTTTGCCAGTTGTGGGTAGCTCAGAAAGCACACAGCTGATCACTCCCACTCTACCATGCCCTAAAACCTCACTGCCTAATATCTTTCAAACTACCACGTTGGTTCAGGCATAATTTCACCCCAGAAAAGCCTCCTTTTCCTATCATCTTTTGCACTCAGCCCTCAGAAGCTCATCTAACACAAAACACTTTGCCTTTGGGAGAATAAACCTGTTGGAATTTTTTCAGACAGAAGATCAATAAAGTGGGAACAGCTGGAAAAGTCAATCAGCATCAGCAAGTCCCCCAGGAGATAGCTGAGAGATTGTCTTTTTAATGAAGGAATAGTAAACGGAGCACAAGGAAATGCACGTCCCCTTCAAACTCTCAAGGGAGGCTGACACACAAGGAAAAAAACTGAAGCACTGGAAGAGACCAGTCATCTCTCCAGTTTGATAGCTTAACTCAAGAAATAGTCAGAAAGATCCAACTTAAACTTGTTCAAACCGAGAATTGGCTCCAGTACTACACTGCAGATATTCCCTCTAGAGGAATATTTTTGTTTAGAACCCAAAACACATAAGGATAAATATCCCTATGCCTTTACTCCTAAGTAGCATGCTAAAAAGGTGGCTCTTACTCACAAAGTCTTGACTTTTATCTAAATTAACTTTATTAAGAGCTAAGTACCCTGCATATTATCAAGGCAAATGAAAGGAGATTGATCCAAGATGCTAAAGTCCTTTTCCTAAACACACCATTGATTTTCTTTACATCTTTGGATTTAATCATAGAAAGGCTCAAACACAAACAATCCACATGCAGACTCCAAGGTTCACTGAAAAAATAATTCTGTTGTACTAAAGGCATTGGAAGGTACCTTAGGAGACCTGCAAGGTTCCTACTTTGCCACAGGCTTCCTATGTGGTTTTTACACAGGAGGGCAAACTTTGCTGCTGTTCCAACCACCTAGGTACAAGTACGGCATCTCCCACAAAGGTTCACATCGAGGAAGACATTTCAAACTGTAAATGGAGATCCACACTTTCCTGTCCATGGACATGGATTGAGCTGTGTGAGGTCGTGTGCCCTGTGTTATGACAGAGCCCAGACTCCATCAATGTGCTTGTCTATCCAAGCATTCAAGTCTATGACTGTGTATTTTGGGGCTTTGGCCATGCTTTCCACTTGAACTTGGGCTCCAGTCTAACTCAGGGTATCTGCCTAGTGATCAACCAACTGTTGCTCATGTTACTGACAGCACTGTGCATGGATCCATGCCTAAAAAACCAAGAAATTAGACCCAAATTCAATACATTGTGAAGTGTATCTTTAATTGTGCTCTAACCCAGCATGATTCATTCAGAGCCCCTGGCAGGTTTTAAAGCAGTGGCACTTAAGTTGTTCCAGTGATATTATTTAGACCAGGAAAGAAATGGCTTTTTTTTTTCCTTCATTCTGCTCAACCTGATACTTCAAAAGCCAATGACAAAATGAAGCATGATATTACACTCCTGGAAGGGACCATTAAGTCCCCCACGGATAATGTCAGCATAAAGGGTTGCCCATCTTTTAGCAGGTAAATTGCAAGAGCCTGTGATTAATTAGGAAATAGTGGCAACTCATCACTGGCCATTTCCTTATCCCTTTTAGCTGTCTTACCAGAAGGCACGTGGTTTGTTTTAACATCAGCTTTAACATTCTGGAAATGAAACTTCCTGCAGGCTGAATAGGAATGCTCTGATAATAAACCCCCTGCAGTAAACAGAGGTCTGATCAACCACTTGGTGCAGAGGCAGGTCTGCAGACTTGTCTGTGCACACCCCTGCAGGTTTTATTTACTCTGAGGACAGTGGAGAAAATGAAATATGGGTACAAAAGAAGGAGATTCACATGTTGCCGGGATTTCTAACATAAGCATTTAGTCATGGCTGATACATCAGTGAGCAGCACATGGACACCCTGAGCATAATAACCTGTAGGAAAAGTGGTTCATCTCTGCAGCTTATTTCAAAGAATCAGGGCAGTGATGAGTGGCCAGTGGCTCAGAACTGATGAATTTTCTTCCCCCACCTTTGTGCCTACAAAGGGTCCCTGGGAGGGCATCTGGACCTGCTGGATTCACACCACTGCCTTAAGTATGCTGCAGATTGCTCATGTTCTAACATTAGGCCCTCAGCTATTATATGTCCAAACGCAACTACTCATCCCATCCAAAACTGGAAGCCTCAGTACAGTACAGCATGTTCCTCAGAACATCCTGCATCACCCACTTTTAAATAAGCACCACAGTGAACCTGCATCACTTAGCCAGTTGAAAATAGAAACTGGTGAGAGGATCTCCCACTACAGGAAATCTGCTGAACTTAACCAAGCTTCCCCCAGTTCATTTCACCTCAACCCTCCCTCTCCCAATACCTCTTTAACCCCTCTGGTGTGTGCCTATATTAATTACAGTCCATGCATACAAAAAAACCTTCCCCCAGAGTCCATTTCAGACACAAATATTTATTTGTCCTTGACTCAGATGCAAGAGAATAGGTCCGTGTTAACGAGCTACAATCATGGATCAATAAAGTTCATACTGAGCCTAAGTGCAGTGATTACTGAAAGAGGGGACACAGAAAGAGATATAACATCGTGTACATATGCATCATGTACTATTACACAGCTGCTAAGCTTTAAAACAATGTGTTTGTAATAATCAGAGTTGCGTGGTGAAATAGCAGCTGTCTTTCCAAGCCAACTGTAACAGCACATTGGGAGTGCTTTCTAAAGGGGTTATTTCTTTGTCCATACTTTACAAAACTGATGCTGAAAATAGAGAAAATAAAAAACAATGGGGTTTTGCTACAAGTCATTATTTTGCAAAAACTGCACTTTAATAGCTCTACTACACAAAGCTTTTCATGAATTATTCTCCCTTCCTCGTGGATGAGGGCAAACGATAAACATGGGTTTCTTTAACCCCCCACCTTCTCTCTGTCTCTTTTTGGGTTTTTTACATCTCATTCTGCCACCACTGATCAGTGTCCCTGCAGCAAAAAAGGGGAAAATATTAAATGCATTTCCAGGAATTCTATCTCATCCTTAATGACACCATCAATAATTGCTGTCACAAGCTAATATCATAGTTGCAACCTTACAAGGAAGATAAAGAGGCAGCGTTTTTCACACCGAGGTTTCTAGACAGGCTCTAAATGGGATTTTGTTGCATGCTTTGAAATGCCTCCTGGATAGTTCAGTGGGAACTTAAAACAGGTTGAATCCAGACAAGGGAGTACTAAAGCCTAGGTTTAGTACTTCCATGAACGGCCTGGAATGATTTTGGATCCAGAAAGCCAGATGTAAATAAATACAACAAATGCTGTCCTTACAGCAAGGCTTACACCTTTGGACACCAGGATATCCTCAGGCAGCTGCTTCTTCATGCATCTTCAGATTCCAGTGATGCCCATTCAGCAGTACCCAGATGTCCTTTGGTCCCTCTGCCATAGTGCAGATAAGATTTTGTCATCACAATACACACACCATTAACAGAATTTATTCTCCAAGATGCTTAAAAAAAACAAGCAAAAAAATTGAATGCTTCCTAGTTGAAGTCTTTGGCTGGCAAGCTGAGCAACTTCTCTTCACAAGGGCAGCTTGGGCCCTTGACACAACCTGCACCCCACACGGACCTGCCTCACACCAGTAATCTGCAGAGGAGCAGTTTCCTGAGAAATTCTTGTGAACATGCTGAAGGGCAGACAGTGACAACCATCATGTATTGGCACATCAAACCAAGAACAGGCCAGTTACTTGAGTGATTCTCTACACCCTCCTAAGTGCATCCAAGCATGTCCTTCAGGCTTGAACAGAGAGGGAGACAGGCTTAAGACTGGCAGACTGAACTTGAGCTGGGAGGTAGCAACTCCAAAGCCAAGATGTTTGGGGTCACTTTGACTTCTCAAGTGACTAATTATTAATTCCCAAATAGAATTTATTATACTAATCAATAGAAAATAGAGGAGAGGGAAAATCATGCTGGGAAATTACCATTTATTTTGCACATTGGAATCTCCATGTAATTAATACTTAGTATGGCACACTTGCACTTCTTGTTGCAACCCCTGAGAAAACTCCCACCAAGACCTTTGCCAGACAGTGCTTCATTTCCAGTTTAGCAATGAAGACATTCCCTCTGCTTTTTTTTACTGATGGCAAACAAACACAGTTCACACCTTCCTTCCTGAACAGTCTAGTGATGCAGACCCTCTCCCCAATTTGGTTAGAAACCTCACCATACTTTTGTTTACTCTATGCCATCAGCCAAATACACCACTAGTAAGAGCCCAAAAATGAGTCACTAGTCATGGACTCTAGTGCTTCAGTATCATAAACACACTGTCAGACATAAGAAGTCCCTGAATCTGGCAGAGAGACATTGGAACTGAAATCTTATTTTTCCACGAAACACAATGATTTGGTTCACCTTCTGAAAAAGGTTAGAAAATTAAAGAAAAGGCAGAGTTTAGGTGACAGCAACGTCTACACCATGGATCCCCTCAGTTCCACACACTGAACCCAAGAGCTCAGTTTCTGAAGTGTCAGAGCTTATTATTCCAGAACTGTTTAGACCCCACCACATGACAGTCTGGTCCAAGTTCATGCCAGTGCAGTCAGCTCCAAGAGACAGAGCCTCTAAGCAAGAGCACCATCTCAGAAACAAAGAGTGATTTGCTCCAGACTGGAGAGCTGTAAATTTCTTTTCCAATGTCAGTGTCTCACTCTAAGCAAGACAGAAAGAGCAGATCTTATCATTCCAACATGAAAAGAAGTGGAAAGGTACAGTATGATAATTTCAGCAAAAATAATTGCTTTGCTTGTGCCTACACACTTAAATTTTCTGCACTGCATTACCTTCCCCAGACCAGTGTATATGCAATGCAAATCAACTGCTGAGCAGCATTTGTACTACAATAATAACTTGGAAGAACTTGTTTAATATCAGAAGACTTATTGGAGCAGATGAATGGCTCTGACATGATATCCATGGGATAGAAATTCAATTAAAAACTGCAAGTGGCACAGAAGTGGTAGTTATTGTTCAACATGTACCATGGGACATTTGCTGAAATACAGCTATTAGCTGTACTGGTTGAGAAATTCTGGGGGTTTTTTATGGCAATCTGTTAGCTTATAGAAAGTTAAATTAATAAAAACACAGAATCACTCTCATGTTACGAGAACAGAGCAAAGCCAAGGACTAGTTGCATATTTTATAATTACGGATTAAATGCATTATGCCAAGGAAATTAGAGATGCCACAAATATAATAAAAATGAAAGATTGTCTGGCTCTAGTGCTGATGACATGCTGGTTTGACAAGGCAATGCATGCTGGTTTGCCCATCCTTACCTCCCCAGGATGTTAATAATTATTCCTAATGCTAGCATCTACACTCATGGAGTGTTCAGCCCTTAGTGGAGATAGACTTGCATGAGAAAGTTACCTCCCTGCCTGTTAGCAGCATCCCAAACTCATCTTCTGTCTTGTGGAGTTCATTCTGCCCCCAAAGAACAAGGATAAAAGGGATGGAAGGAGAATGGCTTTTGTTCTTTGTTTGTTTTTTAAGTTAAATGGAGGACAGACCTCAGTAAGAAATAACTCCCTAAGCCCATCCAACTTTTGCCAAGTCACAAAGATGGGATAGTCAGGAATCCCAGGATGAAAGTCTGGTTTCCTGACATCATTTCTTACAGTGGACAGAGAGCTAAACCCATATTCTCAAATATGTATCCATCTTGCCTCTTCTGAGCAGAGAGCATGAATTCTTAATCTCCCTTTTCACTCCTTTTGTGAGAATATTGAAGTTGCTTATGTATGAGGAAGCACAATTATAAATTCCTTCCTGCAAATGGAATACCAATCCTGGTAAGAATAACCTTTCATGGATCACAAAGTTTACTGTCACAGTGCTCTTTTTCCTGCTAGGAGCTAGATGCATCATGCCACTCAAAATTAACACCACCTTAACACCTATCTGTAATAACATGTGACAGCTGCCATTTTTTTAAAATTCCAAATGGAACTAGGGATCTCAAACTAGTCACTTGGATCTGTCTGGTTTGACAAAACTAGTTCAGGGTACACCTGTCTTGGACTGAACACATGCTAGTTACCAGTAGCAGACATGAGCAGAGTGCAAAAGGAAGTAGTAAGTGGTGTGGGTACTCTGCAAGCAGCTCTTCTGCCTCCAGAGGATCAAGGGGTTATTCTGGTATACCAGACTGTTTGTCATGCAGAGTTGAGGACTTTAGCAACCAGCCTTTGAATAGAGATTTCAGTTTGTCCCAAGAGCTGTGTTTATTGCCTGTGCTGTGTAAATACAATGAATGGCCTTTGCTCAAGGAAATGACCTATCAGAGAATGCCATGTTTCCCTGGCACAAGAACCCTTGAAGTCTAGTGCCCCATAAATGCTGCACAGGTCGGAGGGCAGGGAGCTTGGGAGAATGAAAGGCTCTCTGCTCCCTGTCCTTCCACGCAGCTCTGCAGATGGATTGTGCTGAGTGGGGAAGAATAAGCAGGTTAGCAGACAAGCTTTCAAAGGAGATATCTCTGGAGGCACCCAGACATATTTGAGAAAATCCATGACAAAGGGCTACACTGTGCTGAATTTGAGGGGATTAAACATCAGGACAATACAGAGAGCTTCCACATGTGGTTTTGCCAGCAGCCATAAACCCAGGCATGAGAATTTCCTCTTTTTTTTTCCTCTGCATTAAGAATTATTACCTCTGGCTGTAAGCATGGATCATGCATCATGAAAGCATCATGTCAACTCCTCTGCTTCAGTTTCCCACTGAAGAGAAATTAAGAGCATGGAGATATCCAGTTCATCTTTGCAGCATCGTCTGCACTTATTTGCATAAACAAAATAGCTAGTGTGACCAACAAGACCAAATAAGCATAGAAAAGGAAAATAAAGCCACAACACAACCACTTCCCTAGGTTACATTCAGATCTGTCTAATACAGGCACTTAGCAGAAGAATCATAACTTCCATTTCAAAAGCATAAAGAGCTATTTGACCACCTGCTGCCAACGGTTGCCAGGACATTGGTCTATACATAAGCCAGAAAGAGAAATCATCACACTTCCACTGCAGGTGAGTAACAGTGTGGCCCTGCATTCCCAGACAGAAGTGTCTCACACTTTCCCTGCAACTCCAGGACCAGCAATAGCAGGAGGGTCTGCACAAGCCACCTGGGCATCCTCATGTGCAGAGTATCAGTGTGAGCACAAACAAACCAGCAAGCCTGTTTTTTCATCATCTGTGTTTGCCATCAACCACCCTCCACTTCTACCATGTCAGCTTGGCAGCATCCTAACAAAGAAAAAGAGAAATCCTTGCCTTGCTCCTGCCACACGCTCACCTCACTTTCAATCCCCAAACATTGATAGAAAGGATTAAAGTGAGTGCTGCTTAAAATAAAATGAATACAGGCTTCAAAACCAATTACCAAAGCATAATCTTGCTCAGATGGGCACGCTAAGAATAATTACTATCCATAAGATGAATGCTTGTTGGAGACACATTACAGAAGACTGCATAATTAAATATAGCAACTGATCCTCATTTATCTATCAAGCAATTCACATTTAAAAGCTCACCTGCATGCATTTGGGCAAAAACCACTTGGGAGTTTTCATGGCAGCTGGAAGTTTGGGGAAAAGCAAAAACAGGAAAATAAAACAGCAGGAAAAGTAAGCAGCTTGTCACCAGAAGAAAATACAGAGGGAATGGTAAAATCCTGCTCTGGGCACTATTTGCCCTTTAAAATAATAACCTTTGAGAGAAGTGAAAACATCTTTGATGCCAGCTTACACTTGGCCCAAAAAAAAGTTGTTTCTAGATGCAGAAGCAAAAGAGGGCACACTGCCAGGTAGTGCTTTCTCAAGATGCTCTCTGTAGTATCTGCAGACTGGAGGAAAGCAACAAAGGCAACCAGTCACCACATCCCAACAGTTCCCACATGGCACCAGCCTTCCCCTATCCACTCAGCCAAGGGACAGCTGACCCCCATCATGTACCAGGCACCATAAAGCCCTGCCAGACCAGCTCCTGAAGCACAGCACCAAGCTCTTCCCTTGACATGTGTCACCCAAAGCTAGTTATGCCTGGCTCTCCTCTCCATGGGTACTCCTTGAAAACTTTGCCACGTGGGGTTTTCACAGAATCATGTTGCCCTGACTCATGATAACTACACCATGCTGCCAAACAGGTGAGCTAGAAGCCAGGGAAGGAGCTCCAGCAGTAAAACAAGATGCAGAAACCCATATTCTTATTGATTGTGGTCCCAGACCACGACAGATCTCCTAGAGAAACTGTCAGTCTCCAAAGATACCAACAACAACTGTTCACTGTAAGTTTTAGTACTGTTTTCCAAAGATACAATCCATTTCCAGCTGTCATTTTTCAGGTATTTGAAAGATGCAAGTATGAATGCTTGGTTGGGAGACACTGGCATTAATAAAATATTCCAATTTAAAAATACATACTGAGTCCCAATGAGAATATCAGAACAGCAATGTTCATTTTATTAACTGATTTATACAAATACTATAGTAGCTGAACAAGACAAGTATCTACTTCATCCCATAAATAAAATATTCATCTAACTTCTCTCTTAGTGAAGAAAAAACCAAAGTTTTACAATTTGGAAGCCAGACGAATTTCTGTGGGTAATATTGTCTGTGCAGAAAAAGAGGAATATATAAAGGGAAAGATTTTCAAAGCCACCTACCTAATACAGATGTCCAATTAAACTTAATGAGAGTTGATCTTCAGCTTAAGTATGCAGCATTGACGACCTTAATCAAAACATACTACACTTTCCTACATCTATCTTCTGAAACATCTTCCTTCTTAAAATCCATTTTACTTTGTCTCTGAGAGATTAGTTTTCTCAGCAGCACCTTCCCTACCACCCTCTGATCTTGCATGGGAACCCCCAACCAAACAAACAACTTGAGCAATAAACACTGAACAGCAAACATGCAAAAAGTTTTTACTGCTGACAACCAGTGAAAGAAGCAGAGGCTGTCCTTTGAAAACTGTCAGTCAGTGAAGTGTGACAGCATTAACTCCTTTCAGACATTACCTGAAAAATAGGGCTTTCATGCACCCAGCCTAAGGTTTGGATACAGAGGTGAGGCTCTGGGGGGCTTTGTACAACAAATGCTTTTGCTAAGTCCATGTTTAACTTTGTATAGAAAAAAATACAGGTACAAACAAGCTTTGTCCTTAAGATTCCTATGATGTTCATACTAATAATGCAACAGTTTCCATTTCCACAATAATCTGAATGCAATGACTTACACATTCCTCAAGCAAATGAGCACGGCCATCTCCATATTGCCAATGTGAAAAATACAGAAACCTCAGTTTTATTCCTGAACTTTGCTCCCACCTGAAGAGTTTCATCATTCTATACCAATGGCAAGAGTCCAGAGATGAGGCATTTAGACCCTATTTCCAGTGAACTTGCTTTAAACTTGAATAACCAGTGCAAATAGAAGTGCACTGAAATGTAAAGCTTTCCATGCTAAAGGTAGATCTTCAGCTTGTGGGAAAGCCTCCAAATCTCCCTCAAGCAGGACTTTGAAAGCACCTGTAAAGACTTCTGAGCTGGTGTACCCCAAAGAGGTTGACCTCTTAAATCAGTCACAAGGCAGGGGAACAGTCACAAGGTCTTAAAGGCTGAAACATGGCTCAAGTCTGTGACAAAAGATTGGTGCCAAGAAAGAAGAAAAAAAAAAAAAGCATATTTGCAATATTAGTTTTTGACAGAAAGAAAAACATCAGCACAATTCAATAAACACTCCATTTGATCCACTTTCTTTCCTACATGAGATCTGGTTAAATGACATCATGTGAAGAACATCGTCTACGTTTTGTCTGCAAAATGCATTTGAAACTATCTCTACTGCATGACACATTTCTTCTTCTTCTAGATTATTGGTACTTCAACACAAAGAAATCCAAAACCACTGAAAACAAGCTTCTGTTTAATAAAAACCACCATCGCCCTGATTGTTGTATAACCAATGGCTTTTAAGGAAGAAACTATTAAAATATTTTCTTCCTAAAATCCATCTAATATACAGCACTTGGAAAACTATACTTAGACAAACAAATCTGAGTCAGATCTTAGCTATGCTGTGTTTGGGATCTCCAATGAATCCAGCAGATTTATTCTCAATTCAAAATCAGTTTTTAATCACATTGTGAACTGAATAACTAGAATTTGGGCAAAATTCATAGGGTAAATAGAATTAAGTGTTCCACAGTGAAGCATACTCTTTGTGAGTGAGATTAAAATAATTAAACATGCAATTTGGCAAAGCAAGGACAGGGAGCTATTAGTAATCATCAGAATGTGAAAGGTTTAGAAGCTTGATCCAATTCCTGTTGGACTCAGACAGAAAAAAAAAATCCTATTTACCTCTTCAAAATGGATGCAAACACTGAAACTAAAAGAAGGAAATATTAGGCCAAATGTCACTAAACTCCTGTAATTTGCAGAATCATCAGTGGTGCCCATTGGAGATACTTCATCAAAATCTCTAAGATGGACTAAGAAATTGAAACATCTCTGTCTAGTCAGATAGAAAATTCAAGTTTGGGACATCTCTGGCATTTAAGACACGGAACCAGCTGTCAAACAAAGTGACAGAAATGTCACTGCTTAAACACAACAAAATGTAATTGTCACGTTAGACCTGTGCAGCAGAAAGAGAGCACAAACTTGCAGGGAAGAGACTGTTCTCTGCAGAGCAATTTGTCAAACTGGCCTCTCATTTGGGCCCTCCTTCTGCATACAGCACCAGAGATAATCCCAGAATTCTCTTCCATGCCTCAGCAATCAGCCACAAACACCACCATGTTATTTCAGGAAAGAGAATGAAGTGAGGGGCATCTCACAATTTCCTTCATAAAAACAGACTCTGATGGAAAAAAGTCTTGTTTGCAGAATGTAAACAGAGATTTCATAGCACCAAGTCTTCATTTTTATCACATCTTTCTTTCTAAAGAGAACTCTGAGGAAAGATAACTAAAGGTTGTTAAGTCCTGCTGCAGCTTTGGATTTATGATGGAAAACCATTTATTTTTCTAAACTACTTGCAACAAATGTTGCTAGGCAGAAAAAGCCAATAGAAACACTTGTAAATGCTCTATTGAGAGGCAGAAAAGTAGGTGACAAATGCTGAAATGACCAGATGAGGTTTTAATTTTAAAACACTATAAACAACATAACAATTATTTAATGGCAGGGAATCAAAGACAACTTTTTCTCCTTAATGCAGGGGGATCTGCAATCTAATACAAATAGAAATTATGCTTTGTTTTGTGCAGTGTGCAACTTTCCCCTGCACCTGAAAATACATAAAAGAAGTAAATACTACAGTTGTAGGGCTAAAATAAAATATCCTAGTCTAGGAAGATAAATTCGAACACATGTAAAAAGAAAAGAGCTATTTTCAGGTAAATAATAACACGAAGAAACACAAGCCAGTTTTGTTCCAAAATATGGAGCCTTTTTTTTTTGTGCCAGAACAGTCAAGACTAGCCAAGATCGTATCTTTAGAAAATACTGTATCAGTTCCTGCAGTAGAAACCTGCATGCTTTATCTGTGCTCTCCTGATCTTATAGCCACAGCAAATAAAATCCTCCAACATTATTCTGCTGTTCACCACCTCCTATTTCAGAAGAACAAAGCCACGGAATTATGATTTTTTTTTTTCTTTTGAGCCAAGAGGAACTTTTTCAGGGGAAACAATCAAGAAGGAGCTGGGCACCTCACCCAATTTTCATGAGAGCACAGTGCCTTTAACCCTACAGCTGCCCTTATTCCAGCCAAGGCACACAGGACCTTCACCTGCAGGGGTTTTCTGACTGCACCTGCCATTCAATGTACTGAGCACCTGCCTTCCCAGCTGGTGATGAGGAATTGCACCCACTCAGCACTATTTGCTGTTTGATAACAGCTCCCAGGTGAAGTGAAACCTGATGGACACTGCACCCAGGCTGCAGATGCACCCACACAGCACAGGAGCCAGCAGACAGCACAGCAGTGATGGATCCAACAATGCATCCAGCAAAGGGAGGCACCTGTGCTGGTGGGTCAGCCTTGTCCCCTCTGTCCAGCGTTGGGGCTGGCTGCATCCAAGGTGCCTGCAAGATGGAATCTTAATAATCTATCTTAAAGCAGCACCAAGCTCAGGTAAAGATTTTCCTTTCCCTCAGGCACCAGCCATATCCAAGATCCACAGAGAACTTGAGTCTCTGCACCCCTCCCAGGATATACTCATCAGCCATGAAGCCTTTGGCAGAATTGAAAAGGAAGAAAAACCTCCTCAATCCTCAGTCTCAAGAAAAATTCCCTGCTTTCAAGGGTCTTTTAAAGATCAAAAAAAAAGCATCTCAGGAAAAAAAGTGTTCCACATGAATGAGCCAGTGCTTTATTTCATCCCCCTGAATTTTATGCCCTCAGCTCTTTTTGCAATTATAATGCCATGAAAGGGAAAGTGAGGAACAAAGAGCTCCAAGGCTTGGTTTTCTTCATCAAGGAATCATGGCTGCAATTTGAAATTTCACAGGTGCTGAGGCTCTCAGATATATAGCAAACCAGCCTGTCTTCCAGCATCACTGAATTTGGCCAACTCAGCCCAGAGTCCATTTGCTGCAGCATCAAAAATGAAATGCAGTTCTAGCAGCAATGCAAATCAGATCACATAATTGAAACACTATAAGTATTAGTAAAGACTGAGTATGTTTCCAGCCAAGAAGCAATACTTCAAACTACACTGGGGACTCAATGTAGAAATTATTGAGTAAGATTCTCTGGACTGCACTATACAATTAGATTATTATCATTACTTCTTCTCTGTGCTTTAAATCTGTGAATCTGAGGACGTGCAGAGCTGCACTTCTACAGAGAGCACCTTTCTGAGAATTCTCTTCCCACACTATAAACTGGAACATGAGAAATTTGAGGGCACTGGATTTGTTGCCATTTGTGAAGAGAAGCACCACCCAAACAGGAATCATTAGAGTAGCAAAACCTGCTGCATTATGAACAACAACTGGTCTTTAAACAGGATGTGAGAGCCTGCCTGGGGAAGTAGAGGGCCTTTCCATTCAGTCCACAAAAGCACAAAGAGCTAAAACCTGATAAACTCAGGCTAGACAAGTATGGGTAAGAAGGTATTCTGTTCTATTCTGGGTGGGCTTTTTTAAAAAAAAAAACAAAAAACAGGAAGGGCAACTGTTCCAGCAGACTGTACTAATGGATAAGGTAAATTCTTCATTACTGCTATTCTTACTATCAAGATAGGATGTTGTCCCAAGAGTTTTTGCTCTTGATCAGGCAGATGTTAGATGAGGAATTAATCTCTGCTTAGTGTCTGTGACTGATTTTCTTCTCCTGCATGATCTTGCACAGTGTCTGAGTACAGTGCTCCTTCTGCCTTTATACCCCAGGAATGTTTTTAATAGTTACACATCCAGGAGTCACCAGTGACACAGTTATTACTTCACAGTTAATCTCTGTAGTTGCTTCTAGACAATTTTTTCATTTTATTTAGGATTACACCAAGAGTGTAACCCAGTATTTCCAGAAGATATCTGCTGCAAGGAAGACTCTAATGTCAAAAGATTCCTTCTCTAAAATGTATCTTTCCATGATATAGTCCCACTTTGCATACAAGTAGCTAATTACTTGGTAATTTTGCTCCATGAAGCAGGGTGACTCTTGCAAAGCAAAGCAGCAGTCTGTTCCAGTGAACAAGGTCCTAAGACTCTCTTTATAGTATGATCTCTCCTACCCTACCACCATGAGCTAAAAAAAAATCACTATCAAGGGGTCCTTGCCTATATTCACCACTTTCCCTAGTATTGTATCTAAAATCATCCCCTGCCTCACTTTACAAACACAACAGCACTTGCCACAGCTTCATGCCTATTTAAGAAAAAGAAGTGAGATTCTGAGCTGCTCAGGATTCCTCATACGTCAGACACATCTTTCTGCTCTTCCAGCAGCTATTCAGCCAGCACTGTTGGCTTGAACACAGAGGCTTTGACAGCACTCACATGTTTCCAGCACTGCTCCAACATCAGCCAGTTGATTTTTGCACTCCGTGGTCTCCACTGTAATCAGCTGGAGAGGGCATCAAAGAGGTGAGATGAGAACTTTTCATGCTCTCAAGCCATCAGACCCAAGCATCCTATCAAACTGCACATCTGCACTGCAATATTGATTTGCTTGTTGATGGGATCTACATCGGAACAGATGCACTGCAGAGAGCACGGCCTCAGAGTCAAGTTAACACTTTTTATTGCGTATTGTCCAATTTCCATGCTGGCTTCACCATCCTATTTACATAATATTCTAATGGGGACATTTCAAGACAAGGTAGGATAGGTCACAAGATGCTGATAGGTCAAAAGTGTGCTGAATGCACTCAAGGAAAAATTATTCAACCTCTCAGCTCCTTTCATAGTCAGCTTGTAATACGAAGCCTGTTGTGCTGCTTTTCCCCAAGAATATGGGTGAGAGGCTCTCCTATCACTGGAGACAGGGTTATGGAGACAGGGTTAGGAAAAAGCCACCAAAGTTCACCCCCCCCAAAGGCACAACTAACCAGAAGCAGACTTCTACCTCAGAAGGCTGTCTAACATGTATCTTAAGTCTTTTAAAATGGACACTTCTCACCTTCCCGAGTAATCGATGCTCCACTTTAAGGGTATTTTTCCTAAAACCTGCCTCTGCACTGCTGCAAAATACTCAGTAACTGGAGAATAGATATTGGGAGGCCAGGCGGGGGAGGGAATGATTATGCTGTATGTATTTGCATACTTACAGGACTGCTGTAAGAACAAAGTGTCCAACTGTTTTTCCTTAACTGAGCTACTGTAGCCTGGTACCTCTCTTCTAAAATTAGCTCCACTTACAGATGTTGCCATAGTATTTGTTGCCATACCAAGGCACTCTTCATAGGTGATGTCATTTGTCATACAGCAGAATGCCAGAGCTGTTTACCAGTTCTGAGCCCTGAGCCTTGCACATTTCCTAAAGAATATCTATCACCCTTAGAGGTACCTCCACAGGCTATGTATTATTGGAGGCTTTGAGGGGAAATCCTGCCTGAGCTCTGCAGCAGAGCATCTGCACCCAGGAGCCAGAGCTCTGCCGTGACACCCAGCCCAGGCAGCATCTCTTGCCAGCTTCTCCTGAGGTACAAGATTCCCATGGGGCTGCCCCGGGTTTGGCTCAGGGAAGTTTCTCAGGCTAAGTACATGATATATGAAGACATGTTTCTCTTCATTACTTTTACAAGGCCTGGCCCAAAGTCTCCGGAAAAATGCCTGGAAACACTCTGACTTCCTTAGAATCATGGAATAGTTTGGGTTGGAAGTGACCTTTAAAGGTCATCTAGTCAAACCTCCTCCAAATTTGGATACTACGTTAGTGCCCTACATCTAAAATAGCTTTCTGTACATATTTCCTCTCTCCAGATTAAATAATCACTGTACAATCCATAACCATGCTCAGATTTTTAATATTTCTTCTACCAAGTTTCCTTTACACTTCTGAGAAGCATTTGCACCTCAGGTAACAGGAAGGGAAATATTGGGGGTATAGATTGTTCTCACACTCACTTTCTACTACTTCTGGAATCAGATGTATGATCAAGTACTTTTTAAACAAATCCCTTTGCATTGGGCTAACTTTTTGCAAAAGCTGGAACCAGAGTTGAATTTCTGACATGTTTTCTCCTTGTCCCTACTCCCAACACCCCTTGAAGATTTTTGCCAAGAGCAAAGGCGAATGTTCAGATGTAGAGAAAAATAATCAATGTTGTTCTGACTTCAGTCAGCCCTGAAGTGTATTCTCAGATTTCTGCTGCACAAAATGGTTTTGATGAAACATCCAGCCTGTAAGATTCTAACTAGATATTATTCTGGATCATTTGCCCACAATGAAAACTCTCAGAGAATAAGCAGCAGGAGAGAGAGATAGATTACAAACGCATTCCAAAATAATCACAACAATGCGTTTTCCCTTCTGCTAAACTGACAGAGGCCCTGGGCCAAACTCCAAAGAGGAATCAAGTACAACTCATGTTTTTCCTGGCCCTTTCACCTACACAAATTGCCTTACTTTCACAGTATCCTGGACTCCCCTTACATTCGAACATGTTGTTGACAACTTGCCCATTCTATCCCTTGTGAATTTACACACATTGCAGACCATATCTTAAACAGTCAAAACACAGAATTATAAAAGGGAAGCAAGAAAGAGCAGAAATCAGCATGTCAGCCCTGATCACTCCACATACTCATTTTCCATACAGAGATCTGGAAAATTTCCTTCACACACTGGACTGTAGCCACCATCCTTGCTTGCGTGGGCCACACATCGCTGCACACCTTCCGGACCAGGCACAAACAACAGATGGTTTTAGAAGAGATGCATGTTGAAACACTCAAGTTGGGAATAGCCAAACACTGGCTAGAAAACCATGGCCATTGTGTGCAGCACCAGCCCTGCTCCCTCTGCACTCTGAGCCAGCACAAGCAGCAAAGGCTCTGCACCTCTGAGTGTCAGAGAGAGCACAGAGCAATCATAACATTTAGATTTGTAAGATTAAGGTCACTTTATGTAATACTTCTAAAGGGAAATCCTTTAGAATTTAGAATCCTTTAGTACCTCCCCATCTTGTTTACAACTTCCTTACCCTGAGAACTATAATTCACATGAAGAAAAATAAAACCAAGAAAAATAGTACCTTATGCTCCAGCTGTTCTTTGAAAAGCTTGTAAGTCATTACACTTTAACTGAAATTCACTGAAGTCATTAAATCCATTTTTCCCCAAAGCCAGCTCTCTCCCTGCACACCCCCTACTGTTTGAAACGCAAAGAGGGACAGTGATAGGACCTATTTATGCCTGAAGGTGAGTCTATACTCTCTGATTTTTAATTCCAGCTGTCACCCCAAGACACCAGTCCATCCATAAGTCAGGTACACCAGACTGGTCCCTCAAACCACATGTTCCCAGCAGCCTGACCACTGTGGCAGTGTCAAATTCCTTTTCTCCACTCACAAAGGCACCTTATGCTAACTTTAGAGCACCACTTTCCAAGATCAATGATAATTGACTGATTAAGTATGCCTAATGCTGCCAGAATGTGAGCTGATTGTGTAATGGTGCTAATTAGTAACTGCCAGAGCTTATTCCAATTATTAACCTTTATGAATGTCATTTTTGAAGATAACAGTTTGCAACACAGCCTACTGCAGCATTTGTAATGTTTTTTGTCACACAGGATGAGAAGGAGCATAGTGACCAATGAAGCTAAGATAAAACACAAGAAAGGAGCCCTAAGAACAAAGGACTGCCTTTGCATTCGGCAAGTGATACAGGGACTTTAACAACAGAAAACTGGAACATCGGTGCTAAGGAATTCAAGAACCCACTTTTCCACAAGACCTGAGCTCCTCAACAATTCCACTGCCAAGCATGCCTCAAAAGCTTCCTAGCAGTGCAAGTATCAAACCAGTTCCAGATTTACCATGGGGACATGGCAAGGTGCCATGTCCAGTGATGCTCTGGAACCAGACGGACACAAGGAAGAACAAGTTTGCTATTGCACACCGAGGAAAAGCACCATTCCCATGTCTGCACAGTTACAACTCTGATTCTTCTGATGTTATGCAAGAGGACATTTCATGACAAACCACATCATGCACCCTGCCTGCATCAGATTTAGCTAGACAACTGAGTTAGACCACAGCCTACTTAACTTCACCCTCATCTGTCCCCTGAACAAACCACAGGCACTGTAACTATTTAAAATGAGCACCTCCAAAAGGAAATATGGGCTTCTTATAAATCTCCCACCACTATAGCAGGGCCATGTTCTCGTGCCCATCACTGTTAAAGAGCCACAGGACAACAAACACATACAAACTTTTCAGGTGGTGTGACTAAAATCCCTCAGCCCCTATAATTAGGTAGTGTTGGTGCAAACAACTCTTCAGTCCTCAGAGAGGCAAATGGTCCACTACAGTCCCCCCTACCATGTACTCTACCAGAAAAGAAACCCCAAAGCAAACAAATCCTTTGTTCCCCATGCCTTGTACAAAATAGAAAACGCACACGTGGGGGTACAAAGCTAAATGTGCTGTGGTAACTCTGTATTCCTCATAAACATCCCTTTTATCTTTATTGGTTACACATAATAGAACCAATGGGTTTTTAATCTTCCAGGGGACATTTACTCTCTACTTCGCTAGAGGCACACTGAATGATGTACCATGGTCCACTGCTTACTCTGTAGCTTAACTCCTCCATGACAATATAACATTATATCTGAAACCTTACATTTGAGCAGATGATCTTACTGCCTTGGTTTTCCTCAGTCACTTACAGCTGCAAGTAATCCAAAGAAAGGACAAGGTCTCCCACACAGTGGCTTTACAGAGACTTGTGTCTGGAGCATCTCAAGGTCAAGCTTTTCTGTGATCCCTGAAGTAATAACACAAGACCCAGAGAGGGATCATACTTTCTGAGTTCTCAAGGGAACTCATACACCCCTTTGTGTTGATGGACGTTGTGTGATTCTCCTGTTTCCACATCAAGACCTGAGGCATATTACCTGTATGTGAACTACTCTCTTCCAAGCTGTTCCTGACTTCTGCTCTGAACCTGCTGCTTACTCATCCCCCTCCAGGACCAATAGTCAGCCACCAGGCTTCCTTCTGAAAGCAAGTGACCCCTACAATTTCTAGCATTTCAGAGAAAGAGATGCAAGAGGACCAATGTGCATTTCTCTTTCCATGGGGCTGATTACTCCTTGTGAGCTCAGACTCCCACAAGGCCAGAACCCAGCTCCCAGGGATGGGTTGCTCTTTCTTCCTGCGTACTTCTCCTGGAGAGGCTTTGGAACTTCCAAGACTTTTTGTACAAAACAGTGCCCTGGAGTCCTGGAAGTAGTTACAGATAGCTGGAGATTGTTACATTTTAAATGCACCAGAACTCACCCAGGTCAGTTCACAGTGCATCTCTCAATCTCTGGACAAACTACCTGGGGGTAAGGCATGGCAGTAACAACTGTATTAACAGGCTAAACATCTTCCTGTTACCATCTTCCTCACAGATACCCTGAGCTAGACTACAAGATCCAGAAAATAACACATAACAGTCCTGTTACAGATGCCAAAGGATATTTTTGGATTTATCATGGGATAATATCCCTCAACCTTTCCAATACAGCACCACATCTGCATTTCTGACTAGACCTGCAGGATGCTGAATGCCCAGCTCCTGCAGACAGCCTGCTGCTAGGTTCAGGCATCTGGACAGTGAGCTTCAGGGAAAACCAGATATAAGTGACTACTAATATTTATGGAGTCAATTTTCTAAAGTAACTGGCCTTCAAAGACCCAGAAACAAGGCCTAGCAATCTGGTTACAGAAAGGCCTCACTAGCCTTTTACAGTTCTTATTCAGAGGTAGAAATCCTACATGTAAAAATGCACTAGCTTCCCATGATCTAGTAGTTTACAGGAGCTTTCATTTTCACTTGGTCAGGCATATACTGTAAAAGAACTGGCTGACAGATTTTACAGATGAAGCACATGTAGTAAGTAAATAAATCAAAGGCTGCCTTCCAGACAGGGGGAACGTAGCCCTTTGTAAATATTATTCAGAGAAGTGATCACTTCAAATGGGCACTTTTAACTTCATTAGAAGCCTAATGAATTTACCATGGACATAATGAGAGAGACATACCAGACTGAAAGAAAGATGGAAGGATTTTTGCACATTTTTAAACAGCTTTTCTCCATCCTTCAGATTATTTATAACCATTATAAAATGGTAGTGCATTTGGGGGGAAAAAAAACAAAAGCAAAAACACTACAACACAATAAAACATCAATATAAACAGACACAACCCATGTTAAAGCACTAAAGTACTAAATTCTACAAGCCACTGTACAAAGCATCCAAGATTTATGGCTTGGTCTGAAGCCTAATTGCAAAGAACAGAAAAGTCAAGGGAGGAAGGAGATGGGAAGAGAAAATAAAAGAAAAGCTTGTTCAAAAAGAAACAAATCTTGTAAGGCAACGCAAAGCCCAGTTTTAGTGTGGGCATTGTATCCTGCAGCAAGCATTAGGTGGCACCAGCACAGAAACTGTTCTGTACAAGAACCTCCTTACACAGGCCTGACTGCCTGGAGAGTGCCTGGCAGTATCTATCTCTGTCTGCCTGATCAGAGGCCAGGGAACTTTCTGAACCACAGATGAAGTCTTTGCATGTACTACAGTCCTTGACAGATTTTGGATCTGATTCTAGGAACTCATCTAAACTTCACACAGGTAAAAACAGGCTCCAGCAAGGAGATGCAAAGATTAACTACATATTGTCCTATGAACCAAATTCTTCTACTTGCTCTGAACCTTTGGCCAATGCTTCGTTATCCTTCTTGGACCCAAAGAATTGCTGAGCTTGGAAGGAGTCTTTGGAGCTGATCTGATCCAACCTTCTGCTCAAGCAGGGCCACATTGAAGACATTTGCCCAGGATCAGTCCGAATAACTTTTGAGTATTTCCAAGGATGGACACACCACAGCCTCCTTGAACAACCTCAGTCACTGTTCAGTCACACAGTAAAAAATGTTTTCCATCATATTCAGAGGGAACATCCTGAGTTTCAGTTTGTGCCCATGCATTGTCTCTTGTCCTGTCACTGGGCAGACACTTAAAAGACCATGGCTCCATTTTCTTTGCCCCCTGCTTTGAGGGATTTGTGCACATTGATGTGATCCACCAGTCCCACTCCAGCCTTCCCTTCTCCAGCTAAAGAGCTCTTTCAGCCTTTCTTCATATGAGAGATGTTCCACCCACTCGCTTTAGCGAGACCCTGTCCATACCCCATAACATTGTAAGATTTTTAACGTACTCTTCTCTGGGCACCTCTTTTCCCAATCCTAGTAGATGAGATATAGTATGGAAGCTCTTATGTAATTTATAATAACTTATTAAGAAGGTTTTATTTTTCACTTACCTATTTGCATATTTATAAGTGAATTTAACGTGTGGTTTTCATTACTACTGGCACAGATTCCCATTGAATGCATCCGCTACTAATCTGTGCCAACGAAACTCCTCTGCACAGCAAAGAGTGATCAGAAAAAGACATTAGCAAGGTCAAAACAAATTCATCTTTAAGTGTGGCTTCCTGCAAAAAGTTTTGCAGTCGACATCCAAATCTCATTAGAATGTAAGATTAGATAACTCAACCAAAGGAGCAGCTCTTTAACAAGAGCAATGGAATTGGTTCTCCAAATGACAAAAGAAGAGATGGAGTAGCCAATTCCTGTTAACAGGTGCGGCTCTGCTGATGCAGCAACAGTCACAACACCCACAGGATCTGCAACAGCAGGTTCTTGGCTACAAACTCCCTCCTGAGCACTGCCTTGCTGCTTCTAAACAAGTAGGCAAAGCACTACAAACACACCCTACCTGCCAACCCTGACAAGATGACTTCACAGGGACAGTGAGGCTTCAAAAGCACATTTGCTCTCGACAAAGCTTCCTCTGACCTTCTCCACCAAACCCCAGAACTAAATGCCTGGGAACATGACCAGAGCTCAAAATTCACTGCTGATGAGATAGGATGTCTCCTTTCTTGGGGATTCGGAATCAAATAAATTCACCAACAAGGACAGAAAAACTATAATAAATACAGCATGTATTAGCTGAGAACACAGGGACAAGCATATTTTTCCAGCCTCCTAGAACAGTTTACTTTTTTCCACAACAAATTTCATTAGTTCACACTAAGATCCTCATGTTTACAAATCTACACCAGAAATATCTTTTGGCATTAAATTCCCTAAATTTCCCATTTTATCATCTAGTTTTCTGGAATGGAATGACCAGAGATCTGAGCAGGTTTAAGTTTCCATTGACCCAGCTGAGTGCCTAAAAGGAGTGGCTCAAAAATTAAATTATGCCGAAGATATTTTTTTGGTTGGTTTGTTTTGGTTTGGGGTTGGTTCTTTGGGTTTGGGTTTTTTTTTTTTTTTTCAAACTACAATTTCAAAGAGCACTTCTAGGCCAATAAAACACCTTTACTTACACAATGTGGTAGCATCCAAGAGACACCAACTGACAGAGAGCCCACCTGTGATGCAGAAGACTCAAATCCCTTGTTTGAATAAGACAGCCACAGTAGACCCATCAAATTACAAATATTTGTATTACCTGTTAATCTGCCACAGAATATTCTGGGGGAAGTATATGAAAGATAAAAGCATGATTTCTTCATCTAGTTCTCTGGACTCAGAGATCTCCAAATCCCAAAACCACTTATATACTGTGAAATATCAAATCTCCAGCACAATCCCAGCTATTCTATTGGAATACTTAAAGCATGAGTAGCTCATTGCTGACAAACAGGTAACAAAAAAAGACATGTTTCTGCAACTCTGATCCAAAAGCTGTAGACTTGTCTGTTCCTTCAATGTTATAAAATAATTAATGTAAGCCATAGGCTACTGCCAGACTATCACGTTATTCAGCCACCAGTAGAAATATCCTCCATTAATTCACTGAATCCCCTTTTGAAATCCCTTTATGCTTTTATTATTTCTGCCTCCCAACATTCTGTAGCAATGAGTTACACAATGTAATTACTTGAGGAATAAAAAAGCACTTCCCTTTATATTTATTCAGAGCAACGGCTTGAACTTGGATCTTCCACACGTAAGATTAGAGTGAGTCTCTCCGTGGAGAGATTCTCAGTCTCTCCTGTTGCAGCTCTTTTGCAGAATATAAATAATTCAAGAGGGATGGCTGGGGCTCTTACCTGAATCGTGGAAAATTAAAACAAAATGCAGCATGTTTTTTTCTCTCTACGTTTTGTTTGGAATTCCACTTTGGTCCTGAGAACATTCCCTCCAAAAGTTAGGAATTTGATAAATTGCCTTTTCTTCTTGCTTCCCTGTATCCAGCCAGAAAACAAGGTGTATCCAAAAGTTCCCAGGTCTACTTATTATATATGATCCCAGGAGCATCCCAACAGCCCAGTTATCTATGAGATCAACACGTGTGTACAAACACACAACGTCTCTAGACCTGTTCAATGAGCACATTCCTCACCTGAACAGATCTGCAGCTTCCACTGTCAGTGACCAGCCCAGTCCTCCAACAGACACACGATTGAACATGAACAACTTCAGCAAAGCAGTCGCACTTTCAAGCTGCAAAAGCTGTGTGAATGGGGCACAGAGTGGGGATGTGTAGCACAGGTTGGACAGGAGTTACCTGCACACGAAAATGCGAACACCTGTGCGCCCACCATGCAACACCAAAATGAGGTTCTGGGGCAGAATGCAGCCAAAGCCAGGATTTACCTCTGTCTTCAGAGATTCACAGATATAAATAAAGCACGGGCATTTTTTTTTTAAATTAGCAGATTACCTAAAACACCATTACAATCTGCAGTTCTGTTTTTATTAATTCTCTCCAATTCAGTAGGAATTCCACCACAGAGTAGGGATGAGCAGATGCAGGGGGAAGCATATTAATAAATCATAAGTGTCATTAAAATTTGTAAACTAATATCTTCTGGGAAGTCTTGGCAATTAGTCTCAGGGCAAACAAAAAATTAATAAATCCAAAAGGCCCCCTGTCTGATGACATCCCTGCCCTCACAAAAAGGTCATTGATGAAGCAATTAAGAGACAACAAATGGACTAGTCAGCAGGTTGGTTCACAAAAGACAAATGAGCTCCATAAAACAAGAGGAATAAAACACCCTAATAAGCAAAGGTGGGACTTCAATCCACACACCACCCCGAGACACGTACAAAGGCTTTTAGACTCCTTTGCTGGGCTAATACTTTTCACATGATTTTGGTCTCCACCATCTCTGAGGCAACATTAATGTGATTAAAGCAAGGAACCACCATAAAGCAAAGGTGTGAACATTACTATTCCCTTTTTGGAAAATCCTGTGGGATATAACAGGGCTAGGGAAACATCAGGAAGGAGACAAATGAAACTTCTCTACAGAAGTTAGTCTTATACTTAAAGAATAAAGTATTAAAAAATGAAGTCTTATCTTTATTACCATTACTGATTTTGCCTAATCCTAAAGCATAGCCCTGAATTTAAGATAAGCCTATTAATTTTTATTATTGGTTCCCAAAACAGACACGTAAAACAGTTTTAACTCACACTATCCCTTTGTTGCAATGACAGCATCTCCTTCTAGTCTGAACTGCAAAGAATGTATGTTCTGGACACTACCTGGAACTCTGGCACATTTGAGGAGAGCTAAACCTATGGCTCATTCTGTTCAACTCCTTGAACACACTTTTTTTTTTTTTTTTTTTTTTAAATTACCATGAATCTTCCCATTCAGCTCCACACAGCCCAAGCAGTTCTGAATAATCCCTTCAGTATATTTCCTGACACCCACAATGAAATATTTGTTTAGCTCACATTATTTAACAAAGGGCCACCATCTTCATTTGGCAGCAGCTAGCTCAGGAGTGGGCCAGCATGCAGCTACTGTGCACGTCCCAAAGAGTTCCAGTGTGGCTCCCAGGCCATCTATGGCATCTTTGACTGACAGCCAGGCTGAACTGAACCAGGGTAAATGGGACCACCCACTGTGGGGAAATGACTAATCATCAAGAGTACCAGAAGCTAAGAACTGCATTACTCTGGGAATGTTGCTGAAGGTGTGCACTGACTGCAACTCAGGGTGCTGGGAGCCTCGAGGAACACCTCTCACACTGTGGTCATCTGCTGTGGTTCCCCATTCCCTTGGTTCTTCAGCAAACACAGTCTGCACCTAACAGCTCTCAACCACAAAGATTTTCATAGGTGGCTCACATAGCCTCAAAAAACTAGCCAGAATTAAGCTAAGCTATTTATACATTCTAACAAACAGCAACAGTAGAGATGCCAAACTTTTGGTTACCGTGGTTTTCAAATCCGAGATCAGGGTGCTTGCACACACAGCTGGCTCCTTCCCTCCATGCCCTGATGGCTGACTGCAGATACAAGAAACCCTTCTCCTCATCAGCACAGTATTTCTGCACTTTGCAGCATTATTAAAAAGTGCCAAAGAAGATGCAGTAATGGGAAGCATTACTACTTTGAAAATCAGCTCCATTAATTTTACGCCTGAATACAATCATCCAGAAAATAGCACATATCGAAGATGCATGTCATCAGCACAAAAGTGGAAAATTATAAATGTAATCAAATTTGACAATACTGAGAGGAGATGTCAGCTGCTGGTCATGGAGACTGCATTTCAATACAGCAAGCTCCAGAAAACTACAGTGCCCCAGTGGAGCCAAACCAGTACCAAGCAAGAGGTCGTGGCACAAACCAGAATTTGCCATTCACAATGCAGTCTAAACTATGTATTGGCACTGGGATGGAAACACTCTTAAGAAAGCTCTGGCTGTGCCAGGACCTATTTCAGGTTTGGCTTGTTCCACAGAGGATGATATGGAAATTTGAGTCAGGCTTTTTGAATCTCCAGACCCCTGACTTCTTTACACACCAGTCTTAGAGGCTGCTACATTTGGAGCAAGCAGACTGAGCCCCAGTTCCCAAAGGGCACTTCACACCACGTTCACTCTTTCCCACCTACAGCAGCCCTCCCTGAAGCCAGCTCTGTGTGCCACACACAAAGCTAGGGCACAGAAATCAGCATGAGCTGGGAAATTATTGCAAAGACAAAAAATGCTAGAGATACACTGACATATGCTGAGGGTCTCTGGGGACTGTGGGAGGCTTAAGAGGCAAGTCCACGGGAGGAAACAACATAAAGCCCTCTGGTAATTCAAACAAAACTGAATGAAAGAGCAATGCACGACATAAGGCAGCTTGCAAGCAAGCTGAGGGGTTTTTACTCCTCTCTGCTCCAAACTAGGGTTGCAGCTGCTGCATTTTGCAGCTGTCTCTATTAAAAAGCTGAAAGGGTTTTTTTCTAACTCAACAAAAAGACTAAGACAACAGACTAACCTCTTTAGGCACTGCAGCCGCAAGAGTAAAAAAAATGCTTGGGGATTTTTGACTGCTGCCATGGAGACATAATTTCTTGGTTAATAAACAAGAAAACAAGACGGAATATATATATATATATATATATATATATATATATATATATATATATATATATATATATCAATTCCTTCATCAGAGTTTTAGCCTCTTAAACAGAAAGAGTTAGTCACAATTTTGGGTTAATGCATGGGCCAGCATTATGTACAATCAGATAATTTAGCTGGGACCACAGCCAGAGGAGAGGAACTCCAGGGGACCCATCTGAGGTGGGTAAAACGGTAGCAGGGACTCAGAGCTGACACATGCAAGTGCTTGCACTTTGGAAGAAAATCTAAACTGCTCCCCACTGCCCAATTAGCTGATGTGTTGCAGTCATGGCTGTGGCATTGATCATAAACAGCACCTTGCTCGCTTGTGCTTCTCCTGTCTTCTGGATCGCCCTGTTGTCTCTCTGTCTTCACAGAGATTGAGAGCTCCCTCAAGATTGAGAGGGGAAGCTGTCTTTTTAGGTACTTCAATCCAAATAAATAAAATAAATGAATGCATTCCTGAGTACTAAAAAAAGGCAACAATGGCAAACGTTCATTCCAGTTATCTTAGCAGAAAGAAACTGCTCAATAGGCACTGGTTGAAACAGTTGAAAACATTTCAAATATTAAAATATCAATTTTAAATATTTATCCAGAATGTCATGTTCCCACAACTTTATCTCAATACTGTGCAGCTTAAACAATTCCTGTGAAGCAGCCTGGCACTACTCCTTAGAGAGAGAGTTAATATTTCATGACAGATCACTCCTGTATGCTTACAGTTCCTCATGGACAATGAAGTTTGATGCAGGGATCCTGGCCTACAGAGAGTTTGGGAATTAGAGGTGCTCCAACAGCACTTCAAATCAAAACAATATAAGTTTACAGATTTAGAGAGAAAATTCTTTTCCTTTTGTTGATAGAGAAGAGGTATTAGTGGGGTGAAAAAAAAATTCTACAGATGTGGGAACCTAGAATGCCAAGAATATTTCTCTGCATTCTAGGTTCCCACATACAGAAAGCATATATCCATCCCTTAATCCATTTTTTATTTAAAGCAGGCTGGGTACTTAACTACACAATTAGGTAATTTGCTAGGCAATGAGAACTGATGAAGGGTTTGCATGTCTAAAAGCTTAAATAATTTTTACAGTTCTATTTGTTGACCCATGAAAAAGACCTCTCTCCAGAAATTCATAAATGACTCATACCATCACAAGTATAGTAAAGTAACAATAAAGTAGCTTCCTTTCATAGGAGGAAAATTATCACCTCCACTCAACTCAGTGGGAAAAACAAAAATCTAAACCACAACTGACAGGTATCTCCTGTGATGAAGAAGAGATGTGGCATTCACAAGGAAGAGAGTGTGTGTGGGTGGTTTTTTTTTCCTTGAAGCTGGCTGCTTCAAGGCTGGCTGCTTCAGTAGCAATAGAGACCTTTTCTGTGATTGTTTGAGCCCCAGAAGCAGGAATTTGGATATTAGAGCAATGCCTGTGTTCCTGCATTCAAATGCTGACTAGCATTTCCCCTGTCTTAAGCTCATATCAGCCTGATATAGGAGCAGTTTCTCCTATATCTTGTAACTTCTAATTCTCCTCTCTTCCTCTGTTGCTCTCACTCCCTTTTTTAATTACATTCAGGATGTTTTCTTATTGATTTACTTGTTTTTGTATTTAGATGCAGGGATTAGAAGTTCTTTTCATATGGCAATTCAGTTCTCCATTAAACAAAGCCTCTCATGCTAAAACCCAGGGGGAACTGAGGAGATTTTGATGCATGAAGCAGGTGGAGGCAAGATGGTATTTGGAGATTGCACTGCACTCTGCTTTATCTCAGCATCCTCTGCCATGTGATTCATTGCTCTCAGCCACAAAAGCCACTCTCCTCTCTTGTGCAAGCAACTGTATTTGCCGAGTGGTCAGGATAGATATCATACAGCACCTCTGCTCAGATGGGCAGGACTCCTGGCTAGCAGAAAGGATTAGTTGTATTTCCAGAACACAGGAAAAAACCCAAAGACCTTGGAAATGAACAGATCATCTTCTGATACTTACTTGAACTTGCATTCAGTTTGTGACCCATCTGGGGGCCCAAAGAATCTACAAAAATTAACCAAGAAAAGCAAACCTATTGCCAGGAGGCTTACATTCCTTCTGCAAAGAGAAATCCTCCTTTTAAAAGTTTCAGGGTCTCAAAAATGAAAAGAAAATATTGAAAAGCACCAATTTAAATAATGCAAAGATTTAGGGGGCTGCAAGTGCAAACAGAACAGAAATCCCAAGAAAAGGAGTATTTCTCTGGCTTATTTCTTACACTTAGTATCTATTTGCATTTCTTCAATGTCCTTTGCAGAGAAACTAAAAAATGCTCTCTAGGACTCCACACTCCCCTGCCAAGTACAACATGGCTTCATCCTGAGTTGCCCAAGCAGAAAGTAAGGTTTAGAGCCCAAGAGCTCTACCTACTAGCTCTTACCCTGAGCTTTCCTCACAGACCTAGGAAAAGAACATGGGAAATTCTAACTTCTCAATCTCTTTGAGTCTCCAGGCCCCTCACTGGCCCCTGTTTCACTGGAGACCAGAAGTGTTCCAGAACATGCCGAAACACTCCCACAAAGCAGTGTGTTTTCCCAGCTGACCAAGTGCTGGATGCTTTCAAATGTACTGATGATGA
This sequence comes from Coloeus monedula, assembly GCF_965178545.1. Lineage (NCBI taxonomy): Eukaryota > Metazoa > Chordata > Aves > Passeriformes > Corvidae > Coloeus > Coloeus monedula. The sequence continues at coordinate 27,335,138 of NC_138788.1, read as the reverse complement.
ATTACATTTCCATCACTTTGGGAAACTTCCAAAAGGGGTGCTGCTATTACCTTTCTGCAGAGCCCAGGTGATGCTGCAGGCTCAGGATTAAGACAAGGTTTGCCTGTTTGTTACATTATTTATGCAGAGCAGATTGTTTAGCAATTATGTTTAAAGTACAATCACAGTGCCATTTGTACTTGCTATGTAAAGAGGCAAAAGTTTTTTAAGGCATTAATACCTTGAAAAGTACCAGGGTAAGTGGAAATGACTGTTCTCTCTTCTTAGCTGCATGGTTATTTATACTTTTGCAGATTACCATGGTGCAGTGCAATTAGGCTTCTTAAGTACTGTTCAAATTGAGAAGTTTCAAGAGCTTTACTGAATAATTAACCCTTAAATACATTTACAGGAATAAAGCTGCAGCAAATGGCCAAAGCCTTCTCCAACAGGGGCTTTTAAATTACTTCTGAAGAAAGAAGAATGAGAGACCATCTGCCAGGGAGGGCTCACACCCAAGCACTGGCTACAATGCACTGACTATTCCACCAACTGCACTATGAGCAGGTTTCACAACAGCTGTAATACACCAGGTGAATCTGAAACAAAGCACTTGGTCTCACCAGCCCCTGTCTGCTTTTTCATTCTTTTTTTTTTTCTTTTTTTTTTTTTTTTTAAATATGTCCTTAGGGTAAAAAACACCTCATAACAATTCTGTTAAAGACATACCCTTTCCATGCCACAGGCAGGATGAAACCATTTGGTGATTTCAAACATCAAGGAACTGACCTTGGTGTTTATAGGGGTGAGTTTGGGGGCTGAGGGGATTTTAAGTTATTTCTTTGTTTTAAATGCAGACACACACTTCCAAACACACACTGTCCAGAAGCATGTTTCCCCAGGCCAGGACAGTCCATCTCCTGTGGCAGACTAGGAATATGGCAGCTATGCAACACCATCCATGTACATCCACAGTGGAGAAGGCACCAGCACCTCATTGTGGCATCTCTAGCCCTTCAGCAGCTACTCTCCTTACAGCTCAACAGAGACTCACTACCAAGATGACCATCTCAGCTTGGGTGAGGAACAAGGCTAAGATCAGCTAAGATTATATCAGCACTGTGTTTTCTACCTTCTCAGACACAGTGTGTACACATCTGTAGAGCCTGTTTTCATTGCCAGCCTCACAGCAGAGAGAGGAAGGAAGCGACTTGTCTAAGGACACTCAAAGGTGAGAATGAAACCAAGCTCCTCTGTGTGCCAGGGAAGTGCCATTATGTGATGAAACCCTCCTGTTTGCAGACCCCACTTCATTAAAAGGATGTGTCCCAATCATGTATCCCTTTTCCAAAAAGCAACTCCAGTTGTCTCGGAGTCTCTCCCAGCTTCTCCTCTGATGAACCCAGATACTCCCCCACGCCCACACCCCAGGTCAGCCCCCAGTTTTACAAGAGACACAGTGCAACCCTCCATGCCAGTTGCTGTGATTTCCACAATCCACGTACCTCCACAGTGAGCTCTCCGTAACACTCCCCAAGTTGAAGTCGTAGAGCTTTGTCAGAATGAGAATCACCTAGAGAGGGGAAAGGGAGGGAGGGAGGGAGGAAGACAGAAAGGGAAAAAGGAGAAAGAAAAGGTTGCTGTTAGATTTTGTAATGATACACAAGGCATCTGCAACCACCCAAAGGAGAGCTGAGCATTTATCCATTAAAGTTGCAGTATTATAGGATAAAGTAGGTTTAAAAAATAAAATGGGAAATCATTATCTTAGTGCATTGTATAACCAGTAACACTTATTTTAATCCCAACATGTTTTGCATTTGAAATAAAACATGCCACCAGGAATTAATCAGACTCTGTGAGCTGACCTCTCTGCAACTACAATTATTCAAAGTCAGGAATGGAATCAAATGCAGCCTTGTTAATTCAATAGCTCAATCTAAAATTACAGTCAACTTCTTTTGTCTCTCAACATGCTATCACTAATTATTGAGTCTCCATGGAAAGAACTGGCAAGTTTGTTTATGTAGATCCCCATCCAGCAAAACAGTCCATCTTGCCTAGAATCAGCTTTGTTTTCTCCATCTGCTTTCACTGACTCCAGAGCATGGGAATTCCTACATGCCATCACCTTCCTGCACTGGTAAGAGGGACACGGAGCATGGCATTCTGCTTTTGCACTGAGCAAGACAAAATTTCACCTGTATCTTTAGTGCTTAGGGAGAGTCAGAGGCTCCAGGACTCACTGACTTTCTGAAGAGAACACTCCCGAGTCATGCCCCTGCAAACTGAGGCTGGGGGCGAAGGGAGTTAAGGAGTACACAGGGGACCACAGAGGAATATAACTTCCCTCTGAGGTACCTGGTGCTCTAACCTCAGATTTCACAGGTAAATGTAATCCTCCTAGTTACAAGCTACACTGCCCAATGTCCTTCTCTCCAGAAAGGCAGTTACCATTCTGATAGCTTGGGAGCCTCTGTGCTCTCTGTGTTGGGATGGGAACTTGTGCAGAAAGAATAGAGGTTTCTCAATGGAAGGTAAGAGCATTTGAGCATCTGCTCCTTGCCTTTTTAGCATAACTAATGTCATACATTTCATTCCCTTGGATTCTACAGGACCAGCCTGAAGGAAAAGCTCCAGGGCATCTCTTCATTATTGTTTTGCATCATTTTAACATTTCATCATCATTTCCTCCTTGCATGATTCAAGCACAGGCCAGTTTCCCTCACATCTGCTCCAGCTGTGAGAGAGAGCATCTAGGGCAATGAGCCCCACTGCCTGGGTGGGGTTTGTTAACAGTTACTTCACAGTTTGCCGAAAAGGTGGGTCCAAGTGAGAGATGTGGCTCAAATGGCTGAGTTCATTAATGTTTTCCTATGCAACAAGGATCTTTGCTAATACAAAAGCCAGGCCTCCCTCCCTCTTCCTCCTCCCACAGCAGTGGGATCAGCCATACCTTTCATTGGGCTTTCCCAGCTGAAAGGCTGATGGGTGCAGAGTTTAAAGCTTTGCAGAAAAATGCCAAAGGATTAATCAATAACACAGCTGCTGCAGCACTCGTTTACTGTCAGCATACCACCAGGAAAAAACCTGTTCAAATTGTAAGGGACCTTGGTACGTGACTATGCAGTCAGTGCCCAACTTAATGACTTTAGAATAGATGCTCCAAGCATTCCTCCCTCTACTGGATTCACTTTCAGCATCCCCTGTTGCATTTTTCCCTTTATTTCCCCACGCAGAGACCTTTAGGAAGAAGATAATAGCCAAGCTGCTTCCAGCAGGGTGTGAAAAGAAACCTGCCAGGCAGATTTGAGTCAGCATATTCAAGTCCATGTCAGCTGAAACCAATGCTATGCTATGGGGAAATAAAGCTAACATTCTTTTTATCACAGCTTAAACCCTGCACACACCTTTCCATAAAAAGGGGGAAGAGCCAGCTGCAAGCTGCAGCAACCAAGGTTTGTATGGTTTGTGTGCCTCCTCACCTTACATCCAGCAGGGCAGCCTTCTCCCAGCTAAAACCCGATGAGAATGACATTTTTAGGATGTTCCTTATATTCCCACAGGCACTCAGACAGGACTCCTCTCAAGAGTCTCTAGGAAGCCATGGACTACAGCACAAGCCCTGCCTGAAATTGCATGCCTTGTATTGCTCGCAACTATGGTGAGGTTTCACAAAGTTAAGTTTTCAAGTTTCAGAGTCTAAGCACATTGAAGACAGCTGAGTTCAGTGGATCCTGGATCCATTCCTAAACACAGTAAATAAAATCCCTGTGTCTTGGTAAAAGTTCAGCAGATCTACCTTTTTTCCACCCTAAATTGTAATTACAACTAAAGGCAGCATCCATACTCTCCCAGCTCTTTGTGTGTCTCTCCCTAGATCACCTATGCCCTATATTTTTGAAGACATCACTTATCTGTTACCACCCTGCAAATGCTAGGATAACACCAGCTTTACAGAAGTGGGCTGAATGCTACTTAGCTCCTGGTTATAAATTCATAGTAAAAGCACATTGTTTAGTATGACTTTCCTGGATTTTTGCCCAGGATGACTAACATCCATCTCTGCTTGTTGGTGGCCATGGAAAGCACAAGCATGAGCATCCCTTTGCAGTATCTTACACGGGGTCCCAGGAAATAGCAGGAGTTGCCTGAGGCAGTGGTAACACCTACAGCAACCTGTCCCTAAAATCACTCACGACATGAGCCCAGCCCAGGCAGCATTCCCACACCACAACCCCAGACAGCTTCCACCCTGCTCCCGCTTGCTTTTGAGACAAAACACCTCAGACTCAATAAAGGTAACTCTTGCAATGGTTTGAGAGTTTGAAAACCGGGGAGGATCTGAGCATCTGAACACACAACCTTACCAAGAAAAGCTGCAAAAGCACCTTCCCCCCACACATGAGACCATGAGACCACAGTGCAAACACAGCTGCTCAGGAACCATCACGGGGTTGAGACACAAACCAGAGCCTGAAAGGCAGAGCTGGTTCCTGAGCTGTCTCCATGGGGTGTGTTTGACACAGCTCAGCAGAGGAAACTTCAAACCCTTTCAAGAGGATATTCTGAGGCCCCATCACATTGCCCCAGCCATGCTAAGAAGAAACAAGAAGCAGCGGCAGATGTGGGAAAGCACCAGATTTTCTAAGACATCCTGTTGTTTGAATGCTTTAGTTGAGAAAGAACAGAACAAAATATTAGGAAAATTGGACACATTTTCCAAAACTGAATTCTGACAGGAGAAAGAAAAATTAAAAAGGGAAAAACCTTCGTTGACTCAGGCTTAGACATTTGCTTCCAATTTCTGCTTTGTAGTTGAAGAAGCTCAGCTTGTTTTTGTCAACCCTAACAAATAACCTTGTTTTTTCCATGCCAGTGTAATTTTGCATGAAAATCTTGATGATTTTCATTTTAAAAGCTGAATTCTACTGAAAATTTGAGATTTTACATTTAAGGCACTATTTCAAAACAAAAACATGTTCTTCCCTGAACTGAGAGAAATCTGGAATTGCCACCCCATAGAAAATGCCCACTCTGCAACATAAATTAAAACGTTTTACTCTGGGGAAAAGAAATAAAAAATAATAAAGTTCCAAGCAATTCAGAAACAGCAAAAACTTACACTTAGGAATTATTTAATCAAAATAAAGAAAACACCTTTATAGTGCCAAATTAAATTGTTTCTATTCATCAAACCAATCTTTCCAAAATTAATTCCAAGTCAGCTCAATGTTAAACTGCATTTTATTATGGGATCATACTTCTCATTTCAGGAAATACAGCTCAGATATTAAATTTCCTCATCTCCTGCATGCTAGGCTCCATGCACTACACTGTGCTTCCCAGGACACCCCAGGGCAGCTGCCCCTTGGGACACCAAGCAGCTCAGCTGGTTGAGAATGAAAAAAAGGGAAAGAGTCTGTAGGACTGAGTATGGAAATAGGAAGGCTGAATTACAGCTCCCTTAAGGCAATACAATCCCTCTGGAAAATGCAATTTCAAGCCGAGCTTACACAAAACGTAATGACCTGAATAATTTAACAAACTGTTTTGGTTTTGTAGACAGAAATGGGAATGAAGAAAGGATAATCAGAAAAAAATATATTTTCTTTGGAAAGAAGTGATGTTCCAGTCCTACAAGAATTTTCTTATGTACTTTATTTTTCACACATGCATCTCCACAGTGCATATAGGTTGGGGTTTTTTTCACTGTCCACTAAATACCCTGCTTTAAGGCTAATATAAAAAAATGCCAACACCTGCCAATCATTTACCTTCAATGGTCTTTACTTCAATACCGATTAAGAGCCTCTGGCACTGAGGAATCCTGACATAATGCTCTATAGCATACTAAACCACTAAATCCAGACTTAGTATGATGGACCTCTTCTTAAAATAAGGCCAGCAAGCATCCAAAACTGTCCAATTCAGCAGCCTTGAATCTTGACACAACTCGGCTGGCATGAAAGCAGAAAAATTACAACCAGGAACATTAGCCCACATTTCATTCCATCTCAAAAACACATCCCTGAACAGATCCCTATTATCCCTATTGTTCAGACAATTATCAGGAATCTCCAAGCCCACAAATCACAAAAGTACTCAGAAGCTTTTCAGAGTATTTGCTGGCATAACAATCTTCCATGCCAATAAAATTTTACTATGAAGGAAAATTACTTTAGTTCATTAAACCCACCTCCAGATCTTGCCAACTCTAAACGGGCAAAGTCCTTTGCATATACCCCACAGTGGAATATATAATGTCTGTTTCCCACAAATTAGAGTGCAAAGGCACTGCCGTTCCTTCAGCAGCTTGGCAGTGAACCTCAGAACAAGTGAAAAGCACCACATCAAAGGCTGTCATGCTCCTGTGTAAGGGGACACTCATATTAGAGACACGAGAGGGAAGAGCACAGGAGCCAGAGAAAGCAGGTGATCATTTCAGACAGACATCTGAAAGGCCAGCTCTGATTCACTTCATGAGACATCTCTTCTCTAAGTGATCCTGCTATATCAGCTCAGGGATTAACACAACTCATCAGTAGCCCTGTGCACATATTTGCCAAGTGTAATTAATAACGAGTACAGGGATGAGCACTAGGCAGCACAGAGCACAGCAGAAAGAAGGCAGGCAAATTTACATGTGAAAAACGAGAGCTCTCCCCTCACTTGCTCTGGCATGCTGGGGTCTCTGTCTCCTGCCCACACACGTATTTCCATGGTGCTTGCAACATTTTCTATCCTTCAAGCCAGCCACAGGAAGCTCGTCTGCAATTTCCATCTGCCATTCCCCAACCCATATGAGAGCAACAGCACCCAAGAAGTACATTTCCAATGTGAGCAAGCACAGGATATTGGGAACCAGTGTCAGTAAAATGCTCACAGCTGAAGAAAAGTTGGCTTAAAAAGCTCTGGGACTTAAATGCCAGCAGCACTGATCTGTGTAGGTCCCTGGTGTTTTCGTCTTTGGGATTTTTGAGGGGTTTTGTTTGTTTGTTTTGGGTTTCTTTTTTGTGGTGGTGGTGGGTGGTTTTCAAGGCACAAGATTATTAACTAAAGACGGACTGATTGACAAGCATGGACATGATCATTCATGATCATGAATTTGCTAAAGCACTCTTTCATGCCATCTCTTCATTCAAAGCTAATTCTGTCAAAAGCCACCAATACCAGCCTAAATTTCCCCACACAAACACTCAAAAGATAGGGAAAGGACCATTTGTATGTTCAATATATATTTGTGCTGAAGTGTGTGGTGGGTTGATCCCAACCAGCAACTAAGCACCAATCCAGACACTCACTCTGTCCCACCCCAGGGTGATGGGGGAGAGAACCAGAAAAGCAAAAGTGAAAAAAAACCTTGTAATTCCTGACAAAGACATTTTCATTAGTCAAGGAAAGGAAAGAAACTATAAATAAATAAACAAGTGATACAAAGGCAGTCACTGACTGTCCCCCCCAGCAGACCAATGCAGAACCAGCCTTAGAACGTAGTTACTACTGCTGAGGATGATGTATGGAACACAACACCTTTCTGGCCTCCTCCTCGGGTAGGCAGAGTGAGAAACGGAAAACCTGACACTGTGAAGCTCAGTTCAGCTACACCTAAAACACCAATGTGCTATCAGCACTACTTTAACCAAGAATTCAAAACACAGCATGGCACAGGCTGCTCTGAAGAAAATTATTCCAGTACAAGTGTTTTCCTAGGTCAAGGTAGAGTGATTCTCAAAAACAATCATTGCTGAATCCTGGTCTCACCAAAATCTCTTCGCACAAATACAGCCTCAAGAAATATATGTGAGCATGTGAGTGATCAAACTGTGTAACATCTCCATCCTCATTTACCCTGGAGGTCTGAGTGCAGTTGCCAATACCCAAGAGTGCCATCTCCAGTTGTGAGAAGCATATAGAAAGAACTATTAGGAAGGTCCCAGGAGAGGAATTTGAATTCCACAGATGTTAACAAATTCTGCAAGCATCACCACTATGAAACAAGGCAAGCAATGGCATCTTTGTTTTACTGATGAGGAGGCAGAGGGAGATTAAGTCAAAGTTTAAGTGTTTCTCTACATGGAAACACTCAGAAAGAAGAATCCAAATCAGCTTTTAAGAGTTTGGTTCGATCCACTTTGCAAATACATACAAAAAATCAAATTGAAGACCACTTTATTCTGAAAAAGTATCTCCATCGAGAAATTTAGCATAGCTGAAATAATCCAATTCAGCACATTTAGATAATTTAAGGTAAGAAGCATTATCTGGAAGATAAAACACCAATCTGAGTTCACCCAGAGTAAGAGGATGATTAACTAAGAAGGAAAGCATATGCCTTAAATACCAATCTACCCTTTTTTCCCCAGCCTGGTGAGCAAATCTGAAGAAAACTTATGTCCAGATAATAGGAGTTAATGAACATCCTAAGACACAAGAAGAAAACAGCAGAGGTACTGACAACAAACACAGGCCAAATCCTGCCCCTGGAAATCAGAGGAGCACTTGTGTAAGTGTAAAGCTTTGCCAACTTAACCTGCAGCAAAGCACTTTTCCTTACTTTTGTTCCTTTCTTTCTTTCATTTTTTTTTTTAATCTCTGGAGAGATAAAAATGATCTGTGGGTGGCTTCCGGCAGTGCAGGCAAAAGAGCCTTCTGAAATTGAAAGAAACAAGTCCCAAGATCACACACAGAAACAAAACATGTTCCAGTGAACTTGTGATCTCCAAACAGCTGAGACTGTCAAATTTGTCCTCAAAACAAGAACCAGCAACTAAAAGGAGGATATTTGCCTTTAATCCTCCTTTGCCTGTGTTGCTTATCACTTTCCAGTAGGAAAACTGCCACAGCAGGCTCCTTCTGTCCCCTGTCCTCCTCCCTTTCCATATAAATCAGGCAGCACAATAGGCTGGAGCCAGAGCAGGAGTCTTCCCAGGGGCACAGCTGGAGACAAATCACATTATCTTCACAAAAGCACCTTCCATATGTAAGGAACAATTTGAAATTCCCATTTACAGGACTTGCACTGAATGAACAGAACCTGAGGGTGCAAAAGAAAAAAAAAAAGCCCAGAACTAAAACCACTAAAACTGCAGCCTTGCGGAAAGAGCCAGATCTGGAAAGCCCAACTCTCTCCTCCTGTGCCTTTACCAGCAAAAGCAAGGCAGGAATTTTGTGTGCTGCTTCTCTGCTTTGGCAATCCAAGGGCAAGCCCAGTCTGTCAAAGAAATAACACCCATCAGCATCAACACAGAGAGACAACTCTTCTGGAGTCACAGACTTACCTTTCTGGCCTCTCACAAATCTAGAAAGGATTTTTAATTGAATCTGACAGGGTCCTTCATGCTTTTGGTTTTAGGCATTTTTGTGCAGGGACTGTAATTTAGGGTATGTTCAGAGATGCCTGGCACATAGGAATCCTTGCCATGGTAGTGAATGCAGCTGAATAACCCCATCAGCAAGGAATGACTAATGACTCCAGGACTCAGAAAAGGAATCAGACTATAATGTTTTACAACAATGTGGGAAAAGAAGTCTGATTCCAAGGCAGACATTCCAATCAAATCATCAACCAAAGGAAGGGTATTCATAGCCACTAGCTGTATAGTGGCTGCAAGTCAGCCCAAAGGCTCTTTCATCTCCACTACACATTAAAAAGTGGGCAATATCTCTCACACAACATTTTTTCCAAGAAAATACGAAATGAAATTGGTAAATCCTGCCTCAGTCTCAGCAAGAATCTCTCCTGCATACCTACATGCTTGCCTTTAGCGCACACACACAAAAATTCCAACCATAATTGCAATTGTGCAATCGTGTAAAACCTCCTTAATAAAGAAATCAATGAGATGCCTACAGCATGGTTATCAGTCCTTAAAGAGCAGCTGGATTCTGTCCCAGAGGCTGCAGGAGAGTGCACACACTCATGTGTGTCTGTGTAACATAAAAGCAATTATCAGCCACACAGAATTAGGAGAGAAGTGTCTGGAAAGGGTGTGGTGATTAGGAATAAACACACTAGAAGGGAGGGTGGACAGACCAACACTATCAGCAGCTTCTGAGTAGCATTAGTCAGAGAAGTCAGAGATAGAAAATACTCCCCACACTATCTGATCCACCCCACCCCCCCACCCCCCGACAAGTCACAGTTTTGCTCCACAGAATTTTTCCCAGCTCTTCAGGATCATTTTTCTGCACATAAACACACATTCCCACCAGAAAACACATCTAGATTGCTTAAAATAACAGAAGCGTGAGCTTTATCTCTGTGTAACTCAGTTAAACATAAATACAATCTCTCCTGTCAGGTAGTGATATGATTTAAGGGTCCCCTATCATACCTTGTAAGAGGTGATAGCAAAGAACTCATAATTTATTTCTATTGATTCAGCAACCCACACTGGATCATATCTCCCAGTTCTTCCCCCTTGCTAAGAAGCTCCCTCTAAAGCCTTCAAAACTTTTAATTTTATCTTTTTTCCCTTCTCTGTCTTCTTTTTAAAGCTGCTGTGTGCACACCTCTAAGTTCAAGAAGAAAATGAAAAAAGGCCCCAGATACTTTGCTGGCTCAGTTCTTATTCCAATTATCTCCTGATACCATCTGCGAACTAGCAGATTTTGTGCAGCAATTTATCTCTGTGGAGTCAGTCACATTTCTGCTGAAGGGCCATTTAAAGCTTCTGACATGGGGAGACCTGAAAAGAAGGAATGACTTGAACTCCAAGTATGGGGACACTACCTTTACAGGACGGTTCTCAATTTAAGAAAAAAAAAAAAAGAAGGCCCTTTTAAAGCCTATAAACTGCCAGGACAGGGGAGGGTTTTTGTTGAAGGCAAGAGTGTCTGGTTCTACAAAGGAAGCTAAACTATGTGGGAAATTTAGAGTCTGAGCCACTTCTGAAAAGAAGAGGAAAAAAAAGTTCCCATAAAGGTGATTTTTCTAGAAAATTCAGGTTGCTTATGGCTCTTCCATTTCAGACTCCAGGTTCTGCTCAGGAACTCTCACTCCTCTCACACACAACCTGTCTCTCACCTCTCCCTTGCATATGTACATATACATATAGAAATATTAGTGGTCTTCTTCAGATTCCAATTAGCAATTCAAACAATTGTTATTGATCAGTGCATGGGCAAGAGATTCACTCTCTCTCTCCAGGGACAGAAGATGGACTAGATATCCTCGTAAAGTCCATTCCAGTCTCATAACTATCACTCAAAGGTTTACTTCATGTGAAAATGCCTCACTGCTAGCACAGGAGAACTAGTCCAAAAGCTGAAGTTTTACAGATGTTACCATGGAAGAAAACTATGTGCAAAAGGGAGATAAAACCCTTGCATCTGTTTCTAATGGCCAGTTAAAAGACTTTCCACGCCTCGATCCTTATTAACTATAAATCCAAGTGCCTTAGACTTTGGCTTACTCCCTTCCTCACAACAGGCCAGGGAATTAAGGATTGTTGCAGTTTGCTGAGTGACAAGTGTAGCACAGAGGAAGAAAGGGCAAAACGCACAAATTGTTCCAGTTACGGTTCTGCAACTAGCAACATCCAATAATCAGATTTTCCACCACATTTGAGACTCTGCCTTAAACAACTGTAACATCATTGTACAAATTCATTATGTAATCACAATGTCTTAAATATGCATACATAGAGTACTTAAAACTAAACAGTAGGGAAGGTGAAATATGAGAATCATCACAGGAAGAAGAAGATAAAAAATAAAAGTGATTGTTTAGATTATATGAATAACTATCACAGGCAACTTGGGTCAGTGAGGCTGAGTGGGACACATAGAATAGGAAAGTGCCCAAGGTAAGAGACAAGCACAAGTCAGAGCTCCTGACATACAAAAGGTCAGAAGCAAGAGTTTGAGTGCTAAATAGCCAATTAACATATTTTTACATTATTATAGATTCAAAAGAAAATTAAATTATCTGATTATCTTATATATTAAGGTAATAAAATCGTGGTCTGTCCAATTAACTGCACTCTTCTGACCTTGAACTTCTGTTTATGCAGTTCTCATCTGCAGGTGACAAAGCCTACTTTAAAACTTAGTGGCTCGAATATGGTAAGGTCAAACTCTGCCCTAGCAGCTCCTTTTCCTACTCATATTCCTTTGAAATAATCTTTACTCTTGATTTTAATCATCTTTATTATATTTAATTCTGTATTCATCATGTGCACACATTTCATCATCATTACAATGGCTGAACTACTTGTACCATAAGTAGCTTTTTATTGTTATTATTTTCTTGTACCATTACATACTAAAGCAAAATTATTTTCATCTGTGAATTTTCATATGTTGCTGTGAAAACACACTCTATCTGGGCAATTTTCTCTCTTTGCTCCTGTGCAGAGCAGCTCTTGCTCATGCCAAGCGCCCCTGGAGCCAGGATGTTATCTCCTCTGGAGGGCCTAATCAAGCAGACATATGAAATCTCTCTCACTAGGTATTTCCTAGTGAGAGAGAATGTGAGGTGGGAATGATTCCTCTGTGTATATCCACCACATTCGGCCAGCCAGATACAACATCCTCCTTTGTCTCAGCACTAAAACTTTAAATATATTTCCCCTCCCCTCAAAAAATTGTCCTCTGAAAGACTGCCACCAACTCGTGTTGCATAGGGGAAAAATGAAGTAATCTTTGAGGATCCACAATAAAATTGTGATTTTTATTGTCAGCCCAATTGTGCAAGTTGGGGAGAGAGGGGGAATTAAGAAAAAAAAAATCCATTCATCTTGTTTTGACCTTAGTAAGAAAGAAAATGGTTTTTTCCCACTTTAGAAATACCTTGTGCTAATGTCTACATGGGAAGATGTGGAACAGCACAGTTGAAGCTGTCAAGAGCAATTTTTCTTACAGACTTAAGTGTTCTGTTACTTACAAAGAAAAAAAAGAAGCTGAGAAAAATAGAGGAACTTGAATTCCAATCTCCTTTAATGCAACATTATGGTTGAGAATTTCAAGCTGTAAAAGTAGGGAACTCCAAAGTACAGACTCTACATTATGCACATGGATTGTGTAAGAGGAAAGAGGCAAATCACCGCTGCAGAAATCTAAAGCTCTATTAACTTTTGGAATCCTTTTACAGTTGGTTGGGGCCCAGGGACAGTTGTTCAGACACCTACTGGCTCCATTCTGCAACCCTAACTTCAACAGAAAACTTCCAGAAGGTTTGACCTTGTGAGATCTCTCTCCTTACCTTACTTAGGGATCTAAAAAGTTATTTCTATGGACATGAAAGACTCTTCCCCTCTAGGAGATGATATGAAGAGTGTGCTTCAATTTCTCTAAGTCACTGTCTGTATCTCTTACAAGAATCATGGTTATGACAACTGAGACTGCTGACTGACATTTAAACTGGGACCACTTTTAAGAACAAGATTTAGGATGCTAAACTTTAAGAGATAGATTGTTTTTACTTGTGCATGACAATAGAAGGCTCAATGCTTTGCTCTTCAAGCACCTGCATCACCATCAGAGGAACATCTGGGACCCAAAACCTGGAGGTAGAAAAGGGAGAAGAGACAGAGTCTCACATTCTCTGACAATCCTCTGCAGGGTCTCCAGATGACCTTCAGGGAATTTCACATACATGGGCTACAGGGTTATCTTGCACCTTGCATTGAGATATCAAAACCACCCACCACTGCAGAAGGGCTCTAAAGAACATTAATAGTCCCACTGACTATTCCTGCATTGCAATGTTTTAAGTGGTGCACCAGAAATTTCTCAAAGCTTCCAAAAAATCATTCTGCCCCTTGAGGAACATAAGGGGGAACAGCTGTGCAGTACAACAAAGTAAGAATGCAAGTTGACTAAATGAGATCTGTAACGGCCACTATGCAAGGTCTGTGAAAGCTTTCTTCTTCTCTTTACTGTCTCAAGAGCCCTGGATTACCATCAGAATAATCTCTTCTCCTCTCCCTCACCAGTCACACCACAAGGTCTGATCCTTATCAGTACCATGAAGTCACAGGAGCAATATACTTTTCATGAGAAAGTGTTGAGCTGGCAAAAGCTGAGAGCTCTGAACATCACCAGAGGCCAGAACCATGGTGGGGACCAGAGGGCTGATTCAAGTAGATGGTGTCAGTGTATCAACTCCATACACACTCTTTGTCTTACCTTGCAGGATGCACAGGTAGGGAAAGGTGAGTAGCACATCTTTCAAGTACCTGTGGCAGACTAAAGAACAAATCCAAAGACTCATTTTTGCCTTTCATGTTTTATGGCTGTCCTTTTACAAAGATGATCATCTACAAACTACTTCTTATAAAACACCTCCCAAAACAGAAGTATTTCTCTAGGCCCTTTTTAGAGCAAGACTGACAGCAAGAGCTCCAAAGATAATCTTCAGTAAACCTAGTTATTGGAACAGTATAACCTGTTGTAAATTCACATATACAACACCGAAGAATGGAGGTACTCCCCAGTCCAGCCTTTCAAATGGCAATTGATACGGATCTCTCTAGTAACCACACCAGCACAAGACTGATTCCAACAGCTCCATGGATACCTCACAACACTCCTGCAGCCAGAGCGGCTCTCATTACCAAACTGATGCACTAAAACAGGCACCAGGGGCTCAGCTTTAAACCAAGCTGTCAGAGCACCAGAGTCTTTCACTGCATCACAGAGCTCAAGTTATCTCTCATGGATTGTTGTATTTTGGTTTTCTTCGAGCCCCTAGCTCTTGGAGGCCAGCAATGACTTAAAACAAAACATCTCATTTTCTCTTATTTTTGCTTTTTCTTTACAGGCATGCATATATGTATACAAAATATATATACAATATAATGTATAGATACACGTACTGATTTTGAACTCCACTGCATTATTTCCCCTCCTCTCCCTGCCAAGAAAGAAGACACTAAATTACTTCAGGCTGTTTTAGATGCCTCAGATTAGCAATGCCACAGTGAGAATAGCACAGAGCACTCTCAAACAGCTATTGCGAGTACTTGCAGATGCCATGAGCCCTTTTCCTGCAAGAATACTGTATTTACATTCAAACAGAAAGGAAAATAAATCCAGTTTGATTCACACACTTTGACATCAAGAGGCATTTTTCGAGAACAGCTTTGCATTCACAGCACGCGTGGCATTCGTGATTAAACAAGAGATCCGCACTAACATAATAAACCTTTAATTTTATTGGCCAAGCTCTATGAAAACAATTTAGAATACACAGATTGCAATGTTAAGCAAACCACAGCCCATGTACAACGCCCATGAATTATAGCAGTTTGGCAATGAGCTGACCAGTTGCTTCTCACAGCCTTTAATAACAATCATCCACATCTTCACAGCACAATAGAAATTAGAGATGCAAGAAGCCTATTAGCTCATCCAGGAAAAAGCAGGATTGTTCCCTATGGGATAATTGCTAATACTCTGTCCAAAGTAGATTTAAAGCTGTAAAACAAGGTAGCCTCTTTAGCAAGATTACTCAGCATGGCTAAGAAGTCAGTTCCATAATGTTTTTCTAGACATAAAATTTAAATGTTTCGACTTTCACAAGGTTTAAAGCTAGTTCAAGGAGCTTGGTCGCCTTTGGATTCCCTTCTAGTCAATAAGGAGAGGGGGAGAGTTGGGAGACTGACCTTCCCTGGCCAACAGCCTTCACAAACTCTCCTTCACAGCTCCTCTGTGTCAGCTCTCAACAAGGACATGTGGCAACACCACTAGCCCAAGGACTGGCAGCTCTAGAGCAAAATGCAGAACATCGCTGTGTCCTGAATTAGAGCAAGAGCCCTGGCACAAGGCTGGGTCTAGGTAAATGTCCTTGCTGCAAGCAGTGTCAGTCCTTGCTCCAAATACCAAGCTGTATTTCCACTGCTCAGTAAGTCTCCATGCACTGCTTCAGCCCCTTGGAAAGTCCAGAATTAACAGAGAATTAATACGTGTATCAGAAGAGACCAGATGTACCTGGGAGGGAGGGAAGAAGGGAATTACAAGATTTTCAGACACAGGAATCATAGACAATCTACCACAATCCAGGCTAAATCCCAAGCATTGCAGCAACAGACACAACAGCATCTTGCTTCATGCCCAGGAGAGTCAGTAATGTCATCATGAGAAATTTGTGTGAAAAGGTGGAAACAGCAGCATTTAGCACTAATTAAAAACTTCAATGGATCCCGAGTGATGAAATCAAAAGTCTTCAGCCAGTACATGTTAGGTCATCTGATTATTATTAACAACTGATTTTTAGAAAGAAGTGGTAAGAAGGCGAAATTATTTTCCACATGACAAAACAGAGCTGGAACTCAGGAGAAGGTGCTTCAACACCCAAACATTCCAAGAAAAGCCTTTGCAAACTGTAAACAACAGTTACCAGCAAATTAGTAATGACCCCAATAAAAGCTTTGAGAAGTTTTCCATGCCAAGGACAATGGAAAAGAACATGCACAAATCAAACTTCCTGGGTTTTGCATCTAACTTTTATTTCCCTGAGAGGTTTCTTCTGATCTTCCTTCTAGCACTCTTCCAAAACCTCTAGTAAAAAATAACATGTCCATGACTGAAACCACACTCTTACACAGAGTACCCCGCTGCCGAGGCACTGCTAATGCCTCACATTCTTCTTGCTTAGTATAAGCATTTAATGAGTGCCCTAACCTCTTTCCTAAAACAAGCCCTAATCTCTACTATCTTTGATATAGAGACACTTACAAGCAAGATTTTAATCAGTCACCTGTATACACTCATTCCATGAGCTCGTTACACAAGAAGGTGGAACTGTAAGGGACAACATTTTGTCTGGAGCAATCCTCAGACCCTTATGTGTCCCCAAAGGGTGCAAATCCCAAGACACTTCTCAGCTCCTCTGAACAAACTTCAGACCTGAACCACAAAGTCAAAACAAAGCAATATCCCACCAAAAAAAAAATCTTTTAACCATGGGAAGACAGGAAAAGTCAAGACTACTGCCACTGTCCTCCATCCTTGAAATAATAAAGGATCTGAGAAATGACAAGATGATTGTCTGAAGTGGAACACCGACAGCATGTCAGATGCACAACACCTCTCTGCACCATAGCTGAATGAGGAGACACTTTTTAAACACAGACCTCCCCTATTCCACTCCCTATTCCAGCAGAGTGACCATGTTACAGTGAAGAGTGGTGCTTATATATCTGGAATGGTTCTGTAAAATCCTTCAGGATGAAAATTGCAAAGAAGCAGCAATTTATTATTTCTGGCACAAGAAAAAATATATAGTTTGAGGAGGCAAGATAAAGATTCGTTTTTAAGAATAAGATCGATTCTTTTTTACCCAAAGAATTACCTTCCTTTTAAGAAAGGCGAACCACCCATAATGGCAGAGGAAAATCTTTGGAAGTAGTACCAGAAAAAGGCATTAGAGGTGGCAATCACCATGTCAGACACACTACACTGCAGGGGAAGGGAAGAATGGCCAGATAATGAAATTACAGGGCATTGAAAATGTCAAAGAGCGACCGTGCTCTACCATCCTTCACAGGTTATATGAGGCATTAACATGCTGATATCCCATTCCAGTGACAAAGATGGCAACAAGAACAGAAAATAGTCCAAAATGAATCTGTTGCTGAGACCAGGAATTTAATGAAACAGGGAGATGAGCAGAAAATTAATCTTACTTTCACCGTGCAGCCTTCAAACTGAAAGCTGCTGGCCCTATTCAGCAACAGTAATAGCTCAGGGATGCATTATTTTACTTTCCCTATCAATGATCTCCCCATACTTATGAGCGATCACAGAAAGGGGTAGCAAGTCTTTCAAACAAGGACCAACCTTCTTGGCAGTCAATGGCATAGAAGCTGCACCACAGAATTTCCACTGAGGTATAAAGGATAAGAAAAAGTCCTTCACAATTAAGCTGATTCACCACTACATCAAGGGCCCAGGGAGGATGGGGTATCTCAGTTCTTGGGAGGAATTCAGAACTTTACTAGACAAGGCTCTGAGTAGCTTTATCTAGCGTAACTGCTTCAATCAGCTTTGAAGTGGATCTGAGCAGGAGCTGGACCAGAGCCTGCCCCTGCAAACCCAGTCTAAATTAGTCTACAGCTTAATGAGTTCTGCTCCTTTCAGACAGAAACACCATTGATCAATACGAGTAGCACACACAACAGTAAAGCCAGAGCACCCTGTGTCTATGACACAACACACCTTCCTAACTTGCTTGAGATAGTTCATCACTATAAAAAAATCTTCTGCCCCCATTCCTCATATAAAAAGGAAAAAAGACAGGTCACGGTAAATCAAAATGTGTTTAGAGAAACCTCCTTCTGGAGACAATCTAGTGGCTCATAACACACCCTGGGGCAGATGCAAATGAACTGTCAGATCCCAGAGAGCTCCATGTGGAGCCACCTCTACACATCCTCTCCAGATGTGACAACCCCACAGGGCAGGGCAGCACCATCCCAGCAGTACCACCCAAAGCAGCCAAGGTTGTGCTGGGAGCATTTCCTCTGAAAGTCAGATGCAGCAGAAATTCTGCACTGTACCCCAAACCCCCAGATTCTGATGTTCTTCCTAGGTCTGGTACAGAAATGGTCCTTTTTTCAGCTCAACCTAATAAAGTCTCCTATTGGAAAGGCTGGGAGCAAGCCTGCTTCAAAAGGTTTGGCAAGGTCAGAGCTAAAGAGCAGTTGATAAGGCTATCTGGCCTCCACAATGGTTTCTTAAAGAGCTTGAATTTTCTATTTCAAAATTGTATTTCAGAACCAATTTTACCTAATTTAAACAGGAACATGTCTTTGAAAAATAAAAAGCAAAGCGAATAAAAAACCCCATTCACTTAACTTAATCTGTGAAACATAAATAAAGCCACTTTTCTCATTCCATCAAGCAGATGCAAATTTAATTTCAGATCACTCAATTTTTTTTCCTGTAAACAAACAAATTTTTAAAAAGCATGGGAAAAGAAACCCTTGGAAACACTCTCTCTCATCACATATTGTCTGTGCCTCTCTCCCTGCTGGCCCATATCACATTCAATACTACAGTTTTCAAAGGCTGCTAGAATTCAGTCTGCTAAAGGTGTGTAATAAATGAGGCTTTCCAGAGTACATTTGTTGAGTAAGCAGGAGTATCTGGACATCTGTGCACAGGGATGATTCACTGAGAGAGGTGTGTAAGACAAAAGGCCCATCCTTACCGATTTCAAGGCCACGTTTTCACCAGTTTATTGGCAGCCAATCTGCCAGACAACAAATTTAGCCAGACTGTGAATCAAAAATCTTTCCACCCACAAGACCATCATTCTTTCACTGCTACATAAGTGGTTTTTTGCATCATGCCTAGAAAGTAAAGTTCACCTGTTGCTCGATTAAGGTGTGGAAAAGATCTATCACCTCAGGACATTCTTAAATACAAGCATCTTATTCATTACAAGGGCATAATATTCTTCCCTGTCGACTGAGCAATAGTTATGGATCATGTGGCAAGAACCAGCCTTGGAGGTAGGTAGATGGATGTCCAACCTCTGCAAGCTTCACGGCCATATAATCAATGTCTTATGGAGATCTATGGACAGACACTACAGACCTTGGCAATTTCTTGGTGACTCAAAGCCCATCCGCCACAGCAGCAGAACAAATGAACAATAGCCAGCTTTGAACTTCAGTCTACATCCCTAATTACAACTGAAGTGTCTCCTGACGACATCCAGGACTGGCTGAGCTAGCACTTTCCTGTCAAAACACATTGGATTTAACAAACTGCCTCTTTAGAACATAAAAGCAGTTTCACATTCCTTCTATCACAACTCTGCCCCCTCTATGGAAGTCCTGCAGCCTGGAGAACACACAGATTTGTCTGTGTGCCTTGCATTCTCAGAACCCATGAAGTGACTGCCTAATGTAGGCACCATTCAGGATAGAGTTCTGTGTTCAGACTGAGTAAGGTGAGTTTGCTTTCAAGTCAGATCAGGCTTTCTTTGCCACTGTGCACTTAAAAGTCATCAAGATGTGCACAATTTAAGACTTCTCCGGGGCTGCCCCTAAGGAATGTAGCACCTAAAGATGCAGTCTGAACACTTCAAACGTAAGTATAAAGACAATACAGTGCATTGACAACCTAATGCAGTATTTAAAAGCTATTACTAGAAGGGGAATGTGAAGTCCCCTCTGCCTTGCCCAAATCTGATTTCTTACAGTTGTTTCCAGTCATCTTTTAAACAAACACCTGAGGTGCAGCCCCAGTCTGCTGCCAGGTGGTATCCTGCAGGTTGCCATCCTGCACAAAGCCATTGGGTGCCCAGCCCACTGGGGCTGCAATGACTGGCTGACTTCACAGGAACATCAGAGCAGTAACACAACCTGGACATTATGAAACTACACCCTTAGATGGAGGAGAGATGGCAGAGTATGCCAAAAATGAGCAGAACTTACAAACAAGGGAGAATTTCACAGTGCACTGTCACTGTTCCAGCTTCATTTCATTTGAATCGCAGGAATAAGCTTTGGCAACAGACACCTGAGCAGAACTGAGTTAAGCAGTTTAGAGAGTTACCTGCAACAGCCACAAGCTGTTACAGTTCAGACAAGTTAAGTACCTTTTACCTGCCCCAGCTACAAGGTGGTAAAATGAGTTAACATTCAAGCCTGGACTAGGATATTACTCTCCCAATGAAGAGGAAATACCAGGAGATCCAGTGGACATCTAGGAACTACCTACACTGAACAGAAGCAAGCACCACTGGGAAGACAAAGATCAGAGCCCCATCTGGACTCCATCTCCAGGGTGGCTGAAGTCCCTCACTGCTCTCCCACCTCCTCCTGTCCTGACACAGCTCAGCTCTCCCAGCCAGCTGGAAATTCAGCCTTGCCTCTGCCCCCCACACAGGTCTTGTAGCCTCTTACTACCACAGAAGACCAGTTTCCAATTCTCGCCCTGCCATACAGAGCTTAGTCCAATCCTCACTGCAGCTTTTCCTGCACAGCCTCCTTACGCTTTTTTATCTCATCATTCTTCCCACAGTCTGAAGTAAAGATGTAATCACCACAGCTGCAGTGTTATCCCACAGAAATTACTTTTTCACAGGGAAAAGTGCAAAAATACAATTACTTGCTTTAGATACAGTGGCTTAGAGGGACCCAGTTTTGAAGTGCTTCCTATTTACCAGGAAAAGACTGAAAACTTGTACCTATATGTATAGCAATCAGAAAGTACTTGTACCCTTCCCTAAAAAAACCCATGAAAATGATACCAGACCTTATCTGAATTATATAGTATTTCTGTCTCAAAAGCCTGCTTGCAGTTGTATCAGAGTTCTTGATATTTAACAGGATTGAAGTAGAGGTCAAGCTGCACAATGATTCTTGCAAATCAAGATTCTATTGACACTCACAGAAATATGCAACTAGAACCAAAACCTTCTGCCACTGCTGCAACAAGTGACAAACCTGAAGGATCATTCAGCTTTGGGAAGTGTAGAACGACTGAATTAGTGAGCTCTGGAGATGTTGTCTAACCAACCTCCATTGCCCAGGCAGGATGCAGTTTCTCTGAATCACTCCCAAGAGATATTTGCCTAGCCTGTTTTCAATAGTCTCTGAAAGAAAGGACACCTCCAAAGGAGCTATAGCAGGCTTTACTCTCTATAAACTTTTTCATATGAACTAACTTTCTCTGTTTTGCTCTATTTTAAGCATACGATTGCTCATCCAATGCTCCACAGATAAAAGTAAAAGGTTATTTACCTTTAACAACTGTGTTTTACATTCATTTTATCATCCTTCTTCAGTTTCCTCTTCTTTTGCTGAACAATTCCCATCCATTCAAGTTTTCCTTGTAAGCCAGGCTACGCGGTGTTTGAGTATCTTCATTTTTCTCAGAAAGAGTCTCTTAAAATGATCTTTATCTTTCTTTAAGTGAACTTAGACCGGCCACAGAGCTAAAGCTGAAGCCTTACTTGCAATGAGTGCACTAGAAGGATTACTTTGTGTGTCTTGCAGGCTACACATAATCCTGCTCATTGAAGCAGCAGAGGATTTTCTTCCTGGAAACACTCTGCAAGACCTATCCTCAGTGCACTGTGGAGCTGAGTTTCTGAAGAAGAGATTGACAAGAGTGAGAACAAGTTAGGGCAGGGGGAAAGTTGGAGTAAATGTCTGTGTATTTTCTGGCAGGCCAGAGAAGGTAATATTGTCAGGGCTGTTGTGCAGAAGGAAAATGACTTCTAGGAGCTAATGGCTTCCCTTAGAAGAAAAGATGAACACACCTCTGGAATGGGACAAAGAATAGAACCGGTTTAGTAAAAGCTGAGAGGGTGAAGCAAGACAACAGTAGTCAAATAGCATAAGTGAGAATCAAATCCAGTCTGGGTTTATGCCCTAAGAACACGGGAGGAACAAGTATTTCAGTATTATCTATCATGAGACGGCGCCCTGAGGAAAACAAGAGTCAAGTACACTACACACACAGTGTAAAAGGGCCTGACCCATAAGCCTCAAAGCAGGAAGCCCACTTCTTAGCATTCAGGGTATTAAATAGGGTTCTAATAGCCCTTTCAAGCACAGTGAGGCTGGATTAATATCTGACCTTTGTTTCAGAAGTAAAAGATGACACAGTGAAGTCTGCTGGTCTACATGGTCCAAAAGAAAACACAGAAGACACAGCAGAGAAGTTTACAGGTTCACATGTAAGCAAATGAGAGCCCATACTAGTCTTACCTTCCTCTTCTCCCTCCTCCAGGCCAATCTGATTCCCTTTCAGTCCTCAAGAAGTATTTTAGTGAGCAAATTCTGCACTACACAGTTGTACAGATATTTCAGCAATGGGATTAAAAGAACCCCTGTCAAATATGCCACACATCAAGACTCACTGTCACTCTGTCCTCACTTAGGAAGCACAAAGACAGGATGCAACAGGAAAACACAGCCACTGGGCAAACAAAATAATCAAGGACAAGATGACAATGCTGGAGAAAGAACAAAGAAACAGCTGGATTATGCTTCAATATGTCAAGGTCTGGAAAGACCAAAGCAACTTTGTCATTAGCAGAGAAGACAGTTCTTCCTGATATACAGCCCTTACAAATCTGTGTGGTATAAATGCAATTTATGTGGCCTATAATGCAGTTAATTTATCCCCATAAAGAAAGGAGACAGTGTAATGTGCTAGACAGGTTCTGGTTCTTACCACCACTTCTGGTGATTAATTTAGCCCAAGTTTCTGTACCTGACTTTTCATTTCTAGGTAGCTTAAGCTACTCAGACACTAACCTTATTGGGACAGTGTCAGCAATGATACATATCTGGCCACATCTTTTTAATTGTGGTTCTCCTCTTTTTTTCCCCCTTCTCTCTGGTGCCCACAAAAAGCATTAGCCTGACAAGAGTAGAGAACAAGCCATTTATTTTCTGTCACAACAGATATGCAGCACAGAACAAGTTGCCTATGCATCACTCCCTGCCAGTGTGCATCAGCCTTGGCTCAGGGGAACCCATCTCCAAGAGTAAGAGCACAAACCAATTTTGCATGACGATTCAGGGTCAGTCTCTGTTGACACCAGGTGTTTTTACCAGCTGCACTGGTAGGTTCTGTCACATGGATGTCTGTCCACCAGGAAACCCAAACTATGCTTATCAGCTGATCTGAGACACTCCCTTCCTTCCATTTCCACAAAAACTTTGTTTTCATCAGCAAACATCCAAAGCTGGTTTTTTTTCCTTTCCACATGGATGCTCTGTCCATTCTTTCACCCCCCAGGCTGCAGTTACCCAGGGCACACAAGGTGGACACACAAAGAGATTAAATCTTTCAGCAGGAGAGGTAGACAAGAACTTTTAATTTATGCTTTGATTTCCATGCACATATCAGAGCTTTTTAAAGTATTGGATTATAATGAGAATATTTTTGTTATAGCTTTACAAATATACACCCACCTGGCAGAAGATCCTAGGGCATATACAACTGCCTAACAGTATTTATTGTTGTTTTGAATACGTATTTACTTATGTATCTGCCAAACAAGGCTGTTCAGAAGAAAACAAAAAAAGCCGTATTAGTAGACTTTAAAAGGATGAAAAAGGAAAGCAACGTAATAGAGGGATCCAAAGGAATAGTTCCTTGCTATGTTTTTTCCAGTTTTTATGAAGTTAAAGTTCCAGTGCAGGTTTTGGTGGTGTGTGGGTTGGTTTGATTGGTTTTTTGGGGATGAGGCCTGTTTTGGGTTTATTGGTTGGGTTTTTCTTTTGATAAAATATATAATGAAACTAGAAAATGTCATCACATAAATCCATAATGGTGACAAGCCTGAAAAATGGTATCATTGTAACTGATTCTCAATACATATTTAAGAGCATAATTACATAGGCTACTTTTTTCACTCTCTTCTCTTGCCCTGTGCTGCAACTCTCCCACAGGCATGTAATAGCATAGCTGATGGTTTAGAAAAAGCCCCTGCTTTACCAGCTGGCTGAATTTTAACCTACAAAGAAGGCAATCACATCTGAAAGCATTGGGGATAAACTCCAATTTTCACTGTATGTAGCTTCAAGCAAAAGGAAATTGCAATCTCTGAGCAGCAAAAGGCCACAGCAAACAGGGGACACAAAACAGTTACTGAAGTTCTCATTTTTAATGCCTGACTTTACATGGAGCATCCAGAACAGATTTACTAATAGATCAGGCTGCTCAAAACCGTGAGGTTGGTGACTGCATGTGCACATTAAATTCAGTGTATACACAGCATTTATTTGGTGTCCTGGCTGTTAAGAAATTACTTATAATAGAGGGAGCTCATCTGAAACCTTCCTGCATCTTTATACACTTCTTTGCTTCATATCATGGAAGGGGATAGATCATACCCTTTTAGCTCTGTGAGTTCCCCCA
The DNA here is from genome assembly GCF_965178545.1 of Coloeus monedula. Taxonomy (NCBI): domain Eukaryota; kingdom Metazoa; phylum Chordata; class Aves; order Passeriformes; family Corvidae; genus Coloeus; species Coloeus monedula. The sequence goes on along the minus strand of NC_138788.1, from coordinate 27,310,319 downwards.
AAAGCTGCTGGGAGCAAGAACACGTTTTCAGAATGACAACAGGCTGGTGGGCAACAGGCAGCAAGAGAACAGAAGTGCCAGGCTGTGGGAAGTCCTGCGGATTCCCTGTGTGCACACTAAGCTGTTTTGCCCTCCTTTACTTTGCCAGTAGTGCCTGTTTTCCCTTATTCTCTACATCTGATGCTTTCACACGCATGCTCTCTTCAGGCTTCCCTAACCTGGAATCCCACCTGTCTTTCCACAACTCCTTTCTACTCTTCACTTCCTTCAATTTCTCCCTGACTATTTCTTTCTAACTTACATGGCCAACCAGAGAATTTCCTTTTTTCTTCCTTCTTGTCTTTTCTGTTACTTGTCCTCGATCACCTGCTACCTCTGCTCAAGTATTAGGTGCAGGAACCCTTCACCTTAGTACCATTCCTTTACACTTTAAAGGAACCCCTGTGAGCTCCTACACAATATATTCTTTTAAGTTTCTTCCGCACCCATCCTTTACCATGATGTTCCTGAAATACCTTACAATACAAAGGGTTTCATGTCCTAGTAAACCCCTGAATTTGACCTGCTAAGCATTAACTGTGACATTGTTTTCCCTGTATTTTCCCAGCTGGTGCTGTTTCTATTAGACTTAGGCTGCAAAGCCCTTGAGATAACAACCACCCTCTCAGTCTCCCTTTTTACCATCTCTTGAGCAAAAATTAATACCCACATATAACTTCCAAACTGAATGAGAAGATGGAAAGAGAAAAGCTAGGAAGAACACTGCACTATCATAAGCTAAGTAGAAATACATCAAATATTTTTGGTTGGTATTTTTTGCTAATGACAGGTAACAGGCAATGGAAGATGCTGCTGTTGCAGGAGCTTTATAACTAATTTATTCCCAGGCCCTGGCACTGTGAGTGGCTGTGGCTGTGCAATTACAACTGATAAAAAGGTGCAGGTGTGACCCACAGTTTGTTCTACTGAGTAAGGGACAAGTCCATCTCCTGCACCACGGTAGTGCCAGGTGTTACATGGACCTATTTCACACACATGTGCACAACCTGTGCCTTCCAACAAGCCAAAGAAAGCATGAGTTGCTGAACTAATTACTCTGACTGCTTCCAGATAATTTAATTTTACCTTGATTGTAATTAATTAATTTCAGCAGAAAATGAGTCCTCCTTGACCAAAACTGAGTCTGGCCTGTGATATATTTAATACATCAGCTTCACCAGTCAAGTTTCTCTTAGCAGTTAAACAAGTATTGCTTAGTTGCCTACTGTGGGGGTGAAAACAAGTTCCTCAGCCCTCCACACCACCACTTGATGTCATCCTGTCCTACTGACAACCAGGACAAACTTCTGACTGCTAGGGGCCAGGAATGCAAGGTGACACTGTCTTTGGCCACCCTTGCTCAACCAGACGTGTTTGCAATAGAAGAGATAAACTGGATCTTTCCACGCTTACGATTCTCTTTACTGTTTATCTCTGTTCAGAGCGTTGATATTAAGCCTGGATCCAGCATTTTCTCCTGGACTGCTTTTTCCTACCTTTTTGATGTAACAGACTATCAGTTCTTGGCTAATAGGTGTGTCAGCCTTCATTTAAATGTGCTGTTCCCTTTTGCCAAACAAGGAGAGGACAAAGAAAACTCCTCTTTCAAATCGCTACTTACAGCACTCCACCAGAGTAAATCCTCTCCATCCCTGTACAAAAGGATAAACACATTCCATCACAACAGATTTAGAGAGTTACTTCCTTGGCTAAAATGTTCAGCTGTGTCCAAGATACCTGATGTCTTGGGTCAGTAGCTTAAAAGCACACCTAGAATGAGGGCATTACCAGTAAATTTGACTCACAGCCACCCAAGTCCATGGTTGTTTCTGCCCTCCCTAACTCACATTATCTGCATCAGATTTTCAGTTTTATGACAGATTCAGAGCTACACTTTCTTCCTGGCAGTTAAAATAATCTTGCTGCCTCTTCCATCCTCAGTGTTCGGTTACACTTTTCAGTCCCACAGAAGAGGAATTTGCCAGCTCTTGCCTTAATGTGGGCATGGGTGGCATCAGGAGGGTATCTCTGATTGGTCTTGGATTGTTCTATGAGGTTGTCATACACGAGGCAAGAGTTTACCACCACCATATGAGGTGGTACCCACCCACTAACATTTCACTTTTGTGTATGAAGCCACAAAACCTTCAATCAACAGACCACAAGATAGCAAATCCTTCTAGTGCAGCCCGGCCTGAGTTAGACATTCATTGTTCTGGTCCAGTGTTAACTACAACAGAGGTGGGGGATAGGGACTGGGACAAGGCTTATTCACCCTCAAACAACTGCACACATGTAATCAAGGCAAGTCTATCTACAGATGGACAATTCAGAGCAGAGGTTTCCATGCAATACATCACTTCACATCCCAGCGTAAGAGAAACCAACACTGGAAAGAAACCCTGGATGCTGTCACGTATTATCCAGTTAATCCAAATCCCATCTAACTAGACAAATTGAGACCATCAATGATCATCATTATTTGTATTCACAGAATGTTCTGCACGAGCTTTATTTTTCCCTAAATACTCTGTGTTTGCTGTACTAAAGCTACATGTATAGACAAGCAAGAAGCAGCCAAATATTTCTATCCTGTGCTACACAGGGCTTCCAACAGGATGAGTTCATGACTCAACAAATTATCTGGGTGTTTTTGCTAAAACCGTCACTTGTGAGTCATTATGGGTGCTTAATTGGTCATCTGCAAATTTCAGGGTTAACACCTCACTTAATGAACAAGCTTGTTCAAACCTCTGAAAATTATTCATTCTGGCTGCCTGAACTCCTGCGGAGACAGCTAATGCTTCAGTTCACATTCTGACATTTTCTATATGATCATAAAGGCTAGGAGGATGTATATTTGTGTATGTGGGCAAGTGAATAAAAAGGCACATAAAATGAGAAGGAGCTCGAGCACACAGATACAGGAGCACGAGCTTTTTGTCAAATGATGGACGTAGAGGACCTTGACTATTAAGTGAATGTTGTATCTAAGGTAATTCATTTCTTGTCAGGCTTTGCCCCCCAGAAGTATTGCTCAGGCATGAACTTCTAGAAGTGTCTGCCACAGGCACAATTACCTGAATTCCAGCCACTGCTATATTAGATTAATAACAAGGGTAGCTCTCTTGCCAGTTTAACTAATGTAATAACCTTAATATTTGCCTTCTATAAGCACAACATGGGCTGGTTTCTCACTTAATCCAGGCTTGCAGCACTGCTTCCTGACTTCTCCCACTAACATGATCAAAAATGGATTTCCACCCTTTTTCCCCCCCACACTCTTTCTTTCTTTCTCTCTCTTCCTTTCCTCCTTCCTTATGGTATTTTACTTCCCTTTGTACAACTCACTTCTTAGGTAAGCCAGCTCTCTTCCTACACTCCTCTTTTAGAAAAGGTCAACATTTGGAGAACAGAAATCTACAAATAATAAATAAGGAGCTGACAGGTAGATTGAAAACCCAAAAGGAATGAACAGACCAGGCACTGGAAATAGCATTTGACACAAAGCTCATCAGCAAATTCCTACCTTGCTCTAGTGACAGTAGTTCACACCCCCTATGCCAAAACAGGATTGCTCCAGCTGTTAACCCACTAAGGGCCATGGGAGCTGGTGAAAAAATAGAAAAGTCAAATTCCCAGCTGTTCTTCAATCACATTGCCAAGGATTACTTTAAAGCTGTATCTCAGATCCTGCAGAATATCCCAGAGACCTAGATCTACCTGCAGCACTGGATGTCACCCCCTCTCCTTTCTTTTTCTAGTACTGCAGCCTGTGCAAGGGGGGGTGAAATGCCATCCTGTGTGTCAAGGAACACAAAACACCAAGGTTCAATGGTCAGAAAAGAGCTCTAAGCAGTTCTAAAAGCAGGAGGACACCATGGTTAGTTGTAGTTGTTCCTGACACCACGAATAGGATGCAACCATTACAGAAAGACTACTGGCTCCTAATCCTTCTGCACAACAGCAAGGAGAGATGCTACCCTGAACCAGAGTACACAAAGTCTCTTTGTGTATGGAAGAGTCCACACTAGATCTGTCAGATGCCCTCCATTGTTGCCAGGTGGAACTGTAGACACACACCACCCTGAAAACCAGATCTTTTAGCACATATTTAACTGTCTCACAAACAAAAATCACAGGAACATACAAATTAATACAGCTAAATCACACTGCAGACCTGCCTGGTGCTATAACTGTTTGGCACAAGAAGAATGTAACCTTGGTTGTAGATAATGGCAAAGAAGATAAAAAGAGTTGTTCCCCTGATCATACTTTTTTCTTTCTTCCTCTAGATCTCAGAGTGACCTTTGCAATTCAAGCCATGCCACGGTCATTAAAATAATAAAAGTATATTTTATTACTTCTACTTGTAAGAAAACTCAGCCTTAATGTCCAATTCTCCTTAATGTTTCATATCTTACTGAGTTTCTGAGGCCTTTCATCCTGCCATATGAAGCTGACCAACCCCCATCTGTTCTCTTACAAGCAAACAGAATGAGGTTAATATATCTGTCAAACTCTGCTGTGGTCAATGATATGTTAATGATGTGTATGGATTTAAATAATTCAGTATCCTAACAATAAAGTGATTCACTTATTGCACTATTCATTTTTCCGTTCCGTGGAAGGAACTTGCTGTTCCTGAACATGCTCTTGTCTAGGTCAAGCGTGGGTGTGTGTGCCCAGGGAATAGGTAGAAGAATGTAGAATTTCCCAGTAAACATTTCAAGTGCAAGAAGAGCTGTGTAAATGCAAGACCCATTCATGAGGGGACAAGGTTAGGACTCTCAACCATTTTACTCCTCAAAGGTGACAATACTGGAGTTTCACACACGCCTGTAAATGCAACAGCTGCTCCACCAAACCTTTCATGCCATACACAGCCATCTCTCAACTCATGTAAACCAGTGTTACTTCAGCAAAATAAAACCAAAGAGACTTACAGCTGCTTACCAGATATCTGTGCCAGCCAATCTTCTAAAGTTTGCTGGTCTGAAGGAACAAGCAATTGGTAATCCCACATACCAACAGAACTGCAAGCCCAAACTGACTGACTATGGAAGTGACACATCTCTCTGCAACCCAAAAACAGGGCCTGGGGCAGCAGACTGCTCGATTTGCCTTTACTACAAGAAGGCGCATAAAATGCACAGCCAGAATAGAGGGCGCTCTCTCCTGACTTCACAGCCGTCACTCACTGCTGGCAACCAGAAGAGGGGCTAATATTAACCAAAACAGAGGCTTATTTTCCCTGAAAGGCTCTGTGAACAAAACCTCAACCCTAAGAAAGGCCCTAAGCAGGGACTGCTTCCTCTTGTCAATGCTGTGTGCCACACCACACTTCAGCATCCTAAATTAGGTGCTCTTACATAGACACAGATCCTTTTTTCCACAATGAGCAGGAGGCACTGCCACAGCCATTTCTTCCACCCACATATCTCTGGTAAAACCATCTCTGCACCCGGTACCAGAGGAAAGATTGCTGTGGAAGATCAGTGCCATCACTTGTCCAAAACTGACTTCTAAAACCCAACAAGTTTCCGTGCTGGACCCTGCTTGGTGTCTTCAGTAAGAAGACTGGAAGGGGTTTACTTCTTAAAAGAATAAAGTAGCATCTCTCACACCTAGACACAATTAAGGCATGTGTTCTCATTCCATTCCCACTCGAGAAAAAACAAATGGGGCTCATTAATATCAGAAAGCCAGCCCAAGAAGAGGTCCAACTCTGCATTATTCGCTAGTGTCAGGAGACAGGAACAATTTACATCCCTTGAAACTGGGTCACGCACTGCTTTGCCACAACAAAAATTAGCTCATCTGTCCAAAAGACATTTAATGCTCATGAGGCCTGAAGTTGTTTATTTCTGCTCCAAGGGAGAATTAGGGGCCTTGATTCTGCTATGATGAAAACTATAAAGTGGTCTTCAGCATGGTTTTAATACATGGATTATAACAGCACAGGGCTTATGATTGTTCACATTTTTGCCTTCCAGTGACCACCATAAAGCAGAGTGTGGTGCCCACAGGCAGCACTGATTCAATGTGGCAGCAGATCAGCAGGGGTGAGACAGAACACCTCTGGAAACTACACTCTTTGTATGACCCCTTGCAAAAAATCTCGGACATCCATAGCCTGCACTAAGCATGCTTTTGTTGGTCTACAACATCAGCTTCATCCCATTTACTGGAACAATAAATCCTGTCAGAAAAAGATGTCAGCTATTCTCAAGAGAGCTTCAGCAGAGTCTTTAGATATCTTTGCCCTTCCAGTTAATGGAGGAGAACTGAGTCACGAACTCCCCAGAAAGTTTGTAGTCAAAGAGAGTAAATGAGGCTGTTTGTAGATAGGGTTCTCGTTCTCAGAATGGGAAGTTTCACTAGATCTAATCAAAATGCAAACAGCTAAAATTTTTCCTGGGCTCTAAGGATGGCTGTTCAGTGGTGGGGGTACATAACAGTCACTGTTTTCCAACCCAGAGACAGCTGTTTCACCAGCTGGATGGAGTAAGTTCTTCTTACAACACAGAAGGAATGCAAACTCAGTTACTTTGGAGAGATGGACTACAAAAAGACCAAAGTAAGTTACTCTATGATAATAATTACTTCACCAATAATTAAAAATTATAATCATCAGATTTGGGATGAGCCAAAGGAATACTTTAAACATCATCAGGCACAAGGAAAGGGGATTATAGAAAGCAGACAAAATGCAGACCTAAATCTATTATCCCAGACTAAATTCCTCTTTGGGCTCAGTGGAAAGACAACAGAAAAAACAATGTCTTTTTTTGTTCTTGTTGTGATGGGAGCTCTTCTCTAAGTCACCATCTCTCCAAAAGAAACTAGTATCTGCAGCCTTCAAGGATAATAGATCTTTAGGACATTATTTCCATACCACCAAGGTGAACAATAACTTTCTCAAATGTGGAGCCACCAATAAATTATATAGGTCATACTGCAGGAGTGGGTTTGGGGTTTGGATTGGTTTGGGGTTTTATTTGAATGCTCTAATACATCATTTTAAGAGCTGACCTAAAGAGCTCCTCCAGCCCAGAGCCATCAGCTCATGGAGCCATCCACATAAAGTACTTCATGCCATGTCTCAACACATGATTCTACACAGGTTTGTCAACAGAGGGGCAGTGGCAGGGTGCTGGTAGGCAAAATGTGAGACAATGTGTGGAGTTGAAAAGAGGAAAACATTTCCAAAGGGTATTTTTATTACTAAGTGGTTTCAAACCATTGAAATGAAAGAGATGACAACATGAAAAGCACCAAATGCTAACAGAATGTCCTACAGATCTGATCCATTCCAGATGATATAACAAACATTTAAAGCCCAGGAGAAAGATAACAGGGAGTTGCCTTCTTTAGTGGCATAATGAGTTCATTAGTGCAAAACTACACCTACTTGTGCAGATAAGTAACCGCTCAAGCCAGGTCTGTTTACATTTGTGTATGCACATCTGTTTCACATCTGCCTTCTGCAAAGTTTGTATCCAATACCTGAAACACCAGTTATTCCTACTTTGACTGGAGGAGGAAGGCCTGATCTGTCCGAAAACACTGCTTTGGGCATTTCATGACTTTCCATCATCATTGTATCTGGATTCTTCCTATATAAAAATATACTTGTTCTCAATTTTTCCCTGCATCCCAAAAGGTATGTTCATTCCTGGTTTACAGTGAGGAGGTGAAGTATTCAGAAACCCACAAGATAGAATGTCCTGAACAGCCTGAGAGGACTGAAATTGCTTCCCGCTACTCTGTTCTGTAAATGCAAAGTCCTTTTTGAACTCCTGCCCTGAAATCACATGGGAAGTCGGCAGCCAAGCCAGGACCTGAACTCATATCTCTTGCATCCCACACGATAAGATAATTTCTGAATTCTTCTCAAATACAGCTGCCAGGTTTTTGGACTCACTGGGTTGCACCCCACATCCCTCAGTACCTCATCAACACACGTCTCCAAACCATCACGCTCTTCAGCTTCCCAGATGCATCCATTGTAGTTAATTCTACCAACCCTTGCTGGAGCCAGCCACCAGCACAGGCTCTGCCAGGCCTCCTGATTAAGGTGGAAGATATATTTCTGTGCTATGAATTGTCAAATCATCTTTTTTCTTTATTAGCAGGGAGAATATTTTCTGAGCAGAGCCTCCTCTGAATCCAGGATCCAGCTCTGCAAGCTGCCAAATAGGTAGGTGCTGAGTGTTTCCCAGTTCTCTGCAGAAGGCATTTGTTCACTCCTCAGAAACTCTGCCCATTAATAATGCTCACAGACTTTTGTCGCAATGCCACAAATATGGCCTCGAGCACTCTGCTAGCAGAGTGAACATCTACCAACAGCCAATATATCAGCTGCAGCTCGGAATTGTCCAGCAGCATTACATCTTCACTATGCATTCTAATGTTCTGTATCCTAAACAATAATGCTGCCTCTGAAGACAGAAGACAGTTCAGAATCCAAGACTTGCTAACCTCAGCTGCTCTCGAGTCTCCAGCACCAGCTTTAATAGAGTCCAGCAAGCCATTTCCCCCAGAGAAGCTAATGCAAGGAAAAATACTTGCTGGTATTGGCAGTTCAATCTCCAGTATTTTTGCTAAGGAGCAGAAGATCTAGAAAGTTAGCTACAAAGGGGTTTCAGGGACTTTGACTTTCAACTCCCTTTTGGATATTAAGTTTAAAGACTCTCGCAGTATCTAGGACATTTCATTTATGTGTTTATGAGTGCTGGATTTGCCTACACCAATCATACAGCCTGACACTCCAGAACACAGCAACAGGGAGTGGAGGAAAGTGCTTTGCAGCAATCGGCCCCCCTTGTGTGCTCAAAGCTAAGTAACTCAGCACAACAGCACGGATTCTGGGCTGTATCTTGGTGAGCAATTACTCATACAGAAATAGCACTTCAAGACCCAGATAAGATAAAACTTCTGGATTGTCAGGTCTTTTGTTAAGAACATTGCCAAACACTGCCCCCAGAAGATCCTACAACCTGAAAAAAATGATGGACAATCTGTATTTTCCAAGCTGAGAACTAAGCTTATGACAGACCCCAGACTCTGCAAGGAAAATCCAGTGCACGAAGTTCAGTCTTAATTAAGAGCGGCAGCACCCCAAAGGACAAAAACTTATTCTGGAATCATTGTGTTCAACAAAGGTGTTTTCACAAATAATTGCAGCTTCTTTGCAAGCCACCTCTGCTTTACACTAAGCAACTTCCCTGGAGCCTGAGACACCAGGTTCACACAGTTCCAACTCCTATTCAAGCACTTGGCAGCCACTGAAGTTAAGCTGGCATCAGGCACCTAAATCTTCCCCTTGAAGGTGTGAGCCTAGTGTCTTGCTCTGTGGCACAGCGGAAGTCTTGGCAAAACCAGGTTTTAGAGGAAAATCTTCTTTATCTCTCCTTAATGAAACTAGTCCTGAAACCCAATAAAAAGTTGATCCCTCCTCTTTATCACTTGTACTGCAGTTCCTCTCCAAATAATACACTCAGACTGAGCAGCTCTTACAATTATAACAATTCTGAGCAGACAAGCAGGTTATTCTGATACTTGGTACTAGTGTTACACTCCAAAAGCACCCCAACAGCACAGAATTCACTGTCCTCAGCAAACTTCACAGACTTCAGCAAATTCAAACTGACCTGCTCTGTAGACGACTTGACACTATATTTAACCTCATCCACCCACTTTTAAGATCAGCAATCTCTGTCTCCTGTTTCTCCCTCTCTTGAGGTGGAAAAGATGCAGTTTTACAAACCTTTGCAGTCTAAAAGCTTGATAGAGCAAAGATGACCATGCCATCCAACTGAGGCCTGCTTTTTTGGATTGATATGGCACAAACAATTGTCCTTGTTGTAGTCTGACCAGTACCAAGAACCCACTGCTAACAACCGTGGCACATTTTCATGTCTGCTGACATACTAAGGCCAGCCAAGTAACAGACAGACCTTTTGTTTGGAATTTAAAAGAATACCCAACAGAACCTAAGTGCCACAAGATACACACAGTAAACACAGGGTTCATCATAATACACAGGATTTCAGGTAGGTATTTGTGCATTAAGACCACAGCAAACACACATGCTCTAAACCACAGTCTAGACAATGGATCCAAAAGAGGAAATTTTCAGCATCAAAAGTCGCTGTTGACTTCAAAACAGAAGTCTCCCTCTCCTAATTGCCACCACTTTCTCCTGGTTTAATCTAGCACTGCCTCTGCACCATCTCAGAAAATAATTAGCCTTAACCCAGCTTAACACACAGAATCAAAACAGGAACTTCTCAACTTTGATATCCATACTTCTATGCTATATTGGGAGGGCTGATTTTAAAAAGCTACTTTACCACCCATAGGCAAGTCAGTGTCATAGCACACACCACACCAAGCGCACAAGCAAATGGTTTTGAGCAAATGTTTTCATTTTACGGTCTTCTGTCATATGCAATCAGGGAGTTTTGCTCATGCAAAACATACCCTACACATCAGTGAAAACTGACCCCATTAAATGGTCAGTATATTCAGAACAAGTCTAAACTTTAAAAAGAGCTGGTTAATTTTACTGTCAATAATTGCAGCAGCTAAGATAACAGTAATCAAATCCCATGCTTCAGAATGTGAGTTAACTGCCTTCAGGGTCAGAAAGATATCTACTTCTTTGCCTCTGGATATCACTGAAGAACTACCACAGAGGATTTTATGACTCAAACATAACACCCATTTATTGCTCAGTGCCATAAGCAGGAGGGTGCATTTAACAGGTAAAACGATCCAGTACAGCCAAATCTCTGCCACAACTTATTAAGATCAACTTTAACTTGCTACTCTCTCACTGCCTCCATCCTCCTCTGGAACGTGATTTTGTTCTGCAGAAGGTCGAATTTTGTTTTCCTAGCTGCTCTCCAACAAACGCATACAGAATTACCTAAGGGCACTTCAAACACGCTTTGATAATTTTTTGTTTTAATTGGGCCAGCTATCTGTTATCAACATTAATACTGAGAGAATATTGAAAACTACAGCTAAAACACTGATTAGCTGCTGTTCAGGTCCTTAATTCCCTAGGAATAGCCAATAGACAGGCATTTCCAGCTTCCCTGCTGTGCCCCAATGCAACAGAAGAGCTAGGCAAAGGGAAATTAAGCAATTAATTGGTTCTTAAAAAAAAAAAAAAAGCAAAGGGGAAAAAAAAAAGTAGTTGAGTAAATCATTTAGTGCATTGGAAAACAGCAGTGGCCAAAAGACAGGCACAGCAGAAGAAGCATCCCCTCCCTCCTGAGGCTGTGTGTTGCCCTCTGCTGTTCTCTGGGTCGGCTCCTGACACAGCTCAGTCAGTGCTCCTCTCCTCACTCAGGACCTTCTGTCCTCACTCATTGCCAGCCTCGAGCTCCAGCACAGTTCAGCCAAGACTGTACACATGCCTGTCTCATGCACCTGTAAAAGAGATACAATCTGGCACAGTATTCCTAGTTTAATTTGCCAAGATAGTGGTAAACTTTGCAGTGCTTGCCCTGCCTTGCAAGACTCCTAAGGATTGCTCATTTGTGGAGTGGTTGCACACTGCAGCAAGGCAGTCAAACAACTCGTGCTGATAGACAAAAGTGCAACCTTCTTCACGGGCACAAAATCAGCTCAGGTTACATTAGACAGCTGTCATGCACAATCAGCTGGTTTTCCTCAGTGAAGGGACCCTATGCTGTCCTGCTATCATGTTAATTAGTGACAAATATGCCAGAGGGGAAAGTCTGCTTCCAGCTGCAGAAAAAGCAGAGGACAGGTTGCAACACAGCTAAGAGGACAAGCCCAAGCAAGGATGCTCTGTGTTGTCTCCTCAAGCTTAAAGCAGCAAACAAGGTAAAATGGGCAATGCAGAACCCCTTAAGTCAGACATCATGAAAATGTCCCCATGCATAGAGCTGGTGTATTACTGACACAATTCTCCCTGCAACAAAACACACACCTTTAGAAGAACCTAAGACAATGCTAGAGATGTTTACCTGGGGGAGTTTGAAGAAAATTGGCCGTATGTCAGCTGCCCAGATGCTCTTTTCCATAGTTTTAAGATCGGCAAACCTGGCAGCTCACCCCACTTCTGATTTTTCACTGATCTGTGCAAATACCAGTACGACACAAAATATTTTTGTCACAGTGTCCTCATCTATAACCCAATGATCATGACACATAACAGCTGGTTTTGGACACCTGCAGAGAGATGGGGGGCTTAAGGCAGGAGTCAGGCTACAATACTTTTAGCACTACTGGGGTAATAGAGACATTGACAGTTATTTTCAAGCAAGTTTAGACATGAATATGAGGAGATTAATTAATGACTCTCAGCCCTCTCATTTTCAGAGACCAGTTTTCAGTTCCAGGCCAAAGCTTCAGTCTGACCCCAAACAGTCACTAAACATGACCTGGTTCCTGGTAAAACAAAGCTATCCATTCTTGACTGCACTGGTACAGTGGAAAGGTAAAAGCCCACTGTGAGATGACCAAAGGACTGTGCAACCACAAAGCCAGAAAAACACTCAAGAGCAACAGGTTGTAGCCAGGATACAAGCAAAAGCATGCCCCAGTCTAGCCCAGCCTCAGCACATGGACAGGTCCTAATTGAGAAGCTTCTAGATGTGTGTAATGCTCACAAGGGTAATAAACTGTCACCCTTCCACCATGACCACACTGCTGGGGCACAGGGAGGCTGTGCTGCTCATTTCCCTCCTAACAATGTGAGAAAATGAAGTTTGAAAAGGTGGAGAGGAGAAAAGAGTGCTACAGTTAAATCAGCCGGTATGACAGACTACAAAAAATGGCAGTGTGAGGTTGCTCTCACCTTAATAAAGGCATTCTGTTTGCTCACTGCCATCAAGACAACCACACTCACTCGTTGCACAGCCTTCTCCACCGTCCAGTGTTCAACCTGCTAATATCCACAGAGAAACAGCCATGCACTCATAGGTCAGAGAACTTCCAATTATGCAAAGAAAAACACCCCAGGGCATGAGTCTGAATTAAGATTATATCTGTTGCTTAATAACAATGATAAATTCATTCTGCCCCCAGAAAAATATTTAGAAGCATACAAAAAGGGATGGAAGGAGGGGATGATGAATCTTCAGTATCAGCTTTTCAGTATTAGCCACAGAAACAGCGGTCACAGGGCTTTCTTGGAGCACTTACACATGGTGGTCAGAAAATCTAGACAGAAATCAGCAAGTGGAAAAACTCTCAATACCACCAGCAGGTTCTAGTTGGCCCTTTATACACAGACCAAAACTGAATCAACCAGGAGGATTAGACACAAAAGGGATTTCTTCTACTGGAAGGACCAGCTGTTTTCATACCAGATATCTGTGCAAGTAGCACTTTTTCTCAGGAAAGGCCAGGCTGTCCTGATCTTAGAGTCCAGTCCTCCTAATATCTTCCTATGATAAAAGCTCTGAACAGCGAGGCATTGAACTACACCTGCAACTATAAATTCTCAGCTTACTGAAGCCCTAAAACCCAGCAGTGCTCATTGAAGGGATTTTGTGCTGCCTGATGCACAGACACCTTTCAGATGCTGGACAGTTCCCTCATCCACCGATGTGCCAGGGACCCACCTCAGCCTGTGACACAAATACAGTAAAAGCTGTAGACCCCCAGGGATGAAGGGAGCAGGCCACTCCTGTCCATCCACCACCCAGCAGTACAGCAGGAGGGCAGGAAGCAGATCCCTCTGGGATTTTCCATGAGAACTCTGGAAGGGGTGGCAAGAAGGCAGGACATCAAGGTACAACAACAGGAGCCAGCTCACTCACCCTCCACTACTCACAAGTCTGGGATAAACTGGAGTTCAAGGGTCCTTCTGTGGTCTCCAAGCTCAGAGCACTTCCTCCTACAGCTCCTTACCTCCTGTCCCACCTTTCAATGAGCTTCTTAAGATCATTCAAAGCCAAAAAAGTGGAAGAACTCAGTCCAGCAGATTTGGATGGGAGTAGTTCACCAGCTCATTGTCACACTTCACAGCTAGAGCTACCATCCATCTGGTTATTGCCATGCTCCCTCTTGTACCGTGCACTGCAGCTTGTTAGATGTCCCCCAGCATCCATTCCTCCTGCTGCCTGTCACCAAGGAGAATGGCAGCTGGGATTGGGCACAACACTTCCTCACCCATCAGCACGCTCAAGTATTCTGATGCATTGAGCCTGATATTGTTCACATCAAGTTCTTACAAAGATTTTCTTCTCTCACCTTCAGTATTGATATCAAAATTAATAAGCACAGGTATCTTGTTTTTTAGGTGGTAAATCAGAGAACGAAATGCATCAGTGAAATGACTGCCATATTGTCAGAGGATTATTCACATACCTGGACAATTACAGGTTGTAGGAATGAAATGATGGTGATAGAACTGCAATTTTTATCAACCTCTGGTGCCAGCAGACATAATAATTATTTCTTTTTTCATTATTGCATGAAATTAGGGAAACCAACAAGAACTCAAGGCTGAGAGGCATCCATCTCAGATAACTACACCACCTCTTCTACTCCATCTCCAAACTACATAAAATTCCAGGCTCCAGAATAAATCCTAACTGCATGAACAAAACTGAGAAAGAGCTAGTCTGCATAAAGATCAAGAAGAGAGTCAGCAAGCTTCATCTTAGTGGGTTCCAAAGCTTTAGGGAGCAAAGTTCACTGAGGTCACAATCCTGAAAACCTGTACTGAAATCACAGCTGGAAGGATCTTGCCAGTACTACTTGACAGATCCTTTGAATGCCTTTAGTTCAGAGGGAGGCAAGAAGGCAAGGGAGGAGGGATTTTAAAAAAAAAAACTTTAATGAAATTAACATTCAATTTCACTATGAAAATATTTTTCATTAAGTTTTCAGAGCCTACTAATTTTTTTTGTTTATGAGAAGTGAAAGCAAGGTAAATTATTTCCTAATTGCTTCATACTCTACTCACTTTTTAAATGGATTTGTTTTCTAAATAATTATCAGAAATAGAAATTGTTTTCAAAACTGAAACTGACACCATAGAACATTTTCATTTTGATAAAAATGTATCTTCTTCCCTCCCTCCCTCCCCCACTGAAACACTTAATTCAACATTCTCGTTTGACCATTGTAGCATACAGATGAATAAAATAAATCTAATTGTCATTTTGAAGCTGCCTTCTGTTGACCCATATTATTCAGAACACTGCTGGTTTCTCTTCGGTTCAGATTCCACCTGTTACTCTACAGATACATTCCTCTCTTTTGGCTTATCTTTTATCAGGGCTCAAGGAACCCTTCTGAGGCCAGGCTTCCAGGGCAAGCTCCAGCAATAGTGTTTAAGTGCTGAGACCCCTGCTCAGCAGAGCAGACTGGTCTTTCCAAGCTGCTGGATTGCTGACACTTTGCAAATGTCATCTCCAGGGCTGTGCAGCTCTGGATGGCAGGGCAGGCATGATGGAGCATTACTAGAGAGCACACACGTACACAGGAGTAAAAAAAAAAAAATCAATCACTTGTAGCAGAGATTAATAAGGGAGGTGGGATTCTAAAATGCCAGAACTGCTGGCATTTGATGTGCTGAGGAGTATCTGCAAACCTCTGCAACTCCTGGCTCGGACAATTTCCTTGACATATTCACCAGTAGCAGCTCACCTACTGGTGCTGGTGACTGTCACTGCTCTGTTCTCCAACACAGGAAAAACACAAGCCACACAAAGCAAAGTTGCATAGATGTAGAGTGCTTCTGTGTGATTGCTTTTCTCTTGACACCTCTCTCCTATACTGCACTGACTGAAGGTACTTACTGTCTGACCACCTTCTAGTCATTCTATTCTGACTAACCCTTACTTTCACCTCCAAATGTTACATTTTCACAATTATCTCCTTTAACCCACCAGAGTGTGGGAGTAGGTGGGTGGTTGAATCCCTTAGAGAGCATTACTAATGCCAAGAGATGGAGGTACCAACAACTGGACAGTCAGCTTCATCTCTGCAAATAAGGCATTATCAGAGCTGGGTATATTATTATGTGGATAGGATATTATTCAAAAAACAACAGCTTGGTGTTAAGTTCTCAGATAAAAAGGAAGAAATAATATGCATCCAGTACAAGCAAGTAAAAATACAAAGGAGAAATCCAGACTTCAGCAGTAAGTGCAGATACTCCAGTACTGTCTCTCCCCTTCCACAGGGGTGAGTGTTTGAAGTGCTGCTTCTCTGGGCAGGAAATTTCACTCCACAGAAGAAACCTGCTGACACACAAAATTGGCTGCTAGAGCAAGCCAGCACACCTCTTGGCTTACTGGAGCCACTCACCTCCTGGGACCTCATACCCACATTTCACCAAAACTTTCAGTATCAGTACCAGCAAGGGCAGCTCTAAGTATCAAAAGATCTCCAACTACACCCAGACAAGGGCAGCAGGGAGTCAGCAAGCCCTGATCACACTACTCAAGAGGAACCCTTCTGACATCCCATCCCAGGGCTACAAATATCCAGTGGATGGATGGATAGACAGATAGATAGACAGACAGATAGATGCTGCTGTTGCTACATCCATCTATCTATCTCATGTGATACCCAGTACACACTGAACTGGGGCAGATGAGAAAGTAAACATCACCTCTCAGTTCTAGGCCCTCTAGTCAGCTCAACAACAACCTTGCACTGAACCCTTCCACTAAAGGTGACCTGTCTCCAGCTCCCAGGTAAAGTCCTGAGTAGTTTTCTAGTCACCTGGTGAGAAAGTAGCATCACAGACCTGTAACTGTCCCTGGCTTTGTTATATTCCAGCCAGACACAGCAGCAACAAGAAGCCAGGACAAAGTGCTCCTTGGCTTAACTCACCACTGACAGCTCTGGGGCTACAGTGCCAAGATAAGGGCATATTAACACCTGTGGAGCAAACTGGGCATTCCTTCTGCTCACAGATCTACAGCATTGTACTGAAAGGTCATTTCCTTTTGGAAACAACCAGTTGTAAAAGTACTGATGTTGTCATGCTCATTTTCTTCCATTCATTTATAGAAAACTGCTTTTATCTGTGGTCCTTCTGTAAACTGAGGCAGGGGGAAAGGATGCACAAGGGAAATATTTTGCTTCAAAAACTAATTTTGCCCTCAAACAAGGGGGACAGCCACAGAGGAGAGAAGCTAGGAATGCTGTAGACAAAGGGACTGAATCCTGTGTGTGGAAACCAGACCTCTTTTATCCAACTGAGATTAAAAAGAGAAAAAAACAACAACCAAAAAAAAAAAGGCCACAAAAATACCCCACAAAAAACCAAAAACCAAACCTTATTTATCACTCGAAAAAAGGTCAGTGTTAGCCCTTCAGGCAGAGCTGCAGGTGTTATTTCCATATGCTTCATGTACCCTGAACTCCAGCTCTGGAAGCTTTCAACCTTTTGTAGGAGAGCAAAGAGAAACCATGAATATTTCATGTGTTGCCTTCGCTTACTTGCAAGTTCCCTGGAAACTATTAAAGTGCAAGCGTAATAATGTCATCATTTACTTGTCATCTTCCACCTGCTCTTTGCACAGAAAAGAATACCTGTACTCCCATCCAAAGCCAGTGCAAACACGGTGCCCTATTCATTGAAAGACAAATCACAGGTTCTTCTGGAGAGAGGTGGGCTAAAGAGGCAAGTGTCCCAGGTCACCTTCTGGATGTCCAAGAAAGCTTTTGCAATTATCATTCTCTTCTGAAGGGTAGACACTTCTCTGCCACAAGTAGTGCTATTTCAGTCTTCATCACCATCTCCTGAAGCAAGCACCTCTTCCTTAAGTTTCCAGGAATACTGTTCACCCAAAACCACCTTCAAAGCTGACATACAGAATTATCCAAAAGCACCACTTACACCTTCCAGAGCTTAAAATACGACGTGTTCTGGAGTGAAATGCAGCTGGTGTTTACACACAGCAGCAGTATGATCAGCTATTGGAGGACTGGACTACTGCCAGGTAAATTCATCCTACAAAAATATGGTGCCCAAAAAGCAACGGTGTCCCACATCTTTTGTCTAGAAACACACAAACGGCAGGGACCTCCTGTGTGTCAAAGCCTTCCAAAAGTACCATCAGCAACTACCTCTCATTAATAAAATGCTCCATTTCCTTCCTGAGAAGGCCATTACCCAGCCTCATTGCTCTGCACAGAAGCCTTTTTTTCCATTTTACCTTCAGCTCCTTCACTGAGTTAACAGCTGATTGTTCCTGAACCAACACTCCCCTCTGTTTTCATTAACCCTTCTTCCTCCCTAGTATTTGTGACGTTAATGCATTTAGAGAGAATAAGCACTTCCCATCTCTATCATCCTTTCCACCAGTTTTACAAGCTTTTAGTCTCCACTCATTAGAGGAGATCTCTTTTCCCCAGTCATCTCACTAGCCCATCTCTGCCTGTCTTGTTTCATGTTCAATTCTTCTTCCTTGAACATGGGTGACAAGAATTATACATCATTTTCTAGATGAGGTCTTCCTAGTGCTTATAAATTATTGACAGGGGTTAGTTTTGCAAAAGGGAACAGACTTGCTCAAGCATTCAACACCAGCTCTCAAGCATTCAACAGCAGTGAAGATACCTCCTTACCTGTGGTGGGGATTACCTAACGTCAGGAAGATGCTTGAATGAGGCTGGAAAGCAGACACTGACAGCAGCACTGGACTGGCCATGCCATAAGAGTGCTTGTATTAGTCACACTACAGGCCACTAAATAGGAGAACAAAACATCAAAACTAGTGATGGTAGTGTAAGTTATTTCCTTCCCCATGCACACACACATCATAATATCAGAAACCACCTTTACTCCCCAGGCAGGATTGCCTCTCCTGACAAGAGGAAGAGACTGGACCAGACCTCACACAAAGTCACATGCCTACATCCCCGGCTTTATACTGGAAGCAAGTCTTCCAAACTGATATTACAGTGGTTCAAGCACAGCTGCACATGTGAGTCATGCTGGATATTTCAGAGACCTCTGGGAGATGCTGAGCTCCAGCACAACTGTGGCCCTTTCCAGGCATTGCTTTGCCCCACTGTCAGAGCAGAGTGTCTTTGCTTCCCGTCTTATACACTCTGGTTCCAAAAACCTGGTCCTAATGAGAGAAAAACCTGTTTCTCTGGGTGCTGACATGGCTTTACAACTCAAATTAAGGTTCCTCAGCTCCTTCAAGAACAAATGAAACACAGCCCTAACTAAGAAGATTTAATAAAGGACAAATGTAACATGTAAGCCCAAATCTCTCTTTTGTAACCCAGAAAACAGGATCAATATTCTGAAAGGAGAATTCAATATATAGGAAGCTCAGATGTACTCCAGAGATTTGTCCCAAGAGTCAGACTTCTCCGAGAGTAAATGATTGCTATGACTTTCCACCAACATAGTTTAAGACAGGGGAAATCTCTCTAGAAATCAGTGATTTAAAACAAAATATGCCTCAAAGCCCTGTCCCTCCCACTTGCTCTCCTTTTCCAGCCAAACCTGAAAGCAAAAGGATGAGAATAAAATTTATTCTGAAACAGAAAATGTCCAAGATGTATAAAACATACCCTTACAAACATACACACGAAAACTTGGCTAAAGTTAAAGGTTCTAATTCCAGATGAGAAGAAAAGGGGGTTATAAAAAAATTAGGAGAAATAAGGAAAAAAAACTAAAACAAAAGGGGGAAAGGAGCTAATTTCTTAACAAAACTAAGTATTTGACAAGGGACCTGAAAATTTGAAGTGCGATAGTCAAATTGCCCCAGGTCCATCACAAAGCCCACTCCAGCAAAACTTTTTTGGCCTCTGCTGATGTTTCAAAGTTCAGCAGATCCTGGAAACTCAGTTTTCTTGCAAATAGGGGGAGTATCACAGCAACTGCAGCCAGCTGGCTGGCAATACAGAGACTCAGTATTATTGGGGGTTTTTAAGTTTTAAAAATTCAGCATCCAACAGACTAAATGAATACAGCCCTTGCCAGGTGGCTGATGGCTTCACTCAACCTGCCACTTTTTTGTTTTCCAGAACGCACCACTGGTTCTTTCTTAGCACTCAGTAACACCTTACCTGCCTCTCACACAGCCTTCCCTATAGCACCAGGAGAAACTTGGAAACGCTGCCATACCCTCTTCACAAACATATGCACTGCATTTATCTGCCAAGGAGGCAATGTGCGGCAGCATGTACTGCCTCAAGCTGAATGTCCTTGCGTTTGTAAAGACTTCACAGATAGTGCAAAATGGGCCTTTTAAAGGGAGCCACAAAAACCAGAGCACGGACTAGGGGTCTAAGGTAGCAATTTCCACATATGGGTTGTGTTTCCTCGGTGTATGCTCCTAAAGGGGGGAAGCTATCCCTCAGTTTCACCTTTCAGTGGTGTAATTTGACTTTGAGGATTTTTGGCAGCCAAATTCCCACCATCTTTTTGGCTCCTGAGAACAAAAAAAGCAAACAACACCTCAGCTCTACAGGCCCCAAGCTCCTGACCCCCAAAGCAGAGCACATAGCATAGCTCACATCCTACATGGGCTATCTCCTGGCACAGCACAGCCCCAGAAAGCCACACAAACCTTCAACATCGCATTAAAATGCCACTGGCAGGTTACAGCATGACATACAGATCTAAAGCATCATGCTTGTAAACAAGCCAGGATAAAGAAGGAACTTCCCTGCAGCGTGTATCATCACACTGATGCCAAGCATTTTTCTGAAGCATCTGGTATTTGTCACAAGGTATGGGACTGCACACTTCGTTCTGCTACCCCACCACAGTCCCCCATCAGAGATGCCTCCGTTTCCAAGCCATGAATCACTAAGAGGAGACGGGGATGCTCTCACAAGGATTAGCAGAGCGCGGCTTTGCCTCCAGGAGAGGGCACCAGCGGTGTACCCTCACCAGCCAGGGAACTGCTTTCTCCCAGCCACACGTGCAATAAAGGGCTCAGCCACACAAACGCACCCGGCTGGCAACGCTGCCGGTGATAGATGAGGTGAGCAGAATCCATCTTCTTCCTACAGCTGTATTAGCTCTGCAGAGCTCGCAGGAGCAAACAGCACACTGTCACGTCAAAAGAAAGAGACTGGAAAAGTGGATCTGCAAAATTAGTGGGTGCTGTGCACACTTAAGTGTTCTGCTGTGTTTAGCTATGCTAAAGGTAGATGAAGAGCGAAGTTTAACATAAACCAATGGAAAAGGCATCTAGGAACCAAGGTACTTGGGCTAAATACCCTTTGGTCCCATCACGGCCCTTCTGTGCATCTATTACCCTTTCCTTCCCTAGACTGTGCTCATTTTTATTATTCAGGTCATTTGAACAGAAATGGACTCCAACAAAAAAATTAATAAAAGGATGGCCAAAAGGCAACTAAAGAATTGTCTTGGGGTGGCTTTATGATGTGTATTTTTTCCCAAACCTGGTGGGGGGAGGGGTGGTTGTGCCTTCTCTCAGAGTATATATTTCTAAATTTGGCCAAACCGGAACAAGAATCCAATTCTCCCCACTCCTTTCACTTGTCTCTTGCTTATCCATCATCCCTGCAGCCATAAAGCTAAATTAGATAGTATTCAGGTTGGTCCCAAAGAGCCATTGTCACATTCAGCCCTGGCCACTCATGGCAGTCAGAAAAACTCCTTGGCTTCAGTGTCCTGGGATGACAAGAAGCAAAACTTGGAAGAAACTCTGACAACCAGACACCGCTCCCTTTAAAAAAAAAACCTACCTGGTCCCCTCCCAACAAGAGAGAAAGGAGAAGCATGTTCTCTCCAAGTCATTTCTCTCCAGCAGCCTGACTTTAATCCAGGGCTGGATTAATCAATAAAGTATGTCCAGGCAGTGCTAACAGCACTGCAGAGAATGCTACCTTGCATAGTGGTTAATTACTACAGAGAGTTTAACGAAGTTTAAAGAGACTGAAACCTTCTTCCTATCAATAAGGAGCTGGGTTTGTTACATGCCACCCTTATTCAATTAGAAGATGTGCTCACCAGGCTGGCTTCAGTCTCAGCTTTGCATGCTAAGGAGCAGCGTATCAATCAGCATCTTTGCTCCTGATAAAGAGGAAGGAGATACTGTCACCATGGCCACCTCTCTGCCCTCCAGTGTTCGCTGCTTGCAACAGGGATCCAAGTTACACGTAGATCTCTTTCCCCCTTTTCTGAAGAACACATTGACTAACAAAAAAGCTAAAGGACTGGCAGCCCTGGAGTCTAGCCATCACCAAGTAGCTCCATCCTAACACAATCAGCTTCTCCTGCCATGTCCTGTCTGCATGTCCGAGGCCAGTCCTAGGGAAGCAAATCCATAAAGGTTAGAGGGCTGTTCGGTACTGAACACAATTTTTTTCTTTCCCTCAATGAACACATTTGCATTTCAACTTGGGTCTCCTTCTTTCCCTCTTGAAGTATTTTCCTTTGGACTACTGGGATAAAGTATTAAAATCAGAGTGTCACTTGCTCACCCTGGCAGCACCCACCATCTAGAATGGTAACAGCATCCATTGGCACTGTCACAGATAAGGATCCTCTACTCCTATTCCCACTGCAAAGCCTCATCTTCATCCTTGCCAAGGGTTTAAAATTTGGTGGAAAAATTAGCTTTTACCAAAATCCAGCATACAAGCTTTCAGAAAAGAAATGAAATGGGATGTTTGGTGGGGTTTTTTTAAGCTGATTTATTTCCATTCAGTCCCATTACAGAAGTTGCAGAAGTAGGAAAAGCAAAGATGCGGGTTCAGATTGCTCCATTTACATTTCTATAGCTCATACTCAGCTCTCATTACAAGAACCCAGCAGCAAGCTCACAATGTGGACTGATGCTTTTGATAGCTGATGAAAATCACAAAGCAAGGGAGAGCCTGCATTTTTAAGTCCACTACATAGCACTTGCTTATTTAGATCATATAAGGCATTGTTTGCTAAATACACAATTTCAGACCAAATTGCAGGGTATTTTTCTTTTACCTGTAGTCCAGCTTATTAAAGATATACAAGACTTGATGCACTGCAGCTTTCAAGGATCCAGAAATTTCCGGTACATTTTCATTTTGAAAGGAAAATATTATATTCTCTTATAGTTCCTTTCAGTTAGTGAAAATTTACTTCCTATGCAACTACCTCAGGGGTTGCAAAATGAAGTGGTTAAATTGCCAATAGAAACTATACATGACATCTGACAAAAAGGGGAAAAGAGAAAAATAAAGTAAATTTTTGAAAGGGTAGAGAAAAATTCCTGCTGTCTTTTGTGAAATAGAATAGGACAAAAAATTGGTGGGGAAAGAAATGTAATTCAAGAACCTCTGGGGTATATTGCAAAGAGCAAGAAAGAAATTAAAAGCAATAAATAAACAGTTGACAATATCTCTTTTAAACCACAAAAAACAGCGTTTGTATGTTCAATGTGAACATTAACAACTGTTGTGTTGTCTGGATAGCTACAAAAACAGCCAACCTTTGTGAATCTGGATCTCAGATCGTTATCCTTCTCCCCTTCCTGCCACCCCAACAATAATTTCTGTGCTAATTACCAGCCATGCCAGTAGAAGAATCTGGCCAAAGCAGATCACAGGATTTACTTCCAGGTTCAGCACTGGTCATTAGGAATCACACAGCACACTGTTTCCAAGATTAAAACTACAAGCTCCTCTTTAGAGCACAGTGAGTCATCAGCAAGATAAAGCCCACAGCTGGCTGGAAGTTGATGTGTGTTGTTCTTCAAAGCGCAGAGAGCTCCCACTTCACCATCTTGTCCTCTATTCCAAACTATCCATAATCCAGCAATGGACAATTCCTGGGGCTGCAGCCAACACTTCCACCCTCTGCTGTGCCACTCTGCCTCCTAAACAGCAGGAATTCTTTCACGGCAGACACCCCAGTTTTAACACCTCCATCACAGACTTAACCCATGACACACAGTGCGTGTGTCAGGGCCATCACTCCCCACTCCTTGGAAGACCCCTTCTTTGGGATTCTCACCACCCACCTTCTGCCCTGTGCCAGTCACTCCCTGAGCACAAAGCTGTGTTTTGCCTGCTTTCCACCCACAGCCTTGGGTTCTTTTCTATTCAGACTCGTAAAATACTCCTGTGAATGAGGCGGAGATCTGCAGGCTTCAGGCTCCCAACATAACCAGCTCCCACCGTCCAGCTGTAAGAGCAGAGAACTGACCCCAAGGAGCAAAGAAAGAAGCCAAGGACAGGGCAAACATCTGGTCCCTTCTGTCCACTGTTTCTGAGCTGCCCAGTTCAGAACGGTTCCCCAGTCACTGAGGTCCCCGTGTGGATTCCCTCAGCATGACAGGAACTGCCATCCCAGTTTAAAGGTGTCTCTCCCTTCTCTGGCCATCTTAGAAATTGAAACTTAAAAGGCTTTCTAACATCAAGACCTCGACCTTTTTTGTCAAGTATGGCTGAAATCAGCTTATATGTTTTTAAACAAAATTTTACAAAGAAAAAAAAAGGAAGTAGCAAAAGGGATTAGTATACCCTATAAGCATAAAAATAAGTTATCTCCCAGAAAGTGGCAGGCACATGCTAATGCTCAAAAAACAGCAGATCCTTCCCTGGCTTCTGTGTAGCACTGAGAGTCTGTGGACAATGGTTCATGCCCTGACCCAGCCACTGACCATTTCAAAGCACACAGAGTGTTACCTTGCCAGCTAAATCAGTCGAGCCTGTGTCAGAGCCTGAACCTCAAGCACCAGGACACGGGTCTCAGAACTGGACACATGCATTTATTTGCACAGGCCTAAGTGCCACAGCTGCAACCACAGCTTACTGAGGCAGCTTACTGCAGCAAGGGAACAGCACACACCTACAACTGCCTCTTCCCAACTGCCTATACCCCAAAAATCTCGAAAAGCCAGCAGATTTACCACTGCTTATCCATGACTCATAGGCAGCATCCTCAGCAGATTGGGAAAAATTGGTTCAAGGGTCCTGTATTGAGTGACCTCTGTTTTCCCCTGGAAACTGAATATGCCAAGCAAGCCCCATGATGAAGAAAGCAGCTCTCTTGGGATGCTGAAGGAAAATGATGGATAACAAGAAAACAAATGTTATTTGGGAAAACGCTGTTTTGCAACAGCATCATGCAGTCATTATCAAATGGGTTTCCTACACATTGGTTTTTCCTACCTGAGTTGTTACAATTAGCAGCTGATGTCTGGAAAGCTGGCCATTATACATGAATGTCTTCCAAAACTAGGACAGCCATTAAGTTCATACAGCCACAGTGCTGGCCACAAGACTATTTACACTGTCCTGGGAGCAAAATGTATTCCCAACGAGCTGCCCCCCAGCAAAACCAAAGGTATCACAGCTTGTGACCAAAACAGAGACAGGGACGTGCCATCATGTAATCAAGAACAGCAGGCTCTAATGAAGCCACATGCTGTCAGTGCTTTCACACTACAAATATAGCTTAATCATTCTGCAGCAGAGCCAGAAATCAGAGTAAACCCCTGGTCTCTACCACAGGTGATATCAGGTTGGCAAACTCTGAAGAATATCTCTACCTTTGAAATCTGTAGAGACAGGCTACAGATTCTTCTCCAAACACATTAACCTTTTCCTTTCAACAGGTTGTAGAGAAGTCAAAGAGCATTTCTGAAACTCCAGCTAATACCAAATGTCAAGATCTTGGATTAATGAAACTGCAGGATGGGATTCCAAGGCTCTTTACTCAAGATACAGCCAAGGATGGTTTCTTAGGGCTTCTCTCAATTTGCTCATTATTTTGCCATCATTTTTGAAGGGCTATGTTTTATTTATGAAAACAAACAGGGTCATGAGAGAAAATAGACCCTTTTTCCAAGCTGTCTTTCAGTCATCCTTTAGACAGAAGAATTTGGTAGAAAAAAACAAGCACATGCTTACCCATCATTTCTTTAGAGTTGCACAGAGATTGGCACAGCTTTTATGGAGGTGAGAAGCAGAAAGAGGACAGGCCTAGTCATTACCTTTGGGATGTGGCTGCATCATCTGAAAGGGTACAGCAGGGAAAGCCCTACAGCTGGCTCCCTGCCAGTCCACACATGCACTTTGCAGAAGCACAAGCTCATGTACCAAAAGCACTTGTCTTCAGTAGGTCAGGTGTGTATCTGTGTAAAAAAAATCTTTTCTGTATCATTTCAGTATGATCCCTCTATAACAGCATCAACATAGCCAGGCAGCTCCCAATTCTCCCATAACTAGGTCTCTGCGCAGGACATGCACACCCAGAAACACAGAATCAGTCTTCATAGAAACCAGAAGAAGTTCTTGATGAAAGAAGGAAGAAAGATCAAAGTTATGTCACTTAAATAGTAGGGACCACAGCTGTACTGCAACCCTACTTTTGCATAGCAGCCAAGGCTCTCTAATATGCAGCCTCTTTAATTTCTACTCTCATGTCTGTTCTTTGTTCATGGAACAAAGCCTGATCTACTTACAGATTTATACTTACATAACAATGCTGAAGTGGTGATGAGCTTTATTATTGTATTCATTATTATCCAGGTGGACTAGAACAATCTCCACCATGAATTCAGTTTACCAGGATGAGGATACATCAGCAGAACTGAATCTATGTAGGCAGCAGAGGCTGGCAGAGAGGAGGAGGGATGTAGTGAGTCACCCACAGCACTTTTCTGAAGCAAGTTTCTGCTAGATCTCTACATCAGCTTTTTGGCTTCTCTTTGCCTAATTCCTAGGGTTAAGTGAGACCACACAGGCTACAGAAGTGATCAATCAACTCCTTTTGGCACTTACAGCTGACATAGTTAACATCACAGTCCGAATAGATTCCCAAGGACATCTTGGGAATAGATTCTCCTGGTCCTCTTCCAGGACTCCACCCACTGGCTAAGCCCTAGCTCTGTTCAGCCCATCTCTGGAAACCTCATGTATCTATTTTCCTGGACCAGCACCCACTGGGGAACATCAGCTGCATGAGAGAAAACAATGTTTTTAACAGGAGGAACGCGAAGTCTGGGTATGGAATTACTGGGATACCTGAGCTGACTCTCTCACTTCCAGTAGAATACTCCAATCAACAGTTCCAATAGACACAGTCTAAGCTTCAAATATTTTAGCCTCCTCTTGCCCTGCTACATGAGATTGCAGCCATGTATTGCCTGGAGAGACCCTAATTTCATATATGACCAGGGAGGACTTCATCCTCTGGGGTTCTTCTGAACACAAGGCCCTGCTTGGTGGGACACTCCTGATGCTTCTCCCTCCAGCCCCACACAGACCCTCTAAAACAGGGACAACAGACTGAGCAAATGACAGGGGCAGAGAGTATCACAAAGGAGGAAAGGAGCTTCTGCACCACAGATCTTTCAGATCCAAACCTAAAGCCTTAATCAGGAACAAGAGAAACAGCAGAGGAGGAGTCACCTGGGCAAGTCAGAGGAGAGTGGCAAAGGCTCCGTATGAACTCACTGGGAAGCTACACTCAAACACATCCCCCTCTGTCTTCCTCCCTTATCAAGCAGCAACATTTTGATTGTCTCATTTTAAATTTGAACTTTTTAAACAAATTACAACAAAGCTTATGTGAGGTTAATCATTCCCTGTTTCCTCTGGCATTCATTGTAATAGTACTAATTGCAATAAACACATTTAAAATTAATATGCATGTCATATGCATATATCAATTGCATTCTAATTTACCTTTGACTAACATCCATAGACTGAACGTGCTTTCAATAATAAAAAGCTCTGACATAGCTTAACCAACCTCTGCCTGCCAGACTGCTCCCACAGCACTGGGAATCCATGACAGACAAGACTGATGAAGGGGAAAACATGCAAGCCACCAGCAGCAACTTGCAGATCCAGGCAAGCTCAGCATAAAACACAGAGCAAGGATGAGCCTTTTCTCCATGC
The DNA here is from genome assembly GCF_965178545.1 of Coloeus monedula. NCBI lineage: Eukaryota > Metazoa > Chordata > Aves > Passeriformes > Corvidae > Coloeus > Coloeus monedula. The sequence goes on along the minus strand of NC_138788.1, from coordinate 27,282,437 downwards.
TAAAGCCATAGCCACTGCCTGTCACTTTGGAAATGGGCTCACTCTTACAATTCCAGAGTACACTGATAAAATATTTCAGATCTGTTTGCAAGCAAGGAGGATTTAATTTTCACTAACACAGATGGTTTAGCCATTATCAGCCACCTCCCTCTTCACAAGACACAATTCTTTCCAAACATCCATCAGCAAGGCTCTGCCAGGCAGGGCCACAACAAGGAACAGCCCCAGCAAGACCAGCAGGAACCTTCAGCAGGGTCAGAGGCCAAGAAATATTTTTGCCAATACCAGACACAAATGGAATCAAGCGCACTGACTAAAGACCCTCGCTGGGATGCTGAGGTGTGGGTGACCTGTCCCACATCAGTTTATGCATTAATTAAACAGACCACAAACAAGTAAAGGGGCACTGAGAGAAGAGCTGGAACAAATTCTGCAGCTCTTACACATTCCCTTCTCTGAGCTGCTTGTTCTGCCGCTCTGCCAGAGGACATGCTCATTACAGCAAGAATAAAGAGCGTTCCTGAGCCCCACAGACATATCTACAGATTGAAATTATTTTTAAGTTAACACCAAGATGTGAAACCCAACCAGTGCTGGATTTGCAGATGACAGCACACCTGCCACATCTCCTTCAGAGCATGCTGCCAGCCTGAGTGAGGAGCAAACGAGAAGATCTCACACGTCCACTCCTGCTCCCTGCTACAGGCATAACTCCACACTGAAGGAAGGATGACAGAGAAGCTCCTGGCTCCAGCTAACACTGGTGCTTGTCCCTCCAGAGTTCAGCAGCAGCACACAAAGAGGATGTGCATCATTCAGCACTGAAGACTCAGATGAGAGGTATCAAGTGAAAACAGCAGCGTAACTTGACAGCATCCCATCCCATGCCTGTGCCTACAGTCAGACCTGCTCAGGCAGAAAAAGGGAAGGTTGAATAAGATGTTGCTGAAGAACAGTTTTTACCAATTCTTGATGAGCCATCAGAAAAACTTACCACAACAGAGTGCTAAAGATCTACTTCAGCAGTTTTATCCTATCTCCCCAAACAACCTACAGTCTGGCCCTGGTCTTACTCCAGCGTCTTTTGATGTAATCTTTCTTAAAACACTTTCAATGAGCACAATTCCATCTAAAAGTTCACAGAAAGAGAAAATTTATGTGAATATTGGAGCACAGTTCTGTCCAACTGATCTGACCTTTGCTCAAGGACCCCAAACCCAACATTTGGATTTTTCCAATTGCACACCAAACCAATGCCGAATGACCTATGAAGCTAATTCAAATTAACTGGCACATAAAATGCTTGTATGAAGGAGTTCATGAGTCAGCCATGGACAAAGAATGAGTCATAGGAGATACATAGGAGATAATTTTGAAGAATGAGTAAACCTGAAAAAAATCCCAAATTGCCAATGAACAATATGCAAGTAGAAAAACATGTTCAATTTACAAAATAAGTTAATTGCTATGAATTAGTCAGATGGCTCTAGTCACATAAACATATCTATTGTGGGCTGCTGTTGCAGTTTACATGTCACAGCTGAGCAATTTGAATCTCTATTAAAGGTGTCTCTGACTTTAACGAGAGTTACTGCAATGTATATCAACAACACACTCTGGAGATATACAGAAAGATATACCAGAAAGAAATCCAGTTCCACAAATATGAAGCTGCCTTAGCTTCAACAAGAGAGGACACTTTCCTGAGCATTCCCAGGTCCCAGCTCCACTGCAGGCCTCTCAGGGAAAAATCACACTCATCCATATGCCTCCCAGGGCTCCACACCACTGGACAAACAGAACTGCTGATTCTTACTGGCCACTTCGAACTCACTGTTAATTAAGAGAGGAGATGGGAAAGCCTAAGGACTTGGTCAGCTCAGAGAACACAGCTAGTCCTTCCTTTGCTCCTGCAGCTGCTGAAATACCCCATGTCCCCAGTCCCTCCCTAATGATTAGGGGAGATCACCCCCAACATCTTTCCCCAGAGGAGGAAAAAAAAAATCAGTTCTTCTCCTGCTCATTTAAGAAAATGCTTTGTTCGTAAGCTTTGCTCAGGCACCAAGTCCCACCACCACTTCTGTTCCTTAAGCTCACATCCCTCCATTTGCCTCACTGGAGGCAATACTTGCAGTCCCAGCAACACAGAAAAGGCAGAGGCTCCTGCAGCCCTCATATCAAACCTGCAGCCCCCTGCCTACCTGAACCCAAAACTTCCCCAAGCACCTCCCTCAGAGCAGGGAGCAGTATTCCAGAAGGTTCAAACAGAATATATCGGTTCAACAAAGACAGGTGACTTCTACAGTTTGGCACTCATTTGCTATTTCTCTCTTCCCACTTCTAGGTCACACAATAAAACCAAGCCCTGACAGAAGCACAACTTCTCTGCAGCACTAACGTTTTGGGGATATATAAGGGCACAATTACACCTTGAAATCTCTCTGGCTGCAAATCTCACTGAAGAGATTCCCACACTGTGTTCACTCCCACCCTCTCGAAGGTAACTTACCATCCCCACAGACATTCCTGGGATCAAGTTTAGATTTAGGTTCCACTCACCCTCCCCTCCTTTTAAGTTTTGCTTTTGATCTTTTGATTGTCACCAGTTCATAACAACTACAGTCCCACAAATGGTGACATTAACACAACTGAGAGGAACAACACCCAGAGATGGGGATTTCAGAAAGTACAGGAATCTCCTAAAACAGCTTTGCCCCTCGAAGCATTTTAACATCATACCTCCCATTCTGTGTTTCTGAGCCTTTTTACATCTAACCCTGCCTAAACCAAATCTTCTTGGTAGAAATCCAAGTCTTGTTAAAAGAAACAGAAACCCAAATCATGAGATAAGATTATTATAATCGGTTTTGTTTACATGGCTGAACAAAATTTAGCCTGACTTCCAACTGTGGCTTTACTACCTTTTTTTTCTTGTACGGTTTTTATCAAACTGTACATGTAGGGATGGATATGTGTGCAGGATGGTACAGTTTTTTCTTTAAGTTTTAGTCATGTTTAGTGCTATACAGTTCACTCATTGGTAGTCAGTCTCCTGTAAAACAGTTTGCAAAGGAAGTGGTTTAATTAACTAACTTTCTAAAGCTTCCAGTCACTGACCCCAGTTCTGCCAAGAATATTATCTGTCTCAGGATAAAGCAAATAGGTTTTATGACTACCTGCAGCTACATCAGAGCCAGGGCAACATCTCCCTGCAGAATGAAAGTAAAATAAAGCTTTTCAAGTAATCCCTCTCTGCATGCCAGCACTGGCACCCATCTCCTAGGAGACTCACCAATCCATCTAGTATCAGACCCCATATTTATAACCAACCCTTAAATCCCAAATGAGTAACAAAGCAGCGAGCTAAAGGCCCCCATGATTCACTGGTAGGAAATGTAGTCAGCATTCAATATCCTATGTCTGTTAATAGACCAACTAATGCATAATGCCAAATGGATCTGTTTCCACAGCACTGCTTGAAATGCAGAACATTTAGTCAGTCTGGAAAGGACTTTATAGTTATTGAGACACAGGAGGGAAGAGTATTTATGCCTTTTTGGACCAGATGCTCAAACCTTCCCACCTGATAGCCATAGTCCTCCTAAGTAGGACTTGGACTCGGTTCCAAGTACAGCAAAAATAACAGTAGTCATATACCCCTCCTGCTCAAGAAAGATCTGGAAGCAGACCCTCATGAAGCTGGGAAAGCTAAAAAATACCTGAAAAGGCATAAAAAACCAAAAGGATACTCATCAACCCCATCACACACGCTAAAAAAGTAGAAGCAGAAGCAAATCTGCAGCCACTGAGCAGTCATATAAACCCAGAGCAGCGCTTAGTGAAATCTAAAGAGCTGATCTGCACTAAACCAGCTCTGACCCAGGCTGCAAGTGAAGCACAGCTGGTAAATTGTTACCCTCAAACTCCCAAGTGCTCTAATAGTTTTCCTTACAATCTGTGCCAGATCATGACAGGCAGGCTGAGTAACGTAAAAAACTGCCTGTGGTGACCAGAAATTCACGTAATGACCTTAAAATTACTTGTAAACAATTTTCATGAGTGCTGCAAACTTCAAACAAACACCTAACAAAATGCAGCAGCATTTTGGTCTGAAAGACTCCAATCCTTCCAGCCTCCAGTGAGACCTGAAGTGTCAGGAATGGTTTCTTTTTTCTCACTTCTCCATTCCCATCCACTCTTGGCTACCTGGCACTAGGAGAATGCTACCTTTTGAGACACAGCATGTCCCCAGACAGCGGGGAACACCAGGGCAGTCTGTTGACTTGTGCTTTGGTTGAAAAAGCATCAGATCTATAAAGGCAGACAGGGAGAATAAGCTTTGAAATATACATACACCATAACTGAACAGCCCAAATGGCTGGACAGTGCAGAAATAAACCAAGGGCTGGTTATGCAACCACTCTGACGCAGCACAGACCCAAGCTGCTGCCAGAAACAGTCGTCATATGCCACTTGACCACCCCCAGCTGTTCATTCCCACAGCAAACCTTGTGCCAGCCCCAATAAAATGGGTGATGGATTCTGGGGGAGGAAAAGATAGGTGAAAACTGCACAGACAAGCTTGGAGTCTTCGAGTCCCCCGCCTGATGGATCAGCTCCTTGGCAGTGCTGGCCCAGGGGAGGCCATGGGAACAGGCTGCAGCACAGCCAAACACAACAGCCTCAGCTGGCAGCACACAAACAGTCAGATGGAATCACAGTGTGGCTACAGTCTTTTAACTTCTCCATTTAAGGAATGTTCCTGTCATAGAGCCTTCTATGAAATTGTTCATAATGTTCCTGAATGCACTATTCTGCAGGATGGAAATGCTATTACTGTCATGTTACCACCTAGTAACCAACAGAACTAAAATCCAGTCCATGACAAAAAAAACTCCCAGATAAAACACTGGATTGGAATAATCCAAGTTTTGCTGCAGCTTAGTAAACACATGGCTTGGAGACACTGCCAAATATAATGGAGTGACAATGGGACAGCACTGTTCTATGATTTCAGGTTCTTTGCAGTAATGCTTTACAAATATATTTGCCCAAACCTAAGTTACATGTGAAGGATTTCTGAAGGGGATTCAACATGGAATGTACTGTGAGTCAAGCTGCTGGAAGAGCTAAATTTAGAGAAAGTTGAAGTGATCAATAAATGGGAGGAGTTATAAAGCACAGGAAGCACTTAGAAACATTTCAGTACCTAACTGTTACAGCTTTGTCAGTAATCTTCCTTCTAAACATCTTTCTAATAGCATATTTCTTTGACCAAAGGCAAGCATTTTTCTGCCCTTTTGATCTAAACATTTTGTTCTTATTCCACACCTGAAAAACTAAAGTGGTTCCCCACAACTGAATACAAAAGAACACCTTTGTTAAATATTATTTTTAAGAAAACAACCATAGATAAAGCACACACAAAAAGAGGGGAAAAAAAACCCCACACACACACACAAAGCCACGAGAAAAACTAAGGCACTTCAAAGAAACTTCTGCTTCTTCACACTTTCTTCCCCAAAATAACTTAAGTAGAATTGGTCAAAAAATTGAAGAAAAAGAAGGAAGAAGCAGAAAATAACTCAAACCTATGGGAATAATGAATGGTTGGTGAAATCAGTGTATATTTACCAATCCAGTCTTTTAAAGTCCCTCCTGCCCTGCAGAAGAAGGGCTCCTTTTTAACGAGAAGGAAAAAAAAAGAACAACTTACAAAAGATCCTCCCTACCTGGCTCAAAAATCAACTGCAGGACAAAACAAAGAGGAAAAAAGCTGTAACCTCTTTACAGTAAGGAGGACTGCAAACCATAAAGCTTCCCACAGGTGTCTTTGCTTTTTTTGAAATGATACAGCTTAAAAATCAGAAGTCCAAGATCATACATGGCTGATGTCTCATCACCAAAACATTCGACTTCCCTGAGTGGCAAGGAGACAAAACCCATTGCATTTATTCTTTTTCCAAAGGAGGAAGCCGAGTAGGAGGCAAGACCTGCTCCTGACTGCATAACAGCACACCAGCAAGAGAAACAAATGCTCACAGACCTTCATTAACTAGTTTGGGTCCCTGGCTGCTCCCATGCCAGTTTCAGTGCATAAGGCATCAAACAATGCTATCCACACTGATAGAAGCAGCCATTCCCTCAAAGCTTTGGATACCAGCTGGAGAGTCAGAGCCTGCAAGACCTTACAAAATTTTCTGGGAGAAACAACCTCCCCTTCTGGCAGGAAATTAATCACTTCCCTCCTTCCTTGCCATCTTCCTAAGGACTGGAGTGTGCATGAAGGGCTGTGGAAGAACGGGACAGGGCAGGGACTCATCACCTCCTCAAAAAGGCACTCACCAAAAACACCAAGTGAACCGTGCTTGCAGGGATCTCATTTCCTGCTATTACTCCATCAGACAGGAATGACACAGCCCCACAGCCCTACCCCGACTCTAAAAAATGTAACTCAGCTGGGTAAATGAAGAGCCAGGCAATGAAGGATCACCAGTTCAAGTCTCCAGCCAGCATGTGCCCAAGAACACGTTCCCAAGCTCCAGCTGCTTCACGGATCCAGAGCAGGAACTGAGCTCTTCCATATAATCCCCTCTCCTCAACCACCACCAAAGGAGAGAAACAATAAAGCACAAGGTACAGGATTAGGTGGTGCACAGTGGGTGCCCATATCTATTTTTTCATTTGGGCTTTGGCACCTGCACCACCACTCCAAGCAGAGGGCTCTGGGTTCCAAGGACTCAATGTATGTGTGCGTGTGCACAGGCATGTGTGTCTTGTGCCTGGCTGAAAAATAACCAACCAAACAAAACCAAAACAACAACAACAAACCAAACAAACAAACTCCAAAATCCCAAAAGCAACATAACATTTTCAGTCACTCTGAATTTGTCCACCTCTCTTTAGGAAGGATTTTTATATGTTTCTACAGAACTCTGTGCAGATCTGTTTCTTAAACGTGGCTGTAGAAGCCAAGCTTTCAACAGCCAGTTGACCCAACACCTGACTCTGGAAACAAGAATCTCTTGTTAGCCTCCAGGATTCAGGCCTCCCTCCCCAATTCACCCTGAAGACAGGTCATTTCTACTTTTCCCCATGTAGCAAAAGGTGTCTCAGTACATGCTGTCATTTCTGTGCACTCAAGATTAACACTTAGGATCACAATGGAATTGCTAAAAGCTCCCTGAAAACATTTTATTTTCATCTCCATTTTCCATCTCTTGCTGCTATTAACCATCTTTATGTCTGTGATACCTCTTGTTGACAGCTCATCAGAATAAAACGTCTGTCATTTATTACAGCTGGGATGAGTGTGAACTTTAGGGAATAGGGATGGGTAACCTTTAGGAAACAACAGAGCCACAGGGTGACAGTCTTAGCACGTAAAGCTGAGTAAAGCACATGTAAGTATCACTTGCTCCTAAGTGCACTGGTGCAAGCAAAGGGGAATCAGATGTGCTTGGGCACAACAGCCAAGCAGGAACCTGCTGGCTGTAGCAGTCAATAGAATCACTGCAATCTCAAGCAATCTACAGGACTGAATAATCATCAAATAATCATCTCGTTAAGTTTCTAGAAATCATTAATTCCACCAAGTGTCAAGGTTAACAAGGCTCCTTTCAATATCAATGATTTGCCACAGAGGAATTCAATACTTAGGGATTCAACCACCACTATTATCGAAACATGCAACAGACAAGATGTGATTGCCTCCTTTTCACCCACTCCTACCACCAGGCAATCCCTACCCCACATGCAAGCTGCAACTACAGCTGCTCAGAAGTTTCTGACAGATTTCCCCCAGAAAAGACACCAACTGAATGTGTTTTGCAGAAGCACATTCATTCAGTGAGCCTTCTGCTGAAACGTAAGCCATGCTCCCAATGCTCGGCCAGCTGCCAGGAGAAATCAGCTGTTACATGGCACAATGCAATGTGCATGATGCAGCTGAGTCTTCAGAGCTTGAACTATAAAGGCTTCCAACATGCACAGCTCTCCAGGCAGGATCTCCATTAACTTTGCAAACCCTAAACATGTTCAAACCATGAGAGAGTCACATCAACTCTGTGTAACCTCTAACCCTGTGCCACCTGGGAAATGAAGGTACTGCAAGTCCTCATGCAGCTAAAGGGCAGGATTTCCCCAGAGCTCAGACTTTCACACAGTAATGCAGAAATATCCCTTTTGCAAAATTAGTATTAACAGCACCATAAAGGATATCAGAGCAGTCCCTGGAAAGCTTTTTTAATCTCATGTTCATCCCCTCTTTATTAATCATGCTTATTCTCACAAAGCCTGAAGAATCAAGTCTTCAGGCTGTTTACATCTGAGATTAAGCTGGCCATAGTTGGAGCAAGCAGGTAGACTCAAAAGCAAGATATCTCATTCTTATGCAGACATCTTCACAGCCAAAAAAAAGAGAAGATGAAATATCGAACACTCCCAAGATGGCAACAGAATGCTTCTTAAAACACTAAGGTTTTCTAACTTCCCTCAAAGCATCAGTTAGTTTAACAGTAATAAAAGCAGACAATAAAACCCAGCTTTTAGGATTCCCAGTCACCAAATTCCCCAAGCAAAACAAATTTCTTCTTATTTTTCTGCAAACATGTTTTAGGTTGTAGTCCCTAGGAAGAGGCAGTACAGGACACTACTGCACCAGCTGTCACATTCCAGAGGGAACAGCACTCTCACGATTTTTTCCCCACACCTAATGGTCAGTTAGCTAATAAACCACTTTCCAAACTTGAAGTCTAAGGCCCATTCTCAAGTCTGCCACCCTCAGTTACCAAGAAGCAGCCACATCAAACTGACAAACTCATTTAAGTGATCAGCAGGATTCCACAGGCAGTTATTGTACTTTGGAGACCACCAGTGTTTGGCAGATCAGTTTGGAAAACACAAAGGAAAGCTGGCTAAACATTACAGAAGAGTTAATTAGCCAGAACAAGAACCTGTTTGACTTCACGATGAGTTAAGGCAAGGTTGCTCCAGAAAAAATCCTTTACCTTGACTCTGCTGAGGGACAGTAACTCTTTAAATCATTCAAATCTCGTTGTAAGATCACATTTTATAGCCCTGGAAATCTCAGTGCTCAATAACCAAACCTCTTGCTAAATCAAAGACGGGGAAAATTGTCTTCCTCTGAGGAAATATTACAATGAATCAGCAAGAACATAACTATACCACTGTCTTCTAGAGTAGAGGAAATCAGAACTGTTTAAACTGGTATCTCTGAGACTCTTTTATGCTAAGTATCTTCTCTTCTTGTAGCTCTTTGATCCCCGTGGATACAATAGAATCCAGTCACAGAGAAATGCAAGACAATTGTAGGCAGTCACCAATTTGTGACAGCATTAATGCCATACACCCCCTGCTACCAGCAAAGAAAAAAAAAGTGTGTTCAGTACTTCGTAAAATTTGACTGGTTGGAGATTTTAGCTTTGCTTTATTTTTTACTTTCTGCTTGTCCAGGTCTCAGTACTTCCTGTTCTGGCAGGGGCTAGGGCACTTCCCTCCTCCCCCTGTGCTAGCCTTCGGGTCTGCCAGTTTTTGGGAAGCACTGCACGTGGTTATGGTGCCTCAAGAGAGACAAGGCACTGTCAGGCTGGAGTGGCATTGACAGTGTACTGAGTACAGGGCTCTACACTGCTCCACACAACACCTTTCTTAGCTGGAAGTTAGTTTTGAACCAAAAGTTGACTGGCAATTTTTGCTCCAACTGTCAGACCTCGATGCTGTCCCAATATCCAGAAGATGACAGCCATCAGGTATGAGACTTCTCCAACCTGGCTGCATCCTCTTAGAAGAGATCCTGTTCTCAGAAAGGCTTTCCCTGGCATTTCAGCATTCTCCCACCAAGCCCAGCAGCTAGGCCAGCCAGCAAGCCACCAACAAGCAGGTGTTATTTTTCAATGTGCCTCCGCTGTGCCGTGTTCTTGGCACACTATGCTGTTCAGATCCTATGATAGAAAAGTCCAGATTCTGCTCAGAGCAAGAATTCCAGTAAGGCAAAAGACTGGGCTGAGGATAGATCATGAGCTTCTCATAAGGACGGCTGTTTAAAGGAAAGTTGATTCACTGAATGTCAGCTGTTTTAAAAATATCTCACTAGTCCTGTTGGAAACGGTATCAGGTTTAAATTTTTTTATATAACTTTAGTCAGGGGTTTTGTTCACCTTTTCCCAGGGGAAGGAGAACTGAAGTTTCTTTTCAAAGGACTGTTTCACCACTCGAGTCCTGATGAACTTAACATCTCAACAAACCGGGAGTAGCTCAGAAGATACACAAAAGATAACAGCCATTATCGAACATCAACTCCTGACCTCACCCCGGCATGGTCAGAGACACTTGATCTGGGAAAAGAGAGGTAAGAGAATGAGAACCTAATTAACATCAAAGGGATTGATAACCAATAGGAAACCAAATACTAACAACTGTGTAACTTGGGACCAATGAACATTGAACCAATGAATTCCTATAGGGTTTTGATGTGTAAGTATATGAAAAATCTAGGAAAAATCCTGTGTGATGGAATGATTTTCTCTGCACAACCTGGCCAATGTGTGGATGAAATTATTTCTGTTGCACTCCCTGGCCAGAACAACATCCTGGCCAGAATAAAGTAATGCCTCGATTCTCTAACACTAAAAATGTTGGAGGGTTTTTGTTTTTCCTGCAGTTTCGGTCACAGTCCCACAGAAACATAAGGAGGGCCACTCTAAGTCAGAACAATGGTCCAATTGACCCACAATTCTGCTTTGCCACGGTGGTCACTTCCAACACCTAAGGCAGAATGAGGTCAAGGTAAGTATCCATAGCATTAACCCTAATATTCTCACAGTATCTGGTAATTTTTCATCTAAAGGGATTCTTTGAGATCTATCTCATGACTAAGGCTACAAAAGACCAGCATGACAATTTACTATAGCTTAGCAAAAAATCACAGTTTCAACCTGCAGTGGCTTTATTTTGAAGACCAAAAATGCCATGAGGTTTCCTTGGCTCTTCTGTAGTCCCTGAAGGACAGCTGGCTTATTACATCGTCTCCAGCAAGTAAGGTGGAGTCTTGCAGTCTTACTAGACCTGGTGTTCTCTGTCCCCATCCTGTCCAAACCAGATAATGAAAAAACATTATACATCTGCATAGATCTGGCATGCCACCTATCTGCAAGAAGCACTGCTGGCTGTCTGGATCACATCTGTTTAAAGATCCATTTGAGCTTTTCGATCTATCTGGTGCTTTGAAATCACAGGGTACAGACAGGCCAATTATGAACAATTAAGTTACCACACGTAAGAAATTACTGTTTCTCAGATGAGCAGAGGTAATTGGCCATATGCACACTCACAGCCTAGTCCCAATGGCCAAAAAATTGGTTTAACTTGTATTTTGTTGTAACACGTTTTGCTACCTGTTTGCAAGGGAGTAAAAGAACAACTGTAGTCAGCTAGCACAGCTCAGGGCATCACCTTTTATCTGTGTTTTAAGGAGATACACACAAGTAAACTGTTCACTCCTACAGTGAAACCTTTAGATACTGTCAGTGTTACTTAGCTCCACCTCAGCAAACAACTCACACTTCACAAACAAAACCAGTTTCATTCAAAACAGAAGCAAAGACCTTGCTATTTAAGTAAAAACATGGAGAAAAAATGCAGCAGGGAAAAACCAGATTTACTTGCTACTTGTTCCTCCTCCACGTAATTAATTCAGAAGCATATCTTAAACTGCATTTTCTTTCAAAACCACAGAAGTTGAGCATATGAATAACTTTAGTTCTTTGTCAAAATAGTTATAACTTTTCTTGCTTGCAGTAAATTACCTGGAAAAAAGATCACATTATTGAGGAAAATGACTACAAAACAACCACAGTAGACTTGGCTACAAGATGAGATAGGAGCAGGGGCAAACATCCTCAGAAATACTGGAGCTGCATTACTTGAGGGTCAGCCCTAATCCCAGGAGGGTAAATGGCTCACAGCAAAACATGAGAAGAACCAACTCTACGGAATTTATCACTCAATAACATCCCGCCTTTGGCGCACATTAATCAGGCTGTGATGAGAGCCAGGGAAGAGGCAGAGATGCACATGCGGTTGCTATGGAGTTAAAGGCTTGAAGGAGATACATGGAAACAGCGCAACTGCACAGAGCACAGTTAACTCTTAAACTGCCTCTGTCTAAACAGCTTCCTGGCCAGACAAATTCATGCATACCCATTCTAAGAGAATCCTTTTAAATACCCAAGAGTTCCCATGAAGACTCAAAGTCCAACGACCAAAATCCATCAAGGAAGAGTAGTTGCTCCACACTAAAAAACAGGGAGAGACTGACAAACAACAGCCAGATGATACAGAAACTGAGCAAGGATGGAGGGATTAGAGGATGGAGCTGGAGGGAGAGAGGACCATGCTTTGCAGCATACAATCTCTGCCAGCTGTCTTTGTAGTTCAATACTTTGATCTGTCACACACAAGGGAGCAAAAGTAACCGATAGAGATCCATGCAGAGAATGAGTTAACCCCAGACAAAAGGTAGGGGCATCACCATAAAATTTAATACATCCATGGTTCTGAAAAGTTGCAAGCACGCTGAAGTTCTAAGAAGCCCAGACACATCCCTTGCTCAAGAACACACATCTTGAAATGTTTGGACTTTTTCTGCCCCATGGCATCATTCAGCACTGCCTGAAAAAGCCACCACATTGCTGATGTGAGCCCACAAGCCTCACATATAGAAAAGGATTGGGATGAGGCTGGCGCAGGACATGCTACTAGCACGGACTAAACAAGGAAGAACTTCTTGGAAGACAATTTCCTGAAGCAAATGTTTTAGGGATGGGAAAACAGTTCTGGGAGACCAGGCAGGTCAGGTAAAAAATCCTGACAAGACTGACAAACTTGCTGATGACTGAAGCAACAAAGCACATTTCATGGATAATCCAACCAGCTACTTCCAGATCACAAGAAGCTGCTGCACATCCAACTCCCTGCAGAGTTTCCTAGCAGGGGCTGTGTGTGTGTATATACATATATATACATATGTAGATAATCTGCAAAGTTTCTATTTTCTCCTCCTACTTAAGCAAGTCTTTTAGTGAGCAACCTCCTACACTGCTATTTTTACCTGCTCCTAATCAGTGTGTTCTTAAACATTGAGAGACTCTGAGAAGAGCAGTTCAACTCCTCCAGTGCACAGCCCACAACACACTGAGTAATATCTGGGTGGCAGCTCCTTCTCCCATCAGCCAGGACATGATGTCTTGCAGAGCACTAGGGAAAGCTGGTGGTCAAGGCCTGGGGGGATCTCTTCTTATTCACAGGATGCTGAGCTTGAACTGAAGGTTCTCTGAGCACAGATCATTAGCGCCATAAGAAGTCAAGTAGAGAGGACTGGATCCAAAGTCAGCGTTTTAAACGACTGATGTAGTAAATAATAATACTGAAAATAACCAGAAAAGCTGGTAAAAGAGTTTACTGCATTATTTTCTCCTCTCCTTTTTAACTCCTTTAATCATAAAGCTTTCCGTTTTCACTTTCAATGAATCATGTTCCATTGCCAGACACAAACATGCCTGATCTCAGCCTCACAGGAGGCATTAACCTGTGGACATAATTCCCAAAAGATCAGGGTGCCTCAGTCCTTCCAAGGAGTCCCTGAGATTTATGGTAACAAGGAGTCCAAGAACAAGTAGATGGCACCAAATCCTCATGCCAGATGACAGCTCATTAATCAGTGGGCTGCACTCTCAGCTCCTCTAAAGGACTTTATCAGATGGGTGTTTATTTAAGGGGGGCCATTTTCAAATGCCCAACACTGCAGAGCTGGCGTGTTTTCATGGGTTGTGGTGATACCCTCTATGCTAGAAGAAACCCTGATCATACTTTGTCTCTCCTCATCCATTTGTGCAGCCTTGGTCTGAAAGCAGATGCTAAATTCTTTCTTGACTTTCAAGAACACATAGATCTTCCTTTGAAATAATCATTAATTCACCTGATTTCACAAGTCATTTTCTCTCTTGCAGCAGCATTAAAAAAAAAAAAAAAATTCCACTAAGGCCAAAAGTTCCAAGGGAAAAGCTTCAGATGAGACATCATAGAGAATCAGCACCCCTGCCCCAAAACCCAACTACACTAAAAGTCTTTCAAGGCAGTTCCAATTACTTCAGAAATGTTGCCAGCAAGACTGACTGCACCATGTTTGGGAAAAATGGCATCTTGGGCTGCATGAGAGTGTTCTGAGCAAATCTCAGCTTCCTGTCAACATGTACTATTTAAACCTCTGACATTTTAAAAGTTGACCCTATGGATTGATTGTAGGCAGTTCAATATAAGCATTCAGCACATGATGCTTGATATTTAAACTTCCTAATTCAGATTATAAATGTTGACAGATTTATCTATGACTGCAGTTGACTGGAAAGTATCTGTCCTCCTATTTCAAGTTTCAACATTTTCCCCATTTTTGTAAATATTTATCACACCATTTTTAAAGTTGCTCAAAAAACTTAAAACATTTTTTCTAGCACTGAAAATAACAATCAAAGCAATTTCCTAATCAAAGCAATATCCTAACATTTTTCACAGAGTACTTTGTCATAAAGTCCTTTGATTAAAGCTGAAACTTCTCAAGAAATTTTCAATTTTCTTGGAGAATTGATTGAAAACCATGTCAGTAGTAATTCTGTAATCACTCTCCTCTCCCATGAGTCTTACACAGACTCATGATATTGATTTTATTCTCACTTTAAAAGTAGAAGTACATGCAGTTGAAATCTTTAAGTAAAAATTCTTACTCAATTTAGCATTTGTCATAAAACTAGTAAACAGCAATGTGAAATATTAAAAATTTTTAGCAGGGCTAACATTTTTCAATGACATCACTTAAACATGAGAAAAATATTCTTTTGAAAGCAAAGTCACTTTAGAGAATATATTAATAAAGTGTTTTGAAAGATTTTCATTCTACTTTATATTTTCTTTCTTCGTCCAGCTGCAAAAAGAGCATAAGTGATTTTGGGGAAAATACTTTAGTATAAATTTTTAATACATAGTTTCCTGACAAAATATTAACACTCCTTACTGCAGTTTACTTCCTATGAGCATCAACAGCAGTAATCACTAGAACATGACCAAGGAAGCTCAAGCTCACCCAGGGCTCTCTTGCCTGAAACAAACAGAGACAATAGTCTGTATTCTCCAAACTCTCTACAGACTGCACTCCATTTACTGAAGTAATAGTAGGACAACACCACTGAAAGAGAAATGCTTAACTTAGAGGGGAATAGCAGCATGGGTCACACTGTAGTCCTCTGGTACTTCTTCATACCCTGCATTCAGGGCTTGCTGCAGCTCTACCACACGTGAAGGGAACTGCACAGGGACAGAGCCACCCCCCAGCACCTGATCCAGATCAGGCCCAGCTGGATACACACAAAGAATGGGCTGGTGCTTTCCCCTCTTCCCCAGAAATTCATGCCTGCTAGCAGACCATTTTCTCTCCACATTCATACCATTACAGTCTAAGCAGGGAAAACTAGAAAGCAAGAATCACTTTGTTTCAGTCACATTCACAGTAACATGCAAATCAATATGTAAAACAAACAAGACATTGTCTGGAATTCAGAAAAAAATGGATATCTTTGCTGAGACAATCACCACATAAATGCATTTCACAGCCTAAAACTACAACACGAGTGACAGCTAAAGAAAGATAAGTCAGCTCATGTTTATTTTTTCAGGCAGCAAGACTTCAGACCAAGCCTTGGGTGGTCACAATTACACCACAGTCTCTTACAGTGATAAGCAAAATCTGCCTTCTAGCATGTGGAAGCAGGCTGCCAATGTCTGGTGGCAAAAAGTAAGCAGCAAGCACCAGAAACAAGTGTGCAAATAAGCAAGAAGGAAGCTTTTGCTCTCTGGAGCAGTTACAGGAGTCAGGGATGGCATGTTCACTCAGCACATCATCTGCTTTGATCCCTCTATTTATATTCAAGATAGATTACATACAATTACTATGTTTCTATGAAACCTAATTTATCTATTTATTACCATCAGTTCTGTCTCACAACCCCCTGCACAGAAGTGAAAGTTTGTTTACTACAAAGTTCTGCCTCTTTGAGCTGAAGTGGTTTTCTTCCTCACAATAGATTATTAGGCTCTGCAAAGCCAATGAGACAAATCCATGCATCTGTGTTCCTCTGTGCAGTCTCTGTGGCACATGTCTGATACCATCAGAGAAACTTCTCTGAGGTTAAACAGGGCATAACTTTCAAGATTTCTCCCATGATAATTTGTAGTGAAAGAAGTTCCATACTCCAGCTCTGGAGTGCATTTTGATGGCTCAGGGCCAGTGTAGTTAATGGGAGTGTGGGACCCAGCAAGCTGAGAGGACCATGGCCTCACCGTGGAGGAGCATTTATCCATGCAGACCAAAGGTATGCCACGGAACCACATTCCTCCCTCAAACATGAAAACTCTTTGGGAAAGGTAGAGGCCCAAGAACTGCTGACAGGGGGGTCTTGATCTGGGCACTACTTTCTGTAGCACTGCTTGACTCAGTCCTCACTGTCACTTGGCCTCCCTACTCCCATTGTCCAGCTTGGCTCCCAAGTGTTTCAGCTCCCTGAACCACCCAACCACTACTAGGACTCCAGCTTCCTCTTCCTCCCTTCTCGCATTACATCTCCTCTTGTCTCACCAGAAGGTGGCAGGTAATTGCTAGAGATCATTAGGACAGGCAGGAATCTGTACTTTCCTTCTGGGCTAAATACCCAAAGGAGTCTGAAACCAGCTCTACTCTCCAGTGCTTTACTCCCCTGTGCTTGGTTCTGAGGTAGGACTGTTCAAAGCTGTCTGAATCATCGGTTATCCCTCTAAAGAACTTGCCTCCTCTCACCCCTGCAGCATTCTACCAGCCCCACTCCAATCCCCCAGTGATGCTGGGCACCCTCTCCCCAGCAGCCAGGGAAGCCCAGCTGAGTGCATTAATTGTTCTCTAGACACTGCCGTGAGGCTGATCCACTAATCAGGCATAAGAAAGCCCTGGGGAAGCTCCCAGAAGCCATCCCTGGAGTAAAGTTTCCCCTCACGCCAGCTCCCCAGGCCACGGCTACAGACAGCACAGCTGGGACAGAGTAGGAGCCTGGATTAAAAAGGAGCAATTAAAATATGGATGGCAGGAGTTATGGGATGCCACTGCCCTCTCAGCCTCTCACCTACCCCCAGCCTATTGACCTTTAGGAGGTGGGGGTGAGTCAGCCTGGTTGCTGTGAGCACTGCTCAGTCATAGCCAGACCTGTGTTACCAACACCTTTACAGCTACAGATGCTCCTGCACAGCACCAGGAATGCTGCCTTGGGAAAAGTTAACTCCATCCCAGCCAGACCCAACACAACACCTCTGGCTGCAGACTCACAAATTAGATCCTTCTATCTACCTCAGGATACACCCAAATAATCAGAAAGTCTTCTTTTGGATAGATATCTTCACTTGGAAAATTAAATAAACTAGGAAAGATGCTGGGAAGAGGAGGAAAACACACTGGTTGCTGATAATAAACAAGCATGTCTTGCAAGCTTTTCCCAGCTCCTTGGCAACCAAAAAAGTCACACAAGAGAGCAAGGGGCAATTGGACAAGCGGTTTAACTGGATTAACTGCTTCCAGAACAATAGCTTTAGGTGGATAAGGGAAATCTTTTGTATATTCCCACATCTTCACCATCCTGTACTGGTATTACGGGCCCGAAATAAAATCCAGGGAGACTTCAGACAACTTGTATTCAATCCAAAGGAAACAGTGGAAAAACAAGAGCTGAGATCAAGAAAGAGAGACCTTTACCTTCATGTCACTTTTGCTCTTCATTTGTTATGCCCATATTAGAAACTAAGACAGGTCAGGGCCTATTTTTTGGTCCAGAAACCACTTGGCACATCAGGGTCTGCCTTCATCTGGATGAACTTCCTTTCTCCCGAAGACAAGGTGCCAAAAGCAAACACTCTTGGGCTACCCAATCCTCTAAACCAGGTCTGAGTTTGTCTGAAAATGTTTCTTGGCATGGGACACAACATGTCCCATGTCCAATGCTGGGGAACACCAATGGCCAAACCATCACACTCACATCAGGCCAAGCATCCAGGAGCAGTGAACATCCAGGAACATCCTGGACACCACATGAAATGAAACAGGTAAGGCACATCCCTCCTGAGGTGGGCACTGGGGTCCCACAGACAGAATTTGCCATTGTGCATGGGCCCAGCACCACAAGTTTAACGGAGAAGAGTCACTGGCTGCGAGCCCAACCTCTGACAGATTAGTGTCTGTCCTAGAGGCAGAAAATCTGGTCCACAGAGATTAGAAGTGCTCTGCCCATCTTTCTTTGTCAATAACCTCCTGGGGATGGATGACATACGGATCAGCCCTCGGCAGCAGGGGAGGTGGCAGTGGGACAAGGGTGTTTTGCTAAAGCAGCAGTGATGTCCTTCAGCCTGGCTTTCACACACGCACCTTTCCTTTTCTCTGCAGTCTTTCCATACAAGGAATCTCTCTTTGCAAGCAGACCTGGTGCTGGCAGAAAGAAATAATCTTTGACATATTTCCTGGGGGTGCTTTGATAGTGAAAAAAGAGTTAAACACTAGCAACACCTGACTGGCCTTCCTGCTTTCTTTTTATCATTTTAATTACTTTTTTTTTTTTAACTGTTTGAAAAAAAAACACCAAAAATAAGCAAAACAATGTCCACATGTCAGGCGTCAGATAAAAGCAATTTTGAAATCTGATGCTTATGTAGCTCTGTAGGCACAGTAGATATTAATAATTCAACAAAATATTATAATCATTACTATATTTGGCAGTATAAGAACAGTGCGTTTTAGCAGAATTTCTCTCCAAATCTCATTGCAACAGCCATTAATAAATAAAATGCAATTCAGTGCATTAAATGTGTTGTTTAAAGGCTAAATATTTCATCAGAACTAATTCATTTTAAATAATCAGACTAGGACTCTCCTCCCAGCACCAGGACAAATCTCGGCTCCGTACACTTTCCACACTTACAAATGAAATTATGTTCAAAAAGCAAACCACAAATTGAATTCAACTGGAACATCTACACAGCAGCTCTGAGACTACAACCCACTGGATCACATTCAAACAGGCCACAGGTCTCAAAACTTTGTTATGCTGTTTTTTCCTCCCAAGAAAATTTAGATTGAAAAAAATACAGTAGAACTATTTGCATTTATTGCCTGCCTTGAACTGCAGCCAGTGTCTAATTCCCCACGGGAAGGAGAAAGGAAGGCATGTTGGTCCAGACCTCAGCTGCCAATAGCTATAGATAGCAGTGCTTATCCAGTGCTTCCCACCAGCCACTCCACAAGGGCTTTGCAAAGGAGGCCAGGTGCCTCTCACAGGCAGGGAAACTGAGGCACAGAGGGAAACAACTTGTCAGCAGTTAATATAAAGCCTAAAGGCTGAGTTCCTACATATTTCTGCATCCTGCACAAGTGACACACATGAAAGCTCTACCCCATTTCCCCCTAAGGCACTCATGACTCCATTTCAGTTGCAACTTTACGCTGGCAAATGCTACTTTTTTTTCCCCCTAAAGTTTCTTCTTGTTAATCAGGAATGTGACCAAGTAATTTAGATCTGAAGTGCAACTCCCCCTCCACTCGCAAACACACCCAACCTACCCAGCCATAAACTGGTGAGTTTCTAAATCAGGATGAAGAGGGAGTTTGATTTTAGTTTCTGTCAGCTGGTATTATTAGCAAAAAAATGCTAAGAAACCCATATTAAAAATTAAATAAATGACAAACCAAAACTAAACAACTCAAAACAAATAAACAAGCAAAAATCACACATGTTTTTCAGTTTGAAGTTTCCAGTTTAAAAACTTCTTCAAAAAAAAACAAACAAACAAAAAAAAAACCCAACAAACTAACAAACACAACCAAAAAACCACTCTCTAAACTACCTGTCATTTTCTGGCCACCTCCAGAACAGTGTGTGAGCATCCACCCTGCTGACTGACAAACTGACGTCAGCAAGGTAATTCCTGTCATTAAAACAAAACAACATGACCTTACAAGCAGGCCCTGCATCAGACACTATAATCCCTGTTTTTACCCATGGAGCTCACTGCTTTCCTCCAACAAGAGCACATAAACACTGCAACCTTCTTTTCACTGACTTTACACCAAGACAGCATAGCACAAAAAAAATCACAGGGAGCAGTATTTTCAAGCATGACTTTCTACAGTAAAATAAAAACTTAATAAGGCCAGCATATTTTGTATCTTCTAAATTGTGCTGAATTTGCTGTCATAACTATATAATAAATACTTTGTTTTAACCTTTTAAAATAAAAGTATCAGCTTTTCCATAACAAAAAATTCTCTAAACAATTCCTTAAAAATTAGGGAGATGTGATTTTTATTTTGTTGGTTGGTTGCGGTGGTGTTTGTTTATCTTTTCTACATCAAAATGCAAGTATGTGCTTTGTCCAAGTCAAAGCCTGGGGAGACCTGTCAGGGTGGTGATGGGGGTTAGGGATTAAACCCAAATTATTTCCCTTCTGTCAACCAGCCCACACACACTCAAAAACACCAAGGTGAGCAGTCAGTTATTTACAGAGCTCTCTGTACTACAAATTCTTGATTCCAGAGAGATGCCAGATACAATTCACTGCCAGATACAGCTGTGCTACTGAGCAATGTGACATTGGCAATAGATGGACTTTTGGTCTCGTCCAGCATATCTGATCTTATGATCCTGGGCACAGGTCCAAACCCCATTAAACTCAATAGAAATGCAAAGAATTCACTGGCTTTGAGTCAGACCTTATATGACAGTGGACAAGAGCAGCTAGAGATATTTAACCTGTCAAGGAGAAGAGTTAATGGGAGCTTGCTCTAATAAATACACCCCCTTTACCACACTGTCTGTTTGTGCTTTAAGTAATTCATCCTCAAGGGCTAAGGAACCTTAATTTCTGAGCCAAAATCCAGATTATTTCTCTGGGCTTTCATCAAGACACTGCTGCACCAGTCAGATGAGCCAGCAGGACCTGAGCTAGAGGGGAACCTAAACCCAGGACCAGTGAAGGACCAGCACAGCATGGCTAGAGAGGTCACAGCCAACAATGGAATTTGGGAAACTGATCCAGAGCTCAGGCAAGGAGCAAAGCGGCAAGAGAACACACCACACCACCAGCCAGGATGGTCTCTACCAAGGCAGTAAAGAAGCCTCATTTTTGTTTGACGTGCTGTTTGGACATTGCTTGGTGGAACTTTGCAAATGAAGCCCTCATCATCACTCAAAGCTACTTCTAAAGGACTGCATTCCTGGATTGCTCAACCCCTCCAAGAGACACCACTGCTTCACCATGCAGCATGATGGCTTCTGACACTTGGTAATTTATCACTGTGTTGATGCTTTCCTGGCTGCTGTTATGAAACTCAGGTAGAATCACAGCCTTGCAGATGGAAGGGGCTTTCAAATTCCATCCCATCCAAGCCCGCCAGCCACCAGAAAAGGGGAAGGCACATGGATCTAATTCTCATCTTACTGACACTTCATCAGTGTATCAGCACTGACTTTGAAGGTATTACTGTTGCCCTACTCAGCATCAGGAAGATGAAAAATATGCCCTTGAAATAAAACATGCTGCTCTGACAGGAGCTCCTGCTTCATCAAGCTAAGGTCCTTATTGAGGCAAGATTTTATTGCAATACCAAGGATTTAAAACAAGCACAGCAGTTTTATTAAAGAGAGAACAAAAGACAAACCAAAGGGTTCCAGTGACAAGTTGCTCCAGGCACAAGTGAGGGATCCAGAACACCATGTCCAGTCTGGCACAGGGATCACGCACAGCACCTGGTCTGTCTGGCCAAGTCTGTGTACTATTTATCTACTCAGCTGAAAAAAAATCTCCTCATAGCAGCTGTTTCTACAACAAGCACAGAACAGCCTGGCAACCCCAGCTCAAGGCTACAGCATAGCACAGTGTTTAAAAGTCTGGTTTGCTAGTTTATTACAAAGGGTTTCCTCCCTCCAAATTCCAGTCAGGTGGGTACTTGTGACCTCTCAAAACAGAAACCCCTCAGAAGAAGTGAAGATATTTAGCTAAGCAGTGAACTGACAGCCCACAGTGGCCCAAAAGACTTTGAGAGACACCACATGCACCAGGAAGGGATACCCATCTTCTTCCAGAACAAGCCCAATAGCATTCAGGGTACAGTTTAACACTGAGATTTTTATTCTAAATATTCCAGAAGAACAGAGACTTGGCAAGTTCCAGCTTGGCAATTCTCACCCTGAAGTGTTCAAATCACTGGTAGGCAATTAACATCACTGTTTGCATTGCTAATGCACATGCTAGTGCACTTGGATATTCCAAGTTTCTCACCAGAGCAAGAAAGGGAGAAAGATACTTCCCCACACTATAGCGATACCTGAGTCTTCCTCCCTTAAGTCACAGACTTAGTCATGTTCCCCACAATCAGACAACTCATTTTCACTGTCCCAAGTTCAGGACAATAGAAAAGAAAATACAAGACAAATTAAAAAAAAAAAAAAAATCAAGGGCACAAATTAAAGGAGATACATAAAGATACATAAAGACACCTAAAGACCCAGACTAGCAAAACTAACTGCATACAGAAATATTCACATTAGGGTCCTTCCCACACTAGCATAAATCAAGTTCTACTGAAGCAACACCAACATAAAATCACCATAAACAAGAGTGGATTTGGAACACTAACATCAGCTGAACAGTACCCCTTGAAAGGCTAATAGGTATTTACTGACATCCTTCCTCTCCCTTCAGTTAATGCCAGGACAGATCATTTTGCCAGTGGTCTAAAGATTTAGCTTTCGTGACAGCAATTTATGCACCCTGGCAGGTGAGAATGACCCATTCAGCATAAATAAGAAGGAAAAAAGCCTCCTGACAGTATTTCTCTCCCCAGTTCTTGTCTGAGACAATTTCAAGTACCATTCAGCCATGGCATGTCTAACCCAAATTGACCACGTCCCAGACTCCTGGGAGTCAGATCGCCTGACTTCGAATAATCCCTTTCCTCCCTTCTCCCCCAGCAGGACTTAGGCACAAAGCAGTACATCATCAAAACACTGTCTAAGTTCCCAGTGGCTGTGCATGCCTTGCTCAGGGGACTGTTTTTTTCTCCTCTGGTGCTAATTCCATCTATTAGGTTCATTCTCTGTCCATGCCCTGGGCAGGAGCTGCCATAGCAGAAGGATGGCCAAGAAAAATGCATCAGGACAAGTCAAGCACAAGTGTGCCTCTGGAGGCAGACCATTTAAATAAAGAATGAACTAGAAAAAGCTACCAGCTGCCCTGTAGCCAGCACTGTCTGTCAACAAATATTCACCACAGGGGACTATCATAGGAGCAAAACACCTTCTGGCCCCACGTTCAGGAGGGAAAAAGCAAGCACAAAACTGACCAGTGTGCCACCCCAGGGACTGGCACAGGCTGGTGTCAAAAAGTCAGAAACAGCAGAAAAGGCCACATCTGCCCCATCACAGCTGATCATCTATGGTCTGTAGAAACAAGCTGGCGGGGAATGCCCACACTGCCTCCTCTTCAGGAAATTCAAATTCCATGTATGAAGATGAAAACAATGTCAAAGTTCTGCATCTGTATCATATACATCATCCTTTAAAGACACAGAATTTGTGCAAGGAGCTGTACATACAGCTGTGTGGGGAGGAAGCCTCTCCTATTCCAAATGTTTATCGTTAAACATAGTTTTCTACTTCTCTCTTAAAACCCTACAACTCCACTGGCATTTTCTGGAAAAGAAAAAAATGCTCTTAGCTCAGGAAAAAAAAGCTTGAAAGGAGAGATCCCAGTTAATTGCCAGCTCTTTCCCACCTTACTATCATTCCCTCCCATCTCCTGATCAGTGAGACCTGCAGACGAGAGCAGAGCAGCACTGAACCCAGAGAGGACACGCGCTTTAGGAGAGCTCCAAATTCATCACACCAACAACCACGTTCAGCCTACGGAACCTGATGTAACTGAGGGTTGCCAAATCCAACTGTGACAGGCACAGAAAAACCTTCACTCTGACTCATACCAGAGGCTGTACAAGTCCCTGCCACTGTGCAAAGGCCACAGCAAAGGAAAGAGGAGGAAGGGACCTGCAGTACCATATAATAGCATCAGAACAGAGGAAAATCAGGAAGAATCAGACTATGGCCTCAAATCATCCCTACATTTTCCTAATTACATAGTTATATACCTAGTTCTGTAGTTATCAGGTTACATATCCTTACACACATGTAAACATAGGCATAGTATCCTCTACATTTCTAAAACACTTTTTTTCTTTTAAACCACGTAGTGATTGGAAGGGGATTTTAAAAGATGTAAAAAAGCACAGGAAGCTCCACTCTGTCCCCTCCCATCCTACTCTGAGCTTCCCTCATGCAGCTGATTTTGACAAACACAGGTACAGCAAGCTTTGTTTTGTTAAACCTGTTAGGTACCAAGGGCAATAAATGTTCCAGCCAACTCTCTGAGGTAAGAATGCACAGCATTAGACAGGGCTAGAAACAGAAACAACGGGACTGAACACTTTCACACACACATCAACTCACTCCTGCATCCTCACACATTCCATGGATCAGCTCTGGCCTCTCACCCTTGTCTCCCCCAGGGTGAGCACGTGAGGAGAACTCTGGCTCATTCCAGCCTCAGAATAGCATCCACTTAGTCAGTGACTTTCATGACTGTTAAACTTTGTCTTTGGGAAAGAAAATAAGAATCTCCTCTTTTACAGAAGATGTAGCATTCTCAAATGACTCAGTATTTTACCATGCAACATTTGATCTCATTCTGCAGAATTAGACCTGCCTATTTCCCCTTTCTGTGAGTTGTTTCTCCATCTCCCCAATCCAGTTTATTGCCTGTTTCCAGTAGCACTACAGGAAGCACAAATAAATATTTTTTTTTTTAAATCCACAGAAAGATGAGAGCCCAAAGAACAAAACCTCAGTGCAACTCAGAAAGGCAGGCTTTGTTAGTTGCAGTAACAAGGAGGAACAAGTAATGCAGATAATCTGAAATTAATTAAAGGGAAAAGCACGTAGCATTGAACCTGCCACAAAGAGGTGCTGTATGAGCAAGCTGAGAATGCTACACTATCAGCAATGTTGCCTTTGATTAAAGGAACTGAGTTTTCAGGCAGGGTAGCAAAAACCAACATGAACACTTAATTACGAAAATTAAGGACGACTCAGTGCTGATGCTGGAGCTGTGGTTTAGGTGCCTTGAGAAAGAAACAGTTTCTGCTTTGGATCAACAGACCACGCTATCTGTGAGTTAGCATAGGAGGGATAACTTTGGAATCTTGTGACCAATTTGAACTGAATTCAACAAGGGATAAAAGGTCACAGAGGTGCAGAATTGCTCTACGCTGAGCTGAGGGAAGAAGCAGGCCCCAAAATAGTATCTGGCCAGAACCATAAGCCACCCAGTGTCCACTTTCATAGCTGGCAGGGCTCCAACTGATTGATTCATCAATCACAGCCAGCTCTACAGCACACCTGTAATGCTCAGCCAAGGATACCTTGTGCCACTCATAACCCCTCCAAACAGGCAGCAGAAGGAGGGATCATGACAGAAGACACAGAGAGAGAGAAGAGTCCTGGAAGGGCACACAGTTAAGTGGTTGCAAACTTCTTTTGCTTGACAAAATGACCAGGCATTTTACTCATTTCCTGGTCCTTCAGAGAGCAGACAGCTCTCACAGGTCGGATAACAAAGTGTTCAGCATGGCTACTGGGGCAGGGCATCAAAAACACTCAGCAGAAATCATAATCTGGTGGGCTGCCCTGGCCAGATTATCTTCTGCTTTATTCCATATCCCACCATTTTCTGAAAGCCCTTCTGTTAAAGGCTCAGCTACTCATAGGCAGCCAAACAATCTCTATTATACTTCTGTGACACCTGATATGGACACTGTGACTGGATGGGGCTTTGTCCTGGTGTTGCTCCAACCGTTGCCAAAGTACACCTGAATAAAGATTCTTTCTTCTGAAATACCAGTTCTCTCAAGTAGCATGGCTACCACACCGGTTTGCAATCTCACTGTCTCACAAGGTACAAATGTGTTTTTCAGGGCCCCCCAGAACAGCAGGCAGGCCTGCCTCTCCCACCACACACTGTGTGCACGAGGTGACAGGTCTCCTTCACGTGCAGGCTCACCAGTCCTGTCCTGCACCAGGCTTTTGGCCAAACTGAAGGAAAACCCTGTCCCACTGCAAACACAAGGTTCATGCAAGTTCAGAGAGCCAGTCTGTCTGTCCACAAGTGCCAGGCCCCAGCCCCAGACACCCATCTGCACCCCCATCCATGCTTCCACTGTAGTGTCAAATACTAGCAACATTTGGTTGGTTGGGAATAAGACTAGAAAGACACTGTGGGTGGTAGAACAAGGACATTACTCTTCACATGCTGGCCTAGCCCTCCACCTGGTAGAAGACTGACACAAGGAAACCCAACCATGCCCCACCAAGAGGGCAGAAAGAAGATTCATTTGCCCTGTCTCACTCAGGAGTGCTTCACCTGCACCTGGTGTTGGACAAAGACTTTTCCCCTTTGGCTGTGAAGTGGAACGTAAATGGTGGGGAAGCCACCTTAACGAACCCAGAAGCTTACAAGACCCTTGAACTCTGCATCATACTACATTACCCCAGGTAAAATTGCACAAACAGGCACTCAAAAGTACACGTGCTATCATCCTAAATTATTCCAACTCATTCCAAACAATGCACATACTTCAGAGTCAGCTCCCACGCCCCTCATCAGACAGATGTGATGCCTCTCCTGTCTGCATTTCCAATGAAAGCCCAAATTCATGGCTCCCACAGTCTCATCATGTTGATTCTCTTGCAGCTCAAAAGGAGCTGCAATTTCAAACGGCTTGATCTGTGAAGCCAAGCAGGTAAAGGGACTGGAAGAGCAGACAAAGATGGTCTTAAAACACTTTGAGACAGAACTTTGCAGTGCTTTAACTTGATCAATCTGTTAATGATTTTAGCTGTGCATGTTCTACTCTTCTACTCTTGAGAGCCCTGTTCTTTTCCTTCTTAAGTCCTCACCTATTTTTCCTTTCTTTCATGAAATCCCTTATAAAAAAATACACAGCATCTAAGCTGCGGCAATGAAGTAAAATAAGTCCTTTGTTATTACGTAGCCACAACAATACTGAGTAGATCCAGAGTAGATCCCTCCTTTCTTGCATGCCTCAGTTTTCTCAAAAAAAATAGAAAAAAAAAGGCTTGTACTACTGACCTTCCTTTTAATGACCTTGGGAATACACAGCTGAAGCAGGCAGCAGAAGACCTTTATAAGTACAGTCATGTCTGTCATTCTGCAAGCTCCAAATTGGCAGGATTTGGTGGTAAAGGACAGGAAGACCTGAACAGAGAAATGTCTCCATATACACAGCCATCCACCCCACTGCCTTGTGCAGAATGAATTCACCTCCCAGTTTTCTAACAGGCAAATAAGGCCACAGACCAGCCAAATATGCCTGCACCTCATGGTATTGACCACAGCTGGGGAAGGATTTTTCAAACAGTCACCAACTGCAGGGAAAGACTAACAACCAATTAAAGGTCCCACTCCCTCCCCACCTGCACCCATGAGGTCCTAAAGCCTTTTGGCAAGAGGAAGATAATCATGTTTTACACATTCTCTTCCACCCAACAGCTTTTGCAAATGTCCATCCATTTCAAGCCTCAGCAACAGCCCTTCACATGAGTTAACTCTTCCTTGTAGATACAGAAGCCGAGACATGGGACAACACACAAACTTTAGGCACAATGGCAAGACCACGAACCACAAAGACAACCTGCATGCACAGCCTGCTCTCCTCTGGCACCCAAGGATGCACATCTGAAATCAACCCATACATTACTCTCTGCCTCAAAAGTCAGCAGGAGCTCTGTGTCAAGTCTTCTGCTCCATTAACCCCTCACTGGGATCCTCTACCAAATCCCCATGAGAGGCTCAAACCATTTCTGGAGTCTACCAGCAGCACCACTGAAGATGTACCAGCAGTACCCACATGTTACAGACTAAAGCAGTGTCAAAGCAGTTGCTTCCAGCATCCCAAGTTCTTCAGCCCATCATTGACCTCAGTGATTTGCAGTTGCTCGGTCCTAGTTTTTTTTAAATCCCAAACATACATTTTAGTCCCAAAGAGATTGGTATGTGCAACCATTATTCCCAGGAAATGTTTCTTTGTCCCACAGTGCAGTGGCTGGTAAGAATTCAAATTCTTTCTGTTCCTCCACATCCACAAGAAATGAAAAGAGGAACACAAACACTAAGATTTGTGCAACACCTTCAACTTCAAGAGTGCCAAGTGGCAGGGACCTGTCAGGGCAAGAGCATCCTCTGTGGATCAGGCACAGGGAGAGAGGTGATGGAGCCCAGTTCTCCTGCCCTCCCCCGTCGCTGTCGATGGTGTGGGAGAGGGAGCAGATCGGCATCGAGGTGGGTCTGTCAGCAGTGACCCTCGGGGGCTGGCGCCGACACAACGGGGCAGGGCAGCGGGGGAGATGCAGGGTGCAGCCAGGACCCGCATCGCTGCCTCCCGTCCCGCACAGGTGAAACACGATCCCTCTCCCACACCGGCAGCACCGCCGGGAGCTGAGGGGGATGCTGGAGGTTTTATAGGCACATGACTCAGGCTGGAGGGGACGGAGCAGATGAGAGACTCCGGCACAGGGAATCCCATCTTCAGGAAAAAGCCTGACAGCGATTAGAGACAGCACAAAGGGAGACAGCATCAGTGCACGGGATGGCAGAACGCTTTACCACGAGCGCGTGTCTGGTAGGAGTCTCCTCTCTCACGGAGGGAACCCCAGACAGCGGGAGTTTCCCAGAGTCAGTGACTCCGAGCGGGTTTCCATATCGATATTCCAGCAGTCTCTGCTTCCCCAGCACGCAGTCCCGGGCTCCAGCAGCGCTCCCTCCCTTTCTCAGATGCCCACGCTCCCTCTAGCGCCCGGCTCCGCTTCCCTCACCCGGGCAACCCGCACCCTTCCCTCAGCCTGTGCCCGAGGATCCACACCCCGCTGGAGCTAATTAGAACTGCTGCTATTTGGGGCACGCAGGCCCTGTAGTGCTCTGCAGAGCTGCCTGGCCGGCGATTGTGTCGCATGTCGGGATAAGAAGAGGAAAAAACACTGCGACAGCCTCAGTGTCAGGGCTTTGCCACTCGTTTCAGTGGGAGAGCAATCAGGTCTCCTTCAGCACCGAGAGGGATGAACAAAAGAGAGATATGATCACTCAGCATCAATCTGTTCTTACTTTTATTGCATTCTGGGACTCCAACGGCTATGAGGGCTGGAAATTGACCCTAAAATTTCCATGGCAGATTATTTATCAAATATGTTTATACCCACACAGCCATGTTCTACAAACATGCAGCAAATTTTCTTTGGTTCCCTCAGTCTCATAACACCCCATAAAGGCAGGAAAGGAAATACTTCCATGCTCTCCTTTTTGCACGGAAGAAATACTAACAACAGTGATGTGGTTCTCCCTGAACATTAAGGGGAAGTTAGGATTTGGGAATTTGTTTACCTTGGATTCCTACACAGAGCTTAAGCAAACCAGGAAAGTTGCATGCAAAGGTGTGACTGCAGCAAAGTATATTCCAGCTAAGGGATATTTCAGCTTAAAATTCCTGTTGGGGTCCACCAACTATGTCACCAGAGTAGTCTCCAACATGGCTTACAGCATAGGTCAAACTCGCACAGAGTAACAAACTGAGCCAAGCAAGAGACAGTGAAAGGCTGAGCACAAAAGAGAAGGCAACTCATCCGCCAACACTCCTGTGGCTGTAATTCAGAAAACATAAAGGGCCCACCGGTCTCCTTGCCGTACTGCTCCATGTTTCCTCACCTCTGTACTCATTTTTCAATCTTATTTTCTGCTGCTATAGGATCCTACAGGTTGAATTCTCAACTACAGTAAACTAGCCTAGATCAATCCTACATCAGTTTAAACTGAGGATCCAAACAAATACTTTGCTGCTTTGGGGAATTTCTGCAATTACAGCATTCAGTGTTTCACAAGGAACATGTCATTTAATTTACTGTCTTGATTGAGGCAGGTTGGATTCAACACCTTCAAACACACATTCTCACTGGAAAATTGACCAGAGCCCAGCCAAACCCAAGCCTTAGCTCCATAACTGACAGGTCCCCTGCAATGTCTTCAACCAACCCTAACCATGAGCTCAGGCTTGGCCCTCAATTCTGATAGGAATCTGAAATTGTGCGAGTGCTGACTGAAGCAACCATGTACTGCTCTCCGTTCTACGCACAGACACCCAGGGAGCTCAAGGAGAGGTACACCACGGTATGACTTGAGTAAATTCTTGACTGTTTGCAAGACTGATTGCCAGTATCCTTTAGTACAAGTAACACTAAAGATCTTTGCCCTTAACCTGTGCTTTTCCCATTAGGCAACGCTGTTCTGCTATGTTTTCTAAAATCTCTACTACAAATGCAGCTATAAATTTGGAAACTCTCAGAAAGTTTCATCTTCCTACAGCCTTGCCTTCAAGAAAATATTTGTTTCATCTCACCTCCCATTTGAGAAAAATCTCCCCCGCCTAACATAAATCTGCTCACACCCATTTTCAAAAGACTTCACCGACTGATTGGGTGAATGTTTTCCATTATGAAAAAAAATAATTAAAGAATCATGTAGCTGTTTCTATTTGCATTTAGTCCACCGTGAAAGTTTAGCCACAAGTCCTAGGCCTCATCCCTGATCATGGCAAAGTCTGAGTACTGAGGTCTGAAGAGAAACTGCTGACAGACACCTAGGACAGGAGCAGTTCTATTTCTAAGCTTGGAACTACAAGAACATCAACAGTTTGCTGTGCCAGGCAGGGAAACGGCCCAGGGAACAATATCCACAATGGGCCACAAATAATATCCAGGCCCATATACTGGCCATCAAGCTGACTTTGCAATGAAACCAGTCTGGAGAGAAATAACACAAAGAATATTTTCCAGATGTCTTCTCCCTGCCCTACTAACTCAAAGAAACCACAAA
Source organism: Coloeus monedula (assembly GCF_965178545.1). Classification (NCBI taxonomy): domain Eukaryota; kingdom Metazoa; phylum Chordata; class Aves; order Passeriformes; family Corvidae; genus Coloeus; species Coloeus monedula. The sequence goes on along the minus strand of NC_138788.1, from coordinate 27,251,315 downwards.
AGCAGTTGCCATGCCAGAGTTTAATTTTCGTTCCCGATCTTCTATTTAAATATTAATTAAAAATGGGTTGGCAAGGTCCTGGAGAAGGACTTAAGTGGCAAGCTTCATTAATAAAGATAGAGGAAAGTGGTAACGTCTCAAGATATTTTGCCCGAGTTGGACTACCTTCAACGGCAGCAAGAACATAACCTAGTCAAAAGGTATTTGAGAAAGAAACAGTCTAGCACAGAAATTAAAATATTTACAAAATGCAGTGCAATTAATATGGTTGCTCTGTTACCATTTTTGCACTCTAGGAGTAAACATTTTAGACTGAAATCCAGCTGGACTTTTGGAGCAGATACCCATGGCTGACAACTAAATGCAGCTTTGCCTGCCTAAAGATTCCCCTTCCTCCCTTCCAAGCATAGCAGTCTATTTGGAATTGCAAATATTGCCCATCACATACTGCATTGCAAGGCATCTTAATGAAAAACTACCTGGCACAGAGTGAACCCATTGGCCTCCCCAGCTTGTAATTCTCCATGGGAGTGAGTAATGTCTCAGCATCCAACCACCAGTACATTAGCAGATCACACCAGAACCCTGCCAACAGCATTCAGAGGAATCATTCCCGGAAGAGACAGGCTTCACTGTGAGAACTTGCATAACCTGCTTGTCACTGCCAGCCCCTAGACCTTGTACGGGGTAAAGAAAAAGGATGGGTGGTAATAGGAGGTAAAGAAAACCCATTCAGAGCAGAATGGTTCCCATCAGATCATCATCTTTACATGAGTCTTGAAAATCCCCAAAGACTTCCTTGTGCCTTGCTGCAGCACTTTCTTTGAGAAGAAACTTTTCCTAATGTCCAATATGAGGTATGTTGGGGCTGTTAACACATATTAATCCTCTTCAACCAGTAAGATAAGCTGCATCTTCTCTCTGCTTCCAATGTCTGTAAGCTACTGCAGCACTATTAGCCTCCTCTTTATCATCTTGTCCCAAAGGCATCTCATATTCCAAGTCTTGGAGTCAATCTTGAAACCATATTGACTCTAGAAATGACAGTCACAGGTTGACTGGACAAAACAGTGCAGTGTGGCTGCCAAGACAAAACAAGGCCCCAGTCCAGTGTCTCACTAGTTCTCCTCCTGCCTTTCCCACTTTTCAGGGCCTGGATCATGCTGTAAGCATCAATGCAATTTGCACAAGTAGCAGCTGCGCCATTGAAGCACACCAGGCTTCGGGTTTATCTTCTGCACTGCTCTACTACAATGAGCTAAAAAAAATGCAAAACTGACATTTTCCATATAGAATGAAAAAGCCAACCCCTAGGATCATATAGAAACTTGGGCTGGCTGCAGCAACCTGCAATACTACACATGCCTTAGACAAATGCCCTCTCCGGCTCTTACTGGGGCATTATGGTGCATTTCTCATCTTTATGCCAGAAGTTTGAGAGAATTTATGTCAGAATCTGGGAGATGTCCCTGCCCATGGCAGTGGGGATTGGGACTACATGATCTTTAAGATTTCTTCCAACCCTTAATATTCAATGATTCCGTGGAGTTTGCCTCTGGTTACTAGAAAGGCAAGGGCATATACACATGGGATAGCTAAAGTACACAGCGATCGTTGGCTGCAGCACCTCCATAGATGGTGGGCTGAAAATGTCTTCCAGAGAAAACTAGAAATGTGCATCTTTTCTTCCCATATTGAAAAAAACCTGCCCACAACACCACAGAAGTTGTAGTAATTCCATCACAGAAAAAGCATGGACAAAATTAAGTACTTCCTATAAAAAGCTACATTCATCAGAGGAACAGCTCTGAAACCTAATGACAACAGTTCCCATTTCCCATTCCACCAGTGATCATACCCGAAAGCAATCCTAGTAAGTGTCTTTTATTCACTGTATCTTCTTAAAATCTCTTGGAAAACTAACCAAGAAATGAGATAGTGAGATCTAAAACTGTAAGAGCATTAAAGGTACTGCTACCTTTTTTTGCAGGTCGTTATCCTAGAAATCAGGGAGAGAGGAAAGAAGAAAAGATCATATGAGGAATCAAATCATCTTCACATGAAGGTTGGAGAGACCATCTGATGAGCAGAACAAGGAAAATTTCATGCACTAACATAAACATCTAGAGAGGGAAAACAAGTGTAGAGGGTACAACTGCACACTGAATGGCACATTTGTACACAGCATATGTGTTCAGAGGGGAATGGTTTTGGAAAAAGAATGGCTTGCAGATCTGTTGGGAATCATAGTGTTTTTCATTAAAAATTCTCCTTTCTTTAGAAAAGCTTTGGCAAGAAAACATTTTATCTGATCTCTCCAAGGTCCCTCAAGAGCTTCATGACCTTGCTCAATAAATGCTTCTATTAGGGCAGAGTGATACCTGAAGCCCAAATAGAAGTCTGCTTTTTCTAATATCAGACCCACTGAATTAAGCCAAGTTCCCTTTATACGAGCACAGAGAATATAAACCTCACCACTACACAAAATAGTATTCTTGTATTTTCCTAATAATTTTCACTTGAAGATCCTCAGGTACTGTACAAAGCAGAAATGAATTCTGCTCCACACCACCACTTTGTGGTAGCTAAGTAGTACTATCCTCATTTAACATGGAAGAGGAGATCCAGAGAGGTTAATTGTCTTTCCTAAGGTCACAGAAAAAGCCTCTGGGCAGGACAAAGCAGAGAACCCAAATTCCCTGATCTCACCAGCCTTTTGCCTCTATCGTAATCCTGACCTCACTATCTGCAAATGGAGAAAACAAAAGTTTGTTGCCTGGAAGGGATTATGTTTTAATAAATTAAATTGGGATTTTAGGGATGTGTGAGAAAAGGGGGATAGGAGATGGACAGAGACTTGCTTTTAAAATAATATATAATATATAATTAATATATAATAAAAATTATTTTAAAAGCAGAGGGTTTTAACATTCTAGGTTAACAAGGCATCCAGCAGCTGCAAAGACCTCCCTTTTGTGGAGTGTCTGCAGATCTACACGTCCCAGTAAAACCCCAATTTTTATTACCTTCCTCATCTTTGCAAATCCATCCAGTTTTTAGGAATACCCCACCACTAATGCATGAAACTTGATTGATCATGTTTTTAATAATACATAAGTGACAAAAGCTTAGGTTTTGAAGTCTGTTCAAGTAACAGAATTGTAAAAGCAAGCTGTTTGCCTCTTTACTGCTTTGGCAGCCTGAATACAATAACAGACAGATACATCCTACTTACTCTCCTAGGTCAACTGGCATAATCATGACACGAGTTAGTATCTGTTGTCCATCTTCAATACACCTTCCTGCTGCTTTACATCTCCCATAACCCAAGAAAATTTATGCTTTGTGATGTGGGGCTGGGAACCAATGTGGCTGGCAAAAGAAGCCACACTGTTTGCCTGAGTGACCTTGGGCAAATTGCTTCATGTTCCTGTGCCACAGACACCCCAACAGTAGAATTAGGTAAAAACTGAGCTGCAGCAGAAAAATAGGCATTGGATTCAGCCTTAGCTGTTGATAAATGAAAGAACCCAGATTCGAGCATATAACTTTCCCGCTACACAGTTATAAAAAAAAAAAATCCAATTAATTACTAAATGCAGTATGTTTTCTGGAAAAGACAGGAGTGAAAAAGTCTCAGAATGCTAGACCTCATATTAGAAAAATCACAAAAAGATAACATTAGTATTTATTAACATGCTTGCTTCTCCTTCCTACAAACACTACACTGGCAATAAACCAGTCTTTTGCTTTAGCTTGTGCTTTTGAGTTGGAAGCTTTCAATGCATGGTATTTTGAGGTGCAAAATCCTAATGGCATGCCATAAACAATTGAGACATTTTCTTTCATTACTCTTCTCAGTCACCTAAAGTATAAGGGAACTAGTTGTTTAAATAGAATGTTTCTGTAAAAGAAACCAAGGAAGGAGGGAGAATATTGTGAAAATCACTTTCTGAGCTGTGCTTTAGGAAAAAATAACCTTTCTTTCCCCTGCAAATGCCTACAGAATGAGTTTTCTTTGCTACTTTTAGCAGAAATACTCAAAACTATTGGAAATCCACGCTGGGAAGGCATGGGGGAGGCATTTTAGATTCTTTTGCTCAACACCCCTTGATTCAGCATTAAAATGAAACAAAAGAGAGGTGGTTTTCTTCATTACATGGCATGTTATATTAAAAATTAATAGTCCTAGAGACAAGTGTAGTGCTGAAATATACCATACAGCTGTTTTCTCTTCAGTGTTTACTTTCGTCTTTAATGAGAGTGAAATTCATGCCTGGCAAACACAACTGCCTTTAAAAATTGGTTAAATAAAAGTAACATCCACATTGCTGTTAGAATTATTGCCTAAGTAATAATAAATAGACAAAAAAACTTCCAGTCAAAAAAAAAAAATTAAAAGATGGTTGAATTGCACACTAGAACCTGTAGCTGATGCACAGATAGACAGACAGACAAGTAAGTAGACAATTTGCTTTTCTCATGGCTAGTAAGTTCCATGAAGAATGTATCTGAAAATGCAGCCAATCTGTTCTATGCTGTTAATAGCATTATAGTCATTTCCAATAGTGGCAAAACAATAAAAGAGGCATTTTCAAGGCAGTGACAAGCTATAATAATCAGAATAATGGGAATATTGTCACCAGACATACAGGTTTCCCAGAGTCATTTAAATTACATCTGTTCCCAGACTACATGAGAGTAGAAATGGTATTTCTGACACCAAGTCAAAAGAAACTTTAAGTTTTGTCCACAGCCATCTGCCGGGCGTTGCAAAGCGGGTGTGAGGGAGGGCCCTGCACTATCATGGCACAACATGTGGGCTTTTGGGACATGCCCCCTACACACGCACACACACAATCCCACAGGCTTTCAGGGACACCTCAGCGACTCGTTATTACTGACTTCGGGGAAAAGGCGTGAGATGCCATGGACTTTTTTTACAAACTTTTCACTGTGCTTGCACTACGTGCCTCCACTCTAAGCTCCTTGACGTGCTGTGGGGCTTTCCGCCCCTTAATGAATTAATGGGATCTCTCTTGCCTCCAGCTCTCACAGCGGGGCACTGGAGGGCTTTTCCACCACCCCTATACATCATTTATCCCAGGCAGGGAGGCAGCGAAGCGTGTCACGGTGTTTATGACATATGGAGAGACGGAGAGTGAGGGTCCCCAGGGGAGCGGCCCACGGGACACGCTGTAGCGCAGCGGAAGGGTTCGGGCCAGCCCGGCCCTTCGGGGCGCTGCGGCCGCGCTGCCCGGGGACCGCGGCTGTGCCTCCGGGGGCGGGGGCAGAACGATGTTCCCACGCGCCTTCACCTCTCCCCAGGAAAACTTTTCTCCTGCGGCCATCGCTCCGTGTCCCACTCCCGCTGGCAATAAGGGCACGGTGCCCACCCAGCGCCCCTCTCCTCCCCGCACCCCGGCCCCGGCGCCAGCCGCGGCCCCGTCCCGCCACTGTCCCGGCTCCCTCCCCCACCAAGCACGGCCAGACCGGGTCGGGTCGGGTCGGGTCGGGTCGGGTCTGCGGGGCGGTACTCACGCTGCTGTTGTGGCCGGACCAGTGCACCATGGCTTGGTTGTGCGCCGCATCCCCGGTGAGCGCGAAGGTGGTGCTGCTCAGCCTCGGCTCCTCGGCCCCTCGCAGCCGCGCCGCTCTCCCATCCTCGGGGGGCCCGCGGGGCTGAGCGCGGCCGCCGCGCTGCCCCTCGGCCGCGGGCACCCCCCGGACGCCGCCGGCCGGCAGCGCCCGGCGCCCCTCGGCGCTCCGGCGGGTCCGCGGTGCCGCCGGGCCCCGGCCCCCGGGCGCGCCGCCTCCCGCCCCCGCCGCGCGGAGCGCCGCTCCCCGCGGCCCCGCTCGGCCCCCCGGCTCCGCGCCCGGCACGGGCTCCGCGGCGGCCGCCGCCCCGACCGAGCCCCGCGCTCGGCCGCCCGGCCAGCTCCGTAATCCTCGCGGCGGCGGCGGCGGCGGCTGTCGCTGCTCCTGCCTAAGGCGAGACGAGGAGGACGGCCAGGAGGGCGATGGAGATGAGCAGGATCTGCAAGTTATTTCGGCGCCGGTGCAACACCAAGAGAGAAGTAAGAACCATGTCCAGGCGAGAAAAATGGTGTGGTAGGTCGGAAAGCAGTTGGTCCCCTTCTCCATGCCTTTGCGGAGTGAGTCGGGGGGCTTGCAGAGGGAGGGGGGGATGAGACGCTGCGTTTAGGGCTTTTTTTTTTTTTTTTAGGAAGAAAGGGGCCGGATTCTAATTATAATATTTATTAGTTGCAAAAGGCTCCTCTTTCTCTCGCTCTTCTTCTTTCTCTTCTTCTTCCCTTTTCTCTTCCCTCTTTCTCAGCCTCTGAGACGATGACCAGAAAAAAAAAAAAAAAGGAAAAAAGGAAAGAACGGGGGAAAAAAGGAAAAAAACTCTCCCCGGTAGTTGGATTCTGTTCCTTACTGTTGCTGGATTTTTTTTTTTTTTTTTTTCAAAAGTGCTTTTCAGTGAAACTGTTCACGTTCAAGGATTTGATCAAGTGAGAGGGTACCACCACACGGGGGGAGGAGCCCCGAGCCTTGCCAAGCCGCCGCCGCCGCTGAAATACACCGCCGAGTCACCCGCCGCGCCGCGCCGCGCCGCCGGGGGCCGGGAGCGGGGCCGGGGGCGGGAGCGGGACACCGCGCTGCACCGAATCAGCTGGAGCATCACCCAGCCTTTTCTCCTGATTTGGTATGTGTGCTCCTGGCCGAGATAAAGCAGCCGTCATTCCCCGTTTCTCCTGATGTATATGTACATAGACTCGTATTTACAGCGGTGTGGGTACTCCTCGCCCTGTGTGTGTGCGTGTACATGTGCGCACAAAGGCTGGATGTCAACCACGGGTAAGGGGGCACAGGGGAACGCAGCTGGGATGAGCGGCTCTTGGGTGCCTCCCGTGTGTAACAGCGTACCCACGGACCCGGCCATCCAGCAGCATCCCTCCAAGAGCCGGCTCCGTGCGTGTGGATGTGCCCGTCCCAAGCGCAGCCTCCCGGCCGTGGGAACTCACGCGTGTGCGTGGGAATCCCAGCAACCTTGCCACCGTCCAGCAAGGGAGACTAGCAGGATTTGTGTGGGGCCAATAACGAAGAGAGGGCAGTATCTGCAGGCAGGTCCCTGCAGCAGCATCTCGGAACTATGTCGGGAGAAGGAGCGAGGGAGATGTATTTCTTTAGGTCACGGCAGTGCAGCGCTCCCGCTCCCATCGCACGGATGCATTTCCCCTGGCCAGGACACCTGTTTTCTGCTGGCAAAGCTCAAGAAGCCTTTGCAGCTTCAGCCCCCGGACAAGGTGTGAGTAATGGCAGGGTGCGAAGGGGAGAGGGAGGCTGCCGCCTCCCGCGGCTGCGGGGCGTCCCCGTGGGTCGCCCTTGTCATCGCCATCTGTGCCAGTGCCACGTCCCTCCGGACCGATTCATTGCAGCAACACGTCGGCACATTCTCTTCGGATCAAACCCACGGTCGACCTTCTCTCGTTCTCCTCCTCCCTTTGAAAAGTGTCGATAATTAGCGATTTTTTAATCGTCCCACCCTCCCACTTCCCGCACCAGCCATTCTTTTCCGTCCAAGGACGGATCCACCAGCTACACGGCTCTGCCCGCGGTCTCCCCCCTCCCCACCGCCAGGCCCGGTGCGGGGGCGGCTCAGCAGTTTCTCCCGCCTATCGCGGGTCTCCCAGCCCGGCAGAGAGCGGCGGGAGCGGGGGACAGAGGCAGGACCGGAGCTGGCACTGCTCGCTCTGGGGAGCGGGGAGGTTTCTGGCCAGCTGCTGCCCGGCGCTTGGTCAGCGCCTGCTGCAGAGCGCCCGGCTCGGGATGGGGCGTCCGTGCAGCCCGGCTGCCGCTGGGAGAGCGAGGAGAGAGCCGGGGAGGAAAGAGGGGCTGCACACATCGCCGCTGTTGCAAACGGGGGAGCGGCCGCTAAAGGGCTGTCCTGCAGGAGCGGGAAGCGGGGCCGGTGCGCAAAGAACAGCGCTGACAGCCTCGGGAAGGCGGCGGGGGCCCTACCCACAGACACGGCCCCTTATTAGGCACAATTCCCGACGCAGAGAGGGAAAGTGGGAGGTGGGGGTAGGGGAAGCGAATCACCCACTCCCAACGCAACGGATGGTATTCCTGGCTTGGAATCGGCTCCCTTTTGGACTGTGCTGCCAAAATGTTTAGATGACATTTTATTTGTGTGGGAGCAGTGACGTGGGCCTGAGCCAGAGCTGCTCCATAAAACCTCAGGCAAGGGGATTTTACAAGTTGCACACGCTTGTGGCAGGTGCTACCCTGCACGCACAGGGACACGCCAGCCCCGAGGCTGCACCCTGCTGCTGCTGCTTGTAAGCAAACAGCAGGGTGTGGGGAACAGGAAGGACCCCACTGCCCCCCAAATTCGACTGCTGCAGGAACAGAGTCCCCAGGTATGTGGCATTAGCAGCACACGTGCCACCCCAGTGTCTTGACACTGCTGTGCGCTGTGAGGGGAGGCACTGCCCCCCTAATGCCATCCTATAGCAGTGAAGCTGCAGCTGCGCCAGGCAGAACTTGTTGTTAAATTATAATCAAAGTTTCTGTAGTCCCCCTGGACCCAGCAGCAGCTCACTGCTTCTCCTGAAGATCTCTGCACATCCAGAATCCCAGGCACCACAGAGTAAAAGCTACTGTGGTGCTAGCAATTGCCACTACTTAGCCTATCCCCTGCAGTGCAGTCTACCCAGACCCATTTATCATTTCAGCCTTGCTGGATGCTGCTTAAGACCTAGTCCTTGTTCAGATCCTGATCAGTCACTCCTTTGTGCAGCAGCATCCTTGACTTCATGGCCAAAGCCCAGACAGGACTTGTGGACACACCAAGACAGGACTTGTGGACACACCTCATTTCACAAATCTGCCAGCATAAGGCATTTCTTTGTGTCCACCACATCACTCTTTGTCACCACAAGAGCCCAGCTGTGCTGGACATGGCACAGAATGCGACGGGGAACACTTCCACGAAGCCTAACATTTTATTTAGGACAGTACTGTCACCACTCCAATAGCAGCTGTTTTCTACCCTGCAGACTGAAGAGCCATTACTTGCAATCACCTTCTGTGAATGTCATCCACACCTACCACACTCAGGGATAGCCCCAGACATTCAGTGCAAACTATGTCACTGAGATTACCCCAAGCCCTCATTTCTCAGACAGACACCCACAGGAAGCTCTGGTGTTTCTAAAGCAAATTCTAAAATGCCTTCACCAGTGCCTGCTTGTTACTGTTAAATAATAGGATGCGCAGCTGGGGGAGTCCCACTGATGATGTGGGACTGCGTACTAGGATCTCCCTGCTCCGCGTCTCCCTCTCCTTAGCAGAGGCCGCCGTGCCAAAGACAGAGGCAGCAGTGCTAGTATCTTCCCTTCTCTAGAAAACAAAGGTAATGTGAGCAACACCCCCATCTCCTGCACGATTCGCGAACTGCGTCCCCATCGCCAGCACACCGAAAAAGGGGCTTTTCCAGTTTGTACCATCCCTGTTGCAGGAATAACAGATTTGCTTCAAAACCTGGCCTTTTGCATGACAGGGTGACAGTGAGGATGTCATCTGACAACCCTAGATTTGCACAGTCTATATCCAGGAATAGAAGTGGAATAGTTCAACACAGTATCCATTACAGGCTGTTTTAATCCCTGATCTAATCCATTATGAGCTGCTTTAATCCCCACCCAGCTGCAAACATCCATTCAAAGAAGCAGGGGTTGGTGTTATGTTCTGTTGGACCATGTTGATTTTTAATTGATGTAAGACAACCATATGCCCTAACACCAGGCAATGCAGAGGATTTCTAAGTGAGCAAGTAAGTAAATGTTCCGGAAGGCAAATTGTGCCACAAATATAAAGTAGCAGAACATGCCTCTAACCGAGGGGGAGCTGAGTTCAGTTAAGGAGAGAAAAGCAATTGGGGGAGTTATGTTTGTTTGGAGGGGATGATTTGGATGGAAGAAGACTCATGACTATCAAAAGAAAGAAACAAATAGAGCCTGGCAATTGCCAAAGCCTTCAAAAGTAGCATTGATTATTTGGGGCTGGTTTGGTGGGGTTTTTTTTCCCCCTCATATTCTGTGACTTTCATTTGGGAAAAAAAACGTAATTATGAAGTGCTAACTCCCATCACACATATCAATAACTTCACCATCACTGCCTCCACTGTTGATTGTAGACCTGCTCCCCAGCACCCCAACCCTTCTGTTTTGCCCAGCTCTGCCTATCATTGTTCCATGTCCCTCTCCTCCTGCAGAACTGCACACACCCAGACCTCCCTGGAGGCCCAGAGCGTGTCTCCCAGTCAGTATCACCCCAGGAAATTTCTGAGTGGGAGCTGGAACATGAAAGAAAGGAGGGAGAGTTAGGAAAGAGATCATAGGAGGAAAATTTAGAGAGGGAGAAAAGAAATTAATATCACAGCTACACTGCACTCTTTTCACACACTCACATCCTTCCCCGAAGGTCTCCTGCACTAGTCAAGCCCTCCCAAGGGAGGAAATCCCATACGTGCTGAAAGAAAAATCAATGCTTGCTCCAGTTAACTTTAACCTATTTATTATGTGTGAGACCAGTCAGTGGAAAACAAAGCAGCTCTGTGATAATGCTGTCTTGTTTACCAAGGAAAAGCCTGAATCTACCTAAACAAAAATCATTAAATGCTGAAGTGTCCCTATACCCTCAGACAAAATATCACCTGCAGGCAGGGCCTCCACCATTTTTGCTGGTGCAGTATTACCCCCATTATGGGACAGATTTCCCCTGAGCACAGCCAGCCAGGGTGTGCAGCAGACAGTCTGGCTCTGAAGCACAGCAGGCCCATGGCACTGACAGACTTGCTGCAAAGCTCCTGAACAGGGGCTGCAGAAAACACTGTGCAGATGCTGCAAGAGGGAGTCTGGTTCCTGCACTGAACGATGAAGTGGGAGTCCAGCAGCCCAGCACAGCAGCAAGAAACACAGGTACCACATAGCAGCACAGCCAGGGAGGCATTTTACACAGCCTGGATCAGGGGACAATGGTGGGACTACTTGATCTCAGCTGATCTTGGAACAGGCTCCTCACAAAGTAGTGGATCCCTCTCACTGCATCACTGTCTCTTTGATCAACACCACTGACACAATACCCCAGAGCAGGAGAGGGAGCCACAGGCCACACTGGACTGGGGCAGGGAGAGCCTTAGCTGAGTGAAGAACCTCTTCTGAGAATCTCACCTTGGGCTCAGAACTTCACCAGCATGAGCAAACGTCATGCCAGGTTTGGTGACCAACCTGACTGCATCCCTCCTTTTGATTTTATCTATTGGAACACCGTATCTGTGGGAGACAGAAGAGCCCCTTTCATCGAGGGATGCTCAGACAGCTACACTATCTTCACCCACTGATAAGGCTGCCCAAAAGGTGCACAACCTGCACAGTGCAGGTAAGAGACTTGGCAAGGCACAGAGCAGGCAGAGGTGTTTTCAATTATCTGGGGAAATTCAGCAGGTTTTAAATCATGTTTCTAGTTAAGGTTGGGTTCTGTTGTGCATCTTAAAGCCAAGATAAGAAAATCCCCTTCTGCTGATTAATCAGCATCATCAGGAATGCCAAAGAGCTTATCAGAATGAAATGAGTGCACAGATTTGCAGCATATACAAAGATAAGTTGTGCAGCACACAAGTTCACTGTGTTGAATTCACTGTATATTGAAGGTTCCATATATTTTTATCTTAGAGATCCCAGTCAGAAATACAGGATCCCCTGTCTCCCAGATTTCAAATCATCCAGGACCACAGTAAGACACTGGATTTTCAGAAGCATTTGCCAAGTTTTTGAAAATACGCTCCGTAGCATCACTTAGAGAGCTCTGCATCAGGACATTTAAACCTTCAGCTCCTCTTTGTTTTGTGAATTCAATGAGCTCATCTAGAAGTTGGGTCCAACTCTGCTGCATGTAATGAAGAGAGGCAGAATCATGGCTTAAGCTGTTACAATATCTAAGAATACTCTATGAGTAGTGAGATACCTGACTTGGAAAAAAGCTGATTAAAACCAGAAATGGGCCTAATCGTCATATGACCATTGATCCAGAAAGACTAAATGACCCTCATCTCCCTTCCTGTCCCAAGGTGTGCCTCAGTCTCACAGGTTCCATGAAGAAAAATAATCTCTTTACTGTTAGAAATTTTGTGCTCCTCTCATCAGCTTTTCATTTCTGGTTGTTAAGGAAGCCTCATGCCTAAGAGGGTTTAGGATTGGCTTTATAGCCACTAGAAGACAGAGTGCAAATACTGCCTTGCTGTGAAAAGACAATCTTTCTGAACATAAAACCTCCCCTGTGCTTGTTCCATTCCTGCAGAATCAAGACAGAAAAATTACATAGAGCAACTTTTCCCGCCCCACAGAGCACACATTGGGAGAGTGAGGCTGACGTGGTCAGTGACACAGCAACAGTTCTCTCTCTCTCAGACTCTGTTCCCTCCCCAGGCACCTTTTTCTGTTTTTTATCCTCTTCCAGACAAATCTTTCCCTCTTCCACTCTTCCCTTCCCCTAAGTTTGAGATAGACTCAGAAGGGGAAGGAGCTGGTATTGTTTCTCCTCTATTCAAGCTAAATACAAAATGATTTCTCTGTGTGTGAGTGCACAAAGGCAGAATTTTCTTAGCCAGCTAGAGAGAAACAAGTCTGGCAGCAACCCCAGCTTTGATGGCGGGACTTCACAGGAGGATGTTCAACCTGCAACAGCTTGGAGCTGTTTTCTCTCCCACAACAAACACCACCTTTTAAGATTCTCACCTATGGCTATTTCCTTCCCTTCTTTTAAGAAGAGCCCCAAACAAGACAGAAACTGAACTACAGCACTGAGGAAAGACTATACTAGTCAACATGAAGGGAAGGTTGTATACTTAACACGGAAGAAACAAACCAAAAAAGAAAAATAACACAAAACTACTGCAGTAGGCAGCTGGCTGTAGGCAGGTGTTTCTTACCAAGGCAGTCCTGGCAGAACCCAGATCTCCTGTGCACTGAATCAGCAATAACTAACTCCTAAAAGGAGTCAGGTTAAATCAAATATCAAGTAAACAGAATTTGAAACATTCTGAACAGGGGAGTCTCAGGCAAATGTGTGCTCCCAGCACCTCTAAGACAGGAATTAGGACAGAATTAAGTGGCAGCTTTTACAGCCATTGCTAGACTGTCTTGGCCAATAGCTTCAACTCACAGGGGACCAACTGAAGTTTCACACCACCAAAAGAAATTAGAAAAGATAACACCAGCCCCATGAAGAGAGTAACATGCAGCCTGCACACAGTGTAATGAACTCTGGCTGCCAAAGGCCAGGCATCACAGCTGTATGTATTTCCATGATAAAAATGCCAATTACTAAATTAATAATAATTTAAACTTTAGCAATGCCCAGAGTTTCTGTCAGGCTCCAGGGAAAGGCCTGCAAATGCAGCAGAGACAATCCCCTCTCTGAAGTTTAGGTTATGACTTGAAGACAATACTCAAGTTCCCTGCCTTCAAGACAGACTGAAAATGAGAACAGTTAAGGAGATTGATCTTCACAAAATAAAAATGTACCGGGGCAAATCAGGGAGTTCATCTGGGGAAGGAGGCGGAAAAACCTGCACAGGGATTTTTTGCAATGCAAAACCTGCTGCAGGCAGAGGGTGGAGAGGCCAAAAACCTGAAGGGTTTGGGAAGGTTCAAGGGAACCTCTTCCCTTGAAAGACCACCTGACCACATTTGTTACTCCAACACAGAGTGTATTTATTCTGTGTTCTACCAAGTGATTTAAATGCTTTTTTCTTTTGTCGCAGATGTCCAGGTTCCAGTGCAGTACTGCAGAGACCACTCTTGTCTTTTCTCCCTTTTCTAATTCTGCCTAACACTTGGCAATTTTAGACATATTCACAAGCAGAAGAGCAATCTCAAAAGGGTTAAAATTCAGGGACACAAATGAAAGCACAATTAATAAGTCTGCTACATAAAAGATCCTCATGCTCATAATGCAATCGGCAAGGGCTGAGCATTTTTCTTTGGGCTTCCTCTACTCCATTGCTGCAATAACGCACGGTAATATCGTTAGCATTGATTTGCCGCAAGGTGCATGTACTACATCTGCAAGCTAACAGGGGAAATGGAGGGAGTCTCTCTCCTCCAAAGGCTGGAATTACTTAATTATCCAAGGAAAATGACATGCAGATTTAACAGCACAGGGAAGGGTTAGGACTTACTTCCCCCATTCCCAAAGAATACAGAACAACACTTCTCTGCTACGTGATCTCCATGCAAAGCAAACGCTCTTGGTTTGTTATTATTAATTACCCAGCTCCTATTCACTGAATTCAGAGGTGTTGATACTTCGCATCACCCTCAGCTATGCTTGCAATTCATAAATCATACTGAGAGGAGTTGCCAGGAGAGGAGAGGAAATAGTAAAGGAAACTTGCAAGCATCTCTGAATAGGCAGCTGCTGCTCAAAGAGGCTGCATCCTCTGCACAGAGTCAGATGTAAACCAGCATTAGTGTTAAGAGACAGCAAGAGACATGCCAAAAGTGGGCAGGCAAGACAAAGGAACATGTGTTCAGACAGAAAAGGTAAAGGAAAGCAGATGGCCCTGGGGATTAACCTTTCATCTTCACATCCACAGGTTAGAGCAGATCAGATGGTCTGATAAAAGCTCAAAGGCTCTATTACGATTATTAATCGGGGTTGACTGTAGTCCAAACAGAGAAAGGTGATTGTTCTAGTGGTCAAACCAGGACTGATTTCCCTTCCCCTGGAATTAAAAACCTCTTTCCATTTGCAAAATAGATCTGAAATTACCTCACCATTTCAAAGGCAAAGTTCTGAACAAGGTTTTGGGCATCCCACACCTCCTACCTCTTTATACTGATATACTTTCCACAGAAAGCATCCACTCTCCTGCTCCTCACAGTGGCTGTCCTGAAACGATTGCTCCTTTTAAGAGGGGTGTCCTTTTTAAGGAATTGAGAAACGTAAGTTCAATACCCAAGGGATTTCTCTCAGGCCAGTTACTAGACTGATGACCACACCTTATTATTGACCCCACTCACCTGCCCTCTAGCTGGCAACAGCACAACACTGAATCAGATCTGGATGAAGAAAAAAACAGGATGGAAGCATCTGGATCCAAATTGATCCCAAGATAGAACATGCTCTCCATTCACACAGTTGGCTTTTTGGGTTGGTTTCCCACCCCGCCTCCTTTTAATAATCATTTCAAAGTTACAGGAGGTTGATCCTTGAAAGCAAGGTTGTTGGAAGGGAATGGCAGCTTCTCATAGCTCTCACCAGGTACCTCGAGGAAAAATATAAATTTAAAGGTACACAAGCCCTTCTTTTGGCCACACAGCGTCTCAAGTTCCATTTTCTTATTTAGAGGGAAGGAAAAGTTCTTCTCCTCTTTCCTCCTTTCTACATTTTGCAGTTTAACCCAGAGAAACTAAAGATTTTGGGTTGCTTTGTTCTTTTTCTATTGTGGAGTGTGTGTGTTTTCCCTTTCCTCACAGTGTACCCCTTCAATACTTTTTCAGCCTTGGAAGCTTGACAATGTGGCAAAAGAAATAATGAAAGTAACACAGAAACAGAACAAGAAATCAGCTGGAAGTTATTCATTCCAGTATTCTATAATATACTGAAGGGAAGAAAGGAAAAAATGGGGTTAAATATCATCTTCAAAGACCACTGATCTGAAATTCTGAAATACTGAGATTTCTGGTCTCAGTGAAAATCTGAGAAAGGAAAGACAAAAAAAAAATTACAAATACCTTAACAGAGATAATATTCTCTTTATATCTTTAATTTTTTTCTTTACATTTAAACAAGGTTTTTTTTATAAAATGAAACCCTGAATTACTGTGTAAATTTTAGAAATAGCAGGTTCAGCCTGACACTTTGCCTTCCACAAGTGGATTTCTCATCATTACCATAATAGCATTTTGTGCTGCAATTAACTTTTCCCATCTCAGACTGAACAGAGTATTTCTTATTCCTCCTGCTAGACTTTCCCCTATCCTCTCTTCATCACTGCACTACCAGCACGGGAGATTCAGAACT
Source organism: Coloeus monedula (assembly GCF_965178545.1). NCBI lineage: Eukaryota > Metazoa > Chordata > Aves > Passeriformes > Corvidae > Coloeus > Coloeus monedula. The sequence goes on along the minus strand of NC_138788.1, from coordinate 27,235,220 downwards.
ACTTTAAACTGGCAACTAAAGAGTCTTCCCTGCTTAGGTCTCTCATTAAGGCCCACCTTTATCACACAAGTAGACACAGGAGGGAGCTCAAGCAACCCCATTCACACTGAGGTTACATGTCACCCTGCAGCAGCTAAGTGATTTAATACCTCTAATTCTCAATTCAGGGTTCCTTTAGGTCTTGGACTTAGATTTCCACACCTGCTAGAATAGAAGTCTCCTTTTTTAGGTAGCAAAACAACTGATATGTGCCCTCTGCATACCAGAAAACAAAAAATCTGTAGCAGTGTTGGCTGAGCTGAGACCAGAGGGGTGAAATCTTTGCTCACCAGATTTGGCAGTTGCAGATGTGGCTGCACACACAGCTGCAATGTAACACTGTTCTTAGTGCTCCTGCCTGAAGCCTTTTATGTTTGCTCTTGCTTGTCTACTTCTTTCTCCTTGCTAGACCTCACAAAGAAAGCCCTAGGAGTTTCTCTTCTTTAGCCTCTTCCCATTCTGCCTAAGCTGGAAATCCTTGGGTGCAGCAGAAGACATCTCCTGGGGAACAGGGAGCAGGACTTGCTTCTCTTCAGAGCATTTTTTATTTGTGCAGCCATCAAAGCAAAGCTCTTGAAGGTAATGCTCATTTACCCTTTGTACTCCTTTCTACAACAGATTTCATCCCCCTTACTTTGTCTCCCTTTCCCATTGTTCTTCATAGGAATATTTCATAGAATCATGAAGTGGTTTGGATGGGAAGAGACCTTTGAAGGTCATCTAATTCCAACCTGCCCCCCATGGGCAGGGACACTTTTCATTAGACCAGGTTGCTCAGAGTTCCATCCAACCTGGCCTGGAACACTTCCAATTATGAGGCATGCACAACTCCCTTGGGGAACCTTGCCAGTGTCTCACCACTTTCCTCATAAAAAATTATTCTTTATGCTCAATACAAAATACCCTCTTTCAGTTTAAAACAGATGCCCTTTGTCCGATCATTACACGTTTTGGTAATGAGTCTCTCCTTTCTTATAAATCTCCTTTATATACTGAAAGGCTGCAATAAGGCCTTCCTAAAGCCTTCTCTTCTCCAGGATGAATCCCCAACTCTTCCAGCCTTTCCTCATAGGAGAGGTGCTCCAGCCCTCTGATCGCTTTTGCGGCCCTTCTCTGGACTTGCTCCAACAGGTCCATCTCTTTCCTGGGCTGAGTGCTCTAGAGCTGGACACTGTTCCAGGAGGGGTCTCAGAAAGCAGAAATAAACAGGCAGAATCACCTCCCTCGACCTGCTGACCGTGTTCCTTTTTATGCAGGTTGGTTTTCTGGGCTGTAAGAACACATTACCATCTTAATGTCCAGTATTTCAGCACCAAAATAAAAATATTTGAAACTGCTGCTTTAACCCAGGTTCACAATCCTCATTAAAAATGAAGCAGTGCATGAGAATCCAAAATAAATTCTTACAGGCACCTAAAATGAATTCACTAAAGGGAGAATCTACAGCCATAGCCCTCAGCATCTATCATCACCTGTTTCCACATCACACACATGAGGCCAGGGAGCCCTGGAGGCAGTTGACATAATTAAATGAAGATTTTGATCGAATTGCCTCGAAGTCAAACAACTGTGAGCAGATACCAAGTGTCTGCTCATTTGCCAGACCATGGCCAAAAAGAGCACATCATTTTATTTCAGCACATTTTCTATAAAGAATGGAGTAGGTACTGACACAGTGTGGCCTACTCTAGGTTTTCCTTCTTTCTCTAACATCAGCAGTGTCAGGTAAATTCTGGAGAGAAGAATAGTTTTGTTCTACCCTTTTCAAAAGAGGTTTTGGAGGATGTGATGATTTACTGCATTTCTTTGCAGTCCTCACATTATGAAACCTGACTTAGGCATTCTTTGCACACCAGAGCAATAGTGATCTGTAACAGCTGCAGCACCAAGAATAAACCTGGATGCATTAGAAGAGCCCAGAAGAAATCACATGTCCAAAAGAGCTTTGATAGATGTAAGGAAGATTATTGACTTTTATCTTCTTCCTTATTTCCCTAATTTCTACTGCTCATAATTGATGCAGGGATGTGATTATTTGCAACCTTCTTGCTGGGATGCAGTGGCTGCTGCTAGTTGTCCTCTTTCCAGTTAAATCCATACAAAAGTACCCAGGTGGTGCATCATCTTTCAGGCTTCTCATCATTTGCAAGGAGAGATCACTCTCCAGTTGAGGGGAAAAAAACCCCAAACTGGCTTCATTTAACTTTTCATTTCTCCATTTTCCTTGTATCTAGAGGCATAGTTTTCTAAAAGGCCTGGTTTTCTGCATTGAGATGGTGTACTTTACATCTCTGAAGAGAACAGACATTCCACATTACCATCTGAGCAGGCTCAGGGGGGTTTCAGAGTGCAGAATTTTCAGTCTGTTCCTCCACCTCATTCATTACTGAACCAATACCTCCACAATGAACCAGGGAGCTGGCAACCCCATCTGCTCTGAGTATACCCTGCCATGAGAGGAACCAACAGAATGTGTACAACATGTTTGTCCCCTTCTTCCAGCAGATCCCAGAGGGCTTTGCAAACTGTATAAGTCTTGAAGGGAAATGCAGGTTATACATCGATTTTTTTAATTATTTAAAGGATGTAAAGTTAGGACAGGCTCAGCTGGGCAACTATGATAGTATCAATGGCAAATTAGCTAAAGAGCCCAGAAATCTTGATGCTGCTCTGCCTTCTGGTCAGGTTTTCTGCACCTTAAATTCATTTCACTCACTGCTCTGAGCAGAGGTCTGAAACTTGCTTATTTTTGACAGCGACTGCACTTTACCTCCAAAGGGAGTTTCTCCTTATTTGTATGCTCCCTTTCCCAATTCTACTGCCTCAGAAGTCTTATTCTGTCCCAGACCTGCATATTGGCTTTCCACAATCCTCCTCATTTTGCATGGTGCATTGATCTATTCTCGCTGAGGCTGAAGGACATAGGTGCCTGCAGGAGTAGCATTTATGCTGGTTTGCATAACAATGATTTTAAAGGTGTACTCAGCAAAAGTGTAATCAGCAATTCCTTGCCAATATCTCCCAAGAGAAGCAATATTAAAGCTTAAATTGTTACAACAGTCTCACTAACAAAAGGGTCTCATACTGGAAGCATCTTTTTTAAATATCTGAGCACTGCTATTTAAATACAAGCTCCAGTCCTAACCCAGACACACTGAAGACTCAAGCATCCAGGATACAGAGTGAAAATCAAGCCATTTCATGACCACACAGTTCTCTACCACACAAACCCACTTCGAGCCCCTGCTCACCCTTGTTCACACAGAGAAGTTCACTTATATCTTCCAGAGACAACACATTCAGACATGCAAACCCCTGATAAACCCAGCAGATGCAAATGCACTCCAGTTCCTTGTAGAATGCTCAGGGCACCTGCCCTGGCTTCTCCATTTGATTGTCACCACAAGAGTCACAAGGGAAGAGTAGCTCTCTCACAGTCACAACAGCAGGGATGTATCTGCCACCTGACTTTAACTGTTTTCTTTCTTACAGGGAAGAGATAATGCAAGGGAACCTGAGGAGGGTGAAGAAGGAGGTGCAAAGAGGAGGTATGTCTTTACTGGTGATCAAAAGCATGAAACTGTTCATTTGGTGCTTCTTTCCTCTTCTTTCCCCTCCCCAAGATTTTCTTTTGAACAGCATTCCCAAATGCTGTCTACTTTGTCCTACCCATTTTTTGTCTGATTTCTTTCTCTAGAAGAGGAAATAAAGCAGTGTATTTTCAGCTAAACTATATTAGCTGTTGAGTGTTTTGCACTGTTTTTAGCAGAAAGGCTAAATGTTTATTAGAAAATATTTTGACAAGGAAGGAAACTAATTTCCAGCTAGGTCTAGCTGTAGGAAAGGTGAACATGGCTCACTGAGTCTGTAACTGTATCAAAGGTTTAAAAAGTGCCAATTTAAAACTAATCCCAGAGCCCTTGCATGAGTGGTCCTATTAAAGGGAGAACAAATTTACTTTTTGCCTTTGCATTTATACTGGTTGTCAATATAAGCAAATGAGAATGAAAGAAATTCAGAACCACAGCCTATTCTAAGCTGCACCACTTCAAAGAAACTCTCCAGGAGTTAAAGGATGAGCTTTTAATTAGCACTGGAAACACAGAATTGAATCAAGAAGATATAGTTTTTAAGTTAACAAAGGAGGTATCATTTACACACTCTAGTATCTCTGAATCATACAATACATTGCAAAGACAAAATTTAGGCTTCGTCCTTCGTTACGCACTCATAGTAACTGCTAGGGATGCACTCACCTTCCTTTAGTTACTGAGGTTTAATCAAACAACTTCTCTAGGTCACTCTACCTGAACATTGCATTTTGTAAGCATCCCTGCATCTTGGTGATGTCTCTGTGTAAGCATCAAAAAATGATTGCTCAATTCTCAATATTCTACTACTTGTGATATTTCCAAAGTAAACAACTCTTCCTCCATTGGGAAATAATATCTAGGCTAAAATCAAATTGTGATGTACTAAAAGAAAGCTAGCCTCCTCCATATTAATCTTAAAACATTTATGATAGATCAAGGCATTGAATTTCCAGATCTAATAAGACCTGTGTGCTCTGAGGCAACTCCTCAATTTATAAGGGAGGGGAGTAGGTTTCACCACTCCTTGGGCACCTGGCTCAGAAAATCCTTCTCGTATTGTGTAATTGCAAAAATGGAAGCCAAATCATTGTTTTGTCTGGTCCTGTCTATGCTAAATCAGCTTAAATCCCCTGTAAAGCCTCCTTAGTATGGACACAAATTACAATCACCCTATGACACCCTAAGCAATGAACAGGAAACTGGTCTGTGTGAAAATAAGACCTGCTGAGTGACTCTCCCTTGTGAAAATCTGGCTATTGATGACAAGAAGAGATAAAACAGGACAGAAATTGTCTCTGAATGTTAGAAAATGTACTGGTGTGGGCAGAGCAAGATGCTGACAATGTTTTATTAAAGTGTAAAGTAAACCTAGCTTTCATATGATACAATCCTGACCTAAAGGTGGTCAGTGTTGGAGTGCATATTGTATCCATACCTCCGGTCAAGTTTGTTTCTTACTGATAAATAACAATATTGAGGTAAGACCAGTGAAACCCAGAGCAGTAACCACAGAGTCATGTTTTAAATAGACCAACAATTCCACTTGAGGATAAGATCCCACTACCCATGTGCTCAGTCCTTGAGAGCAAAAGTTAATTAAGCCCAGGGTCAATCTGTCTGGAGTCCTCGTACTTATTCCAGCCAATGTTCCCCTTCTTCCTGCAAACCAGCCCACTCCTCAGTTTCACACCCCTCAGACCAATGCACTGAAAAGAGAGGTTCATCCCTTTACAGTCACTCTCCCAACCACACTGCACCCATTAACTACTCTGAGCATTTCCAGATTTCTTCTTATTTCCTGTTTCCTCATTGGTTTCAATCCTGCATCACAAATTCACAAAGCTCCTGTTAAGTTAACCTCAGAAAAAGGATCTTAGCCCAAACTGGAGTTTTCAACAGTTCTTAGCAGTGGCCTAAATTCAATTTCTTTGAGCAACTGTGAAAAAAAATTTCACCAAAAGCTCTTTTAGGCATATCAGATAACTCCACTCCAACTCTGTATCGGTACTTTTCTCTGCACTGCACTTCACCATCCTCTTTGCACTACAGATGCCATGTATATTAGAAATAATAGGCAGACAGGAATCTTACACCATTTCTTTGAGCCTTTTTTCTCCCCCCCCCCCCCCACCAAAATACAGAGACAGCTGAAGAGCACAAAGATGTTTATTCTCTTAGAAAGAGCAGCAGTGCTTTTATTGACTAATGCAGGCTTGGCACAGGAAATCTGATTAACGCCTATCATGTTAAGTCACGTTGTTTGCAAATTGCCCCCATTTCCCTCCCTCAGCCTCTCCACCAAAAAAACTCAAGAACAGCCCACATATTCACAGAAAAACTGTAGTATCAGTAAAGGAAAAAATTAGAGAAGTTTCATTCTCACTTTTTGAAGGGCACATGTTTCTTCAGAGGCAGAGATGGTAAGGTTTTCATAATGTTTGCTGACCTGAAAAAAATACTGTATTTCCAGAAATGTGAAGGAATTCTGTTCCATTAATTCATTTGCATTTCATCCCCCATAAGATTAGGAACATAACCCTTTCTGTCTCCCCTGTCAGCTGACATTCCACATCACAGCTAGGCTGAGGCCACTGTCATGCCCCATTAAGCATTAGTGGACTTTGCTCAGCCAATACAAGTATTTAAAAACTCCCTAGAAAACATATTAATCAAATGGATCCGCACTTGTGTAAAATCAAAGTTTTTAAATGTACCATATTTAATAAGCAATGGACTGTCAAGCACCTCCAGCATGCCAAACTGGCACAGCTCATTGCACCTCCTGGCTTATGGAAAACATGTAGAAGCACAGCCCTTTTGATATGCCTCCTTTTTCCATATTTTTGTTTCCTTAAAAAAAACTCAAAGCTCCATTCTAAATATAGAAGCAACAGACAAAATTTAGTACAGAACATAACCTGAGCAGGATCATAAAGCCCATGTCAGATCACAGTATGACTTACTCACCTGTGTGGGAAAACAAATATATAGATTCACATGCCCCATAAAATTTATGGCTCTCATTTTAAAACAAAGGTGACAAATACTTGTGCAATTTAGAAAATGGACCACTTTTCATGATTTAGCAGAGACACACGCAGCATACTGTGTTCCAATTACAAACTAAATGGCATGCATTCACTGGCAAATGGGAAACAGAAAATTATTTGCTCTGAATGTGTTGAATCATGAGAGAGAATTTGAAGTGGCACAGCACAGAAAACATCTCCAGCATGCATTTAATCCACACTGATCAATGCTTGAGGCTTCACACATGAATTAGTGACCAGCACAACATCTAATACTCCTGTCCCGTGCCACAGTAACAGCATTACACAGCCCAACAATAAAACATTCATCCATTCATTCACCTCTAGTTGCTCTGTGCTGTTGCTGGAAGCTCCCCAGAAAGATCTCTCACTTCAGAACTCACGTGTGTAATATGCAGGGCATGGCCTCACCTTTAATGTGACTGGCTGTGGCAGATTTAAAAGTCACATAAGAAAGATGGGTAAAAACTCAAAGTTTAATGCTAGGAAGACTTGCAGTGTTCTTCCAGGGTGTGCCTCTCTTTCCTCCTTTTACCCTCCTGTGGCATTGGAACAGCCCTGGGCAAGAGGCAGCAGAGTCAGGCTCTGATCTCGGTAGGCTGGGGGGGTAAAATAGAGCAACTTTAAGCCAATAACACAGGAAAGGCAATGGGTCCAGCATCTGTCCCTGGGAGGTCAAGAGCTACCATAACATGGTTCCTGATTAATTTCTGGCTTATATTGCCCTAACTCCATGGCCTGTGGGAGAGCTGTAGCTAAGTAACAGCTCTGCTAAACTCAAGGCAGTTACTCAAAATTTACACTAGGAGCTGAATCTATCAAGGCACATCCAAAGTGTGTGGAGGTAAGAAGAACATATGTGATTACAGGAAAGGCAAACACAGCAAAATAGAGACTTAAGTAGGTGAATAATGAAGAGAAAGCAGCACTCAAGTTGTTGTTCATACCCTTCTACTTCCATGCAAATGAAACAAACCTGAATGTTTGCCTGAACATGAGGGTAGGAAATGCCATTCATCACATTTACTCCTCATCCAGCACCAGCTCCACAGCTCATCTTCCTGAAATGAGGTTTACAAAGGTGATGAAACAAACAGACTATGTATCCTGCAGCTTGTGTTTCAAACAGGAAAAGGTGTACCCACCAGCAAGGGAACTGGCTTAGCAAATCCAAACCCCTGCAAACAGGAAAAATGTGCATGGAGTCCTCTGGAAGAAAAAAGTAAAACAGTACATCTTTTAAAAAACCCTGCAGAGTCAGGAAGAGGCTGGAATAATTCCACTGTCCTTTCTTGTCTCATTTGAACTGAGTACAAGAAGGGCCTGAGGCAGAGCTACCAGCCAGGAGCACACCTCAGCAACACAAACCTGAGGAGAGATGCTGCAGAGGTGGACAGCTTGTGGAGATGTGGGACCTCACCACAGCAGCAGTGCAGTATAACCCTCAGGTGTGAGGGAGAGAGATTGCTCACTGGACTGATGAATACAGGCACATACACAAGATAATTTGGGGGTATTATCTAGTTCCATGTCTCCTTTCATTGACATCACTGGAGTTTGGAATCTGACAAATGAGATTGAGCTACTACCAAGGACTTCTACTCACTATTTCACCCCCAAGAAAAGGCTGGTAACAGCAACATCAAAGAAAAACCCATTCCCTACTCCACCAAAGCTCTGCATCATTCTGAAGTGGAAGAATAGTGTCACAGTGGTAAGAATCAAACCATACATGCTGCTAAAAGGTGAAAAATTCGGCTTTGTACTCTACATAATGTATATATACATTAAGAGTGATGGTATGTATTCCTTCAAATCTCGGTCTCTTCAAAGTTCTAAAACAAACCTCCTCACATATTTTGACAGAAATGGCAAACCTCAGAAAAAAAAAAAAACAAACACAAAACCCAAAGATATCAAGGGGGCAACCTCAGTGCAAACTCAAGAAAGCCTCAGTCTTTTCCCTAGACTGCACTTTTCATTCATTTTGTCTTACAGCACAGTACAAATTGCTGAGCTAAAGAATCTCCTGATTTCAAACATAAAAGCACAGAGTAACAAGGCCGTGGTCTGAAGGATCACTGCTTTGCCTTTCTCATACTCAGACAATCCTTGCTCTGTTCTGCACAGAGAAGGAAACTGTCCACCCTGTTCACACCACATCCTCCGGGACAGATGAGCACCCAACATACCGAAGTGGCTTCCCCCAATACACTCCCTGAATTTTTAGTTATTTAAAAAGAACAACAGCAAACAAAAGCTCAATTGTGAGTACATCCTGAACTTAAAATCATCTAGAAAAGACCTTCCTTCATTCCCTGCTGTAGCTTTTTTCATCGCTGCCAGCTACACCGCAGTGCCCTAGGGTAAGTCACAAAATTCTCCATTCTTTTGAGACAGGAACAGTTCAGCTTAGAGAAGGAGCCATTGTCCATGTGACGAGATACATGTACCTGATGTCAGCACTGGGTTTGGGAAATAGGAAACCAAGTTGAGAGAGAAGAAGAGGGAGAACTTCGTTGTAATACAAAAGCATCCACATCAACAGGATTTGGTTTAGTACTCTGGCAAGAACTCCTTGCCAAGGTACTGAAAATGCACTCAAAGATCACATCACACCTGGGACTCTGTGATATTGGATGTGATGCAGAGACTGTCACTGCCAAAAACTGTTTTCATACTAAGCAGACCGTACAAAGAGTAGGAAGAGAAATGAATAATTTGTAGCCATCAAACCAGCACTGTCTTAAAAGAGCTGGAGAGCAAATGCAGATTTTATATTGTGCACAGAAGGAGCAGCAGGTATCAGACACAGTGCAAACTACCTGACAGCCTGTCTCCTGTATCCATGCTTAAAGAGCTCCATATTAGCATAGTACATGAACCAGCACATCAAGTTAAGAATAAGCATTATACATCACAGTCTTCACAGAATCTTGCAGGGTTGTTGTGACTGAAGTGCAGGACCTGGCAGTTCACCTTACTGAACCTGATACAACTGGCATTTCAAACCAGCATGTCCAGATCTCTCTGCCTTCCTACTCCCCAGCAACTTTGTGTTGTCTGTAAACTCGTAAGAGTGCACTCAATCCCCTCAACCAGATCATTGAAAAGGATATTAAATGGGACTGGCCCCAGTACTGAGCTCTGGAGTGCACCAGTAGTGCCTGGCAGCCCACTGGGTGCAGCAGCACTCACCGTCACCCCCTGGGCCCAGCCACACAGCCAGTGTTTTACCCAGTATTCCCATCCCATCCATCTGCAGACAGTTTCTCCAGGAGAATGCTGTGGGAGATAGTGCCAAATGCTTTACTAAAGTGCAGGCAGACACATCCACAGCCTTTCCATCATTCGCTAGGCAGGTCACCTTGTAACAGGAGAACAGGCTGGTCAAGCAGGACCTGCATTTCCCGATCCCATGCTGGCTGGGGCTGATCCCCTGGTTGCCCCATGTGTGATGTCACTGCCCCATAGCACTCCCCAACACCAAGGTCAGGGTCAGCAACACTCCTTTCCACTAGCCTATATGTCTCATACCAGACCACACAGAACAAGAGTTTAACTCTTTCCTCAGACCAGAAAGGGAGATGATTTCCCAGCTATCCAAACAAAAAACTCCAGTCTTAAATGCTCAGCTCTTACACACTGATTTCTGACCCGACTTCAACACTGTCAAGATTGTGGTGGGAGGATCACACTCTGCAGGATGACCCCTTTGACAGCGATCCCTGGAGTACAGTCAGAGCAATCAGGCACACTGAGGAGCATGCTCTGTAAAGGCAGGGTATGTGAGGAGCTTTGCATCTCCATGTCAGGTCTAAGTCAGCATCTCCCAGTGCTTGTGGTAGCAGGGGAGGCAGATTCTAGCAGCAGCAGCAGCAGGATGGGGATGCTGGGCTGGCTTTCCACCACAAGGACCATTTCTGTAATAGCCTTTTCAGAAACTGCATCTTAAGAGGATGTTATAACCTCCCTAGTAAGGAGGGAAAGGGAATATAACAAGAACCAAGTAAGCCCACTCACATGTTCAAAGGCAGAGAATTACAGTCTATAGCTCTGATACAAAATGGTAACGCCAAGCCTGCAGCTGCCTTCCCTTCCCAGATGTTAGCAGGCATCTGCTATAAGCACACACCTCTGTGGCTTGCTGTCAGCCATCACCAAAGGCTGGAGAGGTGGTAGATCCACAAAGAAAGCAGAGACTCTAGGACCAGGATTTATGTAATTTCCCTCCTTCTTCTGGGGTTAAGGACCAGCATTATAGTCTGCTGAGAAGTCCAAAGGAGAAAAATTAATAATTTATGTAATTATTAATTGTTTTAATGAACGTTGCTTAGATTTGCTGACAATTGCTTGTCATACAGCTTAAAACTGGCTGTGGATCAAGTCAAGGGTAAATGCACACAATTTCCTCTGTGCCAGCCAGGCTCCTCCAGCTCCAAAGATTCCCATGCCACAAGAATCTCTCCATCACAGCTGCCACAAAACCACAGCCAGACGGAGCTGGGATAGCAACAGAAGGCAGGAGACTCTACAAGCACCATTTTCCTTGCCCCATCTGGGAGACTACTCAGATTTCAGGCTCTAGCGTGGCTTTTCATCTTCTCAAGCAGGCTCTGGTAGCTGCTGCTCAGGGCTTCCTGCACTTCATGCTTCCTGCTAACTCACACTGTGTTGTTGCTTGCAGAAGCTAGATTGCCACATTTTCACCTTTTTATATGAAATTGTGGTTAAAATTAGAGCTAATTTGGGGAAAAAGTATTTTCAAAATTTTAAATAAAATGCATATTTTCGCTTCAAATTTGTAACAATTGGCAGGCATTTTGATTTTCCCATCAAGAAGATTCAAAACTAAAATATGCATGTTTAATAATGGCAATTATTTTACAAGTTTTTCTGAGCATGTCCATTTTTTCCCCCACTTCTTCCTGTCTGCTCTTATTTATGCAAAGACTTGGAAAAGTATGCAAGTTGCTCACTCCTCCCAACCCTGTCAGAAGGTTTAAAAGAACGTATTTTTCATAAGATAATGAGAACTTACTTAAAAAGCTTTTATGAAAAGCTGCATTGTGTTTATGCTTTTTAGAAGCAACTAAAAATTTCACAGGCAAATTTGAAGTATAAATAACCACTCGGCAAAAAGTTTTCCTTCAGAGAACTGGGTCTAGCAGCCACTGAAGTCTGACAGTCAGAATGCTGTGTGGACTTGGATCTGTATTAACTCAAAAGCACCCAGGTTCCTCCCCCAGACACATCTTTCTTACTATGTCATACATAACTAGAAACTCAAGTTTGGTGTTGAGGCAATTTGACAACACATGCATACCTTAAGAAGTTTTTTGATTCTACAAGGCGTAGTGGGGCTACATATCATTGCACTGCAACGTCAGTCTTCCTCAACAATTACCAGAATAACAGTTTCTGCTTTTTTTTTTTTCTCTACAACTGAACCTGCTTTCTTTTCTCACTGAAAAATAAAACTCTCATTGCCTTGGGAATTTACTAGTAAATTCCCATAAGGAGCAGTCTTACTCTGCCTTTCCACTTAAAAAATTAAACTTAAAAAGTGACAGAAATTGGCCAAAGGCAAGAATGAAGGAATCATAGTGAATGCACTGAAGGATCACAGTCAAAACATGCCGTTAAAGACTAATAAGAATTGTGGCTTTAAGGTAGGATCTAATCAAAAGAAAAGACAGAGCACGTTGTATTAGTTGTTCAGCAGATGACACCAACAAAATGCAGGAATGGGGAAAAAAAAAACCAGCTTTGTAATACATGAGGTGCCTTCTTTCCAGTAAGAGAGAGCTGTTAGACCATTACAAGAACTCTTCTGGGATAAAGCAGACAGTTCTGTCACCTATAGTCACAAAGAGCTACTAAGATCATAAGTGGTATGAAATAGGGCTAACAGTATGATCAGGAAGAAAAAAAACCATCCCACAAAGTGGAACCTTGATTATAAAAACAAAAGCAAAAACGAATGTGATCATTCTCCATATAAACCTTCAGTAAGTATCCCTAAGGAATTAACATGCACTGACATTTTAGCCAGTGACTGTACAATGGTTTCTAATCACAAGTGTTGGACTATCAAACAACTTTTTGGTAGCAGTGATTCCTAGCTTGTTTTAAAGTGAGTTTAATCAGTTAGTAAAACAGTTAATGTCTTTGACAGCACAGACCTGGACTTCTTGACACAGAAGATTCATTCCGCAAATTTTCTTTCACGTTTCTGAACTCCTAAAGACTAAATGAATCCATGTTTCCATCTGCTGGCTTGAAACATTTTGTTCAGCAACAATATTCTTCCAACATTTATCCTTGTCACCTGTTCATTAAGCACTAGATATGGAATTACAGCTCTGCCAAAGAAAGAACATATCTAGGCTCTTCCCATCTAAACAGAATGCTCTTTCATCCTGTTATGTAAGTTTCCTTCTCCCCAGAGGAATCTCGAAACACTTAAATGCCACGCACTGGTTTACTGTAAACAGAGATTTACCAATTATAGCATGCAGCTCCTCTGGGGTGAGATGTGTCAGCTGTTTTAACAGCCCACAGCAGGCACGCACAACAGACGAGAGCATGTCCTCCTGGACACACCAAGGAGATTCTCTGGTAAACAGGCTGGAACTACACTAAGTTTGGACTCTGGCCAGGACTTCATGTCTAACACCTCCAAATGGTCCCATAGTATCTCTGAAGCAACAGGGAACTTTGTTTTAGGCTATATCCAAGTGAGGCTCTAGAGTTGCAGACATCAGGATGGCACATAAATGGTCTATTAAAAAAACTGATAAATCAGCATTAGGACCAAGGACCACTGTGAGGCAGGATAAGGATATTTTTCCCAATTTACAAATAAAACAAGGCTCTCTGTACCTAAGTAACTTTCACACCATAACAAAGGAAGTCTGTGGTGGATTGAGCCCCAGTTTATACCCCAGTTGTTCCTTCTTTAGCTGTTCATGAAGCCGTCCATTGCTGCAAAGAATAAATATGATGTTTATCCATGGAAGTGAAAAACTCCCATGCTTATAAAGTGTCTCTTCCCAAAACCCCAGACTAACTTCTTGGGTTTCAACAACTCCTATTTCACCATTTCCAGTATGTGAAGAATGCAAGTACCCTGTCCTTTCAGGAAAAGCTGCCTCCATATGTTAATTTCCATGACAGCCTTGACACCCATTTGTCTACAAATCACTTAAAACCAGTAGATTTATTTTTAGTCTAAGCTATGCCACCAAAAGTAGTGAATCCATTTTGTCCTCCATAACAGTTAAAATAAAGTTTTGCACTTTCATGGTGTTACCCATCGAAAGAGCTCCCAATGCTGCACAAACTGGTGCACGGGGGGGTCCATCAAATAGATCTACTCCATGACAACAATGTATAAAGACTGTGACTGAAATCTCCCCGTGGTCTCATGAGTGGAGCACTATTTTCAACTTTATTTTACAGCTGGAGTAAAAGAAATTGCAGAAATTTGCTGCAGAACAGGGCATTGAATTTAAATTACTCAGGTCATATGCAAAACTTCTAAGCACTAGACCAGTCTTCTCTTTACTGTAAAAGAATAGAACAGATCACAATGTGCTCAGGTGACAATATTATACTTCTCTAAATTGTGTATTTCTTAAACTACAAGCTTCAGATTATTGGAAACTTTGATGTTCCCCAATGTCCTTTCATAGCCCAACTCCTCCTCTCTCCTCTACTCCACTTCCAAACTTTGCTGCATTTGAAAATGTCATCATTCTCCTGGTGACACATCCCAACCATGTAGGGTGGCAGCTGAGTCACCTCCCTGCTGTGACGAGGTGTAATGATGACAAGCACCTCACAACTGCACAATCCTTTTTTGGCTCTTTGTGTTGGAGGTTGCTCTATACAAAGGCTGGGTGGGAGGAACAAATCAGGGTGGAAGAACTCCACACACACACAAAGGAGAAAGGAGGGATTGGAGGTGGCCCTGGCAATCAAATTACATCTTCAAGCACAGTCAAGCTAAAGGGCACCTAGAGAACCAGGCACAGACTGAAAAACCAGGAATGAGTCAGAGACTCATTTGGGCTGACATCTACTGAAAGCTCTGAATTAAAGCATCTCTTGAAGCATCTATGTCTCTCCACAGACTGTGGAGATACAGGATGTAGCACCACATCTTCGGCACTGATGCCAGCTTAAAATGTTCCTCTCTTTCTCCCACCAATTCTGCCTCTTCCAGTTCATGAGGAGGTTCACTTTCTTCTCAGGCTTGCTAATAAGGCTATTTGTGGGGTTCTCCTGGAAACTGGAAAAGTAAATTATCCTAATTTAAAATGTCCTTTTTGTCAGGGGGAAAAGGGCCAGAAATCCTGTCATCCAGCTTTGTTGTTCAAGACAATGGACCAGAACCACAGATCCAGTTTCACAGTTTGCCTAAAATTCCCACATATCTTTCTGTCTGACTAAACCCTCATACCCAGATCAGACAATGTTTTACAAGGCAGATGATCATATAGCATCCACAGTAATAACTACTGCCTAAAGAGCAATAGGAAAGCTCTGAAGAATCAGACTGTTCAGTCTAAGCTGGACTTTGCTGGGTAGGTGGGGAAAAAGTCCTTCCAAACAGGTGACATCACATTATACCAAGTGCATGATTTTGCCTCGAGTCCTTGAAGGCTGAAGCCCCTGTCTGCTGTTGTGTGTGAGAGAGAAGCTGAACTCATGGTGCCAAACAGCCAGAAAACCAGCATATTTACATTCTTCACCCAAAGGATAGATTTGCTAATGAATGTTGGCCTCAGCAGCATGGCAGATCACCTACATACATCCTCCTCTCTCTAATGCTCAGAAGTCTGGCAGGTGTGTTTTCTAAGTTTGAAATGATGGTTTTAAGCAAAAAATTGTCCAGTGTGGCACGTGGCTAACCAAAGAAACAAACCTGGAACTTACCACCAAACCGTAACCTTCTTGCACATTTACTTGTGCCTCCTTTCTCTGAACTAGGAACTGCATTATGCCAGATGGCATTACAATGTCCTGGAAATATTTCCTGCAAACTCCTGGAAAAACTCCTTTCCTCTTTGTCCTGCACCATGAAAGATGCATTTTCTCCCACCAATTGGTCCACCAAAATACTGGTTTATTTACAACTAATAGAGAAACAGGGTAACTACAAGCAATGCTAGAGCATTACTGACAACTAAGGATAGGAAGCTTTCTCTGTTCTCTTAGTGTTCACCACTTAAATGTAGGCCCATTTGGTATGTCATCATGACCTGAAGACCCTTATCAGATGAAACTACTGGTCAGTAATTCTCCTCTTCTATGCTCTACTTCAAGTCAGCTCAGAACCAATTTCAAATGCTTTTAAAAGTAAACTCTATACAGGAATCATTTATCGACACTTTCTTGCAACTGGAGTTGAGCAATTCTTCCTGCAGAGGCCACACTAAATGTCTGCAATGGGTTTGACCTCACAGGATACATCCCTGATGTAGTCTTTGTCCAGTTTACCCTCTGGGGAGCAAGAAGGGAATAGAAAAAAGTCTAAGAGCAAAAATGAGAATTCAGTGCATTGTAGAGTGTTCTCCCTGGTGTAATTGTCTTGGCTGCACAAAAGCATAAAGTACCTATTTCTGGGGCTTCTGTAAGAATCTCAGCTTAACAGCTGACCCTTATATACAGCCTAGTTACAAAAAGAGATGCTCCATCTTTCACACATCGCTTCCTCACCTTTGGCTGAAGTAACTGGAAAGGGATCAATGATAAAGATAAAACCTGAAAAATCAGATGTGTTCCCAAAGGGGCCAGGAGTTTTTCACTTGTATTTAAAAAGCTTTGAGAAATGTTAACAGTAAGTCAATACAGACAGGGGAAGAAATGCAGTTGAGCTGCCCCTTACTCCCAGGAGCAGGCAGGCAAGGAAAGGGCACAACACCCACACAGTAAAAAGAGATCTGCAAAGTTAATGCCTCTCTCAAGCTTGCAGCAGACCAGAGCGTAACTGTGAACCCAGCATGCTGTGCAAGCTGCTCTAAACTGGCTAAGAGCAGTCACTTTATTCTGCACTTATCAGTGCCTTTGGCACTGCTTATCCTGGTTTCAGCTGGGATAGAGTTAATTTTCTTCCTATTACCTGGTACGGTGCTGTGTTTTGGATTTAGGATGAGAATAATGTTGGTAACACCCTGATGTTTTAGCTGTTGCTGAGCAGCACTTACACTAAGTCAAGGACTTTACAGATTCTTTGCCTGGCCAGCAAGAAGGCTGGGGGTGCACAAGAAGATGGGAGGGGGCACAACCAAGGCAGCTGACCCCAGCTGGCCAAAGGGATATTCCAGGTCATATGGCATCATGCTGAACAATAAAGCTGGGGGGAGTTGGCTGGGGGTGGCAGCCTGCAGACTGCATGTGAGATTGCACGGCAGGAGAGGGACACAGCGGATTCCCAGCCTTGCACCATCCCAGCCAAACCAGAGCATCCAACTCAAGCCTTTAAGTTTGCTCTGAGACAGACAGGAAACATCTGCATGCTCACTCCCAGGAGCTGTGCACTGTGCTGCCTCACCCAAAAACCTTCTGTCCAAGGCAGCAGCAGATGAAGGTTCAAATACCCTGCCATAATGCTTAGCAGAGCTTGCTGGCCACTTCACACACAGGAATCCTGCACGTGTTGGGGGAAGATGACATTTACCCCTGTGGTGCCTTCATATGGACAAGCATTACTGAAGAGTCACCAGATTCCCAGCAGCACCTGCTAGAGGACCCAGATTCATTACATTTCAAATTTCTACTTAATGTCACCCCTAGCCCTTAGAAATCAGTCTTTAATGTTTACAGCCCTATAAGAACCCCTTTTAAAAGGCTTCTTCATTTTCTGATCTTTTTGTGTCTCGTACCTAATCAAATGTGGTAAACTTATTCTATAGTCTTTTCTACACATTCTCTCCCTCAAGATAATTTTCAAGTGATTTTTTTTCCAGCATCTGCTCCTTCCTGTTTCTGTACCACTGCTGTGAATGGGATTTTTCTTCTTGACATCAAAAGAAGCAAAATAGGGCTTCCTAAGATAGTTTTCTGGCTGATTACACAGAAGTAGTGCAGTAGTCATGAGCAACAGATAAGTAGCTTTAACACACCATAGTTTCTCTTCTTTGGGCTGCAGAACAACATAAATATGTTAATGCACCCAGCTCTGTGCCCTGCAGAGCTCCACAGCAGCCTCTGCTCTCGGCTGCAAAGGCGAGCACACACCTCAGTGGGAAGGGCTCCCTCTCTGCAGCTGTGCACAGGCAGCAGCACAACAGCACAGCAGCCTCCCAACCCCCTGAGTGCACCCTGGGCCACTGCTAAACCACATGGGGCCAACAGGGGAGGTGGTGACGGCTGGAGATCTCCCTCGGGGGGTGATGCAGCCATTGGGTGGGGAAGTAACACGGCCCCGGTCCTCTGAAGAGGACTGGCCACGACGAATAATGAAGAATAGTCTGTAGCTGTCCACCTCAGCCACAGATCCCATCCAGATCATGCCTGAACTAACCCACTCACTGATTTCTTTTTTCTGTTTGTAAAAAACAAACAAAAGAAAACATAACAAAAACCCTCTGGTGCTCCCTTGTGTTCATATTTAGGTAGCAAACAAGCAAGAAGCTGGAAAAACCATGTAAAGTAAAAAAAGGAACTTTGCAAAGGGGTTCAAGCAGGCAGTACTTAGAGAACAATTTCCTGAACACAAACTGTCTTCACTGGCTGACAGCACAGAGACACTAAGTTTTATGCATTGCAAAAGCACAGTCTGTAGCAAACTACAGTCCTGGTCAAAGGAGCAGAGATAGTAGGAGGGATGAAAAGACACTCAGGAGGATAGAAGGGCACAGAGAGGTTCAGTGAAAGCAGAGCCCAGGTCTGCTTTTGGCAGGTTCAAATATCTGCTGTAGAACATTCCATATGACAATATTATATGTATGCTTGTATAGAGATATGTAATTCTTTCCTATGGATCCATTATGGAATTGTCATAAAAGAAAGCATCTCTCAGTAAGTAATTCTTCTGGAGAATAATTTACAGTTATGTACACAAGTCATCTACTAAACTGCAGTTGCATCTAGACTTCCATTTCTGTGCTAGTTCATAAGATTTTCATGCAGTGGCACAATTTTGCTTGTATTCCTGAGACTGCAGGCAAATGTTTAAATATTTTACAAATAGAAAACCATTTTGAATTAATTTTTTAAGCCAAGATGTAATGTTTCTATTCCTATTTGATTTGAGGAGTTTCATAAAGTTAAAGAATGCCCCGGCTGGGACTTGAACTGAGAAACCAATGGCTCTTCTTTTTACAGATACAGACTGATTCTGCACTGAATGCATGGCATGACTTTTGAACTTCTGGTTAAACTCAAAACACTAAATTACAAACATACTTCCATTTTATATTCCCTTACTAGCTGCATTCCAGTATCCCAAAATTCTCACTATATCCTGGGACAAATCTGAGCAATCCAGTGCTGCAGACCATATCTGAATGAGATCTGGAGCCTTCATGTGGTGCCTGAAAGGAAGGAGCCAGCTAGAAGACATTAAGCTATTTTCTATATAGATTCTTCATCCATGTCCTTTACCTGATGAATGGCTGCACAAGTCTGAATTAGGAGTTTCCTTGAAAATACAATCCAAAACCAACAAATTGACAGGCAGTTATAGGATGAAAAATATACCGTAGAAAATGGATCGAGTTGATGTTCCTCAAGCTGCACAAGGCAATAAAGCAGGAGAAGAACTGCTAAGTCAGGTCAAGCCCTATACAATGTTTGAAATAATCCAGGTAAAAACTTCTTAGAGATTGCTGAACTAAACAAAAAGGAAGTCTGTGAGGTTTAAGATCTTCAGCTCTTACATTTTCTACTCTTTCCTCAGCTCCTTGCCAGAAAGAAACCCCACTAAGGAAGATGTTGTTCTCATTCAGAAGTTCTTTGAGAACTTTCAATTCCTGGTTTTTGCATGGATACAGAATTTTAGCAAAGACCTTAAAGTCTTCTGTGTTCTCTGGTACTTTGTCATACAAATAAGTTGGGTATTTAGTGCCACAAGTCTGTGACAATATCTTTGTGGATGTGTGGTGGGAAGGAAGAGTGGATCTTTTGTCATCCTTGAAGAGCACAAGAGGAAGGTGATTCTGCCCCTTTACTTCTGGTCTCTGAGACCCTTCCTGGAGTGCTGTGTCCAGCTCTGGAGCACTCAGCACAGACATGTTGGAGCAAGTCCAGAGAAGGGCCACAAAAATGATCAGAGGGCTGGAGCACCTTCCCTGTGAAGACACAGAGCTGTGACTGTTCAGCCTGCAGAAGAGAATGCTTTAAGGTCCTTTCTAACCCAAACATTTCTGTGACTCTCTGAGAAGTTTGCATTAAATATTCAAAATATGATGAAAAAAAAAAGGATACACAAGTCTGCCAGCCTGCTACAGAATTCTCCTCTGCTGTCCAAAACATTTTTACTTTCAAGAACCAACTTTCACAGAATAATTTATGTTCTTTGTTTCTTATGCACTTCCTTGCAAACATTGAAATCAATCATGTCTAGAAACCATCTGACCCAAATAGGAGAGGATTATGCAACAGCATGTCATTAGTGAATCAATGTTGTCTGACCAGGCCATGCGCTTGTCAAGGTCACATTGATTTCTTTAATTATTGCAGCTGACCTTCCTGGCAAATCCATCCATGTTGCAGTGGTTACAGGTGTAGACTCACCTCATTTCTTGCTAGGCTGCAGGATGTTTGGTAGCTTTTCATCTAAGTTTCCACTCTTTATCTGAAGCACCATTGCCCTCCATGTGTTATGCCCAACTCCAGCAAAACCCACTGCTGCAGTGTGTCCTGCTTCCTCTGGCTGGACACACTCAGCTGCTGAGATACCTCATTAAATCCTCTGTTCTGAAAGCACCAGAAGCTACATGTGCTTAGCACACAAAAACCGTATCATTCTTCATGGGAAACTGAAAAGTATCAAATCTCTAGGGTGTGATCATAAAAGTTTCATCTTTGGCCATCGAGCAGTGCTCCTTATTATCCACTGGGTACACAGCAGGAAGTGTAATAGGAACAACATAACAGACAGGACTGTTCACTGAGAGTATCACCTTTTACTTTTCAGTCAGGCAATTGTTGAAACTTGTCCTCCTCATCTTTTAAAGCATAACATTATGAGGTGCACTGAAGAAAAACACTTCAGAATATAATTAGATATGAAGGGCAATAAGCAGAAAGTTCTATATTTATTACCAGATGTTAGTGGCAAGTTGCAATACAAGCATGTAGCCTGGCAGCAAAGATCAGGCCCAGCAAGAGCTGGGAATAAGAGCGAATTCACACGGGAGTGTTATGTCCCAGGCTCAAGAGCGGTGTCAGATATTCCAGCAGTTTCTTTACAAAATAGAGCCACACAGCCAAATCAGGGTGCAACATGAGTGAGAATGTTATTTCTAGGCAGAGTACAGACTGGTGGCAGGCAGAAGAACTCCATGTGCCAAGCAAAACCAGTTAGCCAACTGTCTCTGCTCTTTGAGTGTGAACATGTTGCTTTTCTTCTGCTTGCATGATTTTAAAAAAAAAAATTTTTTTTTTAATGAATTCTGTCCCTAACCCTAGGGTAAAGCAGCCCAATTTTCAGTGCTGCTAATAAAAGAACTCCCATTAAACACAAAATTTAATAAAGAAAACAACCAGTCACATAGGTAAAAACAGAAAAAAAATTGGCTGGGGGAGAAGTCTTCGACAGGAAATTTGGAGCAATCAGAGGACACCAATGTGGCTGCTTATCCTGCAAGATAAAGATATATGAGGAAAGTGGTGAGCTAGTTCCCCTGGTTAATACCTGATTAACAGTTGTATCAGTACAAAGCAATGATGAAACAATTGAAATTCTCCTCATTAAAATAACACAGACGAGGAGAAAAATATTTTAGAAAATGATAGCTAGTTAACACAAGCTTAACTCGTTCCCCAACTGGGTGAGCAGGGAATGGAAAAACACTCTGAGAATTTGGAGAAACTGTTCTCCGAAGACAAGTGAGAAGTCCCTCTCTTCCCCTATACAAGAACCCCAAGAACCAAACATTGACTTCTTTTTTTTTTTAACTCTTCAAAACCCATGAGTTGATTATGTGCACAGCCTGTTCCATCTTGGGTGTCAGCTGTAAAGTAAATATATAGGGATTCATTAAATTCTTACAATGACACCTGGTGTTGAAGCACAAGCACCTCTTAAAACACTATCGGGGCCAAATTTTTGGAAGATGCTGGCCCTCACTTTCATTACATCCACCAAACATTGGGAGCAGTCTATAAATAGCACCAAAGCCAGTGCTCTTGTCATGTACACAGTGCCCGGTTGAATTAACATGAATTGAGCACGACAAAGTCCTATCTTTAAGGAAAGGGAGTAATCATGTGAGTAATGTGAGTAACACATTTCCACTAGGTCAGTTCCATCTCCTAGCCTTCCACCATTTCAAGCAATACTGATCTCAAAAGCAAACTCCAGACTGTCTGGTGTGTTACTACAAGGGTAGAAGGTCAGTCCAACAGTCCAGTTAGGACCCCTCTGGCAGAGAAGGGACCTCTCAATTAATCAGTGTTGAGAGCTTGCCTGTTTTTTAACTCTGAAGTTATAGCAGTGCTGCAACACATTCTGCTTTTAGCAAAGTGAACTGAGTTTGAGTGCTTAATTCAAAGTAAACCAGTAAAATCATACAGACAAATCTTCTCCCCATATGTCTCCTGGGACAACAGCCAGGGTTGACTTTCATGTCATCCCAGCAAGCACAACCCCTGAGGAATTCAGTTTAATTTATTCTAACACCTCTGCAGAAGATGCATTGCAGCAACCCAAACATCAAGCAAAGGCAGCTACAGTAAACCCCAGTATCTCCACGCTCAGTGCACAGCCCAATATCTATATATCTGCAGAAGAAAATTTCCTATTTCTGAAAGTAATCTCTGCAGCAAATCTTACTGCAGGCAGTACAGTTTCATATTAATTCACAGATCTATATGCCCTCTGACATGCTCATTACAATTTGGAAATCCCTTTGGGAGTGCCTGCCCATTCCACCCATCCTATTTTTTTTTAATTAACTGGTCATTTTCAAACCAGTTTCATGAACCAAGGGAGGCTTCAGAGACATGAACTTCCTCAGAAGAGTTTCAGTACAAGTAATTGGATAGAAAAGGGACCCCCAAATTAATGTCTCTTCCTGCAAAATGTTTTTCTGTTAGACATCAGAAAACTCAGCCCTTTCTCTCCCTGCCCCAGTCTTATGGATGGAAGAGAGACAAAAAAGGAGTCAACAGCCATACTGGAAAGCAGTCTTCATATATTTTGATGCTCCTGGTGCAATTTCTTGAAAGTTAAGACAACTTCTGAGATAGTGATCTCAAAGGTGCAACTTCAGCCTGAGGTTTGGGTACAGAGAGGAATGAGGACACATAAAAACACACTTGGGCTTCTCAAAAAAACTACTTGGTTTGTAATCTAGAAGGCAAGTGGGCAGCTATCATTGCAGTATTGCTTCCAAGGGCATTGCAGACATGAATTTACAGTTTGGGGTTTTGGCTTGTTTTGTTTTTAGGTTTGGGGCGTTGGATTTGTTGTAGATGGTGTGGTGATGGTGGGTTGTTCTGTTTTGTTTTAAAAGCTTCATCCTCCAGATAGAGCAGCTTCTGGGAGAGGCCAGGCTGGCAATTCATGTAGCAGGTAACAGAGGAAAGCTGCACATAATTGAGACAAAAGAGAAAGGTGTACACAGCTCAGACAGTTTTAATTGAACATGTTTAAAAACACCAAGGCAACATCTTGCATCAAAAGCTCTCTGTGGCTTGCAGCTGGTGCCAGCTCTGCCACTGATGTCTCAAGTGTTTCAGGGCAATTACTTCTGCTTTGTGAATCTCTTACCCATAAAACAGAAAACAAGAACCAAAGCTGTTTGCTGACACAAATGGGTGCAGGGTCCCAGTTATTAGCCCAGTCAAGGACTTGAGAGATCAAGTTTCTCCTCCTTGTAGTAACATTGGCTTCCTGTAAACAGGTGACGTGGGCCTGGTTCATAGTACTCCCTCCAGCATTGAAAAAATCTTGGAGTTCTAGTGTGGCATCTAAAATCAAAACAATGATGAATGATAAGCTACTGAAGGGCTTTAATTTTGTCCCTGTCTTTCCACTAACAGGTAGTTAGGAGTTTTCAAGCTAATCCCTCTGCTATATTGCAAGATGCAGATGGACTTGAGTATATAGTGATTGAAACCAGGGGTACAGAGAAAAACAACTCTGTGAGAAACAAATTACTTAATGTTCCAGGAAATTTATTATAACAATCCTTAGTTCTCAAGTAATATTTTCTTTATACTAAAAAGTGTTAATTAGTACAATTATCCCTGTGTGGGATGATGATTGTGAGTAATATTAGAGAAAACTGGGAAGTTATATTATTCAACATTCCAGCAGAAGTTAGTATAGAAATTATAAGATGGAATGCAGTTGGCATGTACAAAATGTATTTCACAATGATTCCCACACAACACAGCCTGCAACCTTGTGTACAGACTAAGAGGGATGAAATGAAGGTGGGAGCAGGTGGAGACATGGCAGCCAGGCTCTGCTGTAATCCTTGCAGGGGTGGGAAGTCGATGGTACCACGTAGCTGATAAATTCACACAGCAGCTGTCAACCAAAGGAGACAGGAGATGTCTTGCTGCTGAACCAGCAACTGTGGCAAAATAGCTCTCCTCAGATGAACTTGGTTCTCACACACCTCCATCTCAGAGTTACCTGCCTCCAAGGTATGACCACCCTTCACTGAGCATGTGCTCTATATTTCAATGACTATATTTTTAAGAGCAAAGCAAGAGACTTTTACAGCAATCAGTAACAAAGGTATGTATGACTGGAGTCACTCAGGCTCCACCTGAATGGAAAGAAATAGTACCATGGTGAATTAAGGATGGGGAGAAGCCAGGGAGGACTGCATTGTGACTTCTGGGATCAGTTAGTGGGCTGAAACTGTTTTCTCCCCCATAGGGATCCTACTGGGTAAGAATCATATCCAGTGCATACTGAATGATCCCCTCAAGCAACTTTCATTGGTGATTTGAGCTTGGCTCTGTATTGCTTTAAATTCAGTTTAAATGCAGTTGCCAGCAGCAGATGACATTCATCTAAAAGCAGGGAGAGCCAGGAGGGGGGTCTCTTCCTGGATTATAATAGAGGATTCAACTTTCTTAAACTGTTGGCACACGCCCCTGAACAAGTTAGTCAAGCCACACTCGGGTTCAGTGGAGTCATCATAACAGGACACCGACATACTGGTCAGGCACAAGAGAGAAGTCACATTTTATTTGACATCTTTGTTGTGGACATTTAACCACTAGCAAACCATAAATGAGCCATGAACAGCACAGGCCCAGTATAAATATGAACACTGTTTGTTACAGCTGGCTGCACACCCTCTGGAGAAGGTCCTATTGATCTGATGGAGAGGAAGATAACATTTTAATAACCATTTAGTTAAAAGAAATTGTTAATGAACTGTTTAACAAATGGAAACTTCAAGCATTACTCAATTGAAAGAAAATATCTCTGTCCAATTTTAGAGCAGAGAGATCTCTGTAATAAGTGCTATCAGCTAGCAAAACATAAACTTAAAAATCTGAAAGAGTTTTTCATTAGAGTTGGGAGAAATTTATGCTATTCTATTTGCACATATCTTTATTGGTTTAATATCTGTTACACTGCCCCGGAATTCTATGTAAAATAGGTCAAACAAAGAAGTCCAGCAGATTATTTCTACAGACTTCTAGAAGTAGCACAGGGTGTACTCAACTTACAGATTGTGTTTATCCATTGATCACAAATGAACAATAAAAACCAGTCCAAAACTGGTCCTCCATGAACGGCTGTTCTCAAATTATTTGGAGTATTTCTCCTAAACACAACAGAAACAGTTATGCATATCAGAAAGAGCTAAATCATGCTGTTGAAAGTATTTCAAGGTCTCCAGAAAATCAAGCCAATCAAACCCACCAGGTCATGCATAAAATCATCTCTGTGGCTTCACTGTATGTGTGGTAATAGCAAAACAAGGCTGAGGAAGCCAAGTGTTTTAACTGAAGGTGTTTAGCCAGGCCTGGTTAACTTGACATCGTGAAGGATTAAGGGCAAGCAGAATGTCAACCAAACCATGGTTTGGACAGATGCTGAAGCCCTCAACTAATGAAGAAACTTTTAATCACCTGGAAGTGCACCATAGCAGTGTCTAAGGACCACTTCCACCGGACATTACTGGAGACACCAGAACAAAGGCCTTCATTTCTATAGCATGAGCTGCCTCATTCTGTAGGTCACACATCAGCACAGCCCACTGCAAAGGCAAATCAGAGGGAGATGTTTACTGCCTGAATTAAAATTCTTGCTGTGTAAGAGACATGCAGAATCTGGACCAGTATCCTTTATCATTTATTAACTGCACTCAGTCTCATGACCTATTTCTGTCATTCAAGACAGAACAATCAGACATAGTCTTTCCATCAATCAGTGCCAAACAAGTGGTAAAAATATCAGTCGTCTGTATCCAAACATCTTGTTTTTATTATTATATATTTATTGAGTTAGAGGAAATGCCAGACTACAAATACATAGCATATTCATCAAAATTCCCACCTTTATCTTGTTTTTTTTTTTTCCTTCTACTGCTGTTAAGAAAAAAGAAAATCCTTGTTGAAAAATTTATATTGGAAGAATTTAGCATTGGAGGAAAATAGCCATGTCAGCTCACAACAGAAAAAACTATTCAAAATGGGACAATTTATTGCATTGTACCCTCTCTTCACTCCAGAGATGCCTGATTTAACAGCTTCTGAAAGCAGCAGGGAATTTGCTGCTTTAAACTGCTTTCCATGTGCTCCTGTGGATCACTCCTACACATGCTCAGCTGAGCAAAGGTGAAACCTGTCCCAAGGGAAGGTGGCTCTAGCCTTGAAATAGGGCAATTATGCTGCAGAGTGAATGAATAGTTGCCTTGAGCAACTATGATTGAGTGAAGCTTCCCAAGAGCACCAAGGTCATTGTGTTCTATCAGATCTGCCAGTTAAAGACGGGACAGTTTTGTTTTTAGAGCAGAACTTGCTCTGGTGAGGAGGTTCACAGGCTTCCGTATGAAATTACCATGTTTGGAATATTCACCAGGCTAGAAATGCCCTCAGATGTGTGGGCTGTATCCTCATGTCATACCTCAGACAGACCCAGAGACTCTCAAATAGTTACAGCTGTTGAGGATACACCCCTTGTCAGCTGCCCAAAGCCACCTTAATCCTGCATGCAGACCAGGGTCCTGCTATGAGCACCCTAGCAGGAGCAGGTAGAGGATTTCAGCCCTTCTTCAAACTGGTGGTTGCTGGCACTCAGCTTCACAAGGGAACTCCCTTGAGCAGAACAAGGGAAACCCAGCCAGGCAACTCTGCTACTATCAGATGGGCAGCTGGGGCAAGTATCTCTCTCAGACACTGTACACCCTCTTTTCAGCACTTTCTGCAGCCATAAGAGGACCCCCTTTCCAAGGTAGGGATGGAGAGTTTAATACATCTCAATAAATTTATTCCTCTCCTGAGCAAAGCTGTCAAAAATCAATGAGCTGTCAGCAACAGCTCTAACTGTATAATTTAATCTCTAGGGTCCTTCACAGCTGTTATGACAATAGAAGTCTGTCCCATGTTCTTCTGGGGACCATGTTACTCAGCACACTGTGACAAAAAGCAAGGGTACAGAAAAAATGGATGAGGCAGAGTATTTTGAGTGTGAAGAGAAAAAATGTTGTTTATATGCTGCCTAAAGAAACAGCCTTAGAAATAAATTCCTTTTCTACTTGCCAAAGTCCAAACAGGGCTATATTTGAGATCCTCTGTCCCACTGCTACCTTGTTCTGATTTGCAGGTGCTCACACCACTTTCCAGGGGACTGGTTTGGTAGACTTCTTCCATTTGGGTAGAATGAGGGAACAATGAAGCTTCCCTTTTAGAGAAAGGTAAGGAAATCATGACTGTCAGACTAGACTGACTGTTTACTCATGCTCTATGTACAAGTGAGTACATATTTCAAAAGAAAGGGACTTTTGGGGGCAGACAAACTGAAAGAAAGGCTTGCCTACAGTCACTGGGTGAATCCGATTATATCAGGAAAGTGTTTAGTCCCTCCAGCACTTTTTTCACCTAACCTAAACAATCTTTACAGCCTCAGACACTGACTAAACAGTCAGAGTTTACTAAAATCTACATACAGACCAACCTGAAATAAGTAAGCATCTTATGAGACTTACAGGACTCAAATTGGCCTAGCTAAATCCCCCTAACACATGTATTTTTGTTTTTATGTAATTTTAAAATGGAATTTCCCCCTCACCTCTTTCAGAGAAAATGTTTAAATCACTTGTCTGTGTCAAGAAATGGGACATTTAACTCCTGATGAGCATCAGCCCAGTTAATTTCAAAAAATTAAAGCAAAAGGGCAGGTAAAACAATGTACAATAAGAGAAAGCTACCCAGCAGGTCACTGATGATGGGATTTTCTAAGACGCCAATGAAGATATATTTAAATTCTACTGGAGTTTGGCATTTTAACCTTGAGGCAAAATTTGTTTAGCCAGTTACATAGACTTTTAACTGCACATGGCCAGCCTTACTGAGTTATGCCAAGCTGACAAGTGTCAGCACAGTTTCCTACAGCCAGCAATATCCCAACCCTCATACATTGCCAAGAGCTCCTTTCAGGTTTGCTTTAATCTGACAGAGACCCCTCCACTTCCGAGCAGAAATATCCAGGTTCCATTCCTCCACTAACATGAGTTCCCAACCGAGCAACCTATACAGCAGGAAAACATAGTAAACAGGGAAAATGAGTTACCAACATTTTTATAGCTTCTTTAATTGTTTTGCCTGTTCCAGTTAGAAGCCATATTAATCCTATACACCCTCAAGCTCTGAGCAGTGAAAATGAAACACAAGAGCCCAGAAAGCTCCTCTAGAATCTGGCTGAAGAACCTGAAGAACTGGCCAATTGCAGTCCAACACTGCAAGACAAAAGAGAAGCACGAAGTGATAGTACAGTAGAGTCAATGTGTCTGTGCCATCAGTAAATCAGCGAGGAGGCCAGACCTCAGTCTCTGTGCTCTGATCAAGCACTGTCTCTGGCTCACATCTGGCAGAGTGGAAAGAACACAGCAGCACAAATGTTTGATTATCCATCTTAAAACATTCAGTTCAAACTCCAGCCTTGCTCCATACAGACACATTTCAGGGGCACATCCTCCCATTACCAGGAACAAAGGAAACAGAGCTTTGAATGTGACCAAAAACAAACTGTCTGTCAGAGAGGGAGAGATCATTATACCTTTTCAAAAAAACAAGACATTAGGGAGTTACTTTCACTCCATTTGATGTCTGGTATTTGATGTCAACACTTCAGAAACAAAACAACTGGAGTTGTTTGGTTTTGGTTTCTTTCTTTATATAATTCACTATTTTTCTTGCAGCCAGTGGCATTATAAGGGTCTCAACAATTACAGGTAACAAGTATGTCTCTATTGGCATAAATACTTTGCAAAAACAGGAAAGGTGAAGTACTTTCTGCTTTGTAGAAGCTGTAAGTATTGGGTGAAAAGAGACGCAGGAATCTCTACCAAAGACTGTTTCTAACAGCTTGTGAGTTTCCTGTGCATTGTCCAATCCTTTAAATGTCAAAAGTCCCACACCGTTTTGTTAAAAAGAAAAACATGCCATGCACTACTAATTGAGTAAATCAATACACAGAGAAGGCCACGAAGGGAATGAAATGTTTTTGACACACACAAGCAGTTGTTCTCAGTGCATAAAAAGAAAAAACCCTGCTTGCCCTTTATGCCTTAATTAAGACAACCTCAGGAACATGGGGTGAAAGACCTTTCCTCTGCACCCTCTTCACTGTTCTGGTCTTGTCTCCCTGCTGTTTGGCCATTAGTAACAGTCAGAAGTCTGTGAACACAAAACAAGTCACTGCAGTCTCTAAGAAGGGATCCAAACATCAGATGGGTTCTCACAAAGATCCAGAATAGCCTCAGAAATCCATGAAGGCAAATATGTGATGGACTGTTGCCATAACAGGGGCTTGATATAAAGTGCATTTATAGGGTCCAGTCACATGAGCTATCTGAAGTCTTTGGTAATTTTTTCATTTACAAATATCTACATTCTTCTTGGAAATTTTAAAGCCCTTTGTCTCCAGAAGGGCCTTCCAAAGACATCCTTACAAAACTTTTGCAGTCAGGAAAGGCAGCAATTTGGGCAGAAATCTTTCTCCAGAAGCTTCCTCTGGGCTGATGGGCACTGATGAAATAGCCTAAGACAGCTTGCTTTGAAAGCACTTTAAGGAGCTCCATGGAAGCCTGGCATTTGAAGCCACTGAGACTTACTCTTTCCCAGAGCTTTTCTTGTAATGCGAGTCTCTGCAGAGAGATTCACTGCAATGCAAAGATGAGCAACCTCCTCTTTCTGGCTGCTGGAACTTTGGGCTCTGTCTAGTAGCTCTTGGTACAGCGCTTTTCTATCTTGTTGGTGTCTTCCTGGAGGTCAGGCCACGAAGGGCCATCCCTGTGAACTGCTGTGGCAGCAAACAGCAGAGAGCATCTATGCTCCACTGCGGGACCTGCATCTGGTTTCTCAGTCCCCAGCAGAACCATTTGCAGAGATTCATCTTCCCTAAACATGGCAATGGCTTAGATTAATACTTTGGAGGCCTCAGCCTTCTTTCCTCATGAAATCTAACTCTGAAGGGCAATCTAGTGTGGACTGACAAGAAGCCATTTCAGTCTTTCAAAGACTTTCATCCTTACCTTTTGCTTACTGCCAGCTCTGAGATCCTCAAGCCAGGATGGAAACGGAAAGTAGTCGTAAGTTATAGAACCATAGGCTGAGCTCAATTAAGGCTTGCCTGTCTGTCCCTACTGCTAGAGGGATAAGGGAAAGAGGAACAAAATGATAATATATGATTTTCTGCCAGTGAGAAAATGAGATGAAGAGACCTGAATCCTGTGAAGTGATATATGACCAAATCAAGATACATTATGGAAACAATTTGTGCCACTAGCTGTGGCACAAAATGGAGCAAGATAAGACCAAGATGAAATCTACTCTCTCTCCCACACTTCAGAATTTGAGATCTATGCGAGGGTGGATTTTTAGAGCCCAGTGCTGCCCTCACTACCGGTTTAAGTATTAACTGATCTTCAAATACCTGTAGAGCATTACCTACAAAAGAAGGGACTCTGCCCCCATCAGGTTCTGGAGTCTGTTGTTGGCATATCT
Source organism: Coloeus monedula (assembly GCF_965178545.1). NCBI lineage: Eukaryota > Metazoa > Chordata > Aves > Passeriformes > Corvidae > Coloeus > Coloeus monedula. Next base: position 27,204,160 of record NC_138788.1, on the reverse strand, counting down.
GCACACACAAATACTCCTTAGTGCCCTGACACTTGTCTATAAGCTGCTTGTGCTTCCATTCAAAGTGCCTGTGGCTGCCAGGCATTCTTGAATCAGTTCAGGAGCAACCTAATCCTCTTGTAATTATTTACACCTTCCCACAAGTCAGACTCTGAAGTGCTTTCTTTTAAGGACAGAATCAATGCATTACTCAATGCACACAGGTAAGCCCAAAATTTCCACATCCTTTCTCTTTGCTCCTCAGGCAATCCTATTGCTTGCTAAAATTCAACTAGGTTATGACTCTCTAGTTGAAAGCAACAAAGTTTGTTCCTGTCCAGAATGAAATTTGATCCTGAAGAGACCAGAACTAACAGAGCTTGTTTAGTGGTAATTTTCTGACCACTGTTTTGAAGGAGGACAGTAGTCTACCAACAGTAGATTTTACTCCAAGGAAGCAGTATAGAGTATTTATGGATGTGGTCAAGATCTGAGCCCAAACCTCTGGTTTATATCCAAAGATCTGAGACACAAAGAATTATTTCAATTCTCAACATGCTAGGAGATTACAGAAGGAAAGCTTAGGTTACTAATAAAGCATCACAGAGGAAACCAGTGGCAAAACCATTTACACTCATTCTCACTCCTAAATGACACTAAAGAAGAAGCAATCCTGTTGGCCTGATGGAGCTCACAGTATCCATCAAGCACCTGGTTGTCCTGGCACTTCATTTATGCAATCATTTGGTGTCATATCAGGGGGAAATCATAAAAGATACCTAGTGCTTTTCATTTTTATGACTTCAGAGAATAATAAAGTTCCAACTTCACTTTTAATTCCCTGACTTTTCCTGACTATGAATATCAGAAAATCTCATATACTCCATGATCACAGGAGCCTTGGGCTGAGAATGCTGGAAATCCTTAAGAGTAAATAAAACTGTGATTTTTTCAAACAAAGGTTTTCTAAGCATGAAGTCTTCCCTCTCTCCACACGTATTGTGCAAAGATCTTCTCAGGAAATTAAACAATAATAGTTTTCCAACATAGTCAAAGGCACCAGGAAGGCAGTATTAGCTGACAGAAAAGATCAAACTGCCTTGAGAAGTAGGATGAGTTAACTCAACTGCTCTTTAAATATGTAAGCATTTTCATCTCTGCCTGTGCAATTAAAAATTAGCATATAGATTTAGCATCTTTAGATTGGTCTAAAATTAAGCCCTAATAAATCATACAAATTAAAAATTAGGCATAAGTTCAACAGTGTAATGTACCACATATCGTGTCTTCTGTAGAGGTCAGCTCATTAACACCTCAACATAACATGGTCCAGCCTCTTGGTACAAACCTTCCCATCACACAAGTGAGAAAAAAATCATTGAGGAGAAGTTCCAAATAATCCAATGCCTTCACATCCCAGGATAGAGTATGAAATGAGATATAATCAATGAATTACAGAAGATACAGTTAGCAAATGACCTTGTCTAATCTATTTCTATATCCTCAGGAATGACCACTTTGATCTAAACTAATCCAAATAGATCTTAGTTTTTCCTAAGGGTGATGAAAATCATGTCTTTCAAATTGTTTAGAAACACATCTGCTTCCAAAGCTTTCGGAGTGAAAAGTTAGGTCAGATTTCTTTAAAGAACTGTTCCTCCTGTAAGATTTCCAACTTTTTATACTTCCAGTGAAGACTGGAATCTCAAAACAAGTTTTCTTCACAGCCTCACAGGCTCTGGTCAAACACTCTGTGATGATTTGCAGGGGGCAGCTTTGTTGTCTGCCTATTTCACACATCTCCTTCCACCACATTCCACTGGTCGTTCTGACACCAATATCTCCAGAAAGTTCTCAACAAGAAAGTTTTTGAATTTTCCAGAAGTGCAGTGGGATGAAGAAACGACCTAATCAACTCCAACCAGAAATTATCTATAGCTTCAATCATAGCTGCTTCTAGCAACACTGGAGATCCTGGAGGTTGTTTAATGGTTTCTAAACCAACTACTCAGTAGGAGAAATGAATTGCACTGGAGACACAGTTCTTTGATTGAGAGCCAAAAGTCAAGATCATTAATCCTGATAATCAAAACAGCAGTGCACTGATTGAAAGAAGCAGGGCATAAGCCTTCTTCTCACAAACAGATTTTAACCCTGAACCACAGCCCTCCTAAGTTTCCTCTGATTTTGACTTGCTATTTCATACCCCTGGCTCCCAAAGTTAAAGCTGTGTGGTGGAATCACTGCCATATTCAACACCATCAGATTTACATCAGCTCATGTATTTTCAGGGGAGGGGAAAGGAAAAAAACATGCAAAACACAACAGATTCTCAAAAAAATTATTGTAAGGAAAAAAATTGCATCTTTGGTGGGGACAGTTTTATACAAATCAGAGCGACAGGAAGATAAAACCCAGCATTTAAAAACAATCTCTGGAGCAAGCCTTCAGTTTTCTCAAAATCTGCAAATTTTTCTGAATCTTAGCACTTCTCAGGTTGCATTTTAATGTTCAATTTTTCACTGGCTATAGTTAGTACATCCATCTGCAAAATGCTGCGGGATTATTTGAGAGGAAAAGCTTATGCATATGAAATAATTTTTATGTATGTACTTATAAAAGAGTATTTCTAAAGTCACTTCCAGCATGCCAATGCTATTTCTCCTTCTATTAATCGAATGTTTAAAAACATCTTTGCTGTTCTATGATCATGAATTAATTTCTATGTGTTCGAACTTTAGAAGCACATATATACTTTGCTTGAAATGTTATATTTAGACCTAATCATAAGCTTCAGAGTTCAAAAAAGCTGCTTTGGGAAGAAATGCATAAACTGACTTGGGAGCTATAAGCATCACTACCCACCCTTGTTAGCTGCCATGGTGTATGGAATTAGGTATTTTCTCAAAGAGAATGTCACATATAAAGTCACCCATTAAAGGTAACAGAGCCTTCAGCAAAATTCCCATTCCCTTTTCATTGATAACCATGGAGTGCCCTTTCCAAACTGATTTCAGCAGCAGGAGACATCTAAAGGTTGAGTAACATACTGCAAGCAAACAAGTATTTCTATTCAACAGCCCATTTCTTGAACAGAGCGCAATGAGTCTGCTTCAGATTGTTAGACCCAGAGTTACATTACTAAACATAGTGAGGTTTTCAGGCACTCAGAACAATCAATACACCTTTCAATACAGCTTTTGATAGGGAAATTCCCAATTTGGGGAGTTAGTTGAAAGAAATCTGATTTCAGCTCCTAAGTCTGATTCTATTTGTTTCATTCCAACTTTTGTCAAATCTAGAAATACTGATGTGTGTAGAGGGAAACTATTTTTAAAGATTCAATAATTATGAAAATAGGAGAAGCTCATAGAGGCATCTGATTGATGACATTTCTGAAGAACTGTAAACATCCATAGAGACTCATCACAAAATGGTGAGATTATCTAGCACAGTTTAAACTGCAAAGAAAGGAGATTAAAATGAATACCTTTTTTTTTGTTTGTTTTTTTGGGTTTTTTTATCCAGCAGTCAGGGACAGTCACTGCAGCTCAGCTGATGTGCTGTAGCTCAGCACAGTGACCTGAATGAGGCTCCATTCCTTGCCATCATCACAAGGGGTGCAAGCCAGGATGTTGGAGCAATCCTTGTATCGTCAGCATCGTATCAGCACCAGGCAGCTGAAAATCTAGCCTCAATTCTACAAATCTGGACCCAAAAATCCAGTCCTATAAACATCCTGAGGCTGATAATTTCCAAGGGTAGAACAACTGCCAGGTACTTCAGCAGCAGCTTCTGTTCCACATCCCTCAGACTGTGCAAATACAACCCACATGAAATAACAGAGGGTACAACCACCACTCATCTCCAAACTATATAGATAACACTGGTGGTTCGTAAGATAGCAAATCCTGGGGCCAGGCATCCTGTGAAGTGCTGTCTCCCAATTCTGACAGTCCTCATGCCATTGAGCCCAGTAACCAACTTTTCACTAAAGTGAGCAATGTACACAGTGCTCTTCCCTGCAAGAAGAAAGGGAAGGTGAATAGCATCCCTCTGCTCCTCTGGCTTTTGCTGCTAGCTAATTATTCATTTGCAATTTATCAGCTAATTATACATGTGCCTTGGCATTTGAAGACTTAGGGGCATACTTTATTTAATGGCTACTAATTACACAGGCTTCCTCTGATCCCTGTGCTCTAACAGGAAGGCTTTTCTGTTTTGCCCTTGTGCTGTCAGATCTAGAGGTTAAAGACCCCAGGACAGATGGTTATCCTGTTGCACACAGAAGCAGGCTTATACTTCATGTGAGGATACAGGGTTCCCCAATAATTATCTGTTAAGGAAACAAATTATTTCCTTTAGAGCTCGATGCTGATCTGTCTGTTCCCATGTAGGTGAAAAATTATCAAGGTGCAAAAGGCAATATGAAGACCAATCCACTGCTATTTTTTCCCTGGGAACAGTCCAATACACAGGCCTTGCTCCTCAGCTCCACATCTACACAACCCACTGCTGCAGCTGTCTGCCTTGGTATGCAGCACCACCAGGATGTCCCTGTGAGACAGGGCCAGAGCCTCAAAATATGTCGATGTGGAAAAGACAAACAGATACGGCAGGATGCAAAGAATTCTTTGACACTTGGCACAGATGGTTGAATAGCACAGCTGGAGGGAGTGAGACTTAGGCAGGAATGCTGACAGAGATGGGAAATATTGACAGCAGTTACAGTTGTGGAGAACATACTTTGTATTTGTTGCCATTGGTGTTTGTGAAAGTAACCGGTGTTTGTGAGGATTACGCTCACATAATTGCCTACGAGACTTAACTGTGGGTCATTTCATCATGAGAATGCTCAGAAAAGATGAGGCAGATTAGCAAGTGGCATGGTGGCAGCACACATGAATTAGGGTTCCTTACATTCCCAAATGGATACCATTGTCCTGGAAGTTTTAAAGCCCTGCTGCTCCTTCCTCTAACCTAAGGCCACTTTATCTGTGAATGAGGGCATTCACATGAGCTTTGGAGGCTAATTTATTCCATTTTAGTTATTAACCTGTACCTCACATGAGTTTTCTTCTCTAGGCAAACTATGTCCCAGCCATTTATTACTAAAGAACCTTTAAAGTTTCCAGGCTCCAGACAAAAGAGAAAGGTATTTACGTATGCCTTCAACAAGAGCGGACTTCAGAGATTGTGATATCCAGATCAAACACTTGCATCTCTAGCCCCTCTCCAGAGTTAGGCTTCTGATCACCCCTGATTTTGGCAATGGATTAACTCTAGAGCAGAGCAGTAACTTGAACCTACCACTCCTATCCCAGCTCAGCTGGTCGTCAAATCATTTGTCCATCTGTGATCTGCACTAGCTGAATCAATCAACTCACATGAAAGGCAAATGATCTCTTAAGCTTCTTATAATGGAATAATTTCTCCTTCTCACTTTAGAAAACAACTTCTTGGCAAGACTGAGGCAGCATCTGATATAATGAGTTAATACTCCCAGCCTAAGGATTTGGAAAAAAAAAAAAAAAGAAAAGAAAAAGAAAAAAGGGGCTTTCAAAAGTAATGGGATCAAGCTAATAGGTCCAGTGATGGTGGATAGCACTTATGGATATATCAAATATTGCAGAGGTTTGTAAGTCCAATAAAAAATATTGCTTTGCATCTATTGATGCCATGAAGATTTTTTGCCTTTTCTTTTATACCCCTGTTATACCTTTTCACAACTTCTGTATTCTTAGTGCTTTTTGCCTACATTCTTGGACTTGTTTGTCAAGCAAAGAGACTCAACATTTCAGAAGCTTTGTAGCCAGGGATCAGTGTGCCCCAGACCCCAAGGTCCTCTCCAGAACACATTCTGTAAACTAAGATAGAACCATCCAGGGGAAGGCTCCTTGGGGAGGGGGTCTCACTTGAGCCTCTCATTGGGGAATCTTTGATAGATATGCTAATTAGTAAAACCTATAATGTTATACCCAATGTTGGGGGAAGACACACACACACTGGAGTGGGGTGCATCTCAATGCATATGACCTGGATGTGGGCACCTAAGGGTCCTTAAAACAAATACCAAGGTAAAATCCCTTTTCCCCTTCTAACCGTGTATGACTCTTGATTTTAAGACCAGGAAAAGGCATCACTGTACTGTTTCTTAATTTAACTATGCATCAGTACTACTGAAAATGTTTGTCCCCTTTCACATCCACATTTACCTGTTCCTGCTATTAAATCAGTGGCACCCATGTCACCTGAGACCAGCCAAGCTTGCAAATACACCTTCTCTGGGAAAGGGAATGACTATTTTAACAGAAAGCCAAGAGAAGCCAGACTGCAGATCCTGTGAGGGATAGGCAAATGAGAATTAATGTGGTCTCTTGATTCCCAGGTAACTGGGAAGGTAACTCTGGCCAGGTAACTCTGCTCTGAAGAAACAGGATCATTTAGGTTGGAAAAGACCTTTAAGATCAAATCCAACTGTAAAACTAACACTGTCAAGTCCAGCACCAAACCACATTCCTAAGCACTACATCTTCATCTCTTCCAAATACCTCAAACTGGTGAACCATTTTCCTGGGCAGCCTCTTCCAGTGCTCCATACCCTTTCTGTGAAGAAATTTTTCCTAATATCCAATCTAAACTTCACCTGTGCAACGTAAGGCCGCTTCTTCTCATCCTATTATTTGTAAGTAGTATCAGAGGAGAGGCCTCAAATGACACAGTAAATACATTCTCTGATGAAGCCTGTTAAGGAGAGGGGCAGACAGCATTTAAAGCAAAGCTATAATACACTAGCTTTAGTTTACCAGCTTTTGTATTGGAACCCAATAATGAGCAGTGATGTTTCACAGTAGCTCAAAGCCCATTGTGAAGGAAAAACCAATTTCTGGCTGTGATTATAAAGGTTCCTATTCTGATTTTATTTACTTGGTCTCTAACTTCAGAATTTTTGCCTACTTCAAATGATGCTATAAGAAATAAGAACACAGAAAAAAAAAAAGGGAAGCTATAAATGCACATATTTGGGGGAATAACAACAGAAAAAGGGAATGGGTGCTGCACTTCACGGCAGAAATGCTTGCTTGAAACTCAGAAACAGAAGAAATTTTAGGTCCTATTCCAGATGTCTTGTTCGAGAAAAAGTGGGAAGAAGAGAATTATCCAGAGAGAAGCACACGGATGAGTCTTTTCTGGGTAAATAGCAGAAATACCACATTTTCTGGAGGATATTGGTTACTGAAAACAGCACAGTATGAAACAGAGAGTCTAAGTTCTTTGTGATGGTGACAAGTCTTTGTTTAAAAGCTGAGATAAACTATAGTAAGTAGTGGGAATTTAGATTTGATTTCAATAAGGAGAAACTGTTAAGGACTGAAAGGTGGAAAGCAATGCAGATGAAAGTGATCATAAGACAGCAGAGGAAGGGAAAGGAGAATGAGGAGAATGAGGACAATGTGGACTTAAAAAAAAAAAATCAGACTTGAACACATTCAGAACTGTGAGGGATGGTCTCTTGGGAAGATAATCTAAGGTAGGGAGGAATGCAGGGGATATGGTAGTGCTGAAAGGGACTGTAAAAAAGCACAATAGCAGCCTATCCTGCTACAGAGCAAAGCTAGTGAACATAGCTTGAAACCAATATGGTTACATTAGGAGCACTTTAAAGGCTGAACAATCAAAAAACACCTGTATAGAAGGTGGGAACAAGGACAAGCAACTCAAAAGTATAAAGGACTAGCGTAAGCATGCAGGGATAAATCAGGAAGGCTAAGGCACAAGTTGAATTACAACTAACAAGGACATAAAGGCAACAAAGGAGGTTCTATAAATACATTAAAAGAAGAGAGGAAAGAAAAGCATAAGCCCATCAGTTAATGAAGATGAACAAATCTGATGATGCTGAGAGTGCAATGTTATCTCTGCGACAGGCTGCAGAAAAACAGGTTAGTTGTGACCCAACGCTTAACACAATCATAATAAGAAGAAAGCTGGACAGAATAGGGAACAAGTTGCAAACTGCTTAAACAAGTTAGGGCTTGCTAGCCCTTGCTAGCTAATACTGTATATTAAAATATAGTAAATTCAGGTGTGAATTTACCCCTGTGACCCAGCACCAACCACCAGTGCTGCACATCCGCATCTGTGGAATAAGTGGGCAGATGTATTGTTCCAGAAGCTTGTTGGTGTCTGACCTTGGCAAGGAGGTGGGGATGACAACACACCCAGAATATTTCTGGAGATAAGAAAAAGTACATATTCACAAAGACAAATTTCAGCATTCTTAAGACTTTTTTTTGCCAATTCCTTGAATCTGTTCATCTGAGAAGTGTGAAAAGGGCCCCACAGTTACCAGTTCAGTGCAATTGGGTAACACCAGCTTTGCTTTGCCATTTTCCATGGAAGCTGGCCTTCAAAAAAATATAGAAATAGTTCCTATAGTCAGAAACACAGCCCCTTAGTGTTATCAGATGTGTTATCCAGCAGTTTCTGCTGCTAAGTCAGGGTATGGACAACCTCATGCACTCCAAGATGTTGTAGCCTCTCTCCTGGCAGGCCAGGATGTATCCCTGCCTACCATCCTCCATATGGCACAGACCAGATGAAGTGTGTGCTCTCAGGACTCCAAGTTTTAACTGTCCTCTATTAATAACACAGATTCTTCTTTCTACAACACAAAGTGACTCCACAGCATTTTCTGGTAAGGGAAATTATAGCTTGGCATCTGTTCTTTTCACTGCCAGAACCAGATTGCTCATCTTATTATATCTTACAAAATTGCTCAAGACCTGCAAGGAGAAAATGGATTTTCAATATGGCCTTTTTTTGTTTTAATAGGCACACTTAAGATCACGAAAAGCACCATGCCACTTCCAAACACACCACAGCACTTTTTCAGGGACAGACATGATAAGGGTATTAGGAAATAAAACTGAGGAGCTTCAAAACATAACATCCCAACACTGATACCAAGATCATCTGCTTGATTAAAAAGCTCTGTGCAGTGCTTGTCCCATTTCAGCTCATCTGGGAGCAAGTCTACCACTTAACCCTGGGTGGTGACTGAGCACAGCAGAGAACATCTCATGACACAGAAAAAAAGGACATTTTGTAGCTATTCCCTTCTCCTGCAACCTGTTAATTTACAGGTGAACAAAACTCCCAAAACTGGGATTTCTAACTGAGACACAAAAGAACTTTTAAGAACATGATACAATGGCACAGGTTCAAAAGAGGAAGCACCCTGGCAGTTAGGATTTATATTCCTATTCACTATCACCCATGTTAGGGAATAGCAGGACCACACAGCCAAGAAGAGCTGTGTGTCTGCATTTAACTGTGCTCTCTGCTGAATAGACGTTACATTAAATCAATACAGAACATAATTCTTGACTTTTATCCTGCTGCCACACCTTGCCATCATGATAAAGTTGACAACCCCCTGCTGGGTTACACATGGCCTTCCTAAGCCTCACATGAATCAACAATAGAAATAAAACTCTAAGAGATAAGGATCTGTGGCAAACAGCATACCCTTGCAGGTAATGTGCCTTCTACAAAATCTTCACAGAACTAGTGAATGTCTCCATTCCAAGTTATTTGAATTTCTTTATAGGGCATTCCAGCTGTTGTGTTTGTCAAATGGCAGCCAGAGAACAGGGAATATTAATAAATAGCCATTATCCATATGGTACTCACACCATGTGCTTGTATCTCATGTACTATTGCCCCTGCACCACAAGCCTACACAGCTTGAAGACTCAGCCCACAGCTGGCCATGTCCCAGAAGCATTTCCAAGAGGCAGCACCCACACACAGACCCAGAAACAGTAGAAAGCTCAGAATAGAGTCCAGCTCCAGCATAAAAGATCCGCCTTTGGCTGCTGCTGAGAACAGCTAAACACAAAAGCCAGGAAAAGAAAAATGATCTGATTTTCAAGTCAAACTGTCCCCCCTCTCTTATGCTCACAGTTCTGATTTAGCCTCTTTTCATCTCCTCTACCTCATCCCTGCTCAGTCAGACCTTAGAAGAATCCAGAAGGGAAACCCACAAACATGGTATAACCTTCCAAAAGAAAAGATGAACTCCAAAATTGCCATGTTCACATTATTGGGGAAATGATTGCTATAAACTTGCCTAGAGTGACTTTCTGTCACCTCCCTGGATTCCCAGTTCAGCAGGTACTTTCAGCCCAGGGACATCCACAACTAATAATGCTGCATCCTGGTTGTTGGTCAGCAGCTGAGCACAGGGAGTTTTTTCCCCCTCTTCTTGAGCATCACTGAAGCAGCACACAGGATGCTTCCCCTTCCAGAAGGAGTAGCTGGAACCACCCCAGCAAAGCAGAGGGGTCAGGGTGAGAAGCACTGTACCCTGGGGAGATGCAATCTCTATTCCACAGGTGCACTGTGCAGCTCAGCCAGGTAATGTAGCTGTGCTGGCTTGACACATAAATCAGGCATTAGCATTTTCATTCTCTGTCCGCAGGGCACACAAAACGAACCAGCATGGTGCACAACTCACTTCAGTTCAGTAGCAGAGCTGCTATTCCAAGGGCATTCATTAAGTGCAAGGGGCCAAAGGAAACAGACACATACAGCACAGTGGCCATTCCCCTTCAAGTGACTCCAGTCCTTTTTTTTTTTTCAGAAGACACTTATTCTTCTAATCTTCTGGCATTTGATATTAACAGATCACTCCTTCACCAGCTTCATCTCCCTCCAGCACATCTTCACTACCTACAAACTTCACTACTGCTTCTCTCAAAGGACTCCAAGATCTGCACTAGTCTTCACGTGTGCAATTACATCCCTTCTCATACATGCAGAAATCCTGTGCTGCACTGAGAAAGCTAAGCATATAGTCTGCAGAAATCTCCTTTCAGCATAAGGTTTGTGCTCTTTATACCAATGATTTTAAGATTAGCCTGAACTGGTTCCACTCCACTGCCATTTCCTTCTGGTATTTTACAATTGGGTAATACCGAACAGCACCAAATAATGTAAACACCAAAATAATGAAAGAAAAAACATAAGGGGGTTATAGGAGCTGCAGCTTCAAGTGGCATTTGCCAATGTTGTTTTGGCCAATTGAAAAGCAGTAAATGAAGTCTGCATGCCAAGGAACAGACACCTGTAAGCAGTTTGAGAAAAGAAGCCATTGGAAATAAGAGAAACGCTAGGACTGAGCTGAGTTCAGGAACATAAAACATCCTGGGACCAATTCCAACTAAGGCTCAGTCTGTGCAACCCCACCCCAGGTTAGAGGGACTGATGATGCTCACAGCTCACCTGAAGACTCTGAAAAGAAATCATGAAATCCAGAGATCACATCTGTCAAATGAGGAAATGTTCACTGAATGTCCTGAGAACTCCACCATTTAAACCTCAAAAAAAAGAAAAAAAAAAAAAAAACACCACCTACAGTCATTAAAACTGTTTTAAAAAGTCAAATTTTGATTGCAGAAACGTAATGTGGAAACAGCCTGTGAATCTGAATTATGGTGAGTCATGCATATTTTATTTCCCTCTTCAAATGTAAATGAATGCCTAATGCATTTAAAGTTTCATCTATTGCCAGGTTGTTTAACCAGCAGATGTACAAAGGGAAAGAGATGACAAGGAAGCTAGAGCAAGACAGTTCTCCCAGTACGTGAAACCCTGAGCATAGCAACACAGTAGATGTAGGCATGGTCCACATATCCTAAGTGGTACAGAAAAAGACAAAAAAGTGGTACAGAAAAAGAGTGGTACAGGAAAGAGTAAACAGTCAAGGAGAATGGGAAGAAAAAAATGGTATCTTCATTGTTACTGGGATGAAATGAGGTAGGTGGAAGCCCCAGCTGTGTATCTTGCTGTGCTTACCCCCATCCACCTTGATGTTCTCTCAATGAACCAGCAGGTTCTGGTCTCTCGAGTATCTTGAGCATCGTGAAGTTTCCTCCAGTGCACAGGAGGTAATTTCCAGGAACCAAGAATACCAAAATACAGCGATCATGCCCTCCCTCTTTCCCTGATCACGCGTCTGATTTCCGTGTGGGACATTTGGGAAGTTAGGCAGCACAGGAAACTTGGAAGGTGGAAAACACATGGGGAAGGAAAAAGGATGTTTTCAAAGCTTCCCATCTGGTTTGCCTCACCAGGTAGTCCAGACCCATGAGACCTGGTGCAAAAACCATCTGTCTGCCTATCTGTGCCCTGGAGGACCCCCAAGGAACCTGCAGAGAGGGCAAGATGGAACACAACAGCCTACAGATGTAGAAGAGACAGTGAATTGCCATGGTTTTGAAAGAATAGCCAGGTCTCAGAAAAATATCCTATCCAAGAGACAGAAACCACTCAAGGCCTTATAGGGAAAGCAAAAAGCAAGTTTTAGTTTGGCAGCTTCTGAGCTCCACACCCATTCTATCTCCTACAGCACCAAAGCTTTATCATGGCCAAGAGGTCTGGAAAATGACCAAATCCTTGAAAGTAAATGAATATTTCCAGTAACATATTCCTTCCACCTAGTTTATTCCTAATTACTAGAAGCTGCTGCTCACAGAACAGTAGGCACGAGAGATGGAAGGAAACCAAAGGACCAATTAGGTCATTAATCCATCAAGTTGACAGAAGATTAGTTCCTAGAGCATATTTCTTACTGTTTTGTCCAGTTAAATTAAAAAAAAAAAAACAGCAGTGGAGAGTTTATCCATTCCCTTGAGGAAATTACCCACAGCTTGTTAAATCTCTCTCTTCAGGAGAATGTCTATTCTTTCCAGCTTACAGTTTCCCTTTTTCTTAATTTTATGTTGCTGCTCTTAGAAATCTTTTGTAGGCCATCCCCCAGCACACATTCAGCAAGTGCACATGTGTTCTTCCTTATCCTCTAGCCACATAAAATATATTGAGACATTTCATCCTTTTCAAATGCATTTTCTTCCAGCCCTTTAAATTCAGGAAAAAGTGGTACCTTCTTTTGGGATTTTTTCCCCCATGAACTTCCCTTCCACCTGTCTTTATGTTCTGCTGTCCCACTAGATTTGACAACTCAGACTGCTACATTGATCTGCTGAAAGTAGTAAAACAAAAAGATACAGATGATTATGGAATACTATTAAATGCACCAAAGTCATTCCAGAGGGGAAATATAACACTGACTTTTTTTTTTCTTTCATGAGACAACAGGATGGAAGATTGGCTGGCTGTTCACTCCTGTCTCAGTAAGAGGTGCTCTTCAAATGCACTTTTACCTTCCTAGCAGAAGGATCATGCCAACCTCTGGTAAAGTAGTAAAGAGTAAAAAGGCAAGCATGAACACAAAAAACACTCCCAGGCAAGCATGTTCCATATTGATACCATTACTACATCCAGCCATGACAGAGGTTTGGATCTCAAAGCACCGCTCCTCCCTCTAGGTCAAGTCTCAACCTCCCCATGTGCTGAAATGGAGAGCAGCTGCAGTAATTGCCTGTGGGACAGGTGACTGTAGCCCAGGTCGAGGCTGCCCCTTGCTAGATGCCAAAAATCTCAGCTGAAGACTGGCTACACACTGGAGAAATCAGAAGGGACAGAATCCCTTCTAGTCTGAGGGCTGGAAATCATAGAGAGGGATCACACACCACAGAGCCCCAAAATGGACCAACCGTTCTAACAAGATGTTTTTGATTAAGTAGGAAATAAGGATTAATTTCTTAGTGCAGCATCTAACTGAGTTGCCGCCTGTAATTACAGGCAGAGGAGTGCCACAGACAGCACAGCCTCTGGGTATCCCCAGGCAGAGATTCCCAAGGGAGCCTGTTCTTCTCAAGGCAATTTTCTATGGACTTGCCCAAGTAGAAATACTGAAAAACACACAACACAGTAGTCCAACCCCACTGAAACATGAAGCTTGTGCAGATTTCTATCTGACAGCCAGGACAGCACAGCCACGTGGGCCATTCCTTGCAGCCCCACTGACTTTAAGAGGGAGCAACATTCACCAGCCAGAGCACATCTGGGCAAGGATGAGCTCTTGTCTCTGTCTGTCTGCTGCAGGCCACTTTGTTCAACTGGAGGGGAAAGAAAATAGATGTTTTCATGGGACTGCAGAGCCACAGACTACCAGGAGAGTCCAGAGGTGGTTCAGCTTCAGGTAGAGTCAGAGCTCTATACAGATAAACATTCCCTGCTCCTAGTTTAGAACAGGAGTTAAGGATCACAAGCAACAGAAAACTGCTCCTGACAACACCAACTCTGTCTCCTCCTCACACGGATGGAAGAGATCTCATTAATGCATTTTTACTCCACACCATCATAATCTCTCTTGACTTTCAATGGCTTTGAGCTACAACCACACACCTTGAAGAGTCTGATAAACTCATCTTTAAACTGATTATTGAAATATCCAAGCTGTTCATGCAACAACTGCCAGCTGAAGCTGCACTCTCTTCACTGCTTAATCTTCACTTACAGTGTCAGAATTCATTTGTTCTTTCCCACTGCACTCCTTATACCCAATTGTGCATTCCCAAACCCTCGCACATACCCCTCTTCCCACCTCCAATGAGCACACTGCTTACAGGATTTCTGGAAACAGCTCATTTAAGGGAGAGCTTATTTGTTTCAAGCAACGAACAAAAAAAGAAAAAGCAAAAGGAAAAACTCAATTACACTTTAGTTGAGGACAAAACTAGAGCCTCTCTGATAACTTTATGTGCAGCAGCAGCACTTCATATTTAATTCTTCTCCACTTCCTCTTCTGAATTCCGAAGCAATATTAAGTAGCATCAGCTCTCCACACTGCCAGAAGCAATTGCATTTAGAAGTAAGATGTCCCAACATAGGTTTAAGAAGAAGCTATAAAAATCAAGATGCAGCTACCACACCCAGCAAGGGGAATGGACTTCTTTCACCACCCTGCCACCACCTACGGCTTCAAGCAATCCATGGACTTACCTGAGCCTTAAGGCCTCATCTGAGTGAGAAATCCCCGCACCTCTGCCACAACGGACAAATCCTTCCTCTAAGTTGCCTCCAGCTCCTTTTGTTCTCCTCCAGACCAAGAGACAGAGGGAAGAGGAACTCAGCTCTCAGTCCAGAAGCATCCTCCACATTGCTAACCTCTTGCTCCTCCTCCCCATTGCAAATTTGAAGGTTCTTTTCCTTTGCAGCTGTTCCCACTCTCTCCTGAGGGCCACAGAAGCAAGGGCAGACAGCTGCAGCTTTCTGCAGAAAAGGTCACTTGCTGACTGCTTTCCAGCTGAGGGACAATGTCCATCCCCCTGAGGAAGGCAGATACCATCTCCTCTGCGTGACATTTGCACAGTGCTTTGGAACACAGCTATGTAAATGTACAGCAATCAAATCCTGCAAACCCATCCAAAGCCAAGAGGGCAAAACCAGTTGACGACATTCAAGTATCTAGGTCTCTGTACTTAACAATCAGAAATTAAGTACAGGGCCTATAAGCAAGGCCAGATTTACTCAGGTCTACAGCCAGCACTTCACCACAGTTTTGCTGAGAAGCAAAATTCTCTCCAAAGAGAACAAAATTCAAACCATTTGAAGAGATCATCTGACACTGCATTTGTCATTGCCATGGCCAGAAAATTATCCAGCCCATTGAACAGCATGTACAGTCTTTGCAGGTGGGTCAGAGAAAGCCTGAGGCACAGATCAGCAGGTACAGCAGAGGTCAAACAGCCCCATGGTGTGGGCACTGAAGCCAGCAGAAGCTGTGAACACATGGATTTGAGGACACCACTTGGCAAAGTGGCATTTTCTACTTCTCTTCCACTGAAGCCAGGGGAACACTAACACTGCAACATTCCCCCACCTTCCCCAGCCCAATTAAGTCCCAGATAAAAGATCTGGCCGTGGTGATTGACCCAATTCCCCTACGCAATGCAATCAGATGTTTAGAAACACCACAAGTCCTAAATTCCAACTATTGTGTCTTCTTATGTTTTTGCCTCACAGATCAAAAAGCTTTTTGCACATTTTCTGTTATGCAACACGAGCCACTGACCCAAGACATTTGCCTTTCTTAATAAAATACGCTGCAACAATACCCTGAAAGTCCCAGGTAAAAAGTGCTGGCACTCCACCGGGCAATGGATGTGAAATACTCCAGTGCTTTTGTCCAGGGCTTTCCATGCAGCCCCCTGTTTAATGAGTCCATCACCAGGTTTAATGACCTGCCAGAGCTTTAGAAACACTCTTCCCTCCTCATCAATGATTCACAGGCAGTCTTAAAGCTGTGCACAGATTAAAGAGGCTGCTGCTCTCCCACCTCGCTTCAACCCAAAGTGGTTTTAAATATTTCATCTCACCACAGAACTCTTCTGTACACATCCCAAAGGTGCTCTGAGAAGCTCTCACCGGGAGTTCAGCATTACCTGGCAGAGGGCCTGCTGGCCCCACAAGAAAGCTGTCGCTGCCAGGCATGCCCATATCCTATATTTACTTTCTTTAATGAGTCCTGCATGACCCCAGCTGCCAAGAGTAGGGATAGGATTTTCTAAGGTAGTTGATGCTTTTTATGGAAAAACAGATGGAAGGTCTGATTGCAGGGACAGAACAAAGGAGTACCTGATCTGTAATTAGTGGGGTCAGCAGGAGTTCTCCTTTGACTTCAAGGGAAATGGAGTCATGACCCTCTTCTTCTCAGCTCTGAGGGGATTTAGAGGGTATCAGCAAATGCAGAAACATAGGCTGGATCTTGCACTTCCCAGGTGAGCATGTCAAGGATTAGCAGTCTAATAGGATACCCAGAACACCCTGTAGCTCTTACTGTGAAGCAACCCTGATGCTAGAAGTCTCATGTTCCAGGCTGCCACAGAGACTTCCCTCTCTCCCTCCCTCCCTCCCTCCCTCCCTGCACAAAGCAAGACTCTGCCCTGTGATGCAGTCCTCATGAACACATTTTTGGTCCCAGGGAAAGGAGAGCAAAGTAGCACAAGGAAGAGGGGAAAAAGACCTTGAGCCACCGCCCAGCTTTGCCACCAATGGCAGGATTTTGCTGCTACCACTCTGAGCCACCATTTTGCCTTCTCCCAGGTGTGAATGATACCAGCAGATCTCACATTCTAAGCCTCTGCCAGATTGGTGGTCCACAGCTAACAGTCACAGTCTCCACATGCCTGTGGTCATCCATGACACCAGAAAGACTCCTCAGAAGATTACTCTGGGGCCCTCTGGAGAATTCCTGACCTTTGGATTTTCATTTAAATCAACTTAAACCTTCAGAACCTCCATGATACAGAAGAGTCTGTGCCCCACAGAGAGGCCCCACAGAAAAAGCTCCCTTTGCAGCATCTGTCCATGGTCAGGAATGCAGTTGAGGGACCAGATGATCCCTCTACACTGCCAGGGACAGTACAGCAGGCAATACTTGGTCACATCATGTCTTTGGCCTCATTTCTTCTCTCACCCCATAATGGGAAATGTGGAAAAAAATCCTTCAAGAGATGAAGGGAGTCACATCAGTCCACAGCAGATATGGCCAAATCATGAAAAATGTTGTTTGTTGGCACACTCAGAAAATGAAGCCTTGCCTTCTCTTGTGTAATTCAGCCTTTCCTGTAAGAGGAAAGAGTGATGACCTCTGCAGGCCTGGAAAGGGTAGACCTGACTGAGAGAGAATACAAAGATCCTTTTACTTACTGCAAAACCAAACAAAAGTGACCAATAAAGCACTGCAGAAAACAAGCAGGTAAGTACTTGCGTTTTATCTTCAGTCAATACCTTTTCAGCATGGCTGATCTCTGAAATCTGATTTCATGTAGTTCTGCAAACCCATGCCCCCTGGGAGGCTGGCATTGCTCTTGCTGAGCATTAGCTCTCACTTCATTTGTCCACACAATCTCTATACAGCTGTCATCTTGACATCCAAGCAAGCTTAAACAAAAACATAATCTCTCCATAAAGCACACCTCTCTTCTCAAATAGCTGTTGCTCTCAGGTGTCCCTTTCCATGAAATCCATCACCAAACCACTTTGCCTTCCTCAGTGAAGGGAGGAGATTTAGAGAAGAGAGCTCTGTAGTACATCACAGGCTCAATTTACTGTGGCTCATTGCCTCTTGCTTGACCACTCTAATCCTTCCTGGAGGTGAGAGGGCCATGACATGGGTTCTTGGCCAGAGTCACTGCAGCAGCCATGGAAAGATTCATTGTACATCCTCACTGTACAACAAAGCCACCAAGGAAAGAATGTGGCAAGAGAGAGTGTTCAGTCAAAGGGCTGTGTGATGAACAACTGGACCCTGAGGTGGATGAAGGAATCAGATGAAAAGGCAAGGAAATATCCACTGCCATAATGTCAATTCACTCCCTTCTTCTTTCAAATCCCTTCTTGTCTGGTGACTCAGGACTTCGATGAAAAGGAACCGACCAATGCAGTTCAACCTGCACCCAGGAAACAATGTGGTTCCCCATTACCCTCTGTCTGCTCCAGCTGTCTTACTCTGACCAGCACAGGGTGAATGCCCACGGCTCTGCACAACCCATCCAGAAATCCTTACAGTTAACCACAGCACCAAAGCATTACACCAAAGGAAAAGATGCAGGTGCTGGGCTGTTTCCAAACTGCCCTCCACTCGGCTGTCTCCAGTGCAGCTCAGCCAGAGAGCAACACCCCAACCCGTCCAATGGGCTCCTCACTGGAGTAATGGTGCCAAAGCCTGGGCACCACGCTAAGCCACCAGTGCCACCAAAGTGGCATCAAAGTGCTACCAAAAACCCTACGCACTCAGAAAGTTTGAATCATATGGAAATCAAGCTTTATCAAATCCCAATCATCTCCGTCCCCAGCAGAAGCAGGGTGACCTTAAAGAAGTTTTATCAGGTTTGAACTTATCCGAGGTTATATAAAATTGCTGCAGTAGCCTCCAAGATGTGAAACATGGGTATGAGAGTGCAATTATGTTAGAGTTGATTGCTTTGAGGAGTTAAGGTTAGTGGAACCATCGCAGGTGTGAATCATTGCAGTTCCACTGGAGGGAACAGTTACATTATTTACTCCAGATGAAAACTCTTTCACTAAGTTGAACAGAACAGGAAAAGGGCTATAAATAGAATCAGACTTATAAAACAGTAAACCACAGTTTTCTGTCCTTAAAATAAGTCTCTCTCCAACACTAGATTTCAAAACTGGGACCATGTCAGGTGAAAGGCAAGGCCCTCCATTTGCTGACCTACACACACACAAAAGAATACAAGCTGATGAGACCTGTCAGATATAACTCATTTGCCACATCAGGAAGCAGAGATCATAGATGGACAGGCCCAGCTCCCCCTCAGTCACCTGAGAACATAATTTAAACATCTTCTCCAGATGCAAAGCCAGCCCCAAGGATTGCAGCACAGGTGTTGGGTTTTGGAGACTGAGGTTCCATGCTTGCTTCTACCACAGCTACTCCTCAGCAAAGCCTTTAAGTTGGGTCTGAACCAGTCAGCCTTTAGGACTACCTTGCACTTATACCAATGAGTATCTATGCATAAAACATTCTCATCTGAGGACCAGGGACTGGTGCCCATGGCACTGGGTTCTTCTCTCCTGGAGACCCTCTCTCATCTTCTTGCTCTTCCTCTCTTCATTGAATCACTGGAAACTCCCTGAGGTCTCTGCCACAGGGAACCAGAATCAAGAACAGACCTGCAGCGCCTTATTTCTGATGCCCAGCTCTGCCATATCCTGCTTCCTCCCACAGCCCAGGTGCAGAAAACTTCTGAGAGCTCTGTTTTCTGAACAAGCAGCATGCTGCAGGTGGCTTGGTGCACTGCAAGGTGTTGGATAGACCTGGCAACACCAGCAGTCAAAGGTGATCTCTCACACTAAATCTTTGGGATGTAGGGCTGGGGCAACAGACAAGCTTTTGAGCACTGTAAACCTTGCCACCTCACTTCATCCAAAAAAGGCTCAGACTATTCCAGTCATCTGATGAAGAACTACAAAATGAGGATCAGCACTTTGACTTTACAGAGCTCTGTAATGCCAGAAATTTACACTGACCTTGGGGGCCCCACAACATTGAACCATGCAATGCACAGCTCCCCACCAGCCTCCATCCCCTGCAACAGGGCCAGACTTTGCACACTGGAGCATTAAATCAGCAATCCTCTGCTTCTCTGACATCACCATGGGACTCTGCTGCTCAGGTTTCCTTGACACAGGAGTTTGATTCACAGTAGCAGGCTTTTCAGCTATGGCTGTGAAGCTGATCTACATATTAATATAATAACCCTTTACAATTCAGTAAGATGAGAAGTGGAAAAATACGAGAAAGAAAAGATGAAGCCCTCTGCAGATGTTGTCCTCACATATGGTCTCCCATATGTTTATATTTCACTGCTGCTCGGTTTTGTAAGATCTCTCTCTTCAGAGGGTAACCCCAGCCCCTTCCACACTGTAATCAAGAGACTGATTAGGACACAGGGAACACTGCCGGCCACTTTGTCATTGCTAGTAGAAGTGCTGAACAGCCACTGCTAAATTACAGCTATCAATCTCCCAGGCTGTACATGGATCCATTAATTATTTCTTCCATTCCCCACAGAGACAGATGCTTCCTGTTTTCTTGACATAAACTGTGTGGATCACTTGCCCATCTGGCGGCTCTGTGTTGCTATAATGGTAGTTTTCCCTCAGATGTCATGTTACAATTCTTAACAGCCTCCACAGGGAGACAATATTATCACTTAGCATTTCTAAAGGATATGTCTCTAATCCTCCGAAATTTGTTAATTCACCTTGGAATGACTGGATTATGTTATGATGTACTATTAGCCCAGATATACAGGGTGTGTGTAAGGCTGGGAAACTGGTACCAGTGACATGGCTTGCCAAAGATCATAGTGATGACCAGTGACAAAGTAGACACATGAGCAAAAATCTGAAAGTTTGCTTTCACACCAGTACATAAAGATAGGAAAAAATGAGACAGCATTCTATGACCTGCTTGCTTAGGGAAAGCAGAGTCCCCATGCACAACATTTGGCTGCAGCTACAGTTGGGCCCAAGGATGATGATGCTTCTTTACAATCATGCAGGACATCAGAGGCATCTTGGCAGGGGAGAAGAGCAGCACCACAGGGCGAAGCCACAGTCACACTGGCAGGGCCACCAGCAGCAGCGTGCCAGACTCCACAAGATCTGACCAGTCCCCTGCACAAACAGAAAGCTCCAGGGTTTCTGCAAGGAGAGGAAGCCCCTTAACATGAATTTCATCAACAAAACTGGAGCTCTCTCTGGCTAGCAGATATAGAAAGGAGCTGGCTTGGGGGGTTTCCATTTCAAGTTCACACCTGGCCCATAATCTCTGAGGGGAAGATGGCCAAAGATGTGACATTAGAGCAATTCTACAAATGATCTCTGCCAAGCATCAGTTTCTCCAGGCAAAGAGGAACGGGTAGTTTTGAGAGCAGTTCCTTTTTCATGACTCACTTTCATGTCATTATCCCAATAAGATCCTGTCTCTCCAGGGTGTTTTTCTCTAGTGATTAAAGTTGTGAGCCTTCGACCTTGTGCCTTATCAACACTACACAACACACAATATAACCAAGTAGAAACTTGCTGCCTTTCATCCCTTATGGCTTAATAAACTTGCCAGCAGACCTATTGCAACAGAATAATGAAGCTAAGCAATTGCATTCAGCTCAGTAAATCTAGGAGCAGTGCCTGTTAAAAATAAATAAAATTAGATTAAAAAAACTCCAACAACTAATTGCGGAAATGTGGAGTGTTATGAAGAGATCCCATCAGTTCAGCCAGAGTTCACAAACCTCTCACTCTGCTGTCTCAGCTGCTGAATGGAGGAGCAGTGTGAGAAAAGATGAGTAGGGACTTGCATAAATCTAGAAGAGGAGGAAGAGGAGATGTCAGGACATATCCACACACAGTGTGTGCCTTAGGGATCTGCTGCAGGAACTGCAGACAGCATGGCATTTGGCACGAGATGCTCAGGAATGGCAGGAATGGTGCTCAGAAGCAGGTGCTTTGGCACAGTATTGTGGAGAAGGCAGCCCAGCACCTAGTTCCTGAAATTTCAAATTTGGTGACATTTCAGCCAGTTGACATCAATAACCTGCAGTTTATGTTGTATTAGTGCTGCAGTTGGGCATTTTCTGGCATGAAGCACAAGACAGATCCTCTTCCAAGGCAAGGCACATGGGCAGAACATAACAGTAAGGCACAGGGTAAGCACTGCATGTGCAGGGACTCCTGACACTGCTCTACTGATCAGTCGCATGAGGGCTACTCAGGTCCAGGTGCTCAATCTGGAGGTGCTGAAGGTATGGCCCTTTTCCAACACTGCCTGAGTATGGAGCCTGTGGTAACCACATTTCCACCTCTGTGTGCAGTTTGGGTCTGACAGACAGGCCCACACAAGATCTCACCTGCAAGATCACACACAGACATCTGTGAGGGCTCATGACACTGCCCTTTAATATGCTGGGCAGCCTGAGACCATTGCATGACTAAAAGCCACAGAAATTTATTCAACCCCCAGCAGGTGGTAGGAGAAAGCAAGAATCATGGCCTTTTCCATATCCAATTCCCTCCAACAACGAGATCCTTAGGGGAGAATGCCCAAATCACCCTAGGATTACCAACAAGTACCATGAATCTCTTCTACCTCTATGGCTCCCCAGATCTCCAGGATCCAGGGCCGTAACAAACTTCCAGTGGTTGCCACCACTACCCCAAAGTACTTTCTCCAGCTACCAAGTCACTTGTAACTGGATCTAGACCCACGTCTGACTTCCTGGGAGAAATTTCTTCTGCAGGTGTAAGCTGCTGCCGTGCCTTTCCACCAAGAAAGGCAATACATGTCCCAAATAGACAGAGAACAAGAAAAGGGAGCTCCAGCTCCACAGTGCTCTTCACAGTAAGTGCCACAATTTATAGCACATAAATACTGTACATATACTGCTGCGTTTTGCAGACATTATAATCTCAAAGGGTAGGTAGGAGGTGGGAAAACAGCATGTAACAACTGTAGCTTAGACAGCTGCTTTCTTTGCCACGTCTAATGCTATTTAGGGAGGTAAAATAGGTCTACCCAGCAGTGCCTCTGCTTCTGCTAGGATACACTGCAGTTCCATGTGGGCTTCTGCTGAATAATTAGGTTAAAGGCACAACCATGTAAACAATCTTGTAGAGGCTTTCTGGGAGAAAGACAAAACCATTCATAACTCCAAGCCCATCCATTTCCCAGAAAGAAACTACACTGTCCTCACGCTGGGCTTTTGCACTGCATTTAACACAGACTGTGTGACCCAACCACTGTGGCGGAAAATCTGTGGACAGGATTGATCTCCCACAATGCCAGGTGTCACAGCTAATGGCATCTTTCAGCTGCACACAAGACTATTTTTTAAAGTTTTTTTTAACAGCAGAAAAGTTAGTCCTGGTCTTCCTACCCCTCCTCCTTTCTTCCCCCAACCTGATTATCAGCTGTCCTCCCATGTCCTTGTGCCAGACCGTCCATAGAGCCAGTTCTTCTCACTAATCTGACAGAATATACTTCCTTTATTCTGTGATGGGGGAAAACTTTGGGCCAAGTTTGTTTTTGTGCCAACTTAGTGAGTTAAATCATCTCAGCAGGAGCTGACTAACAAACCCAAAATCAAAGCTGACAATAGCTCTACCACTAAAGATATATAAATGAAAAGTGAAAAAATCCAGGATCAGGAAGACATTGGATCAGCTCAGCTCCACTAAACTATACCCTCCATTAAACATGGAACATCTCACTACACTTCTTTGTATTAGACAAATAGGTGATTTCTCTCCTATAGTCCACAGGATGTAAGAAATCATATTTTCACTGGTCTAGTTTATTCTAGTTGCTGGATATCTTGGCTCTACTGGCCAGAAGAGTAGCTTTTTCTCATTTGTGCTTGGAGTTTGCCTTGAGGAAGTTTGTCAGGATGCAGCTATGACATCTGTAATGGTAACAGCATGGGAAAGGACTGCCAAGGTGATCCTGTTTTAGTAAGTGGAATCACACTGCACTTATGCAGCCTTAAAGAAGCCATAACATCACCTGCACCTTTTAGCATATAGATAAATGGAGGAGACATGATGTCTGGTTCTGGAAGCCTCTGAGATCACCAGAAGCACAGCACAGCAGTGAGGAGAATAGATCACTCTTCTTGCACAAGTGCTTGTGCTGTGCCAGCACCGTGCTGATCTCTGCTCTGACCCACTAGGGCTGCCCTCAGGTCTGGCCTAGACCCTGCAGACACAACCAAACAGTGGCCAGTAGCCTTTCTTGGCTCCTTCCTTCTTCTCTGCTTTGAGCTCTCAGAGCAAGGAAAGCTTTGCTTTTCCCTTTAGGGATGTTAGGCCAAGAGTCTTCCACACTGATGGTTTGTCTGAGCAGCACAGAATTGCCATGGTTACAGCCTTATTTGTGGACTTAGGGAGAGCAGCAGGATTCATGGAGCCAAACTCAAATACTCGCTTGTACATCAAAGAGATACAACTGGGCATGAGTCAACATCAGAAGGAAAATAAATTGCTTCTCCTATCACCCAAAATGCCAAAAGGGACAGTCAGGAAAAGCATCATTGCATCAGGGCTTTGAGAAAGGTGAACTCCATCACTTTCATTAAAAGGCTTAGGGAAACAACTAACCTTCATCTGAGTGAGTAGGCAGCTGCAACCCAGTGCCCTTTCTCCTCGAGGGCAAAGTCTAATTATTCTTTCAGAAGTGCAAACTCCTTCAAGCAGTTCTCTTTGCTCCTTACTTTATTTTAGCCAGAAGTTGTGAGGTTCTAAATGCCCCACGTGTCTCCTGGAATCTCTGTGTGCAGTAGCATTGAAAGAGGCTGTGAGAGGAGTTCGAGGTAGAGCTCAGCCTGGAAGACACATCTCACCTGTGTCAGCTTCCCTCTCACAAGTGTGACATGGCAGAGTCACAGCAAACCCTGCAGGTGCAAGGTGCAGAAGCTAAGAAGGGCACCTACATCCTGACTGCCCCTTTGGGTAGTGCTATCCCACTCAAGAGCTCGCTCCATTCATCCATGAGAGGTCATCACCCTCAGCTCAGGCTGGACACAGCCTGAGGCCAGAGCCTGTACATGTGCTCCCTCTGTGCACAGCAGTATGAGAAGGTACCATGAGGTCCTCAGCCATGGAACACCCTTGGTTTTGGTAGCAATTCCCACTGTGATTCACTTGGCCTGCAAAACAGCCAGACATGCACCCATGTTCCAGCTGTACAGCACTGCCAAATCTCAGCACCAAATACCCCAGCAGCAAAGCTTGTCCAATGGCACCACGCTGGAAAGCTGGCCACAACCTCAGGAACAATGCAAAATGTTACTGTAGTGACATTGCAATTCATGGCCTTGAGGGATCCTTCTCACCACACACAGACAGCACCAGGATGTGGCTGGTATTTGCCCTGTGGTGCTGTGAGTCAGGATATGATGCACAAGTTTCTGTATTTACAGGAAAGTACCCTCCAACACCAGAACACAAATTGATTGCACCAGTCAGAGCCCTTGGAAAGCACTTAGAAAGCAACAGGAACCCACCACTGTCACTTCCAGAGGTTGCTGTCCATGAGCAACATGACCACATGAACTCCTTTTCCAGGCTTCTCCCAGAAAAAGATGATAAAAAGACGGCTCACTCCTCCCATTTTACTGGGCAGAGAAGCAGTCTGAGCACGCAGAAGAGCGAGGGAAGAGCCTTCCATGCCTGACCTCTGCAGGTGTCCCTGTGTGACCAGCACTGCACCTTCTATCATATTCTATGATTCTTTGAAACCTGCTGGACTCCACAGAGGCAGTAGCAGCATAACAGCTTAAAAGCTCAGAGAGAGACTTCTGCTGGTATGAATACCCATTCCCCAGGAAACCAATGTATTTACAGCCCCAATTTAAACTGCTATAAGCAATACCACTAAAAACATATTTGCGTTATTATCACTGCACTGCGCAGTTAATTGCTATACAAATATTTGTGCTGCCCACATTCATCACAAGGGCTGCTGCTGCCTCTGGGTGAACTTACTCAAAGTCTGATGTGTTTTCCCAAGACTGGAAGTCTTAAAGGGGATGTCTCTATTTTGCACGCTCAGAGAAACACTGATCCAAAATTCCTTTCCACTGAAGTGGCTCCAGAGCAACAGGGGACCATTTGCTTCAGAGGAAAAGCCTGACGGGGCAAGACTTCCCAGGCTATATTTTTGGACCAAGAAGTCAGGCTGAACCTACCTTTCCACTTGTCAGCTCATTGTGACTTATTCAGATTTATCACCAGTCTTTCCTACTTCCCCACCCCCCCTTTCTTTTTTAATTAGGCCACTGAGGCCTTGCTTTCAGAAACCGTCTGGATCCCAACAGAAGCTTTTAAGTCTCAGACATCAAATGGCAGGCAGTTTGCTATCGTTAATTATGGTAATTTTTGCTTAGTAGTAGCTTCCCTCTGAAGAGTCAAAACTACTTAGAAAAAGCCCCAGCCTCAGGCATGAATTTCGAAGAACACAATTTTTGTCATTCATTACTTTACAAAGTTAAGTAGTAGCAGAAAGTTAAAACCCAGAAGGGAAAAAAGAGCTGGCAAAAAGAATAAGCTTTGGGGGACTATACACCATCACATAATACACAACCAGACAATGTTTGCCTTTTGCAGGCATCAGGCACTGCTGTGCTGAGCTGTGGCACAGGGTCTGGGTCTCCCAGTCCTCTACCACAACCATGCTCAGCCAGAAAGGTTGCTCTGAATTGCACAGAAGGACGGACAGCCCTCTGGCCAGCCCCAGAGCAGAGAAGGCACAAAAGTATCCTGAAATTTCCCACAAACAGTGTGGGCCGTGAGTGAGGCATGTTGTTGTGCTTTCAACACTTTCAAAAGTACTTCCAAAAAAGTGTCCCTGTCCTTTATTATCTTGAATGATCATTGATTTTGTATATTATTGTAACACAGCAGCGGAATGCAAGCTAATGGAAAATACCAACATCAACCAAACCAACCACAACCCAAAGTAAATTGAAGCTGCTTTCGGTACAGCTCCTAATCTATTATTTTAATCTTTTATGCATTGAAATGTTTACAGAGAAAATCAGTTTCCCTGCCTTTCTTGTACCTTAGTGAAGATAGGCGTTATGATGAAAGATTCATCTTTCTTTATGATAGATATGCCATGTTCTTACATAGAATATAATTCAAGGAATTAATCTTTGCCAAGATTTGCCAACCCGGACTGGATTTTTCCCGGAGTACGGAATGGGGGAAAACCCGGATGGGATTTTTCCCGGAGTACGGAATGGGGGAAAACCCGGATGGGATTTTTCCCGGAGTACGGAATGGGGGAAAACCCGGATGGGATTTTTCCCGGAGTACGGAATGGGGGAAAACCCGGATGGGATTTTTCCCGGAATGCGGAATGGGGGAAAACCCGGATGGGATTTTTCCCAGAATGCGGAATGGGGGAAAAACCCGGAGTGGATTTTTTCTGTAATATGGAATGGGGAAAAGGAGGGATTTTTGCTTAGTAGTAGCTTTCCTCTGAAGAGTCAAAACTACTTAGAAAAAGCCCCAGCCTTAGGCATGAATTTTTAAAAACATAATTTTTGTTATTCATTACTTTACAAAGTTAAGTAGCAGCAGAAAGTTAAAACTCAGAAGGGAAAAAAGAGCTGACAAAAAGAATAAGCTTTGGGGGACTATGCACCATCACATAATACACAACCAGACAATGTTTGCCTTTTGCAGGCATCAGGCACTGCTGTGCTGAGCTGTGGCACAGGGTCTGGGTCTCCCAGTCCTCTACCACAGCCATGCTCAGCCAGAAAGGTTGCTCTGAATTGCACAGAAGGACGGACAGCCCTCTGGCCAGCCCCAGAGCAGAGAAGGCACAAAAGTATCCTGAAATTTCCCACAAACAGTGTGGGCCGTGAGTGAGGCATGTTGTTGTGTGTGCATTGTAGGTACCTAGCTGTCCCAATCAGCCAGTCCCACAGGGATACTGTCCCCTTTGGACATCCCATGCGGCTACAGACCAGCAAGATCATAGAAATAACAGAAAACTCCTCCCAAACACTTGTATAGATAGACCATATGCAGCAACAGGGCTTTCAAAATGCCCTGACTAAAGCAGACCCTGCCTCTTAGCATGGATTCAGCTGGTGGGTGAAACCATACTGCATGTTAAAAATTAATATAACCATGGCCCTCACAAAAATTATCCACTACAAAGAGGATGGAGTTGATTTATGCAGGGTTCTTGCACAAGGAAAAGAGACACAAGCCAAACGGTGAGGAATTAAGAGCTACTTTCCCAATGTTTTGACAAACTGTCACCACGCTGCCTGCAGATTACTCAGCCTTACACAGGCTAAATATCTTGCCTTCTGCCCCTGCCTTTTCTGTTGCAAATTAAGAATATTAAACTCTATCGGTTTTCCAGGATTTCCTTCTAGGTTCCCATTAAAAAAAAAAAAAACTTTTTGAAGACAAGTTTGCCACCTAGAGAGGAGAGGGAAACAGAAGGAGAACTGACAGTTTGCCTTTGATTTCTATGGCTACAGAGTCTGGCCAGATAATCTGGGGCTTTCATATACAGATTCTTTCTTTTATGAAGGGTCTGAAAAGGTGGCGCTTTTATCAATTACCAAAATATGCAATCTTCAGGTCTGCTTTGCTACTGCTGAAGTTTGTTTCATCTTCAGGTTCCTCTTTTAGGCAGTTTAGCATTTCATCTCGAAATCTAGAAACCACTGGGAGCAGTTGAAGTCAAACTTTCAAATATTTATATTTGATGGGTTCAGAGGTAGGCACTAGAATGGAAAATACAAGTTCAGAGCTTCCTGCATAAGCCATCTCA
The DNA here is from genome assembly GCF_965178545.1 of Coloeus monedula. NCBI lineage: Eukaryota > Metazoa > Chordata > Aves > Passeriformes > Corvidae > Coloeus > Coloeus monedula. The sequence goes on along the minus strand of NC_138788.1, from coordinate 27,175,380 downwards.
GCACTGGAGGAAAGGAGGAGGGCAAAAAATAAGTGTATTTCTAATTTAATCAAAAACAAGTATCCCAGCAATCGCTATGGTCCTTTCCAGAAGTTCTCTTTCTGTGGATGCTGCAGCTGTTTTGTTTGTCAAGTGGTTTGAACAGCTTAAGCATTGTTTAGTGTAAAAGAAATTGATTTTTGAATTTACACTGTGACATTGCACAGCACTGAGAAGATTGCCTAGACTTCCAAGCACATATTTTAAAATAGTTTGTCTTTTTCAGCAAAGTAGATCTGGGTCTCTGCCTACTTTCAAACAATGAAATTCTGGCTCTCATCAAGCTTCTTTCTAGGCAAACATGACTACATTTAATCTCAAATACATCTGGTGCTTTAGGACAAACCTAATGCACAAGAAAGTTAAATGGCCCCCATGGTCCCTTCCAGCCCTGTTCTCTGCAGTTCTGGAATAAACACTGGGCTTGTTTGTCCTCTCATCACCCCCTACTTGAATGCTACAATCAATCTAGAGGGCCACCAAGCAGTGGACAAGAACTTGGCATTGGGACTCCGAGCTCCATCAAAGCCCAGTGTCCAATTGGTTTCACACCCTCCAGCCACACCAGACCATGGTCACAACTCAAGGGCTCACGCCAGGCATTAGAGGCTATGGGACAATGGACAGGCTAGTGTGCTTTATGGATCTGTGGCACTAAAGAAAAAAGGAGCAGTGGAAAAGATGCCAGCTGGCAGGGATAAAGCTGAAGAGCTCCAATTCCCAGGCCACGCAACTCCACTGCCCAAGCTGAGACTTTTTCTGTCAGCAGTCATGGGCTGTGCCATTTCCCTTCTGTGACAATTAAGGAGACCAGCCAGCCCCTTCAAGAAAACATAAGGACAACTCCTGGAGCAGTAGCAGTGGTAGGACCAGCTGAGGTAGAGGGAAAACAACCATTTCTCCATGGGAAACTGCAAAACCCATCTAACTCCCAGGAGCAAGGCCCAAGGATCATTTGTTTGGGATCCCTCATGCCTCAGAGCCAGCTCTGCTTTCCCAGGAAAGATCCTGTCTCCTGTCACACTCCTTTACAACAGATTTTTGGAGTCTTAAACACCCCACCCCCACCCCCAACAAAGAAAAAAAAAAAAAAAAAAAAAGCCAAACCTTACAGGTAAGCACAGCAATCAAAACTGCAAGAGAAGTTTCACTTCATTAACTTTCACTGCATTAGCCATGTGGTGAACATGGGGTTACAACAAGAGAGCAGTGGGAAAACCTCAGATAGCATAAAAATCCCCCTTGGAGAAACCCACAGGGCTCAGCTATCCAGATATACTCACTTCTGCAAATTCATACAGGATGAGAGTAATTCCTGCAGCACCACTTCTCACATTACACTTCAGATCTTCCACTTCAGAATTAGAAGGACATTATTAGAATTAGAGGACATAAAAAAACGCCCACATCATGCTAATACCTATGTCTTAAATAGATCAAGGTACTTTACATAGAATAGCTCAAAGAGAGTGATAACAAGGTCCAAGCCTGTGCTAAACATCAATGGAGGAATCTCAAAGCTCTGTGTAGAGATGCTTTTGCTCTGAGGTCAGCATGCACACCAGGAATTTCAGTTCCCTCTCCCAGCTCTTGTTTCCCAAATTCTGCAGTGCACATTCAAGAGCAGCTGATGTAACATCCAATTGAAAGTTTTTTCACCCTCCTCACAACCTGCCCCACTGCTGTATGTGGCTTTAATAACCCAAAGACACAAAAGATTACACAACTTGGCCAATGCCTTCTGGGTTGACATCAAAAATCCCTCCTCCCTCATTAATCAGGCCCCTCCTTCATGCCACTGCCAACCAGGGCAAAAACAGTACATTTAAAAGAAGCAGAGCATGGCTTTCTTCTTACTGGTTAACCCAAACTAAAAGAACTGCCTCCTGTTTCTCACAGCTGAGACAAAATATATGGCAAGTCAGGGAAAGATCTCCCTTTCTCTGTCCTTTCAGCAATGCCACTACATTCTTTCTAACTAAAACGTGCCCTTTGGGTCCAGGGAAAAGGATTTCCATGTGTCCCAGGTCATAACATGCACTGGGGCTGGGGATATAAAGACAGGAATATCACTGGTGATAATCAGTACTGGTGAAATCAGTGTTTTGTTCGAGTGTGTTTGCCTGTCCCCACGTCATACAGCTCTGCAAAGCCTTGGCAATGGACACCTAAAAGTCCCTGGGTTTGTGTGCAGCTGAAGTCATTTGTCCACAGAGCAAAGGAGAGCCCTCTTCTTCTGAAACAAACAAACAAAAAGCAACAAAAACAACAGGACAAGGAAAGAAATGAGTTTAAATGCATGGAAAAGTGAACCACTTACCTCATCTCTCCCTGCTCAGCATCTGTTCAATCCAAACCTCCAACCCTCCCACACACAGGTACCTGTTCCTCTGTCCATCAGCAGCCAAAATCTTGCCTGAAGATTGGCCTCAGCACAACACGCTTGGACCAGCCAGCAGCTAACACCATCACACAACTCTGTCCCAGGAAACAAAGACTGTGAGGAGAAACTCTATTCACCTGCCAAACACAGCGAGCTACAGGCACCAATTTCACTGTCTGTTTTAGTATTGCTGCCTTTACATCAGCCGCCTCAGCTCTGCTTGGGGTCGGGCTCCCTCCCACCCCACACCTTGGTAATAGCGTTGCTTTTATGGCCAGACCTGAATCATTGCTGTTCATAGAGCAACCCCGAGGAGAGCTTGGTCAGTTAGGAGCACTTACCTGATGCTGTGCTCTCCTTTGGCTTGTTAAAAACTTGAGTTCAAAAGTGATTCCACTGGCAAGAAATCAATTACGGTGGTTTCAGGAGATACAAAGAAGAAAGATGCAGGCATACATGATGATTAACCCGCTCCCATGCCGTGGCTGTGTTTCCACCTGCCAGCTCTCCTACCTGTGCCATAGTCCCAAAGGAAGGGTCTTTACAGTATTCCTTAGTCCAATTCATAGACATTCAGCCTGAGGAGTTTTGAACCCATTTTGTGGCTGCATTTGCTCAGGTTGATGGACTTTGCATGCAGCAGATCAGAGAGGGCTCAGGGGAGCCCTTCCATCGGGGCTGGGGCAGCCACATCGCTCCAAAGGGCACACACTGCGGTGAGGAGCATTTGTCATCCACATAGCAAAGGAAAGGGAAAGCATTTCCTTATCCAGAGGGCACTTTACCCTCTTCAAACTTTTGGAAAATAGTGACTCAGGCCCTGCTTGGGTTACTGGCTACCGTGAAACCCACTCTCTCTCCCCTGCCTGTGACTGTGGCACAAAGCCTCCCCACGGCCACATCCCCATGCAGGCTGTGCATTCCCCACCTCCGGCACCAGCAACTACCACCTGAGGACCCCTCTTATGCCACCTGGTGCCACACCCCATCTTCTGATGGCAACCAGGGACCCAAGCAGGGTACAGAGCATGCTATCAGTAGGGTCTTCCCTTTGGGAACACCGGCTCTGTGCTACCTCCTGTCCCTCAAAGCACCATTGCAGAGGCCAGGCAAGCAGAGCATCCAGTCCCTTGCCTGCTGCCCTCAGTGCTGCCTGCAAGGATCTCCCCTCTCACAATCAGTTGCACCAAGTCTGGTGCAAGAGCAAGTCAACATTGGTCAAATCACTTGAACTGTCCATGTCTCCTTCAATGATCTGTCAAATTATGTTGATAATACCTCACTAAGTCACAGTCAGGCCTAGTTAATTACCTTAGTGAACATGAAGATCTCTAGATATTTGTTACATGCACACACACAGGCAAATCATGTACTTCTGTGAGTGCCAGCCCTTGACTGAGTACATCTCGGGGCATCTAGCAACAGGCACGTGGTTAGCAAGTAGGAAGGTACTCAAAGTTATCAGTGGACAGATGGCAAAGCCTCCCCAGCCTCACAGGTACCTGTCCTGTATTAGCGAAGTACCCTGTCCATTTCTAATCACTGACTGCCCAGCCTAAAAGCAAGAGCTTCCTGTATCAAAGGAGCAAGACAGTGCTCCTGCATAATCAAAATTAACCAATTATATTGTGCAACAGCTTATTCATTTGGATGTGCGTAACTAAATAATTATTGCAGGTGTATGCAAAAGAGGCTCTAGTGTAATAGGCTCCCTATTTTCTTTGGGTTTGACCAGAACAATTGCTTATGAAGAAAAATCAGAGAGCTTTAGGCAGGTGTTATTGTTAAGAAACAGAGTTTGTGGGGAGAAAGGAATTTGTAGTGGAAAAAAGAAGTCTCATTTGAACAACAAAACAATTTTTGTTGATTTCATTGTTGTTTATGAGCTATTTAAGCCCAGGGGTGGGTAGAAAAGGGGAAATAAGAGGAATTTACTGATAAAACGTATTTTAAACAGATAGCACCAATGATAAAAATCCCATTTTGAGTTCGAGCAGTGAGTAGCACATCATACAGTTTCTAGAAAGGAAATTTAAGAGAACTTAATGAGACATGAAAATATTGTATAAAGTGGTATGTATTTTTCAAAATAAACACCAATAACATTTCCTCCCCCTTTGAGCTCTTATGTCTTTTAATTTATTCGGCCAAACTTGCCATCATCACTGTTAGAAAGGTTTGGAAAACAAGATGGCATTTAGCTTTCTCCCTTCAAGTCATGATGGGCAGTTTCCAGTGCAGAACTGGAAGCACATGAGATGCCCCTGTGAGCCCAGAAAACCCCATCCCCTCCTGCTCACTTATATTGCAGAGGGTGGGAGTTGTGCTCTGCAGCCCACAAACAAAAGGAGAAAGAGGAACCTGCTGGAACAAGCAGTCAGGACACAAGGAAAGGAGGCAGCAGTGCCTGCACACCATGCTGCCTTGCAGAGTAGAGACCTCTGCGAGTAGGACATCAGTACTATAACTAATACATCTGAGAATGAATAAGACTCAGGCACTGTTCACACAGATCAGTTTTCTGCACTAGCATGAATCTGTTGCTTAAAATCTGTCCTGGTTCAACCATCGTTTTCTGCTTCACTGTAAGAGTTCACTTAAGTCATTTCAACTCACTGCACATGAAATAGCTTAGAGACCATCTCCCTTTCTATCTTTTGGCTACATGTAAAACCTTCTCAGTTTAACAGCCCAGCATTCATAGCAGAAAACAAGCTGGGCACCTAAAGGTCACAGGTTTCACTCCAGAGCAACTCCTCATACACAAGCAAGGAAGAGACCAGTGCCACCTCCATCACCTGTACACAGAGCCAGCCATGGAAGCACACAGTGAAAAAGCACGAGGCAAAAAAACACAGGTGTTGTTGCATCTTACATGGAAACGTGTGTGCACGGAGACCTTCAAATTTCAAAAGTTTCTCACAGTTTTAGAAAAATAAAATGTCCCTTTTATGCTCTGAGGAGTTAGTCATGCTTGCTTTTATGTTTTGGGGTTTTTCTGGGGTTTGAGATTTTTTAACTAATAAAGTTACTTATTGAGACATTTCACAAGATATGTGCCCAACATTTAAATTACAAAGACCTATCATTCTTGACAGGCATATTCAACATGTTTTGATATAAAAATTAAAGAAAAAAAGGAAGCTAATTCTTTATATAGAAAGGGGGAAACATATTTCAGATAATTGCTTCATAAGTGATGACTTGTTATAAATGGATCAGTGCTTTCCTGCAAAGAAATACCCAAAGATATTCCTAATTAGTGGTAAGCTAATTACCACAAAGCCTCCCCTGTTCAGCAGTGACATGCTAAATCACCCCCGCTTGCAATTTCTAGAGCTTCACAAAAGCCAGAAGTGGGAAGAAGGAGCAGTGAGAGGAGTCACCGCCTGCTCTCCTGGGAACAAGCTGCAGCTCCCACTGCTTGGAGCAGCATGTCCTGGCAGGACCTCACACCCTCACTCCCTTCCCAGCCTTCCCTCCAGGCCAGCTCCATCCCTTCACCCTCATTGTCTGTGCCCACCACTGCTCTTTTCTCACACCTATTCACTGTTGTTTCCCCTGACCTGGTTTGATTTGCTGTAAGTCTGGATATTCCAGCAGCACAAGGTAGCCAGAGCCTTCCTTTAAAAGCTTTTCCAGCCTGCCCATCAAGTGAGACACAAGCTGCTCACAATGAGACAAGGGCATTGCTTCTTGCACACAGGTAGGTGTTTTAGCCAGGGGGAAAGAGGAAACAGAGCATTTAGTTCACAATATTTGAAAGTTGTTTTGAGTTGGCTGTTTGGGTTTTTTCCTAAAGATTGACAAGTTTCCAAAGGAGCAAGCAAACAAAAATAAACGATTTTATTTCCATTTTCAAACACTGAGATGTTTCTAGATATCCTCATTAAACCCTATCCTAATCTCCACAACCTGCAAGAGAGAAAGTGGGGTCATGAAAAAGACAGGAAATTAACCTGAAAAAGGTGTAAAAGTCAAAATGTTTGAATTTCAACATTTACAATGCAATTTTTTTATTTAGATAGAAACAAACTGGATTTAACTTTGTTTAAAAAAAAGCAAGACATTTCAGTGGAGACAAAAGCTGCATTACGGCTGTTTCTCCTCTCTGCTGTAGGTTCAGCATTTCTCCTTCTTGCCGTCTTTGGCTCTTGAGTCACTCAGCTCAAGGTTATGCAGACACAGCAGCTGGCTATGCAGGTCTCCTCAATTGACTCCCAGTTATGAAGCAGGATTGTCAGGAGGTTCCCCAAATCACAAGTCTTCTGGGGAATCCCAGATTCTCCAAATCACCAGCATGTGGCACTAACAGTGGCACTGGCCCAGCTCCGTGGAGCTGGAGCACCCCAAGGCCCCTGTTCCTCACAGGAACACTGAGGACTCTGGGCCCTGGCCCGGCTGCAGTGCTTGGGGCTCTTGTGGAGATGAGAACTGCAAAGTGAGCTGCCCCAGAGGCTGATTCAGAGAAAGAGATTTATTTAGCCTCTCTGAATCACCCTGCAGGGGAGATGGCTGCTCTCTGACTACAAAAGGAACTGGAAAGATTAGTGGAAAGTTTTCCTCTGTGAATCCTCATCCCCAGTGTCTCACAAAGTCTGCTTCAGGGCTTATACCACACAGCCCAAATCTTAAACTGTCGCTGCAAGCACTATCAAGCAAACAGAACAAAAATAGCTGGGACAGAGCAGAGAGGAGAAGGAACCACTTTTGTTTGCGCTACACACCGTCCCAGTTAAAACATCATCAAAATCAGGCCCTGAAAGCCGCCTGTGTTCCCTGCCTGGGACCAGGGTGAGCCCAGGGCTCCATTTGAAGCCCAAGGACAAGCTCAGCCATGACCCAGACATGCAGCAGCACCGGGGCTTCCAGAGACAGGGAGTGACCCCACCGCCTTCCAGTCAGCCCTGCACCCACCTAAAATTCCACACAAGGTCATGAATCACTCGTCTTGCTGCTTTATATAAAGGATCTTGAGCAATTATTAAATCACAGAGACAAACTTAGAAGGAAGAAAAGGTTCCCAGACTCCTGCTCTCAGAACAGCCTCACACATCCAGAACATCTCCTTGCCAAAAAGAAAAAGCTTGGTAAGGGTGTTAATGGCTGGGACAGGGACTCAGGAGAGCACTCTGTGTTTCTGTTTTATTTCCTGGAAATTTGCTAAGGGTTCTCTTGGGCTGATAAACTTCAAGGACAAGGTCTACATGCTCACACTGTGGGCCAGTCTGTCTGCATCCCACCTTGCTTGCATCATCCTCCACAACATTTTAAGCTCAGCAGTTTTGAAAAAAGTGATGAAGGAAATCTGCTCTCTGCCCTCACAAAAGCCATGCAGTTGTGGCTGCAGATATCCCTGCCTCACAAAGCTTGTGCTCAGCTACAGCAGATACATCCAGAGGGAAAGGGGCTTTGCTCCTTAGGGATGGGCAGGTCAGTCCTCTGAATCCCTCTACATTTCTGTGGGCCAAGAAACTGCCAAAGACTGCTCAAGGCTGGTGTGGGGAACACAGCCTTGTCCTCTGCCCAGGGGAGAACGAGGAGAAACATGGGAGCTACTGTCAGAGCTCTGCAGGGAGCCAGAATTCCCCATCCACGACAGCACTTACCCACTCACAGCACCAGGCAGGATCAAGGCTCAGCTGTGCAATGAAAGCACAAGGCAGACTCTGACACGACATTGACTCCATCAGGGTTAGTCCAGGTTTTATTGATCTGAGAGGCATTTGTGGGGACTGATCCATAGCCACAAATCCAAGCCCAGAAGTTAGTTTTTGGGATCCCCCTCCATGCCTTGTGTCTGTCTGTGCTCTTCGTTGTGTCACAGTGAGACACAATGGGCAGCTGTTGCCATCACAAAAATGCCACTGAACTAAACAAATTCCACTCAGAATCTGTGCCACCACATGACCTGAAACAATCCTGTGCATCAAATCCCATTGCTTTTACCAGCTCTACTTCTTGCAAATGATTGGAAGCATAAAGTGATCTGAAAAACTCGATGTTTTGCAGATCAGAGGCTGCTCCTTGCAGAATGTTACAGCTACTAAATTATTAATAGTAAAAAATGAGGTGTCCCAGAGCTGCTCATTTCTGGATGAGGGAGAGTAGGAGGGGGGGGGTGAGAAGTAAGTATTGTGCTATTACAGGTTATTTTTATCCAATGTTTTTATGCTTCTGTCATTAGCTAATTGATGACACAGCCTGTTTAATATTATGTCTGCCTTTGGTATTTATAGCTCACCAATTACTGTAGTATCTAGGTGCTACTAACAAGCTGCTCTCAGATGAATTTGGATGCTCATGGGTGGATTCTTTGACACAAGGAAGTGAAATTCCCTTGAAGTCAGATGCTTCATACTAGCCAAGGATTTATTGCCTAGCCCACTTAATCATGCGTGGTGATGCTGGATCCCAGTTCATCCATTACTGGGATGCAGCAATATCAGGAACAAGGCACCATTATTGCATAGTGCAACAGCAACCACCCCCAGGCACCTTCAACACTTCTCCTGCACTTGTCACCACAGGTGTCTGAGACACAGTTCTGCAGTGGGACACCTGTGAGTGTCATCATTTCCTTGAGCAGGCCCTGGAGCACTCGAACCAAACTTTCAGATATTTGATCCAAACACCAAATCCCTGAGAGAGGGAGAGAAGAGGGGCCAATTTCCAGGCAGATTTCCAAGGCAAATGCCTCCCAAATACCAATGAGATCTTTTTAGTGGAATTCACAGCACTGAGCCATGGCATCATAAGTTGTGTGAGGTCTTGCACTTGTGGCAGATGGCACTGACCTTTGGGCAGTGCTGCTGAGAGAGAAGTGGTACCATCCACACTCAGACCAACATCTGAATGTCAAAACTGCTCTCAGCTCTGACAGACAGACACAGCTCAGTCCGACCTTTGTCTGGAACCTCTCATTCCTACAGTACGTTAGCAGGAAAGAAAATGCGTCTCATACATATTAATTTCTCTTTCTACCACCTACCCTACAACTTCCATCCGATGATGACACATGCACAGCCCGAAGGACACCATGTTCACAAAGAGCTTCCTGTTTGAGATGCAGGTCCCTTGGGCTGTGAGCCATCAGCAGGTCCTGTTGGTTTGTGGGACTCAGTAGCACAAAGATTTAACAACTCAAGACCCATCAGGAAAAACCCCACACAAGAGCCTACCTTCTTCCAAGTGCTGCAGGTGGCATGCATAGGTGTGGTTACCTGCAGTAAAATGGCAATTTTCTGTAATTGTAAACAACGCTGGTGCCCATGTATTTCATTCCTGCCTTTACTGAGTAAATCTGAGAAATAATGAAACCTGTGGAGAACATTTGAACTTTTATTGTACAGGGTAAAAGCTCTATAACATTAACAAATCAAAAAGCATTGCTTCCCGAATAGCAAAATGCCAGGCCATTTACATTAGCCATGCTCAGATTCCTGCTGTGATTGGTGAGTAATTGTCCATCAGCAAGGAACAATCTCTCAAAATTAGTGCTTGTCACAGAGCTCCAGACTGCCTAGAGCTGCACTTAACAGGGCTTATAGCCTGAAATGCACAGAAATCTGCTCTTAACCCCAAATGAAAGAACAGCCTTTCCAGCGCATTCTCTCTGTAGCTTCCCCCCACCTCCTTTTCATCCTTTTTTCAGGAGAGAAACTAGTTTGGCCTTAAAAAAATAAATAAATAAAACAAATCTTTGCCTCATAGATCTGGTATGCTGTGAAACAGCTTCACGTGACCCACAGATTGCTGCCCCCACAAGATCCATGGGGACTCCAGGAACTTGTGTATCCCGGTGGAGCATTACATCACAGTACAATATTGCAGACACTGCAGGGAGGAGACGAGTCATGAGGCAGCACTGAGGCTCAGTGGCAGCTGAAGGGGACACTCTCTTCCCACCACCAAGCCAGTTCCTCAAGGCACCCAGTGTCACAACGTTTGGTCTGGCCAGGACATCCCCCATCAGAGGCAAACACCCCAGCACCAAGGAATTAGCTGCTCCTACTCCTTTTCCCCAACTTCTATCCAGAAATTTTGTCACGGACCTGAGTGCAACTCGCTGTTGCAAGTTTTGTTAAAATAAGCACTTGGCGAATTTCAGTTTCAAGCCAGCACATTCTGCCAAAATGCATTTGGTTAGAAAACTCCCAACCAGCTGTAATAGCATTCAAAGTTTCTTTGAATTTTCTTTTTCATTCATAAAGACTGTCGGTATATTTAAGTCAGAAAGTGATGGAGAAAAGTTTATATGCCTCCAATATTGCTTCCTTTAGTGGTAGCTCCCCAACAGGAAAAACAACAGCCTTAATTTTAAGAGGGAAGGGGAAAGGCTGCAGAAACATCAATGGGGGAGATCAGGTGGATTGGTGAGAAAAAGAGCACAATTGGTTCCTGTCAACACCTAAATTATTTCTGTGGGATCTCCCAGCTAAGCCAGTGATGGAGCAACAGTGTCAGGCTGAGGAGAAAGTAGCTTTGTCCTTCTTCATACTCCAGCACACAGCCAGTGGCAGAGCCTCCTCTCCACAATTCTTTCACCTCTGAGGGTAGCTCTGTTTCACGCCTTGTTTTACCTGGCTCTTATTCCCCTTTAAGCTTTCCCAGTCTCCAAGAGCACACAAGTATTTGGGGGGGCTGTTCAGAAGCTTACAAGCCCACCACAAATACCACAAGTACCCAGAATAAACTAATCTCTAGCAATCAGATGGAGGCATTTTGCTGCTTTCAGTTGGTTGCAGGAGGCAGAGGAGTGGTTCTGCTTTCTCTCTGTACTCATTATCACAGGAACAGCAATTATCAGCAAAGGAATTGGCCCAACAGATCAAAACAAGGGTTTGAATGCCTGAGTAGATTCTACCCAGATAGACTTATCAGGTGGAGCAAAGCAAAGTAACGGGCAATGTCCTGGAGAAGTCATTTCTTTAGCAGCTCAGTCTTAATCTGTCAACAGCTCCCCTCCAAGGCACGTAAGAGAATAAAGCCAGAAGAAGCTGGGACCCTCTCGGAGCGTGCTCTCCTCCCAGCAGGGCACAGAAGGTCACAGTCCTCTGCGCACTTAGGGCTGAGCACAGTGCAGGGAGCTGAGAGCACGTCCCCGGCACTACGTGGCAACGGGGAGCAGCCTCTGACCCAGACAGGGAAGAGAAAAGCAGCTGCTGCACAGGAGGCAGCTATTTTCTTTCCCAGCACGCAGCCCTGCCTCAGCCGCTCCTCTCCTGCCATGATCGCAGCACTCAGGCTCCCCGTGATGAGCCCTGTCTCATCTTTAACATAAAAGGAGCACCACGGGCACTGACCCTGCTGGAGCAGAGGGATCAGCACCTGCCCTGAGCCTGGAGAAAGGCAGATCTGCTCTGGCATCAGTCCCCTCTGCTTGTGCATGGTGTAACCAGAGGGGAAAAAACCTGGAGCATATGGGGACAGCACAAGTTATGCCTGAGTGTCTCTCACTCCTGCTGCAGCTCTGGGTTTCAGGGTGCTCCTACAACCTTCCGTGAGCCATTCTCCGGCATGTGCCATCTCCACAGCAGCCACAGCAAGGGACTGAGCACCTCCTGTGTTGCAACTTTTTTTACTATGCTGGGCAAAGAAGGATCCTGCCAGGACTGCAGTGACCAGTTCACCCAACCTGTGCCCAGCAGCTTCAGCATAAAGCTCATGATCTTCCTGGGCTCAGGATGCTTTGTTTAGAAAGCACTATCCATCACCTCTATCCAAATTATGCTTCCAGGTGGACATACAGGGCAGGACATAAAAAGGAGAGCACAGCTGCACCAAATCAGGAGAAGGAAAAGAAAAAAATAGAACAGAGACCTACAGGTTTTACTTCAGTCTGATAGGGGTGAAATAATCCTTTTGAGCTGGATCAGATGCTTGGAAGAGCTGAGCAGTGATGGGCTGACACACCTTGGTGCTGTTTGTTAGAGAATGGATGGAGAAGAGCTCCCCCATGGGTGGTACAAGGCTGCTCCCCACCATTTGCCACAGTCGTTGGACTTCTGCTGACTCAGGCAGGACGCTGGGCAGGATGCCCACCCCTTACACAACAACACCCTCACTCCCTGCTCTTTGGCCAGCACCCTTCTGCTCTGGAGTTCACACCAGTGCAAGTCTGCAGAGATGAGCTGACACCAGCACCAGCATCCTGCCCTGCCTGCAGTTCCTCTGGTCTACATTTTGCACAGCCCAATACAGCAAGTGGAACCTGAGCTAGATAAATGACCAAGTTACTTCTCAGGATTAATCATCCTTAGATATGTTGCATGAGACTGCCACAACCTCCACGGTTGGTGAGGTATTTGCTGTCTCAACTCATTGGGAGTCAGGAAAATGAAGCAGCTGTGTGAGGAATCCCATTACTTAGACAGTTTGTACTGAACCTGAAGTACCTCACAGGGAGACAGCCAAGAATTCATCCTTCTGTTTTAATAGTCCTGCCCCTCATCATAGTGTAGGAGTCTGAAAAATTACTACAAAAATCCTCTACAAAGACAGTAAAAGTGTCCATTACTGCCCTATGCAAATTCGCTGTTTTCAATGGAGAAACCCTCAATACACACATAGTTTTTTTTAAATTGTGACGTTCAGCTATAAAACAGATCTTGCCCAGGCTTATGTCAGCAGCATATCTGTTTCCTTGCACAGATATCCCATTCAAGGGATGCACAGGGTTGGGGCAGAGGAGGTTAACTCTGCTTAATTCATCACACCAGAGAAGCTGAAGGAGACAGGACTGAGACACACAAAGCTCTGAGGATATTCAGTGCAGTGCCTGGATGTTCGTCTCAGTTATGAGAGGGGAGAGCCAACAATGCTGCAGGACTGCAGTTCTTGGAAGAGGTCAGCTCCTTCCATGCACTGGAGCTCTCTGGGGATGCTGGAGCAGCAGGAATCTGAGACTGGAGATGCTGAGTGCCATCACTCAAACTTTTCTAATCTACCTCAGTGCAGTTTGCCCCACTCCAAGCTGCTGAGCTTGGGAGGGGAAAGCAGGCCAGAGAGGAGCCTGCACTTTTGATTTCCAGACCAAAGAGGTTGGATGCAAACTTCAAACAAACACATCACCATCACATCCACCACCAGTCTGCATTTCCTCCACTAGAAGAAAAAAAAAAAGTAATAAAATAACTTTCAGCTTGAGAGAGGTTTCCATAAACCTCACAGAAAACAACTCCAGTAGGATGGAGCACCAAGCCCACCCCTGGCCAGGGGCACCCAACACAAGGAAACCCTTAAGAGCTGGTGCACAGCCAGCCCCCAGCCACAGGGCTCAGACAACCCTACCCTGCAAGGGCCAGCAAAATTCAGTCCCTTACAGCAGCACTGTCTCTCTCCAGTCACACTACAAAGGCACAAAGCAGCCTTCCTACTTGCTTAAATACCTCTTCAACACATCTCTTTCCCTCCTGCTCCTCCCTGCTCTCCTATCCCTGCCCTCTCCTCCCCCTCACACCATCTCTTTTTCTCTCCCCACCCTCAAACCTGTCTTTGTGGCAGCTTCCACACAATATATTTTGGTGTACATTAAGGATAAAAGAACCAGAAAACAAGGGTATGAGCCCTGCTCCAAAGGGAAGAAATAAAATCAGCCTTCCTACCCTTACAGTGAGAGCAGAGGGTTGCACACAGCCACTGACAGCAGAGCTTCCCCAACAACTTACACTGCACGAAAGTACCACAGTTACATTATTGGCTAAAATTCTGTGTTTACTTTTAGCACAGATGATAACTGCTGCCAGCCACATTTTTCTCCCCACAGAGCAGATGTTAATGACGATGCAGCAGCTCAGCCCCCCAGAGCATTTGTTGCGGTGGTGACTGCATGGGAGGCAGCAGAAGGCAATAGAGGAGGAGGTGGGGGACCAAGCCCAGGGCCCCTCTGTAGCTGCTTAGTTGGTCCTGCAGCCCTGGCTCCTACCACAGGCCCTGGCACTCTATTGCTGCTCCTCCATGCTCCCAGAGCTCTGCCCTTCCCCTCTCTTTCTCTAAACTCTCCACATCTGGGCCTGAGGCACCCTTCCAGCCACCCACACAGCCCACTGGGGTCTGTCTCATGAGACAGGATCCAAATGCTTTTGCCATCTGCTTTACAACTGGTGCCAGGCTGACCTTGTGTCAAGCACCCAAAGCCAGGCTGGAAGATCACAACCCCTCCAGGCTGATGCAGTTACGCCTGTACCCTCTATACTCCAGGGAATCTTGGCAGCAGACAATGTGAGCCATCCTGTCTTTTAAATATGTGCTGTGCATAGGTCCATCACCAACACGATTATCTTCTAAGTATTTATGTCATTTGCTGCAGTCCTCCTCAATAAATCAGACTGCAGCATCAACATCAAACCATAAGGGAAGATCGTTTTATACAGTAAAGCAGTGCTTTAAAATTGCTTATGACTGCTGTATTAAAAAATAAATAAATAAATAAATAAAACCTACTCATAGTTCCAAAACAGTGGTGATTTTGCCTTTAAAAATGATTTAGATATTAAAGAAAAATAACAGCCCCAGAGGGGATAATTGCAAAAATGCAACAAAATAAAATAAAAATTAAGAAGAATATGGGAAAATATATCTTCAGCTCTGTAAATCAGTTTTCTCATCCTAAACGCACAGCAGTGCTGAGGAGCAGCATGTTGGCATAGCTGTGCTGTTTTCCCCACATTCTTAACACACTTTTGGTTAAATTAAGAAAAGTGACATTCAGAGTAAATGTGTGTTGTGCCCCTGCCCAAGCAGTCAGGGAGGAGAAATCCTGTCAGCAGCAACATGGTGCAGTCATTTCTCACCCGAGAGTAATGTGGTCCTGGGTGCCTTGAAGTCTCCTCTTGTCACCACTGATCCCCAGGCAAGAATCAGGGAAATACACACTCCAGACCTAGGGAAAAGCCTGCCCTGGCACAGCAGCTCTCCTGTGAGAGAGTTTAGGACTCACTAATATCATTTCTCTAATGATAAAAAAATGATGCTGTTCACTTCAAGAATCAACTCCTCTGTTATTTCCCATACCATAATATCTGGCTACATGCAGTGCCACTTTCCATGAAGGATGGAGGGAGGACACTCTAGCAGAGGATCACAGCATTTGTGTGACAGTAATAAAAACAAGTGGTGCAAAAAAGCAAACTCATTCCTACCTGCAGAGGCCTCCAAAGCAGAGAATCTGCCCCAAAATGACAGAGCAGATCCAGGAGGATGCTCCACTATTCAAAGACCCACACAGCTGCTTCAAAGGACCAGAGAGACCTCGTAGCACAGGGGAGTCAGGACAACTCAACAAAGGGCCATGTGGGATGAAGGTGTGTCCTGTCCACAGAAATCCTGTAAGCCAGAGCCCTCACCAGTGCCTGGTGCTCTCAGAGAGAAGGGCAATGAGCCTCTTCTCATCCAACTCTAGTAGCAGAGTCCTTACAGCTTCTCTGGGCACCTCAGATGTGTTTGTGCCCAGGGAAAGTCTGTCCTGGTGGCTCAGTCACTGTCCATGATCCTTTGTTCACTCTCTTAGCACGTGCTCTCCTGAGCATCATTTTGAGTCTTTGAGATTGTGAGGTCCATGCAAGTCGGGCTCCTCTTGGCTGAACATTTGGCCAGTATCTCACACATGGGATAAGACTTTGCAGCCCCAGCACAAAAGAAAGATGCTCCAGTGCTCCACACTGCACTAAACCTGCTGTGCATCTCATTCCCCCTTCCCCTTCTCCCCCAACGAAGATCCCTGCTTAATTTTCCCATGCAGAATACAATCATTCCACTCTCACATTGCACTATAAATAAGGAACCCAGTTTTTTACTGGGAACACTCTTCACCAGTTCTTCAGGCAGCGGCATCTTGCACCAAACCTTCAGTAAAAAGTCCCATAAAAGCTATGACGAGAAAAGCAGAGTGGGCTGAGCTGTGATGGGAAGACTCTGGCAGTACCTGAGCAGGGACACAGGCTCTGTGCTTGCAGGCATCAGCCCAAGACACGTGAGGCATTCCAGTGCTCCACCTGCCACCACCTGTCCCTATAACATCCTGCTGCCAACCCCGCCATCAAATTCAGCTATTGCACAGGTACAGGCACAGATCTCCCTACCTAAGGGTGGCTTTAGCAAGTGCCATAAGCTCGGGGATAAACCAGGAACAATCATACAGCACCAGGTGTCTCCCAGCAATGGCAATAGCCTCCAGCAAACAAAGGTCGGCCCTCGTGGTTCCAGCTGAGCTGCTCAGGACCTGGTGTAATGGTGACCAGGGCATCCATCCCACAGGCAGAACCCTTCCAGCACCACCACGAGTGGCTCCAGAAAGGAGCAGCCAAGAGCACCCCAGCAGACCACAGGTTACACCAAGGCAGAGCTGCCTCGGGCTCCACACAGCTCACACACACAGAGCTGGATAAACAACAGGCACCCAGCTGTGTCACAGGCACAATCCTGCCTCCTCTCCAGCAGACCTGGACAAGCAGCAAGCAAACAGAAGAGCAGAGCCCCTCACAAAACCCCAAAGCTGCTGCACTACGGAAGCGTGAAGAGGGGAGGGGAGAGGAGAATGTTGTTACAGCAGCATTCAGAGGAAGAGTTTGTGAAGTTCCCAGAAAGGAGACTTTGGGGATCTGGGACAAACAAAGATGTTGAGATTATGCAAATGTTCCTCTTGTGTCTCCCAGGAGTCCCAAGCTTTGCATCCCAAATTATTGCAGCTCCTCATTAGTCTCTCTCTATCCCCTGCTCACCAAGCAAGCCAAAATGTCATCCAGTTGTCAAAAGCTACCACATACCATGGTGCAAACATGTTTGCTCCCTGATGCTCAGTCTCTGTGCCAGAAAGGCACCTTTCCTTCTCATTCCTTATTTTAATTTCCCCAAATGACACTATTTGGATGGGGGGGTTGTTGCTTCTGCACAGCCCAGCTCTACACATTCCCTCCACCTCTCAGTGCCTGGAAATACACTGGGCCTTTAGAAAAGCTCCCCATCAAACTCACCTAGAAACTTCTCCCACATGGTGCTCACCATCCAAGGAGACAAGCATGGCTTAAAGAACAACATCCTAAACTCACCAAGAAATAATTCAAACCCTTCAGTGCAGTGAGGCTTGGCCCTGGGCCAGCACAAACCCATAGGTTGTGTTATTAGTGCTTCCACGGAGCAAGACATGACTAACATGCACCCACCCACCCCAGAGAGCTTCCCATCACATGGGAGCAGGGCAGTTTCACACCCATCGCAGTGAGGGAGACCCTTCCCCAACATTCCCAGTTAGCAAAGCTCCCTTGGCCCTAGAGGAAGCACCAGGTACAGGACAAGAAGCAGCAGAGTTGCTAAAAGCAGTCGTAAGACAGACAGCCCAGACCCCTCTGGCAGACACACCAGCCTGGAAGCAAGTCCTTGTAGAGGAGAGGCAGCTTCTGCCACCCCTAAACTCTGCAAGCAAAGCAGGAAAGCCCAGGAAGGTGGGACCAAAGGGGCTTTGGCAACTGATCTGCACAGTAAATTAGGTTTAAAGGAGGGGGATGGCATAAAGGGCCATAAATGCACCACAGTGATTGATGCACAGCCCTGAGCTGTGGTTACAACCCCGTGATGCAGACGGCTGCATTAATCACCACTGCAACTGCTAGACTCGGCTATAGTTCTAGGAGCAGTTTCCCTGGAAAATGGCTCATGTTTCTAGGATTGCCAGGTCTTTTACTTTTTGGTTTCTTCTCTCTGTCTCTCTCTCTCCCCCTTTTTTTTTTTCCTTTAAATGAGCAATAAACTCATCAAAGTCCTGATGTTTGCTCACAGCCCCCAGCCCTTCCCACCTTCCATGATGCCCTTCTCCCCAGGGGGCTTTCAGCCTGTCCAACTCTAAAAAAACTCTAGAGAGATTACAGAGGAGTTGTACTCTATCTGTCTCTAAAAATGGGGTTTGTGCTCATATTATTTGTCAGTGACACTCCATTGCCACAATTACCACTGCTATTTTATCCCTCTCTGCCTGTAATGCTGATGAGAGAGCAGCAAACAGTGCTGGTTTTTAAGCTGAATAAGTCACTTAAATACATTTGTACCCCCAGATCACAACATAAAGCATAAATCTAACCATCTATCATGCACTCACTTGAGATGAATAGTCACCATGATATCAGGGAAAGCAATCACAAGAAAAGCACAGGATGATTTGAGCTGCAGCTGCCTGCAAGTATTTGACAAGGGTATTAGATGAAAAAATTCAAAAAAGGGATGAAGCATCTCACCTAGATGTGGCTTTTGCTGTGCTGATTCCAGAGGGAAAGCAAGGACTTGAAAAACTTCTTGGTAGATTTGCAGCTATGCTTGTAATATTCTAATCCAGCAAGGGATTGCCCAAGGCTCGGCGTTGAAACTGGGTTCTTTTCATGACAAATCAAAGAGAAAAAATGCTCGGAGCCAGGACGCTTGGTAGGGGGGACCTGGCTCAGGCTGTGCCTGCAAAGTATCTCCCATCTGCCTTCCCCAGCTTCACTCCACTGCCCCATCTGTGCATCAGGGCTGGGAGGGCCTGTCCTCATCACTGCTGGGCCAGAAGATGGGAGATAATTGGGATGATGATTGGATCCTCCACACCTGAAACACTTCTCTGAGGGACTCTGCCATAGGGAAGAAATCACCTTGTGCTTCCAGCTGCCTGTCCAAGATGTGATGCACGATCTGAGTAGGGTTGTTTTGATGTGGTTGGTGTTGGCCCCTCTCCTTGCAGTCTTCATCTGGAATGTGCTAGAGAAAGGTGAAACGCTGTTACAGACCTCACCATGTCTGATCCTAGGCAAGAGCCTTTCTCCCAGCAGGCAATTAACACAACACCTTTATTCCAAATTCCCTTCTCCCTCAGCTTGAGTCCAACACAAGAACAAGGAAGATGGTGTGAAAGCCTTGTGTGGAAACACATTTTTGCCTTTCTCTTCCTTGCAGGTGCTCAGAGAGGAGAGGGATGAAGGTACCACACAGTCAAGTTGGAGACAACACTTCATCTTCTCATCCACCCTGAGGATCTCTGCTCCCAACGCTCACCTGTTCCCTGAGCAACATTCTGCCTGCAGCACATCACCACATGGACTGTGCTTTAAATGTAGGCATTTCCTAGTGGAAACATTGTTCAGCAATCCCAGTCTTACTGTTTTTCCAAAACTCAAACAAAAGCCACCAAAGGGTTGATTTTTCCCCCCTAGGATTGCTGATTGCTGGCTGTCCCATCAGATATGCCAAAGGCAGTTTCCCAA
Source organism: Coloeus monedula (assembly GCF_965178545.1). Taxonomy (NCBI): domain Eukaryota; kingdom Metazoa; phylum Chordata; class Aves; order Passeriformes; family Corvidae; genus Coloeus; species Coloeus monedula. Next base: position 27,155,730 of record NC_138788.1, on the reverse strand, counting down.
GGCTGCCCTGCATTATCCCAGCCCTAGGGGAAGACTTTCCACACACTCCACTTCATGGTAGTTTTAAGTAAACCCCACTGGCTGCTCAGCAAACCTGGCCTGTCCTGGTGAGCTGGGGAGGAGGGCAGGAGAGGGGCAGTCTGCAAAGTGGCCCAGCAGCCCTGCCCAGTTCACCTGGGGGAATTTGTCCACGCATGGACCAGGCTGGAGGCAGAGGTGACAAGAGGGAACTGGGTAGGTTACTGTGTCACCAGAGCAGGAGAAAGCTGTTTCATCTGATATCAGGAGTCAGGATTGTATCACAAACCCCAGTGCTCCTCTGTGCTGTGCTCAGGTGAATTTTAGCTGAATATATGACATGAAAAGACTTAAGTTCCCATCCTCAATTCCAGGGAAAAAAAAAAAATCTCAGTGACCTGTCTTGCCCATGGTGCCCACAGAGCACCAAAGGAAGCATGTGGCCACTGCATCATGCTTTGCTTCTTCTCTAAAATTCATCTTCAGCCCAGGCAGGGGAGATGCCTGGATAAAGGCAGAGGCCAGTCCTGGGGTACGGCAGTGAATGCCACCACTCTTTCCCCAGGCAGACCCCAGGCTGTTTGGATGCATCAGCTCAGGGACTAGAGGCAGCCAGGGGCAAAGCAGGTGCAGCCCAGGGACACAAGATGGAGCTGGGGAAACCAGAACTGGCAGCACATGAAATAAAAGAAAGTGAAGAAAGCAAGGTCCCAGCTGCAAAACTTGATCAAAGCCCAGCAGAAATCTGCAGGCTGCCAGCAAAGGGAACAGGCAGGGGAGAGGCAATGGGGGGCAGAGGGCTCTGGAGCTGGCTGCCAGCTTGCACTAAAGCAGATAGGAGAGAAAAAAAATCAGTTATCCCTCAGCCTGAAGTAAATTACAAGACACATCCCTCAAGAGCACAAGGTGAAGCTCTTGATCAGACAAGCAATGCTGGCATGTAAGTCCCCTTGATATCAGCTGATTTGAATTTTAGTGCTTATGAAGGGTGTATGACTGACAGCTCTGGAAGCTGCAGGCATCTGTTCCCGTGCAGAAGGAGCAGAGCACACAGCCCTGGGCACGAGCATCCCCATGCCAGCTCTGCTGCTGGCTGGAGCTGCAGGGAAAGGTGGCACATCTGGGGAAAGAGGACAGAGCTCATTCCTTGCTCCATCCAGCCTTTGCACACCCCACCAGATCTGGGCACATGGGGCCTCTTGGTGCCATGTGGAGACAGGCATTTGCCCCATATTATGCAAAATAATCCAGTTAGCCACCAAAAGGATAAGATCTCCCAGTATTATGAATCCCATTCTTCTGACATCTGTCCACACCATGAGAGCTGGGTGGGAGCTGCAGAAGTAGAGGGGGGAGTGTGTTCCAACACCAGACCAGTACCAAGGTAGTCTTTTGGACACCCATCCTCCCTTCACACCTCCCCACAGCAGGATCAACCATGGGGTCTACCAACAGCAAAACCCACCAGAAACACCACTACCACCAGAGCCCCCACAGTCCTGTAAGACAGAAACACCTCACTGCTGAGGATCACCCTCAGTGTATCCATCCAGAATATCAGGCTGCTTATCCTGAGTTACTGACCATGGGACAGCTATTCATAGAATCACAGAATTCGCTGAGTTGGAAGGGACCCATCAGGATCATCGCCTCCAGCTCCTGGTCCTGCACAGGACACCTCAAGAGTCACACCCTGTGCCTTGAGAGCATTGTCCAAACACTTCTCAAACTCTGTCAGGCTTGGTGCTGTGACCACTACTCTGGGGAGCTTCAGTTGAGTTGAGGCTCAGCTCTTGGTTGAGTTCCAGTGCTCAACCACCATCTGGGGAAGAACCTTTTTTCCGATATCCAACATAAACATTCCCTGGCTCAGCTTCATGCCATTTCATTGAGCCCTGTCCCTGGGCTCAGTGTGAGTGATCAGTGTCTGCCCCTCCTCTTCCCCTCATGAGGAAGTTGTAACTGCAATGAGGTCTCCCCTCAGTCTCCTCTTCTCCAGGCTGAACAGACCAAATCACCTCAGCTGCTCCTCATACAGCTTCCCCTCCAGACCCATCACCACCCTCATGGCCTCCTTTGGATGGTCTCTAATAGTTTAATGGTTTTTTTATATTGTGGCACCCAAAACTGCCCCCAGCACTCGAGGTGAGGCTGCCCCAGTGCAGAGCAGAGAGGGACAATCCCCTCCCTTTCCTGGCTGGTGATGCTGTGCCTGATGCCCCCCAGGACAGGGTTGGCCCTCCTGGCTGCCAGGGCACTGCTGACTCATGTTCAACTTTCCATCCACCAGGACCCCCAGGTCCCTTTCCACAGCACTGCTCACCCAATTTTCATTCCCCAATCTATACACATCCCAGGTGCAGAATCTGGCACTTGCCCTTGTTAAAAATCATATGGTTGGTGGTTGCTCATCTCTCTAATTTGTCAGGGTCTCTCTGGCCTAGGAGTGGTTTGCATGCTATCAACATTCAATATCAATGGTGAAATTCAGAAAACAAATAAAATAAAATGAGACTTGGATTAACTAAGCCCACACCATTTTAAAAGCAAAGTAGAAATTGCATCTGTTTAGATGCAAATGGAATACGCTAAACCCTCGCTCATGTACCCAGGCAGAAATCTGTTGAGTTCTGTAACCAAAGTTCACTTAATTGCTCACTTCTTCCAGTTAATGCACGTCACTCCTCTTCTGTGCTGCATACCAATTGAAACAGCTTTTCTGCAACAAGGACAGCAGAATCCACTCTAAAACCAAGCCACAACAGAGTTGTTGTAAGGAATTTTCAAGGTAACTTTGGCAAGAGAAGCTGACTAGCAAAGCTGCTGCAAATTCGGGAGTGCTGCAAGCATCAGGAGTTAGCAAAGAGCTCACCACTGAGCAAATAAATCAATGCAGGGCTGTTAAAGAAGGCTGGTCCAAGACATTTCAGGTCTGCTTGTCTTTTTCCTCTACAGCACCTGAATCAGCAAGGGACTTGGCAATTTCTGAAGACTTGTGTACACTCAGTTAAAATAAAACTCCAGTGATTAGGTTTCCTAATTGGCCCAGAGGAAATATCTCTGAATAATAGCACAGAAATTGCAGGGGAAGAGGTAGCTCCACTGGGGGCTCAGAAGCAAGAATATTTATTACCCAGGCAACTCCCGGAGTTTGCCCTGTCATTCGGCCACACCACAAGGCTCTGAACATCCTTCATCAAAGGGGGCTGCAGAGAGGCACAGCTCTTACAGAGCAAAACTAAGCCCTGCTGAGGATTTTACCAAATTTCTGAGTTACCACCCTTGGGGTAACACCCCTCATGTGTTTGCTCATAGCCTGCCCTGACTGCAAAGTAAAACAGACTTACTTAAACTGCTGCTTTGGGAACCTTTTCATTTGAAGTGACAAAGATGGTTTAAGTAAACACATTTTACTCTGCAGTTGGGGCCAGCTAAGTACCTGTGGTCAGTTCCTGCAGCTCAGCTGCCACAGAATAGCTTTTGGCATGATCACATGAATGTCAAAGCAATCCTAGAAAATTGTGCTTTCTGGCAGAAGCTGGGCACAGCATTCTGAATTTTTTTTTTTTCAACAAAACATGCATTTTTCCTCCAGATATACTTTGTTCTTAGGATAAAATTTCAGGGTGTTCATGGGGAGGGGAGACAGGAGCTCACATTGATCAGTTTCTTTATATTTTTTGTAGGAAAGAATGGCTAATCAGCCACATCCCAGGGCTGATGCCAAATATACCACTCCCTTAGTACTTTTGCTTTTATCATCCTACGGCTCTCAGTAAGTCTGAGCTATCACTGCATTTTGCCTCTACACAAACATGCCTTGTTTCTACAGGGACGCTCGGAAAATTAAGAGAGATCAACAAAAGTTGCAAATACATACTTCACTTGAAGTGCATTCAAACCCCATGTAGAGATTCTCATTTCAGATTAAAATGCCTCCAAATTACTGCTTAGTCTTCTGCCAAGAAAGAGCCCTGAGAAATAGCTCTTGCTGTGAAGAACTGTGAAGTTTAAATCAGTTTAGACTGGCTGAAAGCATAGTTTTTATATCCACTTCACACCTGGGCATATTAAAGTGCCCACCATCAGAAGGGGAGGCTCCTGGCCACCTTGAAATGAAACTCAGATCTGACAAGATCCATCTTGCAAATATAACATCCTTCAAAACAACTTTTGCACCTTTTTTTTTTTCTTTCTGGGTCTTGGGTAAGCTGAAGAGCTCACCACAAAACAAAAACAACAAAAGAAAAACACAACCACCACCACCAAAAATTCCAACTTATCTCAGTGACTCTATACACCTGTGATGAGCTTTGTAGGTTTATAAACCCACTGAGGTCAGCAGAGGGACTAAAAGGTTCAGTAAACCTTCATAGCTGCTCCGATTCAGGGAGACAGCAAGCTGAAGGGTAAGACTCAGCACAGGGGCAGGCAGCTGCTTACACCTCAGCCACGTGCAGCATGTCCTCCAGGTCCTGCCTGCTCCCTCACACCTACAGGTGCTACAGGCACAGTTTCACCTCCCCTTTGGAAAACAGGGCTCTCAAACAAGCCCAGGGGATGAGATCCCCACATCTTTCCATATGCTAAACAGCATAAATAACTGATCTGTGTGGGGCTGCTTACAAAGCATCCAACTAGGGAAGAGAAAGAGCATCAAAATCAAGTGTCTGCTTTTAGAAACGCACTAAATACACTAAAAATACACTCTGCTAGAGGAGATGGCACAACAGCTAAACCACCTGCTAGGAAAATAATACTCAATTGCTAGAGTGCCTAAATACAAATATACATGATTTAGAGACTCTAATTTGGGTAAAGATAGTTGGGATGGGCCAATTTTCAGGAAGAGTCATTAACACTATAGAGATGGCAGGCAGTAGTTTTGCCCAGCTTCTCTTTTTGACTCCCCTGCTACGTCTGTCCTCTGTTAACCTCTCATGGGCAACAGGGAATAAGGCAAGGGGATCTCCCCCTCTGCTCTATCTTGCAACTTTTTTTAGGACACAACAGTGTCACACTAAACAAGAATACAACACAGCAGCCTGAGACCTGGCACCATGGACTGTTACTGACAACCCACCTGTGGGCAGTGCTCTGGGCCATGCTGCTGGACGCCTCTGGAGCAGTTCCTTGTCTGAAGGCTCTGCAAGAAAATCCTTTCACCTGGTTCACCTGGCTTGCTACACCCACAGATCCTTTTTCTGGCAGTGCAATCCATTCCTCTTCATCCTGTGGGCAGCTTGGTCTTGGCCAGTACAGAGGAGACACCACTAAAGCTGTTCCTGTCAGGGACAACAGGTGCCAGTGGCTCCCTAAAGGACAGGAAAGCACAAGGAGCTCAGCTGTGGGGCTGAGTTTGTTAAATGGTGCCCACAGAGAGCTGAGCAGGGCCCTCAAGACCCATCAGTGCCCCAGGGCCCAACCTGCTGCTCCCCTCAGAGCAAAGCCTCTGCTCTGTGCTGCTGGTAAAAGTCTGAGCGTGCCAAGTTCTCAGCCATTCTCTCTGCCTCCCCAGCCTGTCCTGGGGTTTGTAGATCTCAGCACAACAGGGCCTGAGCTGTGTTCTGGTTTTCACTGCTGTTGACTCAAAGGGTTCCCAGATTTACAGCAGCAAGACATGTTACTGGGTGTGTAGTATGTGTTCCTGCTGCTCCAGATTCACAAAGCAAGAGTAAATTAATGCCTGGATTCTTGTGCTCTGTCTTTCATAGCTCACAGATGATCCCAGAAGGGTCGGGGTTCCACATTTGAACTTGATAGTTCAGTGTACAGTGTCTTTTTTGTGTCCTGCTTGTGCAATACACTGAACAGACCTGCCAAACAAGATCAGACAGAGCTTAAGTTTGATGTGAAATTACTTAAAGTATTATCTACATAATGCAAAAGCTCTGAAAGTGAACAATATTAAACAATTTGCTCACTAAAAAAGGTTCCAGGATAGATTTACTGTGCAAGCTCCAATCCAAAGCAATTAAAGTGAAGAAAGATTTCCTCTAACTTAAGTGCCATGGATCATAGCCCTTCACCTCCATCTTTTCACGTATCTGTAAAGATACAAGAATTTAAAGATATACTTGCTATGTCTTACACAGACTGGAATTCAATTAACATTTTTCTGCAACAAAACTTAGAGAAGCACTTCAGAGCTGCTGCTCACAATGCAGAAGCGACTGAACAAATGATATTCTCATTAGTGCTCTGCCTTTCCCTGCTGCGCAAGCCAAATCCTTGAACACTAAAAGCACCTCAGCATCAGCTGGGTTCACAGACATCCAGAGCAATTTTTCAAGCTCCTTGACTTTTATAGACCAGGGGGAAGGGATTTGGTGTGCTTTAATCCATTCTATTATATGAACTCAGAAATGGTTTTCACTCTCTAGCACTATAAATTAAGCTGGCTGCAGTTATTCTATTCCTGATTATGCTGAAACTTACTGGCAATAACTTGATGACTATATTTTCTTGTCTTTTTTTTTCTTCTTTCCCAAATTAACTGGTGAATTTAGTTTCCCTCGCAGTAAGTAAATAATGCAATAAAACTGAAGACAGTAGCCAGCACATTCACATCTTGATGCCTGAAATTGTGGATGAACAAGTAAAAGCTTCTGTACTTTGTAGGTGAAATTTACTGTATTCGATTCCCAGCCCTTTACTCTGGAAGAACATGTTGTACAAGAAAATCACATTATTTTGCAATCCCCTACATTTATTTTTTTTTTTATCTAGAAGACTAGCCACCTTTTCAATGTAAGTGAATTTACCTTTGCAAGTCTTCAGGCAAATACTATCTCAAACATTTTAAAGACTGGGAAAAACGTAGGTCAAGAGTCATTTACAGAAAATCTTACTCACGCAATACAAGCTACTATTAAGTACAATTAAAGACAGAAAAGAATCTGGTTTACTACTGTACTCATAAAAATATATTAAAGTAGGGAAAAACTTCCATCTGCTGGGCTTCCCCTCCTTTCTTCTGACCACTGGAACAATTTGTCTCCTAAACCCTGGTAAGAGAGAGAAAGTGAGGCCACACTGGTGAGGCCACATCTCAAGTGCTGTGTCTGGTTCTGGGTCCCTCACCCCAAGAAAGACATTGAGGGGCTGGAGTGTGTTCAGAGAAGGATAATGGAGCTGGGGAAGGGTCTAGAGAGTCCCATAATGAGTTGCTGAAGGAGCTGGGGGGCTCAGCCTGGAGAAAAGAAGGCTCAGAAGTGACCTTATCATTCTACAACTACCTTAAAGTTTCTGAAAGAAGCTGGGGCTCGGCCTCTTCTCCCAGGTAACAAGTGACAGGACAAGAGGACATGGCCTCAAGCTGTGTCATGGGAGGCTCAGGTTGGACACTGGGAAGAATTTCTTCACTGAAAGGGTGGTTAAGCATTGGAACAGGCTGCCCAGGGAGGTGGTGGAGTCACCATCTGTTCTAGAAACGACTGGACACGGCACTCAATGCTCTGGTTTAGCTGACATGCTGGTGCTCAGCCAAAGGTGGGACTGGATGATCTTGGAGGTCTTTTCCAACCTAAATGATTCTGTGGGAGATGTACACAGACTCGGATTACCTCTGGATAAAATAGGGGGCACACTGTAGAGTGTAGAGTGTAATACATCAGTTATTCTCTACAGAGTCACGGTGTTCTTAGAGTCTAACTGTGCCTCTAGTTCATGTGAATTAATAAATGTGTCTTTGATGATTTATTTCAATACAAATTACTTCCCAGTGTAAGCACAGCAGAATTCAGCTCCAGGCTGGATACTGAGAACCTTAGCAAATACCAGCTTCTAAAAGCTTCAGTAAAACCTACTTGGGATTCCATCAGACTCAAGTGCCCATGTCAGTTACTGTCAATTATTCTATCTATAAGGACACGTCAGATACAAAAAAGACACAATTCCGACAGTATGACTGCCCTAAAATGATAACTTTAGCATAATGCACTTGACAGTGAAAAAGCAGTAATAGCTATTTTGGGGACAAAAGAAAAATACAATGGATCTGATGACTAAGTGTTCTGGTCCCCAATGTAAAAGCAAAGTAGATCCCTGTTGTATTTAACTTGATTCCTTTGAATTAAACACTTCCATTAAAGTTTCCCACAGTAGCTTTAATATTTAATTATGTATTCCACCAAAGGAAAGAACAAAATCTTTGCAAAGGGATTTTTTGAGGGTTTTTTTTCCGCATGTGAAATATTTATCAGCATATCTCTTTGGACAAGTATTTTTATCCCCCAGGCAGGGAAAAAACTTCCACGTTCAAATCGGTTTCAAAACATTTTATTTTACAGCTTGAAAGTTTTCTATACTTCAGCACCTCATGCCGTGACTTTGTTATTTCACTTGTTAATGAATGGTAATTAAATCTCTTTTGGCTGAAAAGGTTGGAGGGCTCCTGCTGTATTACAAAAACAATTTCTGAAAGTTACAAAAATGCCCAAGTGTCTAGAAATTAAAGCATAAAGTTTGCCATGTTTTGAGTCCAAGTTTTAATCGCTCGGAAGGATTTGTGTGGGAGAACAGAATGTCCCACTGAGTGCACACAGTCCCCCCAAATGAACAGACATAATTATGTCACTTTGTATCTACCAGAGTAAACACAATCGTGCTCTTAATAATGTACATTGTGGCCACAAACTTCCTTCATCTTACTAACAACTGTAGCAAACACTGCATAAACCCTATTATACACTACCTACACAGAGAACTGCTACATACGTACATCTAAGTAAAGACTTGTTAATTTTGCATTTGCTCAGCAGGGCTTGAAGCATCAGCCTATTAATTTTTCTTCTTTTCTGTATTCTCATTTCTTTCAGGTGCTTTAAGTCAGAAGATAAATGGAGTGAGTGCTTACAACTGAGGTAGATAAAAGAAATAACTACAGATTAAGGCATTTTGTGGTGTTACAGTGCTAAATAGAGACACATTATTGAAGAAGAAATATCTCCACTATCCATTTATATCTATGCAGGCTTCAAATGGGCAGATTTGGTACATAATTTGTAGAAAGAACTATGTTAATTCCAATATAAAATGTACAAAATATAAATGTAATATAAAATGCAATATAAAATGTAATTCCAGTGTAAAAATGTGTTTTATTATATACAATATACAAAAATTTTCCTGAAGATGATACAGTGATTTCAGTAGATTCTGAATCTCTTTTAAAATTACAGTTTCTCAAACAAGAAACTGGGAACGGGAATGCAAGTAGACAAGTGCATTCCTAGACTGCAATTTTGGGAATGGATCTGCTCAAAGGAAAGTCCCCTATGTTGAAGTGATGTACATCAGTCTTGAGTGGTGGTAATTTCATCCTCATATCGATGCTGGATCGCTCCTTCTCCCTTCAAACAGAAACAAAGAAACAGAAAATTCATATTTCATTCTGCAGCCCAGAGATGTTTACAAACTAAGGAAATCTGTGTCCTCCAGAGTTTCTTTGATGCAACCATGTATCAAGAGATCATTTTAAAAGTGTTGATTAAAGCCTGTTAGGCTAAGCCTCCAAGACTAGGTGTCTGTTTGGATCTAATTACAAGACTACTGATGGAGTTTGGAAATATTAAAATTAGAAATAAATGAGCTTTCTTTGTGCTACTCCCCAAAATGGTCAGAGCACCTCATTAGAGCAAGTATGTACATGAGCTCCATGACTTCGGATTTCTAATCACCATCCTGTTCTAGCTGGAACATGCCTGTTTTCAAACAAACAGATACATTCATCAAAGGCACAATGGGGAAATTTTTTTCCTTTGTTGAATTTTAATGAATATATAGTGCTATCTGTCTTCACATTTTAACAAAGTTCCAGTGATAATTGCCCTGTCTGTGACATTTGCAGAAAACTAACAGTGTGCTGTAGGTGCACTGACAGCCCCAGGGAGCTGCTCCAATCTGAGAAACCAGGAGGTCTTAAATCTGATGGCCTTAAGAGGAGGGAATGAGGGTTACCTGGTTCCACTCTTGCAAGGCTGGGGAGGTAAGAACAGCACTAGAAAGATGAAGGACAATATTCCAACCTCACTGTGATATACCTGGATGCTTCAGAGAGAGGTCCTGAGATACTTAAGATTAACCAAGTGGAACTGTATGAAGTTCTAGTTTATCTAGAGCAAAAGTCTCAAGGCTTTACAAAGAAGGTCAGTACCATTATTTTATTTCACAGTCACTGAGATTGAGACACAAATGTGAGTGCAACCACACTTTTACAAAATCTAGCCTTGTCACATGAGTATCTTTGCTCAGTCCCCAGTATGGGAAAAGAAAACACTTCCTGGAATTACTACTTTTCTATTTGCCCCTAGATAACTGTCAGGATATGAGGAAGTTCAGGGAAACCACGTAGGATGTCTAGTTATGCATCCTTTTTCAAATTTGACCCATACACACGTAGGAGAATAGCCAAAAGATGACACAGATGAACTTAACAATGAAAACCATTTATAACTAGTTTTAATTGTATCAATGTAGCACTAATGGATATGCCAGCTGACTGCAGTAAAAACTAACATTCTGTATTTAGATGGCTCATCCCATCTCACTGTTGGGCTTCCAAGTTTGGGGAGAGAAAATAATCCAGAATCCATGCTCATTCTTTCCTCATGCTTCCATGGAGACAACCAACAGATGTTCTCATCAGTATGGAAAATTCTATGCAACTGAATACTATAATATATTATACAGAATTAATGTGCAACCAGCCACGTGCAAAAGCTCCCAGTTACTACTGACATCCCTCAGTGCAGTTATTTATATATACAGGACTGCTGGATTAGGTCTCTGGTGTGGATTTAAGCTTCCTATTTTCTCACAAATCCTTATCAAGATCAAAATGGGATCCCAGTGCTAGAAGCAACTAGGAAAATAGTGATGCAGAAAGGGTTCAAGAAGCTGAAGTTAAGAATAGGAAGATACAGAAAAAGAATGGCTATGACAACTGGGAAAGGCAACATTCAGAATCAGAGAGCTGAAAACGAGGATTTCAAATTCACAACCAAAATCTTAAACGTTGAGTTTTCATTTTGAACACAAAACAAAGCTAAATTCTGGCTGTCTCTCATATTCCTTCAGCATCACATGCTAAGCTACATTTATTCATTACCAAGATGTTAAATGACAACTCAAAGCTACCTTGTGCAAATCAATAAAAGCTTTAGATGATAATTTTGTGTAAGGTTATCTGAGAGTATTCTCTTTCATACCAGGGTAGTCAATAATGTTGTTAATGCTATTGTCCTGACAGAATCCTCTTTTTATTAGCAAAACCAGCTACATTTATTTCACACATGATGTTAACATTAGCCAGCAAGATAGAGATCAAGTGAGTGGTTTTCTGTCACTGGCATTTAGAGAAATCTGAGAGTGTACCAATCAAATGGCCCTGGCTCTTTGGCCAGCATCCACATAGCAGGCACTGCCTGTCCAGCCCTGTCTGAGGCAGGAATGGTGTGGCATGGCTGTATGGCAGGGAAGAGGACTCCTTGGGGAAGAACTTGGCTGCACAATAGGTTCTCTTTATTGCAGCCAGCCAGCGATGTGTCTTGCACAATTGGCAGGTTGGAGATGGAGGGCTGCACAAGGTTGTTTCCTTTGCCAACACAAAGCACAGCCTAGAGACTACAGAAGTTGCAGTTATCCAGGATTGATATGCCCTGTTAGGCCTCTGTGTCCTTCAAAGCAGGATGCAGTCCAACAGGCTTGACTGGGGTACAGAGCAATGAGGGGCAGAGGAGAGCAAAGCCTAGCACCACCTCTCGGCTGCCACGACACAAGAGAAGTGAAAGCCAGGGCTGGCAGCACACTGCTGGTGCTTTCTGAGGCTGTGGTGGGGCAATGAGATGATGCCACCCTGCAGAAGCACCACTAATAGTATCTGAATGTACTTCCAAAACACGGATGTCACAAAGACACCAATGCTCATCGGACTAAAGCCATGCTTGCCTAAAAGAACAACTTGACAAGCTGCCCCAGGGCCAGATATCTATCCTGAACAGATAAATAGTGTATCCAGCACGAAATTACTTGCAATATGAAATTCCTTTCACTGTATAACATGCCCCACTTCAGCCACTATTGACTCACACAGTATTTTTTGTTTTACTTTAAAGCAATTATGTCCTTAACAAGTGGAGTTTTTATGTCAGGAATTAATTCTAGGTGAGATATAACAACAAAATGTGGGTGAATTTCTCCTCATCTGATGAACAAAGAGACATGATGCCAGAGTCCAAAATGGAAACATCAAACCTACTGTGAAGGAGACATTTAGCTGCTGGAAATGGATTATCAGGCATTATGGTAGCCTCACATATTGATCCTAAAGCTCCAGAAAGGCCATTAGCACTGCACAATTGTTGCTAATTCCAAACACCAAGGTAACATTATACAGTTTGCAGATGGACAAAAGTCACTGTTTATCACTGATTATTTTACTAATTAAGTCATCAAATCATTTGCTGTCTGAAATGGGAATAAGGAAGAAATGATAGAGGCAACTTTGAATTATATTCAGCAACTGTAGAGAACTGTTGGCTTTAGTGTGTGAGGAAGGCACAGGCTGAGGATGGAAATGAGTGGAAAGAAAAAAAGGCTTTCTGTGTATATAGAAAATCTTGGTAACAGATCACATCATGTGACTGCAGAAATCTAAGGAATTTCTCCTTAAAAGTAAAGTCCACCCTCAGCACCCTCAGCAAATTTTCAGATGACAACAAGCTGAATGGGGCAGCTGACTCACTTGAAGGACAGGATGCCATCCACAGGGACCTGCATAAGCTCAAGAACTGGGCCCATGGGAATCTCATGGGTTCCACAAGACCAAGTGCTGGGTGCTGCACCTGAGTCAGGGCAATCCCTGGCATCAATCCAGGCTGGGGGATGAACAGATGGAGAGCAGCCCTGCCCAGAAGGACTTGGGGGTGCTGGTGGGTGACAGGCTGGACACGAGCCAGCCATGTGCACACATGGCCCAGAAATCCTGATGCAATAGGACAAGGGATAAGGTTTTTTAACTGGAGGGTAGGCTTAGACTAGATATAAGAAGGAAATTTTCTATTATGAGGGTGGTGAAACACTGGCCCAAGTTGTCCAGAGAGGCGGTAGATGCCCCATCCCTGGGTACATCCAAGGCCAGGTTGGATGGGGCTCTGAGCAGCCTGATCTAGTTGAAGATGTCCCTGCTCACTGCAGGGTGGTTGGACTAGATGGCTTTTAAAGGTCCCTTCCAACCCAAACTGTTCTATGATTCTATGCTTTGATATCAGAACCAGACACTAATCTGTGTTCTCTGGGCACCATCTCATGGGTATGAATAATTTAACTGGACTGCAGAACATGTTCAGCAACATCTCTGATGGATGTTCTTGTCCCAGCTGTAGATCATGGTAAATCCAGACCAGACTGAAGTAACGTGAAGGATAACACTCAGGAAAACTAGGCAACAAAACTGTATCACCTCAGCCAAATTTGCCCACATTCTAATCAAAAGGGTCTCAAACAAAAATCTAGCTTATGCAGAAAGTTGTGTAGACAAAATTGTTGTTTTCCCATACTTCTTCTGTTGCTCCTTGCGTTTCTGAGCCAGATATTTCTTCTTCATTTCCAGAAGCTCATTGTTAAGTCTTTCAATTTCATGTTTGTATTCTTTGCTCTGTGTTTCACACATATTCAGTTCTGAGGACAAAACCTAATAAACAAAACACAAATAGCAGAAACAGATGATGCTTCACTTACATGAGTACTTTTACAAGCACTTTCTCCTTTTATATTTGATGATGTAAGACATGATCATTTTCTACCACAACTCTTTTTCCACCATGATGTTTCATTTGATCTCACCTCTTTTCACCTAAAAACAACTTACAAAATAAAGGTTATGCCATTTAACCACAATACAACACATAAAATATGCTCCAAGCTTTATAGGAATGGCATTAATATATATATTAGCTCTTAATTTCTGGGACATAAAGTTGGGTAAAAATCCAAAATTAAGGTCTTAATAAATCAGGGAATTATTTGGTAATAATAGGGTTTATTCACAGGGATCCACTGCTAAGTGGAGTAATTCAATCCACAGAGGCAAAGTAGTACCAGGCACTGTAAATATGAATACAAAACCACTGTCATGTGAATCAGTAAAATTTTTAAAAAGGAGGAGCATGCATAGTGGACATTGTTTCTTTCAAAAGGGTAATAGCTTGACCTGGCACCCCAAAATGGCATGCACACCATCATGCTCCAGGTGTGCTGTGCCTGAAATACAAAGTAGCAATTGACTGCATTAAGGACAAATAAGGACCGTATGGAGAACTTCACATTCAGTTTAGCTAAACTTTGGCTTCTATTTTACATTTTCTACATTGTTTTTCTTCTCCACAGAAATCTAAGATTTGCATAACAGCCTCTTTGTTTCCTAAGGGCCCATCTGCTCCTGCATTTTTTTCCTCGTGGTTAGTATAGACGTGACTATGATGCAGTGAACAGGAGATGATGACTTCAACAAAGAGAGGAGCTGTAGAAGTAGATGAACTCCTGGGGAGACTGATCTCTCATGCAGGCAAGAATAAGAGAAGATCAGCTTATTCAGAGAATATCATAGAATTCTATCAAAGAATCACTTTTTAATATTATGCTTTTAAAATGTTCTACTTTCAGAAGCAGGAACTCCTCCCTTCTACTGACAAGGGGTTAGAACAAGTTCCTCCTGTCATCTCCATAAAATCTGAAAATCTAAACATATGTGTACACATGGCAAGAGAAATAACAGCAACTTAAGACTGGATTCTCAATATATTCCCACTAGTTTGTTAAAAAGAAAACAAAATGGCTTTGATTTTCTTCTTAAAAATATCATTAAATGTTTAAGATAAAGGGAAGGAGAATAAGCTGAATGAAAAGCTGACAGGATCCCAGAATGCCCATGCAAAAAACATACTTACAACTTTGTGCTCACACTCATATTGTAATAAGGCTTTTCCTCTATTTTAAGGAAACAAAATAGCATAACATGCAAAAAAAGTTTGTTTGCTGCTCTTGGATGTCCCTTGAGGAGATGCAGTGTTAACCCTGTTTTCCTGGTCTAATAATATACTAGGGCAGGCACAGTGTTCATTGAAGATCTCCCTGCAGCCCCTCTGCCAGGCTGGCAGCCCCTCCCCCGGGGACAGTGGGCACCTCTTACTTTGATCTGCTTCGTCTTCTCCCGGAGAATGTTCCGGTACTGCTGCAACTGCTCCGTGGCTTCGGGCCCAGGCTGCCGGGCCAACACGTGCCTCAGTTCCACATAGAGCTTCTCCTTTTCCTAAGGAAAAGACAAGAGGAAGAGCTCTTATTAAACTCCTACGGCAGCGGCACAGCCTGTGAGGAAATCAACCTCACTGAAAATTGCAGCTCAGTCAGGAAGGTATTTGGAGAAACAAATCTGCCTGTGTGTCAGGCTTTCCTCACTAGCCATAAGGTATTTAAAGTTGTTGTGATAGCAGTGGGAGAGCTCATTAAGAGAAACATCCAGCTACTTCAAACCACAAATGAAATGCTCTTAAACACCATCGCCAGTGAGCACGCTCTACCTCAGCAGTTACTGGAAGAGTATCCAGGGCTGGGAAATTAATCACTAGAAACCGTGCTTATTGCAATCTTTCTTCTTATGAGTCACATTGCCTTACATTAAGGATCCCAGCTTCACCCAACAGGATGTGAGCTGGCTATAGAAATGTCAGCAAAGGACTGTACAAAAGAGCAACTTCTTCCAAAGAAAATCCTGCAAAGCACATGCACACACACACTTTCAGTTTAACTGCAGGGGCTCTGGGAAAGGGAAAGAAATTATAAACAGCAACAACTATGACTAGCACAATTACCAAGTAATTTTTCTTTGTCATATGTCTCCTCTTCATGTTGGAAAAGTAATGCTTGTGGGAGTTGGATATTGCCATGCCTGAAAAGAAACCGCACCATGGATCCACTTACAGCTTTCTGTACTGAAATTCTGCTTTCAGCTGTCTTTTGAGAGTATACTTGTTTTTAGTCTGAGGAATTAAAGCTCTGAAAAAAGCCGCCTTCATAGTTTTGCACATAACCATAGTTTTAGTATCTACCCTGAAAAACTATGATCATTAATATTATTTAGTAAGATCACATCCTTTTCTGATACATGAAAAATTGGAATTAAAAAGGAGACTAGCACACAAAGGATTTAACTAAGGAAGACAAAAATGCCAAGAAAGAGGTAGGATAGGTGATTATTTACACTGGATTTGACAAAACCCCTTTTAGCTGTCTTTTTTATAAGCTCTCTCTACAACTCTTTCCACAGAATTCTGTTGACGTGGGAAATGGTGCCATCACATCATCTAGAATTGCTACATTTGGTCTTTCTCAGTGATTGAGCCAGGATTTTCAGAAGTGGTTTGCTATTTTGAAGATGTAAAATTTTAGGTGTCCAGTCCTCAAGAGCATAAGGAGTCGAGTTTTTAGACCTCATTATTTTCTGAAAACTACAGTGGTCACAAGTTGGGACCCCAAAATAGAATCACTTCAAGTCATGCATTACTTTTGCAAGCATTGTCCTTAAATTCTGCAGATTACTGAGGAAGAGTTCCTTATAAATGAAATTTTTCACAGTTCATCTCTGGAAAAATCATAACCTCCTGAGACTCAGACTGATGCTTGCATAGTGGCAAAAACTAAATTGATAATTCATTCTGAGTAGAGAGTTATTATGCCACTACATAGTGGTATGTCCACTCCCAGCTTTTCTTTCTGAGAAAGTAAGATTTTACTGCAAGGTCAAAACAACAGCAAAAGAAACATCCTCCTTGTCAAAATCTGGCCAGTCAGTATTAACATTTCAACCCTGAATGTATCATGTATTTGTATTTTGGAATACTGTAATGGTAATTTGAATAAAGATGGGGCAATTGATGGATTGAAGGTCTTAAGTGCAATTGTTTTCCAATTTTTTTCTCTCTCTACCCTCTACAACAGCCAACCAAGCTCTTCAAATATTGTGCAGTGGTGTGTATATAATAACCTCATTTAGAGACAAAGCGTGCAATTCTAAGGAGAATCTATTTTATGCAACAGAGACTCATTAGATGTCCAATATATATTGTATCCATAATCCAACAGAGGCAGAACCAGATGTCTTATAATGCATATGCTGTCCTTCCTTGCTGAGCACTGTCCATCTCTTTTACCTCTAGTCAATTAATTTGTCACTGGGCTAGAAGCACCATATGTCAGCAAAACATTAAAAGAAAACCCTGGATACTTCTTTCCTCCTCAGCAGGAGCTCAGTCAATCCATTATGACTGGGTTTCTTTAGCTTGTCCCAAACTGCCTCCTCTCACATTTCCCTCCATCTCACACCAGGCTGCCATCACAACACACATCTTGCCGCAGTTCTGAGGTTTTGAGATCAAAGAACTTAAGAATCACAAACACACTCAGAGGCACAACTCTTCTTGAGGTGAAGGAAGATCCAGCAAATCTCTGTAAACCCATGCTGTTAAGCCTTCACTGGTAAGAGTAATGTATCTGTGTTCAGATCAGGTCTAGGCCAGTAACAAAGCTTTTTATAGGATCCTTCCATGGCAAAATTCCCATGGAATTCAGCAGATGTTTGACTGTGAGCCCGTAACATCAACAAGCTTCACTGGTTTATGACATAAACTAACCCAAGATGATGGCACATTCATTTTGTGCATGTTGGGCTGGGACACTCAGGCTGAGGATTACAGTTAAATTTCAGGCATCCCGAAGAGAATTTCAGCACCTCTTTGAATACCTGCTGTAAAAATTCTGCAAATAAAATTGCACATTATTTTTAGAACAACTCTTCCTGTCTTAGATTTGTTTCCCAGGGGATCTCCGAGGAGCCCACAGATCTGTCTGTAGGCTCAGCCATGACAATAATTTTCTTCACTCCTAAGTCTCTCACCCATTAATTTGGAGGGGGAAGGTGGGGAAGTAAGTGGTGCTTCTCAGCCATATTCTGTAGTTCTCCTGGCCTGCTTGCTCTACAGCAAACTGAGAAAAAAAAACTTTCTTCTGCAGAAGACTGGCTAGCATTTGGCAAATTTCAGTTGAGTCTCCAGGATTAGGTGGTCACAAGTTGGCTCCGTCTACAGCAACAGGAATCACTTTTGCCAGCAAAATCCTACTTCAGAAGAAGCTATTGCTGCTGACCAGCATGGCCCCATTTGCTTTTCCTTTTAAGAAGGACCATCAGTACCATCAGACACATTCCCAAAGTGTCTTCACCGTGGGAATTCATGTTGCAATTCACGCATTCACAGCCTTGACAGGGAGTGGGAAGCATTCACCAGTCCCAGGCTGGGATAGAGCAATGCACCTGGTGTGAGCTCTAAAGATGTGACCCCATTTTGTGTCATCCTGTCCCTCACCATGACATGAGGAAATGGCACATCTTGTTAGTTAGCCCAGGGTTTTATTCTGAACCAGAGAAGATGGATGACCATACATTTAATGAAGATGTATTCACATCACAAATAGGCCCTGTAGTCCCAGCTTCCTCATTTTTATCAGCTTGTCTTTCCAAATAGATAATTCAACAAATTTACCTGGCATAGCAGCATCCCAAGAGCCTTCTCCACCAGACCCACAAAAATCCTATTGTGCACCAAAAGCTTTCTATCACATGAATTACTAAAAAAAAACCCACAAAAAAATCCAAAAGCCTTTGCACCAGAGTAATTTATGTCAGTTCCTCTCTCCAGCAACTGAGCTAAAGAAAATACCCAACAAGATAAAGATGCAGTGCAAAAGTGTGCAATGTACTGTATGGCAGCAGCCCCTAAAACATTCAACCTAGACAAAAAAACCTTATTTTAATTAGTAAGGTGGAGCAAGCAATATAGTAACCGTGCAAACATCACTCCACAGTTCCTCATGGCTTTGGTGGGGATAACAAGTCACTTCGTGTGCCACAGGGGGTTTCTTGTTTATTGGCACTATAACCAAAATGTCAGTGCTGTGCTGAACTCCAGAGGCATTTTGTTTATGATGCCACGCAGCAGCAGAGCATCCTTAGGGGTTGTGACTCCTCTTCCTAAGTGTTAAACAGGACATGGAAATCTGGATTAAATACATAAACAGACATACACATCTAGTCATAGTCATTTTGGCTGTATAAGCCCTACGTTTATTTGTTGTTGTGTATACCTAGCAGTAGCTGTTGGCTCAGGACATCTATCTTTAAAAGTTTTATGAGGTAAAGAAAAAAATTAGCATATGGTGACCTTCACAAATTTTATAATAGCAGAAGAAAGTTGCCTCCAGCACTATGAGAAATGTGCAGTATAAACTTCCTCTATAAACACTTTACAAAAGCTCCTGCTCTTTCTTGTCTATTCCACATCCATCAGCAAACACCCTTGCAAGGATGCAGTTCCCTAGAACAGCTCGTTTTCATCATCACCTAGACACTTCTTTAACTGTCCAATGTGAGGTTTTTTATTGGGTAAATTAATTACATTTGAAACAGGACACCGAGGCCCTTTCACAGTGTGGCAACACTAACACTGCGTTAGATGTTTTGGGTTTTCCTGTAAAAACCAGCAGCTTGAAGGAAAGGCTGGGATAATCCCATCTTTGGTGAAATCTGCACCACTCAAACCTGTCTTGTAACTTACTCCTCCAGCTGATAATAATGCTTCTCAAGTGCAAATATCTTTTCTTTGGTACAGAGCAAACTGCACCAAATTGACTTGCATTTTCAAAACAGCTTAATGAGAGAGGAAAAAACACCTTGGAGCACCTTGTAAGGTCTTGACTGTTTTTTGCAATACCAAGGGCTGAATGCTGCAGTATCACCATCTTCAGGGAACAACAAAGTACGGACATTTCCACCTGAAGTGCAACTGCAACTTATTTTTATTATTGTTGCTAGGAACTGTTACTATCAGATCTTTCCTATTAAAGGTGTAGGAAAACAATTTTTTTCCAATTAACAAACAAATAATTTACATATACTCCTCTCCTTTCAACTTCTGAACTCTAAGACACAAGGTTAACAATCTATCCAAAGAAAATGGCATGGGTGTGTCTTGCTGAAATAACAGATGCAATTCCCTTTTTACTCTTGACTTTACACAGGAGTTTATAAAATCATTAATCAGAGTAACTCATTTAATTATAGTGTTTCTACTTTACATTGCAGAAGATTATCAATTAATTATCTCCTGTTCTATATGTGTGAGCAGAAACACACATGCATACACACGAAAGTGAGCTGTTCCTTGACGGTGAGAACCACCCCTGATATGACATGGATTGATGTAAATATTCCAACTATTTTCACAGTGCCTGCAGTTTGACAATTGAGTTGAAGAGAGCTCTAAACAAACCTTTGTTTTGCATTCTAGTAGCTGTTTGTCTTAAAGTGACCTGGAGGAGATTCAGAGGTTGATACAAATCTTATCAACAAGGTTTCTAAATATTCTAAGTGAGTAAATCTACAAAGCAAAGGATGGAGAAGTTTTTACTGTATAATAATTACTTTATACAGGATTTCAAGGAAAAAAAAAAACCCTCTTCTTCAGTTCTAGACTATTTGACTTAAAACCTCTCTATTTTAATGTCAGAGTAACAGCATGTATTTCAGCTATTCAATAGTCATTTAGACTTTAAAAATTTTAGATGAATCAAAGGAGAATTATCAGCTCTGTTGATAATGATTAGCTGTTCCTGCAGATGACAGCTTGGGATGAGGATTCCCAGTAGACCCAGCTTCTGTTCTCACTTCAGACTGATCTGACAGATGACCTCGAAGGGTCAGAAAGATTACAGAGCTCCTTCTAGAAATACCTATTTTTAAGTTAGGCACCTAAGTCTCTTTAATTACCTGCTTGACTTAGATCTTTAGATTTCCCTGAAAGATGAGAGCACTTTGCTTCAAGTCCTTTGGTTTGCTACCTCTGAACAGCTGTCTCAAAGTCAAGGCACCATTTAAATCCACAGTACCTGTCTAACAAGGCAGTAAAGCCTACATACATCTTTTTGACAGGACAGCAGAGTTCCGCTGCATATGTCAAGTACCTCAGGGAAGAAAGACTAGTCTCCTGTTACACTTTGGAACCTATTAAGAAATAACAGTACATCTAAGAAACACATACAGCAATTCTGAAATTATGAATGTTTTAATGCATGGCTTCCTTCAGACTCACTGTAATTAGAGCTGAGCCTCTGCTATTCTTCGAGGAGTTCTGTTTCAGCTCCCCTCGCCTGTTTCTTAAAATTCAAAGAAACAGAAACAGGACTACAGGAAGGGGAAAGACAGTGAATCCCAAAGTCCATGTAAAGACTACTGCTGTGCCCAAGTGTGCCATCCCCTGTTTAAGATTACAGCTATATCTACTTAGACAGGCATGGGAAGCCTTGAGCTATGAGCCTCCAAGATGTGGAGCAATTGGCTGACTGACACACCCTACTTGGCAGAGACTCTCCCTACTGAGGTTCATGGCTCCCGTGCACTTGGCAGCACACATTTGTGTGTCTCAAGAGGAGAGTGAAGAAATGGGGTTCTTTCCACACCTGTTTGTGTCCTCCTGTGTCCAATTTTAAGCCAGCCTTCTAAAAAACCCAACCAGCCACAGTGATTGTGCCTGCCTTCCTCTAACAGCTGTAAAACAACCTTAGCAGCATCTTTCTGCATGTGTCCCCTCAACAACAGCACCATTCATAGTAAGAATGAAAATAAGAAAACTGGAATAGAACAAATCTAGTCTGTCCCTGTAGGATGACTTTTTTTGGTGGGGTTTTGCTGTTGTTGCAACTGTCATACAAGATAATAATCCATCACGGAATGGGATGCTGTAGATTGTCCACCTCTTGCTGCTGAGGGAAAAGCAGAACACCCCTTGTCTTAACACAAGAACACCTACAAATGGTGCATACTACAGACATACATATAGCTCTGGGCCACCCTATAGAATATGGGCTTGTGAATGTATTGCTGCTGCCCTCTTCCAGTATTTCAGCTTCTCTAGCAGCTTCTGGATGGCTGACAGTCAGTATCGGATTGCTACAGCACTGCGAAGTCTGTGCGCTGCAATGTATTCAGTCAGCACAGCGAGTCATTTATTTTCCCTTAACAAGATAACTGGTTGATTAATATACTTTACCCTGGGGTGCACAGCAGATTTATTTCCTTCTCAGATACATGCTGAACACAGGAATGAGGAGTAAACAAGTTTGTTTTCAGTTATTTGCTATTTACTGGAACAATTCCTGAACTTTTAATCCAAGCTTTATTCTAGCAAACTAATGTTGAAGCTAAGGGCAATTCTGACTAAAGTTTAGGACAGGGTAATTTTAAAAAATATTTTCAGTCTAATGATACAAGGTATCCATGCTCAGGATTCTGGGTTCAAACCAAACACAGCGCATTTGAATAAAACACTTTGGTGATCACTGCTTCCGTTTCGCTGATGCAGATAACAGATGACAGGGCTGTATCTTAGGTTCTTATATGGCATCCTTGTTTCAATATCTGAATGGTATTAAATCTTTATTGTACACAAGCTGAAGAACTGCTTCCAGCCAGGGCAGTGATCCTCTTCTCATTCTACAAGAATTCTGGACACAAAGATTTACTACATGAATTGCTAAAGTTCACTAAAACTCCTTGAAGACACACAGGAATGAAATTCAGTCTCCCAGTCTCCCAGGACCACCATGCTGATGGCCTGTGCTCCTTGCTCTTCAGAAATACCAGGCCTGGACTACAGAAGCAGGTTACATGTGTGGGAGAAAACTCACAATAAGCCACAGTGTACTTGGAGACAACAACCTCTTCAGGTATGCTAAACTTCATGGACTTGAGTACATGTATTAGAATGCAGGACACTAAACTCTGTGTGACATTCATCTGTGAAGGATAGTACTTGTGTAATTAAATCAGTCTTGCATGATGAGGAGGGATGACATCTGATGACACACTAAAGTTCTCTTTCAAGCTCAAACTCAAGTAAATATATCAATTCTCTTAAAAAACTTGCAAAACAGATTAAGCATTCATGAATATTTGCCACCATAAACCCCAAGGGATTTTTACTCTGCCTGCAACTTCCTCAGCTTTGTAAATGATATCTGAATATTTCTGGCCAAAACATCATTAGAAGAGTTAAAAATGTTGCAGATCTCCAGAAGTTACTTTCTCAAATAAACTTGCACCTTGCTTCTGTCCAAAACCATTTATCATGGGAAATCCATTCCGTTTATGAGGGCAGTGTAGTTCCACAAAGATTCGGTAAAAATTATCTCTTCCACTAAGAGAACTGTTCACCAAACGTATTTTGTTTGATCACTAGGTAGTCTGCTTTGCTCCCCAGTTCTCAGTGCCAGAAATATTTGCACTATTTTTATTGGAAAATTATTTGCTCACCCTAAAGAGCAGCCAATTATCTTCACCTGGTGACATTAAAGTGATCAGCATACTTCTTACCTATATTTTTCAAAACCCTTTTTAAACAAACATACATACAAAAAAAAAGGCTATTTTTCTGGGAAGACTTTATTCTCTTCCACTTGAATTGCAACATATGTGGGAGGAGGGAAAGAATCTAAATGTCAGTGTGTTTTTAAGAGCAGTTTATCATGCTGTAAATTTCTATAGCATAGAACATCTTCTAATTCTAGATGGACTGAGATTAGAAGGGCTAAAATAAACTAATGCGCCAAGAAGTGTATTGGAAATATGCAGAAATAGAAATCAACTCTTTTCTGAGGAGAGCTAGGGCAAAAACTGAACACCCCTGAGATATCTATTAAATTATTAAAGCTTACACAAAACTTTCAGGTAGATATGTAGACTCTCAAAAGATCTTCACACAGATGACTCATGTCTTTCATGTTTTTGAGATATGATTCCTTATTACGTCATCACAGGATTGCATATGAGCCCTGGTAAATTGCACCAAGATTTAACACAATTATCCTACAATTGGCTGAGTCTGTGGTTCTACCCTACTCACAGAACCCTACTGGCTATACAATAAATTTTTTTAAAATTAAGTAATTAAATTAATTGGGAAAAAAATTATCAGTATCAGAACAAAGGACACTAGAGATATTCTAACTGCATGGAAAAATCATCATGCCAGGCATGGAATCACTGAAAGACATTAATCGTTCTAATTTAAAACCAATACTAAAATACAAAAATATCTCCCCTTAGAGTCAAAGCTAAAATCTTCACTCACTAGTCCTAGTTTAGCAATGAACCTTTCAAACACAACAAAAGGAAAATAAAAGAACGGCACAAGAAGGAAAGAATCTAAAAGAGTAGTCCTGAAGGATGACTTGATGCATTAGGTACCTCCATATGTCACTTCATACTGCACTGGAGATTCCAGTTCAAGTAAGTTGCAAGGTATTGGACTGAAATTATTTTGATAGCACTAGTTCAGTAGACTGTTATGCATCATAATATTGAGCTGGTAATGAGATATTTTTTTATCCATCACAAGTTAGAGCTGGGCTGCAGCCAGAGTTCATGGGAACACATTTTTTTCATTTGGAAAAAGAACAGAGCTTGTCTTTGGAGTCTAAATCAAGGCAATTCTTACAGTGTGCCTTTGACACATCAGCCTAATTCTGCATGACACTGGGGAAGTAAACTTTTTCTTTATGATTCATATCCATTTGAAAGCCAAAAAGTAAATGTTAGGCCTGAGTCCTTATGGTATTTCTCAGTTCTGTATTTCTATACAAATCCCTTGAAATTCTGGTCACCGACATAGAACTGGAGTCTTAAGTTCATACACTCCACCTGGTACTGGAGCACTGCTTTCTCTCTCCTAAGGTACATAGCAACGCTTAAGTTTTTATAAGGGCAGAAGAGCACTTTTCTGCCTTTTTTTCCCCCCACATCAGGAACCATTCAATCAATTTGATCAGTTCTCCCAAACCAGGTAGATCCCAGCCTGCCCTGCACTCCCGGACTGAATTTCCCAGCTATAAGACCTTATACTTCTCCTTGTTGAACTTCACTTTTTTAAAGCATTGTTGCTATTTCACTTCTATCTCACAGTGGGCCAATACTCTCCTTCTGTTTCTGCTTGTTGTTTACATACTTGAAGAGCTCTTTCTTGTGGTTTTTGACAAGTCTGGCCAATTTCAGCTCAGTTAGTGGTGCGATTCCTTTGTGCTGATATGTCTATGCCAGCTACTGCCTATGCAATTAGATGCAATTTTACTGGCAAGAAAGTCTTCTGCCATTCAAGAGCTGGTATAAGCTGAATCAGAAAAGTGATTTTTTTGCTGGTAGAAATGGGGCTTTTAAGCGTAGAAAAGGCCTAGAGCTCAATATACTCACCCCTTTAATTGAGGGCTGAGAGAACTGCTAGCTTGAGCTGCAAGATAGGGCATTAATCCGGTGCTTCCAGAGGAAGTCAAATCCTCCAGGAAACAGAGATAGAAAAGCGCCAAGTCCTACTACACTATAAAAAGCTAAAAAGAAAATTTCCCTTTTCATTTTTGGGTGGAAAAATCCCTTCAAAAGGCTGACTTCATATATAAATGATAAAGGAGCAGTAAAGAAAGGATTGCATTTTGGCAGTGGATTTTGCAGTTCACCTGTAAGTTTCAGTGCATACAAAGCACTCTCCCAAACTACCTCTGCTGAAATCTCTCTAAAGACAAGATGACAGAGAAACAATAATGGGCAGGTCAAAAGAGACTTTTAGGGATTCTACAGTCATTAGTTTCCTGAAGTGAATTGCAGTTACTTTTTACGAAAATAGACAATTCTGCCAAAAAATCCCCAGCTCAGACTCTCTACCCTACATATAACATGCAAGTAGGTTATACTCTCAAATCCAAGTAGAATCTACACTGGGCACCAAAAATAAATAAATGCCAAATTTGAGAGGCTGAAATAAATCTCAGCCATTTTGAAGATGTAAAGATAATGTCTAAGATAAAACTCATCTGAGCCTTAAGAATACCAAAATAAAGGTAGGGGATAGGAGAGTAGTCTCTTATTTTTCCTGATGAGATATTATTTTACTCAGCATTTGAGCACACATTTCTCTTATGTGGAAGCTACTTGAGCACTGTGAGAGCAGTGAAGAACTTAGCAGAAGCATGCCTCATGAAACTCCCAAGCTAGGTAAAAAATGATTTTCAAAAGGACTAGGCTCCCATAAACTGTGCTGAAAAAAAATTAACCAAGATTTAAAAAAAAAGTATTTTATTTTATAAATGGGGAGAAAATGCATAACAAATACAGGGAAGCAGATCCCCAAGTTCCTTCCTTTCTTGGGAGAAAACTTTGATTTCAATAGCTGCCAACCTGCTAAACCCACATGGTAACTCACTGTTCTAAAGCAGATTTCTTTATGAAACTATAGTACCAGCTCTGAGAAATAAAGATGGTTATGTATATGTTCAGACACTATAGCAACAAGCACCTCAAATTGGATACAACAGCTCTACAACCAAGTTAGCACAAATAAAATAAAACATCTGCCTATTTTGAGTGTTTAGCTACTGAATTGAGCCATGTTGCTAATTATTCATTCACTCACCACTGTAAGAATGGAAATTATTTTATTCCCTTTTTACTTGATGTGAGGCATGCAAAAGCTAAGCAGCCTGTCCAAGGTCACAGAAAAAGTCTCTTGCTCTCCCCTTCCTGTATCTCACAATACCTGCAATGGAACTGTGCTGGAGACAGCAGCATCCCTTCTACTCCTCCTACTCTCTGTCACTGGGACAGTCAGTTCTCTGGAGGGATTGAAACTTAGCTCAAAACTTGGCTCAATGCAAGGACATGTGGGTGCTATCTGGCTGTAATCTCTGAGTCAGATACATGAGCTAATCATGCCTTTTGCCCTTGCACTCTTTGAACTATGAGCTCAAGACACAGTCAGCACAGCATCACATCCTGACTGCCCAGTCCTGGGCTTTGATCGCTGACAACTTAAAACAACAGCGATTAAAAATATATATATATGTACAGAAAAACAATGCTTTCACTACTACATGCAAGGCTTAAATAAGACACATTTGCCTTTGCCTCCCAGAACAAATAATCTAGGTTGCACTTTCTTTCATATTTATGAACAATCTTCTGAGATGACTGACAAAAGAGATAACTGACATATAATGTGAATCTTTATGCTGTTATCCATTCCAAAACATGCAGCTGAATAAAATTCTGCTCAGTCAGACATAAAATCAAATTAGAGGAGTTCGCTCTGAAGAGAAAGAACTAAATTTGAAACAAATAAAGCAGTGCATAATTCACTTTTAATGGGATAAGTTCCTAAAACCACACTAATCATAATCCTAACAAGGTAATACTTTCCACTGTGAGTTTACCACATCACTGCTCAGTACACAGCACAGCAGCAGAGCTTCAGTCACATGAGGGATTTGCCCCATATGGGAAGTGAGAAACCGTATTTTTGCAGTCAGGATTTGTAGAGCACTCCTGTTTATTAATAATTATTCCTTATGGCCTTACAAAACGTGTCATTCCTCCCACACACGTTTACAAAGACCTTCACTCATCAGTGAGATCTCCTGGATAACAGACAACGTATTTCTCCACAAAACCCTGCAATATTACTCAACAGTTTAGAAAAGAACAAAAAAATATGCTCTACCTTGACTGCAGAAATTCAGAAGGAAGGTAATGACTCAGACATGAAAACTGGCTACCCCTGAAGTAACATTTCCTATGTTTGGAAAAAATGCCACTGGATTTTTATTGACCATAAGTACTCAAGACATTGGGTTTGGATCTGATTTTTAAGACAGCATTTTTCATCAGCACAGCAGCTCACAACTGTGAGAATGCCTGAATTAAAAGAGAAATTATGACCACCTGTTTTGCAGCTACTCTTCAAAGTAGCATCTCGGGATGTCCACACTTATTTGGTATATGAGAGCTGATACCTTATAACCCAAGATACTGTGGCTACAGGCACAGATAAATCAGAAACAAGAAAAGACTTTAGTAATTTCTGTAACATAGGAAATCTTTTTACAGCTTTATTTCAATGTTCAACTCTGAAAAGCTGTTCTAGCAAAACCCAACATTCAGCATGTTGCATATTCACTATCTCTCAGCACATGTCTGATCCAAAAAATGTGCCCTGATGACCGGTTAAGAGAGATTTTTGCATGAGATTTTAGAGTCAAGCTGGGTTTTTCCCATATTGTCAGCAATCTAAATTTTCTGACTGAAACATAGCAAATCATTCTTTTAATCACGCAGCATGGATTGTAGCTTGCTTCTACATCTGCCTCAGTTTTAAAGAAATGACAGGGTTAGAAACAATGAAAAAGCTGATAAAAAAGAGATGATCAAATGCACATCAGGAGCAGGTAAAGTAAGCAGATGCTTTTCTACACGAATCTATATACTGTGATCCTTACTTAGCAAAAATTCCCATTTATTATATCCAGCTGAAACCTTGTTCCCTGCACTTTTATTTAAAAGACCATTTACCAAAAAGTAAAAAAAGAAGACAAAGCTACAGTGCATGCAATACAAATGGAATTATTTTTCCCTTATAAAAACATTATGGCTCTGCATGAATATGCAGCAAGGTGAATACCCTACAAATCAAACTGCAGGTTGCTGACACTGGGCTCAACCATTTCCTCACATGGGTTATTTCTAAACTCCAAAGGTGTCTTCAATACTCAGTATTCAACACACAAGGGTTTTTTTACTCTATTTATTAACAGACTTTGAGGTGAGGGAATTTATGCTACATAATATGCACAGTAGACACAGATACTCACAAGCTTCACCTTAAACAAAGATCTCATTTGCTAGCATGATGGCCACACACACATGAAAAAAAGATTATGTATGGCAAGCAAGAGATGAAGATCATCTTAAAGCTGATACACCCAAAGGTTATGCCCTTGTTACAGAGCAAGATGTGAATGAAGATGACTGGGAGTGAGGAAGCATGACTTAGGGGAGCAAACACAACACGAAGAAAGCAGTCGTTCTCTGAGCTAGTAAGTTTGTATCCCTCAGTCTGCAGTCTCCACCTCTGAATATGGGGGATGTTCTGCCAGGTGAGCACAAGCCAGTCATCAGCAATTCCCCCACTCCTGCAAATGAGCAGTGACAGAACTGAGCTGAGCTGACTTCCAGGACCATAACAAAAAGATACTGAATGCCTTTAAGCATGAGGGGTTTACCAGGATTTTTAAAAAAGAGAAGAACTCTCTCAACAAACAAATTATATTGAGGGAATGAAATTAAAAATTCCTGAAATTGGAACTAAATTACTGATGTTTCCCATAATTCTAAAGTTCAGTCAGGATCAAATCCTACACTATATTTCAAACACTTCAAATATACTTCAAATCTTTCAAACTGCCCAGAAGGTGGTCTAGTGAAGCCACCCTCCTGGTGTGTGAAACTCAGCTCTCTCCAGAAAGTTGATGTTACTGCTCTGTTCATTTCCTTCTGCGGGAAGTGTTCCTCAGGCTCATTCCTTCCTCACAGCAGTTTGGAATTTGATAACATCAGTTTAGTAAGTTATTAGCAAGGGTTTTGTTTTGGTGATTATCAGGGCATAATTTTACAAAAGAGATACTATCATCATACAAAGGAAAACCAGTCCAAAGAATAATAAAATGTCTTGTACCAGGTTATCCAGACACTCAGCAGAAGCAGCTCTGCTAGTACAGTTAATGTGTGATCACTGAGCTATCCAGTGGCACATAGAGTCCTTTAAAGAAATGAGTCCTCCATCTCTGGTTACCTCCTCGTACTCACACCCTGCTATGAAAGAGCTATGAAAGAGCCCTATTTCAGTCACCTTGGAGGACTCAAAACACCGTGGAAAAACAGAAAAGAGCTCAGAAATGTTGATGTTAAATCCCTGAACACAATGTGGAGCATAGTATTTTTGGCCTTTACTATCTCTCCGAGGGAAACCTTCATTTCAGCATTGTTACACAGGAAATTAGTGCCTGAATTAAGAACACAAAGGAACTCATTAGCAATTCTAGATATAATAATTAGATTTTATATAGCCAAACTCTGTCTTAAATCTAGAAAAATAATTTTAAAAACATAAAGTTGCCATAGAAGGACCACTGCAGAGACAGAAAGATTATACCAATGGCTAGTACAGTAATGTAGGCTCAAATTTCAAAGCTACTATTTCAAAGATATTCCTGGGCAGGCAACTTAATACCTCTATATCTCAGTTCTTCAGCTGAAGATAAAGATAATAGCAAAATGGGAGCATACTAAGGATAAGGCAAGATACTCAATAGAGACTATGTAAAATCTAACAGAATTGGGTTTGTGCATGGGTGAAGCACAGTAAATTTGAAGCTATTTTTGCTACATTTTAAGCTAACTATTTCACTGACAGCATTTCAGTGCTATGCAACAAAGACCACATTTTTCCAAGCAGAGGAATAATACACCATACATTACATTCAAATGAAATTTCAGATCAATGTTTTCCTATGAAACAATAAATAGAGACAAACCCTGCCTTGCTAAGATCTGCTGAGCTTCTTCTCAAGACAGAGGGAGATTCTGGTCACATTTTACTCTCCAGTGAGTGATACCCAACACAGGCATCAAGACTAATAGGATATTTAAGATGCTAAAATCATACCTAGAGCTGGTAATCTGTAGCTGTCCCTACAGTCACCAGAGAGACCAGATTTACACCTCTGGTTAAAGCCCAAAGAGTCCTTCTCTGTTACATTTGATAGCAACATTTGCACTACAGGAATACAGTCTGTCCTCCATTCTACAACATAAATCTTACTGTTATCACTGGGGTTAAGGGACATCTGATACAGCTAAAAAAAGATAAGCTATCACAAAAATTATTTTTTGGCAAAGTTCAGCACAAAAAACCTTGAAATCAAACATGCCCCAGACAGCAGCATATCTAAATCACACAAACTCTTTAGGACTCCTTCTGCCAAAAGCCAAGCTAAGCACAAATGGAATCAAACAGGAATTTTCCTCCCTCTTCTGGTCATAACAGACTTGTCTAAAATGACAAAGAAAAGCCTTTCAAAAAGTCTAAGACTGACCTGAAGACTAATCTATGACATGAATAAACTAAAGCCAACCTTTAATTGTATTTCCCAGAGTTAGACAGGTATCAGTAACCAGAATATAAAAATCAACTAATCTGATGCTTTTTGTTCTCTTTCAGTGAGTCAGTGCTGCCATCTAAAGCTATCCAAAGGGCATGCAAAAGAAATTCAAAGTCATGCATCTAAATACCATACAGGAAGCACATGTCAGTAGACAGAGATGCAGGGCAAGTCAAATATATTAATGAGATGCAACAAAATAATGATGCTGCAGTACCTGAAGGAGAAATTCTTTCTCTATCACTTCACCTGTCTTGGTGATAAGTCGCTTCTGTAGTCTCTGTACTTTCAGAATCAGCTCAAAGGTAGTGGGGTCGCTGGCCTAGGGAAGAACAAAGGAGTCTCAAAAATTATACATGATAACAAGTTACTGTTTCTTTTTTGAAAATGAAAACCATAATATCTCAGTGTTCAAAAGTAACAAGTATAAAAGGGGGACTAGGAGAGGACACATTCAGCTGGTTTTTTTTAATTGCATGCATACAAGCAGTCCTGGAACTTAGTGTGTCAATTTTAGCAGCAACTGGAACTGTCCACTGACAAATGAAGAGCAGTGCAAGTACTTCCTGCTGTTCAAGAACTTCAAACGGTGCCAACTTAGTTTCTAAGGAGAGGAAGATTTTGCTACTGAACAAAAGAAAGGCTAACTGCAATTTACTTTTGAAACAGGTGGAGAATTTAAGAGGAACAAATTTGGGGGCTACACTGATGAATTATTATGGGGTTCTAAAGTGTCCATACATGTGAAATTTCATTTTTCAATGGAATTAAATGCTTAAAATGGTGACAGTGTTTGCACTGTACTGTTGCCCTCTACCTACATCGCCCAGAAGACCAGAAGCTAGTAGATGTCTGTCTCTCCATCCCTTCCTTTTCATTCTTTTGGCACAGATTGAATCTGGAGAAAGCTCTAGGGAGCAAAGAAATACTTAATTCTGTGAGCAGCAGCCAGCAAAGCTTACTTTCCCAGTACTTTGTCTTCTTGTTGGATCTTTTAATGAAGGGCAAACCCTGACTGAAGCTTTTCCTCACTCAGGGACTCGTAACACCTCTCTCCCATCTGGTTCTTCCTCTCTCATGCGGTGTCTCATAAGGATTAAACTCACACTGCAGTAAAGGCTCCAATAAAGTCCTACTCTCTTACATTTGCTTGAGCTTATAAGGAACTCAGTATCTCATTGCTCTTAATCTTTTGTCTGATTTTATCTAAATTGACTAATCAATTCAAGCATAACTAGGACACTAACACAGATACACACGCAGTGCTCACATCATTTCCTGAGGAACCAGGCTAAAAAGTAGACCAGTCCCCACAATCCACTCAGTCCTTGATTTTTTTATATCGCTGCCCAAGCATGGTGCCAATTTGTGACAACTGTAGTGATATGTTTGTTCATTAGGAATTGAACCAAAACCCCATCAGGACTATTTCATATGGATCTTGCCATCTGCTGGCCTTTTTGTGTTCCAAATACAAACCAGTAACCTAGAATGGAAAGACACAGTTTCCCATTATCAGCCTCTTCATACATTCATTTTCCCATCACTGGATGTTTTGACTGGTCTGATTTTTCTTTGTTACAAGGTGCTGCTAGAAATTGTACCTACATGTGTCTAACCTAGTTCAGCATCCTGCATTTTATCTCCCTTCCATGAGAAAAGCTAATCACACCATCCAACTTTAAGCTCAGCATGGAAAGATCAGAAATTCACTATCATGCTAGTAAGCACAGTCAAAAAATTCAGCTGTGCTTCTGTAGGGACTGAGCATATTATCACTCATTATTAGTGCAGCTAAGCAACCCAGGCTGGCATCAGATCAGAGATTCATGCAACAGAGGAATCTCAGATGGCACTGACTTACATCAAAAATATCCAGTGATGCCAACTGATGTTCATATATTTGGTCTATGCTTGATGGATTTTTTATTTTTCCCCTTCACTTGGCAGGTTCAAATCATGTGAAAACTTAGATTTGCTGTTTATGTAAAGCAGTTGAACTCACATTACCTGGAATGACTATCTTTGGGAATCCACCACTGTTTATGTGGAGGCCTCTTCCCTTTTTCCCTCAGATGTAATTTACCTTCTGACTTCGTATCTGTCCATTCTCCAGTCTACCTATTCTATGAGTCTTTCAATTACTGGCTTTCTTCCCATATACATCTCCCTAACTGGTGAGGGTAGGATTGTATCTTTCCCCTATCATCCTATTTCCCACCATCCATATTAAGGAATCACCCCCTTCTAAATTCACCTAATTCATTCTTATCCCCTTTAGCACTTGACTATCTCTTTATAAATCTCCCTGCAATTTTTCATTGAGAAAGTGACACAAAAATAACACTGGTTGCATTGTGCAAGGAAAGAATTCAGCAGGTAAGGATTCCATTGGTACTACGGAAATTTCAGTCAGCCCAGTCCCTCCACATCATTTGCATAACAGTAAACAAAATAGGTCACTGATTTGGTAATAGGGGCTTTGGGAAGACAAAATGCTCACACATCACCTCTAATTTTCTCCATCTGTGAACTTGCAAGGGCTTCTGCAGTTGTTCTTCCAAAATTTTGCACCGAGTCTGTTCCCTTAACAGTTCCTTCTGCATGTGATTAAACTCCCATCTGAAGACCAGCATAAAATAAAAATTAAAAAAAAAACCAGACCAAAAACACTTCAGTGTGACCAAGGCACTAATGTGGACATTAACAAATCATTCTCCCATGCACTGTGGTGCACAGGAACCACTGCCTGGAACACACAGAGTCACTTTGCCACTGCAGCAATACTGTGGTGGCAAAACCTAACACGGATACCACTAAACAGGTGGAACCATAAAATAACACTCTTGGATCTTTTTACTTGCCTCATTAAGAATGGCTCAGAAAAGAGACTCCTGGGGAATCTACTCCACAGACTACTGGATCTCACTCTTTACATCTTACCATGTACATTAAGGCCAGCAAGACAGTCAGTTCATCAACCTACAAATCAGTTATCAGTTATGGGTCATACCCAGTTACCCCCACGTTGAATCCAACAGCCTGTGTTTGAAAGGTTTTAAATCTACATGGCTCACACAATCCATTAAATAAAACACACTCTAGGACCTAACTATGATGGACAACATTCCTAAGAGAACTGAAGTTTGATTTCTTTTATTACATCTCCTCAAGGAATTTCAGAGGTGACTTGTTGCTGAATTTACAATTAATTAAGCACTACCAAGATTCTTTGACAATTAGGCTTTTATGGTGGGGATAGGGGGTTGAGGGGCAGGAAAAAAAGGCACATTTTGCAGTGATCTGACCCTTATAACTTTAGTGATTGAATCCCCTAAATTCTCTGAGGTCAAAAGGGGGTGGAAGATTTCAATGTGCCTCCTCCAGCACTGAATCTTTTCCTACTAAGCTCAGAATTGCATTCAGCTCACTAGAGAGAAAAAGACCTTTTTTTAACTGTGAGGTTGGACAAGGTTATGGAGAAGGAAAAAAACCTCACATTTCCAATTGGCAAATCGGGAAAGCTAATTAGCAGTGCAAGTGATAAATGGAGTCTTTTCGACAGGCAGTTTTCATGATGGTTTTGGACTTCATTAAAGTATGAGATTGCTGCTGCAGTTAGCAAGAATTGATCCACCCATCATGGCATGCAGCACACTACACTTCAATACCACCACTGAGTTTCAATACAGTAACAGACTTTCGGCTGAATGTATTTGGGCAGCAAGCTCAAATCCCATTCCTATCTGCAGTCAGTCGATGAAAACTGCAATTGCTAATGTTGTGTGCCCAGCTCGCCTTTCTGTTTCACCAAATCAAACTGGCATAATTCTACTGGAGTCAATGGGACTGACCATGGACTGAAGTTAATTTGTTCTGCTGAAAGCCACGGAATTACAATGATAAAATAAAGATCTCACCCAAAACTGTGGTAGCTACACAGAATCGGTACAATGGTTATCTGCTAAAAACATAACTGTCTCTCTTTACAGACCAAGACTGATTCTTAGAAAATGACCACAGTTTCCCAACAGGAAAGAATACACCTCAAATACAGGAGGGTAAACAAGAAAGGAAAAATTAAGCCAGAGAAGGAGGAGATAAATCAGGCTTGGGCTATTAAACTGCTGTTTTAAAGAAACAAAACCTTCAGTGAAAATGTAACTAAATCTTTCTCAGAGATCATGTCTGCATATAAATCTGGAAGGGTTTTGTTATAAATATGTCAAGTGTCTCCCATACTCTGTGGATTGCTTAACCAAAAGGAGTTCCACTAATCTAGGCCTTGTACCACTGTACCACTAAGTAGCTCCCTGGACTATGAACCTGTGCTGCTGCTGTCAGGTTTATTCTGTAGGCAGTAACTCACAGAACAAGGGGAAATATGGAAAATATTTAAACTTTGGCCAAGATGTCACCTTTCCTCCTTTCTATATTTAATTTTCCTAATTGCTGATAAGTTGTTCTATGAATTTAATCCAGTTTGTGTTTGAGGTCAAACCAAGCAAACCCCTTCTCCAAGGTATAAGGCTTGTTGATACAAGTCTTTACTATGTACAAACCATATTTTCTGTCTTAAACACAAAATCATGGGTGCAGTCACTATGGAAATGTATTCCTACCTGAGCTCCTCCACATTGGCTGCACTCTTGCCAAGAATTCCCTTCTCACGCTGAAGTTTTTTGATCTCCAGCTTGAGAATCCGCATGTCTTCCATCCTCTGCCGGTACTCGGTTTCCCCCCTGTTTAAGATGGCCTGCTGGATTTTTATCTTCTCATAGAGCAGAGCCACCTCATCATTGCGACGAATAAGCTGGGTCCCCAGGGCATGTCTCTCACAGAGCACCTGAGGGCACAGGGCAAAGCCATAAACTCAGTTACACTTCCTTCACACAATCCCTGAGTATCATGACAATACTTGTTTCAGTCAAAAACACGTACATTAAGAGGTTTCACTGTTATTAATTAAAGAAATACAGCAAGAACCTAATAATTTCCCCTATAAGGGTTCAATCACCTGAACAGTACAAACTACAGATTTCGTTCACTTCAGTATCTTAACATTTTGGTTTTAATGGCACTATAAAGTTTTAGTAGTCCCACATTCACAGTAGCTAAGAATCATCTTAAAAATACACTGGACAAATGAGGGAACAGAATGCAGGGGATTTGAAAACTCAAATTAGAGATTCCTACCTTGTCAAATTCCTTCTTCTGCTTCAGTCTATCTGCATCAGCTTCAGCAATGATTTTTAGGAGTTTTTTCTCTTCTGCCTCCTGATTTTCAATATAGGCTTTGGTTTCCATAGCCTGTTTTGTCATCCTAAGCAGTTCACACTGATGGAGATAAAGAATATAGGTGAACTGTTAATTAATAACTTCCCCTTACATAAACCTACAATTAAGAGTTAGGTAAATATATCTCATACATTCTTTTAGCTTCCTGGGAGGTACATATTTTGTTAGTTTTTGAGAACTAATCACCAAGACAAGCAAGCATGAAGACCCATAAAGAAGTACTGTAAATACTATTTTAATACAATTATTTTATACACAATAGAAATTTGGAAGGATTTTTATCTATGACAATGGTTCAAGCTGTAATTCAGGGATGCCTCGTTTGATTTTTTTTTAAATTATACAGGACATATTTAGAAATCTTTGCAATGGAGTTGTTATTTAGTCACTCTGGGATGTGCGAAAGAACAGTTCACCTTGCTGAAAAGGGCGACAATCTCTGCTGTATAATACAAAGTGGCATCAGCTCAAGAAAGGCTTCAAAATGGAATAAAAGAATTGGTGGCAACCAGGAAGGGAACAGCAAAATTTAAGAGCCATAACACTTTGTTTAGTGGATGTGTAAATGAGGAAGACTGTGAAAAGAGGGGCTGTCCCTAAGCAAAGGAGCAGCAATGCACTGCTACAGCAGCTGCACAGCACTAACACAAACTAGCATCAGAGTGTGCCCAGTCATTCTATCCCACTGTCACAAAATCTATAATTCAAGGCATGTATGTAGATAAAAACTAATAGGGTCTTCCTGGATTATTAGAAGTTTTTATCACTGCTAGGCAATTAGAACCAAGGTGGAACTAGCCGACCACAGTCCATTTTCACAGATAGGAAAACTTTCAAGCCTCAACTCAAAGACTTTGCCACAGCTCTGACCCTTATAAAGGATGATGTTCAAGCTGCCTTTTGGGAACAAGCATCACCCAATGCTGAAAGAATGAGGCTGTGATGAAGGCTGCACCTGCAAAAACACTGATTTAAGACAGAAACAGTTCCATCATCATAATAAAACAGCTTGTTCCATTCTTATTTGCTTTAATAAAATTCTCATTTTCCCGTATGTGCAAGACATAGCTTTCTTATTCAGTGTCAGATATTCATCAGAATTCATCAGCTGAATAAAAATACAAGTCACTTCATCCTGAAATGCAATCAATGCTGTGCAAAAGCTGTCCACAAATGTAAAACAGCTCATGCGTTCAGCATTGCTGGATAATATTTTTTTTAATAGATCACAATTCTGTGGTCTCCTTATGTCAGAAAAATATGAATTGTAAACAAGAAGTGGCATTAGATGTGGTCAGCAAACATCCATATAAACAAATCTCCTCACTGGAATGCACTCATTTAAAATAAATCTGAACTGCCTTGTATAGTAGGGAACATAAATACTTAAAGCCACACAAGGACTTTCAGTTAGATTAAATATGCTAAGAACCACAGTACGAGGGTCTTTGCACATGAGCTAAGAAAGAAGGAAATGAATAAACACAGCCACTGTACAAGTAGAAAAATGGCATGTCTGAAACTGCTATAAATCAGCACAGCTCACTTGAAGTTGGTTCAGGGAATTTGTAAGAACTGAAGAACAGTCAGCAAGAAAGAATAACATATATGGGACCTGTACCAATATCTCAAACCAAACTCAAACTAAATTCTTGTTTAGATTCTGAAATATTAGTATGATACTTTTATCGGTATACTATACTAGAAGTGGGAGGAAAACAGGAGTTTTACAGTTTTGTAACTGAACACAGAATGCTGAAATAACAAGTCAGATTTTACACTCAGATTTCCAGAAAAATGCTAACAAAAAAATATGCATCAACAAAATAATACAAATCACTTGATGTGCCAGAAGCTCAAATCTTGAGGGACATAGATTTTTTTCAATATTCAGATCCTTTGTCAAACAACTCTAACCTGCAGCCCTGTATGAAGGCCAACTGAAGCCAAAAGATGGCATTGTACTGGCTTTAATAGAGCTTGGATTTACCACGATTACACATTTTTAAGGCCTTTATGCCATCTGAGGCAAGCATGTCTGTATAACCTCATTCCTATGAATCCCAGTCCTCTGTGATTTAGCACATTGTTTAAACTTATTTCCCAGGAACAGCTTTCTTCCTTCCTTCACATCAGTGCAAACAGGACAAATTGATGCCAGCTTGCAACACAAATAATTGGGTTCTTTTGTGGCTGTGACAATCAGCTCCCTCTGAATTCTCTTCTGGTTTAGTACTCAGCAGTGACACTGAGGTAGGAGACCACAATGCCCTGAGGCAAGTCAGTAATGCCATGTCAGTGTATGGACAAACCTGCTGGTGAATAATTGAGTGGGTAAACCATGCAGCAATCATATGTTTGTCAAATAAATGGCAGACAGTTCTGGGGCAATGAGACAGAATTGGGGACTAGTTAAGGCAGAAAGCTGCACACAGGAAATTAGATGCTGTTTGACTTCTCCATCACTGATAGAACATCTCTGAGACAGATCAGGTACAAGAATACAAATTCATCACCCTTTTACAAAGTCCTATTGACATCTTGTCATAACTGTAATGTGCTGAGAGAGGCTGAAAATTCAAGGAGTCATCGCAGCAAAGCAATAAACTGACAAAACAAAACATTTTGAAAAGTGACAGGGAACTTTTGTTTTGTTTTTTGGGGGTGTTGTTTGCGTTTTTTCCTGGTATTGTTTGGGTTTTTTTCTAGTGCTTAGTGAAGATTAAAAATAAACTCCTGTGAACACAACTCCCTAAATCTTTTCAGAGTGCAGCAAATTGGGCTGAGATACCACCACAAATCTAATAGCTTATCTAAGGATGGGCTGCAGCCAGCACTGAGAAGAAGAACCCGAGCTTCAGGCTCAGATTTCCTTTGATTTAAGACAGATTCTTGCTGCTTTATACCACAATATTAAAATAACTTTCTGTGCAGAGGGACCTACTAAAAGCCACTGCCTAACTCCCAAAAGACTAATGCTTGCTAGTTACATAGAAATACAACATTGTGAAGTGCAATATAATGGGGTTTGCACTTAAAAACAGCAGAAAGAAAAAAGTTCTTAAAAATAAAAAGTTGAGTTACAAGAGTCTACATTAAAAAGTTTGCTAGAATCAGTCTATCCCCAAAATCAACATTTCTGCAAGCAAAATGGAACTTCTTAGTAAAAAATGTTCAGTCACCAAGAGATTTAAAGCTTCCAACAGACAATTCAGAACTCTCTTATTATAATTATAGGCAGAGATTAAATTTTTCAGATACACAGACTTCTGCAACTAGTATCTCTAAATGATACTGAAATCTTCTGCTTCAATTACAGAATAGTTTATTAAAATACAGCAAAACAACTACCACAGGTCAGAACATAGTGCAGTCTGTGAAATCATGGAATCCATCCTTTGCAAGAAAGTATATGTGTCAAGGGTCTTACTTTCAGAGATTCTTTCTCCTTCTCTGACTGCTCATGTTCCACATGTGCTTTCTCAAGGGCTGCGTCCTTTTCTTTGAGCTCGTCTTTCAGCTGATCCAGCTGACGTGTGGCAGTTTTCAGCTTCATCTTCATTTCTGCTATCTCATCCTAATAGAACAGGAAGTGTGATTACAGAAAGGGCTAAAACAAGAGGTTGGTTGTGATGAGGAGTTCAGGCTGTTCAGATTTGGAAAATGCAGCCACGGTGCATGAAAGTAGATCTGTTGTCCCTACTGTAAGGCATCATTTTTTAATCCAACAGAACCAAACAGTTTCATTAAATGACAATTTTTTGTTTATGCCAGCATGCCATTGCAATAAAAAAGCCTTTAAAAGATTCACTGACAAAAATAATGACCATCTCTCATGAGTTTAATAAGCCATTTAATTTAAAGTGCTGGACACACTGTAAGAACTAGCAGTCAATCCAAATTACTAAGATTCTGATCATATCCATCTGTTTTCATGCTTCTAATAATGTGCTTTTCCAGTAAGTTTGGGCACAAATCTTTGGAGAGAAGCTGGTTTTGTGCAAGCAAACATAGCCCTAAGTAAGATACCAAAATATGCTAGCTTGCACAGAGGTGCAAGGGGCAAAACAGCATTTGAGAAGGCTCTGTGAGGATTTTAGCATATACTTTAAGCTCAAACACAGAGCAAAAGGGCTGGTAGCACTGTAGAGAGATCAGGTCAGTAGGAATACTTCTACTCACAGCACAAAGGTGCCTGCCTGTACAAAATTAACATTTCAGCACATGTTATGCTATGAAATGGAAGCTAACAGAGTCAATGCTTAGACAGACGTTCTTCTGGATGTATGAAAACAGCTTTAGAGGCTATTATTCCTCTGCTAGAACCTACCACCTCACAGAGAAGACATCATAATCTTTCATATGAATACATCCTCTTCCAGTACCAGACCACGGTAGCTTTTAAAGCTTTTTCAGCACTGTCCACCATGAGCGTGGATTTACTCGACTAATGAGGGATGTTTTCTTGCATGAAGTGATTAACGTAACTAACCAAGATCTTGAGTTATGGCAATCTTCACCCAAACAGCACAGAGAAAGTACTGATTAGTAGTAATATGTCATTAGGCCCAACTGTTTGCATGTTCAGTCACTTTTGTGAAAGCAAAAGTTACTAAAAGCTGTCTTTGCTACACAGCCTATAAATCTCTTTAGTGTTGTAAAAGATGACAGAGATTTAGCAGAGATAGACCCCAGACACACCCAAATACATTTTTAATTCTTTACTTAATGTAGAACAGTAAGAACACACAATTTTGCAAACTGGTCTCCTAATCAACTTGCTTAAATAAATGAACTCCCAACAGCAAAAGAAACCCCCGGGATGAAAGCATCAGATATTTATATCATAATAACAGCCTGCCAGGATGCCTTTTCCATTTTACTGTCTTGAATATTATGGTACTCTGGAGAC
Source organism: Coloeus monedula (assembly GCF_965178545.1). Lineage (NCBI taxonomy): Eukaryota > Metazoa > Chordata > Aves > Passeriformes > Corvidae > Coloeus > Coloeus monedula. Next base: position 27,114,362 of record NC_138788.1, on the reverse strand, counting down.
TACTGGCAAGGTGGGCATGAGATCATTTCACATTAAGCAATCCAAAAATACTTGCATCTAGCTTTATCTAAACAAGCTAGTTCAATTTTACTTCCCAAAAGGAGAAAGAATTTACCATGTTTAAAACAACACGGTTTTTTTTTGTTTCATGACTGGCTGACCTGTTACTGAACGCTGAACAGCTATTTTTCTCATTGCTAAACATAACACTGCCTTAGCCAAAAGATCTTTTGGGGTCAGCTATTTTCTCACACAGGACTTGCTAAGAGTTTTGAAGTATGACAAGTAAGCTATTAAAGTCTAAGCACTGGCCTCTAACAACTGGAACTGTGAACAGCGTACTGTTACCACCATGTAACATTCAAAACCCAACGGCCAAAAGGCTGCTACATTTTCTAACTCAGCACATAGATGCCCATTCTTTATAAATAACCAAATTTATGTTGTGTGTTTTAAAATAAAAATAACTAGGGGGAAAAAAAATCTGCATTGTGATTTTTCAGCCTTATTTCTCCTGAGAGATTGTTTGGGAGCAGCAAGAATCCCAACACCACATCCACTGATGAGAGGCTGACTAAGGTCAAGTGAAGCACCCCACATAAATGGCAAAATGGTTCATTCCTCATAAAATTCAGCACTCAGCTGGATAGGAACTTTGACAGTTCATTCCCATCTGCTTCTCAAACAAAACACCTACCTAAGTATAAATTTGTCATTTACTATACATGTTTATGTCATAAATACTTATTTGGCAATAACCCAAGGCTGTAAATGACAGCTGTCCAGGGTCCCAGTGTCTGCCAATTACAATAGAATTTATGTAGTATTTTAGATCTTTACATCAGAGTAACAGAATATATCCTTAAGTGGTGTGTTCTTTTTCTTCTAGCATTGTTAGTCAGATCCCCAAGGAGGAGATCTGAATGGAGAGAATCATCTCCTGAGGAAAATGACATTCTCTGAAAGGAACAAGCAAGGTGGAAGTGTTTGGTTCTTGTCAGAAAATTCCACTTCAGCTGGGAAAGTGTTCTCTCTGCTTCCTAATCATTACTCACAGTAATGTGCATACTCATTCAGGGCTAAGGAGGCAATCTTCTTCACCTTATACCCTATTTCACATACATGCATACAACTCCTAAAGGGATAAAACAGACTGAAGCCAGGATGGCTTTATGATTCCGTAGCTCCAGTGTACCATGATTTTATGCATGGTTTGAAGCAGGGATATTTCCACATGATGACTGTGGACTCCTATTTCCAGTCCAAATACAAATAGTGTAGATGAAACTTCAGGGACCTAAAACATTCATTTTTCCAAACCCACAGGAATGAAAAAAACACTTCTGCCATTGATCCACCGAGCTCTCCTTTAACAAATTAAAATTAAATCAGGTAAAAAACAAGAGCAGAGAGAGAAACACAAGGAAAAATTTATCCTTCTACCTTTGCTTCAATCAGATTTTTACTGTACAGGGTTCTCTCTGATCTCAGAGTTTCACAAAGGTTTTGCTGCTGTTTTAATTTAATCCCTTGCACTTGTATTTCCTTCTCATAGTCACAGATCTGCATTTGATGTATTTCAAGATCTTTCATGTTATGGAGGATCTGGAGCAAAAGGAAAGGAAAGAAATTAAATGATTAAACCATCATCACAAGATCAGAAGGATGGGACAAAGTTTGTGATTTTCTTCTAAGATGACAAGTTCAAATCTCTGTGATAAGCAGTTTTAACTACAGCTGAAAATTACTCCGGTCCAAATACAAGTTTAACCTTTCTGACTTGCTTATGTGGGACTACATTGTATTTTAATCTGTTATGTAGGTTTTGCCCAAGACTAAAATTTATAGAGGTGCACATTCTTAATTGAACAACAAGCTACTGAAAGAAAATATCATCACAGAGTAGGTGCAATAAAATCAACATAAACAGTTTCCATCAAGAATAAACTTAGTTTATTTATGAAGCAGACCTAGATTTTGGATGTTGTTTTGGATGTCAACTGTATGATAAAATGAATTAACACACATGTTTTTCCAAGAAGCCCTGCACGTACACTTAAATTCTAACAACCCAATTTTTTTTTTAATGAACACATGATCACAAACAGTTGATGATCACAAACTGGTCGTATATAATTACTATAATAAGAAAGTCAGTTAATGTAACTTACACTTGGTCTACATAAGTAGGTAATCACCATTAGTTGCTTCTATGAAAGATTAGAAATAATTACGTGAAGATTACCTAAGGAGAATGGAGTATTGTAGACTATAGAAAGAAGATGATCACATGCAGAATCAATTAACAAAAATGCAAGATTTTATAGACACCTTTATTAAGCAGTTACTACCATAAAAATACATAATAATTGCTATGTTAGAAGGGCAAAAATACAAAGACTTGCTAATCATTATGATAAGCTTCTAAATTACTTTTTAAAAATCAAGAACCTTTCTCCTGCTACACAAACCTGAAAACTGAGGAGCTCAAGGAAGCAGCATTCATACAGAATTCAGCATTACAAAAATGAAATAAAAACCATTCTAAGGAGTACACACATCAAGAACACAGTTTACCAGGTTCACTACCCAGGAGGAGAAAACAATGCCACCCTTAAAGCTAGGAAAAAGATTAGCCATGAAAAAAAACCGAAGAATCATAAGGACAAAATACAGGAGAGAAGTCCATTTCCAAATGCAGTTCATATCCAGTTCTCCTGACTCCACTTTTGAAGACAGAGGTTTGGGCTAAAATTCATGTTTATATGTCAAAGCAGCAGAAGAAAACAAATGTTTACATCAAATAATCAATAACTACAAAGTTTGCAGTTTACAGTGTTGTCCCTTCCTCAGCAGTAAAGCCTTGGGTAGGCCTAACTATGGGGCAGGAACTTAAATAATTAAATATCCTACCAGGTACCTCCACCCAACTTTGAAGACAGGGGACAGCTAAATATTGAAAATTTTATTACAGAAGCAGGAATACAATTCCAGCACATTGTAGCTGACTTCAGGTGATCCCAGGAACTGCTTACAATGCAATACAAAAAACAGTCCCAGTTTATAACCTACTCCTGCCTTTTCCTTTGCTTTTTAAACAATCTGCCAATAGTAATAGCACAGAGAAGAAATCAATAAGGCATGTTTCTATCTGCACTATGGTGATCATAGGCTGGAGGAAGATTTGAAAGTAGGTCACTGCATTTGTAAGACTTTTACTTGGTTTTGATACAATATAAGTGCAGTAAGATTATGGACAAAGTTCTCTGAGTTGTGCTCACAGGCTGGATGCTGACTTCGCTTTTTCAGGAATGATTAAACCCAAATAATTCTTTCTTATAAATATAGAAAGGATACATGCAGTGTTTCACAGCCCCATGGGAGGCTGAGCATTCTCAATTCCTGTTTAGTCGATAGGCACACTACACCTCTCAGATTTGGCAATGAGGGCCCAAAGCTAAGCAGAAAGGATTTGGTATTCATAGTTTTTCCTGTATCCTCATAGCTTTTTAATCTGTACACTTAACTATCATCTACTACTGGCTACCTGCTTAGTTCAATGAACCTACTCAGTACGTCCATAATGGTGCTGTCTTTACTTGCTTATCCATTTTTAACCACTCCCAGAAGTACTGTAATGGCCCTAATGATATGCCTATTGAACATCGGGTTTTCCAAAAGATTATGTGAATTTAAAAAAGGAAATATATCTTTTCATTTTCCTGAATAGGTTGTTAACTGTAAACTTAACATTTTAAAAGGCTTTATTTGAAAAATGCCAACATATTAGAGACTGGTTTTGTGACCCCTCAGAAAACACAGAACAGTTCACTTGGAACTGAAAGGTATACTTCACTGCCTCCTTTTCAGCCTAAACCTTACACAGAGAAACCAAGATTTCATAATTTAAGAATTTCAATTCAAAATAGAAATATTCTGCTAACAGTTGTACTCAGTAATACATGCATGCTACATAACAAAGACAAAAAGAACAGGTGTTTTTTCTTACTTGTGCTGGCTAATCTAGAAGTAAGACTATTCAACAAGTGACGCTGACTTGAAAATAAGCAGTCAGCCAAGGCAGTAGTTAGAAGAGGAAGTCTGAATGCATGAATTCTTACCCCAAAAATATTTTACTGTTGTGTATATAACTTTGCTGACTCTGTTCAACAGTTAATAGTAAATGATGATTTTGAAAGATGAATTCTGCAGCTCTATAGAGTCTGTGCAGCTATAAACAGCCAGGCAGCCTTCAGAGCCAGTATGGCTACATCTTTGGGCTTAGATGGGTTTGGCTCTTTTCCAGCTGTTGTGCAGTTCCAAAGGTGGGCTGCAACCTCCTGCAAAACCAGCTTGGTGGCAAAAGGTGACGGAAGAGCACTGACTGGCCATAGCCTTAATGCCCACCAGTAGCTCATTCCTCACCAGCTGTGAAATGACTCCTGTAGTTTTGCCACAGCTTCTCAAGTCTGAATAGGTCAAACACTGAACTTAAATATTACCTATTTACATAATAATCCAGATCCTATGTCCTCCTACCCTCCATTTGGACTTGAAGGACAAGATCATTGTCTGACATACTCCTGTACTCAAAACTGTTCTTGCTGCTCTTCACCTGTAACCGGAGTCAGGAATTGCCCCTTTGGTGAGCCAAGGAAGCCTGCAAGTCCTTTGGAAACTTGCAGTCACAATGCAGGCATAATTATACAAACAGCTCAAGTGTCATAAGCCATTTACTGAGCCTCTGCCTTATAAGAAGTGATAGAAAATTTACACCCGAAGTGGCAGGGGGAAAAAGGAAAAAGTAAGCAAGCAAACATTTGTCATTCTCATCCTCAAAATATTATGGGCAACCCCGAACAGAATTAAAAGAAAGAGCCTTGTAGTTCTAAGTGTTATGAATTACTCACTGGCCCTAGTTTACAATGTTCTTAACTCATATCTACACTGTTAGAAATGCACTATGAGGGAAAGAAGCAAAATATGACTTTGCAACAAAGACAAATCTCACTTTTGTGGAATATTATTTACAAGGAAATGACAAGAGGTATTCCAGGCAATGGAGCATATACCATTCCAAAATGATTTAAAAGCCCCTGGCCACACGAAGTCGGAAGGATAATTTTACAGTGAAAAGATAGCAAATAACTTGTGAATTGAAACCACTTGAAAGCTAAGACCAGTAAATCAATGAGCTTCTTGGAGGGCTCTTCATTGTGATACTCAGCAATTAATGGAACATGTTAAAATCATGTTCCTGATTTTACTCCATCAGGAATAAAGTTATACGTAACAATGGGGAGCAGGCAACACAAATTTTATGCAGTATTTCTCTGCAGCTGCCTCTGGAAAATTTGTTTTGCAGAGTATCTTGAACATGCTGAGATGTTTTCTCATACTGGAGTAATCCTTCAAAATGTTAAGTACCTTACAAAGATGTTGAGCACTGTTAGCTCTCATGGGGCCCGACTTTAGGACAGTGGTCATTTGCAAGATAGAGTCCTTTGCAGATAAGACAGGACAATCAAAGTGTAACTTCCAACAGCACAGGAGAGTTTCAACTGTGGGACTCACGTATAAGAAGTCAAGAGGTCCCGGCTTGAACTCCAGCCCTAGTTTCATTTCCCAATTGATCACTGAATAAGAGCAATACATGGCTGGACTCCAAGGCTCTCACAGAATTAGTGTCTCTCCCATTGGTGAGGTTTCCCTAGAGAGACCTGAAGCAGTAGCAGGCAACACACACTGACAACAAGAAATATTTGTAACTGTATGAAGACCTCCCATCCAAGCTGTCTCCCACTGGCATGTTAGAAAATTAATGTATCATTGTTACAGTTTTGAGAGTAAGACAGGAAAGAACCATTTGCACGAAGAGCTGCTCCTACCTTCTCTTTGAGCTCACTCATTTCATTGATGAAACTCTCTCTGTCCTTCTCCAACTGGTAAATAATCTTCCTTTGTTTCTGAGCTTCTATCTTATAACTTTGGATTTCTGCTTCCAAGTTGTGTTTTGACTGTTCATGGAGCTTTACCAAATCTATCTGCTTCTGAGTAGCATTTGTAGCCTTGATCAAGTTCTACAGGGAACAAAAAAGAATGAGTCTTGAGCTGAAAAGTCAACACTGTTGCCACTATGACAAAACCATGCCATTGTCAAAGTGGACTATGGACTTTACAGTGTTATTATCCCTTATCTAAATTGTTCAGTTGAAATACTTGAACCTCAAATTTGATTTAAAAAACAAAATCTCTAGCACAGCTGCTAAATAGGGCTTTTTCTGATTTGAAGTTAATACACTAGTGTCTGCATTACAAAAAAAAAATTGACAGGATTGTCTACAAGTGGATATAACTAATGACTGGAAAATTCTTACCAGCTTTAAGACATTTTGATTGCACAGCATGCCAATAGCCAGTAACATTAACAATAAAGCCAAATACTCTTCTTTCTCATGTCTTAAATAGGAAGTTCAAGCTTGAAATTAACCAAGCTTACTTTAAAATTTTGCATAAGGATTAAACAGAAAACATCAACATATCTTTACAAAATCAGTCTCCTGGTCCCACTTTAAAATTTTTTCCCTATACAAAACAAGTATTTGTTACCTGTCAAATCAAAGTCTCTGCTAGATTCAAGACACAGGACAGTGAATCTACATCAAATAAAGCATGTCAGAAATCATCTCTTAGCATTGAATTTAGAAGACAACACTTCAGGAATGCCCACAAACATGAGATGCTATACTGCAGTACAAGAACCTTGGGCTGATGGGAAACAATCAGTATGAGCAACAGACCTAAAAGCAAGGATTAATACTCAAACAGCCTGCCAAGCTGCTACCCAGTGTATCAACATTCTGGTTTGTTCTTTTATTAGCAAAGACTTTGTTTGCCTACATTAATACTAAACTTCATAAGACACAGAGTGTCAAAGCACAGATGTAACGAAGTCTTCGGACACCAAATAATGGGTTTGCAGTTTGAACTCCCTGATAGTTCATATGTTAAAACTTAGAAATCTTCTGTGTGTTTATGGATACTAACACTGTGACAGTGCACAGAAAAGAAGTAGTTTGTGCATCTGCTTAAGGAAATCTGAAAGCTTTAACTTAACGTTATGTATTCTACATTTCTGTGCTGCTGTGAATGCTTAAGCTATGGACATTTCATTCTCAAGCTGTGAGGCTTATCAATATGACCAATGCAAACTCACCTGGTTTAGCATATCCCTTTCCCTCACGAGCCCATCTGTTGTTCTCTTGTCAATCTCTGCCTGCTTCTTGGCTGTCTCGAACTCTAGAGAAAAAGAGGAAAGAGAATAAATCCTGTCTTCAAATAGTACAGCTGTTAAAAAGCAGAAACAATTTAGTGGACTTCTTTTAAAGCCTTGCCATTACATGACCAGTTCAATTAGCTGTGAATGGGTTTTACAACCCTCGGTATCAGCTGATGATGTTAAGGCTTTTTTGGGTACCTAGAATAACTTAGAAGAACTCAGAAAACAGATCCACCCACCTGTTAGGCACCTACCTTTCTCCAGTCTGATTATTTCATTTTTTAGCATGCTTTTTTCATGCTCTGCATCAACTTTTTGTTCCTCTGCAGTACGCAGCTTATTCTGGAGAACATCTCTCATTTTGCTCAGCTTTGAAATTTCAAGGCGCATCTGAGCTGCTTCATCCTCTGCCTCCTACAAAATAGCAACAAGGAACGGGGAGAGAAAGCATCCACAGAAAGAAAGAAGATGCTTTTGTATTTGGCATACACTTACTCCATGGAACTCAGGAAGAAAACATGTAGGTGCTGTGGGTCAGCTGCAGAAAGGTAACTAGCTAGTTGAACAATATTTAAAATAATTTAAACAAAGCCAGCTTGGGAAAGGAAAATGATCATCAAATCTCACACTTTAGGACTGAAGATGATCAATAAAGAACCTCCAGCTGCAAACCTCACACAGCACTACCCAATTAGTCCTGCAGATTAAACACAGGCAGCTCTATTTTCATTTTACATACTAGGCACAGTGACTGTGATGAGAAAGGTATCTGTAGTGTGATCTGATTGCATGTCTCTAAATAGCAGGTATGTGTTATCCCCATTCTTTTATAAGCTATGGCTTTAAAGAAAAAGCAAAATCTAGAATCTATCTCATTTGCTATACAATAGAGGAAAAAATAATCAAAATACTGCATAGCTGGTTACTGGGAAACATAACCAATAATCACAACAGGAATCAGTCTTTTTCCTTTTAAGAAGTATAACTTCTTTGTATAATTCAGTGCCACTGTTAGGTTAATTTACAGCCATCACAGACTACAGTGTTCCTTCCACTTACAGCCTCAGATACTGATTCTCTGAGATGGGGAATCCTGCTATCAAGTCTCCTCTGGGAGAATGGGAATCTCCTCAGTTCCTACTGACAATAACCTTCAAGAGGTTAAAGAGTACTTTGACAATTCAAACTGCCCAGCACTCAGCACACTGCAGGATGGTATTGCAGGCACAGTCCCTACAAAAACTGCATCCCATATCATGACTCTTAAGGACTCTCAAGGAGCTTTAGCAGCTGGCTTAACTACTAACTGGGCAGTATCTTCTGGTTTTTTGTTCCCAGAAGTCCATGTGCATGACTTTAAAAGTTCCATCAACTTTTCCTGAAATTAGGATAAGATCATAGAACCAAAATCCTCTGACACTCTGAAGTCCCAAGTGTAAGTCATATTTGTAAAGTTTTAAACAATGATGGTATTGGTAGAAGTAATGATAAAACTGGATAACCTGGAAAAGACAGCAATTTGTTTTTCAAATAGGTAAGAAAAACATCCTTCAGTTTGCCTAATAAATTACAACAGAAAAAAAGCTCCTACATTCCTCCATTAAGGATCTAAATCAGAATCACCTGTGTTGTATTAGTTGTGAACTGAGCTTTTAATCTGTCAGGGGTTAGTTTCTATCAGACTAACAGTATCTATTGGCAAACAAGCTTTTTATTTAGGTGAATTAGTTATACTCCATAAAACTCAAGAAGATAATTATTTTCTACCTGAATTTTCTAATGTTTAGTGTTTTAACCCCAATGCTGACACAAAATGCAAGATATGGTAACTGGCATAATAGCATCCAACACCTATACATTACACTTTGTCACAAGGGCTCTCAAAGTACCCAAAAAAGAATATGCAGGAATCCTTTAATTCTTCCTCAACTGAAACTCACCTGCTTCTTAGTAAAATGAGTCTTAAATAATGTGAAGTCAGGCAAAAAAAACATTTAATCTGAAAGTAAACACCATCTTGGTTACTTATATTTAACTTTCTCAACCGATACTTGGGGGGGGGGGGAAGAAATTTTAGTGTTGAAAGCAATTGCCTTTGGTGGAACTATCCAGGACACCACTGTTAAAATTTGTTACCATTTTCCAGTGGATTTTGGCAAAATTCAAATTACGTTAATCATTGTAAGAAAGTCTTTGCTCTTATTTGAAGATCCCAGGACTGAAAAAAGAGCCCTTGCTTGTGACCACCTTTACAAAGAGAGTGCGTTGAGCATTTTAGTTCATGTGTTTTATGAAACAGCTCCTCCAAGACAACAGGTGCTACATTGTCAGGTGAGAGGGTTGGACACTACCATGACCATGATATTGCCATAGAAAGAATGGCATCCAGCATCAGCCAGATCTATTCCTAAAAACTACTCAAGTTTCCTCCAAAACTACCCATGGGGAACTATCCTGACAAGAACTGAAGACATCCCTGTCCCAGGTGGTAAGATGTCATTGGAATGATACAGCTGGTAGGATGCACCTTCTGGAACTTACTTTCAGTTGTGCTGTCTTCTGACCGATGTCCTTCAGCACATCGTCAATCATCGCACTCTGCTGCTCGCTCTCTTGTTTGAGCTTTTGATTTTTCATCTTCAATTGCTCAAGTTCCTTACCAGCATTTTCATTCAAGATCTGTTAAAGAATAATCCTATTAATTCTTTTAAATCTCATTACAATATCTACATATTCATGAAGACAGAACCTTCCTGCTACCCAAGAGATAAAAGCTGCTTCAGATTGTTGCCTGCTTAAAAACCACTCTTCAATGCTGATGAAATTACTAATGTTAAATATGTAATATTTCTCCATGTCATAATGACATGAAGAAATCGTAATTTCTAATGAATAACACATCCAGTGTCTTTTTTTTTCTGGAAGCTTAGCAGGTCTCTATTGCAGGTGGTAGATAGGCATTTTACTTCTTGCTAGGCATTTAGCAACCATCACATACTACAACTTGCTACAAACAATTACTGAAAATGAGTATGAGATTCAAATTACTTCAATCAGCAGAGGGCAGGGGAGCTCTGGTTTATGAGCAAGCATCTTACATTAATGTGCTGATAACATTTCTCTGGGTACATGGTTTGCTGAGACCAGGACAAAGCAATTTCCTCTTTAAATTGTCTTCAGTCAAACGTCTGGAATAGTGGTTTTGTGGTTTCTATACAGAACATATATTTCAATACTGGAGCCAGCAGCCTTATCTTCTGCTTGATGGAACTTTCCTTGCAGTTTTACAGATATAAATGAGGAAAAAACAACCATCATATTTTTCACTCCTGATGAAGTCAATATATATTACACTCTTAAAAAGCATTAAAGGAAGAGAAGTAGAATCTAGTGTATAAACAAGGAATACTCCTTCTTGTATTGCAAATGTCAGGATAACACTGTTTCAGGCAATCCTTTATTGAGACTTGGACAGGGGTGGGATAAAGCTTACAGCAGCTGTATCAAACCATTTTCAATGCCATGCAAGAAAGGATATTTTATTAGAAATTTTGAATAAGAGTAAGAATAATAAGAGCAGGCATCACAAACAACTACAATTCAGTCGAGACAATAACCTGATGAAATTGCACTAGCTGTGTCACCTTTTGCAGATCTCTACCCTGACCCTTGCAGAGTTGGATAGCCTGTGTTTTGGACAGACTTCTAGCAAAAGACTATGCAGGGCCTTCACAGACACCTTCAAGCCAGCACAGGTAAGAAAGACAATGCAGAAGTCTGGTTAATTAGCCCACACACAGCATTTTATGTGAACTCTTGGTTTCCAGGACTGTTTGGATAATTGAATGCCCCTAAAATCTACACTTTGAAAGGCTGAAAGAGACTATAAAAAGAAGAAAGAATGGAACAGAACCAGGAATTGTATATACAATGTGATTGCCCTGGCAGATGATGGAGCTGCCCTCAAAAGCTGCATCAAATCAGTGATATTCACAGAAATAATAAAGTCTTCTCTGAATCTCTTTATGTTAAGTATTTTATTAAGACTTCGTGTTGACTAAAAATTGGCACAGACCTCTGCCTTCACAATTTCAGGGACCAAAAGGAAAGAAAAAGCCATAAAAGTCATAAATTTACAAGATACACGCAACTCACAAGGAAGTTTCCCTTGAGCTAGGATTGGTTTACAGTGATGAGATCTCCCCTGCCATTTACTGAAATTGCTTCTGTGAGAGTTTCTCAAAGTCAGGGGAAATGGACTGAAAACCTGAAAATTCACACACTTGCAGAACACTATGTTAGGACACCTCCAGATAAAGTTTTCAGAAACAGAATGAGGAAAATCAATCAAAAAGGTTTATGAAGACAGTTCCTTGCCCTTTCACAGGCTTGAGAGGCAGATAAAAACTAATGTGAAAAAGAAGAAAGAAAGGGATGGAGGTAAAATAATTTTACCAATGCCACTAGATACAATGAATAGCAAAACTGGCAATATAGTCAGAAGTCCAACCTGGCAGTCTCCTGCTCCTATAGATCATCCATGCTCTTCACAGACTATGTCTCACTTGCTGTGATTTTTCAAGATGAACAGTATCATTGCAATCCACTACTGATGTCTGTGAGAAATCTATTTGAAATCTGTCAGCAAGCTTTACATACCTATTTATTAGTAAATTAATATTTATATAAAAATAAATGTTTATTAAAATTTAATAACTTAAAATAATCTCCCTCCCTCTCCCCTCAGGAAAATCCATTTTCTTCTTAATTACACATTTTATCTAATCTTAGTCCTGATGAATACAGCGTGCCATGTACCCTACCTGCTGTTCTCTAAGATTATTTTCCATTTTCAGTTGTTCCTCTTTGTTGTTCTCTATTTGTTGCTGTAACTTCTGGATCTCAGCTTGCTTGTTATCCATTTCAGCTAGAAGATTTTTCAGCTCAGTCTCCATTTTTTCCTTCTTCCGTACCTCTCGTAATTCCTCGTTTTGACGCAGCTGGATGTCTTGCTGAAGCTATAATAATAGAGAAGAAAACAGTTTTAAATTCTGCTGCCCTTTACTCAGGAAAACAAGTCCTCTCACCTCTCTGACTATGCTTGATTTTAAAAACAAGAGCTTCTATATTACTGTAACCACCACTACATGCCAGATCTTCTCAGAAGTAATTATGTTTTCTAACGGTTGAACAAAAAGTTCTGCATGAGGGACCCCATTTATTGATGACAAAAATTTGTTAAGCACCAGTCAGTTCACCCACACAGAAGGGTCTGATACAGTTCAAACATAAAAGCATTCCTCTGGAGATGCAGTGGCACAAATGTCTTTACTGTTTTAAGTTACTTGCAAAGTGGTACTTTCCGAATGCAGCATTAAAATTAATTGGGGCTTGATGTTGTATTGCAAGGATTTTTATTTTATTTTTCTCTCTGACTAGCAGAAACACTTATTACACTGATATTAAAGGAAAGAGAGAGATGTCAGACCAGTGTTCATTTCCACAACTGGTCTCAATCTTTCTGCTATCAAAGCTCCTATATGGGAACTCTGAACGGGGAAATTTTTCTCATATTTAGTAGACTTTCTTGTGACTCTGCTCTCTCCCTCCACAAAAATTCGATGGAGCAGAATCAGCAGAGAGGAGACACAGGGGGCTGATCCATATGGAAATATTCAGCTCAGCCAGGGACCAGCAACTGAAAGATGTTCTTTGCTTAAGGATTCCTCCCCCTCTGAGCCCACTGATGAGAAGTTGCCAGAACTGACAGGGTCTTCAACAGGATCTTCAAAGAGACATTGTCATTTAAGCAGTCTGAAGGGGAGAATAATTTCATACCGGGAGAATGGGAGGTGATTACAAATGCTGTAACAATTTTGTAAATTTAAGGGTTGATGAAGTGAGTATCAGATTAAGGCTGCCAATAGTCAACAAGTTTTGTTGACAAGTCTTTTCTCCCATGCCCACAATGCTGTCAGAAAAACAAAGATTTTCTCTTCTAGTACACTCCCAGTCATCTACTTTAGAAATAGAAAAAAATTCTGTGCATGAAACCTAGACTCATCATTACTTTCCTATTTGTAATTACTAAAAAACTGAAGGCCAAATGCTCCTAACATTTCTCTGTTCTTGTTTAAGCATGATTTTCTACTCTTCCCTTCTCCTGATGTCTGGCTGCAGGCCCTATTTATATTCTGCTTTAAATTGTTTCATTGCTCATTATTACACATATATTTGATGTATCAGATGAGAGTTCTGTATCCCATCTTCCATCCTTTTCTACTTTCCATTCAGTGGCTATTCCACTGATGCTCAGCCTTCTCTATCTCTAGCTGCTCTATACTTTTAAAGGAAGCCATACGTATTGATCACAAAGAACAACTGTCTACTCAGATGTTCAGAAAAACAGAAAGCCTAACTTAATGTAAAGCCGAGATGGAGTATGACTGCTCTCTACAGACATTTTTGTGGTGAAAAACTTAAGCTGAAAAACAGTAATCCAGAATCAGTGTGAAGAAGAAAGTAGGAGGTCCCTAGCCATAAAAAAAGTGAGGATCTGAAAAAGCTTCCCATAAAGAAGAGGAGAGAAAATAACTTCATTATTTTTAAAGTCAGATTTTGATACGTTCTTAAGAACGATGGTATTTCATCATATGGCAACCACTGCCAACAGCAAGGGACCAAGAATCTCCATTCCAGGTCTATGTTCTAAGTGTCTCTTTCGAGGCATAAGGATTTACAATACAGAAGACATCCCATCTCTTCAGTATGAAAGATGATTATGATTCACAAAAAGCAACCTTGGCCTCATTGGGGTATTGGGAAGTTATGGAAGCAGCTGGTACATGACAATACACTTTGCAAAGTACATAGCCTAGAACTACAGAAAAATATGAAAGTCATTCACAGCAGAATCCTTTCACAGCACTCCTGAAAATGTTTCAGTTGTGGAAGAAGAGGTAGTAGTCTACTAGTCACTGGAGATCAATTCCAAGTGTGGAGAAAGGCTCAGGAAAAAGCCAAAAATCACCATCTGGCGATCAGTACAGACCTGCAAAATGGATTCCTCTGCCTCATTTTTTGCCTTCTCTGTTTCCTGCTGCTGCTCTGTGATTTCAGTGAGACTTTGACGTAACTTCACAACTTCAGACAACAGTTGGTCTCGCTCCTCTGTTACCTCTTCTTGAAATCTTAGCAAATTCTCAACGCTGGAAGCAAGGAAATAATAGTCAAGCAGTGTCACAGGCCATTGCTGTTCTACCTCCTATCCCAGAGCAAGACACTTGTGAGAAAGAGGAGTTTAAATTTTTTTCATTTTAAACTCCTCTGTATTAAGACTGATGGTCAACTGAATTATATGCTCTATCTACTGTGATCAGAATCACCACAAACCAAGTCAAAACTCTTTCTTACTGTATCACATCCTCATGGGTCTGAATAAACCTTCCATTTCCCAGAAAGGTAACAGGGAACAAAATTCCTTCTTCTATGCCCACTGCAAAATTAGTCAGGGCCCAAAAATGTTACAATGTTGTAACCAGTCTCTCTGCATCTCACCTGACTGGACACCTAACTACGTTATGTCTTACAGTCACATAATGTAAAAATAAAACTGACTCTGTTTTGACAGATTTACAATACAAAAGGAAGTCCAAGCTGTGGGTACAAGCTCAATCTTAAAAAGCAGCCTTATTGTTCTAAAAGATTATAGGGTTTTCAAGGCTGAAATTGCAAAGGAGTTACTTAGTCTCATGGCCTGGACAGGGTATTTAACCACAGAACTGAAGGGAGAATAAATTGTAAGCTGGCTGGTCTCAGCAGCCTGGGCATAACTGGAAACATGAGTGAGGTGCTGGCAAAGTAACAGCTCCTGGCTCTGGCAGGAAAATGCAAAAGTCAGTGTCATACATGAAATCCCTATTTGTGCTTGGTCTTTGCATATTAAGTGCTTTAAATAATTAATTTTGAGTTAATTATTTTTAAATTGAATGTTACAATTAACCCATCAGCCCAGGTATAAAAATCCAGTTCCATTATCAGTGTTTCTATTTGTTTAAAGTTTATTAATAGAGTTGCACCCTTCCCAGTTAAAATTTTCCCAGTTAAAAATCACAAACTTGCCCCTTTTCAAGCTACAAACCACTGGTACACCATAAGAGTTACCTTTCCTGTGTTTACTGTATACTTTTACAAGTGTTCTGAGGTGTGTTGGATGTATTTTAATACTTTTTGTAGGTGTTTCACTTGCATTTTGATTCCAAGGCCAAAACCCCCCCACCCAGTCTTAATAGCCAGCAGCTATTTTTAGCCATGGCCATTACTCTGCAGGCAAGTCCCATGGCAACCTGAATACCTGAATTTTAATGAAAGCATTGTATTCCCTTATCTCTAACTGATACCACCCCCCTTGACAACGATGAGCCATTGGTGGACAGAGATGATCCATCAAAGGGAAAGCACCAATCGCCTTGGACCGAAGGGGCGGGCTGTGGGCGGGCTGTGGGCAAACTGGGGGCGGAGCAAAAACTATAAAAAGGATGAAGCCGAGAGGGGCTCTCTTCTGTCTTCCCCTCTTGCTCTCTCCAGACTAGCTGTGGGAGACATCGGTGCTGGGGCATTCAAAGCCTTACCCCTTTTAAGGGGCTTTTAGTAATGTTTTTTAAGTCAACCCAGCACTGCAAGCTTTTTCTCTACCTGAGGTCTAGTGCTGTCTCAGCCAGAAGATCTCAAATCCCTGCGCTCCTGGGGCATACCATCTACCAAGCCATAGGATCCCAAATTTTTATATTTTTCTGATTTCTGTAATTTTTCAATTTTTTCCTGTTTTCAATAAATTAATCTTTTTAAGAGTTGTCTCATTTCTCACAGTCAGCAAGAGAGAGACTTTAAGGAGAGTTATACTAGGGGGAAGGTGAATGACAAAGCCTTTAGATCCAAGGAAACCTGTTAAACAGGTCCAGAACGTTTCAGGGACAAAAGGCGAAGGAGTGGATTTCTCATGGACCCTGGAGGTTTATGTGCTGCCACATTCCTTGGAGGGGAAAGTGTCTGAGCATGCTGAAGACCTCTTGTTCTTGCAGCCTGGATACACAGAGCATGCAGGGACGAGCATGCCCCAAACATATCCTGCATGCATATTATAAATAAATAACTTAAACAGAGTGAAAATTTCAAGCCATAACCAGGAGAGCTAACCATCAGCAATTTCAGTAGAAAGTGCATAGCTCACAGGATCAACACACTTAATCCCATCTTTGAGTTTAACTTAATGTTACAGCATAAGCAGTCTCTGAGGACCTGATTCCACCAACAGTAGATTCTGGAGAGCTTCTGAGCAGCTCCAGAGGATGATTATTATGTGCACAATGTACTGGCTTAGAGGCTCCATCTCAGACCAGGTCTCTCTATGCATGTTTGGTTAAAAAAAAAAACCAACATCATCTTGAAAGTGCATAAATATAAAATACAAACAAGAACATAGACAGTGTTAATGGCTTATAACAAAGCTAGGAACCAAAGAGAAATCAAGCCTCCTGCCTTCTTGATTTATCTACTTGACCTTGCTGCTGTGAAATGCAAAAATGTTGACAGGATCCTATTCTCAAAGGATGCTGAAGTGTTTGTCAGATAAAACAATATGACACATTCAGAGAAAGTGCATAGTATTCATTTTATTTGATCTCTCAGCTTAATCCAATACTGAATGAACTCGCTCAGAGCCTGATTCTGTACTTGCCCACTGCATAAACACACAGACAAATACATGTGTATTCATGAGAAAAGGCAGAAAAGATCTGTTTTCCACTGTGTCTACATGGTTAAACAAGGTACAGAATGATAGAAAATCAGAAGGGCTTTCCCTCTCCCTGAGAAAAACTTACTTGTATTCCTGTCCAGCTCTTTCCTTCATTAAATTATTTAGGTGTAAAATTTCCTTTTTCAGTGAATTAATCGTTTCCTTAGTTTTCTGTTCCCTTTCATGGGCTTTATCCACCATTTTCCAGGCCTTTTCAAGCTCCTAGGAACAAAATGGAAAACAATTACAAAAATGAAATTGTGTTTAAAAATAACCACAAATTAGAAATTAATTGCCTTGCATTTTGGTTAGTTGAGAAAACAGATTTTTGTGCCTTTTCATGCTTAGGTTCACAACAGTTCCCTTCACTTTTTTTTGGCTGAGCGTATAGCAAACATTTTGAGTTGTTCAGACTACGTCAATTTACACCAGAAAAGCTCTAATACATTTTCTTTAACACATAGATCTGAACATTCTCAAATCTCACTCTGAAGCTTTGATCACATGAGTACCACTAATATCTAAAATTTTACTGACAATTCAGTGTCCACAAAGGACACCTACTTAAATAGCTCATGTCCATAAAATTCTTATCAGTTGTTAGGACAATGAACACCCAGCTTGATTTGGATGAGAAAAAGATGTTACTCAACTTTTCTGCCTCTTTGTTAATTTTCATCTGTGGGGACTTACTGTAATTTGACTTTAACTACTTACTTAGACAAGACACAATTCTTATGCCAAATTTTAGCACATGGAGCTACTCGAATGACAGATCTGTGTGCCCACAAACAGGATAGGGGAGGAGGGTTCACTTGAGTTTTTAACTTCCTCTGCATCTCTCTCCCTTGAATCAGATCCTTATGAATCAAACAAAAGGCTTATTCCTTGCTAGTTTCAAATGAAGCTCGTACCACTTCTGGAATCCTGTGCTAAAAAAAACGCAAAAATTCAGCAAGTGACTGGACTGGAAGAAAAGCTCCTGAAGACTCAGTAAATAATGAACATACTACTTTTACACTTTTACACTAGAAGTTCCTGAGCTTCAAATCACAGCATGATGCTCTTTTCACAGCTGGCTCCTAGCAGAGTTCTGGACTTGATGGACTTGTACAGATTTGGACCCCAAGCGTGGTTGTGCAGTTCTACATTAGCTCTACGATCTCCCCAAGGAAAGCCAAATAGAAGCATCATTCTATCAGGCCATAATATCCCTTTCAACCTCTACTTTCATCATACGAAATTGGGGCAGGAAAAAAATACTTTAAAAACCATCTCCTCAATGAAGAAAATAAAATAATTTAATTTATACCAAATTGTTTACAGAAGTTCCTTATTGTAATTGACATTTCTGTTTCTGAAAAAAACCAACCCTATTTAACATTAAACTCTAAATTATGACATCTATGTTATGGTATATTGTTAATATACTTATTGAACCTTTAAAAATCTAATATGTGTAATATTTAGCTGTTTACTGCCTAAATTAAAAATTCAAACTATAGAACTAGCAGAAGTAACAGGCTACCAGATTTTGCTGAAAAGATAACACAAAGTATAACATCTGTAGCCTCTTCAAACTGCAAAGGGAATGCATTTCCATCTTATTTATTCAACTAGCTCAGCATATCCAAATTTGAGAAACCATCTGGAACTTAAAGATCAGGAATTTTTGCTCTTCCTTTTTTTTTCCCCTCATACTAATAAAGAGTTAAACAATGGGCTTTCCTTGCTCAGAAATTCTGAAAATTACAGTCAATTAAACTCACTACCTACAAACAGTATTTTCATTACTTAATAAATTACTTAGTCCAAAATTTAGCTTGAAAAATGTGCTTTTTCACTCATGTATCAAGCATATTTAAACAGTTTTATATATTCAAGTAAATTTTTATGTCATACATTTTGAGTTCTAATTTTCATTCAATGCAGCAATGATCATACATAAAGTATTAAGTATCATCTAGTAAATTATAAGTTTTTCATTCATTAATATCTTGTACAAAAATGCTCAATTCTGAAATTTAAATAAATGCATGTTAGGCTGAAATAATGGCATGAAGACACAGTGTATCACGTTGATGAGCAGAAAAGCATAAAATAAAACTGTAAATAAACATGCTTCAGATTTGTCAACCAGTAAGGCAACCACCCTTTCTCTAGAAAAATGCAAATTGAAAATAAGATTAAAGCTGATTACTTAAATCAGAGCTTCCTGCTGGCTGATTAGACTGTGATTAAAATTGGTGAATTAAATCATTACGATTGGAGTTTTGGGGAATAGAACTGGGGAATAAATTCAATACAGTCTCTGAAAGGTTTTAGTGGCTCCAGTGAGTGTTTTGTTCTGATGAGTATTTGCAGTATTGATCACCTGAAGTCAATGGGGCCATTAACATAAGCACTGATTTCAGGTTACCCTAAGCTGTGCTTTTTGAACTTTATCTTTGGTATGTAAAAACCATTGTATTGAATTTGTATTGATAATACCAATTTTTATCAATAAAGTTGGGAGACACGGGTGATGGCCACATTAATATGCAAAATCTAAATAAGAATTTGCTACAGACTTCATCATCACCAAAACTGGGCTTCATTATAGTTGCGTCTTGGTTGTGTCTTCTACTCTAAGAGTGGATCAATAGATCCTTTATTTTCAGAAGCAAAAAGCACCAAAATTTTGATGATGGAAGCCTTCAGAGAAGAAATATTCACATTGTTATTCAGTGTGAAAGACTGCAGTAGGTCAGCAACACAGGGTAATTGCAGTACAAGATAGGCAGGTACTCCATGGCAGTCTGTTGCATAATTAAAGGAAGTACACTGGATGTTTGCTGTTAGAATCATTCAAAAATTTTTGGAGAAGTACTCAATTCTGGAACTTGTGAAGCAGAACTTACGAAGCGTGACTGCTTTACTTTACTTTCATTAAATACCCCAAAAGATCACATCAGTTTCATTGCTCAGAAACTGAGAATTAATGAAACGCTTTCTTATTATATTGGATTGATACGCCTGGAAATTGAAAATTTGGTAATTTCAAGCAGGGCAGTACAAGCTCCTATAAATTCCCCTTCCAGCATTCTTCCAGTGCAGACTCATGGAAAACCCATGAAAAACAGACCTGTATTCCCTTCACATTAGCTTGGCCCTTTGCTCCTTTGATACGACTGTAAACAGCAGATTGTTATTCCTGGTTTATTAAAACTACAAACCAGATCCTTTAACAGCCACCTGACAGGTAACAGCTACTGATTGTCACTGACCCACGTCCTGCCAGCCACTGATCTATGTGGTTAACCCCTACCTCATACAAACCCTTCTGATTACAAACAGGCTTCACATGGAGAAAAATTTTGCTTCCACAACTTTTATTTCTTACCCTAATGACCCATCGAGTCACCAAGACCTAGGGCCTTAATTTGGAGGAACTATATCATTTTTACAGGAACAGCCCCACCAGGATTCTTTTATTGTTTATAAATGATTAAACTGTGGGACAGATTGTTTGATTTAGCACTGAGGAATATCACCTTGGCTACTTTAGCACTTGAACTTCCTTCGACACTTAGCTTGGACACACGAGAAACACATTTTTTAAATGTTAACAAAATTGTAGTGAAATACTACAGCTCTAATAGAACTTCTCTTCAGAAAGAAGAATAATATGGAATATAAAGGGCTTACCAAGCAAAACGTCAGACAAGAATGAACATTTTAAACAATATCCAAATAATTCCTGAACCTTTAAGAGAAAGACTAATTCTCATAACCAAACTGAAAAAGTATCAGCTGTATACTTGGCTCACAGCAACCACAAGAAATGAAATGTTACATGTTGTGCATTGCACATCATTTCTAACAGGATCATATTGTCAAGCAGCTTTTTCACTAGAAAAATCACTTAATGGGTTCAATAGTAGGCGGTATGGTTAAGTCATACCCTGCCTGAGTTTCAAATTAGCTGCTGAAATTGGAAAGGCTCTTATTTTCCCAACATTTCCACTCTTCAGTTTTATGACATTCCTAAGACAGTGTCTCCTGAGTTTGGGAACATCCTGAAGGATCACCTCTCCTACTGTTCACACACAGAGTATTGCCATGTAACAGCAAAAAGGAAATTGTAAGGATCATTGTGGCTCCTGACATTCATCTACCAGGTTTCGATTAGCAGCAGTGAAAATCAACAAGATTTTCTACGCTTTTCCTCCTCCTTGAGGAGGCTTTGGGCAGTACCACGGGTTTGCAAACCGCAGCCATAGGATGACAGTGCTGCTATTTATATTTACTCTGAATGTATTTTCTTCATAATTCCAAGGACAAGAAACTTCATTTCAAAGAACTTCTATTTTTGTAGTGCTCAAAAATCACTCTGGATTGCTACACTGACTTTATTTTACTGGAACAAAACACTTTATTGTAAGCCATGGAGGTTTCTCAACTAAGTGCTAAATTAAAGCCTATCTAGCTATCACAAAGCTAAGTTTTTAAACCATGAGAATGAAAAAAGTTCCAAATACAGTCTTATGATCACTTGGCAGCTTTAGGTTTCTGACAGTCAAAATTCACTGAAAGCCTAAAATCATCAACTGTTTTTAGTGAGCCAAGCACTTTGATTTGACAGAGTTCAAATCAATAATACTAAGCAACACACCAGAGTAAATTGGTGAAATCACACTGAAATTATATATAGGATTCCTTTTCAAAGACACCGTGAAACATTTATTTATATAAGTTATCACTTCCCTGGCCTACAATCCCTATTTCCACAAAAAGTAGATTTTTTATGTTCTGGCAACAGTAAACATCCAAGCAGCCCTGCAAAAGTATTAATGAATAAAAAAATGTACATTAAGCTGAAAATGTGCCGTTTTACAGAGAGAAAGCTTAAACAAAAACTGTTAGTGAGTACTTGAAAGCTGATGGAGTTGATCTAGTGCAAATAAAACACAGAATTTGACTGAAACCTGTAAAAATACCAGGCTGAGCAAACAAAGCAAAGCAGAGGTCAAACAAGTGGAGATGCCAGCTCTATGCTTAGTCCTCCAGCTAGTTCTCTACATAGAATCAAGTGTTCTTGTAGGTGCTTCTCTTATTACCATGTTTTTCATTAACAATTTCAGATCATACTTCACTCTATTCAAAACTTTACCGACTTCAATGATGATATAGTTTCCCCATCATCTTTAGTGAGTTTTGTGAGCACAGCTACTTTAGATGACTTCTCTACAAGCTCAGCACTCAGCTTCCTGCATTTCTCCATGAGATGCTTTTCATTTTCACGAGACTTCTTCATAATAGCAAGGAGCTTCTCATATTCGACACGGAATTTTTCCAGAGCTTCATCTCTATTCAGTATACTGATGAATTCTTGGGAGTCTTTTTCCAGTGCTTCAAATGCACTTTCTTCTAGATATAGTTTGTCAGACTTTTCCTGAGTGAAATAATCAACAAACAGGAGGAATTCAACATCTCACTTATGACCCAAGAATACAAAAAAGTAATAAACTGAGTGTATAACAGCTACTAAAAAATCATGAAAAAAATTCTTTAATAACAGTTCTTTTGCTAGCATATAATATGCATGTTGTAGGCTATTTTTCAAACACATCTCCCCCAATTTTACTGAAATAACTTGTGCTTTACCAGCCAGAGTTCTTGTAATTGAGTCCCACAACTGCTTTAAAGATAAGTCTATAAAATACCATCATTGTGATAACGCTTGAATAATGCACCAACTACTGAGGAAACCCAGTATCTTAGCCCCAATTCTACCCAGTTCTCTACCCTCTAAACTCTGATTAGTTTATGATTTCTGTCCAGATAGTGCCAGAGACTTGCAGACAAGCACATCTCAAAGCTCCAGTAATGCCAATGCAAGCCAGTCTTTCCTTTGTGGGAAATGCTACTGTTAAACCTTTCACAGAAGACGTTTTTGATCTAGCTCAGTTCTGATGCCAAATCCTTGCAAATGCACCTCTGAGAGGGTCTCACTAGGATAGGGAAGCAGCTCTTCTGTCAGCAGGAAACCTCAAGGGCACCTTTAACACTACAGCCCGTGCTCCGGCCAGCATAAAAGAACAATCCCAACTGTGAGCCGAAACTTAGTGCGTCCCCGCTTCAAACCTGCTCTGAGATTTGCGGGTTTCTTCTCATTTCATCCTCCTCTCCAAACCACTGAATCACAAAATGGTTTGGCCTGGAAGGGGTCGTAAAGATCATCTCAGTCCAACTCCCTGCCGTGGACCTTCCACTAGACCAGGTTGCTCAGAGCTCCATCCAACCTGGCCTTGAACACTTCCAGGGATGGGACATCTGCAGTTTCTCTGGGCAACCTGTGTCAGTGCCTCATCACCCTCACAGTAAAGAATTTTCTCCTAATATCCAATCTAAACCTACTCTCAGTCTGAATCCATTCCCCTCTGTCCTGTCCCCACTACACACTCTTGTGAAGTCCTTCTCTGGCTCTCTTGCAGGCTCCCTTCAAGTACTTCAGTCTTGATCTTATTCGTGTTCCTGATTGTAAATAGAGTTGAAAGACGAGCAGTTACGAGGGGGGAGGCAGGGCGGGAACCACACCCACGATCTTAAACGTAGCAGCTGCTCCTAAAAGTGAAGAGGCACTGCTGCTTGCGTACAAGTAGCCTAACTGCTCCTACTTTCAAAGCAGGACATAACTGAGCTCTGCTCACACAGGTGGCACATAAACATGGTATATGGCTACAGATGATACACAGATGATGTTGTTGGTCTTATCTTGAGGCGCAGCCTTCGTCCTGTCCAGGGGACAGGAAGGGCAGGGAGGGACAGGTTACAGGTTACCTCAGCCATGCTGCTGTGGGGTGGGGGCGGCGGGCTCGGAGCGGCGGGTCGGTGTCAGTGCCGGTGCCGATGGCGGTGCCGGGGCCGTGGCGCTGCTTGGGTGGTGGCGGTGGCGGTGCCGGGGCAGGGGCGGTGCCGGGGCGGGGGCAGGGGCGGCCCGGGCCCGCGGCGGTGCCGAGGCCGCTGCCCGCAGCCGACGCCGCTGTGGTATCGTAGCAACGGCGGCGGCTGCGGGCGGGGCCGCCGTGAGCCCAGGGCCCAGCGGCTGCCTCGGGAGGCTCGCGGCGAGCGCGTACATGGCCGTGGTCACCTCGCTGCCGAAGGGTGACTTGTCTACTAAAAACTGTGTGTCTGTCTTGCTGCTGAAGTTCGGCCGTCGGGGGTTTTAACCGAGGACACCGAGGACTGTTTCCCCTGTGACCCAGAAGGCTCCCTGAGCAGAGCAGCTGAGGGCGGCCGGCAGGATGGGCCAGCTCGATCACAGAATTGTTAGGGTTGGACGGACCTCTGGTGATCATCCAGTCCAACCGCCCTGCCGAGGCAGGTCACCTGGAGCAGGTGACACAGAATGTGTCCAGGTGGGTTTTGAATGTCTCCACAAAGGCCAGACTCACGACCTCCCAGGGCAGCCTCTTCAGTGCTTTGCCACCCTCTATGGAAGAAATTTCTTCCTCATGTTGAAGTGAACGTCTTGCGGTTTAGTTTATGGCCATTGCTCCTCATCTTGTCACTGGGCACCACTGAAAAGAGCTTCGCACCATCATCTCAACACCTGCCTTTGAGACATTTATATGCCTTGATGAGATCTCCTCTCAGTCTTCTCCAGACTGAACAGGCCCAGCTCCTGCCATCTCTCATCATACAAGAGATGCTCCAGACCCATCGCCATCTTCGTGGCCTCTGCTGGACCCTTTCCAGTAGCTTCTTGTGTTTCTTTACTGAGTCCACTCAAGGCACAGTCCTGTGGAAGACAGGAAGACAGTTAACAGGGATTTGTGCAGTTTGAGGGTATAAATCATAGAACCACAGAATACATTGGGTTGGAAAGGACCTTAAAGATCATCTCATTCCAACCCCCTGCCATGGGCAGGGACACCTTCCACTGGACCAGGTTCTCAGAGCTCCATCCAGCCTGGGATGGAACATTTCCAGGGATGAGGCATCCACAGATTGTCTGGGCAACCTGTGCCAGTGCCTCACCACTCTCACAGTAAAGAATTTCTTCCTAACATCTGATCTAAACCTACCATCCTTCAGCTTAAGGCCATTTCCCCTTGTCATGTCACTACATGCCAAATGGCATTTGGAGCCTGACTTCTGCCATGTCATTGTACTCAACTATTCACAGTAGCCTGTCCATGGATTTTGGATACAAAAATGCTGCTAGCAAGGATTTTCTTGCTATTTTCTAAGTCCGTGAGAGACTTCTCTCTTTCACAGAGATAGTAGCAGAGTTCTGTAAGCAATGAAACACCTGCAACCTTGAAAAGTCTTGTTTATAGTACAGTAGAAAAATATTTTGACAATGGATGTTTTAGGATTTTAGCCAATCACCCCAAGGGGTGACTGATACTTTGTCCAATTAGACTATGAAGAAAAAAGTCTATAAAAGAGTTTGTAAGATAATTAAATAGATCAATATTGCTGCACAGTTCCTGCCTGCTGGATCTTCTCTCCTCCTCCCTACGGCTGCGGGACATGGTAATATACCCTAGGGCATTTTTAGTAGTGGATGGTTTGGCACAATCCATGGTGCAGGAAAAGGGAAGGCAGGACAGCAGCTCCGCTTCAGAGTTGTGCTCAAGAATCAGCTGCTGCTGTTCACTCCCAGCTAAGCTCTGAAATGGTGGGGTTTATCTCTCTAGGCACACACAATTGTTCCATCTGATAGCTTTTCAGGGCAGGGAGTGTACTGTACCATGTTTACACTCCCTAGCAGCATGGATGTTGGTTACCACCTTAGAGTACCACTTGAAACAAATAATGATGATGGAAAACTTTTTCTCTTGCTGGTTTAATGAAGCCTGAATTGTAGCAGTTCATTTTACTGATTACGTGGCAAAATAGGCAGTTTCAAATAGATGCTTTCAAATGCTCTGATTTTACCATTAGAACGGGAGAATAGTAAGCATTTTATAATGTATTCTTTTTATGTATGACTTAATTTACAAAACCCTTTACACTGAAACATTCAATCATTTCAGTATAAACTTCTAATGAAAAAAAATCAATAAAGTTCCTTTTCTAAGTTTTGCGCTCTTCTTTTTCCTCATTTTCTTTTGTACTGATGTTTCTTACATAATAAAATTACCATGAAGATGATTATGATAAATTCCTTGATTCTAGGATTTCAGTCTCAAGAGGACCAAACTTCTAGACCTTTAAAATAAAACAACTGCACATGTAATGAAATATCAAATGGTATGATTTTAATTTTGTGAGCAAAATACTGCTGGAGGAAGAGGACATGCTCAGAATTTTAAAAAATAGTATTATATGATGAACAAAAAAAAACCCCTTCAATTTACATCTCAAATATATAGCTTTGATTTTATTATACTGTTTCTTAAATCTTTAAAAGCAAAACAGGAGTGGAAACTCATGAAGGGAGGTAGTCACCTTTGTGCTTCAGGGACATGTTTGTGCTTGAAGGTAACAGCATAAATGTGTCCAAAAACTGTATTGATTTATTAAGACATTCCCATGAGCTTCCTGGTCTGGTTGAAAATGTCCCTGTTCACTGCACAGGGTTGGACTAGAAGACCTTTAAAGGCCCCTCCCAACCCAAACTATTCTATGATTCTACTCTTACGTTTTTCAAACTCCTGGTGACCTGTGTCCTCTGAGACCATGTAAGGGTGACTGTATGACTGGTCTTCATGACAACTTCCATTTGAGCTAAATTCATTCAAATTCTGCAAGTTCAGCCTTGTGGTAGCTGCACCTCTAACTATAGTGCAGACAGAGTGGGGTGAGCGTTCAGAGTCTGTGATAACTCATGCAAAAGCCCATATTTTTACAAAAAAATCACAACTTAAAACATCACAACTTGTAGCAAATAAGTTCAACCAGGACACAAATCTGTGACAAGACTCAAACATTCACATTGAATTAATTCTGCAACAAATTATATTAAACAGCAAGCGAATGCCTCAACAGCTTCATAAACAAAGAGCTGCACTGACACTCAAGAGGACACCCAAGTTTCTGACCTTACCAAGAATTTACTTCAGCTCAGGACCAGCCACTTAAAATTCCCTGTACTTGAGATTCATCAGTGAACTGTAAATAACCACATCTGCCATCCTGAAGTGGTGCTGTGTCTGTCATGGCTATAAATGATGCACTCATGTCAGAGACAGAACCTCTGGACAAGGTGGAGCACTTCAAGTGGGATCACTGTTTGACTCTCCCTTTTAAGATGAGCATATGTCCCCAGCTCTGCAAAAACCTTTCTGCTAGTAAGAGCAAAAAGCTCCAATGGCTACAGAAGAAAAAAAAAATTACCTTAAATAAAAACAAATAAATCTCCACTAGGAGCAAGGACAAGCCAGACCTAGAAAGTTTCAGTTCATTGAAATGATTGTTATTTATTTCCCTGAATGTCTGACTTTGTTCAAGAGACACATGTACTTTATGGTAAATAAGCAGAATCACCTGTCTCACCAGCTGCATAAAAGTGAATTTTGCATCAGCGGGGTGTGTTGGTGTGCATGCAGAAAGGGTTATTAGAGAAGAAGTGTTTGCTCACTGATTTATTTGAGGTCACAACCCTTGTGCAGTTATTGAAGGCATGTTTTAAACTGTAGTGGCATGAAAATGATAAGCCATTACTTCCTGAATGTAAGGATTTATGGGCTACTGCAGAGATATAAATAATAAAATAAGATCTCATCATAAGATGACTCAGGAGTATGTAAGCCATTTGGGGCAGGGACCATGACAGTACGTGTCTTCTGGAAAATGTAAAAGGAACCTTGTGGCCTTTGGTCGGTGAGGATCGGATGAACTGATAAAGGAAAGCGCGGGGGTTGAAGTGATTCCTCCCAGTCCCGCTGCTGTCAGGAGGTATCGGGAGGCGGCAGCACCGCACCGCGGCCGTGTCTGCTGAACCGACCCGCACCGCGCTCCGGCCCAGAGCCGGCTTACAAACATCCCATAATACACGGGGATCTAATGCTGGAGTGAACGCGTGCTCATGCATGAGCTCTGCGTTTGAATTCGGGATTGCTCCGTTTACTCAGATAACATCATCAATGGAAAATTACCACTAAGGAAAGCAAAATTTATCTACCGATTTGCTAATATTAAATTATTGTTTGATATATATTACAAATGTATCACATGAGTATTACTTAATCTAACTGCAAGTCTTGTAATTTTCCCAGTGGTATGGAAATGCAGCAGAGCCTCATGGCCTCAAAGAGCTGAGATGCTTCAGGCACTGTCACTGAGCTGACAATCCTGGGACGTACCCTGGAAACCAGATTGCCTTCTCAGAGTTGCACCAGTCTTGCAGTATTAAAAAGAACAAGAGCTTACTGCAAGTGCTCCTTTTTCTCCAGTGACAAGGAAATGCTATATGGTTCTCAATTACTTAATTATATAACTGATATTTTTACTATATTCTTTTTTAATGTCCTCTCTGCCTGTTCTTTTCAAACTTAATGATAGTTTTATATCAAGAACGGGTTTTCAGTTCAAATTGGATTGAGACTTTCTACTTTGTTCATAAAGATGATGCAACAGATCTCAAATAACAGTAACCTTTGATCATGTTTGGCACTAGACTTGAGCCAATGATCTCAAGAGAGGAAACATTACCATTTTCATAAGAAGTTAAATCATGGCAATGTTTCAATTAATAGAAACACCCAAATAAAGAGCTTGGTTAGTTCTGAGAAGCTAGAGCTGCCAAGTGGTATGTGTGTAATGTACAATTACATGCTCTACATAAAAAATAAAATAGATGAGAGTTATGGAAAGTAACTAAAATTAATTCAATAATCCTGAAACTAAGTTGAACTTGCTATTCCCCAGTATGGTTTGAAACTGCAGAACAGATTTCCATCCTAGTTTTTCCTCCCAGTTCTGCAACTGGGATTACTGTGGCCTGCCATGCTTGTTAGAAAATTCCTCTCTTTTACCCTTCTCCAAGCCAAACACAGGGATTCTCCAAGACTGCTGGATGAAAGCAATGCTCTGCAGATCCCCCTCACCATCACTGCCCACTGTGGGCTCTTACCATCACCAGTGTTATGGTTTATGCTACAAATCTGGCCTTCAGCTTTAGAGAATGAGATGGGGGAACTTTTCTTCCTATATATGTGAAGGAATGGTCCGATAGAAGTCACCCTGCCCGTCCTGG
Organism: Coloeus monedula; assembly: GCF_965178545.1. Lineage (NCBI taxonomy): Eukaryota > Metazoa > Chordata > Aves > Passeriformes > Corvidae > Coloeus > Coloeus monedula. Next base: position 27,085,097 of record NC_138788.1, on the reverse strand, counting down.
TTGCCCAGCATCATTAATCACTGGAGAGGCTATAAAGGAAAGCCTACAAGGTAACATAAATACACTTGGCCCTGCAGAGCTCTTAGGTTTCTTCAATCAATTATTCCCATTACCTGCCTACCAGTTCTGACCCATGGCTGTCTTCCCAATCAGGAACATTTGGGTCTATTTAAAGATGAGCTTCAAATACATAGAGTCATTGTGAGCTCATTAGCTTTCCAACAGCCTTTTGGTTCCAGCAGCAGAATCCAGGCCCTAATATCATACTCCTGTTCCCCTCACATTGTATTTTTCAGCCTTTTTATTCTCAACCACCAAGTCTTTCCCTACATGAAAAAATTTGTCTGGCATCTTTCGCTATTTGACACCTGACTCCTCTGGTAGGAAGAGGCTTTTAGAAAAAAATTTTAATACCCAGAAAAGACTGGGGAAATCACTGAGATTTAAGATGTTTATAAGGTCAGGTGTAAGGGAGTAGATGAGGACACCATATAGTGAACTATGAGGAGGTGATCCCGTCTCCCTGCACATGTCCTTGCATGATAGCCAGGAGGTGTGGAACATCCATGGGTACGAGTACCCCACTCCCTTCTCCCCTTGATCTGCTTCTGGTGTGCCTGTTAAAGCACTGTCCTGCTGCAGTCTTCTTCAGGCTTACACAAGGCTGGGCCCCAGCAAGGCCTGACAAGTCTAAGATTATCACTCCTGCTTTCTCTGTGTGGAAGTGTTAGTGTAATCCCTCTGTGCACTCCAGGCTGGCAGTTGTCTCCTGTATTCTTCGATTTTTTTATTTACCGTTTCTAAGAGTTTGCAGAACTATCGATAGTTTTGTAATGAATTAGAAATACTAGTGGAAAGAATAAGTTCTCAATCTTCTAACATGTCTGAAGGCAGCTGAGAAAGGTATCTAAAATTTGACTCTCAGCCGAAATCTTGCTTTTGTCCTGCCCCTGCTGATGGCATCTTAAGAGTCCATTTTAGAAATAATATTATCATATCTAATTTCTGCTGCAGTAGTAGCCATGTCACAGTGCCACAGGGTAAGTCCCAGTGTGTGAAGAACTATGGTACTGTTACTCCACTGCTTGCAGCTTCAGGTCCTGCACAGCATGTGAGTAAGGTTAGCGGAGCTTGGCTCATTATCAAATAAATTACTACCTTTAGCAAGATAATGATCTCAAGCCTTCTGCAGTGCAGCAATACTCAAACAATGAATCATGTCCTAGAGTTATCAGGATATGTGCTTCTAGCTTTCCCTCTTTCAGACTGCTGAGTTGCATCAAAAACCCCCTAACACAAATCAAATGAATGTGTCTTGGTTTGAGTTTTCCATTTACATGTATTGTATTGTTATCATAATTTTATACTATCCTAGGTGGCACAGAAAGTAGATCCTGAATCTAGGATGGTGGATATGTAATATAATCTGTTGAGATGTGAGCCTTCCTGTGAAAAATGTTCAGGTCTTTCCCTGTATCCCAGAGAAATTTTGCAGATACATACAAATCATAGCCACTGTAAACTATAGTGATTTGTATTGTCCACTGTGTATATCCATATAGATACACATTCAGAATCAGTAATTACCACCTTATTGGGCTTTATGTGGGTGATATTTAATAGACATTTTCCTCTGGCTTAGGTGATGAATAGCTGTGATCCTGGCAAAGGAGCTGCTTTCTCTCCTCCAGCTGCTGTGAAGTTCCCAGGGGAAATAAACAATGCACCAGACAGGCTGGGTCCTGCAGCAGAGAAGCAGGGAGATTCCAGTACTGCTCTTGCTAGAGGTATTTCCATAGATTAGGGCATATGAGGAAGGAATGTACTAATAACACCCAGGTTACTAATAAAACTGAATAAATTTGATTCGGACACTGAGGAAATAATACCTGTATACACAAATTTACAAACACAAACCCTTTGAATAACACTTAAACTGTTATTTAATTCGACAAGCACTTCAGGAAATACAAAGAATAGGATGATTTAACACTCCCAGTTATCACTCATAAGCTAGCCAGCCTCAGAACAAATCTGTGCCACCACATTTGCCTGGTGTCCCCCTGATAGCACAAAGTCTTAGTGCAACATAAAACGCAGATTGTCTCCCACCACCGCACATGTTCACCATCTGAGCTTAAAAAAAAAAATCAAAGCAGTGGTGGTGGAGAACATGCAACGTGCCAGAGCAGTAGTAATATAAACCCGTTGTTGCAATGCTGTGGAAAGAGGAGGGGTACAATATAGTTCCCTAAATCACATAGATGTTACGATGTTCGTGCCCTTAATCTTCCTGTGAAAGTGACAGTTGTTGAGAAAACTTATTTCTGTGAGAAATACAAGATGGCCTTTAACTCGAGAATGAGGGTAGTGTTGGAAAACTTTCAAAAATCTTTTATTGTGGCCTTGATCATTAGCTAACACTTGCTGTGCCTCAGTTCCCACATCCCTACAAGGACCAAGCATTTGGACAACACTGTCAGGTACATGGTGGGGTTGTCCTGTGCACGGCCAGGAACCTGACCGTGTGGGTCCGTTCCAACTCAGGATATGCTACGATTCTAAAGAAACTGGTACCACTTCTGGGCCTCGGAAGGATGTTAGCAGCTCCACAACTTTTTTACTTGTGCCAGCTTTGATTACGAAAATGGGTCAGCACCTCCGAGATCTACTCGTTTGCTTTGATAAGACCAGTACGCGAGGTTACGTGTTTCAACTGCTTTCCGGACTTTCAGGCACGACCACCAGGAGGTCAGAATACATCCGAGAAGCAAGATGAGCGCATTTCCTCTCCGTCCGCCGTGCCCTCGGTCCAACACCATCTGGGAAGCTAATGGGGGAGCCGAGGGGGAGATCAGACAGCCCGCTGCCGCCCGCCGGGGCACGGCTCGGCTCCTAGGGCTGGCGGGGGTGGTTTGAAGGAGGAGAGAAGCAGCAAACCAAAGAGCAGCGGCAGCCCGGGCGGGGCGGGCTCCTGCCCCTCGCCGCGCGGAGCCGCCGCCGCCCGACAGCGCCGGTGTGCGCGGAGCGCCCGGGAGCGGGGCCGCCAACCCGGCCCGGCCCGGTGAGTCTGTCCGGGGGGGCGGGAAGGGCCGTGCCCGCCTTCGGGACGGAGCGGTGGTGCGGGCTGCCCGCCGCGGGTCGCGGTGGTGTGGCTGTCCCCGGGTTCTCCTCACAGGGTAACTTTTGTGTTGTGCGCCTTCTCGGTCTCGGTGGGTACCGGGCCACCGGCAGGGTCGGGCCCCTGAGGCGGGGCACTGCGCCCATCAAAGTTCCTGCAGAGCTTTGGGCATCCCTCTCTGTGCAGCCCCGGCGGGAGGCGAACGCGCGGGGCGCCGGGAGCGGCGGGAGAGCGGCCGCAGGGACTCGGCGGGAGCGAGCCGTGTGATCAGAGACCTCTCGGCCATCGCCCTTTGCTGGTGACACAGCCCCTGCTGTCCTGGGGCCAGCGCTGACCTCCGACGTGTACAGTCCGTGGAAAATGCATCACTGAGCTTTGCTGCACGTTCAGTGTTACACGGCTTGGGCTTAAAACTTCTTGTCTTTCTTCTGAGATACACAACATCTCACTAATGAGTACAGAGAGGAGGAGGGAAGTTTTCAGTGGAGCTGAAGAAGGGATATTTTCAGTAGAGCTGCTCTTCATGTGTGTGGGCATGCTTTTTATGGTGGCCAGCAGGTATTTGTAGCTCAAACCAGAGTGAGCCAGGACTGTGATACTGGAAGTCAGTGGTCTGTAAAACTGACGTGCAGAACATGAGCCTTAGTGGCCTTGGCATCTTCAGCTTGGCAGTCTCCCACTGAAACAGTTCTTTTGGGAATTGCCGTGCTGAAATCCTTCAGGAAAATAGGACATGTTGCTATTGGCATCTCTTACATGGTCAGGCAAGATGAGCAGTGTCTCTAAGCAAACATTACGATTAATATGTTTTTAATGAGTGCTGTAGGCCTCACCCATACCCAGTGCATCTCCTTCAGGCGCAAGTGTTTGCCATGAGCTGCCAGGCAAGGATCTGAGCTGCCATGAAAGCAGCTCATGGACAGGAGAGCCGCTATTGTGTTGTGTGAGGTTTTTTAGTTTGGTTTGGTGATGATGGTAATGCTCTTCTGCAACTCTGACTGAAGTGATTCTGGCTATCTTCATAGGCATCTGCTTTTAAAATCAGATTTTCCTTAGTATAAGTGAACGCGGTTCTCTCAGTCTTCAAAGAAAAGTAGAGCATAGAAATTAGGAATAGAAACTTCAAGCCTTCTCTTCAGCCTCATTTTCAGCACAATATATGCTTCATGCTGCTCTCATGTGGGAACTGCACATATTTAGTGTGCTTGCCACAGATGTGGAGAGAGGTGAATTGATTTCCCAAATTCAGAGAACCAATGTGAGTACTGGGACCAGCCCTGAGGGTTTCTTGACTCCCAGCTCTAGATGACACTATTTTTTGCTTGCATGACTTGGGTGTACGGGACTCAGTGATCCATGTTCGCACCAGGGGCATCTGCAAGGAAGAAGCGACCTGTGCACACCGAAGGCATTGAACTTGTTTATCAAGAGCTCAGGTGGTGCCCCTCCCGACCTAGCTCTCTTTCTCTTTTTGTTGCTTGGAGCATTACTATATACTAAGAACACATTTTTTCTTTTTCTTTTTCTTTTTTTTTTTTTTTACACTACCTTCCCTGCCTCAACTTCCTTACCCTGGTCAGGGACTGAGGAATTTGGTTTTCTTGAGTAATTGTTTTGGGCCATGTGATGACTAGGGTAACCAAAAGCTGCATGTCCTGCTCCCCTTTTGTTTTTTTGTTGGTGCTATCCATGGCAGTAAGGGCTCTTGTGTGTCTCTGCATGATGTCTCAGAGGGATGCCAATGTTTATGATTCTTCTTGCATGGCAATGACTAACACTGGAAAGGAATCTGATCCACAGAAAACTAACACTGGTGTTTCACAAGCTGATCTCACTAATTTCTGAGTTTGTTTTTCAAGAAAAACTGTATGGTTTTCCAAAGGACAATTTTAGTCTGGCTTTTTCAACTCTCTACTTGCTGACTGTGGTTTCAGTATCTTGGAGCTTGCCTGCAAATGAATTAACACAGGTATATGAACTTCATGAAGAGCCTGCATGAGTGTCCCTGCTATCCTGTGCTGTCCTGTCCTGCTCGCTCTGCTCTGCGGAATTGCAATTGCAATCCATAGCAGTGGTGCAATGGAAAAGGAAGCTGAAAAAAACTTCTGGCTTGTTCCTTTAGATCCCCTTTAAAATGGACTGTTGGGTGGGCCAGCTTTTTCTCTCCCAAGTGTTATTACAATCCATTTATACTGGGGAAAAAGCAGGTTTGCTGCCAGGCAGCATATTTTCCATCGGCACTTGTAATTGTTGGGTGGCGGAGAGAGGTAGAGACTCTGGTTTCCAGGCTAGAGGGAGAGAGCGTGGCCAGGGTGTGCACTGGGTAGCATCGTCATGTGCCCAACCATGAATTCCAGGTTTTGCAGGGATGTGGGCTCAGCTGTGTAAGCAAAACCTTCTGCCCACTCACTCCTTGGAGCAGGCAGGGAGGCAGGTAGCCAACCTTCAGGCAGCTTGAGGGATGGAGAGCTGGCCTGGGGTGTAGCTGCAGCAGGGCTCTTTTTTTAGGTTGTTTATACTTACACACACACGTGGGCCATGCAAAGTTGGCTGAGCCAACCTTGACCAGCAGCAAAACAGGTTTTACTGCCATGACCTGAAGGCCAGATAAGCTGCTGAGCTTCGCTGGAGCAGGGACAGCTTTTATTTCTGTCAAGGAGAGGAGGCTCTTGTGTAGGGCTGACTCAAAACAAACTCAGTTGCTCAGACTTCCTCATGGAAGCAGTTATTAAGAAGGCTTATGCAAGACAAAGAGGTGATTCGAGGTAGCCAGCATGGTTTCACTGAGGGCAAATCATTCCTGACCGAGCTGGTGGCCTTCTATGGTGGAGTGACTGCAATGTTTGGCAAGGGAAGACAGACTGATTTAATTTACCTAGACTTTTGTAAGACCTTTGACATGATTCCACACGATACCCTCATCTCCAAATTCGAGAGAAATGAATTGGAAGGGGTGACTGTTCAGTGGATAAGGATTTGACTGGATGGACACATCCAGAGAGTTGTGGTCATTGGCTCTCTGTCCAGGCGAGAGCCAGTGGTGTCCCTTGGGGACTGGTGCTCTTTAATACCTTTATCAGTGGCATAGTGAGATCAAGTGCACCCTCAGCAGCTTTGCAGATGACACCCAGCTGAGCGGTGCTGTTGGTACAACAGAGGGAATGGATGGCATCCAGGGCGACCTGGACAAGCTTGAGAGGTGGGCCCACAAGAATCTCATGAAGTTCAACAAGGCCAAGTGCAAGATGCTGCGCCTGATTTGAGGCAACTCCAGATAAGAGGACAGACTGGGAGAACTCATTGAGGGCAGCCCTGTGGAGAATGACTTGGGGTCTCTCTGAATGAAAAGCTGGACTGACCCAGCAATGTGTGCCCACAGCCCAGAAAGCCAGCCGTGTCCTGGGCTGCTTCCACAGCAGCATGGCCAGCAGGTCAAGGGAGGGAATTCTGCCCCTCTACTCCACTCTGCTGAGACTCCGTCTGCAGTGTTGCATCTATCTCTGGGGTTCCCAGCACAGGAAGGACATGGAACTCTTGGAGCAGGTGCAAAGGAGGACACAAAGATGATCAGAGGGCTGGCGTACCTCTCCTATGAAAAGAGGCTGAGAGAGTTGTTCAGCCTGGAGGTTCTAGAAGAGACATCATTGTGGCCTTCCAGTACCCATAAGGTTCAGTCAAGGTCTCTCCAACATCTATGCACATAGTTGAGGGAGACCCTAACTTAAGCTCTCTCTTCTGAGATTTGAAAATTATCTTAACAAGTGAATTGTAAGTCCCATAGCAACAGTTCCTGCACAGCATTTAATAGCTCCTTTCCTCCAAGCAGATGCACCTGCTCTACCTCACTGGCCCTGAGCCACCATGAGACCAGACATTGCAGGCCCTCAGGGCTTACAAATATTCACTGGGATATTACAGTGCAGATCCAGACCGTTGAGGTTTGGGGTGTCTTTCTCCTGTGTTCAGCACAATGTGCTGCTGGTGGTGGTGTTGTGGCAAAGGTTGAGCAGAGGCACCAGCAGCCCTGCAAGATGGGAGGGCTGAGCAGAGCCCATTTGCTCCATCTGGCCTCACAGTGGAAATTCCACAGAGAAGTGAAACTGTACACACATTCTGGTCAAAGCAGGTACGTGTGAGGAGGGAGGTGAATTGAAGGAGTTCAAGAGAGCAAGGATGTGTCAACCTAATGCTGAGCCCTGGAGCCTGAGTCCTACTCTAAAGCCCAGCTCAGCCCACACTGATCATTTCATCAGGCTTTGGATGAAGACAGTGGGAAGGTTTGAAGTGGTGGTAGCTGGAAATGAGGGTGGTGCATTCCTCCTCCCCAGCCCATTTGTGCACAGCTGGGTAATGTCTCTGTTGTCTGCCTGCAACCAGCTTGTTGAGTCCTCTCCTGCTTCTGGTTGGGGGACTTTGTTTCCTGTTGCATATAAAATTTCTTCACTTCTCTATCCTAAAATATTGTAGTTTATCTTTTGTGGTTCTGTGTTTCACATCTTCCTGTGCTCTTACGCTTGCTTCCTGCCTCTTCTGTGTTTTCTGTTTCTCCCATTAGCTCTCTAAACCCAACTCCCCGAGCAAGTATTTCTACCTTACAAGCTGCTTACAGTAGCTAGATGCTTTTCTAGACAAACTAATCCCAGACAAAACTGTCCCAGCCCTTGCATTTATGCAGCTGCTCATTTGACCCTAATCCATTTTAAAAGGAGAGTGCTGGTGGGTGAGGATGGAGTCAGAGGAGGAGGTCCTTGCTTGCTGACAGGTCTGCAAGGCTGAGAGACCCACGGTGTGATCTGCACACTTTCCCATGGGAGAAGCAGCATTTTAACTCTTCCCTGATCACTTCAAACTGATTATTTCTGGTCTCTTGAGCTTTTATGATAATTTTATTAGGTAAGGGCATATGAGTTAATCTCTCTTTTAATCAATCCCTGATTTAGATAACTGCATTATGTACCCATCTTCTGCCTTCACTTCCTCATTCATTCTCTTTGTGTTTTGCAGACTTCCTGGCTGTGCTTCAGTGGCGGGTGACTGAATTTAGTCTTCTCTGCATCACAGTGATGGTAGTAATGTGAAGTTTAATGAGCACCTGCAAAGCTGTGTAGCAGGTAAGTGCTCCAGGGGTCATTCTTCCTTCCAGATTTGATGGGATTTTAAAAAGTTTCTTGATGGGCTCTCACTAGGAGATCTTGAGCCTTGCAGCAGAAATGCTGAAAGGAAATTGGTGTGGCTCATGTTTTAGAAATGTTCCCAGCAGTGAGGGAGACAGCTTCTTGCAAAGCGAAAGTAGCAATGTTGTGAAGGTTTAATCTGGAAATGGCTTCAGTGTGGAAGATCAGTGTTAAAAGCCTCTCTCTTCTGGACTTTCAGTATAAACTTGTTTTTATTGGACTGCTTGGTACAGTTGGGATCTAGTCAGAGAGTGATGGCAGAAGAAAGGGTCCAAAGCTTTGCTGACATCAGCTACTGATGCATTTTCTGCTGTGCAGGAGAACTTGCCAGAAGTACCTTACCCAGACTGGGAAAGTACTGGAATTCCCCTCTTCTAAGTGTTAGAGGGAAAGAAATGCCTGGGAGTGCCTGGACAACTTCCAGATGATCAAGGGTGACAGCAGCGGCAGACAAAGGGAAACTGTTTTCACAAGCCAGCGATGTGTAGAGTTTTCATGTTTGTATGAAAACCCCTAAAAACACGCTGAAAGGAGAACTGCTGGGTGAAACCAAGATGTCTGGCAGTGCTGCTCTGCGTGTGACAGGAGGCTCTATGGGTAACAGTGGTGGGAAGGCAAGAACCAGAGCTGATGACAGAGGGAGCTGCCAGAGCAGCAGTCCTGGCTGCCACAATGTCCTTCTACAGCTCTGAGTACCTGTTAGTTCATGCTTTCCACGTGATTTTTTTTTTTTTTTTACTTATTTATTCTGGATCTGTGTTGGGTGGTGTCTGTCCCCTTTTTCCCATGACAGAGTTCAAACAGCTGCTCTGCTCTAGCAAAGCTCAGCTCACAGAGTTCCCTGGCATGCTCCTCCAGCCAGCCCCGATCAAAGCTGTGAGAGCTGGCCCACTGCCATTCTCCTGTGTGTAAATGAAGCTCTTTCTCTTTTTCCTTTCCATTCGCCATCTTTCATTATTATCCCTCCTCCAGAGTCAGGTTTTTCTGGCTGATCTAGCACATTATTTGTATCAGCAGTATTTGCCTCAAGGCAGAGATGCTTTTTCAGCATTTATAGGGAAAACGTCTGGTGCATCCCACTGCCATGTATGTGGCTCAGGAAAACCAAGCATGGCGTTGGCAAGCATGAGGACCATTGCAGCCAACTGTTGCAGAATTTAAGCCCTGTTAGGCACAGTCTCCAACTCGTAGGGTTATGCTGGTTGCCTGGCAAAGGAAAACTTACTGTTCCCTCACTTTTGAAACCAGGGGAAGAGCACATAGAGAAGGTTCTTGTGCCCTGAGCAGGAAAAGGGACATGAGTTATAAGGTGTCAGCTGAGCCACCTGTGTCACCAACTCATCTTTTCCTGGGTTGCCTCCAGGGATGGTGGGTGCCATCAGTTGAAAAGGAAGAGTTTGTGGTCAAAGCCAAATAAAAACAATGTGAATCGGCTTCAGAATGCCTTGCTTTCAGGTCTTCCAAATTGCAGAGGGTTTGGTGATGAGTGGTGAGCACCTGATGAGGAGTGGGACCAAATGGTTCCCACACTGTCTGCAAGGAGGTGAAGCAGCTCCCTAAGACAAGATACCACCTGCCTGTGCCAGGATCCCAGCAGGGATCCATACAGCTTGTTTGGAGAAAGCACATGCAGTGATAAGGAGATTTTCCTGCAGGTAGGGGCAGCTAAGAAGTAGTCTAGACTGCCTTGAAATGCAGAGATTTGCTGGAAGCTTTTCAGAAAAAAGTAAACAGAGACTTGCCAGAAATCATCCAGGCACAGTGTAAGCCGTGCGTGTAGGCAGAGGGAAGAAACTGTATTGCTTTTTCAGACCTCCATTTTCTCCTATTTTTTAAGCTCTTGTAGAGTGTTAACACATACCAGAGGTGGAGCTGAGGAGATGTTCTCAAACTTAAAATGTCACACTTGATATTCACATTATAGTGCTTCCCAGAAGAGCTTGATCTTCCATATCTGCATCCAGAATGCTTCAATCCTGATCTATTTCCTCCTGGATGTTCAGGTACCTTACTGCCACTGGTTTCAGAGGAGAGTTTGATTTCTAAAGGCCTCTGGGGATTTAGCAACCAAATACCTTGGGACTGTTAGAAATGTGAGGGAAAATACTTGAAGTTTCAGCAGCACAGACAACTCTGCACTGCAGATTACAACTCATTCATGGTAATTAAAAATTACCCTTATCTTCCAGTCTTGTGGGGGCAAGGATGGAAGGGATGTCTTTATTTTGAGTAGCTGGAATCCACCAGTTGACCCTCCCCTCCTGTAACACAAAATGGCACAAATTATCTGGCACAGTAGGTGACTTAAGGACAGAGCTCTAGTGTGGTCCCACCTAGTGAGATGGCTATGCTCAGTCTAAGAACCATGGCAATGCTCTTCTGCAGCCAAAGTCAAAAGATGGTCTGAAGGTGCTTGGATGATGTTTATCCCACCTTCCTGTTGATTCATAGCTGCATCGTGCTCTTGGAATAGGTGCAGGGTTATGATCTCACACTCTGAGGGAGTTACAGGAGGAAATGTCGACTGAAAGGGAGGTATTTGTGTGCTAAGTCACCCACAACACGTGCTCTCAGCTCAGCCTTGTATTTGCTACTAGTCTTGGATGCTTTGGGTCTCCCATGTGGAGGTGGAGGCTTTGTTCCTTGCCAAGCTCCTTGCCTGCTGCAGCAGAGGGGTTTTTGTGCCTGTGAGCAGGGGCCCCACAGCTATGAGTCACAGTTCCCATTACGTTCTAACTTAGCCTTTAAGTGAGCCGAGAGGCTGTCCCTTGGCTTTCAAACAAAGCCTTCCTTTGTTGTGCTTATGGTATAAAGAAAGCAACCGTATGTGCTCACCCCAGCATCCCAAATGAAAACCACGTGGCTTCACAATCTTAGTATGTGTGTTTGATACTTCTGCTGCAGCACTGCAAGTTACATCACTCCTTTCCCCTTGAATCTTTTAGAGTTTTTCTTCCCAGCGTTCAGTTTGCAAATTCTTCAGGGAAACAAAGAGCTTAGAGATGTTTTGTTTTCTTGGTAAGAAGAGGGGACTGAGCAGAGAGCACATGAAAATTATTAAATATAGGTGCATGTGGCAATAGGCTGATTCATTCCCTTGGGTGAAAATGGCTCTGGGTTGGTGGCCATGGGTGCTGAAAGGATAAGCTTCATGGAAATGTTGTATGGAAGTGAGGCAGTTTGTTTTCTTGTATGACTTTCTTGTATGACTTCTGCTGCTCTTTATTTATTCAAACTCATTTTGAAGAGCGGGATTAGCCAGAAGTACTCTGCAGCCAACATATTTGTGTGCATGCGTCTGTCTTGGCAGTTTTTAGGTTTATGGCAAGTGAGCCAAGACTGGGATTTCTGCTTCCCAAAGCATTTGTGTTGTTTCTCCTGATCTTTTCTAGAGTCACTAGGTAATGAAGTAACAGGGTTTGATTCTTCCTCAGAGTCTGTGTGCAATGCACAGTGTCTCTGCTTAGATCAGGGAGTCATCCTGGTCAGAGGCAAGGAAATGGGGCAATGCAGTAAAAGTGCTCTTCTTGTTCTCTCTTCCTTCTACACCCTCTACCCATCCCTGCAGGGGCTTTCACAGGCTGATGGGTTATGTTTTGTTTTTTACTTTATTTAAAGAACCATATTGTGTTAAAAAAAAAAAGCTGGGATTTCAGGCAATGGAATAAAGCATTGCTTTTGATTTCTGTGGTGATGTTTTGGCAACAATAGCCAGCTCTTAAATACAGTTTTTTCCCCTATTGTTTGAATACAAACAGCAGTGACTAGTTAGCAGAACAATGGTCCAATATCACACAAACCTTCAACCCCATCCAGCGTTTTTGAGTCCTGTTTAAGCACATACTTGGCCCTGCAGGTCTCTGTGAGTGTGGCTTTGTTGCTGAGTCGAGACTGTGATGGAGTAGATCTCAGATCAGCCAAATTCCCAACCTGCAATGACAATTTCTTTTTGCTGTGTTTTTGTTTGGTGTGGAAGTGTCTGGCAGCTATTGTGCGTTCTGCTGTCTGTAATACATTAATGCTCATGGTTCATGACTGAAATGGGACTTCATAGTTTCACATGTAAAATGTAATCACACTGCAAGTCATGTCTGAGCCTTATCAATATCCACATGTGCTCTTTTTTAGATGTGCTGGAGTGCTGTGTCCCTGCTGGGAAATCAACTTTATTAGAAAGTTTCCACCAATTCTTTTAATAACTAAGCATTCCTTCCAATGGGTGTACAGTTAAGTTGTATGTACAAGGATGCATATGCTTACCACAGGATGAGGAGAGCCAGATTAACCACTGCCTGATTTAACAGCAGTGGTGTGGGGTTTTTCCGCCTTGCTGAGAATTAAGTGGGGAAAAGGGAGGCAGATTTAAACAAACATCTTGGCAATTGAACCCTTTCTGTACTCACCACCTCTCCCTGAGGTGACTGCCAGGCCAGATCCATGAGCCATGGCTTCCTCACATGCAAGGAGCTGTTGTGTGGCTGAAGGGGTGACAACCAGAGTGGGGCCCAGTGTGAGCACCAGGTGGAGGCCAGAGAGCCTGTGTGCAGTGACAGTGCTCCATACATTGTGGTTGACACTATCAGGCTTTTAGTGGAGCAGCAGGGGTGTTTGTCCATCTGTGCTGATGAAAGAGTGTGCAAGGGAATGATCAACTATTGCCCAGGGTCCCATCATGTTGGGTTAGAGGAAGAGGGTGCCAGTATGGGTGGTAAGTTAAGGGTTTTTTCTTTGTGTGTGTCTTTTCTCCTCCTAAACAAAAAAAAACCCCAACCAACCAACCAAACAAACAAAAACAGAAAAAAAAAGCCAAAACCAACAAAACCCACAAAAGTTTGGTCTACTCTGTGGATACTAAAAGGCTAGCAGAGAAATTTTCTAGCTTTCTACAGCCGCCTTTGAAAGTCTCCATTCTCACGCAGCCTAGCTGGGAAACAGTTTGAGATTTTGTAAACTATCTCACAGGTGCAGGTTGTGGAGATCGCTTTGGTACACTGGAAAAAATATTTTGGAAATGGGTGTTACACTGTTCAGCCAATCACACTGGTAGGTGGTTGATCAATGGACCAATCATATCATTCCTCTATTGCGAACCAAGTTACAAAAGACAGATTTAATTCATTAATAAAGGGGGGCCATTTTATCCTGGACTTGAATTCTGTGTCGTTCCTCTCGCCAGAGCACTGTCAGTGCCCTTCACATGCTTATCCCCCCCAAATCTGCCTGCCCGTGGGAAGGGAGGGCTATCTAGTCCTGTACACAGGATGAGCATCAGCATTTCCTTGGAAATACCTGCTCTGGTGACCTCCAGGAGAAAAATATTGTTTCCGAAAGTCCACAGCAGACCTGTTGGGCAGGATGTCCGACTCGGGCCGCGCGACTGACCCTGTTGGCACTGCAGCAGGCCTGGGACAGGATGTCCACGGATATTACGAAAGGCTAACGTTCTCAATCAAACAGCAGAACAATAGCTATCAGGCAACTGGCCTTGTCCAACTGCTGTGCTGTGGCCAAGCAGCTAATCTGGGGTGTGGCTTCCAGGCATGGTTTGGAAGGAGGTTGCTGTGCCATACCCAACTGCCGTAGTCCTGGGCAGGGCAGCTGGCTTGTCCTGGTTTTAAACGTGGCTGTGTTACCAGTCTCAACATCCAGGCCCCTGCACCTCATGTATTGGTGCATTTGGTTCTTCCCCACTTGTGGCTTTGGTAGAGAGCCAGAGACAGAGCCCAATCCCATCTGCCAGGGCTGAACCAGCTGAGATTGTGCTGGCAGCTGGAATTCGGTACTTTGTCTGTAGCACTAATTTAATGCTCAAAAAACAGGTCAGAACATGAGTTAGAGCTGCTGTGGCTAGCACTGCTCTGTCCCAGTCGACATCTCATCCCACTGACGTCCTGCACACAGCTTAATTCATAGGAGCTGAAAGTTCAAATGGAAGAAAGCACAAGCTAGTGCTGCTCAGGCTCTGTATTGGATTTTTATCCCTTAGTTTTCCTGTCTGGGCTGTGTGTGCTGCAGCTGACTGTGTGCTCAGGAGATGGGAGAGCAAGAGCTTGTCCTGGCTGCGTTGTGCTGTGTGGGTATGGGGTTGTCTAAGGAAGTGCCTCTGTCCAGGTTTTTGGCAGGAACAGTTATACTGACCTGCATCTCTGCATTGCCCATTTTCCTGTCATTGTGTGAGTTTCTTACAAATCAGAGCTTGTAGTCACCACTAAGAGAAAACCTGATTTCTTTTAGTGGCAGCTGGATCATATCTGAATACCTGCAGAGGTGGCAGTGATACTTGCAAGTTGGAGAAGGATATGGTGCATTACTAAAGGCTTTCAGCAAACTTTTATTCTTGCCTAGATCTCTGTAAATGCAGCAGAAGCTTTTTTCAGACTATACACTCAAAGGTTGAAAGGTAATTTGTTTACTGTTGTGCAGCAAGAGAAGGAATCACAGAGCTCCCAGAAGCTCAACGGTGAGGAAGTGGCAGCTGAGCTGAGCCTGAAACCCTTCACACTGAGGTTCGCATCTCTTCAGTAAGAACGTCCTAGTTGCAGATTAGTGGATGGTTTGAGGTGTTAATCTCAATCAAAACAAGTAGCAGAGTCCTTTCCAAACCTCAAGGATCTTCCCAATGAGAGAGTCAGAAATCATATTTGTTCCCATGAAAGTTCTGGTTTTAAAAATTTGGCAGCTTTCAACGAAAAAGGCCTCCCAACCAGCTGTATTTTCTATCATCTACTTTAAATGCCTCTTTTCTTGCAGCCTACCAAAGCAAAACACAATGTAGCAGCCACCTATTCATTGCCTTTTGTGTCAGACAGATTGCAGGAAACAATCGAGTGTGTTGTAAGTGATGTCTTGGCGTGTTCCAGTGTAATACTGAACTGCACTCAGTGGCTTGACTTGGGTTTTTCCAATTTAAGAATCAAAGCTTCAGCTCTCTCCTACCTGGTTTATTGCTGAACACCAGCCAGAGCATGTTTTGCTTACCGTGATTCAAAATCTAGAGGAATAAAATGGCTGAAAAAATAAAGCAATATGAGGAACTCTGGAGTAAAGGAAGGCACTGTTAATGAAAGAGAAATATTTTCCTATGTCTTCAGAGAAGGTAGAGGGTTATCTGGGCTCAGAGCACACGAGCAGCCTGCAGAGGCAGATTGCAAGCTGCCATCTCTTTCTTTCCTTTGCCAGGTTGAGCAGGAGGCAAAAGGGTCTGAAGCTGCTATGGAAAAGGGTGTGAGGAAGGCTTGGGGATGTCAGAAATTAAGCACATTTAGCTGGAAGGGACAGGATGTTGTTATGACTTTGAGCATCATCATCTCCATGAAGGACTTTGCTGCTCCTGCCGGGAAATGCCCTGTGACAGGGTGGCTTGGGAAGGGGGAGAGCACACATTGCCACAGGGCAGCATCTGCCTCAGGCTGGTCCACACAAACCCTGTATGACCTCTGTGATGCTGTGAAGAGGAGAAGAAGCTGAAGGCAGAACTGCTGCTGCCTGGCTCTGTGAAGGCTTCTTCCTGTGCTGTTTCCCTTTCCTTATGCTGTGCTACCTGGAACTGTGCTCTCAGTGAGCCAAACATTACTAAATTGGCAGCAAAGGGCTAGGGTGAGAGCTGGCCTCCCTCTGCTTGTGGCTTCATGGCACCAACCTGAACTGTATGACAGCAGCATCACCTTTCCCCTTCCTCTCTTGGGGCTTCCTGCATCATCCAGGACCTGCTCTGGTGCTGGTCAGGATCCTCCAGCTGAGGAGGCAGCTTCAGATTTGAAAGGATGAAGGCTAACCTGCCTGGGAGCTGAAGGTGGAGGGCTGAAGGTGCCCTTGGTGAACCCTTTGAACATACCAAGTGCTGCAGGATGCAGCTGATGTTTGTAATCAAGCAGCAGTGTGATCAGCTGTTTTTATCTCTGAGCGCTCACTCCCAGCTGGAGGGTGGGATGGTGTCTGCCCCCTCACTTCCCAGGGTTGTGCAGAGTGGTCATTAACCTTAAACTCGGTGAAGGCCCTAGTCACTGCAGGAGTGAGTGGCACAGAAAAGCCCAGAAGGAAACTAATTCTAGTGCCAGAGGCAGGTTTGAACAAGTAGCATCACATGCTGGGCAGTGAGCAGAGACAGCTTTACATCAAGATAGTGAGATTTCACATACCCTGGCCCTTCTCCCTTTCCCAAGTGGCTTTCTTTGGTCTTCCTCCACCTTTCCCTGCTTCGTGCCCACAGAAGAAAGGGGGGGTCTCTGCATTCTCGCCTGGCCCAGGGAGCAGGGCAAGGGCTGCTTTGGCTGCTGGCAGGAGTGGCCTGCCTGTGGTGCAGACTGTGGCACCCTTTGGGGGGGTCTTTGGAGCCCCAGGACTGCCACAAGAGGTTCTGCAGAAGGTAGGTAGGATGTAAGCCTGTTACTGAGTCCAGATGTTGTTTATACTTTAAAGGAAAAAACTGTCAGGGTGAGAAATTCAGAAAAGGTTGCAGATGGCTTGGAGAACTTGCTGTTTAAAAACTTACAAATACCTTTTATTTTTTTCCCCCATATTTGAAATGTTGCTAAATTTGATACATAGATTGAAAAATTGCCATTTCTCTTTCTTAGTCTCCAGCTTGGAAAGGTTTGGACTCTCTCCCTCTTCCCCACACAAAAGCTGCCTCAGCCTGAGCAGGCATAAATATTTTTATCCGGCTTAAATAGCTTGGGCTGAAGTTAAAAGCAAGGGGGAAGAGCAGCCTTTGTTATGGGGAATGCTGGAACGCCATAGCAGGCAGTGCTACTGGTTTCACCTGTATTGTTGAGTCTTTCTTATTAGCCAGGAAAGCTGTGTCTGAGAGATGTGGGAACGCTCTGCCCGTACCACTCTTGCTGCTGCCGAGGCCAGGCTCCACTGACTTCAGTCACTGAGCACCATTAACCTTAAACCTTAACTGAGGTTAATGTTTGGCTTCATTTTCTGGAGTCAGTAGCTACAGTAGCAAAAGGGCAGTTTTGACCAGCAGAACTCGCTCTGGGCTGAAAACAGATACTCCTCTCACAAATCCACATGATGTGACCATCTTGTCACTTCCAGTTTCCAGAGGTTGCCCGTAGGGTTTGCTGAGGGCAGAGGTTGCATGCAAGTTCCCTAACCCAATCCTGCAAAATGAGCTGGGGTATCCTAGAATGTTAGTGTGACCTGGAGTGAATTCAACTGAGCCAGCCAGTGATGGACTCGGGGATGTCTGGCCTAACTCCTGCTGCTAGCAGAGCTTTGGGACAGGTAACTGTGGCAGCAGTGTGCCCATGGGCAGCTGGGCATGAGAAAGAAGATCCTAAAGAAGCTGACTTCTTTCAGCCTTACGCATCTTAGAAGTAATGTGGTAACAGTAAAACATTTCATATGCAGGGACAGTGGTCTAGCAGAGCAGAGCAGTGATGTCATCCTGGTCAAGACTGCAAGAAGGAGGCACCTGGCCCCTGGCCATGTTATTTTTAAGCTTGGAAGGCACATGTGGTCTGCAAGAGCATAGCACTAAGGAAGGGAACTCGCGAGCGCTTCCTGCCCTGCCCCAGCAAACTGATAAAGCCCTTTGCAATGCAGGGTGACCCCAGTTTATTTTTAAAGTGTGCCCAGGCATGGAGCTCACTGAATAACTGGAACACCCGGATTTGGACATTAATTCAGCTTTAATTTGTTGCCTGATGAATTAAAGAGTTAATGTAAATGTAAAAAAGGACAAGATAGGGCCACAAACTATTTCCAGAGCAATGTCTGCATAAGAACATTTAACTGTGCATGTGCATGGCATCTAAAAAAAGGGTAGTTGGTAAATGTTACACAGGGAGGGGCATGGAGCATTATCCTGAGCACCGTGTGAATTTTCTTGCTGCTTGGACAATGCATCTCAATCCTGTTCCCTTCCCTGGTTATTCCAGTCCCAGCCCTCTCATAAGCAAAGATAATTGTGTGCTGAAGGATACAGTTCCCATGGACAGTAAATGCTCACATTGAGGAAATCCAGGTTCCTGCAGTCAAAACCAGCAGTTTGTTGTGCAGTTATGATAACAAGGTCCACTGGGATGCATTTATCTTTATTGTGTGCCCTGTGGAGGCATAAATGAGATTGCCAGAGATATTTTCCTTCTTGCCCAGATGCTGGGACAGCAGGATTGCTGTGGCACCAAAACATGCTGGGTTCAAGCCAGGAAGGAGCTATTCCAGGGGGTCAGAATTACAGCCCTGACCTCATGGAGCACACAGAGTGCCTCACCATCTCTTGGCTCTCTATGAAACAGCTTCAATCCCACAGCAGAATTACTTAGGAATGAGATTGCTATTTCTGGTCTGATGGATGAAGTATTTTATTGATAGACTTTATTTCTGTAACAGAAACCCTTCTCTCTCAAGCACTTTTGAGGCATTAAAGCAGCTGTGCTAAAATTTCCCAACTGGAAGAAGAAATATCCCTGCTTGTCTATCTTGTCCTTCTGATCTCCCTGTGCTGGGACTGAGAGGTGATACTGCTAGAAAGAGGAACTGGTGAGCTTCCAACATCACAGCAGTGGGTGGCAACTTCAGATTGTACTGCCCTGGGCAGGTACTTGGGCTCTTGATAGTGATGCCAGCCCTCCAGAAACAGAAATGCCAGCTGGGAGGAAACAGGCCAGGCTTTAGCCTGAGCACCATCTGGCCCAGCCCTCTGGGAGGCCTTGTCACCACCAGGCAGAGACCCTGGCAATGGCACCATGTCCCAGAAAGTTGGGAATTAAATCCTTTCATTGTGAGCCCCATGGCACAGAGAGATTTATTAAATGTGGGGTTGGAGCAGCGAGCCAGTAACCACACAAAGTAACTCCAAAACACCATAGTGGTCTCAGTCATGCCAAGGGCATGGGACTGTTGCTGGCACATGGCTGGGGTGTGGCTCACAGCCTTGCTGAGGTCACTGCTAACAGGAGTGAGCTGGCTGCAAGCACAGCTGTTAAGGGGCTGCTTCAGGGAGATGGCTTAGCCATGGTTTTTACTAATGTCTTCCACAGGTCAGTAGTGTCATAAGCACCAAAAATAAGCAACCTGATGCTTTTAGAACTACTGAGCTAAAGGAAACCCTTTCCATTTTAGCAGAGTCCCTGCCCTTCTTCTGGGGACTGTGATCATGAGGCATCCTGGGGGGCCAGGAGGGTTTGCCACAGCCTGATGCTGGTGGTGCTGAAAGGCAGGAAGAGCTTTGCCTGTAGTTCCTGCTTAGAAGCACAAAGCTGTGCAGGCTTGTTCCCACTCATGTGTGCCTCATGTGTGAAGGCTGCCCTGATCCAAGCAGGCTGTGTGGGTTCCCAGACATGCTTAACATGGAAGGTGGCCAGGACAGACCTGCCTATGCCATTGCCATATCTGAAATACTAGCTTTATGGTGAGAAAAAGCAGTGCTCATCTCCAGCCCTGCTTTTATACACCTGGGGAGGTTCTGCTTGCTTCTTTCTTTCCTTTCTGTCCAGGGAATATTAAAGGAGAGGCAAAGGAAGGACATGCCCTCCCATACTGCCTAACAGCATCACAAGGGGTTGACAGCAGGAAGTGCCTTCACAGTTCTGTTTTTCGCAGTTCATTTGATAAGAGCCTCTTTCATCTCACTGTCAGCTGATAAAGCCTCTTTGGGAAGTTGGTTATTAACTTGCAGAAAGGGCCATGCACGTAGGAGTTTCTAGATTCAAGCATTATTTTTAGGGCTAGAAAGGATGTCAAAGTTTTTCTTGCAGTGGGGAGTTCCTTTCATTTTTTCACTTGAGGGAAGATATTTCGAATCATGGGTCATTCCACCTTTCTCTCTCTTCCAGGGAAGGAATTGCCATGCCCGTGGGACTCTTCCGGGTGTGCCTACTGGTGATTACAGCTATTGTCAACCACCCGCTCTTCTTCCCTAAGGAGAATGGCACCGTCCCCGAGAACACGGAAGAAATCATCCAGAAGATGAAGGAGCGGGAGGAGAGCCTTCGGCTGGAGCAGTTGCGCTTGGAGCAGGAAATCGCGGACCAGGAAGCCACACAGAAGGCTCTGGAAAAGGCTGCAGTGGTAGTGGAGGAAAGCAAAGAGGAAAAAGTCCGATGGGATATGTGGACTGCCCTTTCCATGGTCATTTTCCTGCTGATTGAGCTCTGGAGGCAGGATTTCCAAGAGGGGAACTGGCAGGACACAGGAGGAGAAGAAGATGACATGGCAGTCCTGGGGAAAGCATTTAAAGGAGTGGCCTTCCCTGACAAGGCTGTTCTGGCCAGCTTCTATGAGAAGCGTATCCTGGGTACCACCGGAGACATGGCCAGGATGCGGGAGATGGTGGAGGGCTTTGCAGATGACCTGCTGGAGGCCTTGAGGAGTGTTTGTAACCGGGATGCCGACATGGAAGTGGAAGATTGCGTGGGTGTGGGGAGCATGTATGAGAACTGGAGAGTGCGCAAACCCTTCGTCTGTGATCTGATTGTGCCTTTTGCGCCCCCAGAGCCTTACTGCTTTCGCTGCCAAACCTGGTGCTCTGGTGACTCTTTTCCCCCAGATGAACAAGGTTATGGCACTATCAAGGTGTGCAGGGCAGATGAGGATGCAACAGGTTGCATCTGTGACAAGACTAAACTAGGGGAAGATATGCTGTGCCTCCTCCATAGCCAGGTCAGTAGTACCAGGCCCAGCAGTGAGATGGAAGACCTCCTGTGCTTCAAAAATACTCAATATCTGGATGCTGACCAAGTCATGAAGTGGTTCCAGATTGCTGTCACCAAGGCCTGGAACAGAATCTCCCACAAGTATGAATTTGACCTTTCCTTCAGCCTCCTGGACTCACCAGGAGCCCTGAAGATAAAATTTAAATCGGGGAAATCGATTGCCTTCAACCTCACCCCTGTGGTGCAGTATGAGAACTCTGACGTTTACTTCATCTCCCACTTCCCTCGAAGCAGCCAGGCAGCAGACATCCCCTCCAGCACCCACTGGTTTCTCACCTTCTCAGTGTATGAGAGAAGGTTCATCCAGCTGGTCTCCAAAACACTGCCTGCCAATGCCTGCCACGTCAGCTGCCTTCAGATCCTCTCTTTCCTCCATGGGAAGCAATGCAGCCTCACAGGTCCCAGTGGGCTCACCAACTACCACCTGAAGACAGTGCTGCTGCATCTCCTGCAGGCACGTCCCAGTCAGGACTGGGCCCCAGAAAAGCTGGAGGCCCGCCTACAGGACATGCTGAAATTCCTAGAGAAATGTTTGCATGAAAAGAAGCTCTATCACTTCTTTATTGGCAATGGGAAGGTACCAGCAGAGCTGGGTTTCCCCATCATATTTCAGAGGGCTGAGCCTCTCAACCTTTTCCGTCCCTTTGTGCTACGCAGGGACATCTACAGGAAGATGGTGGACACATTCCACGAGATGCTCAGGAACATGTCTGCACTGATCAATGAATACACAGTGCACGTTCCCCTTGCACACACCAATGGGATCCGTAAGGAACCCCTTTAACAATAGCCAAACTCTAAGCACAAGTCCAGAGGGCAACTTCCTGAAGCCTCCTGGAGACAACTAACTTTGCCAATACAGCTTCTTGTCTGGAGCTGAACCTGTCCTGGACCATGGTTCCTGCAGAAAGGAAGAGGCAATGAGGGAAGAATAGGGGGAAACTGGAAGATACAGTGTTGAAGTAGGTTTCTGTTCCACTGCTGTGCTTGGTTTTATGCAGCTAAGAATATATTTTTCTATTTTGCCTCAGTCATGTTACAGCAGTGGTGAGCAAGAAATATAAGTAATTTATTCAGATGCCTGCAATGCAAATGGGGGTGGGGGGTGTGATGGTGGCCATATACTTCATTTCCTTCAGAAGGGGGAGATAAGAACAGGGTGGGGGAAATCAGAGACAGGATCTTGGGATCATAGCAGCCTGTCTGCTTGCAGACAGCAGGAGCTCTTTCACCAATGGAAAGTGCACCATTAGACTCCATGCTGGTGTGGAGATGACAAGGGTCATGCACAAGATCTGGACTGGATGGAAATCCTTAAATAAAACACAGCTTCAAAAGGGAACTGCAATTAAAAGAAAAAAAAGAGAAGAAAAAGCCTTCTTGATTGGACTTGCAACAGCAATTTAAATGGCTTGTCCTGTCCTTCAAAAACACCCCTGCACATTTTTTCTCTTGTGGGAGGATGTAGCAGAGCAGGGTCTGTGTCTTCAGACCATTTCATTCAAGTCTTCCATAGTAACATGGCTAGTGGTTTATATTCCTGCCCATTTTGTATGGATCTATGAACAGGAACCTTTTTTACCTTAGATAACAGAAACACCACTATTGAGTTCTGACATTTTGGGTTGCTTGTTTTCCTTACCTTGGGGCACTAAGGCTTGAGAACAGCCTAGAGAGAAAGGAAAAGCAGGGGTTTAATTATATGGTCTTTGGAGGTCCCTTCCAGCCCAAACAGTTCTGATTCTATGACTGCTGTAAGTTTTGGTTTCGTAAAAGAAGCAGTTCTCCAAAATTATCCTGTAATGAAACCAATCTCAGCAGTCTGGTAGCAGGAGTAAACAATCACCCTCCAAATGAGAATGTGACTCTGCACGTGGTTTTAATTAGGCCAAGGCCAGCAGGGAGGAGAAGGAAGGGATGCAAAAGATGCTCATGTAGTAGACCTGGGCAGTGTTGTCTGCAGCTGCCTTGTGATCTGTGTTGCATCTCTTCTGCTCCATATATGCAGGCAATAGTTACTTTATACATTCTCCTCAATCTTTTTAAAGACTGCTGCTCTGAGGAGCTGCACTAGTGGACTGTAATTTGCTGAGCTGGGAGTGCAAAGGAGGAGAGCTGCTGCAGGCTTTCAGGCCAGGGGAGAATCTTGAGGCATGTGCTAAAAAAAAAAACAGTGCAGAAATGGAAATGCCTGAAATCCCACGGGAAGCACGTTAGTGCTGTGCCAGTGGGCTGCCCAGCCCCAGCAAGGTGGCTTTGCTGGAGGAGAGGACTCAGGAGATCCTCACCTCCTGAGTGTGGGGTCCAAGCCAGGGCCTCAGTGCATAATTGCTTTATGCTGGTCCCAGGAGCCTGGTCTCCAGTGCTAAGGGACCTTTCCTACCATTTTCTTACACTAGGATTTCCTGCAAAGTTTTACACTAGGGCTTCCCTTAATCCTGTTTACAAGAGGATAGTTGTTCTGTGAGGTAAGACCCGTCAGGAATGCTTTTACTGTCACTCCACGGGTCCCTTTTTATCAATCCTCTCTCACATCAGAGAGAAGATTGAATCCTGTATCACTGCTGGGGACAGCATACAGCATGAAGCTTGCTATCCAGCCTTAGCCAGTTGATAAACAAACTCTGCATAGACATGTCCTCTCCTCCCTTTTCCTGGTAAAAACTGTTTCACCACCTCCTTGGTGTCTGCTCATCTCTCCCTCCACCAGTGAGGGACACTTCACGCACAAAGGCAGAGAAAGCTGTAACTCGTGTCTCCACACCTGGTTTATAAGAAAGCACAGGTGGTGACAGGGAACTATGCTCAAAGTGCTGCCTCCCTTGGTTTTTATTACCACAGGTAGTTAAGTATGATCTCTGAGCAGAAAGTATGTGGTAGGTAGGAATGGGAGAGAAGAGGCTGGTGGGTAATGCCAGCAGGCAAAAGTCTTGGATCATGAGTGTTTGCTTCAGCATCCTTGGTGATGAGTGCCTGGGAGGTTGCCAGGGCTGGCAGAGCAACAGGGCAGGACTAATTGCTGACGCTAACGAGTGCTGTAAACCCCTGGCTTTCCTTAGTACAGCCAAGAGGCCTTTGCTCAATAGGAAAGAGCAGGAGCAATCTCAGGGGACATGGCAAGCAGGTAGTGACAAGCAGAGGTAATGGGAGGGTGGGTCAATACTGGAGCCTGGAGGCTGCATTGGAAGCTGTGTAAGTTGTTTGCAAACCCAGGCCATTTGCCATTTTTACCTGCCCAGGTTTACTGCAAAGTGCCCATAGCAGATGCAGCTTTACATGGACTGCTGGCAGACAGGTCACGCTGGAGCAGTTGTGGTTGGAGTTGCTTCTAAATGTGCCCCAAGCCCAGCCAGAGAGAAATTAGAATTTCTCTGCCGTTTCCTGTCAGGAGTCTAAATTTAGACTGTCCAAAGAACAGAAACAAATTTGCAACCCAGGTCCCTCAGGAAATTACATTCAGAGTTGAAAAATAACTTTTATATAAGGTTGAGCAGGGGGAGCATGAGAAGAAAAGGCTGTTGAACAGAATAAGGTAACTCCCCTATTAAAATGTCAGAACAAAGCTTTGCAAGCCAGTTGCAATGGGCTTGTAAACATGCACAAACTCGTCTTTACACAGCCCCAAGCACCACTGCTCAGACTCAAAGGGAACCTGAACTGATAAGTGGATTGAATCTTTTGTTCTTTGTTTTCTGTACTTGTATGCCTGTTCTCTCTTATGCCCAAACTGACCCTGAAGTGTTCCCATGGGGTTTAGTTGAACACAAGCTGGAGCTGAATCAAGTAATTTATGGATTTGATTCCCCTGAAAGCAAATTGCTTGGCTTAATTTTCCTACATGCAATATGCCCATTTTGCCCTGAGCACCTTTAAAGTGATCTGGTCTGTCCATTTAGGCTGTGAGGGAACCCACTCATGCCTGTTGGGGGGAAGGGTTCTCTGTGATTATAAGCTGTGCTCCAGTCAGCCTCAGAGAGGAGATCTTCATTACAAGCCAAAGGTACAGACATATCCCATCAGAAGAGAGGCCAGTACACAGTTTCTTCGGACCACACCTCTGCCGTGGTACAAGGAGGCCATGATGTGAAGCACGTCATTCCTTGGACTTCCTTGTCTCTCCTGTGTCAAATCTTTGCCCACCAAATACTAGCCTATCAGTAAAAGCCCACACTCACATTTCACAAAATAAGGTTTTTAAGACAATCCAGTTCCATCAGCCAGCAAAAATGTCCTAAGAATTTTTAGTGTTGCCCATGTGTAGTTCTGCCTTGATTAAATTTTGGGTGGGTATTCATAGGAAGCAGCTTTAAAGGGTGGGAGTGGAAGTGAGATTTTGTGGTTTAAAGCAAAAACGTTCTTTTAAAACCAAACTGCATATGACACCTGAGTAACAGACATCTCTTTGGCATGCCTGTATCTCACATCCTTAGGATGTGAGACATCCTAAGGAAAGGTAAATGGCCTCTTTCTTGTGCCTCAGTACTGTTCTTGCTATTTGCTAACCAAGTGAATTCAACAGATGAAGTTGTGAGTGCCTTCCACTGGTTTCCAACCACTCCCTGTGCCCTCAACTTGTGGTTTTAGTATTTTCTTACAGGCTCTGTCAAAGCAATGGAATTAGTGGTCGGTTGATAGCAACCACTGATCTACAGCATAGCCTCAGGAGCCATTTGCCTTCAGAAAATGTCTTGGTCTAAGGTTATTATTGCTGTTCAGGAGCTGAATGTCTCTTCTAAGGGGAGATGCTGGGTGTTCACTGTTAAGCAGACACAGAAAACAGTTTCTCTCTCTGCAAGTTGCTCTGTATACAGGTCTTACAGGGATGTAAAACAAAATGATCCAAAAATGTATCCAGTATTCAAGCAGCAGGATTTGGTGTTCACCAGCCATTTTTAATGCAAAGTCTTTGCAGTGTTTTCTCTGTGGTGAAGAAATGAGACTTAAGGCACCTGTAACAGCTTTGCTGCTGCTCAGTGAGGGGTTGGCTCTCATAGGACCTTACCTTGTAAACAGCTTTATTTATTATTTGTCTCTTTTTAGAACTGGGGGGTCTGTGCATAACATGTTAGCTCAGAAGCAAAACTAGTGCAAAGATGAATCTTGGCAATGCAGCCAAGATGGGCAATGACACCAGAACTCTCCAAACTAAGGTCTTCCTTGATTGACAATGCTGTACTTAAACCGCTGCTTCTTTAGCAGGACACTGTTGAATTTGTATAGATCTTCTCATGCAGCTTTATTTATAATAAAGGAAGTCTTGTACAAAATCTAAATGAGCATGAAGTCTCTCTTGTTTCTAGTTCTCTGCAAAGTGTTTCTAAGACAGCAGAAGGAAGGAGTGGGGATATTTCCAGTGTGATCCTAGCACAGTGAGCTCAGCAGCAAGAATCCCTGTAGAAATTATTCCAGAATAAACTGCAACATGAACATAAAGTGGGATAGCTATTCGAGTAATGTCAGGGATGTCATTCTTCTTGAGAATATGAACCCACAGAAAATCAAAGTAATTATTCTGAACATGTCTGCTTAAAACCACCCTTTTGTGGCAAGCCCTAAATAATGCTGATGTTGCCCTTATGGACTGAACAAGAAATGTCCTGAATTTCCAGTTCAGCCAGAGGAATCCTCTTTACCTGCTTGTTTTATGGGTATCCACAACCAAGTTCAGCAACCGCCCACCACCACTTAGCCCCCTGCTTCACCCCTTTGCCTGGTTTAAGGGAATGGCACCTCCTTGTTAATATTCTAATATGCTCTGGCTCTGGAAGCACACCCAGGGCTAGTTATTAATTCATATAATAAAAGCACTGCTGTTTCCTTGGCAAAATGTCTCCCAGCCCCACAGACTGCCTTCCACATCTTAAATAACTCTGCCTTCCAGAGGGCTCACAGGGGCTGAATCAGCACTGAGCAGATCTGAGAATCTACTTAGCCAGAAGTTAGAGTTTCCCATGGTCAACCACATACTGCTGGAAAGGGAATTCTGTAGCCCAGGATCATCAGCAGCCTTGGTTGGTGCAACTTTGTTGCAACAAAAAAA
Organism: Coloeus monedula; assembly: GCF_965178545.1. Classification (NCBI taxonomy): domain Eukaryota; kingdom Metazoa; phylum Chordata; class Aves; order Passeriformes; family Corvidae; genus Coloeus; species Coloeus monedula. The sequence continues at coordinate 27,058,094 of NC_138788.1, read as the reverse complement.
AAAACCAAACCAAACAAAAATAAACCCATCCTGCTTCAAAGCTATCTGACAAGCTCAGCAACATTTTCTCCATTGAGCTCTTGATTTCCAACAGCATATTTTTTTCTTTGCCTCATTTACTGCTTCAGTGTTGCTGTGGAGCAGAAAGGGTAACATCACTATAAAATCCTTTTTCAGAAGGGCAATTGGCAGGTTTTTGGCCCATGCCATGACCACTATTGCAGTATTATCTGTTACAGAGTAAGCAGAGCAGAGAGAGAAAGCCACCCCCTAGAGATTGGGTTTTAGCTTAAAAATTTATCTAATGACTTTTTACCACTCATGGGATAGCTGTAAGCAAAGATACAATCTCTAGTTCAAGTAGGCAGAAATACCTGTGCTGTAAAAGGGAAAAAAAAAAAAAGCAACCTCAGAGGATATGGCAACTCACAAGCATGCTGCCATGAATTTGTAAGGCACCACCAGGGATCAAACTGGTAACACTGGTCTCGGTGTGATACTGCTCAGGATTTGCCCACGTATTGAGAATGTTCCATCCACTCTGCTCAACTCTGCATTAGGGTTTGTTGCTTGCAGGACTAAAAGATAACACAGGTCTGTCCCCAAGCACCACTGGCACAGGATCAGATTTTAACTTGTATTTAACTGGATTCTATTTGTTTGGGAAAAGGAGGTCTCAAGGTGTTGAGTCATTGGGTCCAACCAAATGTGAGCTGTCGCATCTCTTCCAAGTAAAATTCCAGGCAGTCCTGTCTTCTTCTGAAATGATAAATTCCTTATGGCAACATAAACTAGGTTATTTTTAGCCAGTCTCCTATGCAGTCAGTGTGTTCACACACATGGGCTGGGGAGAAAGAGGGCCTATGCTTTCATCTCCTACCAAGTGGCTTCTGAACCCTTCAAACAATTTTCATTAGATTTGACAGGGCTCAGAAATAACTCTGATAATCTTTAAGCAAGCAGGCAAATGGATAGGAGACAACGGATAGGAGACTCTCATAATGCTGCAAAATCACAAAAGATGTACTTTGAATGTTCCCAGTGCAGTAAAAGGTAGTAGGTACTCAAGTCGTCTTTGACCTGAAGAAATAAGCTGTGAGAAAGTGCAGAGCTGTGTTACTGCTTCTGCTACTCTCAAAATGATCCACCCAGCTTTGCAGCAGAGCCCTAAGGGAAGATGGATGCAAACAGATATTCCCATGATATCTATTGGACCAGTCTGGTCTCAAAACAGAAATCTGAACAAGCCCCTGCTGTGGATCAATTAATGTTACAGTGCTTTCAAGAAACTTCATTTTCCAGTTATGTTACATTTAAGAGTGTCATCTGAGACTCCTCAGCTGCTGGAAGTAAAATCTCTGGCTACAGAGGCAGAGAACAAAACTTCTCAGTCATTATTCAAAGGCAGCATCTCTGCAAATAAAGGCTCTGAGTTTACAAATAATTATAAATCTGTCTAGCTAAAACCAGAGCTCACCCAGAATGTTAGAGAAAGGAGAAAAAAAAAGGTATTAGCTTTATTGATCTGCTTTGAGGGGGAAGCACAGAAGGTGCTGAGCTGAAACATTTAAATACAGCCTGTTCAGATATGTGAGTGCCTGTAAAATGCCTGTCTGTGGCACTGGGTTAAAAAATGTGCCCCCCCACAAAATAAAACCAATGAAGGTCTTAAAGGTGTCTTAGGCACTCAGCAGGAACAAGAGTCTATTTTAGACATGAAACTATCTTCAAATCCACTAGTGGGCCCATAGCCACTAACACCCTCAACTCAAAGACTTAGTCATGTAAGGAGACAAGATTAAATTTCTGTCTGTACTGTCCTACTTTCCAGAAGAGCCATGACACTTAAAATGCCATTGGAAGTGCAATTAGGCACCCTTCTGCAGACAATCTAACATTCAGGATCCAACACAGTGCAATACAGGCCCAGGGGGCAGAGCTGGGACCAGGATCAGTAACCACAGTGCACAGCCTGACTCATCAGTCACTTCACCTCCCCAGGTGCATCACGGCAGAAATCCATTCCATGGCTCCCAACCTTCAGTCTTGCTCTCTAGCCCTCTGCTGGGAATCAGCACAGAGGGATTTCCCAAATCCTCAGGGAGATGTTAGCAAGCTAGATACCATGTGCCAGCTCACACCAGGCAGGGCAGCCCTGGATGGTTCCTGTGCCTGTAAGCACAGATGATCCAAGCAGCCCCTCCTGGCCTCCCTCACACGGGCGTTCCCACGGAACAGAGGTGTTCTGCACTCACAGCAGGATATTCCTGCCAGTTCAGTTCACTTTCAGGGCTATCACATCATGTCAGTATTACAAACCTCCTGTATGCAAAACGAGGGAAAAGCAAGGTTTGTCCACATGCAGTTTTCTATCATTAGCCCCACACTGACTCCCCTGCCAGAGCCACATCTGGCAAAGCTTTGGAAGTGAAAGGTTTGATCCAGAGCAGAGATACACCAGGACAAAACAGCCAAGGCACATGAAGCATATGGAGAGGAACTGAGGCACCTAATCTGTGGGCTTGAATACACAGGTTATATCAGAGCTGTCATCCCACAAAGACAAACAGCTGATTAATCACCATGCATAAATTACTACAAGTAAGAGGAGACAAACTCTGCTTCCAAGCCTGAACAACCACAGAAAAGAGCTCTGTGATGAATGTATAGGGGAAAAAAAACAACCACACTCCAACCTGTGGATTGGCCCAAAGCACATGCTTGTTGAGAGCTCCCTTCTGAGGATGGTTTGAGTGGCAGGAGGAAAGGCACAAAAGCATCCTTTGGTGTAGCAGGAATGCTGCAGAGAGCTACAGGAAGGACAGTATTAAGTCATAATGCCTCCATTGGTCCTCATTGATTCTTCAGGCATTCTGAAGCTGGCAGCTTTTTTCCTCCTTTTTTCTCAGCCCTCCTATGCTTTTGCTGTGCAGTCACATAGGTGACTCATGCAAATGGTTTGCAGTTTACAGGAAACACTGTCTGTTCCCTACCCAGCTTGTGGCTGTTCAATGCCCCTATTCCTGGCTCCTTTTCCCCTGGGGAGATAGCTTTTTCCATTGGCTTTGCCAAGGGTGGTGTTTCTAAGACACAAACCTGCAGCACATGCTGCAGTTCTCACAAGCTGCTTCCTGCTCACCAAGAGATGCTGTGAGAGGCACAGAACAGGCTCCATACATCAGCCCCTTCATACCAGCTGCATTCTCACTGCCTCCTGGACTCAGATACAGTGTTATTGCAGACTGCTAAACAGCTGTCACACTCCACCCCAAGCACAGCTGCATCTCACTGACAAGTTTTGAAACTCCTGTTTTAGTAAATCGAAGTGTTGGTAGAAGGGGAAAAATACTAATGACATCATGTGGCATCATTACTTCACTCAGATAAATCAGCAACTGCCATCCCTGTTGGCTTTGGACCAGCACTAGAAAAGACTGTTTCCATCTTACAGAAAATAGGAGTGATTTCATAGAATTCCACCTGACCCCATGACTTTAAAGAGACTGCATTTTCATGAGCAGCTCCCAAGTGAAATCTGTGGCCAAGGAACAGTGGTGAAATAATCAGGCTACTAGTAAAGAGAGGAGAGAGGATAAGAAACAGGCAGTTCTCAAACCCTGCTAATGCAGGAGAACATTACAGATGCCACAACAGTGGAAAACTGGGGAGAGCAGTCCCAGGACATGTAACACTGTGCCAACACATGCACTCACAGCCAGGCCTGTCTGGTGAGCAGGACAGACAGCTGCTAAATGAAGCATGGCAAGAAGCTGAGATTAAGTGAAACACAGCAAGACGTTGAGATTTCCTTTTTCTTTTTGATTGATTAGGAAAAGCCAACAAATCCACAGGCATCTGTGTGGGCTTGACTCAAGTGTTCCAGGTGTCTGTAGTACATGATTTTTGAGAATTTTCAAACCAGTATCTCCAGTTACTACTACTTTCAGCACAAGAACCACTGGCCCTTTTAATACCTCCCTAGACAGCAACTTCTCAACAATTTCCCCAAGGAAGGGCCTTCTGTTATAGCCACAGTCCTATTCACCCAAATTCCCACTCAACTTACCCAACACTCAGATCTGAGAACCTAGGATCCCCATTCCTTCCTCCTGTCTTGGCTCCCTTCTACCTTTCTCTTGGCTTCAATATAAGGGATCCTAAAATTATAATGAAAAAACACCAGATGTCCTGGGTTGCAGTGTATTCTATTACCATCCTCATGAGCTGTTGAAATCAGGTGGGGCAGTGTTTCCTTGCCTCCTCCCCCCAGACTATCTTCTGTTAATGGCCCATCATTGTCCTGCCGCATGACTCATAGATAACTCCCTCTGGACTATCATCTGTTAATGAGCCCAATCAACACCTGGCCTCATGACTCATTACCCCATTGTGAGATGCTCCACCCAGAGGGAGCAACCAAGCATCCCATCCTGGATATAATCTGAGACACTGAACACCAGAGACAACCCTTCCCACTGGATTTCCAGAGGACAGGAGCTACACAGCCACCACTGGACCTTCTGAGGAAGAGTAGACCCTTTTCTACAGGATCACTGCTTCAGAGGACTGCTACCACCACCCTGACTAACAGGGACTCAGGTTGTATCTTGATTCTGTCAGTTTGAACCAGTGTTTTCTTTCAGTTTTTCCTTTTCTTTAATTTCCCTATTAAATTGTTATTCTGATTTGGTGCCTCCCACTGGTTTGTTTTCAAACTAGAACACTGGACCACATCTTGTAAGAGGGTACCACACATCTCAAGGACATCAGTAAAGATACAAGGACATGCTACAAATGCAGGACAGAACAATGCCCAATGCCTTGCTAACCTGAAGTATCTCTCAGTGAGTACTAAACTCACTATTTTTCTAAGACAGACTCTGTCCTTGTTTGCTTGACGTTGAATTTATCTTTTTTAACCTGTGCTAGTAGTAGTTATATTTCGTGGCATAATAACAGAAAAGAAACAAAAAAACACCCTCTTTTTTAGAAAGCAAGAGCACTAACAATTTTCAAGGGCAAAACATGGAGCAGAAGATAAGTAAATACCATACTTACTGGACTATCTAATCCACAGGTTTTAAGGAGAGCTCTGACTAAAGGGAAGAGCTGTTCATCTGCTTGATCCTTTCCTTACCAGCTTCCATCTTTCTCTTCTGTTGACCAAAACTGAAAATGCAAATGTCTCCTTTACACCCATTCACCCTGAAAAAGCCAGTCCATTCCACATAACTTGTCTTTTCCTTTCAAGACTGGGCCAGTATTGCATATTCATTACCACATTAAAAACACTTTGCCTGAGGCCTGTATTTCTTGCTGCGCTGAAATGAGTTCAAGACCCCAGCTGTTTGCGTGGGGATTTAGAACACAGATATTTAATAGTAAATTATAAGGCAGAATATTTCATTTTACTTTGGTTTTTTTCTGAAGTAGGACATTTATAATGGTACACTATAGCCACTAAATAAAGATGGGAAGAGCATTTCTTTCTGTTCAGATAACACAATCACTGGGTTACTGCAGTCTGGCTGGAGCCAGTTCAGTTTTTGGATGCTGATCTCTACTCTTAACCTATTACTGGATCTCCCTAATGTCACATTTCCCACAGCAGTCAAATAACACACTGGAGCAAACTGTAACATATTTCTAGCACTATCCTAACAGCTTTTAATAAGCCCTACACAAAGCAGAGCTGCTAATAAAACCAAAATGCTCTGCAGATAATTCTTGGAGATTTGCCACCAAGATCCCACCAACACTGCTTCAGAGACATTGGCTTCATAAAGCTCAAACCCTGCTTTCATCTAATGAAAGGGCCCAGATCCACATCCTCACAATACTTCACAGCTCTAGGCTTCCTCTGGGTCCCCTAATGACAATCTACAAAACATGTGTAGCATCACATCCCGACTGGAATTTTTTTTTAAAAACTACAGTATTTTGGAAGGAACAGCAGCATAATTATTATTTCTCTAAGTAGTGCCAGATGTGTTTAAAAGCCACAAAGATAAACAGGAGGGGGAAAGCTGCATAGTTTGAATTAAAGCTAGTAAGAGCATAAACAAGCCCCTCCAATAGCCACAGGCACAATGACCAAGTTCCTGCTCATTATTTTTCCTCATCAAATCTCTCTTTCCTACCTGAAGTTGCACAAGCATGCACTGCCTCAGAGTTACTGTGCCAGGGCAGAACATGTTACAGGAAAAAGATGAGGCCACTTTTCCTCCAGAAAAGCTCAAAGACTCCCAGTGCCTCAATTACAATGAAACCCATGAACCACCATATTCTGCTATGCTACCTCACCTCACTGCAATGGGAGGCAGATAGGAACAGTCTTGGATCTCTCATGACAACCACCTCAGCCCCATGGGAACCACAGCCCTGCCCTTGGACATGCTGCTTTGCCTTATTTCTTTCTGTGTGCTAGTTTTTATGGCTAGTTTGGGCAGCTAGTGGTCTGACAGACATACACAGCTGAGCAACATCAGAATGAGTCATAGATGTGGACAGGAAAAAAGAAATGGAAAAACAGAAGAGGAAGAAGTTTTCCCTGTGACTGCTTGTGACTCAAATAATCTTGTCCTCACTCTGCTATACTAACATAGAGGAGATGTTCAGCTGAAAAGCTCTGATCCTGCCACTTAGCTGATGAAACGAGTATCTTTCCTTCACCAGCAGCAAGACATCACCAGCATAATGTTCTGACTAAATTCCTTTTACTTGTTCTCTAATTTCACCTACACCTTGACAAACAGAGCAATGCTTTAAATTCTGAGAATAGAAAATAAATGTCCTTCTGCTCAGGATATGGTTTCTGTTGGCTTTACTCCTTACTCCAGCCTTTAGATTAGAACCTACAATAAACACAACACTGCTTTGGAAGGGCAGAGGAGGATTACAACCTAGCATATCTAACTGAAACTGGAAGCCCTTACTAGATGGTTCCTGCAAACATGACTTCAGCAGGGGTAGATGGGCAGGTCTGCAAAGTCAGTGTTTTGGCAGTAGAGCTGTCTGAAGAGACCAACCAGTTTGCACTAGGAATCACATTTTACCTTCACAAGCCACACTATCTGTTGTAGCCTTTACAGTGCACTGCTCCTCTCTCTCTGTACAACCAGTCCAGTGACGAATAGCTGCCCAGAAACAGGGAGGAAAAACGGTTTGAAGACAACATTGTTTGCTTTTTATTCATTTTCAAGACACGAGTATTACAATTTTTAAATCAGGTAACAGCATCAGTTCAGGGACTGCCCACTGCCATGCCTACCAAGAGCCCAGAGATTACAGACCATCACCTCTGAGTAGAGAAGTTTTCCTTTATGCAATATTCATGGCCAACAATGACTTTCCATCTCCTTCTTGAAGCCAGCACATCCTTCTCGTGACAGGAAGGAGTGGAGTTCACAGAAGGTTTCTCAGCCTTTTCAGCACTGATTTATTCCCCATTATGAAATGCAACCACAGCAGAGCCCCCAGCAAATTACACTGACTTCCCACACTGAAAAACAGCACTGACACTTCAGCCAGCATGTGCCTACTGGCACCTCAGAGCCCATAATCACATGCCTCAGGGCTGTTCTTCAAATACAGCTGGAGGTAGTTTTTGAATGTCTGCGGGTCAGTTATTGTAGCCTTGACAGCAGGGTCCTCCTTCATGGCCTCCACCCAGCGTTGGAGCTTTGGGGCGTGATTCAAAGAGCTACAGGAAAAAGGAAGGGACTGAGTAACGCAAATGGAAAATCTGGAGGGCATCAAGGAAACAGAACAGCTTGAACAGTTCCATTTTACTACTTTCTCTGTCCCAGTTAGAGCAGGATGCTTCCCCCAAACTGCAACACAATACAAACTTTCTTCAGCAGCCCCCAAGAGTGGCCCATTGCTGCAGTGTACACAAGGAATATTGACACTGAGGCACTTCAAAACACACCAGAAGCCAGGCAAGGTACTCACTCTTTCAGCTGGAATGCTTCCAGACGTTCAAACCACGGCCAGATCATGTAGTCAACCATTGAGACTGAGTCCCCACCATAAAATACTGTGTTGCGTTTGGACAGAACCTGTGAAGGGTGAGAGATGTCAGTTGCCCTTGAAGGAAAAGTGCAGCAGAACACTACACAAAACCCCCACTTCCTAGTGGAAGGCAGACACACTACAGGGATCAGTGAGCAAATGAAGGAGATACAGTATATTTCTCTTGTGCACGCAGTATTAGCAGAGTTGGATCTAGTCAGTATAGTTAAGCTTAATACTACAGCTGCTATTTCATAAACTAAGCACAGCTCTTCTCCAGAGGTTCAAAAACTGCCACAAAATATGAATCACTAGCAAGCTGCAGCATGTGCACAAAGAGCAGGTTAGCTCAGAATACGTTTGTGATTTCTTGCGTGTCATAAAGCATTAATGGCACAGACTAATCGAACACAACAGCACACATGCATTTCTTGAGCAACAAATCCAGTTAAATTTATCATCCTGGTAAATTAGAGCACCATTTTAGCAGGGACTCTTTTGCCACGGCAGCTGAGGCCACGTGGTGTCAGGGAAGTACTTCTAACATTACATCTCAAACTGCATTCAATTCCAGGTGTAAAGGCAACAGGAAGCAAGTGTAACTTACACCAGAAAGAGATCCTCCTCACAGCTCAGCAAGGAAAGCAGGGCCACAAAGAATGCAGCAAGTTCTCCTGTTACACTTATGATTCTGATGCATTTTTAAGTGCCATGGTCATCCAAGTTTAATATCCTTTAAGGACCCTCCAGAGCTTGGTATCTTCTTTAATTACACTAGTGCCTCTGTTTTCACACACCTGGGTGTTTTATAGGTAGAACTCAAGAGACCTTACAAATCTTGGTCTGTTTGGACACACACCATTCTATACACTTATGTGGCATTTATTCCCTGTCCACAACCCCCATGATCTAGCAGAAATTTTAAAGAAGCCCTTTGGGAAGTACTGAGCTATTTGAGCTCCCAGGCAGAACACGACCAGCAGCTGCACAGGGCAGAGACGGGAACACAGCCCCCTCTGTCGGGCAGCAGAAATCAAAATACAGAAGTGTTCCAAAGTACTTCCCCTCTGAAATATCTCTTGCAATACACTGAGGGAAGTTTGCATGGCTCTGTTCTGGCCTCCCATTCACAGACTATCAGCAGCTGCTGCAAAATCATTCAGGGTATAGTAAAATAGAGACACTGAAAGAACAGCAATTTATTTCACAGTATTAATCAAGCAGGAAGAAGGTTAATGCACCTGTATTTCATGGAAGTGAAACACACAACTTCCCCCAGGAACTTGTTATCTGCACTACTCCAGCCTCAGTCTGACCAGATGGACAAGACTACACTGGAAACAATTGTGTTTTGGCAACCCAAGGGGAAGGGAAAGCAGAATGCACAGCACTGTTAGGAGAACTAGGAAAGTACTAAGAGGTTATTGGCAGCTTTGCACCAGAACAGAAATAATCTGGAAGAACCCTCCTTCACTGGTCCACCCAACAATTGTCTGTGGCTACTAAAGACAGAAGGAATGGGTTCGTGACAAAGGCAAGTCCGAGAGCTGTTCAGACTAGCCAAGAACCATTACTGACATGGACTGTCAAAGTAGCTAATACAGCATATCAAAGCCACCTGACACTTCCTGGAGCTCCACTGAAGTTGCATTACACCACCAGTAGCAGAACATAGTCCAGGGTTGGATTTCTACAAGGGACACATTACATTCTGCTTCCACCCACCCCCAAAGATAAACCCTAGAATGAAAAAGATTTTATGTCATCACCGAAGTGTCTGCACTGCTTTCAGCACAGATGCTCTTCCACAGCTCAGACTCTTCAGCCCTTGCTTTTAGTACATGCTTGTTGTGGTTAAGTTTCAACCTGCAATGCTGCAAAGTCTCCTTCACTTAAAGCAGAACAAAGATATCCAAGACAACTAGAATTCAAAAATCTCTACAAGTCTACACAGTCTTCATCATTAGATGAAGTTTAGTTTACCTACTTGAAATTTACTCTAATGGTGTCCTTGTGCATCCTAGGCTGGGGTAGTAAATTGAGAGATCATATCTTGTTGTAACTACCAACTAAATGAGAGATCCACCTCCAAAGGCCATGGTATGAAAGGAAAAAAAGGGATCATATAAAGGCTGGCAATCTGCTCATTATCATGAAATACTCTCACCTCTTCAAGTTTGCCAAACTTTTCAGCAATCTCTGCTTTCAGTGCCGTGGTGTCCTGTCCATCTTTGACTGCCAAAACATGCTTGAAAAGCAAGGATGTTATCTATACAAGGGAAAGTATAAAGTTTTTAATGCACCTAGTACAAGAATACAAGCAAGTCACTCAAAACTTAAAATGTTAACGTAGATGTTAAGATACCAAATGCAAGTTAAAGCTTAAAAAATTTGACTTTAAAGAGTTAAATAAAGTCCATTAATAAAAATCTGTACTTCATAAAAGGCAAACAAAAGCCTAGAGGAAGAATGAATACAAATAGTAATGAATTTTAGTCTTGTAATATGAGAATAGTGACTAGAAGGGTGTTTCCCATCTGCACATTTTCTTTCTTGCAACATACTTCCCTGTAACTCTCTTCTCATCATGTCTGTCTAAAAAAGGCCTGTTGCAAATATATCTTCTCACTTAGCCCCTTCTTTGTCCCCATCCCTTTGTCATCTTCTGTTGATTCCTCTCCTATCTCATATCCAAGCTGATTTCTTTCACTTCCTAGACTCCTCAAACCACATGCTAGTACAGAAAAGCTAATTCCAGTCAACCAGCTCCAACCACAAATGAGAGCCAAAACCAGCCTCCCTATACATGTTCCATGTTCACAGCCATCTCTTGTCCATAGTTTTAGGCTCTGTCAGGCACTCTCCTCATCCTGCATTCACACAGTACTTCCTACAGAAAGAATCAGAATAAAATACAGCAACTGTCACTTCCCAGGTCTCACATATTCAGCTGGTTTGGTCTACTAACCTTTGCTCTACTGTAGGATGCTCAAAACCCTACCTCAGTCATACAAACTTTCAGTAGCTTGGATGCCTTCCTGCATCCATCCTTGAACATAAATGCTGGGAGCAATTCAAAGACACAATGGTTTGTATGTGCTCACAGCAAAAGGCCCCAAATATCCCCTCTGCTTATTTAAATGCTCGTCCCAGACACAAGACCTGCCTTAAAGGATGAAAGCAGCATCAGTGACAGCTGCAGTTTTTGGTGCAATGGTGAAGTCAGAAACTCAATCGCACTCTGCTCACACAGTACCTTTGAGAAGTCTTCCAAGAGCATCCTCTGACAGGCTCGCTCATATGGGTCTGAAGGCATCAGCTTCTTCCCTGGAAATGCTTCATCCAAATACTCACAAGTGATTGGGGACTCACAGATCAGCTGGCCCTTGCTGGTCTCCAGAACAGGAACCAGCCCAGCAGGGTTCTTCTCAAAGTACCACTCAGGTTTGTTCTTCAGATTGATGTTGATTACTTCATGGCTAAAAGAGCAAAAGAAACAAGACCCAGACAGGCTCAGTTCTGCTCCAGTCCACCCCACACCATGGTGAAACACAGTCACCTCATCAGTTCAATACTTGAGAGACTCAACCCTCAAGCCCTGTACTCCCGTTTTCTTTGAAGTTGTTTGCAGTACTAATCCTTTGACACAGAATTACTGCCACACTTCGCTGGAGAAAGCAAGCACAGACTTAAAGTGAGTTGTTTGCAGACTGTATGCATGTCTTTTATTAGTTTAACAAGCACCCAACTATCAGATCAAGCTAAAAACAAAGATCAGAACTCGGCACACTTATCACATTTGAGTTCAAGGGCAGTCTAAGAAAGAAGCAGTTGATTGCAAATGAGCTACGCCCCAATTAAGAAATGCATCTGAACCTTAACCTGCCCTTACACCAAAGCGTAAATCAGGAGAGCATCCTACCTACTTTTCTTCCCAACCTATGGCCTCACACAGAACAGGTGTTTATGGTAAAGGGAAATAGCTATTGATAAAAAAAAAGATACATAGGAAATATGTCTATATTAACAAACCACAGGTTTATGCTGAGTTATATGTGTGACCCCAGAAAATTCCTAGTAAGCCCGAAAGTCTGCTAAACACAGCTGAACCTTCAAAACAACTGAGAAGTTACCAGAAGGCAACTGTCACATCTAGGTAGCCATAAGACCCCTCCAAAATCACCATGCTACAACAAACCTTCCAGCTCCAAAATCAGTCCAAAGACACTAAATAAAAACAGAATTAAATGGACCCAGAAGTTTTACTGCATCTACTCTTAAAAAAAAAAAAAGTAAAAACCAAAATTAACTAATTTAACTCTCATCTTACTATCAAGAGACCTGTTAGCATTCCCAATTCCAACATGAACTCCCAGCCCTGTGTTGGTTAACAAACTGCTGGCAGGCCTTGGACTTGGGAGAACCAGAAAAAGATGGAAAAACAGTTACTTTTAATTTGTAAACTGAGGGGGACATTAAACCTCATTGAAGAATGCTGAAATAACATATAAGAATGCTAAAATGACATGGCTATCTTGAAAAAGAAACAAACACTGAATTTCATTAACTTAGTACAGCAAAAGAACAAGACAATGTTATAGGAACTCAGTACATTCCTCTTTTAAAAAGGCCATTCACTCACTATTGTGTTTTGCTGGGCAATGATACAACAGAAACACTGAATATTCGTAGCTTCCAGAGTTTTCATGCCCACTCGCATCAAAACCAAACAGAAGTATGTTATGTCTCTACTCACATTTGCCCAGGACAAGCTATGACAGGCAAGAATGATAAAACAAAATCAGTTTGGGGTTTTTACTTTGGGCCTTTATGCAGCTGATTTCATACGCAGCCTACTTATTCAATCTTTAGAGCAAAATCACTCACAGAAACCTCAATCAGCTCGTTCAGGGATGTTTAATTTCGGAGAGAAAGGAAGCCTGGCCCGCCGCTGGCTCCGTGCGCGCCCTGGGTGCGGGGCGGTGCGGCGGGGCGGCGCGGAGCTCACCTGATGCCCTTGGCGCGGAGAACCAGGCGCGTTCGCTGCGCGTAGGGGCAGAAGCGCATGCTGTAGAGCCGGACCAGCCCCGCGGGCACGGGCCCCGGCGCCGCGCTGCCTGCGGGGAGAGCAGAGGGGCTGTCACCGCCGGCACTCACCGCCCGCCCCGCCAGCCCCCGCCGTGCAGCCCCGCGGCGCTTACCCTTGCCCAGACTGCGGGAGTGATCGCCCGACATGCCGGCACGACGCGATGGGCTCCGACCCGTGACTGCGATGGGTGACTGCGATGGGTGACTGCCGCTCCGCGCCGCCCGGCCCCAGCGCCGCCGGCACCGCCTCTCCTCTCCCGGCCTCCCTTCCCACCCTCTCGGCCCGGGGCAGCGCTGCTGCCCTCTGCTGACCGGGAGAGCTTGTCCGGTGGTCTGTCCGTGAGCTGACCGCCCTGCCCACCCAGCTGGGACAGGCACTGTTCAGCTGCTCTCGATGCTCTCCCTCTCTTCGTTTACAAATAACAGCGCAACCACGTCTGGCACTCCCGTGGAAATAGGATACCCACGGCTGAACTCCATCCCACGGGCCAGGTGTATTTATAAGCAGTGCCTCCAGCAGCTGGTGAGGCACCAGGTTCCCCTCAGTGCTTCCTCCTGCATCATCTACCACCCTCCAAAACCCGATCCAACCCCACCTTGAGGGTAACGAGAAGGATTTCTCTCTCCTGCAGCTGTTCTGCTTCATGATGAAGACCCCAAGAGGAGACAACAACCCAACAGACAAGTGGGCACAGCTGAAGTTAAATCTGACTTAATTACTACCATGCAGTCATAGAGGGATTCATGCTTGCTTCTGCAAACACGATCTTTGTGAGAGCGTCAGTGCATGCATAGAGCAAAATAAAGAACCAAAGCACAGATTGAAGTCGTCTCTGTCCCTTTGCTCCCTCTTCACTTGAGATTAGGGCACTTCCTTGCACCAGCTTTCCCTGGAGTATATAATGGAAGTGCTTTCCTCTTATGAGTTTCACACATTGACACAGTGTCCAGGTTAATCTCTGACCACAGAGGTGACATGATTCCCTTCCCGTGGCTCCACATAATCTTCAGGTTGGATCTGTACATTAATAGGAAACAGCACGTTTGTAGGGACCAGTGGGCTGGCACAGCTCTTGCCAAAGAGAGGGAAAATTCCAGCCTTCCCAGCAACACACATTTCTCTGTCAAATCCCCAAGGCTAATAGAGTGTTCTCCAGTCTCATCAGTGGATCCATGCTTGCACAGGGGGCAAGTTCTACCTGTGGAGACCTTTTGGTTTGGTTTTGTCACTGGAGTTGGGCCTCAGACACCAGATCACAAAGACCAATATTTTCTGTGGTGATCTCACCACCAGATAAACACGAAGATGGTCACTGTTAATATAACCGTGGCTTTGACACCATTACCCATGGGAATGGAGGAACATGATTTTTGTTGAGTCACTGCTGCTTGATTATGTATATATTAAGCACGTCAGCAGACAAAGGGAATGGTAACTTGTTGCACAAGTCTGCCATGCCCAAGGCAAACAGAACCTGTACACAAGATGTTCTTTGCCAACAAAATAATTTCTCCTGCCATAAAAAAACAAACAACTGTGTTAGAGGACATAGTCCTCATTCCTCTAAGTACCTATCCTTAGGAAAGATTCAGCAAAATTTTGGGGGATGAAAATAGAGAAAAATAATTTGAAATTTCTCATAGCAGTTATGAAACACACAAGCAGTCTGCTAACTCACAGCCTGGAGACAGGATACAGGAATTCAAACAAACATCACAAGACCCACAGGCTACAATATGCCCTCAGAAACACCAAAGAAAATAAACCCACTTCCTCATTCTCTCCTGGTGTTGCATGGCATGCAGAGTGCCTGTGGAGACAAGAGTTAAGGAACAGGCTTGTTCTCCTGCCTCTGGACAGGAATGCTGCTCTCCAGCACCAAGAGTGCACATCAGTACTGCGCAACTGCACACTGCCACTGTGCAGGGAAATAACAGCAAGCGAACACAAGCAAGACACTGTAAGTAACAATCCTCCCTTTAGGAAAGAAAATCTATTTTTTAAACACTTGGAGGTTCCTACTGTGTTACCAGGCTAAAAGCCTCAAGTACAGAAGAAAAGGCTACAGCTGTACTTTCTTTTCTTTCTCGGGGAAAACTTCTCCTCAGCTTACTCTGAAGCTTCAGGAGCTTTATCGTACACAATCCAGTAACAACTTCTGTACCTTACCGAAAAATCAAGTTTGGAAGAGACATTTAAGATCAAGCCCAACTGTCACCCCTAAACCATATCACTCAGCACCAAATCCGAACCCCTCCTGAACACCTTTATGGATAATGACTCCAGAAAGACACAAGAGGCAATAGGAAAACAGGTACAGCTGTCCTGGTAAGAGACGGGCAGATGACACTGGACCAGGTGCTGGACCAGGTGCATGGCCACACAAGGTGACCAAGAGACAGAACCCACAGCCTCTCCCCCAAGGCTGGTGCACTCCTACACTTGATTCAGCACCTGCTTCCTAGACACAGCAGCAATAATCACCCAGGTTAAAGGCCACAGGTATCAGCGGCTCAGGGTCAGAACTACTCCATTGTATCAAAAATAGTCGCTCCTGTAACCCCGCGGACCTTTCCAACTGCTCCAGATGGAAGCGGACACGCCCCCTACCAGCCTTTAAATACCCACCCGTGCTCATTGATTGGCTAGCGCAGGGGCGCGGGCCAATCAGCTGCGTGCTCCGAGCCCGGCCAATGGCGGGTGCCGTTGCTGTTGCCAGGCCGCGGGGACCCCGGGCAGGGCGGGCCCCGGCACGGAGGGTCCCGCCATGGAGGGACTGGGCAGGGCGGGCTCCGGCACGGAGGGTCCCGGCACGGAGGGACTGGGCAGGGCGGGCTCCGGCACGGAGGGCCCGGGCACGGAGGGTCCCGGCACGGAGGGACTGGGCAGGGCGGGCTCCGGCACGGAGGGCCCCGCCATGGAGGGCCCCGCCCGCGCCGCGGAGGCCGCGCTGGAAGTGAGGTGGGGCGGCCGGCACAGCCCCCACACGCTCCTGAGCCCGGGTGGGGTGCGCGGTGGCCTGCGCTGTGCTCACCCCGCGGCGGCTCTGTGAATAGGGCGGTCAGACAGGGAGAGGAAAGGAGGCTGCGCTGTCGGGATCTGTCAGGATAGCGCGGGGGGAGAGGGAAAGGAGCATTCGCACGGGCACAGATCACAGAATCACAAATCAGTCGGGTTCAAGGGACCACATTGGGTCATCTGGTCCAACCTTCCTGCTCAGGCAGGGTCATCCCAGAGCGTGGTGCATGGGATTACATCCAGATGGTTCTGGAATCGCTCCAGTGATGGAGACTCCACAGCCTCTCTGGGAAACCTGTTCCAGTGCGTGGTCACTCGCACAATAAAGACGTTTTCTATCTATCTATCTATCTATCTATCTATCTATCTATCTATCTATCTATCTGTCTGTCTATCTATCTATCTATCTATCTATGCATCTGTGTATCTGTCTGTTTGTGTATCTGTCTATCTACTTTTATATATAACAGCCTGAACCCTTGTCCCCTTAGGATGTATAAGAATGATAAATTGCACTGTCACTCCATTAATTTATCCCTGCATACATGTTTTCTAGATTTCATTTTACCTCCACAAACAGAAGTTAGAAATACTTCATTTCCACTAATTTAGAGCTAGTGTTGGAGAAAAGCACAGAGCTAGTCCTGTAAACAGGTTCAGAGAGGTCTCATGTGCCATGGCACCTCATGCAACCTGTTCTTGTATGAAGGAAGGCCCAGAAAAACATGATGAGCTGAAATGTCTCCTCTGTTGCCATGGCATTCAGTTCATTTCCACAAGCACACTGTCAGTGCTCCCACTCCTCTCTGGCTCCTACATTGACTCCTCTCTTATGTAGCAAAAGAAGCCAAGAGCAGAAACTCCTCAGAAAAGATAATGGGAAGTTATTGCTGGGCATAAATTTATCTCAACACCAGTAATTTTAAAATGTTCTTAAGTATGAGAGTGCTGAGGCTGTAGTACCATCTCCTAAGAGTACAAAGGATCAGCAACTGAGCTGACTTTATGACTGACTTATGTTTGTGAAAGGAGCATAAAAATGCTTCTGGTCATTGCAGAGAACAAAGGTCTCTCCTAGTCAAATTCTCTGATTTGGAAAAAAGAGCCGAGATGGGATGTTTCTGAATGATAATTGCAAGAGAAGATGCTAACAGCAGTGTTATACACAGAGCCTGTCTGTTTCCTGCTGTGCTACCAGCAGGCTAAACTGACATCCTCGCTTAGTGGTAAATGCAGATCCCTTTGGTAAGACAACCCTGATGTTTGTCCACACACTTTTTGAAAAGTAAAAACATCTGCAAGCAGTTATGAATTTCTTGACATGTTGTAAGTTCATAAGCAGAGTCCTCTTAAGTAATTTATTTCAGCCCTTGTGTAACACATCCTGTTTACATTCCAGAGTTTTACCATGTTAAAGTACTGGAGTCTTTAAAGCAGAACAGTCCTGGTTTGCTTCATATAAACAGAAGCTATGCCTTTATGTTTTTTATTTTCTGTGTATGAGATGAACTATGAAAGTGCAAAAAGGTTAAACAAACACAACTGGGTCCCAAGTATGGATTGTACCCATGCAATTCTTTCAAATAAAGTTACGCCATTTGCTGAGATATATGAGTACAAAACCAGAGCCTGTGAACTTGGCTAACTTTATTTTTAGTGAAAACTGAAAGAAATAAAAGCATCTCTCCATGTTCTTATGCCAGTCTTTTGTGCTCCATCAGGGTAAGATCAACTGTATGTTTTTGGAAGCACTGAACTAGTGACTCGTAATACCAAATCTCAGTTATTGTGGTTTTGCAACATGGGTATGAGGCTGAATCTAACAAATCCCAAGCATCAGTCCAGTGGAACTTAGGCTACAACATTCCCTTTTGCACAGTTTTTTGAGAAATGTGTGTCTTTGGTTAATGTTCTAACATACAGTTGCTCTGTTTTCAGTTGGGTTCAGGGATTCTCAGACAAGAACTTTGGCTTTATCAACAACCAAACTGTCTGCTATCCTTGTGGTAATTACATCCTCTTCCTGGACATCAAAACAAAGAAGACAAGAGCACTGCAGTGTCAGACTGGCCAGGTGGGAGCCTTTGCAGCAAATGCCAACAGTCAAGTGCTGGCCTTTTCTGACCGGAAGCTCAATCCCATCATATACATCTACACTTTTCCTGAACTGAGTAAACCGACAGAATTAAAAGGTAGTGATGTGGTGACCCTCATCATCATCATTTCATTAAAACAATGCTTTAATCATCCAGTTTCTGAGGTTGGTTTTTTTTTTATAAGACTTGAAAAACAGTGTGGCAGGGAGCATAAATCTCATTATGAGATTTATGGAAAGCAGTGGAAGGAATTTTCCACTGTACTACTTTTACTTAGGTTCAAGCTAGGGAGGAATATGACCATACATAATGAAGCTAATTTAAAAGGAAAAGAAAAGGAGTTAAATGGAATTAGTTTTAGGAAAATGTAGTCAGAATAAGCAACAAAATCATACTGCAGTAGACTCCCAAGCAGACTGCTGAAAGCCAGATGAGAAATTCGGGATGTGAGAGGGATGAAGGGTCTTGCAGTTAAACTTTGGAGTCCAGGATTTAGTGTATGTTTTTGCCTGCTTCATGTAATTTCTCTCTGTAGTTAAGTTGCTTACCCTATTCATGTTTCAGTTCCCTTGCCATTTAAATAAGGATCATGCTACTTGCTTTTTTCATGTATATGAATAAAATCATGACTGCAAAGGATTTCATGGGACTTGAGGAAAAATACTTTACAATTTCAAAGTATTATTGAAAAAAATTGAAAAAATTCCAAGCAGTGATATATAGGGAACATTTTTATGATCAAATCAAAAGAATAATCTGCAGTAAAGCCAAGAAATCAAGGGCCTGGAGAATATTTAAGGAGTTAAACTGGATATAAAGGAAGTGAGAAGAGTATCTGTGGTACTATAAAATAAAGTCTGGGACAAGTAAAGACCATGTTCTTTATTTTTATATTTCAGGTGATGCTCAGCTGGACTATACCTTACTTTCATTTAGTTTCACAGGCCCATATCTGGCCAGTTACTCTTCGATCCCAGAATTTGTTCTTTCAGTATGGTAAGAGTAAAAAAATAAAATTCTCTCATACCATTTGCATTTAATTCATATATTTGTCTGACTACTGTTTTAACACAGACTAAGTTAACAAATTTGGAAAACATACTGTTTGCCTTCATCTCTTTTTCTTTTCCCCCCTGATTGATCATTGTCTGCAAATTTTCTGTACCAAAATTGCTGTTTATTTTCTAGTATTAGTAGACACCAGTCAAATTGGCTGTTAGCTGTACCAAAGTTATCTTCTACCTTCTTCCACATTTTGTTTTTTGGAGTAATTCCAGAGCCTTCAGCATCAGTTAATTATCTGTTCACTGTTGGAAGCTGAGCCCATGCTGTTTGTGGAAGAAAGTTGCCTGCTGAAAAGAAGAAAAAGGTTCTAAAGCCGATTTGCACTGGTTTGTCCCCCTGGACTGTTCAGTGGTCCTCTTAATTACTTTTGCTTGATCTTAGTTCTGGCTTATAATTTTGCTCAGTGATTACACTAACTTGGATCACTGGGTTAGATCATAATTTTCTGTTCATTGACGTGAAATATATAATGCAGTGCAGATACAGAAAAGTAGAATATGTAATATTTTAATTGCACTGTAAAATACAGCCCTGCTCTTGCCTCCATTGCCAGCAAGCTCCCATTGACTGTGGAGTCTGAGCACTTCAAAATAAATGAGGAGGGAGAAAGGCAAGCAAGGACATATAAGGAATAGTTGGTATAGTCTCAATTTAATGATGATCTTTTCTTATACAATTACAAGTGAAGTTGCAGAAATTCCTGGAATTTCAGAATTTAGTAATGAGAGTAGATACTATTACAGATGCCTCTTCTTTATCCCTTCTGAAGAAGAATAAAGTTTGCTGTGAGCTCTGATCATACACAGTAGTTCAAGAAGGATGTCTGTGTATATCACACTGGAAACCAACAAAGCCTCACTGGCCTGACAGCTGACACACTTGTCACTTACAGCAGAAGTAACACACGTGGTCCAATGTGTTCATTGTGTGCTCTTAAACAATAATGCTCCATCCTGAAAGACTTCTCTAGATTATTCTTAAAACCAGAAATACCTAGAAATGTTTAAATGCTTTATAGTAGTAGCAATTTCCAAGGCCAAACAATTTTAACCAGCTTGAATCAGCGTGTTACAACTGTCAGCAGCTAATTGTCATAAAAAACCATCCTAAGTCACAAAGAATTTAGTAACAAAATACAATTACATTAGAATATTAAGTTTAGAATTTATGATAATTTCAACAGAGGTGTGTGAGTTTACTGTGAAATCAGGACCTTCATTTTTGTGATTGGATTATATTGTGCATTCATTGACAGAAATCTCAGTGTTGAGCATTAGATGTCATGCCTATATGACCATTGCACAGCCCCAGTACTTTAAGCAGCTAGTTTGGGATCAGAGGTATAAGAGATGTTTTGAAACATGTCAGTCTCGAAATATAAAGAGCTTGTGGATAACTAAAAGCTGCCTTTCATCTGAGATATTTTATCCCTCATCTTTATTCTTTTCTGTTGAAAGGAGAAGCTTAATGTCAGATTCCTTTTCAGATACGTGTTTCACCATAGTTTCAGATCTTAGTAAATTATCTACTATAAAACCCAGTTGGTGTTATCTGGTAGGTATGAGACAAGAACACGCTGACAGATCTTAAGAAAGCATGATACACTGATATCTTTAAAAGTGAGAATTGTAGTTTATAGCTTCCTGTAATTTTAATGAGGGCTACTGCATATGTATGAATAATTCCCATTTTTTGCTTATGTTATAAATGTTAACCATTGTTTGCTTTGTGATTATTTCTGTGAATGAGTTTATTACAGCCAGACTAAGGGATTATACTGAATCCATTTACAGTAGTGTATGCATTTTAGATTTTTCCTCTCAGCAATAATGACAAATACCAAAGCTATAAATGATATTTAGATTAGCAATCAGATAGATTATCCAATAAATTAAGAAATGGTTTTAACCATTTTCTTCAAATATTGTTAATCAGTTCTTGGATAGCACCTAAAAATGCAAATGCCATCAAATATTAGTCTGAATAGTGAAAAACGTGCAAATTAAATGAGGAGAACATAAAATGGGTATACTGGACAAAAGAAAAGTCAGTGGAAAGCAGATTCCCAGGCTTCTGTCAGCTATACATAACAGCCCCACACAGACTCTGCCCTGGTTTGTGCCCAAGTTAGTTAACACAGCCATAGCTCGTATGTCTGCATTCACAACACAATTACTGTATTACCTAGGTAATTAATCCGTAGATAATCATAGGCTGACTGTGATTTGTTTCCTTATTATAACACCTTCCAGCTGCAAGCATTACAGTCATTATGTTACAGATTGGAAAAGCAAGGCTGAGGTGCTGAGGAGTTAATTGTTTGGGCCCCTTTGAGTAGTCATCGATGGAGCTAATGAAAAAAAAATCCATTTCTCGTGACCATTGGTCTTTTCACAGAAGGGAGTGCATGATAGTGTTTCTAAAATGTCAGTTATTCAATCATTTTCTAGTAGTAATAACTTTATGTGTGGCTAATTAACCACATCCTTTTCATTCTCAAGAGCATCTAACTTGTTTGACAGCAGAAATTTTTTGTCAGTGACGAAGTATTTGTTTTCCAAACTGGATCTTGAACGTCAGTCAAAATCACAACCAGATCTTTGGCTTCAATGTTTTTTTGCCTGTTTAATGAATCTGATTTTCTTTTACTCTCTTTAATGAAGGAATTGGCAAGAAAATATCCTCCTGTGCAGTGAGTCTCAGCCAGGGCTAACAGGAACCTCTCTGAGTTTTAACCCTATGAATTGGCAGCAGCTGTGTTTTGTTGCTGAGAGCTCCGTTACCATCTGGCACGTTGAGAGGTGTAAGGACGAGCATCACCTTACGCGACAGTGAGTGGAACACCCCTCAGGCTAAGGGCAAAATCTACAAGTATATTTTAATATCAAAAACTAACAACACATGTCTATTTGCAAAGGATTTAGTCCCACTTAGTTCACCTAGCAATTGCAGTCAGTAATTGCTAAATCACAACCACTATAAATCTGTCTAGTCAATCAAATGAATTAAATTTATGATTTCATTTCTCAGTACTCACATGACCAGATTATGCACTCCATGAAGCTAATACTAATCAGTTGCTTTGGCAGCCTTGATCAAAAGCTGTGTTAAGGTGCATTAAGGTTGTGCCTGGACTGCTTTTCTGTAAGTGACTACATTGAGCATTGCTTTTGTAGCTATGAAACCATCGAATTTGGATCAGTTTGTTCCTAGTAAGCATAGTTAAACAATATCTTGTTGTAATCACAAATTGTACCAAAAGCAGTATGAGTTTTCTATGTGATTTTCAGCTTGTGTGGCTAATTAACAGGTCCAGAGAGGATGGCTCTGTCAATGCAGTTCACTGAGCACAGCAAAACTAGAATTTATTTATGCCAAAATGTTTTTTGAGGTTGGTATAAAAGTAGTATGTATCATTCAAGTTGGAGTCCTCAAAGTATAAAACATATGCTTTGAGGTGGCAGCTACTCTACCATTCCCAACTGTATTTAATCTTGTTAACTACTAATATAATCAATATATTGTCACTGACAGTTTTACTAATGAAAGTATAAACAAGGCCTTAATTTGTGATCTGAAAAAAATACCAAAGGATTTTGTGCGTTTTGGCGTTACAGAATGCACGTGTAAATACATAGGCATACTCACTCTTCCTCGATTACTTCTGCAGAAATAAAGCCCATTTTGAAAACAGCTTCTGTGTTTTGTATCAGCATTTACTATTCACATTTCTTCTCCTCAGACTTTGCTTTTGTCTTTTGCTTTTTCACAGCCCTGTGGAACTCCCCGATGGTCATGGGGCTGTGACTCCTCACGAGGATTTGTTTTTCCCACCTTCTCGTAATGATGATCCATACCATGGCCCTGATTTGCCAGTTTCAGCCATTGCTGGCCTGGAAGGAGATGAAGCAGAAACATTTGTGGTAGTTACTGAATTTTTTCTTTTTACTATTCCAAGTCATTATATTTTCTATACAAATAGGTGTTAATAAATTCATAATTCTTAATGCTTATTAAATAGGTACAACCCAGCAAATGGATCTGTTACCACAAGAATATTTTTGAAATCCATTTTGACAGGAGACTGAGAAGGCACAGAGCTGCTGTGTAATGCAGTACAGTGGTGAGATGTCTGACATAGATCCTAGCACAGTCATATATCTGTGCAGTGGAGGTTTGAATCTGTATCCCAGAAGCAGCATTTAGTGTGTCAGCATTTAACTATGCCCAAGCTAAAATGACCTGCTGAAACCTTGAAAACTTATTCCCACACTAAACTGATAGTAATCCTCACGTATCCCTTTGGGATTGCTTTCTTTTTGACTTTGAAAATGCCTCAGGCTATGGAAACATTGCAGGCTGTATTCCAGACAGCAACCCCTGCTTCTGAAATACATTCCCATACCACTCTCAGTGCTGGACCTTGCCATTTGTCTCACTTGTATTTGATTATTTACTTTTTATCCTCCCTTGAGATGCCTCTTTTTAGAGCCTTCAAAAGTGTTCTCATTTTGTTTGAAATTTACTTTTCACCTGACTACAAACTAGAAGTGTGAAAACATTTAACTTGCAAATCTGGGATTCTTTTCTAAGAAAAAGACCATCAATTTCTATTTGGTGGCTTGTGATATATATGAGATAACAAAACTAGCATGCAGAAGATGACACTGGCATTAAACTACATCTTCTCAGTGGACAAATGGGAGTTCTGTATGATCAGATAGTGTGCAAAGAAGAATCAAAAAATAGAAACAGGAAATGATGTTTTCCTGACCTCATCCTCTTTTCATTGCTTCATGCTTTCACAATGGTAGAGGTTTTTAACTGTGTAACTGGTTTCCCATGGTTTTCAGGACAGTGAAGAACTAGAAACAAATATCCTATATTGATTCTAAATACATGTGAACTGCTCATATTTGAAGTCACTTAGAACGTGGAAAATGAAGATAATATATTCTCATCTGGGGCCTTGCCCTTTTCTTCTGCCTTACTGCCTCTTTATTGCAGATGACAAACTTTGCAAAACCCACTTCATTCTTTATTCTGTACAGTGAATTACAAGAAGTATTGGGGGAAAAAACAGCTCCTCTATTAGGTCTGTGAGGCTTAATAGAATTTGTCCTGGAGTGGATGCTATTCTGCTCAGTAGTAGTAGGTTCTTATGCTTGAACTCGCAGAACCGTGTTGTGAACTTTTCCACATGGAAAAGTTTGTGCTATCAACGATACTAGATATATACACTAAAGATCTCTATAGGGATTTTGCATTCCCATCTGCCTTCAGAAAAACCTAGATTTCTTTTTAGCGCCCTCAATGTGATTGTATTGTCCTTATCCATAGAAATATTTCTGGAGTACAAGTAGGCTGTTCTAACAGTCTTCATTGAAGATTTCCTTTTCTTTCAAATTAGATGGTAAATATTTTGATAGTTATTTACTGTCTAGTTTTCTTAGATGGGTGTATTTTTTTGTCAATATTGATAAGGTAATGAACAACAAGTTATTGAGAAATGAAAGGTTTTCTTCCAAAATACTAGCTCTTGTTCCTTTTGTTGTTGTGGTGGTGGTATGTTTCCCTTGTACTAAACTGTGGGTTCAGCACTGGGAGGCAATGAATCTGTTTCTGGCATATTTTCACCTTACTCCAGACTATGGTAGCTAAGTAATTTTTTTTAGGACTTGAATTTATTTTGCCTTACAGCACTAATTCTCTCCTCTATGCATGCCTGTGCACATAAACCTCTAACCAAGCAGAAAAACTGAGCACTGTTAGATCTTCTAAGCCCTGACACTGGAGGGAAGTCACATGCATAAGTCCTGTCAAGTTAAGCACCTCTTTCCAACACCCCAGCACTGAAAAGCAAGCCTATTGCCAGCCTGCTTGTTTGCTTCTTGGACGTGTGTCAGCGTTCCATACTCTAGAACCACGTAGTGAGGCTGGATATGTACCCAAGTGTTAACCACAGCGGGGCAGCAGAGGGAAAGGAATTCAAATATCCTACAGCTTCCCATCCTTTTGTTTCTGGCATTAGATTTTTCTAGATCAGAGTTTTCTAAATGTGCTTTACCACAGAATCCCAGAATATGCTGAGTTGGAAGGGACCTACAGGGATCATCGAGTCCAACACCTGGCCCTGCACAGGATCATCCCTAGGAGTCACACCCTGTCCCTGAGGGAATTGTCCAAATGCTGCTTGAACTCTCTCAGGCTTGGTGCTGTGACCACTTCCTGGGGAGCCTCTTCTAACGCCCAACCAGCCTCTAGTGAAGAATCTTTTTCTAATGTCCAACCTAAACCTCCCCTGACACAGAGCATTCCCTTGGGTCCTGTGCCTGATCACCACAGAGTGATCAGTACCTTCTCCTCCTCTTCCCCTCACAAGGAAGTTGTAACTGCAATGAGGTCTCCTCTCAGTCTCTTCATCAGACTGAATAGACCAAATCACCTCAGCTGTTCTTAATACAGCTTCCCCTCTAGACCCTTCACTATCTTCCTAGTCCTCCTTTGGACACTCTAGTAGTTTAATATCTTATTGTGACCAAAACTGCTCACAATATTCAAGGTAAGGCAGCACCGGTGCAGAGCAGAGTGGGACAATCAAGCCCACTTGAATCGACTTCATCCCTATCACCAATTTCATTCTATTGTATTTTTATAAAACTTTTTGTGGCAAGGATCCATCATGCAATTTTTTTCCCCTGAAGAGGTGCTACTCAAAAGGAGAGAAGTTAAAAAAAATACTCAAAGGGAGAGAAGTTAAGAAAAAAAAAGCAGTATTATTACTATTATTATTATTATTATTATTATGCACCGCCGTACCAATGCACACTTCAAGAAGCAACCTGGTTTGGCATTTACATAATCTTATCCTAGGATTAGCATATTTTACCTAGTTTATGTGTAAAGACGGTCATGACAGCAGGTACAAAGGAATATTACAGAAGTTATGTTTACACAGGAAGCTTGTGTTTTGCAGAAATTCAGTTACGACCTTCCCAAAGATTTGTGATGTTCAAGCCTTATAAAATCAGTGAAAATGCCTGTATTAAATGTTTCTCTGGGTGATGTAAAGCCCTATTTGCTATAGATTTATTAATGTTAGTCCTATTTGATTTATAAGGTAAATATTAATATACTTTATTTCTGTAACATTTTTCCCCTGAGAAATTAAAAATGCTTTGGAAGCATAAATAGAATGTAAGTTACTTACCAGGAATCATACAGCAAGTGCTTGGTATATTTTGCTAATGAAACCTAGGTACTTATGAATCTCTGTCCTGTGTTTTCATCAAAAGTCCATCCATATTTCCTCTTTTTATAGAAACTTTAGTGAGACAGCAGGTGTTGTATAGAATTATAGAATCTTCTTTTTTATCATCCATCATATTGTTTAGTGATCCTCACCACTTCTGCACACATGCATGGTGCTTCAAATCCTCTCTTTTAAATGTTCTCCCAAGGTTTTCTTGTGTTTTGTCCCCCTCTTCCCCTCCCTGAATTCTCTTTAATCTGGTTCTTTCTGTCATGGTATTTTTATGATCTCTGTTACTATTGTATCTGAACAGGCCACTCTGTCTTTAGTAATATTTGCTGGAGAAGTTCTGTTCTTCCTGTTTTATGGATGACAGATTTATGAGAGTTATTTTAGCGAAATTAAATTCAAGGCACATGGGAAGTCCAGGTCAGGGATATTTCTAGCACTTATTTGCAGTTGACACAAAGATTGACAGAGCTGTTTTACAGAACAATTTGGATTATACAATAAGATAAGCTATTCAAACAAAATGTGGTTTAGTACTGCCAGGTATGCAAGAACCACATGTTCACGTTTGGCTATAAAGTGGAAGAATATTCTGAAAAGCAGTTTGAAAAGCATTTGTCATGGCAAGGTCATAATAAGTAACCATTTAAATTGGGGCTTCCAGTGCCCCTCTGACATTTAAAGAAACCTCTAGGGGCTCAGTGTGTTGAATTTTATCATAATTTTATCATTAAAAGTTTGGGAGATGCCCTTGTTATGGTGGGTCAATTTCTTTGTGAGGATAGGGAAGATACTGGAGGGATTTCCAAGCTAGGGATAAAATTGTAACATATTCAAATGCTGGAGAATAAATCCAGATAAATGCAAATTTAAAAATATATAGTTTTTAATTGAAAATATAATTCATCATTTAAACAAGCTTCTAGAGAGAGAGAGTAAGTTCACCCTTTCTCCAGACATACACTTTTTTGGAGAATGTTCTTTTTCCAGTTACTGGCTTCACTGAAGGGATGACTGAATAAAATAATGCTGATGTTAAACATGATGTCAGACTCTAGGAAGTAATGATCTTTTTTTTTCTTATCTTGAAATGTATGTAACAGCTTGTACAGATATTTGTCAATTGTTGATTGAACTTTTTTATTTTCATGCTGAAGCCTAGAAATTGTATTAAGACTTCTGTGCATCCCACTGCCCACTGCTGGACTGCAACCTCAGAAATATACATGGGCTGTAAAGAAGGATATGTTTTGGCAATTGATGCTGAGAAGTACAGTGTTTCTGTTCTTCAACAAAAAGCTCCACCTGGTAAGAAATAGCTGAGTGTGTTTCATTCAAGTAGGGAGGAAAGGGGATAGATGAAAGCTTTTTGTGCTTTCTTCTGTTCTCCTGCTGTGTACCTTACAGAAATTAGAAAGCTATATTGTAGAACCCTATTTTTTTAATTAGTACAGTAAACATATGAGGATGTCTTTTGAGCTTCTGTGGGGTGTTTTTAACACCCAATAGCTGACTTTCATTTTTCTTTGTGAAAAAAACCAAACCAAAACCAAAACAACTGTAAATACATCAAAATTGATTAAATTAACATACATCAAAATTGATTAAATTAACTATATTTCCAGGATTCCAGATCGTATTAACCAGCCCTAATAGATTAACATTAAACTATTAATATACCAGCTATTATTAGTAGTACTAACAACAGTACTATTTTTACTATTAGTTAAGTACCAGTAATTTATTTTCTTTTGCATGAAATGTTGGATAGTCTTCATTTGCTATGTTAGGTAATGTTAGAAGTGATCTTTGAGGGCTCACGAGTCTTCAAACAACAAAACTGAAGCAGTGTGGCTCAATAGCATTCCTTAATGCCAGCTCTTACATAGACTATTTTATAATGAAAACAAGGCTGTAAACACTACCAGGCTTTACTGGAGAATGTGTGAGGCACAGTGAGTGAACAGAAGATGTCTTTGGCTTCAGACAAAGGAATCTGCTTTTAATTTATTCTGGAATGGGAGGACCTCTGATTGATTGCAACTCACCAAGTTGGTTTGTGTGCCCTATAAGTATTCCCACCTGTCTTTTTTCATGGGGACCTTTGGCAGGCTATGACTGACTAAAGTTTTACGTCAAGGGCAACCCATTTCACACCTTCTTCTGGGAAACCTGAGCTGTCTCCTCTGCTACATACCATTACCCTTCTGTGCCTGTTCAGAGGGTTGCCAAAATGGAGGATGCTGAGACACAACCATCAAAAATTGTTCCTTTGGCAATCTGTACCCCATCATCCTTTGATGGGATGGAAGGTGTCAGTCCTGCCATGGACAGGAAGTTCATGCTTTGGTCAGGTTTAGGAGGAGTACTGGAATATGCTTCTTCCTAGCATAGAGCTGTTTCTCTAACAAACACTGAATTAGTGGTAATAGATAATCTCCTGGTAATCTTATTTTCTTCTGTTCACATATAGTACATGATTTTTTAAGCTGCAGCAAGTATCCCTGACTTTCACTTTTGATAGTTAACACCAAAATGGAAGGCTGCTTTTAAAACAACCCAACAAACCAGCATTATTTCTCTTTTTGAAATGATCAGAGTGTTGAATTTAGCAAATAAAGAGTTGGAAATGAAAAGCTGAGGTGTGATCAGAACTGTTTTTGTCAGTTGAGTAGAAGGCAACAAGAATATTTGCCATTTGGGCTTTTTCTTGGCCTGTATGTTCATTTTTGAGTGCTGTCCTAAAACTGTATAACAAAATGGTCTGTATTTATATTATACTGAAGCTTCTGCTTAATTTAAAACAGGCTGCAATCTGTATCTATTTAGCAGAATGCTGAAGTGCATGGCCAGCTTTAAGCACATGCTGAATTCCTGATAATGTGTTGCAAACAGAATCGTAAGCAGCCACAACATGTCACTTAGGCATTGTTTTCAGACTGGCAGAAGTTTCCTTGCAAATGTATCTAAAAAAAGGAATCATTGTTAGAAATAAGGATACCATAACTTAGCACTAGAAGGAAGATAAGTCTGCATCTGTACCACTCTCCACGCCAAGTCCACGTTATCTTCTTTTTACAGCTGTAAACTGAGTAAGAGAACTGTGCTTGCTCAGTTGCATAGATGGCAGAAATGGTAGATATTGAGGAAGAATGCACATTTTTCATTTAGTGTACTGAACCTGGCCTTTTTGTTCAGTAGAGTGGAATACAACTGACTTATATTGCAATATTGACATACAAACAAGGTCGACATCATAAATTGTTTTCTTTTGTGCAGAGTTCATGCAGAAAATAGCGGATGTGGTGTCCTATGTTCGTAGAGAAGCGCAGAAAAAGAAAGGTATTTCCATGTTCAAATGAAGCTAATAGATTTCTAGGCAGCACTGCTGATGTCTGGGAGTAATAATATGTGAGTACAGCTGGAAGCCACTGGTTAGAAAAACTCGTCTCACACTGGCCTCTGTAAGACACATTGTTGGCAATATTATGTGTGTTTACATGACAAAAGATTAATAGCTTTTGTGCTCATAGACAGCCAAATTAAAAGCCTCAGGAGAAAGTGACAGTGGAAAAATTTCTGTTTGTTCTAATTTAAATTGGAGTAAGTGGTGCTAGAAGAGGTTTCCTACTGCTTAGTTTTAGCATTTCTTTAGAACTGCAGTCCCTTGTAATTTATCTGAGTTAGGATTTAGGCGTTTGTTTCAAACACTTTGTTTTGGGCTCCACAGTACAAAAACAATAGAATGGATGAAGTTCAGCATATTACCACAAAGATTATTGCAGTCTTAGAATATGACATACAAAGATGGTCTGAGAGAGCTATGTTTGTTCAGCCTGGAGAAAAGGAAATGAGGGATTTTACTATTGCTTTAGCTATTCAATGAAAGGCTACAGAGAAGATACAACCAGACAGGCAAAGGACACTGTTTGCATCAACAGAAATTCTGGGTGTATATTAGGAAACAAGTACTTTCACAGTGAAGGTAGTCAGACATTGGCACAAGTTGCCCAGAGAAGATACAGAATTTCCATTTTTGGGTATATTCAAGCCTTAGCTGATATGACTCTGGACAACATAATCCGACTTTGAAGTTAGTTCTGAGTTTGAAGTCGGCTCTGTGCTGAGCAGGGGGTTGGATTAGAGGACTTCTAGGATCCCTTCCAATCTAAATGACTCTATGATCTTTTTACTCACAAATAAATAGTAAATCATCCCAGATTTGGAGTTGTGACACATTGTTGCAATAAATTAAATTTGATATTTTATGTTGATTTTGTGCTTTTAGGTGGCAAACCAAACAATCTGCAAAAACCAGTTTTACTTGCCATGGCATTTTGTAATGAGGGACTGTACGCAGCTGGAAGTGTAAGGCATCCTTTATGCTTTTAACTTACTGTGTGAAAATCAAAGAACATTCAAATGGAGTATATTTGCAGAGTTCACTGCAAAGACAGGAGTTAGGAAAAAGTGAAGGGCTGCAGGACTATAAAGGTCCTTTCTGGTGCTGTCTATATTCACTTTGTAAAGACTTGACACAGGGGAGCAGAGCAGGAAAATATTCTATTTTTGTAATCAAAGAAGCAATAAAAGAGGACAATCCTGGTTTTATTCAAGAATGTTGTAGAGGAACAGAAGAGAAGGATGGACAAAAAAAGGAAAGGAGAGAAAATGGCCAATGGAATTGCCAAATTGTTTTGTGCAAAATCTAACTCAATATCCAACCCAATCTGACAATGCCATTGTACATTCGTGCTTAAGAGGGGGACGAATTCTTACACTGTCTCAAAAAGAACATGAAATCTAAAGCATTAGCTGATGTGAGAGTTTGTTGTTATCAAACATGGACTGTCACTAAGAACTGTATTAAAGAACACCTTCATGTTCAATAGATTTATTATCTCGGTTTAGAGTCCTTTTGACTTAAACATACTAAAGAAAAATGAGACCATTGGTGATGGGTTGCAGTTAAACACTGCTACTCCAGGGATTTTCAGATCTTGCAGTTCAGTTTGCCCAATAGTATAAGTGACATAGACCTCATGTGGATTTGTACTTTTCTGCACAGGAGGGCATTTTAATCTTTTATCACATCAAAGAGCTGCAGTATGAGATGAAAATCTGTGCAGATATCTCAGAGCCCATTTCCAGCCTCATATTTTCTCCTGATTACACCAGTCTTCTGCTTGTCACTGACCAGGTACAGCATTTGAGATAACAGCACTACAGAATGGGATATTCCTGTGACTTTATATGAATATGCTGATACTATTAGTACAAAACATCTAATGTAATCACACAAGTCAACAAATTATATCAGAGGTGAACATGTAGTCCATTCTGTGTTTCTACTGAAAATTGGAAAGACTTTTAATGAAGTGCAAGAAAATTTTCTCCTACAGATGGTGGACTATAAAGTACCTAATGTTGAGATTTTCCAACAGAAATCCTTGTGTGTGTGCAGTTGAGTATGTGCTCAGGGTCTCCCATGTGTCCAAGTCATGGATCTACTGGGCATGAACTCCAGGCTTGATGTGTGCTTGCACAGGGAGAAAAGTGTAGTTTGGGTGTGTCAGACCTACCATGACTCTGCAGTAGAGTTGTTCTCTATACAGACATGAAGTTTTGTGTTGGTTTAGAATATTTTTTAATTTCTGGAGTCACATGAGATTTGGTGTGTTGAAATTGTTTTATTAAAGCAAGTTTGAGAAACAAAACTTATTGAAAATGTGGTTAGATGGATCACTCTAAAATGAACTAACCTCCTCTTCAGCTAGGGTAACAATATAATCCACTAAATTAAGATGAATCCTACTGGGCACTTTTTACCTCAGGTTAGAGTCAAATATAAAAGTTCAAAGAGTGAAGCTCAGAAAGATGGTGGGGTATTTTTAAGTGTTCAAAAGCTTTTAATGAAAAGTTTCATAGCCAGTGATGGATTATTTCTCTTTATTTGTCAGGGGACAGTCTATAGTTACAAACCTGCCCATAGTGGAGAAGCTGTCAAACTCTTGGACACATCCAGCAGTTGTTTTCTGGCAGCTGATTTTCTTACTCCAGGGAACAACTACTGTGTGGTAAGAAATTGTATTATTTCTAATATAGAACAGTGGCTCTTTTCAGGTAACCAATATGTTGCTAAGGCATGAAATGAAAAGCCTTGCAGAAATCAGGACTGTTCTGATATTTGTTACAGTTGTGTAACTTCTCATTAAGGAAGTAAATGGCATTCATTCTGCTATAGCCTATAAAGGGGTCAGAACTTACCCTAGAATGCAGGTGGGGTCATTTATGTCGTATTGGTTCTGCTGCTGATTTGTGTGACTTATATTGTTCAGGAAGATAGCTGAGCAAAAGATGGATTTAGTTCAGAGAACTGATGTTGTCCAACAATTGCTAATGATCTTTTCAGCCTTCTGGACAGGTTGGAACATCCTGAGAGATACTTCTGCTCTGGGTCCAGGGACAAAGAATGCCTTACTCATGGACCTGTCCGTTCGTAGAAATTCCTTGCTTTTCATTGTCTTTTACTCCTGAAAGACATGTATTTTGGCCAGAAATTCATTTCCAGGTCATGGATTCTCCAAGTAGCCAGCCTAGAAAATCTGGGGTCATAGTTGATTAAGTTGGCTGGATCTCTTTGTTCACCATTAGCATGGGAACGCTGAATTTTACCTGACTGTGTATGAGTAGTGTGAAGGTTGAGTGATCTCTAGCCTTACATTACTGAGGGATTACAAAATTTCCTGGATATAAGAAGAAATCAAGTATTGTTTTAATATCCATCATTTTTCTTGTGAGAAAAGAAGACCTCTCCTCAAGGCTTTCCTGTGCAAAGAAATTTATAAGCAGGTTCTTCTATTGTAGTCAGAATGGTGGGAGTGCTAATATTGATCAAGCTTCCACATTTTGCCCTAAATTGTCTCATTCTTCTTAAAGATCATTCCTGTACGTGCAGGAATGCACAAAAATTATTGAAAGTATTCCTTAAGCAGGTGTACCTTGCAGCAACTGGACTTAATGAAAAGCTAAATAATCCCAAATGAAGCTAGTAACCCTTAATCTGCTATGATAGAGATTAGTTGAATTTATATTCTATAGGAGATCACTAGTCACTTCTAGACTATTTGGTTATTTCATCCTCTTTTGACTCTGTTTTTCTCTGTTCAACAGTCTGTAACAGTTTCAGGTGAAGTACAAGTTTGGTCCTTGGAAGATGGAACTTTCCTCAGCAAGCTAAACCTTGGTATTGAGGTACATGAAACCAGGATCTTATATCGTGACCGATACTTAAAATTTTTATATTTTTCTATTGATAGCATAATATTCCACAGATTTGGATCAACTAGCGCTGAGCAAAGCTTAGTAATGTCTTTGAGCAACCCATGGATGAGATTTAAAGAATATTATGTTTCAGAATGTTTCCTTGAGCTAATCATGTCATGTGTTTATCTTGACTACAAAGCAGAGGAAACATTTCAGCCAAATGTCCTAGTGATGTGTCTTTAAGCACATCTTTGTAAACAATACCTAAATTTTAATTTTTATGGTATTCCTTTTTTTTCTTTTTAATGAGTAACAGAAAAGTTTTGAAGGTATAAAAGCTAAATGCCTTGACTGATATGAAAAACAGGTTTTAAGAATTGAGTTGATAAAAATATTTCAAAGTGTTAATGCGTTGTCCTAAGATGCATTCAAACCCTGGATTCTGACATAGTAAGGAAGAAAATCCCTTTCTGTAGCAGCTGTGCACAACAGTGCACTCACTGTTTTATTTAGGTGAAACTTCTTTTACTTAGAATCTGGAGAGTGGATATAATGGTTGGTATTTTTTGGAAAGAATAGAATTAGCTTTTAATGTGTAGCTACAAAGCATAGAATGAATTTCCATGATGGCTCTAAAATACTTTCTTTGTTAAAAACATGTTTTTTAAATAAACCACTTGGGTTTTCTTCTTCAAATTTTAGGGACTTTTAAATAGCAAAGGAAATGTCATACTAACAAATAGCTTAATATATAAAAATATGTTGAACTGTTAAGTATCTTCTACTTCTCAACTAGGCAACTTCTATGGCTTGCTGTCCCTCCTCCAACAGTGTTGCTGTAGGGACCCAAATAGGTCAAATCTGTTTTGTTGATGTTACCAAAGCTGAAGCTCCACGGGTTGTTCACAAAATTTTCCTTTCCAAACTTCCAGTGCTGTCTTTGCAGTAAGTATCTAGTAGGGTAGGAATATTGTCAGTTTATTGTTTGAGTAATAATATTGGTTGAGCAAAAAAAAAAAGAAATTTTTATTTTACAAATAACCAATTAAAATATTTTAACAGCTTTTATGTTTTTCCAACATATTCTGAAGTGCTTGCAACAGGTAGTAGCAGGATTTATGTAAGAGAAATGTAATAAATCTGTATTTTAAGAAGGTTTAACCAAACACAGAAGATACTGAAGTGTAAGATGCCTTCTGACAGATCACCATATGCAGTAACTATTCACAATTCCATGTATCTGACTTTAGAGAGTTATTTCTCACTGAATATAAATTTAAGGTTTTGTGAAGTTAAGTTTAAGCCTTTTGGTCATCTCTTTTTATTTGGTGCATTTTTGTTACCGTTGTTAATTATTCATTTGCTTAAAGTTCTGGAATTTACCAGTCCTCTTGTAATTCACTCTAGTGATCTAAAAGGCTTTGTTTGGTTGGGGTTTTTGTTGGTTGGGTTTTTTTCCCCCCAGTTATTGAAAAATCTGAGAGTGCATTACTCTACTTTGCAAAGGATACAATGGATTTTGAACTGCTAAACTTTAATATAAATCTGTCTTTTATTTGAGACTCAGATGTGTCTCTTTTCACAGCTACCTAAGACAGAACTTTAAAAATAGATACAGAAAGCAACTTGTTCAAAATTCAATCAATGCAAAGACATGTTTTTTCAAAATAATATCAAGATCTGTATAATAGTTTTATTTCTAAAAAAGTGAATGTAAAAGAAATTCTGACTTAACAAAGTTGTTAATGCGGACTGCTGTGGAGTATGATCAGCTTTAGATTGACCACCCACTCAATTAGCAACTGCACTCATAGCACTGGGCTTTATATCAGACCCTAACCGTGTAAACCCAGAAGCTGAAATTTGTGTTTATGCTCTCAGTGAAGTCAGCATGTTAAGGGAGTGAAATTATTTGACTCTTTTTATTGACTGTATTGAATTGATTTCTACTTGGATTTGCATTTTACCTAGTTACGATCAGAGGGGCCAGTTCCTCATTGCAAGAGCTACAGAAGGACACATCTTTATTCTAGATGCTCGTCCATCAGAATTATTCCAAGTTCTGGGATATATAGGTAATACATGTAACAACATTAATTACATTTTCTTCTCACTATTTTCTGAATTTTAAGTGTACTTGCCAGTCAGGCTAACCCACTCACCTTCATTCTACTTATTTTCTGGGAGGACTAAACATATTCTTCCCACCTATTTTGTAAGGACCGGAGTTCTTTTTGGGGTTTTTTGTTTTGTTTTGGGGAGGTTGGTTGGTTCGTTGGTTTTGGTTTTTTGCTTTTTTCCCCCCTTTGTAATTTTAGTTAGCAAATGTACCAATATTACCTTCTTTCAGAGTATGTATAAGTCACAGGGAAAAGAATGGATTAGCTGACAAACTGATCATAGCTCCAGCACAAAAGTAATAGTGGTAAACTAAAGAATTTTGTGAGAATTTGGATTAAAAAACTGTAGATTATGATCATTGTGTGTAATCTCCTGTTACAAATTTCTACCACAGACATCTTTAACATGGGGACTGCTGAAATTGTCAGCTTTGCTGATTGATAGTGAGGAATAAAATATGATGAATTTTAACTCACAAAAAAAATTTGAAATTTATTAATTCATTTTTCCAAAACCAGTATTCTTACAGATAATATCTGTGTGTATCGACATTCACCATAATTTTAAGTATAAAGGACATTATATTATCATTTTAATTAATTTATCTCCTTAATTTTTGTAATTTGCCTGATCATTGTCTGGATGGCTTGTTAGAGGAGGGTTTTTCTGTGCTTTATCTGGCAGTTACCAGCAGACAGCCTCAAAATTGCTACAATTCAAGCTGGAGGTAAATTCAGATTTGACTGTGTAGTGTAATAATAATGAGCTTGTGCTTAGGGATTCCCAGCACCCAGTGCCTAAAGCGGAGTTGAGTGCATGCAGCACTCCTGAGCTGAGATGTATTCCAAACTGGGATCTCGTTTTGTGTCACAGGATAGCTTAGTAAAAACAAGGTTACCATGCTTCAGTAACAATTTCCATTGATGTTCCTTACCTGCTTCAGTACTGGCAGATGAAGTGCTCCACCTTTCTGTAATTTCTGACTTAAAGAATGACTTAGTTGAAGTGATGGTACTTCTTAATGTATCAGAGGTCCAACAAGCACGACTGGAAATTTTTCATCTGTCTTCAGCAATTGCAACAGGTAAGAATTGCAATATATACTAACTTTTTCTAGGGCAACAAGCCTAGCATCAGATTTTCAAGTTACTTACGTTTAATTTTTAAAAGGTTGTACATTTTACAAACTTTCCAAAAAGTAGTTTTGTAGTTTTCAACAAAGTTAATATTTTCTTTTAATGTTCGGTAATATTAGATTTTTTTGTGCCTATTTTTAGACATATAAAATGGGGCTTTATTTTCAAAGTTGCTGAAGATCTGCAGTTATTGTCTTCATTTCAGTTTTATATCAGGTGCCTCGTCAGTCTTAATTTCAGGTGTCCCTTTAAAGCTCAATTTAGGGAACCAAAAAGAATAAAATGCCCTTTTGAAGATGTGAACTGCAGTGTTTTAACCAATACCACCCAGGCTGTGTGTTCCTCATGGCAGAGATTCCTAAAATAAGTTCTAGATGAAGGCAGTGGTGACATGAACCTTCATGCAAACTAATTAGCACTGTTGATGTAATACTCAAGAAGCAGAGTAAATTAGTGTATGCAAATTGTCACAGCACTGTGGTTAAACTGTTTCTCATACTTCTTTAGAGCCAGTAGAGCTACTGCTCTGCTTCACTGCAGTGTGCTGCTACATCAGCACAACTCACTGAGTTGGTGTTAAATCTAAGTAATGAATTCCCAGTGTCTTCCCTGAAAAGTTACATCACGCTCACTCCTTGCTGAGGATCATTTTCATAATTACATGATAGAGAAAGCACCTGCATTCGTGGTAGTGATGCCTTTTTCTCCCTCTTTCTTTTGTCAATCTTTTAGATAATGATAAGTATGTGAATGAACAAGGAATGTTTAACACTAGTGACTTGAAAAAGGAGCAATATGATCTGGATTGCCCTTTGAGCTCAGCAGTCAGATTGAAGGATAACATTGTGTATGGCTATTGCACCTGTGCACCTTTCATCTGCAAATACCACCTCTCTGAAGAGGTAATTCTCTGCAGTTGCTTTACTTTGGGTGATGGTTAAATACCAGCAAACAAAGGCTGTAGATGAAATTAATATAGCAGGATATTATCTTAAAGAAATCCTCTCTCCACTCAAAATACCTATTCCATACATACTCAGCAACTTTTAGTATCCTACCACTTGCTCAGAAACCTGGCAAAAATAATGTCCTTGTCCTATTATATTGGTTCTTAAAATCCACACCACTTGCAGGCACTTCACATGTGGCTTCTGTGCTGGAGCTGTGGGTTTGTGCAGTCTGCTGAGTGACCTGGGCATGCAGCTCCTGAAGGGGCTGAGCCAACGTGAGCCCAGGACTCTCAAATGCAAACCCAGCCCAGCCTCACAATGAAGTAGTGGGAGCTTCAGGAAGCCACTGTCATTGCCTGCTGAAGAACTGCAGCTCTCTGCAGCTCACAGGTCTCCCAGAGTTTTGAGTCAAGGTAAGTAAAAAGGTGAATTCTAAAGGTCAGCATTCCTCCTTGACATGTCACATCCTTTCTGAGCCAAGAAATTCCAGGCTCAAACATACTGAATCCAGACCCTTTTGCAGAGATGAGAGGCAAATCAGCAGCACAGCAATGGCACTAGTTCCTGAGATTAGTAATCCAACAACAGTTTAAACTGCAGTGCATGTGGTAACCCACAAACCTGTCATTAATCTTCTCAAAATGGCATAGATATTTCATAGATATCATCTGAACTGCTGCTAACCTTTTGCTTGTTTGGCAGAGTAAGTTGGAAGATCCATCAGTATATTCATCAGAAAAGAGGATTCCTAGCAATCAGTTTGGATCAGGTTTGCTCTGTTTATCACCCAACAGCCAGTGGCTGGCAGCAGCAGCCAAGGATGGTGTTTTGTTTATCTACAATACTTCTACTCTGGTAGGTGGGCATCTGGGCACAGGCTTTGTTTGATTTACGTGAGACAGAAGTGTGAAAATTACTTTCCTTCACTGTAAACTTTCCCTCACCTGAATAGAAGGTGTTTGAGAAAAATTTGTGTTGAACATGGACTGATACAGCATTATACAGGACCATTGTTTTTATAATGAATGTGTATACAGTCATACAAACCACTTACCTCCTTCTTCAGTAAATCTTAGTGTAGATAATTTTGCTACTATTCTTTACCTCCTGCAAAATCAATATACTACAAACTTGTCCCATGTGTAGTCGAACCTTTTAAACTTAAAACCCCTACTATTTTATGTACTTTGTGTTGCCATTTTGGATTGACTTTTATCTAAACATAAAGAAACATCAAAATATTTTAAAAATTTAAATAATAAAAATAATTTAAAGACATATTCCATTATAAAAATGTATTTGCTGATACTGCTTCTATGACTTCTCTAGGATATACTTGCTCAAAAGCATTGTCAGTCGTATCAAGGAGGGGGAATCAGATCCATGGTATTCTCCCTGGATGGCAATTTCATCCTAGTTAACGGTGAAAATGATTGTGCCCTGGTGTGTCTGAAGTGGAAGTATGTATAAAGTGGCAACTAATATTGATTGTGTCATTTCTTGTATCCTGACAGATTAATTTTTGCATCTACTTGTGATTCTAGACTTCATTTTTCTTAGTCTCAAAGTAAGGAGAAGAATTGGATAGAAATAAAATCATTCCTCTCATCTTTGGAGGCAGCTGGCCTCCCTAGCTCCGGAAAAGTACTGCACTTTGGGTCTGATTCCAGCACAACATACAGGAGTATCTTCTGGGAAGTATCGCCAGTAGTGATACTTCTTATCATTCTCAAATCAGCTCTGGAAAGGGCTCCCTGGGGATGTAAGGGATGTAATCTCCTGAGTTACTATTTTAACTCAGTGATAAGGAGACATCACAGCTTTAATGGGAATTCCACTGTGGCTACAGAGAGCTCTTAACAGACATTAGGAATAAGAGACACTTGACTGTACAGTTTTTCTGTGGTAAAATCAATGTTCAGGTAGATGCATAGATTAAAGATGACTCTGTCAGAGCAATATTTTTAATATGGGCAATCTGTCTTTCAGAATTTTTACTTCTTTGGAGACTTCACTTAATTATGCAATTCTAGAACTCAAACAATACAAAAATATTGAATAGGCATTTTTAAATTACTTAATAATTGTGTTATAATGAATATTTAATACTTTGTCCTTTTCTATAATATACAAAAAATACATCAGTTCCCTTTCTGTTTACCAGGGAGATAAAAGAAACTGAAGTAGAGCAAGCTGCTCTTTACTGGCAATCTCTTCTTGAAATACTGAACAAGTCTACTTCAGATGAAAATTCATTTTTAAAATCTATGCCAGAATGGAAGTTTGACCCAGAGTCCACATCAAAATCACTTCCAGTAAAGAAATTTAATGTGTTTTCTTTATTTTTATGGGGGGAAAGTTTGATCATTATCCTGAAATTGTACATGATAAAAATTGTCCTTAATACACTGATCCTTTTGTTAAAGTGGAAGAATAAGTCTGAGGATAGGCTGATTATGCTTAAATAGTAATTTGCAGAAGAGTACTATCAAAGAAATGGAATATTTATGGGAAGATGACATTCACATCTTCAGTTTCACTTGGTTTCCTAAGGCACAGAAAACTTTGTGAAAGTCAGTTTCTCCTCATGTGAAGTTACATGTCATTCCCAGTGAGATGTTACTGCTATACATTGTGTGTTACTAATTATGTATTTTTCCATTGGAATCAATCAAACTTGTGATTACAGAGATTAGTCCAGTTGATCATTTGACTCAAAAGGCTTTGCACAATAGCAAGGGTTTGCAGGATCAAATCTGGGTACTGGTTAGGCAACAAAAATGTAACACTCTCTAAGTGGTGGTGTTTCTAATGGGAGTCCACTTTTTCTTTAATTTCCATCTTTCTTTCACTCTCTGAGTACCTGAGTTAGACGTTTATATCCTTAATTTCAGGAGGCACCACTGAAATCTTCCACTGCAGAGGTGGCAGAAGAAGATGGAAACGTCACAAATACCAATGACATGACATGGATAGGTCAGAAAATGCAGAAGGTACTTTCACAGAACAAGTACTAATCGAAGCCAGAGTTTTCAAGGGTCATTAGTTACTTGGGGTGCTAAGGTATTTGCTGTAAAGGGATCTAGTTTCAAAAGCTTTTCTCACATTTGGACTTCTCTTCAACCATTCTGATCTAGACTTTTAGAAATTCTAGGTCAAGGTTATAAACACATCAGAGAACGTGCCAAGCACAGTAGGAGCTCTGAAGACCAGAAGAGCACTTCTACACAAGGAGTAAAGAAAAAAAAAGCAAAGAAAAAAAAAGCCTGACAAATTCACTTCTTTTGGAAACTTATAAAAAGACTTTTTTATTCTAAATGTCAAAAAGTTGCACAGAAGATTATTACCAGAAACCAGGCAGGTTACTCAATGAAAAATGAAAGCAGTGAAAATTTTCAACAATGAAAAATCTAAGGATTAAAAAATTCTGGCAGTAGGCTTTATGCAGGTCAATGTGTCTGTAAGCATTGCACTTGTAATTACGGCTTTCTTTAGTTAATTTTCTTTTTTTCAAGTGCTGTTGCTGTACAACCAGTTTACAGTGTGACCTGACTGTGAGATCTGTTTTCTCTTGTGCAATTCTAAGGATTATCCTATTCAATTAGGGTTGTGTCTATTTCAGGTATTAACCCCTCTGGCATTTTATTTTCTGTATAGAAAATGTTCCTTTAGATTACTTCAGTATTTTTTTTCCTCTTGCCTTTTTTTTTGTCTTTCAACAATACATTTGTTGTATGTCAGGTTATGAGAGAAGACATTCGGAGATTTGCTAACCAGAAGGAAGAAGTGCAAATGGGAATTAAAAAGCTGCGTGAAACTGTGAGTTTCTTACAAGGGTAATGGCTCGGCTTCCCAGTTTTGTTTACAAGAACACTTCCTTTATGGCTGTGAGCTCTAGTGCTCAGTTACATTTTTGTCATAAACTCTGAGCAGACAGGTATTAAAGAGATGTGTCTCTTCAGGGACCTGAAGAACTCCTAAAACTGCCAGGAGTTACTGTCTGCTTCTCAGTTTCCTTTGCTCCAAATGAATATTTTGTACCACCCTTATACCTTGTACCTTATACCTATATCTGTCCCCTCAGCAGGCTTATTTCTGCCTAACAACCTTCCATTATAGAAAATACTGTCCTCTCTTTTTTCTTCTGTTTCTTCCCATAAGGCTGTTAAAAGTGCAGGTAATTAAAATAATTTTCTCTGATATCAAGTTCTATAGTGTTAAAAATAGCATTTCCCCTATTCACGTTCAAATTACTTTTTATTCCTTACACTTATTTTTTAAAAAAACAGATTCAGAAAATGATGCATGAAAATGAGCAGGTGCCAGACATTGAGAAACTTGAGCACTGGGAGTTCAACCTGGATTTAGAAGAACAGGAACGAGTGCAAGAAGAGGCTGAACAAGATGTGGCCAGGGTATGGCAGAATGGGGGAACATTTTAAAACTGTAAGTGGAAAGGAGAAAAATGAGTGAATAACAGAGGATTATCTCAAAGTTGTGTTCACTGCTGAGAAGCAGAAAAACGGAAAAGTATTTAAAGTCACTTTTTGAAGCAGGTGAAACTGCTGATGCAGACAATGCAAATTGGAATATGATTTATGCCAGAAACTATAAATCTCACACTGTGGCCTTGGGCATGTTGCTTAAGTTCTAGAATGCTTTTCATCACATAGAAAATGATGCCTTCAGTACTATGCAATATAGGTTTTGGAGAAGATGGTAGTGATAGTCTAAGATGATGAAATATTGATAATTCATTTTATCTGTTAGTTTTCTTTCAATAATTCAATGCACATTGTCCATATCTTGTTACTTTGCATCACATCTTGTTATTTTCTCTTCTGTATATTGAAAGGCGAGGAAGGAGATTGAGATGGAGAATTTATCCTACTGCTATTTGCAAGATTTAATCAAATATGACTGCTGGGATGTTATGTGTGTAAAAGGGCGTGCAGTTAAGGTAACCTCTTCTTTTTAAGACATTTTCTGCAGTAGTTTATTTATTCCTTAAGGTACTGAGACAAAATAACATGTTTCTGATTTGCTTATGGTGTGGGGAAAATTTTACTTCTTCCCAGGGCTCAGGGAAATCTTTTATTCTGTTCATTTTGTCTGAGCCTAGCTGATTTTACCTTCTAAGGTGGAAAAGGGTGCTGATTAGCAAATAGGCAACACTTTAATTCCTTGATGTCAGACAGTATAGAAGTAAACACTATTTTTCTTTGTGCAGTCCGTAGGACTTCTGCTACACAGAACATAAAGGCAAAACTTAACCCTGATTTTGCCTATTGTAAACAGAGGGAGATGAGTGAAACTGATGGTACTGGATTATCCTAAGGGTAGTGAAAGAGCAAGTCATTTGACAAAAAAAAAACTAGTTCTGGTTTAATTCTGTGGAGAAAGATGGATAAAGAAACCACATCCATAGATTCTTTTTAAAAACTATATTTAATACATTGTCTGTACTAATTGATCCTCAATTTTATTCCTGATTCTAAGAAGCCTTTGTAATTGTTTACCATTCAGGTATTGAACAAATGAACTGATAGAAACATTCTGAAGAA
The DNA here is from genome assembly GCF_965178545.1 of Coloeus monedula. NCBI lineage: Eukaryota > Metazoa > Chordata > Aves > Passeriformes > Corvidae > Coloeus > Coloeus monedula. The sequence continues at coordinate 27,014,515 of NC_138788.1, read as the reverse complement.
ATTCTTACTTTGGGTTTTTGTATTTTAAATTTGAGCAGTGCTTCCATATGGATTGTCAAGTGAGTAATTATCCACTGAAGGAACGTAGTAAAGAAGAGCTGGAAACTTTGAAGAAAGTTCTCCACTTAAAGAAGACTGAGACAGCTGATCTTAAGGTACAGATCATGATATTTTGAGCTGGCATCTTATCACTTCTTTATCTAATTACATTCCTAAGGCTCATTTTCTTGCTGTTGAAGTTAGCCAAAAAAATTTTAAAATAGAAATCAAGACGAAATGTTGCTAAAAAAGATGTATTAGTCTTAAATAATCACAGAATATCTGGGGTTAGAAGAACCCTTTGGAAGTTTATCTAGTCCAGCATTCCTGGAGCATGCAGCACAGGGTTGTGTCCAGTGAGGCTTGGAATAGCTCCATGGTGAAAGAATCCATAACTTCTCTGGGCTACCTTTTCTCACATTTGACAACCCTCACAGGAAAAAGAACCCCCCAAGCCTTCTCCTTCCTGAGGGTAAACAATTCCAGTTCTCTTAGACTGTCCTCACATGTAAAATGTTTAAAGTCTTTACTCATATTAGTGGCCTATCACTGGACTTGCTTCAGTATTCCCAGTGTTGTACTGGGGAACCTACAAATGGACCCAATATTCCAGATATAAACATTTCAACTTGTATTATTTTGATCACTGAGCTTAATTGAAGAATATAACCTCTAGAATTTTTTTCATCATATGCCACTGGATCGTGTACAAATCTAACACAGTTGCCATGTTTGTGACATGCAGGCTCAGAAGAAAAATCTTGAGGTTGACTCTGAGACTGCTTTATCTGAGGAAGAAGGAGAGAAGGCAGCAGAAGATGTGGCTGACAATGGTGCATCTCACTGCCTAAATGGAAGCCTGAGCTGTCAGTATGGTGGCGACACATCTACCCTATACCACCAATGTGACTTGCACACCAGGGAGCAGAAACTCCATCAGACAATATTATTGAAGGTGATACCTTCTGAAATTTGTCTTGCTGCAGTGACACTCTCATATCTGTTGGTTTTCACAGCAGCCACAGCCACTGTTAGATTTTGGACATACTGACGCTAAACAATGGAGAGCTGCACCAGTCTCTGAGTAACTGAGACAAAAGCTGATAAATGCACATAGTGCTGTGGATTTTCCAGCTTGGGTTTGGAAGAACAACATCTTATGAAATTGATTATCTAATTTCAGGGTATCTGTATCCTTTTCAGGGTGCATTTTAGTAAATTGATACAGTAAGAGAGACATATGCTACCCTCTTAAAGTTCTACTTTTCTTTGTTGAGATCAATTATCTCTGCTAAAAGAAGAATTTATCCACTCAGAACACATGCTTTTTTAAATGATTATAAGGTCTGAGGTCTTCTTAAAAAGTCAGTTTCCAATGTTTGTTTGTTTAATGGGCACATTTTACTTATATATGTCAGAGAATCACATGAAAGCATATTGAAACTGCAGGTTGCATCAGGAAAGTATATCCTTTGCTCTCCCTTCCTACACCTGTGACTTACAGTCTCTAGATTTACAGGTCCCATGGTTTTTTCTTTGAAGCTCCTCCTTCTTTCAGCTGAAGAGGGCCAAAAAAAAACCAAATAGAGGACAGACTGATTTTTTTATCTAACTTTGGCAGCAGCATGTTTCTTTCAGATTCTTTCTTAAATGCCAAATACGTAGAAGGAATGAATAAAAATTTCCAGGGAACAAAAAAAGGCAAAAAGAGATCATCTGCCCAACTCCATTTAACAAAGCTTGAACTCTGCCCTTATGATTTTCCCATAACGGGTTTATCAGTTTATCTCCCTGTCACACACACAAATAGACACATTTATGATTCTGATGGCTTGAGGAGTAGTATATAAACATGGATGGATGTGACCTGTGATGCCTTTTCCTGGTCTTAAAATCAAGAATCAAACACAGTTGGAAGGGAAAAAGGGATTTTACCTTGGTATTTATTTTAAGGATCCTTAGGTGCACTACGTCCAGGTCAAATTCACCTCAATGCACACCACAATGCCCACCCACAATAGATCAGGTATAACATTATAGGTCTTACTAATTAGCAGATCTATCAAAAATTCCCCAATGAGAGGCTTGAATGAGCCTCCCCTCCCAGGAGCCTTCCCCTGGATGGTTCTATCTCAGTTTACAGAATGTGTTCTGGAGAGGACCTTGGGGTCTGGGACACACTGATCCCTAACTCTGAAGCTTCTAAAATGTTTAGTCTCCTAGCTTAACAACATAAGTCTAAGAATGTAGGCTAAAAAACACTAAGAATACAAAAAGGTATAAAAAGGTATATAAAAGGGGTATAAAAGAAAAGGCAAAAAATCATTATGGCATCACCTGAACAGTACTGCTGTTTCCTTTTTCTGTATTCCAGGATGTAATTTACAAAGTGAAAACTGCTTTTAATGAGGAATTTGATGCAATTGTACAACAAAAGGAGCAGGAGATAGCACGAGTGAAAGAAGCAAACATGAAGATCCGAGAAATCCTGGAACAGCTTGAACTTCAAGTGGAAGTGTGGGAGCCAGTCCTTACAGATGATGAGATGCCGGAGCGAGCGCTCACCGTTCAGGATTCAGAGGTGTCTGAAAAATGCATCTTTCTATTTCACCCATTCAAATCCAGTTCTCTAATTCTTCACATTTCCAGACATTGTGTCAGTACTGAAAAACCTTAAAGCAGCTATGTCTGTATACTTAAAATCATCTTTTTGGCTCATTTTCTTCCCTTTCTTTTTTAAGGAGAAAAGACTTAATAAGTCAATCTGAAATGAAAAAAATATATACAAAATTAATTTATTGATGCTAAAAGTTTTCAAAATGCCCATAAATTAGGTAGGAATTCTTTGTTCCTGACATTCAAACTGGGCTTTCAGGAACTGCTTCCATAGTTAAGGGTTTGTCTGTTTTCTCTGAGCACCATTTTGAAACAAAGTAGTTTCCAACTGAAAATCTAAGTATTAGAGCATACTTAGTAATGTACTTATAAATTCAATTAATTATTTACAAAGAAACAGCGTATTTTTTATGCAATATTTTCCACTGATGTTATCTGCTCATGTGGCCAATCTTTTGCCATTTCTCTTTGCTCTCTCACTAGTGCATGTTATCCCACTGTAAGAATAGGCATGCACAAAACACAACTAGTATCAACAAAAGTGATGGTGGTTTATATTTTAAGATATTTAAATGTAGTTTTTGTAGCTGTACAAAAGGAGAATTTTCATCTTGAGGAATATTGTCATAGAGCAGAGATAGAGAAAACATTAAGAATTTGTATTACAGCATTGTCATGGTTTAACCCCAGTCAGCAACTATGTACCACACAGTTGCTCGCTCACTGCCCCATCTCATCAGGGTGAGGGAGAGAATTGGAAGGGTAAAAGTGAGAAAACTCATGAGTTGAGATTAGAACAGCTTCATAACTGAAATAAAATATCATAATAATAACAACAATGATAATCGTAATTAATTAAATTAAAACTTAATCATAAATGTAATTAAGAGGAAAATAATAAAAAGAGAAAGAAAACCCAGGAAAAATAACTGATGCAAATGAAAAACAATTGCTCACCACCAACATACCAATCCCAAGGCTGAGGGATGCACTGTACCAGCTACTAGGAAGAAATTTAACTCCATCCCAGCCAAAACCAGGACCACCATTCTTCCAAAGCTTCTTAGTCCCCACGTGATCATGTTTGGAGAAAAGAAGCCTGATATGAACCTCATTTTCTTCCTTCAGATTAAAGCTGAGAAATACTTGACTCAAGAGGAGAAAGAGCAATTGGAATTGCTGGCTAAGCTTGAACGGGAAAGACGCCTTGCTGCTACGGTAATTAAAGTAGTATCCTTCTTACAGGCCTTTGTCTCTGTTAGGCTTTTTAATTAATGCAGCACTGAAACATGCCAGTAATGTAGTATGGGACAATAAATTTAAACTGGTAGGTAACGATATGTGCGTTTTCCCTCTTATTATTGTTTACAATCAGAACTACATAGGTCAGCTGGGGGGAGAAAAGATAATGTTAGACTCACAGTTTTTAAGCATGTGCTTAGGGGCAATTTAAAATACCATATCAGGTGGCTGGGAACTAGATACATGTCCAAAGTCATGCTACTGCTCAATCAGGAGCTTTGTGCTTGATATGTGTTTGTTGATTGAGCAGCCTCTGTTCTCCAGGGATCAGACTAGGAGACCATAGTGCTTTCCTCTGGCTTTAAAATCTATCTGTAAAAAAACTAAGATGGTTCTGGCCCCAAAACAGATCCACAATAAGACAGTGACACTACAACTTCCTTCATCATAGCTTGCCAGTTGGCCAGGAATACCCTATGCCTATGTGTTCTTTCCAAAACTACCAAAATGGCAGTTTTAGTAAGTTATTTGGGATATGAACATCTGTTTACCAGTAAAAACTCTGAAACTTTTGGCATGTTTCACACACATCCCCAAAGAGCATCAATCTACTAGTGACACACTGAATAATCTAGAGGCGAACACTGTTGTTGTCCCCAAAACGTGCAATTGCTACTCTTCTTTTGTACCTTCAAGTATTTTTTGTGGTTGTTCCCAGGATGATGAAAGACTGCGTGCTCTTGATGACATGATGGGTGGAGTGCTAGAAATCAGGAGGGAAGACGTTTTGAAAATGGTGAGATGCGTTTCTGCCATGTCCTTTAGGAAACTTGTGGGCTCTTAATGGCAATGTGAAATTCAACCAGCAAACCTCTCTCTAACCTCAGTGACAGAAGAAAGCTGGAGAACTGTAGAATTGAATTATGACCAGATAGGCTCCATAAGAGAGCATACACAAAAAGAGACCACAAGATTCTACTGCCTGTGTATGATTTACCCATCAACACCTGTTCCTGTCACAGTGGCATACTGTAGGAACATTATCCATTTAATGTATCATCATTACATCTATCTAATATATTACCAATATAACAACTATATTGCTGGGGGGAGGGTCTATCATCCATGGCTGTGATCTTACAGAAAAACAGTTTCATTTAACTCAGCAAATATAGATAGAGGAAGGAAAGGATGTGAAGGAGTGCCACAGAAAAAGGGTAGGGCAGACCTAAGCACTCCTCTGAAATCGATCAGTTTTGAAAAATTAGGACTCCACTTAGAAGTTTACATTAGCATGGAGTTAGATTTGGGGTTCTGAGACAGAAAATGTGGTGTATCTTGTACTGACAGTAGTATTTGAGTACCAAATACTTGTATTTTACAAGATCCAGTAGTGAATTCCTGTAAGGCAGTGAGTCTAGCACAATATAATTACTCTAAAATTACTGGTGCAAGTAACAGACCAGAGCAACAGAATATATATGTTACTTTGACTTGTACCTTACTAAGAAATACGTTTCATGAAATTTAGTGCATGCTGTAGTTTGTTAGTGTGCTGATGTAGACTTAATATTGCTTTTTAAGCATATTTTTCTTCAATACTTCTAGGATATCCCTCCACCTTCTTTTATATCCAGACCTGAGGATCTTTGGAGTGAAGAAGAAAAGAGAACATTTGAAGACTATGAGAAAAAAGTCAAGGAACTGAATGAAGACAAAGAAGAGTATAGAGAGGTAAATTAAAATGAGGAAAAATATGGATTTGTTCACAGTGCTCATGACCAAAGCTTCCTGTCTTTCTCAGAAGCAAGTTCTAAAAATGAATGCCAATAAACAGGCTGGAATAAGAATAAATGATCATCAAAGATCATGTGGCATATTAAATAAATCTTACCTTAGACAGTAGAATTAGGCAGTCTCCACTTACAACAATTACTATGGGTAAAAACTTGTGATAGCCTAAGAAGGTAACTTTCCTTCACAAATGTACCAGTATTTCTGAAATGTGTTTTTCAGGTTCCATTCCCAGAGTTGCTGATGCCATACACAAATAATACAATTATATTTATTCTTCAAAATAGTATTGGAACAACATAACTTTATAGCCTGGCATAACTCTTTCCAAACAAGTAATTTCGGTGGCCTTTTGGCTGAATTACACAGTTCTATATTGTGCATTCTCCATCATCTCATATATATAGATATATATCTAGAGACACATCAGAAATTATTTGTTCCTCCAGATGTAATATAACTGCTCTTGTCCTTCCCTTCCCCAGTTTCTAAGAAATGAATGGAAGAAACTTGAAGATTCCATCAAGGAAACAACACAAAATTTTGATGAGAGTGTCTGCAAACTCTCTGAAAAGAAAGTGAAATCACAGATGGTCATCTACCAGGTGTTGCAAAAATCATTAATTTTTCATCTCTGCCTCTGTGCAGCAGAAATGTTAACTTTTATTATATTACAATCATTTCACAGGAAGAACTCAAAATAGTCAATCTCATTTATGCTTTACTGTTGGATGAAGAGTTGGACACCAGAGAAGCTGGACTTCATAAATTCCTTACAAAAAAGAAGAAAGAAAAAGTAAGTTGTCATTTGGAATGTTGTTAGGAGTAATGTCATGTTTACAGTACAGTTTCATGTGAAGTCTGCTCTTTCCAAACCAAAATCTTGCCATAAAGGACTTTCTGACAATTTACAGGGTCATTGGGTTTTTTTTCAACCTGTACATGCGACATACATATAAATAAATCTGGTTTTCTTAATAGGTACTCAGCTCAGCTCATCTGTAGTTCTTTGGTAAAACTTCATACATTCAGAAGGGCATACTGCTATTTGTTTGCTACATATAATATTCTTTAGTACCTGGTATCAAGCTGCAAGTACCAATTATGTTGGATTTATGACAGGAAGATGCACAAAGAATGTGTAATGCCATCACATTTTTCACTGAGGTGTCCAGTGCAGGCCAGGACCATGCTGATGTGCGTTGCCAGTTCAAAGCATAAGACAGAGTGAGAGTAGCTGACCACGGAAGCAGAACATACCACACAGTACAAAGTGTTTATATTTTTATCAACCAGTTTAACCTCCTAGAGTTTATCCATTCCTGTCTAATCCCATAGAAGTCAACAAAAGCCTGGATAGCACAGTAGTAGATCTGGATTTCAATGCAAGTCTGCAGGTTGGTTCTGGCTCTTGGGACAATATTATCCCATTTGCCCACTTTGTCTTCATGGAGCTGTTCATGAGTCCACAGATAATATTCTGCTGCCTCCACGTGTCAAATCTCCTGCTCATCCTGTGCAGAGCACCGTGTTTGGAGCTGCCAGTGGCACTTTGTGAGCTGCAGGGAGGGATTCCAAACAGGCACCTAGCCCCTACCACTGGATTGGATGGACTAGTTTTAAAGCCATCTGAAGCCAAGTGTACACCAGCTTACATTTTTCAAAATACTTTTTTTTTTCACTTTCTCAGTGGTCCCATTGGTACAACTTTTGGTCCCTGGAAACTGTGAAATACAACAAAACTGTCTCCCCAGCAGAGTATTAGCATTTAACAGCATCTATAAAACGTGACTTTAGTATGTTGACACTTAGCAGAACTCTGCCATGACAATGGGGAAATTGCATTCTAAAGTTAAGAACTCTCCACTGAACAACATTTGAGATTTTTTTGACTGGTCTTACCTGAGATGATGTGAAAGTAAAAGAAAATCTGTGTGGGGGAAAAAAATATCAACATATGTCCTTACATTCAATGTTTCAAAATGCTTGTAAGCACTTCTTATACAAATTTGTTACATTCTTAAGCAGCAGTCTAGTTTAATTTCACAGCACTTCATCTTCCAGCAGTATCTACAAGTGACCCCTGAAGAAGGCACTCTATGGTTACTAAAAGTAGCTCACATGGTTTCTCTAGAAATAAGGAAGTGTCAGTGTATGTGAATAGCCATTCAGTGCTTCTGCTGGCTGTTTCATTCCTGAAATCTTTTGGTTTTACTATAGGTCAAGAGTGCAAGAAAAATCCTGACTGCAAAAAATGGTGTTGAGGCTTACACAGGCCCCTATAAAGACGCAATACATGAAGGGAAGGTGAGACTCTTGGAAACACAAGGAGGTTCAGAAGTTAAAAGTTAATGTTGTGTCTTGATAATGAGAAGAATGTACTTCTCTGTAAGCAAGAGTTCTGGTCAACTCACTGATCAATGAAATTAGGCAATAAAGGACAGTGTGTGTCCTTTAAATTGAAGAATTTTTGAAATAGTGCAGATTCCCATGATGTTTGGGAGTGCTTGGAAAAGCACTGTATCCTGTATTTCGAAGATATGGGCATGTTGATGCTTTTTTAAAAAATGATATTGTGGTAACAAGAAAGCTTTCTTCCCCACCCCCAGAGCCTGGAACATGGTTTTATAGAGGAGTTTGCTGATATACCTGAGGATCTCCTTCATGAACTTCTACAACTTTACAAGCATCGGCCAGAGTAAGATCCCCTCCCCTGCTAATATTTCTCATGAGTCAAGAATGAGAATACTATTTATTCTAATAGTCTACATTATATTGCCTGCTTTTTATTGGATAGTTAACAATAGCTAATTTCCCATCATGCTAACAATTGCTATTTTGAATGTACATTTCCTTATTCACTCCACAAAACCTATTTTAAATGCAATCTAAATAATCATCAGGTTCCAAGACAATACTCTTAGTCTGTGTAGTCTTATCTATTTGCTTTTTGCAAGAGACTGAGGTTTGTGACCTTCTTCTATGCAAGAGGAAATACAAAGTACATCCTGTCTGTGCTGTGTGTGTGCACTAGGACCCCATGGACTGAAACCCTCCTTGACACCGCTAACCCCTATGTGAAGGGATCACCTGAGGATTGCCAAGACGCACTTTCCCTTTTAATGAAAGCCATGGATGAACTGGATAGTCCTGAGCACATGCCTAGTGGCTTAGACCAGTCTGTGTGGGAACGTTTTTGTCTAGCTAGACGAAATAAAATGGAGAGTGAGGAGCTGGTACGTAAAAGTCTTTATTTTGCCCATATACTTCTTGATATTTTGGAGTCTTAAACTTAAGTGGAGTTACCATGTATGGTCAAGCTAATGGTGAAATCCAGGATCCATAAATTCCATTGGCCTTTGAAAGTTTCTTCTGGCCACATCAATTCAGAATAACTAGGAAGCCTGTTCTCTTGTTCTAGCTGAGTTGTTCTTCAGAGGAAAAATTAGCATGTTAATATGGATGGATTTGATCAGAGTGATTGTGATCTTGATATGGTTTCATTAAAAATAAAAAAATATCACTTTCCCTTTCTCTATCCATACCAAAAAAAACTATAAGGTATTTGATTCCCATTACCTGTTGAAGTCATCCTCTCCCATTAGCATTCTACACTTGCACCAATGCATTCCAATATTTTTCTAGAACATAAAGAACAATTCTTAACAAAAGGTGTTTCTGGAGATGTATTTGTTCATTATGAAAGCATGAATGCATAAATCTGAATTATCCAGAAAAAGATATACATGAAATTTGACCAAAGGAGATGCAAATATGATTTCCCTTCAAGTGAATAAACTATGCATATATGAACAAATAATTTTCTGAGCAGAGTACAAGGATTGTAACCTTTATTTCTCACATGCGGTACTGAGATTCTCAAAATACTGGGCTGCATTATTTATATATACAGATATCTTCTTAGGAACTTGTCTTCTCTGTCCTCGTCAGGCTTGCCCTGACATACTGACAAAGTTGAAAAAGTTGGGAATGTCACAATGTTGCTTGCCTAGGTGAAATGGAAGGCCCTAGCACTGGAAGAGATGCAGGCCTTTCTCCAGAGAAGAGTGGATGAAAATGAGAAGATGAAGTCAGAATTAGAGAACATTTTCCAAGAACTCACTTGGTAATTTTGTGTCTTTTCCTATGTTCAGCTAACCTTTAATACTCCACTAATGCAGAACAAAAGTTACAAACAAAATTACACATCTCTGTTCTCCAACACTCTTTTATCTAGGTTTCATTGTTGCTTGGACCTGCAATATTTAATTTTTTCATGTACATAACATAATTTTCACATTTGTTATCATCAAGACCAAATCCCAAAGTGAAATATACAGGAAAATGGCTGGAAGTCTCTTCTGTTTTCTTTTCAACTGATATTAAGATCTCTTTTCAGTAATAACATTTTCCCTCAGAACATCTGCTAGAGTATGTTAAACTGAATCCAGTGGTTGAAAACTTCATGTATACACATATCATAAATTGCAGATTTTGTAGTCACTTTAGAAGCAAACAGAAGACAGGCCGTTGAAGAGTAAGCCCTACATGGACATACCACCATTATGTAATAAATACAACCATTGAGAATCATGGGAGTATTTATATAATCCTGTTGAAATCACTAAATGCTGTTTCTGTTTTCTGCCCTCTTAGGCTGAAGGAGGAAAAGATGAAGCTTCAGCAGAATTTGATGGTCCAGTTTTTGCTAAAACAAGGACAGGTGGAATTGGGAAGTACTGAGGTCCCAGACTACAGTGATGCTGTTCTCATTAACAGGAGTGTTGTTGAAGAACTGAATAGCACTCTTGCGGTAATTCACATTATCTGAAAGGAATTTAAGCTTTTTAAACAAATGCATTGTCCTTCGGGGGCTCTGCTTTATCTCCAGTTTGACATCTAGTTTCAATTCAATACAACACACCAGCAGGCTCAATTGTAATCTAGAAGCTATTAAGAATTCTCTAATGTCTCTTCTCATGATGTAAAGATTGCAGTGCAGACTGCTTTCTCGATGTTTGGTCAATACAATTTAGATCAATGAAATGGCAACAGTCTTCAGACACTCCATCACTTACACATATATTGTAAATAGAAAATGCTAATATCCTGGGACCAGTCTGAAAATTCCCTCGAAGCAAACTTACAGTCATGTTAAGAAGCATTTGAATAATAGCTCACATTAAATTAAAAAATTAATACAGCTTTTTATGTAAGGTGAAATTGGTGATGATACTTAAAACAGTTTTTCATACCTTCATGAACTGTTCATTTTTTAGGCATTCTAGCTGTAAAAAAATTGCCTTTTACTGCTATTGCACAAAGCCTTCAGTAACATCTGCAAAATACCTTTAACAGAGCAAGCTTGAATTTGTAGACCTAAAATGCCTTTCCATTTTTATATAAGATAGATAGATGGAGGGAGAGGGTAGTTGTCATTTTCTTCATCTATTTCTATGATCCAAGGCTGTGACACAGAGCATAAAAGAGAACAAACTTCCTTAAAAGATAACCATCTGGAGCAAATCCTGGAAAGAGACTGCAGTATAGCATGTTTAACTGACTAAAAATATAACTTTGGAAGCTTGCCCCTCTTCTTGCAAACAATTATTCCATAATCTGCCAAGTGTGTTAATTAGGATTTATCTATTTTTTTAGGCTCAAGGAGAAAAAAAAATTACTGCCATGGTAGAATTTAAAGACTTCTCTAAAGGGATAATACAGCTGGAATGGGAACACAAGAAAATGAAAATGCAGATACAAGATCTGACAGAGAAGGCTCGGGATATTGTAATACTACCTATTTCAAAAGATTGCCAGCTAGTGAGTTGCTTTCTCTAATTTATATTTTAACTGCAGAAAATTATGCTGCCTATACCTGTAAGAAAGATCATTTATATTTATACCTCGTAAGTCTCTTATTACCTGAGAAATATGACGCCGAATAGGTCAACAAGTCAGCTTTCAAAGGGAAGTTTTATTCATGAGATTAGCAGTGATGAAATTCTTTGGGACATTCAAGTGTAAATTAAGGCAAAATTAGCCCTAAATATTAGTGTTTCAAAACTGGCGAATAAGGAGTCAGGATTTTGCGCCACAAGGAACAGATCTTTTAAACCGAGCAGCATCCTTTTTAAGTGGAAGGTCTGAGGTGCCCCCATCTGGTATCACACAGAAATACCGTAACTTTGCTCTACACAGGCACTGAGCGTTCCTGCCGGAGCCTCACGGAGTCCCACCCTCTCACTGCCCCCTTTGCTGGCCCAGCAGCAGAACAGGGAATTGTTTGCCATGCCTAGCAGGCAAGAGGGGGCAGCCGGCCAGCATGTCAGAACCGATATAGCTTTGAACAAGCCCAGCTGGCAGGCCAGGAAACAGAGGTAAAGGTCGTGGGACACAGCCAAGGATACTGCTGGAAGAAGAAAGGAGGAAGAAGAAAGGTTGTAGGGAAAGTCTGAGGGTACTGCAGTATGGGATGTAGGAGACTGCAGGGAAATCTTATGGGCTTGTGGTGATGATGTGGGTGGCATAAAGGTTTGGAGTGAGGGATGCTGGAGGATGGGTAGGCTGAAGATGCAGCAGTGGGGACAGCTATAAAGCACAGAGAAAAAGAAAAGTGTTGGACAGCAGGTAAGGATACTGCAGTTCAATCAAAAGATTAAAAGAAAATTCAAACCGTACGTTTTCCTTAATCTTCGTTTGTTTTGCTGCTGTTCAAATGCTTGTTCTGAATCACAGCCACAGGACTTTAATAACTAACTCCAGTCAACAGAACAGCTTTCCAAAGAGGTGATGTGACAATACACTGAAAAATTCTTGTGGCAAATTTATCACCAGTGTTGCCATAAGCTCAGACTTCATTAACTGATGAGCAGAATTCTCACCCTTCACAGAGAATTAAACTGCCCATAGCAAAGGCATTTTCCAGTTTAATCAGAATTTGAGCGCCCTGAGGGGCTTGACTTATGTCAATTTTTGAGTAGAAATATGGGGTTAGTGGGAAAGACAAGGCAACAAATACCCCAACAATAGGAACGGAAAAAAGGATGGCTTAGATAAATGTGTGTGGGCAAGGACCTGAGAATATCTGGAATGAGGGCTGTTAATGAAGCAGTGAGTGAAAGAAGTTTAATTCTGTAGACAAGGAGCCTTCTGGGTCTTTCCTGCTTCTCCTCTTCTAACTAGAACAGTCCACAGAATTCTACCTGTCACGTTGGTGGGACAGTACTCTGGAAGGATGAATCTACATCTACAGAAACTTTTCTACTGCCCATTACAGATCCATAAAAAATTATGGGGTTTACCATTTGTCATTTGATAAAGAGGTATTTTAGTAGCAGTGTGCTCAAGAAAAAAACCAATAATTTCTCTGAAATCTCAATCACTATGCAGCTAGAACAGTAAAAAAAGTAAGAACAACTAGGAAGCCATTAGACAGAAAATAATTTTCCTCTCTAGCCTAAAGACAGACTGTCTTAGGCCTCCAGCTGTGTTATCTTAGACTACGTTATAAACAAAAGTATAGCTTGGGGCTTTTGACAATCTCAGCGTAATTGTTTGGCCTTTGTTTCCATCATAATTATATAATAGATAACATCCTTTTTAACAGCTGCACAGCCCAGTACTCATATAGCATCCAAGAGTATCCTTACAATGTCCACTTATGATCACTAGTAAGCTTTACCACTGCAGAATTTTAGTTCTTTGAGTTTCACATAGTATGATTTTCTTTATAGAAGGGTAGAAAGGTTGAGAATTAACAGGCATAAGATAATTTTTTTCTGGTTTTACTTCTTCAGTTCCTAACTGTGCAGAACTACGACACCCACATCGCTCAGCACTTAGCCAGGATGGAGCAGAGTCTTGGTGTCATGGATAAGGTAAATCCTAAGTGAACCACCACATCTGAAAGTTTAAATGCAGCTCCTTGCCTTCATTAGCAAGAGGTGTTGGAAAGAATAAGGGCAATTGATATAGACATGCTAACTCAAGGACTGAGTACAGCCATAATAGCACACACACACACACACACACACATATATATATATATATATCTCATGTATTTGTACATCTGGCTTTCAATAGTTTCCTCAACTTGAGCTGTGCTGTCTACAGCAGCAGTTCTCTAGTGTTTGGAAGCAGTCATCATAGATGGATTGCTGCAGAGATCAAGCCTAGGGAGAGAAATCTACTTACTCTGTTACTGGAATTAAATACTTTCCTATCCTGAACATCTGAATGCAGACCTGCTAATCACTTCTTACACAGCACCGCATATAAAAGTCACTCTTCCATTTCTAATGAAGCATTCTTTCAGTCTGCACTGTTTAATGTTTCTCTCCAAGAGCACCAGCCTGTTCAAAGTATCCCTGGCCCCTGTATTCAAAATAACAGAGACATAACAATCTGATTTGCTGGCTAGCTCATCTATTTCTTCATTCAGATTATGACTGTCCTTGTTTTTAAGTGATTCCTCTGGATTTTCTCCAAGTTGTGCTAGTTGGCATCAGCCTCCTCTTCAAGCTTTAGTATTTATCTTGTCCCTTTACAGTAGCCCATCCATCAGCAGCAGCAGCTCCCAGCAGCCAAGAGCATGTCCTTAACTCACTGATTCCATTTCCTTCCTTTTCTCCCTTTGCCTTTCAAGTTTTATCTTTAATATATCTCTCTTCCTGACCCATACCTCTTTATTCCTTGGCTGCTCCTTAAATTAGAACTCCATAATCATATTGGGATACAGTGTGTGAAAGACACTATGCAAAGTAAAGCTTAGAATGTGCTACTAGTCAAATCAACATACATGTAAGTTTATCAAGCTACAACACAGTGCTTGATTATAGCTTTTCATCATAAGTTTGAACAGTTTTTCTATGACCTCATATACTTTATTAATTTCAAAATGAACAGTTGCACAAGAAGAATGTGAAGAACCATCAGAAAAAAGTTAGAGAGCTCAAGAAGGGCATCCGTCTAAAAGAGCAAGCAAACTACGAGCTCAGCCTGCAGCTGAAGGAAATGCTTATCTCTGTGTCAGAAAGGATGCACATCATTGAGGCAGCTGGTGAGTCCAGGGATGCACTTCAAGGCACAAGCAAAGAACGTTCAGAAAATAACTCCAAGGCTGGACAGTGCTGTTCTCCACCACCAGCTGAGGGGCAAGGAATGCCTGTCTGTTACTGTGTGTGCACAATGAGCAGAGTCCCTCCTGCCAAAGCCTAACATGGTTACTGAAGAGTTACCGGGAGCCTGTGGCTCTTGTAATCAAAGCTAATTGACTAAATTCCTGAAACTAGTCAAGTCAAAATATTACAGTCATTAATAACTTCATTAGGCAACATGCTTTCATTTTTTCTGAGAGCTGTTCAATGGGCTCCTCTCCACCCTTCCAAGAGAACACAGGAAGTAATGTGGAGCAAAAAACAGTATTCACTATTAGGAAAACTATAGAGATCTTTCCACTAGTGGAAAACAGTTACAGATTTTCAAAACAGTAGGTACTTGCTAGAAACTAAAGAAAGCATGCCCAGTACCTTTTTGGAAGATTTTGCTTTATTCAGTACTATACAGGCTCTTAAGCCCAACTGTGAGCCTTTTTTAAAATGCTTGCCTATTTTACACAGAACTTGGAATAACCCCAGGACAAGTCCCATATAAATATAGACTACACCTGCCCTATGAGCACAGGCTAACACTAATACTTTATTTTATGCAGACACACGGGATATTTCTGAAAAGATTACAAAGCAGCGTTACCAAGAGATTTTGAAGCAGAAATATCTACGGAACTTTATAAGGGAACAGGAAAAACAACTTACAATTCTTCAGTCAGAAGCTGAAAGTCTGAAACCAAGAATACTCCATATTGTTTAAAAATCAGAGTCGAGGTAGATGAATAATACCATGGTCTTATCTAAGGAAAAGAGTTTTGACAGCTGATTCTTCTCCCTGAACTTTTCTTCCCACAAATTATTTCTTCTGTAATTCCTTTAAATATAACTTCCATTTGAAAGATGCAGGTTTGTATTTTTTACCCCCATTATAGTTCAGTTGATGAGATTTATTTCTACTGGTTTTGTTATATAAGTCATGTAGCTCATTACAGAAAACAAAAGATACAAGAAAATGTCGACTGATAGAAGAACAGGTATATTTGTATGTCCATTGTTTGCAATATGCAGTTGTAGAACCTTTTAAAGGTAAAGAAATCTCTGAATTGGCATCTGCTAAAATTGATGTCTGTGGATTTAACATAATTTACCCTTGTGATGGCACAGGTGCAGGTTTCTGAGCAGATGTAGGGATGCTTCCTCCTGACCATGTGTGCGACCTGGCCCCCTCCCAAAAGCAGCTGTGTCTTATCATGGTATAATTACCCACAGCCAGCAGGAGCTGTGGCTGCTGCCACGGGCAGGAGCACAGGAAAAACAGGTTTGGAAGCATCTGGCCTCCTGAAATAGCTGCTAGCATCTCCCACCCCTTTACATTTGAGATGCAGTATATTCTCCTGCCAGATCCCTCCACGACAGCTAAGAAAAATAAAGAACCTGTGATAAAATTAACTACTGCTGGAGCCCAATCTACCTGCTCTGGCATTTTCCCTGCATTTTATTTCCCTGCTTCATGGTGTGTGTCACTTCTTCTCCTTTCATAAATTCACATGACATCTAAACCCATTTCATTGTGAAAGCATCAATAGCTTTGATAGCTTAAAATTCTACATTTTAAAGAAAAATCTATTTCTGTTGTGATCCTGTACATCTCCTTTTTTGCTTTACCATCTGTAAGGATTTTAATTACATCTCACTTACTGAAACACTTTTTGTCTTCCTGCTGAAACTGCCCTAGAAGCACCTGAGTTCCAAATGTGCCAAGGATCTCAGGGAAGAGAGCTGGCCCCTTCACCAGGCACCATCATCAGGCAGAGAAATAGTGCTTTAATACTCAAAATACAATTAGCAATAAGGGGTGTTCTGCATTAATTCTCTGTGGACAGCAACAATCAGTATTCTTAAGAGCAAGCTATAGGTACAGGCCTAAGTCTAATGAGCCCTATCACTGTTAAGAGGGTGAGTATGATCTTTGGTTTTCTTTCTCTTGAGCTGTCTAAGAAATTACTCCCTTATTAAGGAAACAGGATATAGCACCTGTAAACAAAAGAGGTAAGGTATAACCAATAAGAAAACAAGATTCCTAGCAGGGAGAGTTGTAAAGTAAAGATTTGTGTATTGTTACACTTGAGAAGCAGTGATTTGGGGAAAATAAAAAACAGAAGTCATCATGATGAGAAAATAAACAATTTCAAGTTAAAAAAATAACTTTTAAAAAAGGCATTTATTGGAGAAGAAATGAAATTATATAGATTTATTCAGCTTTAAGATGCTGTGTTTGAAGCAATCCCATTTAATAAGGCCTTGTTTTTCTTATTTATTTGAAGAGAGAAAACACCTCGGTATAGTATGAGAGTAGAAAGTTGGTTTCAATTTTCTTGCCTCCCCTTGTATTACCTCAGGCTGTGGCAGAATGTTTATGAGACAGCAGCCCTGAAGAGACTGTCTGGACAAGTACCTGAAAGCAACTGCATTATGGCACATTTCCTTCAGTAAAAGTTACAGCTAGTGAGAACATCTTATCTCAGCTTTGGTGTATTAACATCATGAAAATTAGTTACCTTTACTTAACTCACAAAATGCTGTCATTAGCCTTCATTGGCTGACTGGCACCAGGAAGACATTTTTAAAATGGAGGTATCTACAAACTGAACTCTTCCCCATCTGAACATGAACAGAATTGACATCAATACAAGTAACCATGCAGAGACTAATCAAAAAATGGACTGCTTTCAACCTGTTAAAGTATGACTTAATTTTATTTTTCTTAAATAAAAATTCACTGACCAAGTCATTAAGCCAGGTTCTCCAAAACATCACCAGTTTGATTTTTTTCCATGAAGTAATGCCTTTTACAGTGCCTACTGTATGTACGTACAAAGCTTTACAAGTATCTCTGGAGAAAACCTCCTAACCCCAAAGCATAAAGTCCACTGTCTGACCAGCACTTCTGACATGATCAGAATTTATTCAGTCTTTTCTGCTTTTGTGTCTGCGTAAAGAAAACTCTGCAGCTGCAGATTATTCATCTACAAAATCTTCTTCTGTTCTGCTGTAGTGCAGTAACTGGTCTTCTAACCCAAAAGTATCAATGAGCTGAGTGAGACTCACTTTCTTGCCATCTGCAGAAAAGGCCGACTGCAGTTCATACAGCATCATCTGGGTGCTACTTCTCCACTTCGCTATCAAAGCCTGCAGCTCAGACAGGTTGTTCTGAAATTGGGACAAACAAAAAAAGGGTCATCATTTGCTGATATAAGGGGGTTTTGATACCCTGCAGGTATTGTTATACAATGCCTTAAACTGAGACAATACACAAACACCACACTAAAAACACAGTAAGTATTGCCTCACCTTGGATCGATACATCTTCACCAGTTTCAGCCTACGAAGTAGCTCTTCCTTCTCCTGCACTTGTTTCACCAGCTTTACTTTTTCTTCCAGGGACTGTTGCTGACCAAGATCAACCTGTAGCACACCCAAATTCTCTGCTGATCCACAAGGATCACTCTCCTGTAAGGGACTTTTGCAACATGTATGTCCAGTGCTATTTCCTTCCAGATTTTCAGAACCATCCCGTAATGTGGAACAGTCTGTACTTGTCTCTGGCAAGCACCCTGTGTCAGCACCAGCAGAGTCTTTTTCTTCGGTGTCTATTTTGAGCCTCTTTGCCACTGTAAAATTGGCATTAAATGAACGTCTTGTTTTCCTTAATCGTTCCCTCAGAGCTGCACTCATTTGCTAAAAAATAAAATAAATAAACCCAAAAAACCCAGGTGGTCAGAATAATCTCAAATTTTTATCAAATCTCAAACAACTGTTTACCCATCATTATTATTTACATAGAATAAGTAATATATTTAAGTATCATTGTAAAGCCAGACTTCCTAATTCTCTGTATTGCCTTCAAAAACTTGAACAAAGTTAACTTCCTCCTTTCACACGTATTTGCACACATCATAGCTGCAAGATATGGAAAGATGTAGCTCCACATTTTCTTGGACAAAATCCCATATTCTATTGAAGCAAACTTACTCATCTAGTCTTTGTGTAAAAGAAATATGGCATATTTCATCTTGGCTAATTTTATTCGATCAAGTTCAATTTCCCCTCTAGTTTAATGGAGGTGAGGGTTATTTTTCCTGCTATTCCACCCTATCACATATTAGAACTAGTACACAAATCTGTATTCTAGAGCATATTAAAAATATCTGTATAGTTTTGACTTGTTCATGCTTTGGGATACTTCACAAGCATCTAAAAAGATTTTTTCTTCAAAATAACTATTTCTTTATAATCTATGCCTAACATTTTTATTTATAGAAATGCACTAAAATATGGGAGTGAGGGATTAGTTACAGAATACTTTCAAGCCAAGCCTGTCCTGCATTGGTCTGGATACTGTAACAGTATCACCAATTCAAATGCCAGGATAAGACCAAGGCAGAGCTCAGCACTATGGAGAATATACAAACTGAAAGCGTTGTAATTTGTTCCACTGCAGGCAGAAGTCACAGAAAGTCATCCTGCATGCATAGCAACCCAGAAAACTAGGATTTGAGAAAACTGAAGGTGACAGGCTGAAACAAACAAGCAAAAAGTCCACCCCACACCCTATATAGTATTTGAATTTCTTAATATGGCATTTGGATTATGTTGCTCCATCACTTTGTATTCACAGCCAACATCTGCATTTTCAGAGCAAAGTATACCAGGCACATTGCTTACCTGCACAGCCTTGTACCTACAGGTATAAGGTACCTGGCTTTGGACTTCCAGCAAACAATATCTCAGTGACTTCTGACTCCCTTATGATTTCACAAGCATTTTTGTTACTGTGAAGAATCACACTATTGGAAAAGCATTAAGTTTTCATACCTGTTTCCCTGAACTAGTCCCCTGTGGAGGTGCTGCCCCAGAATCCTTGGGAGTATTGCACAAAGATGGCAATTTATCCAGCACTGACTCTTCCATCTCGAGATGAATAGCAGTCTCTGTTAAATGACAGAATGAATTATGGTGTCATTTTCACCTGATTATAATGAGCCATGTGGCTGCAGAAATGAGTAAAAAGCTCTAATATGAAATTCTGAGGCTTATTTTCTAATTGGCATGTTCAAAAAAGACATCTGCACAAGTTACACAACTGTTTCATGAGCTAAGTAGCATCTTGCTTTGTGAACAGCTTTTCTTTAAGAGGATGCATGACACTACTAACTGCTATGAAGTATTTTACCATCAATTTTATATATTATTTTTCCCCTTGCTCCTAAAGCTCTGTGGAGCCAGGAAGATTTTTGTTGTCCACATGTATACACAATCATTTTTACAGAACAGAATAATTGGGTATCCAGGTCCGTGAAAATAATCCAGTCTCATTTGATCCTTCCGGGGATGCTGCTTAAAAAAGTAATTACTCACACAGGTAGAAGTTTTGATTAACAGGAAGCATCCCCAGCTCACTCAGAAAGGCACCTTAATTAAAATGGTTAAGTCACACCTCCCAGCACGAACCAACTTCAAATCCATTTGGCAATGTTTAACTTCATTTAGTAATTGTGAGCCACCTGCTAACGACCAGAATGCAGCTGGAAAATCGACAGCTACACCTCTGCTCACTTGCAATTGCAATTAGGAGTTTTGAAACAGAAGCCTCTCAAGAATAAAATCCTGTGAACCAAAACTAGGCAACACAGGAATGGCACAAGGGGCTTCCTCTTCAGAGATTAAAAATGCCAAAGCTTTATTATGACAAAGCCTTAATAGCCCAGCAACCCTGGTCTTCCTGGCTTGATACCAAAGGATAGAGGTACTCATTTATCTTAGAAGTCAACATTCCTCCCCAGCTGTTCAAAACTGAACATACAGTACTCTACTAAAACACCCCAGACCTTAGCAAAGAGTCTAGTTAATTGGGTATTTTAGCAATCTATCAATTAAACAGGAAGCCCACAGCATCCATTAAATATCATGGAAGTTTAATACTACTATTTCTTGGTATAAGCAAGAGTCTAGAAAAAGCTACATCATACTTATGTATACTGCATGTCACAAATATGTAATAAGTCTTTCCAAGCAGCAAAATCATTTCAAGGCTGAGAGATAGCTTTAAAAATAGACAGCTTAAAAAAACCGCAAACAATCCTATGATTCACTACCTTTACTTTCTAATGCAGATTCGTTTACAAATGACCATAACAAATACTTTGTGCACTAGTGTGCTAATGCTGTTACTTGGCAGCACATACACACAGATCTTCTGCACTCTTAAAATCCTTTCCCTGTATCTTAGGCCAAGAATCCTTGACATTTTCAAGCAGTGATGCTGTTTAACACACAAGTAATTCTGTCCAGTAAGTAAAGAAAACCTGAGTTAGAAGGGGAAAAGACAATTTTGCTTTTCAGTACTTACTTGACTTTGGCACTTTGGGTACGCCTGTGACTACGTCCTCAGTTTTCCTGCTTATAGCTACCTTATATAACGGCACTCATTCCTTTTACTTTCTCAACAGCAAAAGATTCTATAAACACTCAATACAGCTTTTGCCTTGCTAGTTTTCCACTCGCAGAGAAGCAGGACCAAGGCTGGGCAGCCCACAAGCAGGGCCACAGACCCGTGAAGCTCGTTCTGAGGTGTCGCACCCCAAAAACGCAGCCACAGCACCGACCCGCAGGGCTGAGGAGAGCGGGGAGGCCCCTCGAGGAGCACAAACCCCCCAGAACCCGGGTGAAGGAGGAAGCAGCCGAGCAGAGCCGCCCTCGCTCCCCTCACACGGTTCAACCTCCCGCTACCGGGGCAGGGGCGGGGCAGCCCCGCGCCTGCGCGCCGCGCGCGCCCGGGTGGTGCGAGCTGTTCGCGCCTGCGCGCAGGGGGAGGCGCTGTGCGGCTGAGGGTGCGTCGGGAGGGGGTGGGAGCTCCTGCTCCAGCTCCCGATCCCGATGTCGCGGGAGGAAAACGCGGGGCATCCCCGAGGACCTCGTAGACTTTCCTGTTGCATCTGGGCATGCCAGGAGGTGCTGTGTCCCTTAGGCCAATGTGGGCCCGCCACTACATGGCTGGGGTCAGGGCTAAGGCTAGGTGCCACCTCAGAGAATCACAGAATCGGTTAGGTTGGAAAATACCGTTAAGGTCATCGAATCCAACCTATGACCCAACACCACCATGCCAGCTAGACCATGGCACCAAGTGCCACGTTCAGTCTTAAACACTTCCAGGGGTGGTGCCTCCACCACCTCACTGGGCTGTCTGTTCCAATTCCAGGCACCGTTTCTGTGAAGAAATTTTTTCTAGCAACCAACCTAAACCTTCCCTGGCCTAGCTTAAGACGGTAAGACAGTGTCCCTGCAAGTGTCCCTGTGCCAGGGAGTGGGTTTCTGCCTCAGCATGGAGTGCTCCCCACCATGGATAGCACAGTAGGCCCTGCCTTTTGTCACAGCCAAGGGAGCCACAGCTCTCCACCTCAAGCTGCCAAAGCGTTTATCCCAGGCACTGTCTCCTCACATAAGGGGAAAAAGTGTAACTGAGGGACACAGTGGGAGATGTGTGACCTGAGCAGCACTGTCATGGTTGCGGGAAAGAAGTGAAAATGAAGCAATTTGACTGGAGAAACACGCAGGGAGATTGTGACTGTGACAAGGAGCAACCCCAGCTATGGCTGCACTGTGTAGTTCAGGATTAGAGAGTTCCCTGATGCTCAAAGGCACCGCTGAAGCAAGAGTGGTGTTCCTGTCTCTATCAGCTGCACACCTGGCTTCCCCATGTGGATTTACTTTTCTCAGAACTGATTTGTACAAAATGTTTTTCAACTGTAACTGTCAGGACAGACAAAATGAGCTGTGGAAGCCGTAACAGCAACAGCTCCCAGGCCTTAGTGATGATGTCCCAGTGGTTCCTCCAGCACTGCCCACAGCCGACCAGCCCCGAGCTGTGCATCGATGCCTCACGCAGCTGTGCTGAGAGCTGCACGTGGGGTGCAGGCACCCACATGCTCTCACTGGATTGTGCCCCTAGCTTGTGTGTCAGAACTGCATTAATTTCCTGCCTGGTTCCTCCTCACAGCTACAGATGAGGATGGTCTATTTTCTGTTAACCTTGGGTAACTCCCATCTCTATTGAGAGCAGAGACAGTCTTGAGCTGAGAGGTGAGTAAGCACTGAGTGTTGCAGGTGTGATAACATGTTAGCAGTTGCTGCAGTTTTGACCATGAGTATACATAGATTCACTCATTTCAAATAAAATTTGACTGGGATGATAGCAACCTTTTACTCTCCTACAGCAAAAGGTATCAAAGCATTCAAAGCCCATCTACAAGTTGTGCTGGGAAATCTGAAAACTTGAGGCCTTTAGGTTACTCCTTGTATAAGATTTTATCTGTGGGTGAAATTGATTTAGAAATAATATTTTCAGTAGCAAATGTGGGAATTTGCGTTATGTGGTGTTGTACGATCTTTTGTAACCATCTAGCAAAAATAAACCCCGTTGCACGATACCTCAAATGTTGAGGCAGTTTGGATGCATTTGTTAAACCTGCCCTTTTTTGGGTTTTGGATTTGTTTTTTTTAAACCTTCAGCTAATTTAATGTCACAAATATTTTAATTTTTTTAATATGTTAAAAATGGACTCCTGAGTGCAACGGTGAAAGTGCTAATAGAACTTCTGCTGCAAATTTATCAAGAGGATTGGATCTCAGATTCTCTGGAGCTTTGAGATGGCATGTCTCCAAATTCACAGGGTATTTCCTTCAATCTCAAGGATGGTCCCTGCTTTAAATTACTCATGCTCTGTTGTACAGACATGTTAACAGATGAGTTGCACAAGAACAACAGAAAGTTTGAGATTTTAGATCATTTGCCAGGTGAGATTCCAGTAAGGTTTTACAGGAACATAACACATGAAAAAGTCATCCTGTGCATTATCACTGCACTTAATTAGAGCAACGCCCATGTGCCCCACCCCAAGTGGGATTAGAGATTGTTTGAAACTGGGAATATAGAAGGATGGTGCTACATGTTGGGTGCATGAGTTTAGTGTGCTACATTTAAAGTAGAGGAAAGGAAATACTGTCATCAGTATTCACTGATGGGTAATGACTTTAGGAAAAGATCCTGTTCAGGTTGGTATTACATGTTTAGCTGTGTTTACTCCATTTGCCTATGAATTTACCTGGTGTTTACACAGCGCTGCAAAAACATGACTCTCCCAACATTTGGCTGGAGACTCCTGACAGAGCTGGGAACTAGAGTGCCATCAAGCACTATCCAGTGACTATCCAATATTTTTATTGCAGAAACACAATAGTGATGGATATTATGTTATCTTCAATTTAATGATGGCAAACCAAAGTCAGACTGAAACCTTCCTCTCAAAAACTGCACATCTGTTTCCCTTGAGGAAAACAGATTATCCATGTGTCATTGATACTGACATGTTTATGGCACACTGCAGAGTGTTTCTCCTGCTGTTCTGCTAAGCTCACCAGTAAGGGCACACAGTAGCACATTCACTGCAATGCAGTGTTTATGAAGCGCTATAATGCTATTGTTTGATTTCTTTTATTGCTTTTGTGATCAGAATAGTTCGGGGTAAGCAAAATAAATGAAAAAAAATTAGGAAATTGTGGACTGGGTAATAAAATGATTTATCTCTATTTGCTGAACATACCGCTTCCCTTCAGATAAATTAGTTAAACCCCAAGGAACCAAAAGGAAAATGTCCTCCTTGGTTTCATTTTCTTTGGTATTTCTGTGATGACATTTTAGTGATAGGATTATTTTTTAGTTCCAAGTGTACACCAGTTTGTCTGTGCAGTTGAAAGATAGTATCCATGTACCCTCTCAATAATCTTGTGGTACCAGAAGAGCACTGGGGCTGACACATCAGCACTCTCAGGACAAGGACATGTTTTAATTCCCCTATGGGCATCACCTGTAGTAGCAAAGCCAAAATAGAAAGTAACAGTAAAGGATACTAGCTTTGAGTTTAGAAACTCCAGTTTGGCCTTTATGGGTTCTTCTCTTCCAGAGTGTCAGGAACATCGCAGAACTTCCATTTAACAGTTTTCTGGGCACTACAACCAGGCCTTTTCCCCCTAAACATTGCCACTGAGTAACTGGGGTGTTAGTCAACATACTCTGTCTTAAGGCACACATGTATTACCCCTTCTCTCATTTTTCTGATATCGGTTGATCTTGTTTAAAGCCAAGTGATGTATCCTGATGCATGAAGTACACTCCGCACTGTCTGCGTATTCTCTCTTGCCTGGGGCAGGAGGGTGGGGTGTTTTTATGTGCCTAACCACTAACTCCTGCAGAAAGTTTTAAAATCCTACCCACTTCAGCATCAGCCTAGGGCTGTGTTTTTGCTGGCTGCTATTCACTTCTCAGAATGATGTTCTGACTTGCTTATAGCCATGTAAATATATCAGGGAAAGGACTTTATAGACCAGATTTCTGGAGTAAAACCAGTTTACTACAACAAAAGCTGTTCTTGGGAGATGGATTCTGCTGTCATAGTGGTGCAAATGCCCAGTAACTAAAAGTGAAGTCTCTAGAATGACATCAGCATAAGCTAAAGCAAAAGTAAATTTTGCTTTTTCTGCTGTACATCTGTGGCTTGCGATTTTCAAGGTACCTGACTTGAAAAGAAAAACTTCCTGGATTTATTGTAGCTGAGGGGCACTGCAATTTGCCATTACAAAAGATAATGTAAGAGCCAGGCAGGATGGGCAGCGTGTGAATAATCAAGTGCATGTGTGAATAATCAAGTGGGTGAGGCACGGTGCTAATAAAAGGGGTCGGCATATGCTTGTCTCTTGTTTCTGTGTCTGTGGGATTTTCTCTGACATAGCAAGCTAAAGATTACAGTTTGAAGTCTTTATGAGACTGTAGCAGACAAAGGAAACAATAAACAGACCTTCAGTGTTCTTGTCTTTGCTGGAAAATTGATTGATCATTTTTTTAAGAAAAAGCCTTTTAAATCTAAGCCCTTGCCCAAACTAGTCCCTGGTACAGCATTTACATCATCTCTGATGGTCTGAGCATATTTTTGTGTTAAAAGTATTTGAGTTGTAGTGGAGCTCAAAGAGTTGTTTCATTTTCTCACATACCTGATTAAGAGTTCACTCTGTGCTGTGTGCACTTAACTCTTGGGTTGCTCAAATTTACCTGTACTGCTGGAGTTGGTGAAGCTGACAAAGTAAACGTGGTTTGTTCGCAAGTGCAGCCAAGCTGATTTGAGCAGTTACCCATAGTTTGGAGGCCTTGGCAGGACCCAGTGGATTAAGCTGGTGTACCAAACAAGTCATCCAGTGAGCAGGTAAGCACAGAGGGAGACTTCTCTTTCTTCCTGAAAGTCTGGGGATTTCACTGTTGCTCTGAGTGCAGACATGAGTGAATAGTGTCTGTCATCACCTCAGCAGCACCACTTCTTATTTTTTTGTTTTAGATCAAATAACCATGCTACTGAGCACACCCTACCAAACTGCAACATCAGCAGGCAAAGTTTAAAAATTCACTTCCTCCCTGGAAACGAATTAGGTCATTTACCTGAGACTAGAGAAAGCCTTATAAAGTAAAAATTTAGAAGTCTTTTCCTAAAGGTGAAATATTAAAGTGTTCATGGCAGTTTTCCATCTCTTTATGCTGCTGAGAATAAAGTCATATCTAGAGGGCTGAGATTTCAGTGTGGCAATGTTGTCAGCCACTGACCACCACCTTGTGTTGCAAATCAGGCTCACAAGTAGTACCCTGATGTGAGAGCTGGCTTAAAGCTCTCTCCTGTTTTCCATACAGTTAATAAAAGATATAACATTTCAAGTGTGCATGATTGATGTGAGATGGGGTTATGTCTGTGTATTATTTGTGCAAACCAAATCACATGTTCTGAGGACAGCTGCCTCAGAATTGTGAGGCTGGCAACTCACCAAAATTTGTGAACAGATATAAAACTGTCAGGTCTTAATGTAAAGGTTGAGGCAAATTCTTAAAAGTCAAAATATCTAAGGTACTCAAAAACAATGGGAACTCAATAAATACTCTTTTATCACACCTTCTCCCAAAATATTCAGCTAAAGGGAAGACAACAAGAATGTCTTCAGTGCCATTTCCTTTAGCAAGTAAAATGTGCAGTGAAGCTTTTTTGACTTCTTGTTTCTTGAGTGAAATATGCTGTTTATGCCAGTTATGGCTCATTAAAAAATTTTTTTTTTATTGTTTATGACCTGTATTGCTTTTGTTCCAATTATTTCCAAAGCAATTTCAGTGCAAATTTTCTACTCATATTCCTACCTGAAATAACTGCATTTTGAGTCTCTTTCTCTACACAGACATACAGAAAGCTTTACTGATGAGTGTGTAATATTTTCTTACAACCTCAGTGGGTTCAAGTGATTACTCTTATGTTATTTTTACTGTTGTTGTGTTGTCTTCCTGCAGAAGGGCACCTTAGCCCTTGTGACATTTGAAGTCATTGAGAAAGTTCCTGCTGAACTGAAGGGAAGCAGAGCTCTGCTATCCTCATGGAAGTTAGTGGAAGTGTGGCATATGGAGTTAGCTAATGGTATTATTTCATGTGGTGCTGAGGATACTGGAATTGCAGCTGACTGCATTAGTGTAAGTGCTTCACACTGTGTGGGAATGCAACCAGTCTCCCTCTCAACACATTAAGGCAACTGTATTTTGGGTGAAGAACATTTGTCTCAAGTGGAGTGCAGGAGCACTGAACTGTTGCTGAGTGAACCAAGTTAGCGAATGGCACCTTTTTTAACTGATGGGATGTTTTCCTGTCAGTAGCCCAGGTAACTTTGAGTCTGTGTCCTAGCTACAGTGACCTCCACCACATATCAACAGACACTGAACAAGCTCTCTTTGTCATCGACCTCTTTGGTGGCACCCATGCCACACCATATTACATGACACTCCTGAAAACAGAAATCCTGCGCTTCATTCACAGCTGAAAGAGTTATTCAGCTGAAAGAGTTTTAAAGTTTAGTGCATTTTTTCCTTGAGTTAATTACAATCATTTCATGGGCAACATATGCCAGAATAAGCTATTTCATCACTGTTAAATACATGGTGGTAACTCAACACATGGGTATGCACTGACAAGTTTTCTCTTGAAAGGCTCCTCAGGATTTAGATCAGCAGATAGATCACTCTTAAATTTTACATGGTGCATACCCTGCCTGTTCTTGAGACTGTGAAACTGGGCCTTAAAACTGTCCACATGATGTCTGGATAGGAAGTCTTATGTGGGATTCATTTTTCTGGGATCAAAAGTGCACATATGGGTGTACACTGCTTAATCACGTGTGAGATGTGGGTGCAAAGATTAATCAAGAATATTACTACCTACTCCCTACAGTCCACTCTGTTTGGTGACATGTTTCTTTTCCATCTCAGTGAGGAATTCTGGGTCAGAAAATTTTTTCTTTAAAGCAGGATTCTAACTATCTAAAATCAAGCCTAGAAGCTGTGAAACTCTCTGGTTTAGCACTTCCTAGTCCTAAAGTTTTGTCTCAAACCTAGAGACATGCTTTTTCACAAATACCACTATGATGCGAGTCTATTTGTCCCTGACAGTTCCTGAATACTTGACACAGACCTATTCTATGAATATTGCCCGTTCACACAATACACAATAAACAATTCTCTTGTGTTGGATCATACACTTGCTTATTGCTAAGTTGTTTATGTGTTGGGAGCTGTGCATCCCAAATTTTTTATTGTACACTTGACTTGTATTGCTTCTAGATGCTGGTCTTTTTTTACTAGTTTGTTATTGTTTCGTTGTGCAAACGCTATGCAATTGTTTTAGGCAAAGCTGAAAGATTCCACTTACACTGCAAATAGCTGCAGTAAAGTAAACAGAACAGAAGTAGCAACCTGTAATTCTAATAGCCCCTTTAACACCAGCCCAGTCATGGTTCACTGCCCTCCCACCTGTGAGCTGATTGCTCTTGCTTCTGGCAGTTGCTCAGTCTCTGTTTCCATTCTTATTCCCACTTGGTCTCTGTCTGCCTAAGTTTTCATTATAATCTTTTATGCACATGTATTGGCTTGTTGATTTCTTTATGTTTTGCTTGATTGCATACACTTGGCATGTGTCAGCTACCACAGATGCTGTTCTGTCTGCTGCATTTTGGGTGCTCAAATAGAGGGGATTGAACCTCATTATGGATGAGGTTGGGGATATATTTGTGTATCAATGTCTCACTGTGTATTAGGAATTTGGCATGGCTGTTCATTTTCAAATGAATTTGCTTCTAGACCTATTAAGAACAGCAGTTTCCAATATACACTGTTCATGCCTGCACTCTTAAGGAAATACCTTATGAAACTGTAAGTTAAACACTGCCTGCTGGTCAGGTAGATAAGATTCACAACAGTTTTGGCGCTGGTTGTCCATTAGCAAAATTTGGTTTTTACCTGCAGTTACAAATTTAAAGACATTTGCAAAACTGCCAGGTTTATCGTCAAAACAGTAATTAACTGAAATGTCATGCAATTAAACCAGACCAGCATGTGTTTGACAGCCTTGGGCAACACTAGAAATGAAGTCTCCAGCTCAGCATAGTAGTTAAATAGGTGTGTAGCTTTAAGCATGTGGATACTCCCTGTGAAGGCTGGAGGTAGTTTCCAGTGATTGGAAATCTAGGAAACTCAGTGTCTGAGGAAAGCTTCAGGAACAAGAAAAGCTTAGTTTGGTGTTGAAAACCCTAATGGCATATGTGACAACAGCATTCAAATACATAAAAGGTGACAGCAAGAAAAGAGATGAGTTACACTGAAAGGAAAGAGAGGAAGTGACTGTCAAGTCAACGTACTTGTTTGGAACTTCAAGACATTTTCTAACAGCAAGTGTGGGAGATACAGAGCAGATCACATCAGGAGGCTCTGAAACCTCATGGAAAGTTTTAAAAGTGTTTTAAAGAAAAATTTGTGAAGAATAATTAATGTGGAGGTAGGCTTTGGACAGAGAGATGGACAAGATACCTAATTGAAGGCCTTTTCAGCCTTATTTTCTACAGTTGTATAATTTTATGTGCTTAAAATTACACATGTACATCAAAGTAAGTGTATAAGACTTCTCACAGTGTTTTTCTTT
This sequence comes from Coloeus monedula, assembly GCF_965178545.1. Taxonomy (NCBI): domain Eukaryota; kingdom Metazoa; phylum Chordata; class Aves; order Passeriformes; family Corvidae; genus Coloeus; species Coloeus monedula. Next base: position 26,984,613 of record NC_138788.1, on the reverse strand, counting down.
ACAGGCTTAGACATATGCTGTTCTGACAGAAGTTGGAGCCGTGGATCAGTGCTCTTATTGGGCCTCATCTTTCAAAATGGAATGGATTCAGTGAACTCAGTGTACTGAACTCCAAAAAATGCAAACACTGGTAAGTGAGGGTTCTTCAGATCACCACCTATATTCTATTTTATCCATTAGTTTTATATTGCCATTGTGCCTAACAGAACGATTTCTTAGTAAAAATTTTAATATTTGGGGGAGGAGGTGTAAATATTTTGTTCTGAACTCTTTGATTTATGCTGAAAACTGAAAACATCTTTAGATGTTGTAGTTACAAAGCCTTCAGCTGACAACTTTAATCATGGATGTTATTAAAGTAGAATCCAAAAAGCACCTTTGCAGTCACTGGATAAGGAAGGCAGCCACCATACCATATATCTGGCAACCCTATGATAACAATAAAAATACCCAAAAGGCTCCATGGGAGCAAGAATCTGAAATACATAACATATGGAGTGAGGATGAGCCCAGAATGCCTTGATTTTAATAAGAGAAAGCTGCGTGTTATCACAGGTCTCACAAGACAAACTTCTGATGGAAGCATATTAATGAGAATCTGAATGGCTGTAAAATGAAAAGTTTGAGTAACAACTAAGATTCCAGCCAGTCATCTTGCTGAGAAGAAATGACAAACAGACCTGGCTTTTGGAAAAGGTAATACTTTTGTGCTTTGGATAAGAAACAGGATTTTTCAAGCAGAGACATGAAAATAGAGATGGGCACAGTCAGAAGGTTCAGAGCCAAATCAGAAAACCTGCCAGAAACTGGAAGCAGATGCAACTTAAATAGCTTGGATCCAAGTTTTGGGTGTTCATTTGCAAATATTTTCTTCAGAACTATTTAGAAAAAATAATCTGCTAGTCTGAAGTCAGTGATCAAGGCCTGAAAAGGAAAGCTTCCTTTTTCACCAGGGTTCTGCCCTTCCAGCTGAGCAGCTGGAGCACAGAGTACTTGCCATCATGCTGTCTTTCATCCTTTTACTTTTGATTTTAAATACCTTCTTGGTACTGGAGAAAAGCTGGTTTGTAAAATTAGATCCTCTTATAGGTGACATTTTGAAGGAGTGATAGAATCTCTCTAGTGATAGAGAGCAGTAGTGATAGAGTGATTCTATCACCACTGTTCCTGACTGGGGAAAGCAAGGAGTAAAAGAGTCACTTGGAGCTTGGGAAACAAATTATGTAGAGGCTTTCCCAGTAAAGCCAGCTGCTGCTCATTGTGTTTCTCTGAATATTCCTTGCTTATATCTTTGTTGTTTTGCTCATTGCAACTGAAATTTTAATACTCACATTTAGCAAAGATGGTGAGCTATTCCATGAAAAAACCCCTTTGTGCAAGGCAGTGTTACCCTCAGCCAGCTCAGGATCATCAAGAGAGATGAGTGAAAAAAGTCAGCAGGTAAAGTGAAGAAGTGTTCCTGCCTAACTCCACAGAGATGAGTCCTGCTGAAAAGAAAAGACATCTCCATCAGTTCTGGCATATTGGAGAGCTGGTCCTACAATTGTCACCTTACCATTGTCATTTTCATCATAAGAAAAAGAGTGACAGCTCAATTAAATGAATTGTGATAGATGCAGCAATTTAGGATTGTCTGAGTTCTAACTACACATGAGGTAACTGTAAGACTACCACGCATGAAAGAGCTGCATGATTTTGGTAAAAATAATATTAGCTATTATTATTGTTCTGTCGTTATTACTACTCCTTTTACTACTACTACACTAGTAGTCATGGGTAGATATTCCAGAGACTGCACAGTCAAGAAGATAAGGCTTTGAGGTGACTTAATTATGGCATTCTAGTACCTGAAGGGAGCCCACGAAAAAGCTGGAGAGGTACTTTTGACAAGGGCAGATAGTGACAGGACAAGGGCTGAATGGCTTCAAACTGAAGGAGGGCAGGCTTAGATCAGATGTTAGGAAAAAATTCTCTGTAAGGCTGGTGAAGCCCTGGCACAGGTTGCCCAGACAAGTTGTGGATGCCCCATCCGTGGAAGTGTTCAAGGCCAGGTTGGATGGGATTCCGAGCAATCTGGTTTAGTGGGAGGGATCCCTGCCCATGGCAGGGGGCTGGAACTAGATGATCTTTAAGGTCTCTTCCAACCCAAACCATTCTGTGATTCTATGATTCTTCCTCGGTGTTCTTACAAGGCAGAAATAAATAATATGAAAGGGCTCACACTCATCTGTTTTGTTCTCTTCTGGGTCACAAATCTTCTCTGTTTATTCTTGAACATTCTTGGCTTGGAATTAGCATATCACTTTTGGTTTGTATGGAAAAGGTGTGTCTAGCTAGAGATTTGCTTGCAGAAGCATGATCTCTAATGAAAAGTGAGAAACTTGGAGAGTTTCCCATTCTGAGGGAATGGGAGCATAAACAAAATAACCATGAATGGTGCTGAAAACTGCTTTAAACCCACATGAGAGGAAAGCTGCAAACTAAAAGAAGTCCTAGATTAAAGGACAGTGAAAGATCATAAAAAAAAAAGATTGAAAAGCACTTGTTAATGAGCTGTAAGCCATGACTTTTTGCTTCTATAATATTGCTCAAATATTTACTCTTATTCTAACTATTGATAAATGGTGTGTCTCTAACTGCATTGTAACTCCAGCCACAGTTTCCAGCTTTTACGTAGGTCTGTTCTTAACTGACTCCGAGTCAAAGCAGAAAAGAAAATGCGAGGTCTGTCTTATTTTAACCTTTGTATCTGTTCTTTTCCAAATGGTTTCTGAAGGGAAGTATTGAGTCTGTGTTGTGACTGTTCTCTGGGGATCTGGTCTGTTCTGTTTCTGTGGGAACATTTGTATGGTCAGGAATTCTGTGCCAGGGTGATGGATGTAGATGAGGAACTTGATCAAGATTATTGAAGTGCTGCATGTCAAAATAGAAGGAAGTCTGCAAAAGCTATAATTTTAACACAACAAGATACAGGTGAAAGACACTGTGAAAGAGATAAATAATTACTATTTTCAAAAATCCATATTTAACGGTGGAATTTGGGAAAAATAGACCTTACACCTTTTGATCAAGAGCATAAAAGTAAATCCCAGTGTATAAAAACAATGGATTCCAATTTCAGTCTGTGTCAACTTCGTCATGAACAGAGCAAAGATCTGCGTTATCTCCAGAATAACCATTAGGGAGAAGGCAGCACACTGTAGACACTTTACTCTCTCCAAACTTTTTCAATGACCAGCTGAAAAAAGAAAGACCACTATGCTTTCTGCAAACATCATGTAAAGGAGTCTTTTTGTAAACAACCAATTCACCCTAAAAGTCAAGACAGAAGTATGTTCTGGTGAAATAGAGGCACAGTTGAAGTACTAAATTTGAAAAACTCACACAACTCTGTTTCACTGTGAATTGAAATAACAGCTTCCCTCCTATGACCACAAAACTTAGGAATTAATAAATTCCCATAACTACTTGCTAAAAAGAGAAGATGAGGAAAATTTGTGGAAGAAGTAGAAGGAGGACTGTTAATCTCTGTCTTGAGGAAGATACTAAGGAATTCTTGAAGACTGGAAGAGGTAGAAAACTGTTGGAGACATAATTTCAATAATTAAGGGAATATTTCCACAGAAGACACAACTGAAGAAATGAGAGCTACTGTCTCAATGTGATTGACTCATTCTTTACTTCAGTAATTTTTGTAGTGTGAGAGAGAAGGGTCTCCAACCTCAGTTCTGACGACGTGTCCGAAGCTTCCAGCTGCCACGTGAGGTGTGTTCTGGAGAGCGATTTTACCAAGAGTCTCATGTCCCATCTTGTGCTTGCAGTCCTGCAGGAGATCAGCAGTCTCCTAGTCATGTGTATCGGATAATAATATTTTATGCCTCTGGAATGTATCCTCTAATAAAGGAGTGCCATTTAAATTGGGGCTTTGCAAGCCTGCACATGGCAGGTTGAGCCTGTGTGCCCCAGGAAAAGCAGGTGCAGCATGATAGCAGCCAAGAAGAAGGATTCAAGCCTTTCTGAGGACCAGTTCAGCAAATAAATAGCAGTAGAAATAAGAATAAAAGCAGTTTCGCACACCTTCTTGCCACAAGCAGTAAAAACAAGTGCTATGTTGCCTTCAGAACCAAAATAAGATCCAGATTGCTCTTTTATTGTATGCTGTTAATCCAGATCTAAACAAATGCAACAGGAACAAGCCCAATCCATGTTTATGCTAATGAAAACCAGTTTATTGATTTAAAACTGTTTTGCAGTACTCAGATAAGCATACGTTTGAAAATTGTTTTATGGTTGTGAAGAACCCAGGAGAACAAAAAGCTGCTGTGAGCTGAAATGCCCATCCCTTATTATAACAACAGTCTGTACTGTGATAAATTCCAATCCATGATAAATCCATAATGATCAGTGGCAATAAACAGGGCTTACAGCAGAGCATGTTCCCTTAGAGGGATACTGTAGTAGCCCAGCAGGGACTTTTCATTCTGTTGTTTACACTGGCAGTGAAAAGTTAGCACCACCCTGAAATGTTTAAGAGCTTAATCACAGGAAGTACCTTCCTAGCAAAGAAGGAGAAGGATCATGGTGACAGGGACCATCTCTAGACAGAAATCTGGTAGAACTCTGCAGTCTTCCATTCAAAGTCTGACTCAGGAAATTTGCTGAATAGCCTCAGTCTTTATTATTCATGGTCCTGGGGGATAGCCAATACTTCCCAGGATATACAGAGCAATTCTGTTCTAATGTTTTGTACAAACCCTTTTTTTCCCCCCGTTTAGAAACTTTGCTAGCAAAGCCTGACAATTCCCTCGAAAATCTCATTATTTTAAAGGAAGCATTTTCTCAAAGCCCCTTCAGCCCAGGACAGAGTGCCTAATCTCATAGTTGGAGAGAACAATGTGAAAATCACAGGTTTAAATCACTGTACAGGTGTTTACATGTTCCAAGTGACTATATTCACCACTGGGATGGCCTTCTCTCACTTCTTCACAAAATATCAGAGTGTTTTGATTTCATTTTGATATAGGTTTCAGACTAAGGTTGCAGTTCAACTCTCCCTGTAGCAGCAGGTCTGGTGCTTTCTTCACTTATTCCCCAGCAGTGATCACAAGTGCTTGACCAGGTTCCTTGGACTGGGTATGAGCTGTGGGCTTTAATCACAATCTTGTGTTTAGTTTCATTCTCAGTGCTCAGGTACTTCCAGGAGATATTCTTCTTGTATGCACAAACTCACCTGAGTGACACAGCATCAGTGGCTCTTCTGTTCCTAAAGACTCCTGGGTTGTGAAATAATCCTTGATCCAAAAATGACCCTTTGAAACTTAGCAGGGAAAAGGGCTTGCAGGGCAGGAATGCATAGGGCTGGAAAAGGGGAAAGCAAAAGTAAACTGCTCTGGGAGACCCTTCAGGCACCATCCCCTTTTGCCTGCCTTTAGCATTTACCTTCCTGCTAATGAGAATCCATCTCTCTGTATAGGAGGTGAGTTGCTACAACCTGTAGCTGAGCCCGCCAGAGATTTTTCATCAGGATTCTTTTGCCAATGTGTGTTTTGAATTTTCTGTCAAGATTGCAGATAGAAATTGTGCTTGTTTGCCAACATCCGTAATTTTCTGGGGCAGATCTTCAAGATAAGCGGAGCTTTTGTCCAGCTTTTGTCTCCAGCTTTTGTCCTGTATGCAGTGTTGCACTGCAGTTCTCCTTGTGTTGCTTTTTGTAACAGTGCTTAAACATGCAGGCTTTGGACTGGCACAGGTAGAACTGGTAGAATTGTTTGTTTGTTTGAAATACTAATTCATTGAAATTTCAACCATGGAGAAACCATGCTGGTGAGCTGTTCACAAATCATATCTTATTTTCTTTGGCGCTGCAAGAAAGACAGGGTTTTTTTAGTGTTTTGGGGTTTTTTTTCATGGTGCCAGTTTTTTGTAAACAGCTTGCTTTGAATTTTCTCCGCTATGTATATTGGCAACACCACAGCCAGGTCATCTGGCACTGGTTGTGTCCCTTTGCTGTCTGCCTGAAACATTTGATATCTGAGGTTAGCACACATAGTTTTTTTCTAGAAGGCACTGGTGCTAAAACTGTTTAGTTGGGCTTTCAAACAGGCAGGAGTTTTCTAATATCCAGGGGATAGGAAATTATTTGATTCCTTGAATGCAAGTTGCATTCTGTGGTAAGTAAAATAGTCAAGGACTGGTTCCCTTTGACCAAGCAGATTGGGCAGTAGGCTTATTGGGAATAAATACCAGCATCAAACAAGAGACTCAGTTCAGCTCATAGCTGTGCTGCCATATGCAGCATGTGTTGCAGGCAACTCTTACCTAGAGGACAAAGTGAAAGGAATTATTCATCATGCCAGCACTTCGAAGGAGAAGAATCTTGTGGATGCAAATTACTTCATTTAAACTCGCAGTGAAACCCCTCAGAGTGGCAGTGATCAGGATCATCCGCTTCACAGCCTTGTTCCCTGGCAGATGCTGTGGTGTGCTGGACAGCTGGGGTAGCTCCCTAATTTCTATGGGGATGGTGGGGTGGGGTTGGAGAGAGGGGGAGGGAGAGATGACAGCAGGTCACCTTTGCACCCAGGTCAGCCAGCCGCAGTGCCATTAGAGGTGAGTCTGAGAGGGGTAGTAACTCTTGGCTCTGCCAGCCAGCTCCTGCTGTACAGCCTGATCTGTACTGAGATGTAAAATGTGCCCAGGCATCAATGTGCATAAAAAGCAGCATGGAGGACAAGGAGACTTGAAGACGTCACAGGTGTGTTTTGTTTGGATCTGTCTGTCACCAAAACTTACATTATCAGGAAACTTACATTATCTTGTATCCCAGAGACACAAGACAATGCACATGTCCATCCCCAGCCCTTGGACTGGGCTGCTTGCTAGTAACTATTAGGCAGTTGTATTGCAGACCACCGTGACAGCACCAGGGCCCTGCTGTCTGTACAGACTTGTGTCTGAGCAGAGATATGCAGCTGTCTACAGCTGCTGAAAAGACCCACTCCTCCTGTCTATATGGTGATAATAAGAGCAGCAAGCCCAAGTCTTCAGCTGCTTCTTCCCAGTTGCTGTGCCCCACCAGAACAGTCCAGCCCCACATCTGTGGGCCAGTACAATTCAGTTTGTCCTGCGCTGTTGAGGAACCATGTTTTGCTATACTCCATAATATGAAGCTATAGCTTTATTATAAATATTGTTATTTTTTATTTGCACTGAGAAGCTATGTGGAATGCTATATAAACTCAGGAGAGAGGAAAGGGAGTCCTTAGCTGTACAATCTTTGTATTAATGAGTACAAACAACCAAGAGTGTTGATCACTGAAGTATCCTGGGACCTGAGAGATGAAGTTAGCAATGTTTTTTTGCATCCTGACGTTACTCACCTCCCTGCACCCCAGAAAAGATGATTAGTTCCCAACAAGGCTTTTATTCATGCCCGGGGTTACTCACAGTGAGTTTCCCAAGTGATGTGCAAGCCATGGACTCAGGGCATTGAGTCAAGGGGGTGACTCAAGAGGCTCTGGTTGGTTCAGTGGCTGCCTGGCTGCCTTGTGTAAAACCAAGGCATGGAGGGAACTACAGTTGCTATACAGAAATAGGTGTGCCTTCTTCCTTGTGCAAACCATCTTTGTGTGGGCCTGCACTATTCCAATCAGCTTCTTGGCTGAATCACGAGTTGTGTAATTTATGTGTCAATCAAGACAGAATTATCAGACCAAGGTGCACCTTATTCTGTGCTCCACAGCTTCCTTTGAAGCTGAAGATGACAAGTTATCATAACTTGTTTGCTTCTAAACCATGAACACACCTTAAGCTTTTAGAGAATGGCCATGACAAAACAAGCTGGTTCAGCTTTGAGAACCTTTATCTTTGGACTCCCCTTGCAGAGTAAGAAGTGATTCAGATGTGCTGTAGCACAGCTCACCTCCAGGAGCAGTGAATGTGCAGAATAGAGTTCTGCTTCATCTTCTCAATCTTTTCAGTGTCATCATCAGGTGTCATAATCTCTTGGAGCATCTTTCACCAGGAAAATGGTGCTGTCTTCAACTGTGATTTGATGTCTGTAACTGCCAGACTGAGGCATCAACTGAAAGCTCAATGTCTCTGCAGCTGCTTCTTGTGCTGGGAGCAGGAAAAGCAGTAAACTCTGCATCTGGTAGAACATTCCCAGGTACACCCAACAGGAGCATGTCTCTACCTCAACAGACTTACACAGCTTCTACAAGCAAAATAAAGCAGGACAGATGGGGGATGGGAAGATGATGGTTGTTACTCCGAGAGGAGCTCATGGTGCCTCCCCTGCTCTAACCACCAGTCCACACATCACTGTTAGTGCAGGAGTGGCAGCTGATGACCTGAAGCTGGGTCTGCTGCAGTTCTTTGCACTGTGCCACTAGACATCTGACTTTCAGTGACTTTGAGTATCTGAGGCAATCACTGACTTCACTAAAAGGTGAAGAAGCTCAGGACCTCTCTAAATTATGTCCTTCATGTTGACACTTGCCCAGTAGGAACTTGAGTGAACTAATTAGTGTGTTTCAGCAGGCAGCACTCCCAACTCCATCTTCTTTTATACTGTCCCTGTTAAATGTGAAGTCAGTTCTCAAGAGGTTCTCAAGATGTGATTTATTTTCAGTTTCCTTTTAAATCACCTTCATGTTATATCCTACCTCCACCTTCTTTAACTTTCCAGTGAGAAATTGGCAAAATGACTCATGAAAAGATGCTCCTTGAGCACTTCGTTCTTAATAAACATTAAACCAGGATCTTTGTCACAACATTGCAGGGATTAAAATACTGTAATTTTCTTATTTTATTGAAATTGTGATGGCTTTATTTTGTTTATACATAAAGAAAACTGGTAGACGGAGGTAAAGGAGGATGGAAATGTCTCCAATCCTGAGAACTTTGTCTGAAAATGTGATGTCCTGTCTCTTGCTCCAGTGAAGTCTGTCTGCCATTCCAGTAAGTCTTCCTCATACTGATAGATTTTACAGAGCTAGAATAGCCCAGTGCATTCAGTGCTGTTTTCCTTGAGCAACTTGTGTGTCTGAAGCACACACTGCATTATGCTAAAAGTGAATGTAAAATAAGATGAATGAAGTGCAGGTTTTAGGTGCAGTTGATAACAAGAGGGACAGTTTTGTGTCACGTTCAAAGAGCACCAAGTTCAGAAAGCTAAAGCCAGTTTTATCCTTCTGGTCAAGTCTTAAAGCCAAATGCAATTTGACCAGGTCTCAGACTGAGTTATACACCTCTTAATGACTTAATTACCACATGCAGCTTGTTTAGACAACTAAGTGTTCTTTGATTAGTGTTCCAAAAGCAGAGTAATAGATGCTTCCTGAATGCAGGGAAGAAATCATGCTGCATAAATATCTGTCTGACTGAAGATAAATATAAATACAAGGTCTGGGATTTAGGAGATGCATTGATCAATTCTGAAGAATTCTTGATCCCCATCAAAAACACAGGGCATAGCCTTTGGAGTGGAGTGCAGTGCAGTGCTGTAGAGCAGCCATGTCCCTACACACCTTTGGAAATTTCCAATATGGAACTTAATAGGGCACCATCTTGACAGTACAAGGCTACACCCCCTCAAAAGGTCTGGGCAAAAATCCAAGTGTTAAGCAGAACGAATCTGTCAAAATCTGTGTGGGGCGAGAAAAGCCAAAGTGAACTCTGATTCTTACAAAGAAGCACAGGGCACTGTTACGTTCATTAGGAGGAAAAGTCTTTACACAAGGTATAGTTAAGCTATAAAAATCTTTGCTGTAGGACACTGTACGTATTAAAATGTACAGATTAAAAAACCAATTGGACAAATTAATGGAAAATCGCTTGTCAGCAAATGACTGCAGTGCTGTCACTTTTGACTCTGTACACCAGGAAAATATCTGCATGTGCTTGTCCTGTTCACCTGGTGTTCCCAGGGCTGTTACAATGAGCTGTGGTTAGAAAGCAGGGTCATGAGCTAGATGGAGGTTTGCTTTGACCCACCATGGCTGCGCTTCTGCTTCAGTTCCTACTCAGTGAGAAGTTTGCAGGTAGTATACATGGAAGAAATTCTGTTTCTTACTTAGTTTGGTGCATTTTTTATTTATTAATATTGCTATCTTCTGAATAGAAATAAATATCGATGGTGTTGGCAAAACACTTCGGATCACTGACTTGAGTTGTTTTCAGCCAGTTTGTAGTAGCTGGTAGTTCAGCCCATTGTATTCGCAAGCAGCAGAACATGCTTAGCTTGAAGGCAGCTTTGCAGCGGCATCAGCAGGTGCTGTGTAATTTCCTGCAAGAAAATGCCCAAACAGATCTCAGATCAGGTATCAGAGAATACTGCTATACATGTTTATATTCCCTGTCATAAGCCTTTTTACCTTTGTCTGGGATCTTAATAGTTAATCTACCTGAGCAAATAGGAAGGAGCATTTTTGCTTTCAATAAAGTTTGATTCCTGGAGGCAGATCTTTTTTTTCAGTGAGTGTCAGATAATTTGAAGGGTAGGGTGAGGCAGGAAACCACGACACGCCTTTGTTGGGACTTGTATAAGAGCAAGGGAATAGAAAAGCAAAAGAAGGGCGAGAATAAAACAGGATAAATAAAGAAGAGGTGAACATTTTTGGATGATCACTCAGGTTCCACACACCTTTGGAAGGACATGATATAAAGTGTAGGTGGAAAATTTTTGGTAGAAGGGAAGCAGTTGAGGAGGAAAAAAGATTTTCATTTCAGTAACCAAAGCACTCCAGGTAAGTTACATTACTTAAAAAAAAAAAAAGGGCACAAAAAGGGATCCTTTATTTTCTGTCTTCCAGATTCCTTTAAGAACAACGCTGACTTTTCATGCAGGATAAAGGAGGTGTTACATTTTTCTGTGGGGAATACAATATGAAAACAAGTTTGCATAGGGGCTGGGTCATTTTGGGTTTCTCTTTGTCAGTGAATACTACTCTTTTGAAGTGAGTATCCAGTGAAAGGAGTTTACCTGCTGGGAGAAATGAAATTTGAAGCCAAGTTATAGGTACATTTTTAATGCATTTTGTGAAACTACCACAAAATAGATGAAGTTTAGCTGAATATTCTCTGTTCCATAAGGGTACTGGCATGGTGAAATGCAGATCATCTGTTGGCTGTTTTTAAAACTGAGCAGATCTGGAATGTGGTGGAGGAGTAGTGATTGTAAATTGGAGCTTCAGATGGTGGGTGCAGGGTGTAATATTAAGGAATTAATAGTCCTGAGAATGCCTGGAACTGCTTCTGAGTGAAAGTTTGTGTTGCTGTGGACAAACTTGGCTTTGTCTCAGAAGTGGGTTGATTATCAGCAGTGACTCATCGATCATGTACTTTGTGCTGTATTTTTGTCATAGAAGATTATGAGGTGTTTTGGTCACAGTAAGTCAGAAAAGTGTGATTTGAGATTCAGTTTGAATCCTTTCTACAGCAGGTCCAGCAATTTGAACATAGTGACATAGAGTAAAAGATTTACCTTTTCCTGTCTTCAGACTGACTTGAGTGGCTTTAGGGAAGTTACTTGTCTGTCTGTGACTAGTTGCTTCATTTGTGAAATGGTGACAGCAGATCTTTCCCCTTCTGCAAATGCTTTTTTCATTAATACCAGATTGTTTGTCTCCTTTCGCATGCCAGAGCCAAGAAGCTTGTGCAGGTCAGGATGGCCTATTTCTTTTTGAGTAGCACAGTTAAGTAGGGACAGTGAGGACACACTTTTGAAAGGAAGGTGTCTGGCAGAGCAGAATGAAGTCTGGGCAGCTCTACTGCTTGTTCTCTGAGTTGTGAGCACATATTGGTGTCAAAGAAGCCAGGACAGGTTGTGGGCAGGGAAGAATTTGGTTCCTACAGCATGTCCAAGCTTTGGCTGGGCATCTAACTTGCTTCCCTGGAATTTGCATCATTTCAGCCTACAAAATGAGCAGATTTGGAAGTATGATTTGGTTTATTCAATTCTGACTGTGTGGGTTTTGGTAAAATAACTTGAAAGCAACAGCTTTTAGAACAGAAGATCAAATTCCTAGTCTGTGGGGTAAAAGAGATAAGGGATCATTTTTTAACCAGTTCTTTTAATTCCAGGCCAGTGGCACCTGAAAGGCTTGGTTAAAAGGAAGAGGCGCCCTAAGAGACGTGATATGATGGGAGACATAGTCAGTGGTATAATTTGGAGGCATCTGCTGAGTGTCAGAGTATTCATGATCAAAAAGTTCTGCTGACATTAAATAATATTGATCTCAGCAGCTGCAGGTGCCTCTTTCTCCTAATAGAGTGTATTACAGTAGGAACCTCTGGAGAGAGGAGAGAGCTGAAAAGATGTGCTGTGAGCACAACAGCATTGTGAGGTGAAAACTGGGAGAACATTGTGGAGGGATAAAAGTATCTGAAACTTTTTCCACCAAAGGACAGCTTTGTGGCTGTTCCACTCCCCTTTGAAAAACGTCTGTAATAAACTTTATTACCATTGCATACAATACCTAGATCCTAAAATAATAAAAGGGAGTTGAATGTCCCATCTCAGAATGGCTTAGTGTCCTTGCCAGTGTGCTGCCCTGCAGTAACATGGAACAGGGGGTGCAAGAGGTCAGCTGCATTGTCAGGCTTTTATGGAAAGCACAGATCTGAGCATGTCTTGCAGTGCTGGGCAGTTATTACTATCCTGTTTTCAATGCTGTACAGAGAGGAAGCAGCTTGCAGTGTGGCAGTGTGGCAGTGCCAGACCTCTCCTGGTTCCTAGTGCCAATAATGGCTGCAAGTTCTCTGTTTCTGTGGGTGCCACAAGCGCACTACAGCCCCTGAGCTTATGTAAAAGGGGCCATAGTGTTGCTTCCTGCACTGAGTGATCCCACTTCACAAGTTGCTGCTTGTTGCTTCAAGACAATTGCAGATGACTTCTCTGATTCAACAGCACTGTTGCTGTGCCACAGACATAGCCCACAGCTATGCTTTTGTGACTCCAGATAGGAGCTGGGGAGATGAGTCAGGCCTGACAGGTAATGGAAATGCAGTGCAGTCTGCCTGCTGGCATCCATGTGCCAAGCACACATGCAAAGGCACTGTGTGCTGGGGCCAGGCTGTGGCATGCATGGCTCCAAAGATGGGCTGTAACTTTTTTTTTTTTTTCCTAATTGATATCACAGCAAGATACTTCCCTTTCTCAAGGAAAGGCAAAGATGCAAAAGCTGCGTTCACTCCATGGTGGTGTTGGCCTCTTCCAGCATCCATAACTAGCACCACCTCCCAATAGCAGAGAGAAAGTGGAGTTCTGGGGCTACAAAGCAGTAGGAAAGCAGTTTCCAAATACAAAACTGTGCTCCTTGCCAAAAACACTGATAAAGCCAACAGTGCTGACATCTACACAACAGCTTCCAGCATCTGTTTCTAGGGAGAGAGCTTGAAAGATGCTTCCACTGTTGATGCAGTAAAGAAGAGTAGCAGGGATAATGCCTTTCCTTGGAGTGAATGACCAGAAACCCTTCTGTTGCAGGGGACTGTTATCCTGCTAGAGGAGGAAGTCTCCTAATGCATATAGCTCCAGTCTTGCATATGCCTTGGAATCGACACCCTGGAAGATCCCTTGGAAATCCCTAGTTTTAGCAAGCATTGTAAGGGTTGAGCAGCATCCTATTGCCACCAGGTTGTGTAAGGATTTGGATGTGGCCTCGGGAGCCCCACTTACAGGGCTGTTTAGACAAGCTCAGGGTCCGCAGTGCAGAGTGAGGGCTAGTGGGCACTGTGGTGTTCTCTGCAAAGTGCAGATGAGTCTGTCATGGGGGGCTAGAGTGGCTTGGCTGGCACTGTGCCTTCTCCACTCAAATTCCTGTCCAGCTCTGGGAATAGCAGGGGCTGGTTAAAAACAAAATTAAATCTGAATGTTGGATATTCCTGCAGATTCTCTGCTGCATCTTGCCTTGTGTCAGTATTTGTGCCTGGGCAGTACAAGTGTAACATCAAGGGGGCTGCAGTTTACAAAAGAGTAAGAGGAATGATGAGGATTAAACTCAAATTTAACAGAACTGGGGGACATGGTCTTGGGTTCTGCATCAAGCTGGGCTTTAAAACTTGGAAGGAATTTTGGCCAAAGCTTTTTTTAGACTCAGCATCTTAAATGTGTTGGTTTTGGTACAGCTGGGCCTTCAGTTTTAAGGAGGAGACTTCAAATCCAGTGAAGGGCTTTGCCCTATGGTGAGCTTGTGTGTGAATTAAAATCTTTTACTTCTCATTGTCTGTGGCTGCACAAGATGAAATGTTATCTTAGTAAGACTAGGAGTGAGCAATTGTGTGGTTCCTTCTGACAGAAGTGTTTTCTCTTCTAGATGATGTCTCTTTTCCACAATCATGTTTTTTGTGGTATTCTTGCCTTGGCAGACAGTCATACCTCTGCTAGAGATTATAATTTTGACTAGTGAGGGATCCAAGTAACGACAAAGTGTGTACACAGCATTCACAGCATTGATTCCAGTACTGTGTAGACTGACCTGAGCTGGCATTAAATTAGATCAGATTCCAAAGCCACAGACAAGGTCTCCAAACTGTTGCTGCTCTGCTTGTAAAGCAAGATAAAGCACTTCCTACCTTAAGTTCCTTGCTGCCAGAAATAGCTCTTTCAAAGGTACCTCCAGTGCTTTTTCTGCTTTGCTAAAGTCAGTGCTGTGGCTTTAGCATAAGTGTACCCTGAGAATGCACTATTACTGTCAGCAGAGCAGCGGTATGTCTGCTGAGGTTTTTCTGACAGTACTGGCAAAGTGCAGGTAGCTTACTCCTGCAACTTTGCCTGCACAGTTAACCCTGTACTGTTGAGTCCTGCCCAGAAGAGGTGTATGGGAGTAGTGCTTGGATCTTCTGGTTTTCATCAAACCTTTATAGGGGCACAGCTGGAAACCATAATGTAGTGTAGTCTGGATATAAATCCAGGTCTAAACTCCATCACTGAGTGGATTTGCTTCAACTGCCTCGACCTCACCTGTTGGCTTTACAGCCCCTCCTGGTATTTCAGCTCTGGTGCCTTGTGCAGCATCCAGTGTTGTAGGTGCCAGTCCGACAGTAAAAATCATATGGCTCTGGAAGGGCACTGTAAATTCCCTGGCACAGACATCTTCCAGGCAGTCTAGTCCCCATCCAAAGGGAGCAAAGTGGTGGGACTTGTGGGGAGCTGTTGTCATTTCTTACTCTTCACAGAGCTCTGAGTGCAGTCCCTCTGTTTTCTTTGCAGGTGGCAATGATATGGATTCTGTAACAAGGAAAACGAGGCAAGATGGATCAGAAGTTACTGAAAGACGTAAGGAGGAGATTTTAAATTTTTGTATCACACCCCAGAAACCCGAGAAGTGAATGGCCATTGCTGTAAGGGATTAAATGCTGACTGGAGGTCCAGAATTAAATTCTGCTCCGGGCCCTGGTCTGTATTGAAGTCAGAATAAGGAATAGAATGGGCCAAGATCAGACATTTAGAGATGTGTATCATGACCTGATTGTTTAACCAGATGATTGCCCTGTTGTAGCATGTCTAACCAGTAGTGCAGACACTGGTGTGCTGCTCCTACCTCTGCTATCAATGCCGTGGGTGGCCTAGAAAATGTCTGAGGACTTTGTGTGAAACAAAGGTTAATTTCTACTGACCTTATGAGAATTAACTAGTAGGAAGATACTAAGGGGTCTGACCATGGGCTTTGCTGTTACAGCAATGGCTGTGGTTCAGAAGTGCCCAGAAATTTTACAGGGATCTTTTTACAGGTAAAGAAAAAAAATCTTTCATGGCAGAAGCTAGCATTCAGAAGTAGAAAGACCTGCAAAGAAACACAGCATTGTGTGATAATGAGCCTGTAGCCACAGCCCCAGGCAGTGTGGTCTTAAGGAACTTTTATTTAAATGAGTCAATCTTCTTTGAACAAGTCATGCTTTTGCATAGAAAATAGGTAGAACATTGATCCAGTTTGGCTATATTAACATGCTGTTACTTCTGCACCCTTTTCTTCCCTCAGTTATTACAGAGACTGTAACCACAAGACTGACATCCTTGCCACCCAGTAAGTAATTCTCAGTCATTGCATTGCTTCTGCACAATGTTCTGTGCCTCTCCATGCTATTTATTCGTCTGCATTATTTTCATTATTTCCATAAATCCATGGGTGCAGCAGATCTCAGTGCATAAAGATCTGCACCCAAAGGAAAGCAGAAATGCCTTTCTCCCAAAATACTTGTTACCAGAGAGGAGTAGTATTTGGAGACCTGTCTGGGTATTGTCAGAAACAAAGCTCCATACTCCACTAAGACTGGAAGACCAGACTCTCCAAAGATTTAAGTCCAGATACTGGGTCTCCAGTGGTGATTGTTTATTGGGAAGAGGGATCAAAAGTGATGGGTCTGCAGCCTCCCCTGCTTGGGCTACAGTGTATTATTTTCTGTGTCATCTTACCCAGTTGGCAACAGTGAGCGAATCTTTTCGGATAATATCAGAAGTCACATGTTATTTCTACCTCTGCAGAGAAGTACAAGCTCCAAATAGGGAAGAATCCTCCACACTCTTTATCTCACCGTATCCTTGATTAGCTTGCTGCAGCTGAGTTGGCAAGGAATTGCACTACCATCTCATTTATGATGAGGGTTAACAGGAGTATTCTTCCGTCTGTGTATGGAGGAAAACGTGACTACAAACCTGCTGGCTGTGGAGTGCAAGTGTTTGTCTGCTCTGCCAAGACACTTCTCTGCAGCTCTGATCTCTCACCAGATAGGAAGCTGTACTTGTAATTGAGTGTGTGGACAACTTTGGGTCCCTCCTGCCTTGTCTTGAAGTGTCCTTGCCTTTCTTATCTTCTGCCTGGAGACAATGTCTCATTTTGTGCTCATTTCTTTCAGAAGGAGGGAGCAGCAGTGGGCTCAAAACATCATCCCACACTGGAGGGAGTGGAGTGGAAAAGCGGTCGTACACCCATGGAAGCAGCTATGTGACCTCAAGTAAGGAATGAAAGCATTGCCCAGTAGGAAACAGAGAGCAAAGGCAGCAGAAATGGGCTGAGGAGAGATTCAAGGCAGGGAAGTAGGGTGAGACAGGGGTAAGGAAAAGAGGGTTTATGAAAGTAACAGTGGCAAATAGACACGCAAAGTGAAGGTATTCCTTCCCTAAAGTTGGGTTTGAGAATGGGTAAGTTAGTGGAAAAAGTTCAATTTTCCACAGGGAAAACCTAATTTCAGGAGAACAACAAAAAAAGTCATTCCTACTGTTTTTAAGAAATCATTCAGAAGCTGAATTTCCCTTCTTTCAGTTTTTCCAAATCACAGTCTTTCTGACAATTTTTGTTCTAAAGGCAGTTTTGATTAATCTTTTTGTTGATCTTGCTGAGGGTAGAATATTATGAAAGAATTTCCTAGAAAATGTTTTCCTATGTTTGTGTGTCCATGACTTTAGCACTTTGAACACTCGGCCAGATTTTCTGGACATGCTAAATCAGTGTGTGCTGCCTACTCCATAAAACCAGGATTCTTCTCTAACAGCATTCTTTGCTCAGCTGTTAGACTGTCATAGCAAAGGCTTCTAAAGACAAAGCTTCCTAGCCAGGTACCTGGCACACTGCTCTGTCTCCAGTGGGACTGACTGTATAACTCTCCTTATGGAAAACATTCTTTGTGCTCAAAGGGAGCTGGCAAACCAAAGGGAGTGAAGTGCAGATTGGAAGCTCAAGGGGAGAGTTAGCCATACCAAACAGATCTGACAGACACCTGCATGCCAGTTAAAGGCCAGAGTGTGGAATCACTGGCTCGGGGCAGATGTGAAGTAACTCCAGTAAAGATGTCAGTCTAATTGGACTGGCACCAGTGTGAGAACTAAATACAGTCCTGCAAACTCAGAGGGCCATGCAGCATTACCATCTTCCTTTGATTACTTTCCAGTATGTGGAAGAAGAGAAAAGAACCTGAACTTCAGAGATACTGAGTTCTTGCAGTTTCACAGAGCATTCTGTAGTCTCTTCTTTCCCACTTTCTTGCAGAATGCCTCTAACAGAGGCCTACTTGTTACAGTAGTTCTTTCTGCTGAATTGAATGGAAAAGTTACAGAACAAAACAGGTCCTTTTAGAGGGAAAGTTGGCACAAAAACACTGTTGAGACCAAAAGGACACACTCTTTTTATAGGGATGGGTAAACAATATCCAGTTTGATGCTGCTGATCAGCATAGGTAGGTTGCAGTTTATCACAGAGCTCCCTTTTTGCTGCACCCTGATCATATTCCAGCATTAGATTTTGTGCAAGAGTATGAACACATTAGTTACAGCTGCTCAGTTCCTTCTCCACAGCACTGATGTGAATTAGGAGGGAAATTGTTTCCTCTGTCTACAAATAACAGCTGCTATTAACCTCCAGGCTGTCTCAGGCCTGATGCACACCTCAATCACTTCTCCAGAAAATTGACTAAGTGAGAGCATGGATAGCTGCTTTATAGGGAAGTGGACTCATCTCTGCTTTCCATTATCTCATAAATTGCATCCTTCAGCATTCTGAGTTTGGTTTAACAGTCTCCCAGTTTTTGTAGTCTGTGTCATGTAACACTTGAGTTTACAAGTGAATCTATATCCTAACCAAAACTCAGCATCATCCAGAACTAGATTGGTTTCTGCTTGGGGGAGATGGCTCACTATTGCCCTAGGCCAGAACCCAGTTTCATACTTATTATTGACAAGATTTGTCTTGAAACCACAGTAATAGCCAATACTCCTCTCTGCATTGAATGCTGAGGATAGCCAGAGTTAGACCCAAATATTGTTCTTGTCCATCTCTAGTTGTGAAACACCAATGCAAATTTGTCCAGCTCAGAAGACAGTAACACAAAGCACCCAGGGCATACAGAGTGAACAGCCAGGGCTTCTCTTCCATTTGCTGAGGGCGTTTTGTTTTAACTATAGGTGGAAGTGGTAGATTGAATTCAACATCATCATCCTCCAGCTACAGACAAGCTCAGTCTCCCAGCTCTACTCTCACCAAATCACCTGGCTCAACATTTGAAAGAAAAACCTATGTCAACCGCCATGCAACATATGAAGGTATCACAGAACGTGCCATAGAAGGGAGGCAATGTGCAGTGCACTCTGAGGTCACATTAATGCAGAATTGTCCCCAATAGCACAAGAATCCCATTGTGGTTTTCCTAGGAAATAAGCCATCAGGGACACAATTTAATGATTACATCCTTTTATCCTAAGAGTAATGCTCATTCCTAAAAGGAGCTGTGACATGTATTTGTTGAAAGATATTAGCAGTTCTTTCATGTGAAACCTGAATAGCTCTGTTTTTAAATGGAAATGTTTGCTGCCTACTGAGATTAAACAGTTGCCAGGAAGACATGTTTTGAAAGCTTTTAATGATCGTATGCAAAGTATTAACGAACACCTTTCTGTTCTTTGCAGGGAGCTCCAGTGCCAACTCTTCTCCTGAGTTTCCCAGGAAAGATTTTGGTATGTTCTTTTTAGAGCTGTTCCTCTGAATGTTATTGCAAGATCATGTGAGTGGATGACCATAATGGCTTTTTGTACATTGCTGTGTCCTGCTCCACCTGTGCTGCTTCTACCTGGGCAGTCATGCCTCTCCTTCAGAGGAGTTATTTGGGATTTACATTAACAGCTGACTGTCAGGTCTCTAGCTGATTATATTCAAACAGAGGGTGCATACTCTGTATCTGCTACTCTCAGCTGCTTTTGTGATGCTCCCTGTATGATATAGGACATGGACAGGAGAAGAGAGACATGGGTAACTCCATAGCATTCCCTTTACCCTTCAAAAATAGCTGGAAGAACAGCTGCAAGCAAGAAAGTCCAGACTCTTAGGGTTTTGAGCCATTGCTGGACATACTTTTCCCATAGCTCATTTCTAGACTTCAGCAAGTATATATGGAAAGATGAAGTGGTTATCAAGTGATATATTTACACTGAACGTTGTCAGCAGATACGAGCTTGCCCTTTGCAAACTCTGAGCTGCTGATCATGATCAGGTCACCTTTGGGCTCATAGAGAAGGCAGGGTTTCACAATATCCAGCATTGGTCAGTGGGGTAAACAGGCCTAT
Source organism: Coloeus monedula (assembly GCF_965178545.1). Lineage (NCBI taxonomy): Eukaryota > Metazoa > Chordata > Aves > Passeriformes > Corvidae > Coloeus > Coloeus monedula. Next base: position 26,964,560 of record NC_138788.1, on the reverse strand, counting down.
TAACTTCCTTTTGGCCATTTGAAATGGGACATTGCCATATATGAACAACATTTCTCTGTACAATAAGAAACATCCGGTCCAGAAACGATAAAGGTGCTACTGTTTCTGTAAGATACCTTGTAGTCTAAAGGGGGCCTGGTAAAAACTCTTATGGTTCAATTCTCCCAACTGTGCTCCAAGAAAAGTTACTGTCTGAATATGAGCACCCTGAACAAGATCGGTATGTTAATTTTCAGAGGTGTCATAGGCATTAAAGACTAATACTGCTTTTCTCTCATTGCTGTTCACAGCATCTGCCTCTACAAGGGGGAGAAGCCAAAGTCGAGGTGAGTGATGCTGTTCTTTGAGAAGCCTACTTTTTTCAGTTCAGCATAATTCGGGTGTGTTCAATAGACCTGTTCTTTAGCTGGAATCCACCAGTTTACATGTAGAGCAGTCAGATGAGGTATGTGGATCTACACCACTTCAGATGTGAACCATGAATATGTAAGCAGTTGTTTAAACATGCTTGGTGTAAAAATTGACTTTAGTGAAGGTCATGGTAGTTTGGACTGTGTTGGGATCTACTTGGGAACCTGGATGTCTGAAGGCATAGGACATAGTCTTCCATCTTGTCTGTTCACTACCATAACCTTAGTCCATCCGTGCTCTGGGACCCACCTCTGACATATTTACAGTAATTGCATTCATGCTTCTCCTACTGTGACCTTTCTTGCAAACCATAAAGGCATACCCTGAAATAATCTCATGCTGGTAGTAAAGAGATGGTAAGAAAATTGTGGACTTACTGTGTTCTGTATAGCCAGCTCACTGTAAAGCTCTGCATTGTTTAAATCATTCAGCTCTCCTAATAATTTATTAACAGTGTTGGGGAAAGAAGGATTATCTTGGTCTCAAAGAGTGTAATATCTGTTTCCAGTTGCTTGAAGAGGAAACTATAGTGTCACTTTATTCAAGTTAATTTTAGCAGTGGCTATAAATCACAGCATGGTCTTGCACAGTCCTCCTGGAGTGTCACATTCCCAATTATTCTGCCTCAGATTGTCACAGTTTCTTCTAGCACACTACATACCTGAGCTCCCAGCAGAACTAGGCCATGCATAATAAAGTAGACACCAGAGAATCAAGTCCAGCTTCTCATATTACTTCAGAAAATAATTCCAATCCATCATCTTCTCCACATGAATGCCAAGATAGTGTTTCTTTTATAGTGCATGCACTGTCCGATTTCATCTTGAGGAGCATGTATCACAGGTTCTGGCTGGCCATTTTGCTGGTGGGAAGTCAGTTTAAAGGCTTACCCCAGCCAAATCACATTAACTTTGTAGTTTCGTGTGCTGGACAGTAAAGGTCCGGTAAAAGCAAAGTAATAGCATTGGGTACCTGGTGAGAATGTTGTCTCAAAACTGGCCTGGTTACATTCAGTGAGCCAAAACATAAGTCAGCACATGCTAAGAGACTGAACCATGCAGACCATTGTAGAGATGTCAGTTTTATCCAGGAAGTAGTAGGAAAATTGTGTATTTAGTAAACTTATTTTGGCTCTCTAGTTTTTTTGTTCAGAAGGACAATAAAAATAATATTTGTGATGAATGGGAACATCAGCATCATTGAGGACTGCATAATTAGACCTTCTGTTTATCTGACAGTAGCAGCACTATTGACTTCAACAGAGGCCATCAATGAGTGAAATATAATTCCCTGGAATTCAGAGTAACAGAATGTGATCCCAAAACAAAAAGTCACCCCAGCCAATTTGCAGCCAATTCACATGGGCCATAAGTACTGCTCAGATTAAGCAGCAAGACAGCAAGGTGGAATATAGACAGCAAGAAGGAAAGAATTCATTTCAGCCTAAAGATTTGTTCCCAGCCCAGGGCACAAATGAATGAATCTCCATATTCATGATCTGCTTTTTATCTTCCCAGAGAGTGAAATACGAGTCCGACTGCAGAGCGCATCTCCCTCTGGCAGATGTAAGTGCCATGACTTTTATCCCAGGGGTATCAGGGATAAGATAGAGGATGTTGCTGCTAGGGTTATGTCTTTTCCTGTTAAGAACATAAATTTGAGTCCCCTTTCTGGACAAGGAAGCATGCTGTGGGTTAGGTGGTGCTCTTGCAAAGATTAAAAATGGTACTTAGTCCCAGAAACATCCTCTGGAGCTTTGTCATTAAGTGGCACTCCCAAAAAGTAACAACTTCATAGACATGCAGATAAATTCCACTGAACAATTTATATCCAGAGCAAGATTACAGATCGGTGAAACACTGGCTTTTGGGTGATTTTGGACACTTGCTTTTCCTGCTAGGGACGGAGTTGGATGATGTGAAACGCTTGCTGAAAGGAAGTCGATCTGCCAGCTGCAGCCCTACTCGGTCATCATCCAGTACACTCCCGATACCAAAAAAGGCTGTGGTGGAGACGAAGATGGTCACTGAGAGCTCTCAGTCAGGTACTTGGCCTTTAGCAATGTTGCAGTCATTCCAAACAGCATTTGCCATAAAAAGTACTCAGTTGCTAAGAACATCCAGGTAAGAATACATGGTGTCCCAGTACAGGAAAAGGGTCAGAATGCTGAAAAACTGTCCAGGTGTTGCCACAACAAGAGCCATCTTTCTAGTGACTAGTCTAATTTCCATAAAAGTAAGTCCATTCTTTCTGCCACCAGCTTCAATTCAGAGGTATTTCTGGCAGAGATAGGAGCTCTAAGCAAATGTGTCTGAGAGTGATTTGATCTCTTATCTCCAGGTAAGATGGAGATAGTACTGAAGACAGCATTTCAGTGAGTGATTTATTAGCCATACCATTTGGTAGTAACTCATCAGGAACTGTGTGACAGGACAAGGGGGAATAGCTTCAAACTGAAAGAGGGCAGGCTTAGACCAGACATGAGGAAGAAATTCTTTACTTTGCGAGTGGTGAGGCACTGGAACAGATTACCCAGAGAAGCTGTGGATGCCCCATCTGTGGAAGTGTTCCAGGACAGGATGGATGAGACTTTCAGTAACTTGGTCTAGTGGAAGCTGTCCCTGCCCATGGCAGGAGGTTGGAACTAGAGTGTCTTTGAGGTCCCTTCCAACCCAAACCATTCTGTGATTCTAGGGTCCTGTGATTGTATAATTGAAGTGGTACTTAAAATACTTCAGCCTTCTGTAGTTATTTATATGCCTCACCACAGGGCTTGAGGAAGTGGTATTGACATTCACTCCATTGTCTTCCACCAGTATCTAAGAAAAATATCTTTTATCTTACTCAGAGCTCCAATCTTGTCTAAAACTGAGAATTTTAGTCCAATACACTAGTGAACCAGTCAGAGATGTGTGGGAAGCAAAAGCCATACATCCCATGGCTCAGGGTGATTTATTAATAGAATGGCAGACTGGAGTGGTTCATTCTGGTATACCGTAACATCTATGAGCAATGAAATCTCTTCAAGGTGTTTTGTGAATGATCATGCTATCAGGTCAATCTTTATTCCATTGGTTAAAATTTGTGTGGGCTGTAATCAGCTGACATTTGAGGTCAGTTATGCCATGTTGACCTGGCGTTGTTGGACTGACTCCACAAGGGTAATTGAAATTTAAGTTGTTTGCCATATAAACCTGCAGTGCATGCTAAGCCATACACCTGGTTTCATTGAAAACCACTTTTGTTTGTTTGGGTTTTTACAGTGTCGGGGACATATGACACAACCGTACTGAATACTGCCCTCCCTTCATACATGTGGTCCTCCACTCTGCCTGCTGGCTCTTCCCTTGGTGGATACCAAAGCAGCTCTTCCTTGATCAATGCCATGTCTCACTCTACTGGATCAGGTATGCTCCCTGGATTGCTCAGGTTTGAAGGATGGAATTATCCTGAAACTGAGTCAAAAGCAGTGCCTTTTTTTTGCACAGCATAAACTAAAATGATGGAATGATCGAGATGGTGAGGGGTATGCTTGAATTTTCTCTGGTTTTCTGTAATTTGGCACTCTCTGCTTCTACACTGACTGTATCTGAAAATTGTTCTTTGTGAGGACCTATTGTCCTGATTCTCTAATTGTCACTAAACTTTAGTGATGTCTTTATCAATGAGGTCAAGCTCACATTCCCTATAGTTTAGACTCAAATAAATATTGAATTATTCTGGCCCATTGTAAGAATGGCTCATATATTAAAAATAAGTAATTTTTGTGTGTTCTTACACCTGGTAAGTCCCATTTCTAAATGCCAGGGATTCTGCATTCCCCAGTTGCAGAGAAAAAACACAGGAAGCTTTATGATGGCATACTATTAAAAGCTTTACTTTCTCTCACTGTCACACAATCTCAACTTGTCTGAGGTAGGATTATTTCCTCTTTGTCAGTTCAGTAAAAGGGTGGTTTGTTGTCAAAATTTTCAAGATTTTTCCTCTGTGCAATTTTTGTGCATTATCATTAATTGCACTTCCAAGTTGACTCTTAATTTCTGGGACTGTGCCAACTGACCTTTGAGTGTTGGATTTATGATTTGAGAGAAGTAGTAACATTTTACTTCCTCTTTTTGCAGTTTTTGGTGTTCCAAATAACCTGGCTCCCACCAGTCATACCCTGAACGCGGGCCTGAGCTCTTCCTCTACAGGTCAGATTTTTCTTCCCTTCACGCTTTGACAGCACCACATTTCTGGCAAACAAGTACAGTGAGATAATACCTATATACCAGTTTCTCTCCTATTCCTGATCTGAGTGTCAGCAGCTTTTTCCCAGCTGCCCCACCTGCAGAAATGTCCATGCAGCCATGAGAGTGGCCTTGCAATGTAACTCGAGATAATGTTTTAAAATGGTCACCATTATGGTCCTGGGCCTACAATAACAATACAGCAAAGTGATCTAAGTTACAAAACATTTTGTGAGGAAGATCTTTCTACAGAAATGCTTAGGCCCGTGATGCCTCCAGATAGCTGGTGAAATTTGTTGGGAGAGGTCATTACTACTGTATCATTGGTTTTGTTTGGATTTTAGCCGGAATGCCACCTGCACTGCAGGACTCCTATAACCCTCATTGCAATGTTTTTCTTTGCAGTGTTTGGAGTTCAAAACAACCTGTCTCCAAGCTCTTCATCTGTGACCCAGAATGCTACAGCAGCCTCTGCAGGTCAGCAACAAAGTAAGCCTAGAGAAAGTGTGAGGGTCACCAATGTGTGCTTCCTTCTTCCACCTTTTCTGCAGTGACTAGAAAGTTCTTGACAGAGGCTCCCTCATCACCATCTTCTTGTGTGGCACAGTGTGGTATGAAAGGATATTGAGGAACATTTCCTCTGCTTTGCATGTGCAGGAGTAGCTCCCAGTGCTGATGCACTAGAGATTTGCTTGCTGGGGAAACCCTTGGTTGTTTGAGTTGTCCTAGGAACACTGAATGAGAAAAGATTTTCAAATGCTTTGGTGTGTGTACATCCCTTGTTATCCTTCATCTCTGTCATTGCTGATTTTCTTCTTTGCAGCATATGGGATGAAGAACACTTCTCAGAGCAACACCATGGCAAGTACTGGTGTCTCTGCCTCAGCAGGTGAGTGTGTCATTCACAGATGTTCAGGCATGGCCTTGTATAAGAATATCATAATACAAACAAGTTAGAGATTCAGCCCAGCTGAGTGATGCTCAAGTGCATAACTTGTCACTAGCCAAGTCTACCAGTACCTTTCTGAAAAGAAAATGAGTCAGAAGCTAAGAATGAGCAAACGAGCTGGTCTGATTCAGATCTCTGTAATAACTTGGATTCTTTAATTCTGAGCTATTTCTGCTCAGCAGGCAGGGAGCTGGATAGAAAAGCACGCATTAAATTGTACTTCATTTGAGGCTAAAACATTTGCAAGGTTGCTCTTAAAAATAATTTTTCAGTAGTACCAGCTTCAACCACTCAAAAATGAAGGAATTGACTTATACATATCAGATTATGTTTTTTTAATGAGAGAAGCCCTTTGTCCTTGATCAGTTAGGATTCATTCTTTCCAGCTCTTTTCTGCAACTCTGAGAGTTATAAATTATACTTTTCTGTGTGTGTAAAGTAAGCCAAGTTTGCTTTGTAATCCAAGGACTCCCAAAGACAAGGCTTAAAAATAGATGTAAAGACCACAGAAGTTAGGATAACATTTCTAATAAAGGTTTATTCCAGGTTCCGCAAGAGTAATGGAATAATACCTTTCTGTTTATCTTGATTTTCAATATTGTGTCAATTTGTGTGCAAATTCATGTTTGTACACCATTCCAGACATACTTCATAATGCCTTGTGGCACAAGAGTGACCACAGTGATGGTTTTGAACCTTGTTTGGCCTGTGCCAAACCTCAGTAAACTGCAGTTCAGTGTCTCTCCTAACCCTGCCTGGCTCCCAGGATATGGAGTGCTTTGTGCTTGACAGAGTAATTTGGCAGTGCTTGATGGGCTCCTCAGCTTGAGCTGTGGTGGCTCTGCTGACCCCTGAATTTCTCTCTCAGGTTGAGTTTCTTTGACTCCGTAGTAAGTGTGAGGAGCAAAGAGGTCATTGAGCAAATCACTTCTACATGTGATTGAATTCCAGATGTTCTCCATTTCTGGCAGCAGTTGCTCCCCTGCTAGTGAAATGCACATCTCCAAAGAAACCTAATGACATGCACAGCTCTCCTGTTACCTTTAGTGACCAGTGTGTCTCTTACAGGGTGCTTATGGTAGTGGCAACTCCAATCACAATGTGACCACCTGTTTTTATGAACAAAAGTGATGTGGCTTGTAGTTATGGACTCAATGGCTCACACTCATCTCCTCTTTACTGGCTTTTACCAATACTCCAGGAGGAACTGTTTTGAGCTCCCAGGGAGATGACATTCTGCGCAAAGACTGCAAGTTCCTGCTGCTGGAGAAGGAGAAGGCACCAGCAAAGGAGATGGAACTCTTGGTCATGACAAAGGACAGTGGCAAAGTCTTTAGTGCCTCTAACACTGGGCTTAATGGAGGTAACTTCCTTTTTTCAGGACATGTGGTTATTCTGAGGACAGAGAAGTGGAGACTGATCATAAGGGAAGTTCAGCGTTCAGGACACTATACCTGACTTGTACATCATACAAGAACCTCTGGAAGGCAGGCAGCTTTTAACCATGCCAGCTGAAATCTAGCTCTGGCTTTTGCATTTGAAGCTCCAGAGTATTGGAGATATTTGGGATATTTCACAAAGCTCAGGAGCTTTGAGAGCAAAAAACCTTGATCTGGTTTAAACAGGCAGAGCTATTGTGTCTTCCCAATAAAAATATGCCTTTTACCAATGAAAGAAGATAGGGCCGGTTGAACTTTTGGTGTAACATTTTTAATTTTATTTGGTTCCTGCTCAGGGTCTTTTGTAGAAGACACCTTGAAGAAAGAGAAGCAGGGATTTTCCTCCTCTTATGCTACAGATACTGGCCTAAAATCAGATGCAAATGGTAAGAGTTTGTTCCTGTGGAAATGCAACAGAACTTTTTCCTTCTGCCTCCATTACTACCTTTCCATTTCAAGCCCCCACTCTAAATTTTATTATGCACAGAAAGACTGATAAAACCTCTTTTACTGTTGTTAAAACAGGAGGGCTGAAATCCATGCCAAAAAGGGACAAAGAAACTTATGCAGGTAAGTGAGTGCAACTCAGTCTTTCATTGGAAGAATCACCAAAGCATGATATACAAAAAAAGCAATCATTCTTGAGGGACATGAGTGATCTCTGTGCAGTGAATCAGGGGGAGGGAATGTTCAGGAGGCTACCAGAGAAATTAGTACCAGTGATTTAATTGTAGAGGAGTGGGTAGCTGGGATATTTTTTTATGGCTAGAGAAAATCAGATAGCTGACAGTCCAGCTACATCCTGCTCCTGGGACAGATTTTTGGGGAAGAGAGGGCTCAGACAGACCATGCTGGCTATTGCTGTCATTTATGGCTCAGATCTGTAGAAAAAAATTACCCCTATGGGATCATGTTTTCCAGCTGTTATTTTAAAATGCACTGAATGTTTTTGTTCCCTGTTGGAAATTCCTTTGGAAATACTGTTCCAATCTTCCACAGGGACTAGAATTACACTCACTATGTGTGCAGAGTGGTGTAAAGATTTTTTCCGTAGCCCTTTGTATAATGGATCAGACCTTGGTGTCCTCCTTGTTAAAGATTCTTAACACTGAAGTCAAGGAACTTTTCATTAACCAGGAGACTGCTCCTTCCCTCTTGCAGAAATACGAGGTGGTGATGCAGGGGGTGCCATTGGATCAGCACCATCCTGGTGTCCCTGTGGTTCCTGCTGTAGCTGGTGGAAATGGCTCCTGGGTTTGCTTCTAGCATGGTTGTTTCTCCTCGGCTTGCTTTTTGGACTCATTGCTCTGGGTAAGAAATAACTAAGGAAAAAAATGTTGAATGGGATAGAAGGACAGAGCATTTAAGCTGGCAATGAGCCCAAGCACCAGAGATACCAAGCCACAGAACTGAGGAGAACATTCAGCTTGGTGGTAACTGCCACTAAAATATTACAAATGGACAGAAGGAATGGATAAGGAACACAATCTTTGGTAAGGAGTTACATAGTCTTGGGGTGAGCAGGATAGGAAAGTTCCTGAGATCTTACTGCTCTGAGACTGACAGATTCCAAAGTTGTCATTTAAACTCCAGATATCCCTGCTGGGAAAAGAAAAGATAGAAAGAATTCTGCAAAACTCAGTGGCCATAGCTACCTGACAGTGTTGGCATGTCCCTGTGATAGCACAAGGTATTTCAGGCATGCATATCTAGCAGCATGTTCCCTAGCATTTTCCTTTAACCTTCCAGCGGAAGAAGTGAGAAAGCTGAAATCTCGTGTGGAAGACCTGGAAAAAATCAATGGTGGCCTCCTGGCAGTTAACCAAGGGAATTCAAAAATAGAAAAGGATGTTTCAAGAGTAGACTTTCTTCATGGTATCTCACCCTCTTCAACCTTCCCATATGAAAATGAAGAGTCAGTCTGGTTGATGGTGAAGAGCAGACTGAATAAGGAAATAGAACGAGGTGAGCAGAGTCAAAAAATGAACCCTTACCTTATATCTCCTGCTACTTTTGTTAGCAAGGGAAAGGTGATTTACTTCTGTTTAGCAGATGATGGAAAGAGATTAACAACAGAGGAGGCTACATTTTCCCATCTTTGGAGATTTCATGTATTTGTGAAAACAAATTTACTGAGGAAACTCACAAAACCATACTGTGCTGCCTGTAGCCTCAAATCCAAATAGATGGATCCTTGTTTTTGAAACGAGTAGCTGTATTGTATAATGCACCCTAACAGCCCTTTCACTTCCTGTTACAGGCTACTTCCGAGGGGAGAGAGGAGAACGTGGTGAGAAAGGTACAGCCATATAGTCCTTCTCTTGCCCTGTCCAATTCCTTGGCTCTGGCAATGCACAATTTTGGGGAGGTTGTTGCTACAAGGGACAGTTAGTGGTGAGAAAGATGAAAATGGTTTTAATTTGAACAAAAAGAATCTTAGAATTGTTTAGGTTGGAAAAGTCCTTGAAGATCATGGAGTCCAACCATAAACATAACACTGCCATGTCCATCACTAAACCACCTCCCTAAGGCCCACATCTATGTGTCTTTTCAGTGCCTCCAGGGACAGTGACTTAACGTCTTCCCTGGGCAGCCATGCCAATGCACCATAACCCTTCTGGTGAAGAAATTTTTCCTAATATCCAATCTAAACCTCTCTGGTGAAGCTTGAGGCCATTTCCTCTTGTCCTATCGCTTGTTACTTGGGAGAAGTAGCTGACTCCCAGCTCACTACCTTCCTTTCAGGCAGTTGTAGTGAGCAATAAGGTCACCCCTTAGTCTCCTCTTTTTGAGGCTAAACACCCCCAGCTCCCTCAGCCACTCCTCACAGGACTTGTGCTCTAGACCCTGCCCCAGCTCTGTTGCCCCTCTCTGGACACACTCTAGCACCTTAAGACCTTCTTGTAGTGAGGGGCCAGAGCTGGACACAACACTCAAGCTGCAGTCTCACCAATGCTGAGTGCAGGAGGATAGTCACTGTCCTGCTCCTGCCAGTTTGCCATGTAAACTGTGGAGACCCTGACCCCACACAGAACAATACAGGAGGCCAAATCTTGCATTGTGCCAGTCTGAAAGGCCAGGTTGGGTCCGATCCTGTACTATTCAAGTGTAAAGTGTCCTATTTTGGCTGTAACTTCTTCATGTTTCATTGAAGGTGGGAAAGCAACTAGAAGAAAAAATGAATGAGTAATCATAGGATGTCTCTTGATTCAACTTTTTTTTTCCACTTTCCTCAGGTGACATGGGAATACAAGGTCCCAAAGGTGAGTCTGAAGTTACCTGATTTCTCAGGTAGATTGGCAGCCTGTCATAGGACCTGGGTAGCAAATGATTTTTTGTTACTCCAGTATTTAGGGAAGCTGATGCTAGTTATCTGTTAGTTCAGATATTGTTGTGAAGGTTGGGGGTTTTTTCTTGTTTTCTGGTCAAAGAAAATTTTAGAGTTCATAGTAGAAGAGATAACAGATCTCACTTTGAATCTGGGAGCTCCTTTCACCTGGATGAAAGTCATTCCTGAAGCCAGGCTCTACCTGGTTTAATCAGAGGGTGCTTCAGTGCACAGAGGATTTTTTATGGTGTGAATGACTCAATTCTTTGCATAAATACAAGGGAGACAATTGCTGGAGACACTAGAACTTGTAAATATTCCAGGAACATAAATTCTTTTTTGTGGGGGTGAGGGTTAGCCAAAGTGACTAAAAGGGAAGACTTATTCCCCACTAACTGTCTCTTTGTTTCCGTCTACAGGTGACCGAGGACTTCCTGGTGTCCCAGGTGGGCTATAGTTCAATTCCTCTTTGAGAGAGGATATTCAGTGACATTACTGTAGGCAAGAACAAGTTTTGTACCATAAACTTAACTCAAGATGGCTCTCTAAAGAGTCAATATTTGGCAGAGACTGAGTCACTTGATTATTACCTTGGTGCTGAGCTACAGACACAGCTCAGAGGCTTGGTTACAAGTGAAGCCTTGGACAGACTTCCTCTTAGCTGAACATGCTGAATTTGGGGTTGTGAAGATCCCAGTCTACCACTGGAAGACTCCTGTAACTGCATAAATAATTGGTCCAGCTTTCTTGTGCTTTTATATGTATTGTGTTCTTCTAAAGAGACCAAGTACCCACCTTATGAGTAATACATTTTTTACCCCATAGAATTAACCTCTTCAGGCTTCAGGTTCCCCTAACTTGCATGTTATTCTTTTATGGTACACAGTTGAGAACTCTGAACATTTACTGTGTTTTCTTCCAGGCATTCCTGGTCCAATTGGGCATGCAGGACCAGAAGGACCGAAAGGACAGAAGGGCAGCATGGGTGAGCATCTCTGTCAGTGCTGTGAGTCTTTCACAAGTGACTGACATATGGCATGGGAATACAGACACCTGGCTGGTGTGATCATTGCCTTCCCCAGTGGAGGGGGCCATGGATCCTTTTGCCCAAGGCCTCTCTCCCTCAGACACCTGTTTTTTCAAGGCATTTATTTCCTGTAGGTGAGCCTGGCATGGAAGGTCCCATGGGACAAAGAGGTCGAGAAGGGCTACCAGGGCCTCGAGGGGAGCCGGGACCACCTGGGTTTGGAGAAAAAGGAGACAGAGGTAGGAACCAGGTGTCTTCTTGTTGGATAAAACAGAGATGGTCAAAAGCTAGAGTTTGGTCACAATTATTAAAACACCTCAGTGATAGAATTTGATTTCACTATTCCCCTCACATGTCTAGACATTCCCCAGAGCAGATTGATATGGCCTAAAGGATGTTTTTTGCCAGACTTATAATGGGTAAATAAGGGTTGCTTTGGTTTCCCAGGTCTCACAGTCAAGTTTGAGTTTGACAGAACCAAAGTCACTTTACTATCAAGGTCATCTTCTTCCCTGTTATCCAAATCATCAAAGCTGGGGGATTTGTCTTGCTAAAGCCCAGTGAGGTCATATATTTTTCTTGGACAATGCATATGTATTTGGGTGTTTTGAACTGACCAGCAGATTATTCATGACACTTGCCAGAAAAAGAGTAACTGTAGATGGGATAATGTGAAAATGGGATCACAGCTGTATTCTACAGTGTCTATTCATGCTCTTATTTTGCAGGTGCTGTCGGTGAGCCAGGTCCTCCAGGGCCAGCAGGACCCCCAGGTTCTACTGGCCTAAAAGGTAAATGTGAAGATGGAGAGAGAGAACCTAGCAGAGAGGTTAGGAGTAAATGAGCATCCCAGCTGTCCTGTTTCACTTGTGTTACTCTGCACTAACCAGAAAAGTGAACTAATGGTCTGAAGCACAGATCCCAGCATCTCAGCCAAGATGGATGGCTTGGGTCTCTTTACTTTACTTTAGTGGAAAACATTTCCTCAATGTCACAAGGACTAAGTTCTGTAAATTTGTTGTCCTGGTTTTGAGGATGCCAGTAATGCAAATTCTTCTCGTGGCTGGGGAAATTCCAATCCACTAAACACCTGTTGGGTTGTGGATGCTGTTGAGCAAACTGAAAGCGATTTGTTCATTTTCTGCTTGTGGTGTTACTAAAAGGAAATCCATGTTCCTTACAGGTCTGATGGGTTCTCCAGGCCCACAAGGTCCTCCAGGTGAGTGCTGCATTCCTTTGCTGTGGCATCTAGAGACTGGGGAGAACAAAAACAGAGTGACAGCTTCTCATATTTTTTTCTGCATCAGTGGTGCATTGTGTTGAGTGGGATGAATGAAAACCCCCCATCTCATTTTTCTGCAGGTCCTCCTGGCCTACAAGGATTTAGAGGTGAAGCAGGACTCCCAGGTGCTAAAGGTAACTTTCTCTTCCCCCTGGCAGTTACAGCAGCATTAGCTGAGGTGCTTTTCTGCCATTTCTCTGAGCAGCAGATGTGGTCTGACCATGTCAGATTTTGATTCTGTGGGCAAAGAAAAGCGTAAGACGGAGGAAAGGTGAGGCAAAACGAAACTTAGTCAGTGATTGCAAGCAAATATTGAGAAATGCAGGAGACGTAGAGGTAATAGAGCAGTCTAAGTGAGGAAAAACAGTGGGATGGATGGAGCTGTGTTAAATAATTTCCTGTTTGAGTTTGTCTGGTAACAGAGAATCTGTATTTCCTATATGATTTTTCTTGATGCATTAGATGCCTTTCCCTTATGACTTGTTATTACTATTGTTCAATCATCCATGTATCTTTCAGGTGAAAAAGGAGCCAGTGGACCCCCTGGACCCAAAGGTATTTTGCTCAATTAGGTATCTTTTGTGGTTATTTTCTTTAGATTCCTTTAGTTATGGATACTATCCATGGGTTTTACCCCAATCCTTGGCTTTTTCTTCTGTGCTCTTGTCAGAAAGCAAACTTTATTTTCTCTGGTGGAAACATTTTACAATGAAGCAATCTCACAGAATCCTTCCCCTTTTTGTACCACAGGTGATCAGGGTGAGAAGGGTTCTCGTGGATTGACAGGTCAGTGGATTGAAATACTGGAGTAGCAGCCTATCTAATAAAAGTATAGCCCAGCCAATCTCAGTTAGCATTCTGAAACATTAAAATTATGTTAGTGGTTATAGGAGTTTTATTTTTGCACCAAAATTATAGACAAATAGGTCCCATTCTTGATTCCAGTAATCCTGGTAACAATCTTTGTATTTAGCTCTAGGAAAATCCTCTCTCACATGCCCTGTATTCATGTCACTTGAGCATTCTCATGCCCAGAGACAGTCGTGAATCATGAGGCCTGAATATCCTGTCAGTGCTGGTTTTCAGTTGCAAAGCAGCAATTACTGCAGACAGCATTGTCCAAGAGTTGTTTGATTAATTTCTGTACTATTTTGCTACAGGTGAACAAGGGTCAAGAGGAATACCTGGACCTCCAGGAGAGCCAGGGGCTAAAGGACCTGTAGGTGGGTACCAGAAAGCAGCTGTATTTATATGTGAGGCAGTGTCAGTGCCACCCAGATTGTGTTTCTGCGAGCACAGACAAGGAAACAACATGGAAGTGGAATCATGCTGGTTGTGATCCTAGGTTTTTTCTTTGGACACCTATGATTAGTCTGTACACTCAGAAAAAATGTCCTACAGTTAAATTTTGAGTGAATGCTTCCTGGATCTTCAGTAACTGCAGCCAAGATTTCTTTCAGATGCAATGTGATGAAAAGCCACTCTTTGGTTTAGGGCTGTGCTCCACTTAGGAGGAGGACAGGACAAGTGTGGTACTGTTTCAGGAGTCCCTGACAATCTCTTTCTTTGGGCAGGACAAGCTGGTCGTGATGGACAGCCAGGTGAAAAAGGTAAGGGCTTCCTTTGAGTGCAGGTACTTTCTGACTTGGCAAGAGGTTGATTTGTAAAAGTGGTGGGAAAAGATGGCAGCAGATTCATGTTCTGGGATCTTGCTGTCTCAGAACTGTAGAGTCACCATGTAAGCATGGAAGAGACATACAGTGGCTGTAAACTTGTGACAGAGTTGCCTCTCTGCAGAGCTCTTCTGTCACTTATGTTCCCTTCCCAGACACTGATGCTGGAGATGGCCAGTTGGCTGAAAGTACAATAGGCAGAAAGTGCTGCAGGACAGCCAAGCTTGAATGGATTGGTAGATTGTACATCAGTGACTTCTGCCTTGTAAATGGTGATTCTGTCCCTAGGTGAACCAGGTCTAATGGGAATGCCAGGTGCCAGAGGCCCTCCAGGACCCACTGGAGATGCCGGAGAGCCAGGTAAAAGCATACAGAGAACAAAAATGCTTTTTGTTCCATCAGGAACACAGATGTATTTGTCAATTTCTGGTCTTAATTTGAATTTAAGTCTGGCAGAGGATTTCTGTATTCTTAAGGTGGTGATGAAAGGAAAATACTCAGACAATCTAGATCCTTCCTTTATGATCCCAAAATTGCCCACAGTGCAAACATCAGTTGCTATGAGCTGATTCACATACCAGTTGCTAGGCCAGTTTCTACCACTTGTGAATTGTGTGCTATAATTTCACATAAATGTAATCTTTTTCTCCCTGTCTATCCTTTTCCCACATTAAATTTTTTAGACATCTTAAGAGTTTTTGCCTTTTTCTGACAGGTCTTACAGGACCCCAAGGACCACCAGGTAGGCTTTTCCACCATATTCCAATTTAACAATGACACACTTTGATATGGGCTCAAAAAACCCTTGTAATTTTCCCTCTGTGCTGCTCAGGGCTTCCAAAGTGATATCCCAAGGTTTCTGCATCTCCTTTGGCTTTTGAGAGAGGTTTTGTGCTTGATGTGTAATTTTTGAGCAATGCAGGGCTTTTGAGTGTTGAAATTTTGCCTTTTTCCAAAACATAGCGTTTCAGTTCCCTGTGCATCACTGAGAAGTCCTAAGCGGCAGCAGAAACAGAAGGGAGAGGATGTAGCAATAGAGATGGACAGAGGATGTGACATCTGTAAGCAGAGGTGGTTTGGGGGGGCAGTTCGTCAGGGAATTCATCCAGGAGCCTCAGGACAGGTAGCAGTACCTAAAAGAAGCTACAGGTAAATCTATGAAGCAGTCTCATCATCCAGGGAGCAGTGGAACCAGGGAAGCCCAGGGACACTACCAGCTCAGTCTGTTCCTCCACATGCTTATAAAGTCATCAGGGACCTGCTTATAAAGGCTGAAAGCTGGGGTCTTCAGTAGGGAGCTCCTTCTATAAACCCACAAGTGAAACTCAGCTGGGGCATCTGAAAAACATACAGCAAACAATATTTGCACTAACCATTTTAAATTGTTTGTCTACCTCATATCAGGACTTCCAGGCAACCCAGGCCGACCAGGGGCTAAAGGTGAGTTTTGTTTCTTCCCTAATGCTCATTTTCTCTCTAAGGATTTCATTTTGGCGAGGAGTAGCTGCTCCACTGACCAGTCCCTGGATCAACAGTGGCATCTAGTGGCTTTGGGAAGGGAAGGTTTGAGAGCACGGTAGCCAAAGCTTCCCTGAATGTATAAGGGGGGCAGTGAGGCCATGTGCCAGCTCTCCTCTGAGAAAACCTTTGGAGCCCGCTTCTGCCCTGAACACGAGTAAGATGTCTGGTGACTGCAGTGGAAGCCGTGTGCCTGCCTCGGATAAATCTAGGCTATTGCCTATGCTGGCAGATGTAGTGCTTGGAAAGCTGATCAGAGGGTATCTCTGGATTAGCACAGCTCTCTTGCTTCCCCTCGACCTTCTAGTGCTGTGACTTCTCAGACAAGACATCAAAGGCAGAGGGAACAGAAACTATATGCTTGATAATACAATGTTGTTGAGCTTATTATAGATCTTACCCGCCCCCCGAAAAAGAAGCTCAACTTTTGTCTCTTTGTTTTCCTAGGAGAACCCGGAGCTCCAGGAAAAGTCATAAGTGCAGGTATGTAGTGCTGTGAGGGGTCACACTTCTGATTTAGGATGATTTTCTCTGGGTTTTTTTGTGCTTCTTCAATTCATCTTGACTGTGTGTCAGACCTGTACCCGGGCTCCCTGTGTCAGGAGAATATCTGTGCCATAGATGTGGGATTCGTTAAGCATAGATTTGTTACACATTCACTGGATGTGTGAATATAAGTGTCTGTGTGCAAGTCTATGTGTTTGTTTTTCAGAGGGTTCATCAACTATTACTCTGCCAGGCCCACCAGGTCCCCCAGGCCCACCTGGCCCCACTGGTCCCCCAGGTGTTCCAGGTGAGTACTGATGGGTACAAAGTAGTGATACATCAAATCCAGGGACTAGAATCAAGCTCTTTGGCTGCTCAGGAAGGCAGGCTCGTGTCTAATCCCTTTCCCAGCACTGTTGCTGAAATCAGGAAGTGCTTGTTTTCCAGTCTCAACTTTGAGCTCAAGGCAGCAGAACTCCCACTCAAGCATCTGTAAATCTTTCTCACACACACACTCTAGCTGTGCATGAGCTTGGGCCTCAGACTCCTGTGTCCCAATCAGACACTGCCCTCCAGCATGCTGATGTCAGGCAGCAGAGTTCCTGAGCCCTGGTTCTCATGGCACTTCTGTGCCTGGAGCTACTCCTGGAGCTGGTTTGGCAGAGCCAGTCTCAGTTTCCAAAAGAGAATGCAAGAGGCCTATTGCATTCCTTTTCTGTTGTGGTCAGTGGCATTCTGGTTATTTCCCCAGTCCAAGAAGCACCAAGCATTTTAATTGCCAGATGATGGAAATTCAAGTAATACATGGGGCATTGATGAATTCATACCCCACAGCAATTCCATTTAGTTGTGTAGAAAAATACATTATTTGATAGTCTCAGTTCTTATAAAAGTCCTATTGATTCCTTTGTGCTATTGTAAAATACAACCAGTAAAATCTAATGAAATTTGTTTTTTTTCCTTTGAAACTAGGTCCTGTTGGACCAGCTGGTCTCCCTGGACAGCAAGGTACCGTTTTCCTTCAGCTTTGATTATGCTTCTTAAGAGAAAGGAATTCATTAGTTTTCCTTTGTTTCTAATTCTCTAAGCCCTTGGCACATTCCCTCTCCCTTTTGTTCTCAGATTCCTTCTTTCAGTTCATTTTGTTGCATTATTTGGCTTAATTAATCTTGTAAAGAATTTCTATCTTTTTTGTTTTGTTTTGTTTTCCCAGGGGAAGAAGGGGGGGTGGTAAGAGGGTGATAAGAGTCAGTGTAATGTGGATACTGCAAATGTCTTTTTTTTCTTATGCTATTTTTCCTGAGGGCTGGTATTTCTAAGGCACTTCTTAAGTGCAGTTACCTTTCTGTGATAGGGGACATAGCCCAGCTGGATACCTCCTGCCATTTTGAAAGGCAGGAGAACAAACTAGAGCCAAATTGGGATTAATGTCACTGTGAAAGCACTACCAGTTGGGCAGACATCTGTTTGGAAGGGCCTGAACAGAGCTGACCCCTAAGAACCTTCATTAGCTGGTTTTCTATGATCCTGTTAGAGCAAACTGGACAGTAATTTCCATATTTGAATGCAGTGTCCCTCAGATCTGGGGACTGAGTTCATGCTCCCAGTTCTCATAAGAAAGGTCCAAACCTCTTGTTGGAGTAGGTACAGAATGTCACCCTCTGTGTTACATAAATCCCTTTCTCTGTTGATTTTTTTTTCCTGGAAAAAGGTCCACGGGGTGAGAAAGGATCCCCAGGTGAAGCTGTGATGGAAACCATCAGAACAGAAGTCTCATCATTAGCATCTCAAAGTGAGTGACGCTGCCTTTCCACTCCTTTGCTTGGAGATAGGTCAGAGCCTCAAGGCCTGCTCACAGCTACCAGGAGAGGCACCTAACTCTTTCTGCTCAGTGTGACATGGGGCAAGTGTCTGTGTGTGTGTGTGTTTGATGGTGTGTCTGCAAAGCCAGCTACCTCTTCAGCCCTCAGTGCATCCCAAAGTCCTTTCAGAAGGAGGCACATGGCATCAAGCCCATGTCACAGAGAGGGAAGCTGAGGAATGGTGACTGGTGAGCAGCTGCTAACAGGGGAAATATTCACAGAGCTGAGAACGTTCAGCCACTGAGTTCCCACAGGGCAGTTCCCTGTACAATGTGAACATGGAGCCACCTGTAAGAGGAGAACCACTTTGAAAAGGCATGTTAATCTAACCAACAGGAATAATCTCTCTTCAAATTAAAGGATGAATTCACAGGAGAATAAATAAATTTTAAGATGAAAAAACATTTAACATTTTGTAAAATTTTTAAATATTAAGATGAAAATAAACAGAGCAGAACAGAATGGTTTAGGAACATCCCAAGAAAAGTGCTTGCTCTGTGCAACACTAGATGTGTGATGCACTTAGAGTTGGTATTCCTAGGATCTGGGACCTCTGCAAGTTTGCAGCAACATAGAAGAGGCCATAAAATTATAAATGATCCTTACCTGATCACCATCTGAATGGGACCATGTAGATTCAGACCATGCTTCAGTACTATCCAATTCCTTGAGAGTCTTGGCTCTCAGCATCACTGAACTTTGAGTTTGTGCCTCAGCTTGGAGGTGAGGGTAGATCTCACAGTACAATTAAGATAACGCAGTGCACCTACTTGTTAAATAATGTCTGTGTTATGTTCTGCCCCCAAAACTTGCCTCTTTTAAAGAATCTTTTGTCTCCTTGAAAGTGTTTTCCCTCCTTTGAGTCCTTTTCTCTTTCTCACAACAACCATTGCTCTCCTCCGTGTTTCCAATATGCTGCCATCCTGCTCAGTGCTGTATTTTGCTTTATGTCCTCACCAAACACATCTCTCCTCTCTCTCCTCTGCTTCATCTTTGGCTTAGATCACCCAGGTCCTGTCTTAGTCCACCTTTGACTGTAAGAGCTTCTAACAGCAATATATGGACAGTTTCCATAGCAGCAGTAGTTCCATAGCAACAATTTTCCCTTGTTTGTGTTTCTCTTTTGCACAGTGCTGGGAGATTTGCAAGGGCGAGCAGGACCACCAGGTCCCCCTGGACCACCAGGTATGTAACATACCGAGCTCAGTACCTAGGCCGGGGGATTCTCACACAACATGGCACATTTCTGGGTCATGCAGTATGCTGAGTAAATATTCTCTAATACTCCTGTTTCTTTTGTCATCAGGTGAATCTGTGCAAGGACCCCCTGGACCTCGTGGTCCCCCAGGTAAGAGCTTGTTCCTCTGAAACCAAATTGGAAAGTGATAGGTTTTTTCCAAGGCCTAGGGCTGGAAGCAGAATGTTACATAATGGGTTCACATCAACACAATTTCACTGCAGCAAGATGCTGCCCAGCAAAGGACATTTACTTTGGCAGAGGTTTCTAGCCAGAGTATTAATTAGTAAAAGCCATATCTTTTGGGAAGACACTCAAAGTTTTCAAGTTGCCAAAGGAAGTAACTGCAATCAATTCCATATTTACTTCTTACTTGTCCAGCCTTAACTTTCAACTGCAGACAGATAGGGAGGTTCTTATCATGAGAAACATATCCCCATGTGCCATCCTGTAACACAGACTTCCCTTTTGCAGCCAGGACAGGGAAGCTGTGGGAGCACATGTGAGAGGAGCAGAACCCCATTCCTTGCTCTCTGCTCAGTAGGAAACGGGAGCAGGTTGGGTGTGTGACGGGATAGGCCCCCAGTACCACAGAGTAAGGAGTTTCTCTGTCCTTTTCTGCTGCAGTGGCAAATGATAGTGAAAAGTAACTATCAGGGATAGATGTGTGAAGAAAACGGTGGTAAGAGCCTACATTGGGGAATACTCACACTAAGGCTGTGGCTGGAGATGTCGCAGCTCTTACGTGCACTTACTTACATTGCTGAGGTTCATCCTTCCTGAAGCCTTTCTGTGTCCCTTTTGCCTAGGAGAAGGATTGCCAGGACCTCCGGGCCCACCAGGGAGAACAGGATCATCCATGTCCACCTCAGGTAGGTTCTTGGCACTCATTCCCTCACCTGGTCCTAGGAATGTTTGGTTGGGGTTCCAGAGAGCACATACATGACTAGGACCAAGTGGAGCCAGAGAAACCATGTGTCATGTTCTGTTGGATGTCATGAAGAAATCTCTTTGTTTGAATTGCAGAAGCATTCTTCACAGGCCCACCAGGTCCACCAGGACCACCAGGCCCGAAGGGAGACCAAGGTGGGTATATCCTGTTGCCTCACCAAAGTGCTAGAGGGATCTCAGCACCTTAGACTGAAAAGAAGGAAGGGCTTAGGAGCATAAAGTTCTGCCTTTCTCTGTCTGTAACAAAGGTAGCACAGTTGTCGTTAAGTAGGACTCCTGTCTGCTATAAAACAAGTCAGTCTTTATCAAAGAAATTTGTTAGTCTCCAGTACTGGTATCAAGGCAGTCATTGTATTCAGATCCCAACTTTGCAAGCCGATTAGACTCAAGAATATTCAGAGCTTCAGATCTGCCGTTGAAGGGGGCAGCCTTTTTGCAAAATGCACTGTGGACTAAGTCTGCACTGAGGTGGCCCTGTGAAGTGTAGCTCAGCTCTCAGCTGGCAGGGAAGCATGGACCTGCTCCCTTTACCCATTGCTCCCCTACAAATTGAAGGCCAAGATGATATGCTGCAGTGTGGGCAGGGATGTTGCTGATGAGAATAAAGCAAATCCTAACACCATTCCTCTGCTCCCCTGTTCACAGGTGAACGAGGTCCACGGGGATTCACAGGTAAGGAGGCTTCCAGTAGATATCAGTGGGTTTCAGGGTAGTTTGCCTGGGTATATGACTGCTCCTCCATTTCTGTGTCTCATGCAGGAGAACCGGGTAATCCTGGCATTTCAGCATTCTCCTCCCACGGTCAGTCTGTGCCCCCTTTCCTCCTTTGAATTCATCATCCCTAGGCTGAAATCAGGGGCCAAAATCCTGCTCTATTCAGTCTAACTTAATTTTAGTGGAGCCAGGATTTTGTCCACATACTTTATTCCTATAAATCTCTAACTCTCTTTCTGCAACAGCAGGTGAAAGAGTCACCATACAAGGACCCCCAGGCCCACCAGGCCCGCCTGGACCAAAAGGTGAAGTTAAAAATCTTTATTTCTTTGGGGATGGCCTCACACATCCAAGCATGGTTGAGACTAAAGGATGGAACAACGCGGTCCTTTTGGAACTAGTGCTGTGCTCACCCCTGCCTTTTCAGGCAAAGCAGAATTCAGGCTCACAGAATTGCTGTGAGCACAAGGCGCTTGACCAGGTCACAGAAGGCTCAGGAAGGCTGCCATGGCCTCTTCCTTATGCTCTTTCCTGACAAGCTGGCACTTCAAGACAGTCATTGCAAGGGCTGGTAGTTGCTTCTCTGATGACATGTAGCTCAACTGCTTCACATGACCAAGTATGCAACATGCAGTCACACCCGTTACAGCTGTCTGACTCCCTCACTCTTTTCCAGGTGATGCAGGTGT
Source organism: Coloeus monedula (assembly GCF_965178545.1). Lineage (NCBI taxonomy): Eukaryota > Metazoa > Chordata > Aves > Passeriformes > Corvidae > Coloeus > Coloeus monedula. The sequence goes on along the minus strand of NC_138788.1, from coordinate 26,942,765 downwards.
CCCAGGCGCACCTGGCATCCCAGGAGCATCTCGAGGTAAGAGGCCAGACCGTAATTGCTCTTAACAAGGAATGCTGATACCCTGGTGGAGACTTTGAAAAAGGTCGTTTGACTTTTACCGGTGTGTGTCCCAACCTAATGCTGATGGGATTTGTATTCAAAACCTCTTTTTACGCAGCTTGCCTTAAATCAGAAAATTTAAGAAATTACAGTTTTCTTTTTCCAGCTTACTGGGAATCCTTTAAGCCAGAGTTTTGCCTCTGTGTAAACAGGTTCTTGAAGTGGTGCTGCCCAGGCTGACTGGGATTGGGAGCAGCAGGGCAGTGAGGTTAGACTAATGAGTTTGTGCTATGATCTCCATCTGTATTCTGCACAGCACTGCACTCTAGTGCACAAACCCACCAGGTCTGCCTGTACAAAGCCAGGAATGTCTTTGGACTCAGCCCTGCACAGGCTGAATTATAAGATGCTGAATTAATTGAAGACATTATATTGCCAAGTAGCTCATGCTCAGACTGTATTTAAAGATGCAGGGGAAGCCCCTCCATATTCCATTTCAAAAGGTCTTTCCAGACCTGTGGGAAGGGCTTAAAGCAAGTACACTTTACTATCAGTTGGTCTAATGCAGCTGTGCCAAAAACATTCCTTCTTCTTACAATACTTTCTGTAGGTGGATCCAGACAAATTCAGGGTCCCCCAGGACCTCCTGGGCCACCCGGTCCTCCTGGCCCAAGTGGAGGTTCATCTCAAGAGATTCAGCAGTATATCACTGACTACCTGAAGAGTGAGTATAATGAAATTTTTGCTGTGTCAGAAGTTGCATGCCTATCTCTCTTTTCCTCCCTAAGCCCTTGTCCCTCTTCTTTTAGAAACAGCAGCTCTGCTACTATGGGCTTATTTCTGCTGAATACTGTAAAGTGCTGTTGCCCACTGTGGCCTCTGCAGAACTTTCCTTCTGTTGTCCTGCTCTTTGTCAGTGGAAGAGTGTCTGTGGATATGGTCAGTCTTCCCTCTTAGTGATGTGGGCATATCTTGGACTTTCTGTAGGTGACAACGTCAGACATTATTTGACTGGTGCCCAAGGCCCACCGGGCCCTCCAGGCCCACCTGGACTTATCACCACTGCAGACGGGGTGACCTTGGATTATGCAGAGCTGGCTACCCGTGTCATGAGCTATATGACAAGTAAGCACCATGTTTGTAAACTCTGTACTGAGTCAGGCCCTCAGCTGAGCTTTTGAAGCACCTAGGAGGTGAGAACGAGAGGAGAAACAAGTCATTAAATAGCAGCACGCCAACCAGGTTATTCATCTTCAGCAGTCTAGGCCCAGGACTCCACACAGCTGAGGTGTCCTCTGAGCCTTGTCCTATTTTAATGGGTAGATTAACTAGCAGTTGCTGCTGTTTAAAAAGTCTCATACTAAACATTTGCTGTTAGACCCTTTAACACCACCAAGACCCAAACAGAGGTGGCTTTATTTAGTATATATGGTCTTAAGTATTCTGGGGTTGTCTTGTGTGCCTGGGGCCCTCCTAAAGTAGATGAAATTCCCAAAGCTTTTGGAAGTAGCCTGGAATCTCAGCCAGAAATGCACAGAGCACACAGCTGTGGAGATGACCAGGATGTGTGAGATAGCAGCTGTTGCATAGTTGGGGGCATGTGAAGGCCATGCTACCAGTTAATTAATTCATCTTTTTTTTGTCCCTTCCTGACCCCTCCTTACCTTTTGTGTTACCCTGCCTGATGTAAAACCTTTTCATTCCCACAGGCTCTTCAGGTCGCTATGAGTCATTTTCTAGCTCAGTATCAACTACATCCATTTTGTACCAAGAACTTCTGGATCTGCTGCAGAGTGAGTAACCCTCAAGGGAAACACGGGATTGGGGCTTAATCATCTCATCATCCTGGAGATCTCTCTTTCCTTTCCAGTCTCCAGTCTGCAACTGGAGTTACCTGCAGCTGCTTCAGAGTGTTCTTCTTTCCAGCTCCCCCCATGTTTCCCCCATGGCCTTGCTATGTTGTTGTTCTTAAGGTGAGGGGGATCCCCAACTCTGCATTCTTTTCTACACACACTGTTACTGTGGGCTGACAGGTAAATCTCCAGGATGTCATTTGGCTGTCCCTGAAGGTGTTGATGATGCTGGCCAGCACTGTGCTCCAGATGGCTGCTGAATTGCCACAAAGCTCAGCATGGTCTTTCCCAGCTGAGCTGGTTTTCATTCCCTTTACCCAAGAAGTTGTCCAGGGTGTCCTGAAAAAAACAGAGCACAAGGAATTAAGCAATCCAAATTCTCATCCTCCTCACACCCTTATTATAGGAGGTTCCCAGCCTTTTCACAAATGTTTCTGGCACTGTATACAGGACAATTCACTCAGAAAAGAGGGAGGAAAGGAGCTTTGCATCCATAGGTTTTGATGGTCTCCCTAGTGGTGGGGGCTCAGCTCATGGGCTGGGAACTCCTCACACTTGGTGTCTGTGCAGCAGCTGGGCAGCCTTAAAAGATGCATTTTTTTCATTCCTAGGAGAAGAAATTCGTCAGTATCTCATTGGACCTCGGGGCCCACCGGGACCTCCTGGGCCAGGAGGAGATGGAATGTCTCTGTCACTGGATTATGATGAGCTGACCAGGAGGTTTATCAGCTACTTGTCAAGTAATGGTTTTATTAGTGTGTGTTTCCCTCTGGGAACCCAGCACAAAGCTCATGCTGTCAGTTGGTAGAAACTATTCCAGTGCTGACTGTGTGAATCCCTCTGTACAGAGACCTCCTCACAGGGACTGTGAGAGACTTGGAAGAGAACAAAGATACCCTGTAGCTAAGATACCATCCACAGACTAGTAATGAATCCTTTCTTTGTTAAAAATTGAGTTTAGGACTATAATTTCATCTCAGACATCTTAGAAGTCCCATCAACACCTTTAAGTACCTTTCTAACCCTTATCTCTGTGGTCAGGATGTATCTCCCTGTGAAAGAGTTGGTCTGTGCCCACTTTGTGTCAAGGCAGCTCAGGCAACAAACTCTTAGAAGTTTAAAGTTAGTTGAAGCAAATTCCACATCTCTGCTTCATTTTCCCATCTGTAAAGGGGTGATACGGCATATAAGAACTGTTGGACAGAGAGGACTCTTTGAGCATCCCCCGTAGCAGTGCAAAAATGCCTAATCATGGTAGCTGCAACTATCTGCTTAAAAACACAGCCTGGCCCATGCTCAGTTTCTCTGAACCGCTCTTTGTGCCCAGATCTCACTAGTGGACTGCTCCTAAGATGGAGGGAATTTCCAGGAGGAAACTGCAGTTTAATGGCAGCACCCCAATGGCTCAAGCTGCATTTTGTCAACAGGGGCATTTCATTAAAGCAAATCACAAAGTGCAGAGTGTTGCCCCAGAGCTGCAGACACAGGGAGAGCAGCACATCCATCAGCCTGTGGGTCGCCCCTGAGCTGCAAGTCCAGGGGTGCCCCCACCCCATCATGGGTTCATGAGGTGCAGAGCTTTTGCCAGGAGTAGAGGCCTGCTGTCTGCCTGTCTGTGGGTGTCCTTGTGTTGGAATTGTCAGGGTAAACTCAAACCAGAACAAGGTTTGAGCTCTGGCTCCCTGCACAACCTGCTGATGGGAGCACTCCACTCTGCAGGAGCCCCTCCTGCATTGCCCATGAACAAGCCCTGCGGCTTGTGTGCTCACCCTGTAACAGCCTGTTCTGATAATGTGGATCTGTTTGATTTTGCAGATTCTGGGATGAGCATTGGACTCCCTGGACCACCTGGGCCTCCAGGGACACCTGGTATATCTTACAGTGACCTGATAGCATACCTGCGAAGTAAGCCAACTTCTATACTCCCCTGCCATGGGGCTCTACATGCCCCCAGGATCTTTTTTACAGCCTTAGAATTTCCCTTTTTGGCCATCATCACAAATAACCCTCTGATGGCCCTTTGTCCTTAGCAGCACTGCAGGCCTCTGCTGGCACCTGCACACTCCACCGGGGACTGCAGCTGGATCACCATGCTCCTGTGAGGAGCAACAGCAGTGGGGCTGTCTTGGAGATGGGCATGAAGGAGCCCTTTGTTGTATCCAAACTCTGCAGCATAGAGGCATCATTTCTTATGCCACTCTTTAAAAGTATATTTAAAAAATAGGGACTTTACTATCTTTGGAATCACCTGACTTTCCAATGTGACATCTACATGCAGGGAAGTGAGGTGCACCAGGAAGGCTGCACCCAAAGGTGCTGGAGAGAAAAAAAGCCTTATACTTGTCTGTATCTGGCATAACCTGTATTGTCAAGGAACATTCATCAGGGTTATGGTTGTTTGGGTGACTTATTTTCTTCCCTTGTGTCTTACAGACTCTGAATTCAGTGGTGTTGTTGGACCCCCTGGTCCTGCAGGGCCCCCGGGACCTCCAGGGATCCCTGGATCACCAGGCACCTCTCTTGAGGATGTCTCTGCCTACCTACAAAGTAAGCACTTGTGTTTCTCACAGCTGGCAGGGATATTCTGTTTGTAGATGCTGGAGGGACTGAGGCTGAGATTTAGCTTAGCAGGGATGTGACTGCCCACTGGGAACAAAGTCACTCTAAAGAAAAAAATCTCATCAATGTAATCTGTAAAGGGATGGAAGTCGGGATTGGAGCCTTTAAGCCTCCAAAAGCCCCAGACACACACAATTTTCTTGTCCTCTAACTGAAGGAAAGTAATTCTTCCTCTCTCTCAAGATGTTGGATACTCTTCCCTGTCTGGAGTCCGGGGCCCACCTGGCCCTCCTGGCCCTCCAGGACCACCAGGCTTCTCTGGAACTGGCCTTCTGTCCTATGCTGACATCACCCACAGCGACGAGTTCAGGAGTGAGCTGATCCAGTACCTGAAGAGTAAGGGGACACCATCCATCCTCCCTGCACATATCCCAAGCCATACTTTGCCTTATGTAGATGACTGGCTCTGCCACAGCTGAGACATTCCTGTAGGAGCCTTCTGTGAACTGGGGCTACAGCAACACCTTCCTTCTGCAGCCAGGTCTGTGCAGGACTGTGCTGCATCCTGTAGGCTTTTCTCCTCTCAGTCCAACTGCCAGCCAAAGTCTGTGTTGTGAGACAGCAGGGACAGGCACTGGGTAACTACAACTGGCCTGTGCTGAACAGTGAGTCCCCAGTAAGGTCACTGGCAGAGTTTTGCTATGGGAGAAGCATTTTCTTTGCAAACATCTGCCCAGAGAGCCATGGATAATGGAGGGTTTGGAAGGTGGCACTGAGCCAGCTGTGAAGCACCAGTGGTCTGAGCTCATCCTGGCAAGTTATCCAGGGCAGTCTTTCAAAAACACCTCAGTTTTAGCAAACTGGTCACAGAATGGCTCTTTTGGCAGAGGTGCTGAAATTGGCCTGAGGAGTGCACCCTTCTGCAAAATCATTGGGCGTGCTCCCAAGATTGGGCACACAAAATTGTAGAAGAGATGGGAAGGAGGAGGGTGTCATGCCATCTGTAGATTCCAAGGTTGACATGTGCCTGCTGCCTGAGAAATGGCACTGGATGAGGGTCACTGTGATGGTTGGTGGGACAGAACTTCACACTTCACTCTTCATTCAGGTGGTACCACAGGACCTCTGCCAAGCTCAGTGTCCCTGAAGTTCCCCTCTTGTATTTTGCAGGTGATGAAATTCGAAGCTACATCTCAGGACCCCCTGGGCCCCCTGGGCCACGGGGACCACCAGGACCCAAAGGAGACAGTGGCTTGGTGTCTGGGTCTATGTCTTCCTCATACCAAGGGTTACGAGCTTCTGAGCACTTGCATGGAGGGTCCCTTGGTGCTGAGGGCTCCCACAGGGGCTCACTGGGCTCAGGCAGCTCGTATGGCAGCTCCACGAGCAGCATGTCCTCTTACCACGCCTCAGTGGGCAGCGATGGCACTTACGATGCCTCCATGGGCACTGATGGGTCCTTTGATGGGCTGCTGACAGAGGAGGAATCACACAGGAGATCAGCAGGGTTGAGCAGATCCTTCAGCAACTCCTTCTCTGGTTCCCTGGATTATGACAAGCTGGCACTCCGTGTGTCAGAGAGCCTGCAGAGTGAGTGCAATGCCTGCTCATCCTGACCCTGCCTATCCCAGCCTACAACTCCAAATCCCCTGTGCCTGGTCATGCTCTTCACTTCCCTCCCGTTCTTGCTGCCTACAGCTCTCCCTTACACCTTCTGCCTCAGCATCCAGCCACAGTTCTCCCAGAGCTTCTTTCAAATGACATCTTTAATTCTGCAGGCCAAGGTATTCTCCAGGACCTGATGGCTTACACTGCACAGGGACCCGCAGGTCCCCCAGGCCCTCCTGGTCCCCCTGGCATCAGCAAGGTTTTTGCAGCCTATGGCAATGTCACCGCAGACCTCATGGACTTCTTTAGAAGTAAGTTTCATTTTGACTTGGCGTTTCTGGCTCATGCATATGCAGTCTCCCTGACCTCTCACAGACCTACTGATCTTTTCACCTTTGCACGCTACAAAAGTCAAGGTGCAGAGTTGAAGGTGGATGGTCTTTCCATCTCCTTCCTCCCTTGCTGGAGGTCTTATCATTAGGAAGGACATCAGTTTTTCCCACTATTTGTAGGAAACTCATCCCAAACCCTGAAGGCCTCTGTGCTTACAACCTTTGTAGCCCATTCTAACATGGCTGGGCTGGCACACATGCAGAAACATGAGCCAGTTGCTCACTCTGCTCTCAGATTCCCCACCCTGAGTGTGGGCCAGCTCCAGCCCTAGTGACAGCCAGGACACCCAGAGAGAGTGACAGAGCAGCGCTGGTGAAATGACATCCCAGCCTGTCCCAGGGACTTTGTTGGGACCAAAACCATTTTTAAAAATGTTGCTGTCAGTCTATTCCCATCTAACCAAGAGAAATGTCCTTCCAGTGTGACTCACAGCTTCTCTGAGTGGGCAGTGGTTTGTCCCACTCATTCACTCTCTCCTTCATTTCCCTCTCCAGCACATGGTGCCATCCAGGGGCCAGCTGGTGAAAAGGGGGAGAGGGGTTATCCTGGACCCAAAGGTAAGGCTTGCCATCCTTTCCCTCTTCAGCCCTGTGATGCCCAGGAAGCAGCACTGTGACCACAGAGGTCACAGCACTGCTCGAGGTCACACCCTCTCACAGTGAAGGTGGCACCTTCAGGATCTCAGCCAAAACGTCATCCTGACTTGGTTTCCCCCTTCCCCTGGCCTATCCCTGTCTGTGGGTCACTTGTGCTCAAGAGCAAACTTGGGTCTTCTTGTTCCTTCAGGTGACCCTGGGCCAATGGGCCCACCAGGACGACATGGGCACAGGGGACCAAAAGGAGAGAAGGGAGAGAAAGGTAGGAACACGTGCCATCCCCAGTCAAACCCTGCTCTCCTGTCAGGGAGTGGCACCAGCCCATCCCTGGGAATAGCTGGAAAACACAGCCCCAGTTTTTTAGTTTGGATCTTTTGTCTTTTTACATGAACTTTCCAATTAACCCTCCTTTTAACTTTCTTGTCCCCAGGTGAACAAGCGTATGTTAGCAGAAGAAAAAGAAGAAGCATTGGTGTTTAAGGAAAGAGGTAGCTCAGTTCTGCACAGGGCAGCATTCCCAGCAGCCTGTAGAGAATTAGCCTGAGTCTTCACTGCCTTGATGCTAAAACATCCTCACTGCTCAGCTGACCCCTTAGAGTTGATAGTTCAGATCTGAATGTCTCTTGTGTGTGTCCAGCATGGCCCTAGTGTGGGTGTTTGCTCCTGTTACTGATGTTTGGCTTCATGCCCCTGAGCTCCTAGGCTGATGTCCTTGGGCTGACAAGGGCTTCCTGTCTCACCTAATCCAGGCTTCTTGTACTACTCCCAGATATGTAAAAACCTGGGTTTTTTAACAACTAGCCAACTATGCAGCAAAAAGAAAAAACAGAAAACAATCCCATCCTCACCAAATGCATGGTTTGTCACGGATCAGATGTAGCCCACAAGGGCCCATAAGAAACCCTGGGACTAAGCTTGCACTGCCCTGGGATTCCCTCTCCACAAGCTCTGCCAGCCCTAAGTGGAGCCCGTTTAAAGCAGCATAGTGAGACAAACATGCACAGGGACTGAACCGAAGCACTTTTGAATATAATTTGTTTTTCTTTTAAAAATATTTTTGTATTTTTTCTGGGTTTTTAAACACTGGTAAAAAATAATCTTTAATGTAAACAGCCCAAATAAAGTGTTTTTAACCCCATCCCTGAACTACTCAGGACAGCTGTTCTGTGCTTGCAGGCTGTTGGGGGGCAAGGTGAGGCACCTGAGATGGGTCTGAGGTACAATGGTAAATACAGTGGCACAACATTAAATACTTTCTATATTCAGTTATTTCAAACATTGTACATCATCCCCTTCACTCACAATTGTACAAACCACTTGTATTTCATGCAAGTTTTCCATCAACAAAACTGAGGCATTCTCAGCAAACTGTGATTTTATTGTATTTACAGCAGAATTATTACAATATTCTACAGAAAGCCATGAAATCAAATTACTTTGAAAAACAAGACAAAAAAAATCCCAAAACTGTTGTATGGCTGCTACTGCAAGTTCACTTCCACGAGCTGTACAGAGACCCTTAGCCAATTACTCATCAATCTCATGATTTTTGGTTGCTTTCTATAAGGCAAAAATAACTTGGTTTGCGGTTAACACAAAACATTCAACAAACTGCTGGGAGAACACGAGGCTGGCAGTGCCTCAGGCGTGTGTTTTGTCACAGGATGCTCCTGCTCTGCTTGGCTTCTTGACAGAAAACGGGGTGACAGTTCAACATTAGATGCCACTCAATGTCCCTTTCTAGTTTCTGTTCTTTCCACCATTTTAGGACTGATTCTCATTACCAAAGAGGCTTTACCACCTAACTGTAGTTGTGGAGGATTTTGTTAAATCAGGGTAACCCTGGGCTCAGCCACTCCCTTCTGCTTTCAGTACAGTGGAAGCACATGAGCCCTTCCTCATGGGTTGAGCTGAGCTTAAGGGGTTTTCCTCTGGCACCACCCACTGCCTGAATGCCAGATGTGCAAAGGAGCTACAGAAACAAAGCACGAGGACTGAGATGGAGAAGGGGGATGCAGAACAAGTAAAAGTTCTGTAAAAGAAACACCATAATTTCCTTTGTATTCTCCTTCCCTTTATCTGTTCTCATCTTTCCCAAGACTGAGAAATGATGGGGCATCCTGGCCTTGGCTTGCCTGTGAACGAGGAAGGTTAATTCTCTCTGATCTTACTTCAACTGCTGTGAAGATGGCAGACTAGTCTGGGAATGGGAAATTTGCATGGACACATAAATGCAAAGAAGTTTCAGAGGTCCAGAAGTACAGATTTTGATGTAAAATGACCAGAGTGTAAATGCTAACATAGAAAGAAAACTTATCTACACAGCGATGGTCCTAAACACTCCTCCCTGCCCTTTCCTCCAACCACCAGAGTCACTATCCTCAAACTTGCCCATCTTCCCCACAGCAGATGAACCAAGAAGCAGAAGATCAGTGGAAGCAACTAGCACTGAGATTATTTGTACATTTCAGTTTTCAGCAAGGATGTATTTCTGAGGTCCTGGGAGCTGCAGCTGCACAGCAGTTCTGAAAATCAGGCTGCCTAAAAGTGGACTCAAGTGCCTGAATTTAAAACACCTTATTTGAATCCTTCCTATACCAAAGCAAGCTCGAAATACTTGCAAGGGAGATACTGTGTCAGTTGGAGAATCAACTTAAACTTCCTATGTGATACAGCTCTGACGAAAGACATGGTGTAACAAAAGCAATTTCATTGCTGCTTTGCTTAGCTCTGTCTTAAATAAGGTGCTACATTTCCAATTTTTAAGAAAAAGTCCTCTGGGACAGAAGAATAATTTCTTTAACTGTGTGACTGATTATATATTGAGTACCCATGAATGCAATTTTAGAAGGATATTAGCTTAAAAGATTACCTGGAAAAAAGGATGCAGCTCAGACTGAATATCAGTTTTTAATGTGATGTTAAAAATCACTCTGAGTGAATGCTGCTGGTCAGGACAGTGCAGCCCTGCCACCAGGGAATGTGAATTCAGGTGCCAATTCAAATAAAGGTTTTCTTCAGAAGGCATTTATAAATCAGGACCCACGTAATCAATCATAAAAACTTCAGTATCATATCTTCACATGCTGTATATAACTCTCATGTATACACCAGAGACAGCAGAGTGCTTGGAGGAGGAAAATTTGTTTTATGGGAATGAGAGAGGATAAAATGCCGAAGTATTTCTTCTTCATAAAATAAGCAGCAAAGTTCCCCTGGAACTTCAGAAGATCAAGGGCTGCCCACAGCCCATTTTCCCCTGGGTTGGTAACCCCTCCTCAGTCAGCCCCACTCAGGGGAGCTGCAGAATCTCCTAAAAACAGCCCCAGATCTCCGTGGATGCCTTAAGCAGTGCCAAAATGCACTTTCAGAGCTCGGGAAGCACATGGTGTGAGGCTGGGGCCCTGCAGGCAGGTTTTCTGTGAGGATCAGCTGTAAACACAGGAGGACTACCCACACACAGCACTGCAATCCAGGGATTTATTGCCTTTGCTCGTTGTCCTGTGGACAGAATTTACAATGTAGTAAAACACAAAGGTGAGCAAATACTGATTTGTGGTCAGCTTTGGAAGAGCATGCAGAGACAGTAAGATCTGCCAAATAGTAAGAATTTGTAAGTAAGTACATTGTTTTGGCTGCAGAAAACACACCTCACTACCCTGGAGATGGAGCTACTAACATTCATTTGAGGGAGGTGACATGAGATAGTATCAAGATTGGATTTCGCATCCCAGGAAATGTCTTTTAGGTCTATGTGAGACTAAATTAATTTGAATTGAATTTTCTGACACTAATACAATATTGTAACACCTCTCTCATGTTCTGCAACACTTAAACCCAATTTTATCAGTCTAGATGTGTAAGTACCCATGCTAGTTCTTGTTACCACCCAGAAAACGTATTTTCATGCTTGGTATCAATTCTTAGCCCAGTTCACAAGGCTGCAACTGCTTCACAGGGCTCCCCACCTGGAGACCTGAGCAAGGCTTCCATCACCACATCCGATCCCTCCCTTCATCCCAGAGCTCAGTTACAGTTATTTGTGCAATTTACAATGAGATCAGATTGCAGGGCCTGTGTGAAAAGGATCTTCAAATAAAAGATGTAAGAGATTCAGACAGAGGTAAACAGAATGCCAATATATATTAGCAACTTATCACTGAAACTACCAAAAATGTAAGGAGAAGATTATTAACATTTCCCTGTGAAGATTTAATGGGGATGAATGTAGACATAATCCAGAAGAGGAAATCTGCCTGCCCTGCCTACTCCCCAAGTAAAGCACTGAGCCTACTTCATACAAAATTGCAAACAAATTCTGTTAAATAGAGATGAAGATTATTTAATGTTATCTTAGTAACAGTCAATTTATGAAGGTGGAGCTTAAAAAGCAAAAGATCTTCAAAGACTTTTTTCTCCCTACTGAACAAACAATTCATAAAACTTTGCATTTAGCAACAGAGAACATTCTAGAGATACGGAGTGTGAATTTACAACAGTACACAATACACATTTATAATAATAATAAAATGCCAGAAATTAAGGCTAGCTATTAAAGTAATTATGCTATCAAAAAGCTACAAAATTTAAATTAAAACATGCATTTTCCAATTTTTTTTTACTGTGCTGTAAATTAAGTGTCTTCATTGAGAAGGTATCGGTTCAGCGTCCAAGGATTTGAGCATCCAAGGTTTCAACACAGCTGATTAAAGTCCTATGTTAATATCTGAGTGCATTGCCATGCAGCAACACTGTTCCCATGAAAGGAACACCATGGAATGGGCACCAGTTACACAGTCAATGCAAGCAAGACAAAATGGGTGCAGCTGATGCCCAAAGAGATCAGAGAAAGTCAGGCCTCAAAAGACAGAAAGCAAATACTATTTTACAAATGGAGCTCCAGCATACCCAAGTACAGCTTATACCACTGTCTTGATATGACTCAACCTCTCTCCACCAAAAGGAGTGCAGCAAACATGACCTAATACAGCTGTATTTCCCTACCCCGCTATAGGAGACACAGTTCAGATTTTCCACTGCAGATCAGTCAGGCAAATAACTTATGGTACATCTGTGAACTCAAAAAATAAAACCTGCCTATGTTAGTAGGTGGCAACACAAAAGCAAAACACCCAGCTTCATAAAGGAGTTTGTCTATATATTTAACTTAAATCTTTCCTTAAAATAAAATGACTAAAATAAAAACGAAAATGGAATCGAACACTTCTAGTGAAATCAGACTTTAGCCATGGTTATTTATAAATATGACCATCCACCTCCACTTCTGTGATGGAGTTTAAATGAACAGGCTTTGGTAAGAACAGAACAATGGCTCTACCCATTCCAGGTACAGTTAGAGAAACCATGTGCACTTTGCACGCCGCTTTCTAAAAAATACGTTCTACAGTTTTTCAATTTGTAGAACTAACCACCTGTATGTAATAGCTAAGGAAAATAATAAACTGTGCATTTTAAAGTTAGCATTTCTTTCACCTTTACATATTTTAGTGCAAAATATTTTAGGGTGAGGATTTACAACAAAAATGGCAGTAGCAGCAAGAAATCTTGTTTTGTACAGTAACAACAACGCTAAGGAGTTTTGTGTTTTTAAATGACAAAACAGTATCCTGTTGCCAGGATCAGCATATCTAAGTGTTTCAGGCACTGTATTAATTAAACTAGCACCCCATTTCATTATGGAACTAATGGACAAAACATGTCATGGAGATCAGCTCAGTTTAATGTACGCCAGAGGTTTCTTTTGAAAGAAGTTGCAAAGGCTTTTGCTTTTGCCAATTGTGTTTAAACATAAGGGTTTGTTTTTCTGATTACTGGCATGTTCTTAGTAATTAGTTTCAGTCCTTGCCATGAAGACACTGCTCAACATTATGAAACTTTAAACCTCTCTTGGCAGTTTCAATTGTGGAATTCTCTCGTGGAGAAATCTGATGCTTAAAAACACAGTAGCAGAACTAATATTATACCACTTAAATGTTCAGAAACCGTTTTTTTGTGATGAGAAAGAGCATAATTAATATTTCAGGCTTAAAGTCAAAACCATAGGTAATGTACTTTTAGAAACTGGGATAAAAAGCCCACTTAGTCTTGAAACATCTGAAGGACGTAACAATACCATTGTACACCAACACTTGGTTCGTTTCTTCTGTTCAGGGGAGTGAAGAAACCGCTCCTGACACTGATTGTCTCCACCGAAAACAAGACACGCGAGGTCCCTGATGTTTGTACGCCGTGGGTAAGTCGGGTTAGACCGTAAGGAGGGAGAATTCCAAACATGAAAAAACCTACAGCAGTTCCCAGAGTTATGACCCAGTAGAGTGAAGGCTGGGGATTGGGTAGAATTTGGAAATCCGGCTTTGTGTTGAAGGATTAAGGCATTCGGATTCTCCAGTCATTTTAAAGAAAACTTCCTGTTCCTGCAGTTTTCTGGCAAATTCTTCTTCCAGCATCTAAAACCAAAATCAGATTGTCACAGGATTAACAAGACAAAGTACAAGAAACCCATTATTGTGGAGACATTTTGTCTGATATATCTGAACTGTGTGCAACTCTAGTACTTTCCCTTTTAAAATAGGATAATCCCCCCCCCAAGACCAACTTGCTACCACCAGCTATATATATGCTATACATCACTCAATTTTTGTAGTAACCTACTGGCTTCTGAAATAAATTTCTCACCCCAGATTTGCCTCCAGCTAAGTTTTCCATGCAAACCTGCACACACGTGTTGCAGGTGGGAGCCCTGCAAGAGGCTGGTAACACCCAGCCTGTTTTGGTGCACCTGACTTTTGCTCAGTTTTTGCAATTTTTTAACATCTTTTATTATACAGTGAACTGCAACAGCTTTGTACAGCAGCTTGACTCTCCTCTGCAATACTTTTGTACTGTCTGTATTTGCTAGATCAAACCCTTGATAATTTCCTGATTTGTGAACTGCTCCCATTTACCTTTTTTCTCGGTCTCAATTTCTCTCTCCATTCCTTCAGTTCTTGGCTGTGCTCTTCATCCAGCTCTTTTAGCTTCTGAGTCTCATGCTCAACCAGTAGATGGCATTTTTCATTCTTAAAACAAGATAATCCTTATGTAAAACTAATTCAGATTAGGCAACTCAACATTTGTACAGTGACATATGTTGTCCTAATTCTTTCTAATTAGCTTATTCCGTGTAAATAGTGACGTGAATAATTACAAGATAAAAGTATGCTACGAGGCTGCATTTTCAAAAGCTGATCTTTCCATCGGAGCCAACTGAGATAAGAAACACTCGTAAATCCAAATACACTGCTGAGCATCATTAAGGCAGCTGCTGAGAGTGTTACTCAAAACTGTGTTTCACTGCCTAATGATGCTTTTCAAGGTCACACAGCATTTCTGCTTTGCTTTTTAAAGACAGCCTGTATAATTTATTAAAGTCAATTACATTAAAAAGGAAGCTGTTTTTTGGAAATCTTTCAACTCTTGGTGCCAAGAGCTAAGACAAACAAATGGAGCTTAAAGAGACAAACATGGTTGCAGAAGCAGCCTCAGAATTGCCCTATGAAAAAGATCAAATCACACCTCAGGTTCATATTCCTCTCATTAAGGTACCCAGGCATCTGCCTCACTTTCAGAGGACTTTTGAAGCATGGCAAGAAAAAAATTAATTATTTGGCTTCAATCTCTGTGCATTTTTAAGAGCAGTTGGCAATGGTTGTGTTTCTAGGGTTCTAGTCCCAAATGGGTCTGATGCAGAGTATAGAACCACAGCAACAAAAACAACAAGCACTTGGCTAGACCTGAGTGCAGCAAGGGGCCAGTTTTCCTTGTGAAGCTCAGAGCAGCCCTAATCTGCTCAATTTTACTTGAGCTGAAACTCTCAAAAGGCTCCCACGGTATTTGGGGATTTACTGGGGCATATTAGTGGCACAGCCAGGGACTGTTTCTGCAGGATGTAAGAAAGTGAATAGAGTAGAATGAGCTTCATTGGTCATTGCAGAGTTTCTCTAAGCAAAGGTTATCAACAGGTGATCATTTAATGCTTTAAAACTGCCTTGTGCCCCTGAAACTGGGAAAAGCTGATTTAACAGAAAAGGAGATCCAGCCTCTGGTATCCAGCAGAAACTTCTACAAAACACATACCTAAAGAGACAAATCAGAGCTCCTTATCACAAGGAGAGAATTCCTTCCAAGTACCTTCCCGAAGTTCACGTGCAAGTGGCAGCACTTTGTAAAAACCTCCTCATTCCTCTATTGCTGCAAACTTCTTGTGGGTAATGCCTGGTGCTGCCTACCTCTGTTCTGATTAATGACATTCCAGGAAAATCAGGTTAAAAGGAAATGCTGCGTACAGAAAATAGCCCTGGGAACTTGACAGATATTCCAGAAGTGATCATCTGCTTCTGGTTCATGCTCTTCTTGCATATAAAATGACTCCTCATTAATTGATGGAAGCATATGAATCTGGCTAAGCAGTGTACTTCAGGCCTTTGAAAATAAAGTTGAAAAAACTACACAGTAAAAATTAAGGAAAAGGTGTTTCTGCTTTGCCTGCATCCATTATTAACCTAAGTCTTATCACTGAATGGTCATTTAATATCATCTCTTTTTAACCTGTAACTGATGCAGTTCCCTGATGTTTGCTTCACATTGCAACTGAAGGTCCCGCATTTGGTTTTCATGTTTCTGATGCTGAGCCAGTCTCTCATTCTTCTGCCTCTTTTCTTCTTGAACAGCAAACTAAAATAAAAAATAAAATTATTTATATTGTGCCTCTGAACGAAACAGTCTGCATGAGTCAAAGAACTGCATCTAATGGAATGATCACATACTAAGAAGAATGGTTCTGGAAGATTTAAGTGATTATTTTCTGTACTTTTTCTTTTTAAAATTCTTACAAAGGGAGTGACCTACAGTTTTAATTCCCTTTCTCTGTCTGCACTATGATTTTTCCTTAAAATGCAGCACATTTCACTTTCAGACCCCTGAAATTACCTCCCTCTGAAGCTGTGACACAGCAGTGCTGCTGCAAGCATCGGTCAAGGCTGGTGTTAGACAGCTATAGGAGAACTGAGAACTCGTGAGAATGCACTCTATTCCATCCTCACATTTACATCACATTTAGCATTTACATTATTAAAACGAAATATTAATTTATTAATTACCTGCTTAATTTTCTCACGATCTTGGTCTGGAGAGGCTAATGAATTGATCCTTAAACTTTTCTTAAACATGGCCATCCGAGTCTTTGCTTCACTTCGCTGGATTTTAGGCAGTCTGGCTCTTTCCTGAGTTTGCTTGTTCTTTAACTCCTCTATAAGGCGTTGATTATACCTCTGCATTTGTTCTGTTTCCTGAAATGTTAACCACATGAAAATACTACACAGTAACTACGATCTTACACAATGTGCATCTTTTCATTAGTAAGTCCCCCGTGTGAGTCAGTGCCTCCCAGCAGAAACCATTCCCAGCCTCAGGAATAACAGTGGGGAGGAGGGGCTTCTTCCAGAGAGCTCAGGATCATGCCCAACCCTGAGAGAATTCCATAATAAATGTAAATACACATGTATTTTAACAGCTTTTACTCAACTCTTGCACTGACTTTTGCAAAGCCTGTTATTCAAATGGAGAAACTCTCTTTTGTGTAAGTGAACTCCACTCCAGCTGTGGAAGGGCAGTTTGCTGCAAAAGCTGAGGAAAGCAACAGCCCACATGATAAACCAGAGTGGACAGAACATGGCTTCAGTGGAGGCCGCTCATGCTCTGATCACCAAGGAGATCTTCAAACACCTCCCTATTGAACAATTTGCTTTCATGCATTCTATAAAAACCAAAATGCCTTGTGGAAAATAAGGATTTAGCTATAGAGAGACAGTTGTCAGCTACTTGCCCAGAAGCGAATCCAGTTCATTCTGCTCATTTAATTCCAGGATGATTTACTTCTGAGCAGATTTGTTCAAACACAAATCAAAATTGGTTTTGGTGGATAAGCAGAATTTGGTATTTTTATAGTAAGAGATTGATGTTGTGCCTGGATAGTGGGTTTTTTTAAAGAATCAAAAGGGAAAAATACCATTTATACTTCTATATACTACTGAGGTATTCAAGGAAGATGAGTAAGATTTTTTTAATTTCAACAGAACACATAACAGCTTCAAAATACTTGTGTGGGCTTGTGCAAACAAACAGCACCAGGAGAGATCCTCGGACTACTTAATAATAAAAAAGGATATTGCAATACACAAGAGAAAGTGTCAAAGTCAACACTAACTTTTTCATGCCTCTTAAGCAGCTGGTGCCTCTGCATGAAGTACTGATCCTTGAGCTGCTGCTTGAGGAGCTGGTGTTTCTCCTGTAGGTGCCGCTCCTCCAGCTCCCAGAATGCAGCTTCACGAGCTGGAAAAAAGAGGAAGGTTGGTTCAGGAACAGCAATCCCATCCCATACTTCCCAACCTCCTGGTGTACATTCAGAAGTGGCCTACAAGTGCATACTAAAAACAATACTGTTTCATAGCAAATGTTTTTATTACAGTTCTAGATCAGTCATGAAGGTTTTTGACTTCATAAAGTGAAGACAGGCCATTGTTTTACTAGAACACCAGTGCCTGTTTCAAAGAGAGAAGAGAGAGCCTGGTGCTGGATACCTCTCATGAGCTGCTGTTTGTTGTTGAGGCAATCTCGTTCAATAGTGGCCAGTTCTGTCTTCTGCTGCTGAATTATTTTCTTCAAAGATGCATCCAGTTCTTGTTGCTGCTTCTGCACAAACTCCTGCTCCTGGTAAAAACCAATAGAAGTCAATTAAATTGGGTTCTCCTAGCCACATTACATGTTAATGAAACCCCCAGTTCTCTCAGCATTAGCTATATATGCAAATACATCTATGAAAAGTTTGAGCTAGAATGCCTTGGCTATCAAATTACCCATCTTTTGTATTTTCTATGTACACAGTAGGTAAGAGCATATTCATGTTTAAAAATACCTTCAGAAATAAGACCAAAGGCAACAAACTAGCCAGCCATCTGCAACTCATTCCATCTCTTGTCTCTCCTCAGAACAAGTTGCAGGTTCAGAGCTAGCGAAGACAATATTCAATCTAAAGATGGTTTCATTCAATCAAGTGTTAATTATTCATATATGTAAGAAAATAAAGGTTATTTTGTATGGTTATTCTGCTTTGGGTGGTTAGTTAAAGCCTATATATTTACACAGTTGGGTTTCAGATCCGTGTGGTTTATCTTGTCCTTAGGGCAGGGCTGTTGAGGCTGGGAGTTCCACAGGACCCCTGTGCAGACCCTCCCCATGGCTCTGCAGGGCCATAACCTGGTCACACCCGAGCTGAGCTGGCTCCTCACAAAGGGATTTATCACCTGCATCTTCCCACTATCCAGGTGTATCACTGTTGCATCCCATCATGAAAGCAGGCAGCAGTAAGAGTCTCCCTCCCGTGCCCCAAGACCTACTGCTGCCTTTCTTCTTTGCAGCTAATTAAAAACCACAGCTATGAGCATGCAAGCATGCACACATACACACCCTCCTTAAGAACAAGAAATTGAATCAGATGCTTCCATCACAATATCAAGGTCAAAAGAAAGGACAATGGCATGGTTGTCAGAGCCAAGGTGGGCTGCTGAAGCACCTGCTGTTCTATGTAACAAATGGAATTAAATGTTTGTTTAAAGTACTTTTTATTATGACCAGAAGAATCCTGGTTTTCATCTTCACAGAAAGTTATTAATAGATGAGGCTTTCATGTCTCTTAGTGGACAGCAGAGTTACACTGAGACAGGTAACACAAAACCAAAGGTGAAGTAAGCCAATAGTGACAGACCTGAAGGTACAAAAAGAACTAGAAGGTGATGTCCGTAAATTAAGTCAGACACACCTAATCAAATTTATGGACTGACAAAAAATACAGTTTTTTCCATTTATAGATGAAAAGCATAAAAAAACTACTCCAAGTTTACTATTCTGCAGGTGTAGACATAATTAACACAGTGTTTAATTTGCTGGGAGATTTTTGATTTGGAGGGAGTGGGAGAAAGCTGTTCTAGTGTAGTCATGGTCAAAAAGTGATTATGCTTGAGCTTTACACATTTAAGCATTTAAATATCATTGCTGCTCTCTCTACAGAATAACTTCTGAAGTTTAATACCTGCTAGCACTGTAAGATAAACCAGGCAATCTCAGGAAACACACTGGCCTTTCCACTTCCCACATCTACTCAAGTATCACATAAAATAAATGCCACCAACTTTACTAAAGAACATGTTGGGTGGTTAAAAGGCAGACAGTGCAACGCAGTCAACCTTTTTCAAAGTACCACTTGGTTATGCCCAATAAGTATCTTAAAATAAATTCAAACATCTTTGAAATACATGGTTTCACTGCACACACAGCATACAAGTCACACAATGTTTCTCACATGTGCTGAACAACTATCATGTTGTATGTGTCAGCTCTCAGTGTCTTACTCAGACTGAATAACTACTGTCTTTTGGATCTTTTGACTATGGATAGTGCACAATTACCTAAATTGCTGCTAACCAGTTTGGAGACAGCAGTGACATTGATCAGCACATATGAGCAGAAAGAGAAGAGAAAACACACATCCATAAAATTAGGAAAATAAACTTTCATTGTGTTGCATTTTAAGACTTACATCCTGCATTTGTGCGTTGAAAAGTGTACATGAAGACAACTGAAATGACTGAATCATAACCTGAGCAACACCCTGTGGGACACAATGTAATTCTGTGTCATAATGTAGTGAAATGTATTTCTATTCTTAAAAAAAAGGAAGAAATGAGATCTGTTGTACATTAGTAATAAACATTTAAAATGTCAAGGCTCATCACACAAGTAGATGCTGATGGAAGTTCTAGATATTCTAAAACTAAACAGCTGTACCTTGTTTAGTACTAATCATTCCAAGTAAGGATATTTCACACTTAAAATTTTCTTTCACCTCTCTTCAATAAATTGAAACAAGCAAAGGAAATTAACCATGTCACTACAAACACTATGAAAACTTAGATTTTTGTTTCCTTAAAAAGTTTAGAGACAGGTATCTTTGATATGGGGAAAGTGCTGCAACTCAATCACTTTCTATCCTGGGAAATCCCTGCTTAAATTAAACACATAATCAAATAAAGTTGCTATTATTTTCTACTAGGTCACTCACATAAACATTTAATCTTTAAGTTACTCAATCCAAACCTGCTCTGCTGTAGTTTAAACTCACTCTGTATGAGCTGTGTCCATCACAAAGCCAACATTTTTCTAAAATACTAGCCCTCTTTCTAGCTGGGTCATAGAAAAGCAGCAAGTCTGAAGGCATGAAATCACAGACGATGTTTGTAAAGTTTCCATACACCTACACTTTGACATTTAAGTAACATTTTACCTAATCTGTTCTACTCCTATAAACAGGATGTCTCACACTTACATATTATATACATTTTCCTCCTCTGCACTTGGGTAGTTCAAAACTTCCTCCTGACTATAACCTTTAAAATTTGAAGGACCCGTGGAGTACTTACCACTTGTAAAAGCATTGTAAATAAACCTGCTGTCGAAAAATACCATTCTTTGTCAGTAGAGCACACAAAATACTACACTTGACAGTACAAACCTGGCAGCCGCTGCTCCTACATTTCTACCCAGTTAAGTCTATGATGTGACATGGGAGTACTTGAAGAAACAGAGCAGTTCGTAGGGTTAGTTTGAGTTAAGTTCCATATTCACTCAACAACAACAAGAAGTGAAAATCATCAAGCTGTGTGAATACTGCTGCCTTTTGTATTTTAGTAGCTTGAAGCTGCCATTGTTACCTGAGCATGCTGGCTTTGTGCAAGCTCCTCTTTCTTGCGTTTCATGAGCTCTTTTCTCAGCTCTTTTGGTGCTTTCTCCACTTCACATAAAACCTACAGTGTATATAAGCATGCAGAAGGTGGCAAAAAGAACACTTTGTCTCCACAGCAAGCATTACTGTGAACATAGGGACACGCAGGTCAAGCACTAAAGGTACTGGGAAGCATGCATTACTTCAGTGGCAGGGATGTTAGTTTAGTGAAAAGAGCTTAATGAAAAGAGAAGGAACAATAGGTGCTTTATGCAAGCCAGCAGTGCAGAGAGGAGGGATGTGCCAGCGTTTTTTGCATGCAAATGCTGCCCAGTGCTCTCAGAAATGGCAGTGCCTAGCTTGTGCTTCCATGCAGCTGCCAGGAGAGTCAATAGTTAAGAAAACCACCACCTGGAAAAGTGGTATTTTCTTGAATCCTTACGGCAAGAGGACTACAGAGTATGTTACCACACATAAAGCTGTGAAAAATGGTTGGAAGTTTAAAATAACTTCCATTGAAAACCAGCTATTTCTGACACTGTCTCTAACGTGAATTAACAAGATGCCTTTATTAGTGCCTCTGACTATAAATGACACCTACACAGCTTATGTCTTTAAAATAATCATATAAGCAAACAAAACATTATTTGGTTGTAAGTGGTTCTGAAGAATTTAAAGCAAAACCCACCAATAAATAAGAATGTTTTCAAGAAACTTTTCATGGCACGTATGCTGGGATGGAACGTGTTTCAGTACACGGTGAATTAGACTAGATTAGCAGAAAGATTCTAAATATAACCTGGCTAAATCAACTGACTATTAATCTGTTAATTTGCTGACGAGTTTTGTTTTTCAGAATTACAAAAATGTAGCATTGTACACTCCAATATAACATGGATAGTTTTAGAGCAGCACCTGCATTTTCCTTCAAACTGTACATCGCCTTTTTAAGCTTTAAACACAAAACTATGCACCCAGAGACAAATGCCTGTTTGTTTAATAGTGGAAGCATCATCAGAAAACAGAGTCCAAATCACCACATGCTATTCCTGTGTCCATGAAAGAACTGCTTTTAGCTCAGAGCAATATATAAAATTCTTCCCATTTCCCACATAGAACCCAATCACCAGTGAACAGAGAGAGACTCAAAATGCAAGAGGTACCGCAAAAGAAGAAAAATTGTTATTTACATATGAGCATACTGTTCAAACTGAATACAACTTATTTTTTAATGCACTTTTGTGCTACAGCATCATTCTATGCAAAAGCATGGACAGTTCAGCTGTCTAAAGAAATCTCTGAGTCTAATAACTATTAGAGCAAACGCTAGAACCATTTATATACAAATGGGCACTACACAGTTGAACCAAAAATGAAATAAAACAGCTTTTAAGATGCAAAATCCATATGGAAACAAATCACCTTTTCTTAATCCAATGCAAGTAAATTAATTGTACAAGTTGTCAGTGTCATTCATTCTGCCTTAACTGTATGACATTTATGAAACTAACTGTAAAATATTTTAGGTTATCCAGACTTCTCTCTCCTGACTTTCCTTTTTGAGCTAACAAACCAAATCCATATTACTGCTGTCACTTCGTAGAAAGAAATTCTAAACAATTATAGCACACACTCAATAAAGAAATCTAACAAATTAACAAAACCAAAACATATCTGAAATCAAAGCGTTTCACAGTAGAAATCAAGACCATATTATTGTCTTAGAAATTTTAATTTGATAAGTATTTACTAAGTAACTATAACTGGGTTTTTTTAAAGTAGAAATCTGAAATATTTTTCATAATCTTTATGAAAATACTTTTTCTTGATTTAGTATTTGAGAGAAAATATTTTATTAAATATTCTGTGAAAAATCTTCTAACTTGGTGATGTTTTCTAGATTAAGACAATACCTCAAGCTTCCTGTCAGCTGGTTGTCTATCACATTAGGCAGTCAAACAAATGAAACAGTTCTGACTGGTAGTGACACCTCCAAACCTCAGTACAGCGTGGGCTTGACAAGGCTTCTGGGAGACCTAATCTCAACTGTTTGCTAAGCCCATACTTGTTATTTTCTATATTATCATCATCTCTTACCTCTTTTTTTTTGTTTTTCAGCACATTCTGGAATTTGGACAACTCCTTCTCCTGCTCAGCCTTGATGCGCTTTGCTTCATCCCGTAAGCGATTGGTGTGCTCCTGCTCCAGGCGCTCGATTGTCTGCTTCTGCTGCTTTTCCAGGTTCTCTATCTCTTGATCATACTGTCGCTTTTTACTCTGTAAAAATAATTTGGCACCTTTTTTTTAGAAAGCTAAGTCCTGTTAAGTGAAGTGCTGTAGAACAGATGGGAATGGCCATGATGGACTGGTGTGGCAGGCAAGCACCTGCACAAGCTGGGCACCCCACAATGGAAAATGTTGCCTTTCATTTAAGAATGAAGGCTAAGCTAGAGCCATCATGGCAGGGAACACCTGACTGCTGTTAGCACTACTCTGCCTATTCCATCAAGATGTATTTTAAGAGCACCAAAATGCAGAAACTCACTGTCATTTCCTGCTCAAAACGTCTGTACATCTGCTCTCGCTGCTGCAGAAGCTTATTGCTGAGCTGCTGTTGGGCTCTCTGCTCCTCTTTCTGAAGAAGTCTCAGCTCTCTGAGCTCTTGACGTCTAATAAGGACAAAGAACACTTAATACTGATGGGGAAACAAAAGAAGTGGAAAATGACGAAAGACAAAAAGGACCATTGACAACTTTGGTCCAGTAAAACTAGTTTTGAACTGATTGTCTTAATAAGAAACACTTCAATTCACTTCTACTAAAAGTGATTAATCCCCAAATATAACTGAAATAAGATCATTAGCCCCCCCCTTCTTTTATTCAAAGAAAAAAAATCAGCTGCTAACCTCTTGAAAATTTTACTTTTAGAAACACTTACCGTAGAAATCGCATTTCTTCACTTTTTGAGTCATTTTCAGTAACTATTTTTGATGTGGTTACACTCACTTCTACTCCATCAACAACAAACTTCCGAGTTTTCTTTAATGTTTTCTTCTGCCTTCTAGTTTCCTAAATTAAGCATTGGTAAGTTATTACGTATTCATTTAAGTTATATTATTTTTTCCCCTTTTTCTTCATATAAAATTACATCAAATATTTCTGTGAATGTCTACTGTATAGTAATCAAGAGTCCTTCTCACTTATTAGTTGCCTCACTAATCAAGTGAGAATTTGAAAAATTCCAATAAACTGAAACTTTCTAGTAAGGAAAGAAAAACTGCAATTATTGGCTGTCCAAAGTACCAGAAGAAAAAAAAATTAAGCTAGATAAACTCTGAACAGAAATGACGCAGTTTGATTTTCAAGAGCTGAAGATAGCTTCATTTACTGTTTGCTTTTGACCATGATTTCCCCAGTCACCAACAGGTATTTAATTCTGAAAACCAGTTCTGAAATAGGGTAACAATTTACTCACCCATTTCCTTCTGCTTTGGACATAAACAAATGAGTTTAATTTTTTTATTGATCTATATTAGCCAAAAATCATATAATGATCTTGCTGACAAGCGGAGAAGTCTCAGTTGTCAGAGCTGCTGTTGTTTCATTACAAGAAGAGAGGGATCCCGGCTGAAACTGCATCATCTCCATTGTGTCAGGGCGACTGCAAACACCCTCATATTTAGCACAGCTATGCAAACCTATGATTTTTTTGTTTGGTTGTCTTTCTAGGTTTGCTTTCCCTCCATTCAAGCCCACATTACACCGTTACTACCCTAACATGGCTATATTCATTTTAATACAAAGATTACAAATACAGTTCATAGTCTGGAATTTGCTTCCTCTGAGTAAGCTCATTCATAGTGACATAACTGCATGGACACAGTACAACCACAGGATAACACTGACTGGAATAAACAAATCCAGCAGAATGTCTGCCTTGGGTCTCCCAAATCCAAACAGAGGGACAGAAGATGGAAGTGACAGGAATTCAGTATAAGATTAGATGTTCCAAGAGATTTTCCCCATTAAACAGGAATTCTGTGCATATAGCTGGTCTTCTTGAGTATCAGCTCTGAGCTACAACCATTCACAAATCTTCATGTTTAATACTGTTACACCTCCTGTTATAGGTTATACAATTATGCAATACAGTAAGACACTGATTAGCATAACAGCACAAAATCCAGACATTGTTGTACTGTGCAATTTAGAATAATTTGGTTTCTACAAAGCTTTGTATATATGTGCCTTACTGGTTTCTCACTCAGTACTTTTCTTTGTAGCAAGGTAACACTTGGAGATAATTTCAGGGTTACACTCACATGAGATTTTATATTAAAAAATATATGCTTAGGCTTACCTGTAAAGATATTGATCCTGTCTCTTTGTTTTTACTAAGGAAACTAGAAATGGACAAGTTCAAATCAATGCTGCTGTTATCAGCTGTAGAACCAGTGCCTGAATCTGCATCATTTTCCTTCAAATTCTCCGAATCCAGTTGCTGTAAAGTCTCAGTATTGCCTTGATTATCTGTTTTGACCTTCTCATTTTCTTCAGTGCTAATACTAATACTCGGGACTGGAGTGACTTCAGAGTCATCAGCTTGTTCACTGACAGCATCTTGAAGCTTATTCTTCATTATTTCATCAGAGGTAACTTCCGGATGTTCTTTGTCTGCCTGGATGTTGTTTTCCT
Source organism: Coloeus monedula (assembly GCF_965178545.1). Classification (NCBI taxonomy): domain Eukaryota; kingdom Metazoa; phylum Chordata; class Aves; order Passeriformes; family Corvidae; genus Coloeus; species Coloeus monedula. The sequence continues at coordinate 26,917,169 of NC_138788.1, read as the reverse complement.
GCATATTCTCAGGTGTGTGCTCTCCTGAATTTTGGTCCATACCAATCAGTTTATCCACCAGTTTATCAGGAATATCTTCAGGTTTGTTCTGTAATGCCTTCTGGTCTATGATGTCTTTTCCAGAGTCTTTGATCTTTGTTTCCTCTGTGCTGTTTGTATCACTGATACCCTCATTTTCATTTTCTGCCAGTTTTGTGTCTACTTCCATCACTTTATCTTGGCTTTCTGATATAGTTTCTTCAGAGCTGATTATCTCATGGACCTGCTTAGCCTGACTTTCCACTGGCTTATCCTCCAGCTCAGGTATTTTATCCCCATCACTGATGGGTGTTTCAGCAACAGCACCTATCTCCTTTATGTTGTCAATTCCATGCTTTATTAGTTCCTTTTCTTCATCAGACACTTTAACTGTAGCACAAAGCAGAGTTTCTGTAGTGGTGTCTACTACTGCCTCTTTCTGTGCTTCCCCTTTATCTTCCTTTTGCTCTGTATCTCTGTTTTCTGCAGGGACCTTTTCTTCCTCACTGTCCAAGAGGTCTGTTCTCTTCTCCTCTTCTTTTTCACCAGTTTCCTTAGAAATGCCTTCTTCAGTTTCTACCTTAATTTCAGTTATAGGTACTACTTTCAGTTTATCATCTTCTATCTGTTCATTTGCCACAGAATTTTCTTTCTCTATTTTTAAGTTAGATTCATTCTTTATTTCCACATCAAGTTCTTTACCTCCTTCCTGGGGTTCTGTATCCTCATGCATTTTTTCCAGGCTTTCTGTATGCTTTTCTGCTGGCACCATTTTACCTTGCTCATCTTCACCAGTTGGCACAGAACCGTTCTGCACTTTCACATCGCTAACGGGAGTATCGCATATGTTATCAGCCATTTTCCTAAGTTTAATGTCCTCAGATTCATCTCCGGTTGTTTTGTCCTCAATGGCATTACTTTCTGTTTTCTCAGAGAGAGATTCCAGGACAGAGGCATTCTGTGAAAGTTTATCCTCTTCAGAGCTGGCAATACTAAGGTCAGAGGATGCACGTTTCTCCGCAGGTAACTGCTAAAAAATTAAAGCAAGAAAAACATTTAATCATTTTGTAACTTAATCAAAGCAGTTTTATGGAAGAATACTTGAACAGAGATCAAAACTGTATTCACATGCAGTTATGTGAATTTGATAATCTCAGAGTCCTTCCCTTAGACTATCACAGAACAACTGCAGACAGGCTCTGAACAGAAAAGTTTCACTGTGATCAAGGAAAAGGGATCATGGTCATCAGCTACACTTCAAGGGTCTTTTTCTTTTCACATTCCTTTTTTTTTTTAATCAGTTCAGCTCCTCAACAGCCCCAGCTGCAGCTGGATTTGAAAGACAATTTTGTGCCACCTGGGCAAGGAAGAAACTGTAGCTTTAGTTGGTGTAGCACTGATAAAATGCAATATTAAGTCTTTCTTCTGCTTCACTTCGTGGTTTTTTGCTAAAAATGCCTGAGAACTTTTTATCTGGTTTTAATCACATTGAAACCTGATTAAAATGGTGAAAACCTCCAGCAGATCTGATTAACTGGCAGTACAGAACTAGAACAGAAACAGTTACCTCATTGCAGAAACTGCCGCTGCCAGAATATGAATGAATGTTATCAGATTCCTTAGAGACATCCAAAAGAATATAGTAATAAAGCATCATTTTAACCACAATTGCCCTGGCACTCTTCAAAGTGATTGTGATATCTCTCTGTCTGCATTTACTGTTAGAACCCTGTAATTTGCAGATCAGGCTTCTGATTTGCCATGGGGAACATCCTAGGTTAGCTGTTGCAGCAAGCACAGGTTTGATCGTGCATTTCCTACCTTAAGGACTTCCCAAGCATACAGAAAACAATTCCTTTTGAGTCAAAATTGCATTTAAAATATTTCTTCATGTAATTGTTCTAGAAGTTTAGTGTTGATCTCCCAGGAGTGTTTAAAACTACCCCAAGTAAATAATGTGAAGGCCTGTACCTCAAACTTTCCTACAATGCTGCTTGTGGGATACTTGATTGTGTCCCAGGGTGGACTTCACTCCAACCCTCCTGGGATCAATGGCTTAGCAGCTCCTCAGTGGAAGGAGGTGGTGGATGATCCACAGGAGGGGAGCTGGTGGGAATGCACGTTTGGAGACTGCAGGGTGGACTGGGAACACGGTAAGGAGGCCAGGGGACGTGAGGAGCGTGCTGATGGGAGAGGAGGGAATGGAGGCACCTGCTCCTGCTCGAGCGCTTGGCTTCTCCAGCAGTGCAGGGAACAGCTGCTCTGGATGGCACAAGGGAGCACAAAGTCTGAGCACTCTGCAACCTGCACCCCATCCCTGGACATCCCACCTTTTCCTCTGAGCAACCACACTTGCGCTGTAAGATTCTTAAAGCATCTTTAGAACTACATTCATTATAAAATATGTGGTTTCTTCCTTTTCTTTGATAGCCATGCTGTAAAAATCACAAACTTAGTTTACAGCATAATAGTCAAATACCTTTCTTAATCTTTTAAACACTTTATGGAATCCAAACAACGTGTTTACTATTCACCCAGTCATTATGACTTAAAACCATTTATATAAAAATCAGTTCGCAGTTTTAAAAATATCACATATGCGTGTAAAAAATGAAGATGTTAGTCTTTATTAGCTATTATTTATTAGTAGTTTTTAAGGAGTTCAAACATGCTAATTTTGAAATTGCTGACTACCTATTTTGTAATAAGGTTAGAGTATGTTTATGATATTATTCCTAGAAGACTTGATGCCAAAGTTGGGCCAATACAACTGAAACAAAATTCTTGGTGGGAAATTGGCAACCACATATTTAAAAAAGTAAATTTTAAACTGACCAGAGAATTTTCTGTTTCTTCTTCTTCATCCTCATCTTTGCCATCTTCAACTTCTTCTGTAACTTCAGCCTTAGCTTCTGCAATCAACTCTCTTATTGGTTTATTTGAAGTAACAGTAACAAATGGATGCTTGTGAAAACAAAAAAAATAAGTACAATATTAAGCGATGACTTCATAGTACACAGTGGGAAAATCATAACTTGAAAGAAATATAACTTCAGAGAAGTGTTACTTTGGTTCTCTCACATTTGAAGATTCACAATTAACATTAATCGCAACTGTCCTAATGTGTTTTTTTCTATATAAGTCTTAAAATCAAAACATTTGTATTCAAATATACTTTATAAGTAGTCTAACAAACTTGCTAAAAATAAAAATGATTCATTTATACTGACCTTTTTTACAATCCAAAGAACAGAAGTAGAAAGGTTTTTAAAAAGGTTATTTTTCCTGGAATTAAGTTTCATTTTAGTTCCACAGTTAAATTACTTCTTGACAAGCTTTATCTAAAAAATATTCTTTCTAGAAAAAAATGTGCTTTGTCTTTACAACCTTTCCTAACACAAATTAGAATTCTATCTTTTTCTTTAAGAGCAAACAGGTACCTGTTCCTCTCCTATTGCCTGAATCTTCTTTCTCTGCTGGGCCCTAGTGCTTAAATGTATTCAGCATGTGCCAGACAGATTGTGGATAAAGCAAATGGTTGCTGACGTTAAACACAACCAAATGTACCTGGTCACATCTATTCCTGTTCAGCTGTTCTGCAGTGACAGCATTACAGAGGAGGGCTGAGCACTAAAGCTTTTAAAACACCTGTCAGCAACTGGCTACAGACGTAAACAACTCCTTCATCCCTTGTAAGTATCAAAGTATAATTACTTATGCAAAGTAATTAGTTATATTACAGCAAAATATGTTAAACTAATAACCTGATCTACACTTGGTATCATTTAATCAAATTTTACCAAATAAGGATCAATTTTAAAAACAGATTGTGTGCAAACACCTAATTTGAAAATATTTAAGTAATTACTATAATACCGCTCTGCTTTTAAAAAATACAAAATACACTTGCCTTTAAACAACAGTTCTGAACAATTAACTCTTCCTACCTGTAGAAGTTGAGTTGCACTCCACCTTGCATCTACATTCTTTTCCAAACATTTCTTCAGAAAATCTTTAAAATCTGATGACCTACACACAACAAGCCAACAGGCAGAGGTTGTTCTTCTGTTTTAACATCAGACTAGCATATAAACTGAAATATTCTTTAATTTCATATGAACCTACACTACAACTCCAAGTCCTGCTACTGATTCAGGAAAACACAAAGAGAGTACAGGAACACCAAGACCAATACAGCACAAACACAATCTTTAAAAGGTTTGTCCATTAACAGAAGAATTTACTTTTTGCTCTGGACTATTAATACATCTCATCTGCTACATCACTAACTGAATGATGTGAAGATATTAAATTGACCAAACAGATAACGGCTTTTAAAAATATTTTCTTGGTATAAAAATGCTTTAGTTTCTTTTCAGCCATCTTTTTTAGATGGCTTTCAAGTCCGTTACTACAGACTTATTTTTGTAAAAAAGCTATTCCACACACATTTTAAGGCAAAACCTGTAAAATACTTCTGTATAAAAACTTCTACATAGAACTGTGACAAAAAACCCAGAGTTCCAATTGTGTACAACATATATAGGGTATGTATGTACCTGCCTTAATGCAAAAAGCTACACCACAAAGGTCGACAGGGCTCTGCTCATCAGTTTAGCAAACACACAACTTTGCATGCCTTGTACTCAAGTTGGGGAGGGAAAGCTGTCAATAAACTACAAACCATTTTGAAGGCTGTGCCAGTGTCGGCGGATCAGATTTTGCGATTTTCAGCAGCACTCGCATGGGATTTAATTCATGATGAGGTGGCTCTATTTGAGCCATTTCTATTAAAGTAATGCCAAGAGACCAGATATCAGCCTTGTAATCGTAAGGTCTGTCTTTAGAGGTCTCACACATTACTACCTCTGGAGCCATCCTGCAAAGAGAGCAACAAAGTTCCAGATTAGAAAATGCTTTTTGATCTGTTCTGAGAACAGGTCTAAACACAATCACTGAAGCATTTCCAGAAGCTCATTCTACCATCAGTATATTTACACAGTATTTTCAAGCTTGTAATATCAAATTAAAAGTAACATTAAGATACTAGTTCATACTCAAAAGTCAGCAAAAGAGTGCACTTACCAATATGGTGTACCAATAAAAGAGTCTCTTCTTTGTATTGTTCTGGTGTTTTTAGCTGATACTCCAAAATCCGCTTAAAGCAAACAGTAAAATACTATTAACAGGGTGGCAGAAAACATACTATTTTTTTTTTTACTTTACAGTTCTTTTAAAATGGTGTATGTTCCAGAGCAAACATTCTGCAGTATTAAAACTTCAAAGTGAGATAACATTTGTGTTCTGATAGCCAAGTGCCAAGGTTTTATAGCATTTATAATAAAAGATCTTGAATAAAACTTATTCTACATTTCTAAAAAAACCCCAAACTAAAATGCTACTGCTGAGCTGTGTGGGACAAAAGCAAAATATGTATTTACTGTAGGAAAAAGTGCATTACATTATTTTAATTAAAATTTCTTTAGCCGATGAAGTCTGTATTCATCAAAGATGACATCAACTATCTGATTAATTCAAAAACTCATTCAGTTTTTAATTTTAGGACTCAGATTTTCATGAAGTTACACCTTTCCTTCATCTTACAGGTTTCTTTCCACATGATTTTTCACTTTATAATAAATATCTGAAAGCTTGCATATGCACATTTCATGTAATATCTACCCAAAAAACAACTTCATCTCTTTGCAATTACTTATCTATAAAGCATTACATCTCTCACTTAAAAAAAAGATGACATTCAAATAAGTGTTATATGCTTATAACAGACAATTTTCTTAATGAAGATCTAGAGATTAGTGCAAAGGGACAAATAGCCATATGTTGCCATCTTTAATCTGTACAAAATTACTTGATGAGCTCAATACTTGAGAAGTCTAATTTTGCTCTGTGAAAAAAAAAATCAGGACTAAAATCTATTGGTTCAAATGCAAAAACTCTGAAATTCTGAGGGACTACAGGTATTTAAATAATAAAACTCATATCCATATAAAAATAAAATGCAATGAAAGAAATTTACCTGCCATTCACATATCTGTAAAACAAGGAATTACCCATTTCTTTGTATAACAGAATCCACATACAAGTAGTTTAAAAGGAGTAAAATGCTCCTTCAAAGGATGCTGTACATTTTTCAAAACTAAATCAAGTCTTTTTTTAGAAATCTTAATTAGCAAACCTGAATGCATCACCAAATGCACGTGTGGAAGAAATCTCTCTGTGGTCTGAACTGTTAAGTAGTATCTTGACAGCCTGCAAGGTGCTGTGTACCAGTTAAGCTTGACAAAACCTTAAAATAGTTCCAAGTCTGTATGAGGAGAAGCGAGGTCATGTGAGGAAATGAACTGAAACAAATTACTCTCTCTGACCACGAGACTCCTGCTATCATCTGAGTTTTCTTTGATAGCAGTGCCAGGAAACTAAGACAGTGGTTCTATTACATTTAAAAATCAGGCTGCGACCCCGAGTGCATCACTAAATGCTCAGGCTTCAAAGAAAAGCTACACCAGTAAAGTTACATGTACTCTGCAGTCTAAAAGAAAGCCAGATGCAAGGACTGTGTGTACAAGCAATAATCTTGTATGAAGGGATCCGGGGAAAAGCACAAACACACTGAACTGATCAATACAGCAAAGCAGGTTCCTAAATATTCTCCGTTTCTTAATAGAGAAGGTGCACTGTACCTTGCTGAGACTGTGATCAATTCGAGTTAGGCAGGAGATATATTTCTGAATTTTGACATTCTTGCTTCCATTTAAAAGGAATGTCTGTATCAAGGCTGCAAATTTAGAGCCCCAGTTCCCTGTGGCAATATTCTGATTCTCCTTACCTTTGCCCTCTGTGCATCCAAAGAAATACAATTGATCACACACCACTCAGAGGGAAGGCTTTGAGAGCACGGGAGGGGATGTCATGGAAGTATGCCATGGGTAGAGCCACTGTAAAGGCTGACAGCTTATACACATTTTCCCCTGAAACAAAGTGGATCCAGATAATTCCTGCCCTTTCCTGGCTGAATGAAGGGATGCTATTCACCACCACCAGCCCTTTGTCAGTTCTGCATGGAGGAATGCTCAGCAGAGTAAACATGTGGATGATTGCTTAAATTGAGAAAAAAAAAAAATCAGAAATCAATAATAGTAAGCTTGTATTAATTTTGTTCCAGACTGTTCTGTCTTAATTTCAGTGCAAAAATTGAAAAAGGCATGGGAAAACTAAGATGGTTAATTATTACTTTTCTCTCAATAAAGGAAGAGACAACAGTACAAGGTACTGCTTTTTGGTGATCATGAAGAATGTTCCTTTTCCAAACAAACAACTTCAAAGGCAAGTTCTGATGTTATCACAGTAAAGGTAAGTATAATCAGGAACTTTATACTAAGAAACAGTAAGATCTATGATGACTTCCTGTGCTGATTTTGAAGTATGGAAGATGTGACAAATATGGTCAGGATATTTGCTCAAGCTTTTTTTTTCCCCTTGATAGTATCAAACCATTTGCTTCTGAAAAACATCTCATTGTTAGATGGGTATTTCAGTAGGTAAATATTGAACTCTGACAAACTACAGCCTAAGGAAAATACTATTAAAACACCATACCAAGTTCCAGGACAGAGTTTTATTTGAAACATGCTTACCTAGTTTAATGTCTCCATCTAATGTGAAAAGAATATTGCCAGCTTTTAGATCTCTGTGGATGATCTTATTCTCATGCAAGTAGTTCAGTGCTTCTAGTGTCTGCCTGCACACCACTTTGATCTGTGGCTCTGTTAATGGTCTTTCAAGCTCTACAAGAGAGAGACAGAAATAATCACAACATTTTTGCATTTTACGTTATGTGTTCATAGCAAATGCTACAGTAATATATGGGAAAACTAATTAATCTGACAGATTCTAAGCATCACATGTCAGAAGAAAATTCTATCTTAGAATATTTCCTCCTTCCAATAAAGATCTCATTCCTTGAACCCAACCCCCTTCTCATTATGAATTATGTATACCTACATATCAGAACTGTGAAAAAGCTACATAGTTTAGAGACTGGTTCTTTTGTGTGGTACATAGAGATGCTAAAGACCAGGTCTTTTACTTACTGGTATTAGCATTCACCTATTTTGAAGAATAAGCAGAGAAAAATCCCTAACTTTAATGTAGATGCAATATGAAGAATTATCACAATGTAATTTGGAAGGTGGCAGTGGAAGGAGAAGGATGAGATCCTCAAAAGGGCTCATACAGATTATGTTATGACAGCAGACAGCTCCATAAGCAGATAACTCTTGACTTTCACTTAAAGAATCAAGACAAAAATATGCTTGGAAAAGTAAATAGACACTTTCAAAATGAAAGATACAGGTGTAAATACTAATTTTTAAACCCCAACATTCAAAACATATAGCACACCAATTACATAAATATTTGCATATCAATACAATACACATATGAAACAAGTCTTACTTACCCAACATCACTGCATCTACTGCTCCTCCTGCACAAAATTCAATCAGGATCTGCATATAAACAAAAAAACCAAAACCAGAAATTAGAAATTAAATAGTTCCACTGAATGGAATCATTGATTAAGGGAGCATTATTGGGAGATCAGAGTTCCAGACTACTTGGCCTCAACAAATTATTTTTCTAACCTGCAAGATATTGGTACTGTTACCCAGTAGGGCTGTGCTGCTTGAGCAAATTATTTGAAAATGCCTCGAGACCCTCACACAAAAGTTTTAATCCAAGTATAAAATAGCATAATAAAACTTATAAAACATAATGACACAGTCAGCTTAAATCTACTCCTTGTAATGTGATTTACATAATCCTTGCAAACTCATTTCTCGGTTATTAAGCTCTACTTCTATACTATAATCTCTGACTGAAAAGTCCAAGAGCTAAATGATTTTCCAGTAGCTGATGCTATCTCCTATATTGTTTCAGAGGAGATGAAAATATGGAAAAACACTCTTGAAAGCTACAGAAAATTACTAAATTCAGATGTTTACATTAATTTTCCTGCACTTTCATTCATACTTACTATACATCAAGGCCTTTATCCCAGAATGCAATAATACTAGAACAAGTCCATCTCCAGTTCTGAGTTTCCATTTGAAACAAAAATATATTGCAATTATTTTTGAGCACAAATTATGCTGATATGAAGGACAGAAAGAATATACATAAAGGAGAAAGAGGGGAGACAAAGGAAATGAGGGGAGCAAGAAAGAGGAAATGTCATCCAAGACTGATACCCCACTCTTCCTCATGTGTTTTTTATTAATTTGCACTTTAAACATTAAATTATAATCTTCCGTCTGACAGCTAAGAAGTATTTCTTGTCAGAATCTCAACAGTCAGTCAATGTTCTTGGAAATAGTATCTTTTGGTTTTTTTCTGTAGAGTAATTTAAAAATCAGAGTATAATTGCCCATAAAAGAGGAGACCTCAAAGTATACCTTGTACCACAACACTTCAAATTATTATTGCACAATAATATTATTATCCCCACAACAATGGTACCAACAAATGTATTATTTAATGCAACTCTTTGTAAATCCTATAAACATTATTCCATTTACATGCTTCTGTGTGCGGAATAGTTAAACGTGGGAAATTGTACATAAAGAATTTATTTCTCTAAAATTTGTAGTTTGGTCTGACAGAGGTCTCTTTGCTCGAGAAATCATGTTTCTAAACTTGGAAAGCAAAACTGTATTTAATGTCCAACTATCATTCTGTTTTTCCCCTGCATGAAATTCTGTTTATTTACCACATCATAATCCTCATGCCTTTCAAGCCCCTGCATTTCACTGTAACTATGTAGCTACGATTTTATTTTCAAAGTATTTACTTCTATCTTTATTCCGCCAGTGAAGCCTACCCACTCAGTTTCATATTGTGCTTCTATGCATACTTGCTTTCATGCTGACCTTCACGCATAGAAATTTTTTCAGTATTCCACTGTTTTATATAATATTTTACTCCGCACTGAGATCACCAAGTTTTGAGCTTAGCAAAATAAATGTGCATCAGGAAACATAGTATTACACTTCCACCATTTGCTCAAAGGATAAAGTTTATTTGTAAGGCTCCCAAGGAAATTTTCTTTTACTTGTTTTAGGTATCTTTTTGAAGTATAAACTCTTAAAAAAACCCCCAACCATGTATTCTTTGTACCATTCCAAAAGCACCTATAAATATTGCACTGAATGACCTAAAAGTACAAACTGTATTGTCACAGCTAAAGCTATCCAAGCAGACACACAGGATGTAGCACAGCAGGGATGTGCAGTCCCACGTAGGCTCACTGCACATCAAGGTACAAATACCCAGGGTTTAAGTAAATTAATTATGGTTCAAGTCCTGGTAAACTGTCCTTCCTGGGAGTGCCAATAAACTCACTGGTATCTAAAGTACATACTTCACAGGCTGACCTTTTCAGCATATTATTTATTTTTCCAGGTGTGGTTCTGAACCTCACTCTAAATCATGCTAATGTAATTAAAATCTGAGTCCTGGTGTTACAAGTAAGCATCAGCTGATAACTCTCTCAATACACCAAAATGAACTGCTAATTTCCACATTTTAGATTCAAACCCCTGACCAAATGACTCAGAGTAACACAATTCTACAGTGACAATTTCCTAAGTCATACTCACAATTTACAAATTAGTTTTGAAACCGAGTAGCTATCCCAACAGTGACAACCCAGAAGAAATCTGACTGACAAATGATATTTTGATAAAGAAAAAAGTGTAATTTCAGTAACCTTTTGAAATAAGCAAAAGCATTTAGAAAATGAAAGATACCTACCCACAGATTGTTTTCATAGTAGAAAGCATCTAGGAGCTTGACAATATTAGGATGATCACAGGATGCTAAAATATCAATCTCCACCATATAATCTTCAAGTTCTTCTTCTGATTTAGTATCTATCACCTTTGCAGCAGCCAGAACTTTTGTTTCTTTGTTCTGAGCCTGTAAAAGAAAAGTCACAGGAAACACATACATGAACTTCACCAGCCAACTGGCACCAGCAAAAAAAAACCCCACAAATAAACCAACCCTCTCCACACTACTGTACAATTTTCCTGCCTCTAGTTTCATCCTCTACAAAAAGAGAACACCTGCATATTAAAGAGAAGATAAAATCTAGTAGAAAAAGGGTTTAATAACTTTTCTCAATGTCAAGAAACAATGAAAGACAAGAATGTAAAAAAACTTAATTCTCATCACATTCTTTAAACCATTATCATGCAGTCAATAGCTCAGGATAATTGCTGCCTTACTAAGATGAAGTTTTGTGCTGCTCCTCAAACACCATCCATTAACACGTGGCAAGGAGTACGAAGGAGCCTCTACCCTCTGTTTCTGCCCTTCTGACTCTCCCCACATTGTGGCAGCACCGCTGTTCCCAAAGCCGCACAGAGAACCAGATCCTCCCCAGGAACCAGCAGGTTGCTCCTCTTCAGCCAGGGGCTGTATGCAAGCTCCCGGCTTGAAGAGCTGCCAAGCCATCATCAGTTTGTCTGGGCATTTTGCTCCCTTTGCTTCAGCAGCCTGGGAGGACTCCCACAGATGGGACTCCTGGAAGGTGGGGCACTGGAAATGCTGCCAGCCTCTATTACTTCTCACCCGCAGACCAGGGGGGACCTGGTGCTGCTGCAGTGATAGGGACAACTACAGAACAAGTAAAACAAGCAAAGGGAAAACAAGACTGGGGGTAGGGGGTACCCAAGGAAAAGAAAAGGCATTTCTGCTAAGCATTTAAATATTCTTTGGCTTTTTTCAAACATAAGAAATTACAGACAATTCAAGTGACTTATTTAAATAGTAAAACATTTCAGAAACAAGGAAATACTACTTATTAACAGAATACTGCTGAAACCTAATCACAAAAAATTATATACACTCTCTAATAATTCTCTTGTAAGTTATGTTTGAAGGAATGCTCAATTTCAAGCTGCAGCAAGCTTTAAACAAGGAGGTGTATTTTTCTCAAGCCATCATAAAAACACTATTTTGTCAAGTAGTGACATTCCCAGTGGCTAGCTCTGAATAAAGGAAGTGCAGGACTGAAGTCTACTTCAACCATTGTATGTGAAGACCACAAAGCGAAGTCCTACATTTACTCCACTGAGTTTTTGACATTCAAATGAAATAAATGGCAAGGAGGGACAGAGGCTCTCTCAAAAGCAGCAAAAGACAAGGATCTGCAGGGGCAATTCCAACTTTTGATGTGAAGCATCACAAGGTGGTTCATCCTGTCTCTCTGCTGATGTGGATTGTGCATGGCCCCAAACCTATTTGGGATGATCCAAGGACAGGACACAGCAAAAATCCCAAAACCTGAGCTTTGTCACCTACAGACTTTATACCAATATCAGACAAAAGCTGGTATCAGACAGCAAGTAAGAACTCTTAAGAATAACTTTGAAGGTCTAAATATTATTACTTGCCCAGCTATAAATAATTCTCTCAATGTGGCAAAAGATAATAAAATATTTAAAGATAAACATTTATATTAACATTCAGTAAAACAGCAGTAACAGCAAACCACACTTCTAAAGCATAGTCCCAGCTGATTCATCTCATGTTGAGGGTAAAGGTTTTCCATTACATTTCTTTTTATCTCAATATTCTTTCCAAAACAAAAACCAACCAAATCTTCCCAACCTCAATATTTGCCCTCCCATGTTTAACAACAAAGATAAGAAATCTGTATAACATCATTTGAAAACCAACTACTGAGAAGCTTTCCAACACACATTCTAATAATAAAAAGGAAAAGGTCTGCTTAGTAACGCAAACAACACTTGTTTTGGTTTCATGCTTTGTAGCAAGAATGAAAGACCAACCTTCCTATTCTAGAGCTGCACTGTAAATTTATCACAAAAAGTGAAACAGATGTCTAACCACAACAGAACTAGACTTGGTAGCTTTACATGTTCAGAAAAAAATGGTTTTTAAAGCATCTTTCTAAAGAACTCCAATTTTAACTGTAAATGTACTTTTTTGAAACATGCATGGCCACACACTCTTCACTGCAGCCTAAAGGATACTTAAGAAAATAAAGCTGAAATTAATTTTTACACGAATTTGCTTCCAAACTATATAATGGCAATAATCTTTTGTTTAAATAAAACCATCTACATCAGGTAACAGATGTTACTGCTTTCAGATTCAGTTTTACCTTTGAGCAAGAAAGGCATTGCTAAGTTAGTGTGAATGATTACACACTCGGGAGTTTGCTGCATTTACAGCACACATTGTCTTTTTCTACTGATAGAACACTTTGTATTTTGATTTTTTCCCAGATCCTTTTGCTTGAAGTTAACTAGAAATCTGCTTTGAGTAAGTTTCTATGATTTTCTCCTTTCGGCAGCTCTATTAAAACACCTTGCTACAAACCATGAATTATTATAGAGACAGTGTGGTTATCTTTATGAGCATCTTAGCAATTATAAACAAAACAAATGTTTGCCTTTGTTCTGACTTAAAATAGTAAAATTTTGTAGGTCTAGATCCAGACTTTTTTCCCCAGCTCTTAAAAGAAAAAAATATTTAGAATTAGCATATTTCCCCATGGTATTTCTGAGGACTGATGAAACATTTTAAGTATACATCAAGTTACACCTGAAAAAAAATTGTATCTTTTAAAGCTATTTTTGACTAAGGCATTAGTCACCTCCACCCCACAATGCACTCTATAAAAAATACCCATCTATTTGACTTACTGTAAGAAACGTGCTCTTTTGAACTGTGTAGGAAAGGATTTTACTGTTAATGCATAAGATTTATGAATCACTGTACTGTACTGAGAAAAAAAAACCTCTTTGGATTAGGAGGAACAAAAAGCACTTGCAACTTTGTGTGGGCATGTTTGTTTTTTCTAAACTTTGGCTGAAGTCTTTCTTCTTCCACATAACGTTCTCCAAAGGTCAGAGCCAGAGCAAAAATGATTGTGTAGACACAGTCTTGATTTGCACATGGAAATTCTGCATTTGGGTACACCAACATTTAAAGTCACCCTGCCATTTATGTTACAGGACGTATTTTGAAAGGGCAGAACTTCTGAGTAGCTGTAGCCCAGCATTTTCTTCCTATATTTTAGCTCTCAAGTACCAATTCAATTTATTCTAAATGCTCTGCTTAAATACATTTGATTCTGCTTCTATGATTAAGTGACTTAAACCTCAGTCCTAAGCGAAGAAATCCAAACTGGCATCTTCAATGGTTATGTGGAGACAAGGAAGAAAGGGGTAGAAGGATTAATTAACAAAATTTGATCTTTTTAAAAGATACATACATAATAGCTGAAAACTGAATTGGAATAACTCATTCTGTCAAGATCTGACTAATGCAAGATGACATGGATATTATTAACTATTACATGCAACAACACACAAATATTGCAATCCTTTCAGTAAAACTCCTATTTGGATTATGTATTGAAAGTTACTACAGCAAACATTTTAACTTAAGGAGAGAGAATGCACAAGGAAATAACAAGCTCTATTTTACAGCATGGTTTTTGCAGTGGATGGCACAGTCTCATCAGCTGTCAACACACAGAAAAGCACAGTTAATTCTAAGTTGAAGTACTTTAATAAAGATGGATTGCAGGCCTGTATAGAATAAATCATCTTAAAAACTACAACTTGTAAATTAATTTGCCTGAAACATCCCTTACACAAGACTGGCAACGTACATCTAATGCACAAAAGTGTTGTACAAATCTGAAAACATCTCAAGAAAGAAGAGCAACCATTCCACACAAAACCAGGACCTGCAAGTATGTGAAATTAGTGGCTCCTCCCTAACAATGCTGGATTTTTGCACAGTATCATATAACTAAATGTAAGTTCTAGAGGCAGAAGCTTTGTGAAGAGACTGACAGCAGAATATTAAAAGGCAGGTTTACTATCTGGGCACTAGGCCAAGAAGTTGCATATTCCCAGCCCTGGACAGCAGGGAGAGCAGAGCCACCGTTCCAGAGTAATAGGATTACAGCTCAGAGATAACACATAGCCTTTCATCTTCTGATGACCAATATGAAGTTTCAGCCTGATTGTGAGGAGCTGTTTCAGTTTCCTATTGCCAGCAAACGCTTCCTTCCCAACTGTGCATCTCCTCTGCAATGCAGCTTTAAAAATTAAAAAATATTTACAACTGGAAAAAAGTTAAGTACATCCTTCGCTTCTTGTTCAGCCAGCCACAAACCAAACTGAGATATGAGAGAGAAAATAATTCGTCACCTTTCCTCCTGATGCCTGATCTCTTGTAAAATGTTACATAACCCCACTGCATGTTTTGCAGGCAGCAAAACAAATCAATTAAGAAGCATTTCCTTTCTGACTCATTCTTCTCAACAAAACTGTATCGTTATAATCATGGATCATCAAAGTTGTCAAAAAGGGGAAAATACGCACATCCCTATTCAGTGAAAGATGTTTTTCCCACATAAAAAGCTCCACTTTTGTGTAAACTTGGGATTGTCAGCTCTAGTTCCATGTAAGTTTTCTGATGGTACCTGGGTAATCAGTACTGAAAAGCTGGCCTTGTACAACACAAAGGCAGATGTTTCTCTGAGCTACGGCAAAGCAGAGATTTCAGTCTTTCTTAAAACATATGAATAAAGGAAAAAAAAATCGCTCTCATTTTAAATTTTAGCAGCTTTATCAAACAAAGCTATAAAAAGTAGTCTGCCCTAGTGGAACAGCTACAGTGGACTTTGTTTTGTATATTTAACATTGTCCTGGATATTTTGAAAGTGAAAAAATCCTGTGTGATTGACTAGTATCAAGTGTTCAAATTTATTTTCAAAAACATGGAAAGATGTTTTTTATTAGCAAATTTTAGAAAAGAAATCTACTGTAGTCAGATAAAAGGAAGCATTAATTCTAACACCAAATGTTAAAAAATGTAATTAAAAATATCAGTTTGAATTCAAGAGCAAATAGCTACTCTTGCAATATTAAACCACAATTTTAACAAGAAATCACAAGTTCAGCCAATGAAGACAGCAACCCCCACAGATTTCTGCAAAGTTAAAATGAGCCAGTCATTTCAAAGAAGTTGTTATTTTGCAACAGTCTTCACTGCACGATGTTTGAAATAGTCGTAGTAATAAATTTTTTTTAAAGGAGATTATTTCAATTTTTCATTTAATTATAGATATGGTTGACCCAAGGAATTAAAAACCAGCTAATTTCAGTTATACCTGCTGAAACTTATTGAAATTACTGTTACAGAAGATCTATTCAAAAGATAATGAAAGGACAGTATCTCCCAAAGAAGATGATACACCCTTGAACTACAGCTGACCAGCCAAACATTTTCCCAGCATGCACCAAGTATCACAGCTACCCTACTATGCAGTTTTTTCTACTTAAAAAGAAGTTAATTAAATTCAGTTTCCCTGTTTAATGCTAGGGGGAAAAAAAAATCCAACACTGAAATAGAAATACAGATAAAAGTGCCTCTATTTCCTACAAGCAAACGCTATTCCTAGGAAAGTGGAGGCCAGGGTTCAACCCCAACTGCTGAAGCATCTTTATGATCCTGTGGTCTGGTGCTGCCTTTGTGGCTATGCTCGTTTAGGAGCTGTTTCCATGACAACTTCACTCTTTTAACATTATCCTTGTACTTCGTACTTACTGTGGTTCTTCTGCTTCCTCCACAGTTGGTTTCTGAGGATTCCACAAGTTATTTTTGGGAGTGGTATGAAATATAACTTTCATGTTTAACCTGATGTTTCCTGCTAAGTATTGTCATTAATTCTGTGTTATTTTGTGTACTAGCTAAGCACAATTCCCATCCTGATTGCACATGCTTTGTGCCACTGAAATTACAATACTTATATTCTTCTTGGAAAAGTACATGGGCTGAACTGGCAAGTATGTGCAAAATAACTGAAACAATTCTTTAGAGTAAACTTAACAGAGAAGAGGATCTCAGATTTCGGCATAATTCTTATTTAAGCAAATACATTTAAAACACAGGATGAAAAATAAGAAAAAAATTGCTACATACTGGCAAGAAGAAAACAGCTATGCTGTTCTATAATAACACATCTTATTTTCCCTTCTCTTGCTGCATGATGGTTTCCATAAAGCAACAGGGAAAACCAGCTGATGATATTGGGAAAACATTTGCAACTAAAGCATTAGGTGGTGTTAGAGGTGTAAGTGCAAAGGAGTGGTATTTTCCCCCTAAATTCAGTTATAATAACTGTACAACCTGCTTGCTAAAGCAGCATTAAAACACACAATACTGCATTACAATCAACTCCTAAACTTGAGAAGGGGGAGGTGTGACAAATTGAGATTTATCCCTGCAGGGTTAAGCTGCTTTGCCAGTATCTTTCCCCTGCAGAGGACACTAACAGTTGCTGGCAGAGGTTCTCAGTTTTATCCAGCAACAGACAATGTCAGCTACAAACTAATTTAAAACTTCCCAGGAAAGACAGTAACACAGTGGATCTTCATCTTGGATTACAAACATCCTGCAATTATTTATTTGGTTTTGTGCTATTAGAAAAAAAAAAAAAACTTAATGCTTACTAATTTATTTTAGTGACTACAGCTTAAAAATTAGTCTAGTCTAGTAATAAACACACCTTTATTCCAAATAACCTAATTAAGAATGCTTCCAAGAAACAATGTTATCAAGAAATAATTTTTAATCAAACCATAATTACTAACTTTGTCTTAATTCTACTGAACAGCTAAACAAGTCAGAGTTGAAGCTGTGTACAGACTGTTGTTTTATCAGAAAATTATCCCACTGACAGGTGGAGAATTTTATGATTTGCTTTTCATAATTTTATGATTTGTCTGAACATAGGATTTAAGAAACCTCCGATTCCTTCACCTGAGGATTCTGTTAGAATCTTGCTTCTAATCATTTAACATCTGTAACAAGCTTTAGCTCACTGGAGCCCAGAGCCAGCGTTACTCCTGCTAAGCCCCTTTCCCAGGGAGACATTTGGAGCTGTTAAAGCTCACTCTGGAGCCTTCTGCAGACAGAGACACCACTGAGTCTTTTGGCTGCACGTAGCACAAAGTCATTTTGTTTACTCGCACTTTGCAGAGTAGTGTACATCCACAGATGTACGAGTACCAGTCTAGTACACTCCTTTGTTCTTTTCCTTGCCTTTTTTTTTATTTTTTTTTTTTTAAATAGAGTGGCTTGGTCAACCCACAGCTCCTTGGAGTTAAGTTACAAAACAAAACTGAGATCTGCTTTGCCCAGAGCTTTTCAGCCAGATCAGATGCAAGATGGCTACAGCTGTTTGCTGACCCAGCACAGCCATTCATTATAACAAAACAAGAAAAAAAGCAGTACATCTGACTTGAGCATGGAAAATTCTGTCCTTCCTAACTGGGTATGAACAAGTCAACAAAATAATAAAGAAAGAAAAATGACAATTTCTTTGGACTTTTTAAGAACCCTTCAACAAAGGCCTTCTGACATGTTACTAGGGAAACTACATAACCATAGAAATGCAATGTGGAATAGTCATTAAGTTAAAAAAACTTGCTGTCCAAAAAGTAAAGAATATTATTAAAAACTCTACATTTCATATAGTAAAAGGAAGGCATTAAAAGACCTGCACCAAGACAATTTATTTTATATATTTATTGCAGAAGACGACGGCCTATAACAGATGTAACTTAACTATCATTTAAAGTGTAAACATCTTACTAGCTCAAATATATGGGCAATTTGAGAAAAGGTTCTGTATAATTTGATACTGCAATGTGAGCCATATTCAAATCTCCCAATAAGCACAGCTAAATAGCCAGAGGGGAAAGATTAAATTAAGAGATGAAGTGTCATCACCCCTTTTCATTCTTTGTCCTCCTAAAATGAACAACAAATGCAGTATACTTCATATATTTTAAGATAAAAATATAAACTATATATGCAGTTTAAGACTCAGTGTTTTATGAAGAGATACAGTTGTAGCAGAGGGAAAGGAAATGAGACTACATCAATACCACACTGAAACTGGCAACAGCTCTTGCAAAACTATCAAAGCATATATTCTGTTGCTTCATGCATACTCTAGTCTGTTAAAATGAAACTTCCTCTATTTCTGAAGGAGTAAAAGCAAGAAGTAGAGTAGATTTAGAAAGTTTTAACTAAAAAAGCTGTACATCATCATCCCTCACTTTTAAGTAAAATTGTTACAGAAACTAATTCATATTCTATTTATGGTATTGATATATTTTTTTTAAAATAAATTTTAGAATTCTAGAGGGGAGTCATTGGTGCCTTACATACACATCTCTAAGGCAATCTAACAGAAACTAACTGCAAAGACAGCAACAACAACAAAAAAATCAATAGAGTTAAGCTGGTGTCATTCAGTGCTCTGCAACGTAAACAAGTTATTTTCAAGTCAGTCCTACCAAGATAAACTTTATTAATTATAAAATTCCCTCTGCTGGTATATGCTATTTAATGCTGGTACAGCCTATGACTTGCAAGTAGTTTCTCCTTTGTTGTTAATCCTGACCCTAAAGTTACACAGCACCTCACAAGCACAAAATGAAATTTCAAAAGGTGCCTTACACAGTTTAGATGAGCTGGCTACCTTTGTGCTGCAAAAATGAGATCTTAAGAGATGAGAAAGAGCCATCTCAATAAACATTTGGTATTCCTTGACAACTGGCTATTCAAGTACCACAAAAATAGCATCCTGGGTTCTGTAAATGAACTTCATTCATATTCAGCACAGTAGTGGAATATGCTGCTTCTGATGCTGCCTTTCAGATTAATTGTTTGGTTTGTTGGTGTTTTTTTAATTGTTGAATTTAAACAACTAACCAATTATGAAAACCGACTACTCTGAGAAACTGTATGAATGCAAATCCTATTACTTAACAGTAGATTTCAAAGAGAATTTTAATTTAGAAACATGCTGATGATGATGATATTTTTCAAATTCTCATGTTCTATGCACTTGCTGTTTGACATTTTACTGATTAGTGTAATTTGTTCAGAATTTACCTAGAATGCTACTGATAAACACAAACAGCCATGGGAATAATTGCATTACTTGATAAAATTATTTTTTTAAAAATCCAGATAAACAAATAAAGACAAAATTCTTCAAAGCTCAAATTTCCTTGCAAAATTTCTTTGCAAAGCTCAATGCAAAAACTACACAGAAGAAAACCAAGTGCTATACCCATACACTTGCAACTAACAAACTTTTATCAATACAAGGTTTTCATGTAATGTTGGAACATTGTTCTTCCTCTGACAGAACTGTTGAGAGTCATGGTAACACTAAGCAGTTAGACACACAAGATGTTCAGGAGGAAGCACTCTTCTTGCCTCCCAACAGGGTGGCAATGCTACTTTCAATGGAGTTGTAGAAGCTTTATTTCGCCCATGTCCCCAAGACGTGACGTTGCACGGCTCTTAGGAGGAAATCTGTTGAGGGAAAACTACTTCGTCTCTTCATTCTTCTTCTCCCTCTCTCTCATGTTTATTTTTTTAATTTATTATTAGGATGAAAGCTTTTTGAAACAGAGGACTATGTTTTGTTGTGTATTTGTACAGAGAGAGGGAATGAAGAATTCCATTCCTTTTGGAAAATTGTCAAAGCCACTTTTTGCTTCAAAACACCCTACTCACTCTGAAATTCAATTCGGTTTCTGTACTTTCCTCATACAAGGTAGATTCAGTGCCAAATAAGAAGTATTATAAGATTTTCAATCTTTTCTAGCAATTATTGAGCACACCTAAAGTAGAAAAGAGAATCACCACCTGAACTAAAACTGGGATCATAGGCTTATAGTTAATTTGCAGTTAAAGATATGTCTACATAACAAAATTCACCTAGCATGGATATCAGTGGTGCTAAGGGACAGAACCACTGGCTGATAAAAACACCCACAGCATTTACCACAAGTACCTTTTTATTAGTAGTTGCTAAGAGCAAATGGTTCCTACAACAAGAGCAAGTCTGTTTTTTCTTTTGTCCTGACAAAAAGCATTCATCTGACACACCGTAACAACTTCGGAATATTGCTATGCCACTCTTTTACAGCTATTGAAGCCAATGCTGACGCTGTCCTGGCCATTTTCCCTTACATTAGCAGTGTCACTTGTCTGGCCCTCTCGTGAGCTGGTCTGGGCAGCCAAGAAGATTACACGGACAATCAGCTTTTGCGTGGCTTAGTTCGTTGAACCAGATCAACATGGGGCTGGCAAGCACCAGGCCTGTCACAAGGAAGATGTGGGAAGGTGAATACACTGTCAGAACCCTGCCTGCATTGACCTGCATCATCGGAAACTGCTGTGGAAAACAGTAGGTAAGACCCTGACACTCATCATTTGAATGTCACTTCTGTACTTATTAAAATGCACGACTTTGGAAAGCAGTGTGTTGTTGACTGTTTCACTTAGTAAATGTCACAGATCCACACAGTTTTACTGCTTTTCAGAGATTCAAAAGAATCTTCTTTATATTGCACTGGCTCAAAAGTGAGGTCCTATGTCAGGCCACTAAAAGCCACAAATTTACAACAGCACCAATAAACACTGAAAAAGGCACCACAAATAGTAGAGGAAACAAATCTGTACACGAGCTCACTTTTGTATTTCACTTCTAAGTGCTAGGGGCAGTATGTGGGGTTTTTGTTTGTTTTTATTCAAATGTAACATGCAAAATCAATAACCAACTTACTGGGTTCCTAAGCTGGCCAGAACACCTATGTTTGCTACCAAGAGACAGTTTGAAATTCTTGCTGCAGCCAAGAGCAAAGGATACATTTTCAGGTACCTCAGCTATCCCTGTCAACAGGAAACACTTGACAGTATTGTTTAAATGGTGATTTTTAAGCTTTCACACTTCCCAGCCCAGAGATGAAAAATAGCAGACAGGTTACCTATAAACTTGGTTAGTACATCTCCATTAATAGCAAAAACTAGTTGGAAAGGGTGAAAGAGTAAAAAAGCTTGGCTTAACTCTGAGAGTATCCATTTCTCCACATTACTGGGATGGTTTGAGTTTGTTTTGGGGATAATTCCTGTTCAAACTCTTCTGACCACATTTTCCCACGATGATCACAGCTTATGGTGTGCTATAGCTGCACAGACCTGTGCTTCTGACCCTTGACTATCCAGCAATAAAAACCAGGACTGTTTGCCTGGACGGTGAACTGAAAGACTTGTGACATCCACAGAAGTTAAGCAAGCAAGAGAATGAGAAGGAAAATCAAAATTATTAAAGGGTCAAGCAGTTATCTTATAAAAAGCAGACTAAAAAGGTTGGACCTCTTCAATTCAAACAGGAAAAGTTGAAGGTGGGGCAGGAACATGACTGAACTTTACAAAATAAAAAAGGCAGCATATTAATTGAATAAATTGAGACAATGGCTGTGAAGGAGATGAGGGTTTACTGCAACATTCTAATTTTTGCTGAAGCACTCAATTAACATTTCTCCATTAAGGTTTTGCTGCCTTTTGATTACAAAAGTATTCATTCTTTTCCTTTTCACTATTTAGAAATACAGTGAAAAGTTTTCTTCTATAATGCAAAATCTAGATGTGTTAGATAAAAGCTTTGTTTTTACAGCATAAATCTGTTTCAAGAGAACCATTACCTACAAGATAAAGAAAGAATAAAATCCTGTGCAAAAAGTGTTGCCAAGTTATTACAGTATCATTAACAAAGTTACAGTAACTTTCCTAAGAATACTTTCTGAATCATAGCCCTGACTAAACATTTCTAGAGACAAAACCCAGTTCCTTAAAGTCCTCCTTAAACAAGGAAGTCTCAGATCTAAAATGCCATTCAAAGAGATATGAAGAAGCAAAGGGACAGTATTCCCCCAACTCATTACCAAGTTAGATGGATTAAAACCCAGTTCTGCCTTAGGATGGGGATTCACCATTGCATCCATACCAAGTAAACCAATTGTCATCTATGCACAATTTCAGTTCTGGGGTAATGGTTCCCCCCAAAAATACTTCACTTTCTGTTCACCCACCCATTTTTAATAATTGCAAAAATGCAACTTCAGAAAAATTCTTCCTGAAAATAATAAAGTTTCTTTATTCACAATGGCATCCTTTGTTTTCAAATTTTCTGAAACAACAGACTGATTTTCAAGATAGGCACTTGAAGGTAACAGTCAGTCCTCTACAGTAAGGAGAGATTAAGCAGATTTTAAACACTAACCAATAAATTGATTTGACTATTGTAGAACAATCTTACTTTTTCACTTCTTCATGTTTTTCTCCACAGAAAATTAAGTGAAATTCAAAAATCGTATCATAGAATAGTATGCCTCAGGTAGTCAGAATATTCTTAAAGCTACACTTTGGGTGGAACTTGATTCAAGTATGAGTCTAGGTTTGAACAATTTCTTGCTCTAGGCTATAGGTAATTACGTAATTAGAAAATGGCTAAAAAATATAAACATGGCAAGGTAGAGGGAAAATACTTTTAGCTTCCAAATCACCATTCATGCTTATCTGTCTTACATTAACCTCTCTATATATACACATGAAATCCTACAAAATACTGAAAAATCCAGTCTTAATCCAAAACAGTAGAAAAAAAAAAACAAAACAATGACAAATCTATAACTTTAATATTGTAACTTGCTTTTACATACATTGAGAACTCCTTCAAGAAACACTATATCCTCCTAAAACCAAATATGGTAGTTTAAGCAGGTGAATTAAATATTAAAAGAATCTTACATTACCCTTTTATTGCTTTTTTTTATTATTATTTAGGTAAATCTTCTGCTGCATATACTTCAGTTGGTTTGTATCATGAACATAGAGTTTATTCAACAGAAAATCTGAAATGCCAGTGGAAAATTAACATTTACAGTAAAGCCTTCATTTTTTGTTGAAGTATGAATACCATTACGAAGTGGTTTGAGGTAGCCTAGCTTTTATTGAGTATTACTCAGACAATTTTTATTGCCTGACATCCTTCAAACATATTCTACAAGTACTGGGTCTTCTTTCTCTCTAAAAAAATTTCCTTCCCATTTGTGAGTGGAGAAACTGTGTTTCCACATGACATATTTGAGATACATCTGAGACTTTAAATTTCTTTCAAGCATTCCATACTGTAATTATGTTATAAAATCATTAAAAATTAATTAGAGGGTGTATTTTATATGTTTTTGGAGAAAAATTATAAAACATCACTCTTTCTTTAGTCTATGCTATTAATTCAATCTGCTTTCTGTGCAATTAATTCAGTCTGCTTTGTTTTCTAACTGCAAATTTCATGGCTTTTCCATCACTAAACATGGAAAACTGGAACAATCCAAACAGTATCAAAAGAAAAGATAGCACAAGCATTGTATTTGAGTAATTTGGCAGCTACTGTAACATAACACAATAGGCAAAAGAGGTGAGACACTATGAATCTGTCAACTCTGTGTTTAATCTGAATATAGTTAAAGGTTATTGAGGGAGCACAAAAAACAAAGGCTGAAAAAGTGTTTATATATGACACATCAGCCACCAGGGTCTCAAGGAATGTATTTAAAATCTCAAATCAGAGAGTTTAATTACAGACTCCTCTTGAACACAGACGCAACTGTCATTGAAGGAGAATGATGTTTACAATCTTAGGAGATTCTCAAAACGTGGGTCACAGCCCACGAAACATGGAATTCATAAGTGCATTCAATTTAAACAGCGACAAAAATGGTCAAAACTGGAATTTGAGTGGTCACCAAAAGAAACTTTTCAACTACTGCTCTGCAACACTGGCGCATTGTCCTTTACTACTTGGAGGATTGTAGTTCTGGAGGACCCTGCCAATGATTAAAGGTTTAACCATATTGTCTACAAAACAGTTAACAACCTCCCAAAAACCCAACAAAAACCCCAAAAAACCCATACCAGAATTATTTAATTAAATGGACTGCATGTGAGGATAGAAGAGTTATTTCACCAAGTTAGAACAGCTTAAAGAAACTTCATTCTGCAATCTATTTGACATGAAAGTCACGCTTAGCTTACCCCTGAAATCTGAAGTTTTACTCTCCAGAAAAGAAACCAGTCCAAACAGTTACACAGTTAGCTAAGAAATATGATAGATCAGATGACATGAAAAAAAAAACCAAAAGGGAACTTAATAAACATGAATAAAATCAAATAATTATTTACTTAGCGTTTTAAACAGTTTACATAACTATGCTCACACCTTGGGAAAGATGACTGCCTTACCAAAGATTGATCATAAGCATTCTACAATTACCCTCCACAAACTTGCCTGCAGTTTTAATTCCAAATGCAACAGAGAGACAATATATTACTCATAAGTTAAGTATTGTGATGCTGATTTTAAGCCAAGCGATGCAAATATGTCCAAAAAGTGAGACACACATGTGCTATGTGCCTTTCAAATATTTCCCTGCTACAGACAAAAAGGAAAGGTAAGTAACAAGTAGCCATTCAAGTCAAGAAAGTTATCTCAATCTACAATTTACAGATGACTTTCTGGCATTACCATTTCCCCAGAAAACTTACTGGAGTAACAACAGGTGTAAAGAGTTCTGTAAAGCTTCCCCTTGACAGATTTCCCAGAGTTTAAAACAGTGATACTGCCTTTTCCTTATCTGGATCTTCTAATCAGGCTAAAACTGCAACAGTGTGAAAATAAAGATAACATTGTAGAGCAAGTCACCAAGCCTTCTATGAACTGTCATGCATCTCTCCTCATTATTCACAGCAGCCCTAGAATACCCAGGCTACTCTTAGAGATTACTGTTCATAGCAAGCTTTAGGTAAAGTTTTAGCTCCATTTTACTTAGACTAAGTATTTAAAATTTACTATTGGTACCTTATACATTAGTCTCTTGAGAGTAAATCAACTCTCCTGTCTCCTCTATCTACTAATGCTTCAATGGCTAAACAAAGCAACATAGCACTTAAGAGAATCTTATTAATTCAGATCTCCTGAGGGCAACTGCACTATTTTACCGCTCCAGTTTAATGAGGGGTCAACTTATATAGTCAATTATGAATGAAAATAAATTAGAAGAAAACATATTTGGTATAGCAAACAATTTTAATCAAAATTGCCAAGAGTTCTGCACCACTGATTCATTCTTCTGTATTGAACTTCAACTTAGGACATTTTCACCTGCTATTTATTACCAGGTCTGGGCTCATGGCAGAGTCACACATGAAACTTGTTTGTGAAACACCATGTTTGACTGGAAACTTTCAAATATGAATTTATCTTCCAGCTAGTACCAAACATATAGGACTTCAGACAAACTCAAGCAACATCCTTCCACGGGGAACTATATCATTCGTGTAGGAATGTCTGCAAAGTTTCAACAGCTCTACTAAATTCTTCTAAAGAATTAGTGGAACTAATGACACCACATAAGCAAAAAGATAAAGAGTAGAGAAAACAAAGCCTATCTGTGTTTCAAGCTTAGATATTAAGTAACTGGTCAAAATCTGTTCCTGTGAGTCCTAGGTTACAGATGTAAAAGATATCCACCCTAGGAAGCAGAACGATACATTATTATCATCTGGATAACTTCAAGTTGTAATATCCAAATGTAGGAATTTAGAACAATGTGCTGTAAGATGAAAGAAACTAGAAAGTATAAATTCTCCTTGCTCTGCCCTTATTTTGTTTATAGGTCAGACTAATTAATACATTTTCTAGAATTAGAAAATAAGTTATGATGTTAGTGGTACACAAAAAAGTACTTCTAAGCAGCTACCAGCAGTCAGTTCATATTTTAACATTAAAAGGAGTTAAGAACACATAATCATTAAATTATAACTGGTCCAGTCTTATTAAATCACTACTTAAAAATTCTATTTGTTTCTACCTGTTGTAGAAGACATTAAGGCAAAACCAAGCTGCCCTGTAAGTCATATAGGTACATAGATAAGATGGTTTCAAATACAGATACAAAAGCTTAACTTAAATGAAGCAACACCATTGGATTATTTGACTTGAAGAAACACTATTGTCAAAAGTCCACTATCACCAGCCAGGGATGAGCTGGTACTGGCCACGACTGCCAACAGAAGTAAATAGGAACACTTCATGTAGTTATAATTTTCAGAAGATAATGCAATTGGGTAATGCTGTTCACCACGATTATGGTTATCAGCTTGCACAAAATTTCTTCTCTGAACCTTAAGAAAAACCAGATTTCATTAATGATGTTTATCTGTGGCAAGAAAGAGCATCACATCAGGCATTTGAAAGGTCTGTTTTCACATCATCTGAACATTTACTACTGGGAATTTAGAAAGTAGTTTAAAGCTGATGAAAGTCATTAACACACTGATTTACCTTAGAGCTATGTTTACTATGTGCACAGAACTGAGATTTGACACAATAGAGTACTAGAACACACAATACAGCAACATGATATAATAATGTAACTACTTTCTAAAGCAAACTGATTATAATTACAATAAGAGCCCACATTTTTTTCAGGGCAAGTAACCTGATCAAATCAAGAGCAGTTTCAAACTGTCCCTCTTTTGTTTTTAGGGTTCTTTTGTGTCTGACTGCCAAATGTCAATGTTGAAATCAGCCTCCAATACTAATATTATGCGTCTCCAGTGTCTGTCAGAACTCTAGCAGTCCACTCATTTATTCTAAATAGTCCATGAAAAGCACATTAAAAAGACTGGAAAAAAATTCTACCATCAGGAAACTTGAAATTCTCTACAAGGGCCATCACCTGACACTGAAGTACTGCAAGGATCTATAAATTGTGAAAGGACAGAAAAGCACACCATTATTCATTAGCCAAGAGCAAAAAGAAAACAGCCTAAAAGTGGCCTCTTTGAAGAGGCTGACAAGGGCCAGAATGAAAAGTCCTACACGGCCATAAACCTTTGCCATCAGTAATCTTCAATTACAGAGCTCCTCTGATCACAAGAGACTTGCAACAGCAGTTGAAACACTCAGAGTATTTCTAAACATTACTTAGAAGTCCGTGAATACAAATGTATGAATTGTCAGAACTCAAAAAGCCTTAGAACGCTGGAACAAACAGCTTCAAAGGAAATAAGCTCTTCTAGAAATTTGGCTAAGGTACTAAAAAAAATAAGCAAGATCCTTGTACTTGATTGCAAAGAAGAGGAATGAATCACAAGTTTTCAATGCCCTTAAGACTTCCATACACAAAATTAATTATCACTGGACAGCATTTTTAAGTAAATAATTTAATCAGCAAGGCTTCCCAGTACTGTCAGAATCATTGAGAGTTGTTTTTGAGGTTTTATTTAAATATCTGGCACTTTGGTCAGAAGATCAGTTACACAACTAAACCAATTATTCCTCTATGGGGAATCATAGCATGTAACCAATCTAACCTACTTTTTAGAAATTCCAAGTATACAAAGACTTATGTATATGGCAATTCCATTTTAACATACATCTGCCAAAACCCTGTCACACACAGATCCTGAGATCTTAAACAAAGGCAAATGTAGTTTTGGCAAATGTAACTGACACTAGGGTGATGGGGGGGTTTGGCAAATAAAACAAAATCCATTACACAAAATGAAAACCCCAACCCCCACACTTCCATTACCTAAAGACAAAGTCTTCAAGCTTTCTTGAGAGCTTTATTCTAGCTTATAGTTTTGAATTCAAAATTTGAGAAGGAATTGAATGTCTATTCCTGCAGCTTCTCATTTGAGGTGTATATCCATGAAATAACAACCTTACACACCTTTCCTGCTTTCTAAAGTTTCTTGGGAAGCACTTTCAGATGCAGGAACACAAGTACAGTTTGTATCTGTGTGTAAGCCTCCTTCTCAAACTAGATGGAAGCAAAAAGAATGTTGATGAACACATGCAGTAACCTACTTCTTTTGTTTAAATTGGAGAGTTTTTTCCAGGAATACTGCCTGTTAATTCTCATAAGGGCCAACTTCAACAAGTTGACCCGTTTAACCATGTGTAATTCTGCCTACAATCAATTTCAACAGTGAACTCTGTCCTTTCACAGTCAGAAATAAATCTCGAAGAGAAAAACGACATCCAAGTGGAAAACATTCTCCTGTTTGTGTACAGAGTACACTGAAATACAAGATTTACCAGCTGCCTTGCTCAGACACCTTCCTCTACTACTATTGCTAACGCAGA
The DNA here is from genome assembly GCF_965178545.1 of Coloeus monedula. Classification (NCBI taxonomy): domain Eukaryota; kingdom Metazoa; phylum Chordata; class Aves; order Passeriformes; family Corvidae; genus Coloeus; species Coloeus monedula. The sequence goes on along the minus strand of NC_138788.1, from coordinate 26,887,996 downwards.
CATGCCTACAGATAAAAAAGAAGTGAGAAGAGGTTTCAGGATGGGAGGGGAAATGCACGTCGGGGAAGAGGAAAAAACACATTTAGTATTGTATCTGAGGCATATATTCAGAAAATGGGAATCAAAACTCCACTATGAAGCTCAAATTAAAACTTTAATACGCTGCAAACGCCATTAGAGACGTTATGTTTTTGTGGTGAGCAGGCTTTATGATAGAGCAACTTCAGACATATTCCCAGCCATTTTAACAAAAAAGCCAAAACTCTGATCTTCTAAAATGACATGAGAACCACCATTTAGACTGTGTACTACACCAGCATCTAAATAAGCTAGATGTTCTTAATATAGAACATTGACACAAATTCCTTGGGCAAAATGACCCCACCTAACATTCTGAAATGACTGTGGCACTTCTGCTCACAAACAGGTGACACCACCACAGTACAATAGAACCTAAAATAATTACTACCAAAAATAGCACAAATTTCACGGGTACCCAGATTTCATAAACTCTCAAATGCAGTACTCTAAACGTTTCTTGACCGAATTAGCTCTTAGAAACACTGTAAATGCCATCCTCTCATGCTATTTTTTCCTAGTCTCCAGAACCTGCCCCAGAGTTTCAATTCACATCAGTTCCCAATTCTCTCATGCTTATCGACCAGGATGTTTTTTCCACGCTATCCCTAAACCAAACATGGAGCATTAAACACCCTTTTAGAAAGGGGCAACGTGGCTGAAGATTTGCCAGAACGCTGAAGTCTTGTCAAACACTACCAGGGTTGTATCTATGTCACTGCAGTCTACTCAGCTTGATAAATTCTAGATAAGCATCCTTAAAAACCCCTACTTGTACCAGTACACTTAAAGATTGAAAGAGCAAACAACTGAGAGAAGTTAGGAGATCTAACACATGAATTCTGCCACACAGGGAGAGCAAAGAGAACACAGCTATTTAATTCAACTCCACATGGAGCAAGATGGGAGAATGCCCATTAAAGCGACGACAGCCTGGCTCTGTACACTACACATGAAGCACAGGAGTCAATTTTACTGTTCATGGGCTTCCTTCCGTACAGGGGGGAAAAAAAAAAAAAAAGTATTAACTTCAGATCTAAGAAAATGCAGTCTTTGTAAGGTTAGGAGACATACTGTACACGAGTCTCAAAAAAACCCAAAACACAGAAGTGAGCAATCCAGCAGCGGGCAGGGTGGAGCAGAAGGCGGGACAATGACCTAATAGGTCTTTTCTATCTTTAGTTTCACGAGGCTTCGTGGCCAAGAGGCGCCGGGATCCCCCCTCTGCCTCCGGCCGCGTCTCCCCGCAGCGCTCAGCGCCCCAGCCAAGTTCTCCCGAACTCGCCGCTGCCAGCAGGAATGCCGAGGTGAGGGAGCCGGCAGACAGGAGCCCGAGGCAGCGCTGCAGGCAGAAGCAACGCTCCGAGTCACTTCTCAGCTATGAGCAACACAAGCGATCCGCGCTGCCCGCCCTTACCTTGAACACTTTACCGAAAGCACCATCTCCCAGCTCTCCTATGATTTCCCAGAACTCCTCAGGGTTCAAATCCCTCTTGACGTGCTCGTATTGTTTCTTCTTCTTCTCGCCGCCCAGCTTGAAGATCTTACGAAAGTTGAAGAAGGACATTTTCGCTGCCCCCGAGGGATGGGGCGGGCGGCGGTGCCCCCAGAGCCCGCGGGGACCACCCGGCGCGGGCGGTGATGCAGGGCGCGATTCCCACGCGGAGACCGAAGTCTTGGCGTCGCCCGGGAAGCACCGCCACCGCCGGGCGCTGCGGGGAGACAACACCCCGCGATGCCCCGTACGGGGCCGGGCTCGGCGCTGCTCTGCCCGACGCGGTCGGCGGACCCTACTCGGCCGGGCCGGTCACCATCGCGGCAGCAACAAGTGCCGGGCTCCCTCCTCGGGACGGGCGGCGGCGGAGCCGGAGGAGGGGTCACGGCTCCGCTGGGCGGGGGCAGCTACTGCGCGCCCGGCAGCGGGGAGCGGTCACGTCCCGCCCCGCAGGACGGGAAGGATGCAGGGAGGGGCGGGGGCTGCCCCGCTCCAGGCTCCCGGCCGGTGTCCTCTCGGAGCGGCGTCCCGGCGTGGCACAGCGGCGGAAAATGACGCTTCGCTGCCGGCCTCTCTCCCCCTCGCTCGCTCCCTCGCCCTGTCGCGGAGCGGGGCCCGGGCGGCTCCGCTTCCTGCGGGGCGGCACCGGCGGCACCTCCGCCCCCTCCGCCCTCGCTCCCGCCCGCCGCCGGCGCGTGCGCGCGCCCCGCGCTCCCGCCCCTCTTCCCGCGCTCCCGGAACCGCCTCGCGCCCCTCCCGCCGCTCCGCCACCGGCGCACGCGCAGCAGCGCGCGCCCCCGCCGCTCCCCCTTTTCCCCGGCGCGTGCGCACGCGCCGCACCGGCAGCACGCGCGCGGCCCTCCCCCGCCAACGGCTCGGGCCCGGCACTGGCGGCGGGAAGGGGCGGGGCTTGCTCTGCCCACGTGATGCGGCGGCGGCGGCGCCAGCCAATAGGAGCGCGCGCAGGCTCCGGGCGGGTAAGTCGGTGTCGGGCTCAAGATGGAGGGGGCGCCTCCTCCAACCCCCCCGTACCTCAGAGTAGGACGGCAGCCCTGGCGTGGGGATGGCGTGCTCGTCCCTCCCTCTGTCCTGTTTCCCTTTAGTCCGCTGTGTGCTGTTACGGGAGGGGCGTGTGGCAGAGGGACCCTTTATCCTCTGATCCCGGAGGACACCCCGCGCCTGTCTCCCTGCCGCTCTTCTGTCCCATGTAGGGAGGGTGTCACCAGCTCTGTGGCAGAGGTGATGTTCCCTAGGCAGGGGGACAGCTTCCTCTCAGTGCTGGCTGGGTGAGGGGCTCCTGTATGTCAGGAGCGCTGTGTGGGCAGGTAGTGCCTTCTGGGGGGCTTGGGCTTGGACGTGGCGCTCTGAGGAAGGTGTTGATAACAAACGTTGGAAGACTTTTTCTTTTGTTTGCGGTCCAGTGCTGTCCCTAGACCTGCTACTGGTTTATCTTCTGTCATGGCAGGATGTGATGGTTTTGTGCTGCCCGTTTGGTATCTTCGGCATCTTACTTAATCACTGGAACAGGCTTGAATTTCCTTATCTCACAACCTTCTCTTCCCGCAAGTGATTCCTTCCTCACCCTGAAGTATAATTGTATTTTAATAGTTGTGTTGTGTACATGCCACCAAATGTGAGGTGTTTCCTCACTTGAAAGCAAGAGGCGTTCTCGTTGCCTGGATTAGGGGCAATTAGCAGACATGGGGACAGAGTTCGGGCTGTGACAGGCAAGAAGTCGATCCAGCAGCTGAGGCGATGCTGAGACCTCAGGGACATCTGACGGTGAGACAAACACCCAGGAAAAATCGTGTAATACCGTATCCTCGTATGAACCTGAGTGCCTGCAATTGCCATTAACTTAAGCTGCATGATGAGTTTCTAAAGACCAAGCCTCTGGTGTGCATCATTCCTCAGACCATTTTACTAGCGTGACAATAGTTTGCTGTATAAGAAGGGTAGTCCGTGTGTAAATGCAGTAATAATAATGCGGCATTGAGATGCCCCTGACACAAAGCGTTTATGAATCAAACAACAGTGTTCTGTCATGAGTCAATTTCTTTAAACTGCATAGAATCAGTTTCAAGGGCAGTCCCACCCTATGAATGGAGAATCTTTCAAGTACTCTTGTGAAACGGATTTGTTGTAATAATCAGCGTTTGTTTTTCAAAAATGATATTGGCCTTTTTGTGTTCCCTGTACTGACAGCTTGGCCACAAAAGGTAAAATTGTTAAGTAGGGTGTTGAAACCAAGACTGTTTATGTGTATGAGGGCAAAATCAAGAAACAACAGCAATCCTAAGGAGCTGTTTTCTGTGATCTGGCTCCCTGGCTCCACTTACTAATTTCATGTGCACGTTTCATTCAGATAGTTTGGATTAAATACAATAACAGAGTGTTAGCAGCAGCACTTTAGCTTCTGATATCTTACTTTTTGAAGTTCAATTTCTTTTTCCTCTCTATTTTTTTTGCCCGTTCAAGTGGGATAATAGCTTTGATTTGCATGTTAAAATATAATGATGGCTTAAATATTAATTTTTGTTAATATTTTTATTTGAATATTTTTGTTTTAACTTGCTTTTTCTTGGATAAAAAGTGCTTTGGGACTAATTTCTGTAGGTTTATTTAAACTGACTGGTTGATAGAGGATGAGAGAAAAAAGGAATCCAAAGCCATGGCATGAATTCCTTGTATTTAGGCAGGATTATCTTTTCTTTAGCCTCAGAGTTAATGGCAGTGGAGGGGAGGGGGGGGGGTTGTTTATGTGTGAATGTCAGAGTTTGTAATAACTGGAAGGAAATGCAAAGCTAAAAGAAAATTTTATAAGTGATATGTGAAGAAGTGTAGTTGAGCTGGAGACGTTCTGGGCTGGGATAGCAGGGCCTGGTTCTTCCTCAGCTCTGCTGATAAAGGTTGGACTGTGCACAGTTCACACACAGCATCTCTATCACGTGTCAGCTTGCTGCGAACGTGTGTGTGATAAAAGGGGCTCACTCAGAGCAGAACGTTCGTGCCATCCTGCCAACGACTGAATGTTAGCAGGTACTGCCTGTGTGTTGCTTTAGACTTGTATAAAGAGAGTCTTCCTGTTCCAGGGAGCTTTTAATTCATATAACATTGAAAATATAAGATGAAAGTCTGGCACAAGAAAGGCACAATTAATCTAGTGATAAGGTTTTGCTTTTACCTTTTTCTTTCTTACTCTTTAACAAGTAATTCAAGATAAAACCAGGATATCTGAAAAGGAAAACTGTGACTCCGTCTCATTTTTTCCCTTTTTCTTTCACGCTGGAGTTACAGCCTGCCACTCAATCCTAAAAAGAAACTCTATAAGGTGAAGGTTAAGTGCTAGTAGCAAATCCTTCCCAATTTGCTGCAACTTCCTGGTTTGGAGGAGGCTATATGAAGCCTGGATTTTGTGTGTGTGGTTTTTTTGTTCCTGATAGCAGGATTTTTTAGCGACTGTAAATGTTTCCAGATGGTAAGAATAAAAAGGTAAAAGAGAATTATATTAAAATTTCTCCTTTAGGAATTTAAAGCAATGCTATTTGAAAATTCATTGCTTCCTTTAAATGTCAGAGGAAGATGTTAAAGATGTTAAAGAACTATCTTGGTTGTGCATCAAATAGACTGGCTTAAAATAGCTGTAAACTCTTTATGACAATCTTTTTCATCTCTTTGTGAATTAGAAGTCTCCTTTATACTTTCTGCTGCTTCGTATCACCATCCTTTCTCATTGACTCAACCTACACTTGCTACTGTTCCTAACTCCCTCTTTAAGTTCTCTTTCTTTTAAACTGCTCCAATTTCTCTTAATTGAAAGTAAATACTTCAGAAATTTAGTTTGAAATATGTTCTTCACAGCATATATTCCCCTTTCACTTCAGTCCTACATTCTGTCTTCAGTTCTTTCAAAATATTTAATGATATATTTTTATATTGTCTTGACTTTCTGTCCACCCACGTTTTGGCTGATCTCCAAAATTCTTTCTGGTGATTGAGCTCATTGAACTGCTGTAAGGTCACAGGTGGCTTGTTCGTGGTTAAATCTGAAGCATAATTCTTGTTTCATCCGTCTTAATCTGTCTGTCACCTTTGGCACTCAACACTGTCCTTTCTGTTTTCTTTAATCAATGTACCCCGTGTTTTTATTGATATTTTCCAGTTATGTGGTGGCATTTTTTCATAGGCTCTGTCATTTCTCCTCTGATCTGTTCCTAAAGTTAATGTTTTGTGCTGTATTGAGCTCATTTCAGTTCTAAGCACCAATGTAGCTTCTAGATCACTCTAGTTAACCCAGCACAGGGGATGATCACTGTCCTGGTCCTGCTGGCCACACTGCTTCTGATATTCTGCCACTGGCATTCTTGGCCACTTGGGCAACTTCTGGCTCATGATCAGCTGCTGTTGACCAGTGCCCCCAGGTTCTTTTTCTCTGGGCCACTTTCCAGCCACTCTGTCCCAGCCTGTAGCCCTGCATGGGGCTGTTGTGAGCCAAGTGCAGGACCTGGCATTTCCCCTCATGGAGCATCACACCACTGGCCTCAGCTCATTGATCCAACCTGCCCAGATCCCTCTGCAGAGCCTCCCTGGCCTCCTGCAGATCAACACTCCAGCTTAGTGTTGTTTGGGAACTTACTGTGGGTCATCTGGTCATAAAAGGAGATCAGGTTGGTCAAGCAGGACCTGCCTTCCCCAAACCCATGTTGGCTGGGCCTGATCCCTTGGTTGACCTGTACGTGCTACATATACAGCACTCCTAAAGCCTATCTAACAAATGTACCATTGATAGAGCTGTGTCTTAGAGACTTCTCTTTCTGTTATGCAGAACAAAAAAGAGACTTAGTTTTGTACTTGGTATTTTATGAGCCTTTATGATATGAGTAACAGGAATAGTTCAGTCATATATAATATAAACAGAAAAAAAATATAATACCAGAGGCTGCACACTCAAGAGCTTGCCCATATCTGATTAGCCAGAATCAATGCTCAGGCTCCTATCAATAACCTGGATATATAACTATTACGTGGTTTGGGTTTTTTGAATGCCGTACTGCAGGACCAATTAATCTAAGAATTGCCATAGAAACATGTGGCATTTAGAAGCTTCAACATACAGGGTATTACTTGATGTTTGCAGTAAAAACAACATTGAGAGTTAAAATGTTTAGGAATAGGATTGATGTTATTTTGGCTTCAGAAAAGTCTGTGTGTTTAATCTAAATTGGTCACACTTTTTCAGCAGTCAGTGGGGAAATGTATCTTCACAGGGCAATTCACCTTCCCCATTTTAGATACTTGTCTTTATCACACTATTTAACTGTGTAAGATGAGTTTTCCTGGTAACATATGATGGAAGTTCTTCTTCCTACCTATGGAGACCATCCTACCACTGCCAGCAGAGCTCTTGGAGTGCAGTTCTCTTGGTGTCAGCAACACTTCTGGGAATGATGACAAAGCAAATACAAAAATTGCCGGATTACCTGAATGTTTCCAAGTAAACCTGTGATGTTGTATTGAATAGGCTTTATCTGAAATTAAATGGCAGGGGAAAAAAGCAATATAAATGTCGGAATTTGAATAAGGATCAGATATTTCAACAAATAGTACAAGAATATTTCTTGGAAACATGGCATGTCAAAAGCATTCAAGTTTTAACATGTTAACTTTATTGAAGCTATAGCAAAAAAGAAATTTTTTTCTTATTGCTTCTAGTTGATGTGCAAGAGAACCCTCTTCAAGACTGATATTCAGAAATAGTCATATATCTTTGTAGGGGAGTGTGAAGCAAACCTCAGATTTAAAGGAAAGTGTCAACAACTTGAAACTTACGTAGCTGATTCTCTTTGATTAACTGATTAAGGCAATTAAGAACTTCATATCCTCATGATAAAGCTTTTCAAGAAGGCTACATGTTTTTTTGGTTTGTATTTAGCTGAAAAAGCTCCTTTTATAAGAATTTTTAGTTAATATTGAAATACTGAGCTGCACTGGTGGATAGTTGCATTTTTTAAACACAGTAATTAGTCTGATAAAAGTTCTCTCCATATTGTGATGACTGTAACAATCTTTCACAGAACCACACAGGAATAAGTCAATCTAGAACACTCTTTTTAAAATATTAATATCCTTTAAAACACTACTACTCTTAGGTATAATGCTGTGTTCTTTCTAACTATTTTAATAATTTGAGGTTATATTTAATTTGAAACAAGATTTATTTGACCAAAACTGTACATGAACACAAGGCAAATTATTTAAAACTTGTGGAGCCCCTTCCATCTGATGGATATTAGAAGCTTTAGTTAAGTCACATGAAAGCATGTCTTGCAAATGCTGCACCATGTTTGCCTTTCTACCACATGGTAATTAGACCTTTTCCTCTTGCGTAGCAGTCACGAGCTGATTTGCTCTATTTGTTTGTGGCTTTCAAATTTGCATTAGTTCACATAGTAGCTAGGATTAGAAATTTATTAAGGGATAAAGATAGCTTTGCATCTCAGTATTGCTCTCAGTCAATACTGGCACAAAAAATGTCTGAACAAAAAAACCCACATGTATTGCTGGTTTTCTTTCTGCAAATCCTGATTTTCTTTCACTGTTTCCCAGGAGTCTTTTTTTTCCAGAATGGGCATTGTGTTCACTTGTGATCCTGATCAGCTCTGGAATCTTGGGGCCAAATAACTTGTTCTGTAATATGAAAATGAATGATTTTTTAATCTATGTTCTTTTATGGCTGGCTGGCCAACCATCACACCCAATTCTGGTTATGTGGTAAGCAAAACCCAGAAGTTTACTATACCTTCTACAATTACTATTAAAAATACACCATTCTGAAAAATAGGGAACATTTCCTACACACACAATAAAGGAAAATCTGACAAAAAAATAACACTAGAGACTATTGATTTTTTAGTAATATCCCAAAAAGAGACAGTGGAATAATATTGGAGATATGTCTACTAGCAAAAAGGGGAAATAACATACAGAATGTGAGATACCAACTGTTTATTAATGTAAAGCTAGACTTTAAAATGCTACGTGATTTTACTAAAAAAACCAGCAGTTTTTCATTGCATAATGTTATTTTTGTATTACAACCATGTTTGTAATAATTTCTCTGTGTGCAATGTTCTTCTGTTTTTACCTAGAAAATGAGGCAAAAAAAATAGTTGACTGTGTTGTAAAGTAGAATTTGGTTTTCTGTAGGATCTCATCTTGGTATAGTAGCAATGAGTGGAGCTGCAATAGTATGTCAGTTGTCAGGGCAAACAGCAGCTATTGTGTTTCCAACAATAGTATGTGCAAACTTTGGGCACTAACACTTGCTTATGACAAAACAGAGTATTGTGACGTGATGCACTTTTTGTCTCGAGTGTCCTGAAATGTTTATTTGTTGATAGAAGGGATCTTTAGTAGCTAATCCACAAAATTATGTTTTATAGTACACAGTGCAATATTTATGGATTAAGCCAAAAAAGCCCATTACATTACATGGACTGAATTGTAGCAGAAAATAAAATTACCTACATGAAAAAGAATTCGTGTGGCTTCTGACTGAGCATTAATGTATCTTTCTGGATATACAGGAGTGACTTCCTTTCAGAGCATGAAGAGGAAATGGCATTTATTCAAATTCAAATGCAATTAAGGAGACACTTAAATTAGTTTATAAAGGCTGTTGGTTTTTTTACATACCAAGAAGTAGGAAATAGTAATGACTTTATCATGTTAGCTGTGACAGTGATTCATGGAAGAAGTTACAGCCACAGTTGTCAGGGAGGTATTTTTTTTCAATAATGTAAATAACTTTCTGTCCATTTAGTGCCTTTTGATTGGATTTGGAAAAAGTTCTTAAAGATGGGCAAAAATCATTACTAACAAACAAGCCTAGCTGCTTTTTCTCTACAGGGAGGGGAGTTACTGAAGATACTCGTATTGCAGGACAAGTACTCCTGAACAGTTTGGGGTTCTTCTGTATCAGTCCTTTGCCAGCTCTCAGTGATGAGATTTGAACAGTCTCAGATAGAGCATTGGTAAATTATTCATTATTTCAGAACACCCTAAGAGAATTACAAAAATTGCTTAACCAAAGGTTAGTAAAGGACAATCTCTGGATTTTTAGCAGGTTCTAGTAGTTTAGCAGCTGAAGATAAATGATTATGAGCCAGCTTTCCTTAGCTGAGAAGAACCTACTCTTCAGATTATTCACAGAATATGGTGTAAAGGACTGTGCAGTACAATTTGTCTTAAGGAACTGGGAAATACCTGTACACCTTTGTTATTTCTAAGACTTTTCTGTTTAAAGCCCAGTTCAGAGAAGCCTGGGTATGACTAAGAAGTCCTGTGCTTGATTTCAGGTATAAAAGCCCTGTTCCTCAGAAAGAAGGTGCAGTTGCAAAAGAAATTCAGAGAGTAGCAGGCTGGGAATTGAACCATTTTGATACAAAATACCCACCCTTTTGATACTTTTCCTAGATGATGGCTCAGAGGACCTGTGTGAGGAGCATTAGAAAAGCATAACAAAAGCTTTGTTCTTACGTTCAAAGTTCTTACTTTGTTCTTCAGACTTCTCCCAGTAGAACAGACAATACCATAATAATATATAGGCTCAGTGCTTCCTCCCCACACACCTTACATTTTGCACAGATCTGACTTTTGGGATGTTTAAACATTTCTCTACAAGAAGGGCCTTCAGACAGGAAATGGCATGAGTCTCTATTTGAAGGAGAAAAAAAATAATTTTCTGGAATAACATAAAGAAAACCAAACAACAAATGCAGCTGGACTAGAATCAGAGATCAGTGCCAAGCTAAGTTTATTAATCTTTCAAAGAAGAGTAACAATTAGGTCTTGATCTTCCAAAAGCACTCCAAATGAGAAATCTCAGCCTTTAGTTAGTCCCACAAAGTTTATGATGGTCCTAGTTGGATCTGAGATTTCAAAATTATTGTAATTTGAGTTACTTTGTATATATCAACAATTGGGCTATTTGACACCATGTTTCAAACACAGTCTTGCAGTGTTCTGATATAGTTAAAAGGTCCACTTCCACAGCAAAATAAAATGCAAATTGATTTCAGAACATTAAGTGGGTCTGTCATAATCTAAAGCTTTGGTATGTGCCAGGAATATTTTTAAAACTTCAACCACAACTGTGTGCCTAGACCAAATCATAGGTTAATTATTTTGAAGTCTCAGGTTGTAATGGTGTGCTCTGTAGTGCTATGAATGTTCATATAAATTCTGACTTATCCCAGAGACTGTTCTAATTTAGACCAGATGCATAAACCAGTTTAAAGGGGAGGGAGGGAAATGGGCAGGAATACTTGCCTGTAGAAATTGAGTCAAAACTTGTTCACAGGCACAGTAGCCTTAGAAAGCTATTAACCAATGCTTGTCACTTCTATGCAAATTTCTGAAATTTGAAAATGTTTATTCTGGAAGTAACACTAAATCTATGTTACACTGCTAAAACAGAGTAGGAAAGCTAACTGTGTTGCCTTAATCCAGGGTGAATTAGGTTTCATTCTCTTTTCTCTGTTAGTTAATTCTTTTGTGTTGTACCAGTAAATTACAGAATCACAGAATGGATAAGGTTGGAAGGGTCCAGCCTCCTGCTCAAGCAGGGCCCCCTAAACCACATTACTGAGGATTGTGTCCAGATGGTTCTGGAATGTCTCCAGTGAGGGAGACTCCACAGCCTCTCTGGAGAATCTGTACCAGTGTGTGTTCATCCACACAGTACAGAAGGTCTTCCTCATATTCAAGTGGAACTTCCCATGCATCAATTTCTGCCCACTGCCTCTTGTCCTACTGCCCAACACCCCTGAGCAGAGGCTGGATCCATCATCTTGACACACTCCCTTCAGACACTTACAGGCATTGACCTTTTAGGTGTCTCTTCTCCAGGCTGACCAGGCCCAGCTCTCTCAGCCTTTCCTCATATGAGAGATGCTCCAGTCCCTTAATCATCTGCTGGATCCACTCCAGGAGCTCCTTGTCTTTCTTGTACTGAGGATGCCAGAACTGGACACAGCACTCCAGATGTGACCTCACCAGGGCTGAGTAGAGGGGCAGCATCACCTCCTGATTATAAGTATCTGTCAAAAAACTTTCCTTTTCCAACAGCCGGTTTGGAATCCACTTGCTATCAAAGCTTTCATACCACTGTTCCTCCAAGCAAGAAACTTACTATTTATAAGAAATAATTTAATTTTACTTTTGTTTTTATGTTGCACTAATGGCTGAGAACCTTCTCTTCCAGTTAAAGAGCATCTTTTCAGCAGCTCAGCTCACTCTGGCAGCACTGTGGGTGATTAAGAGCTTTCAGAGAGAGTTAATCATCTTTGTAGGTTTCCTCCTGCCCTCACTTGAGACAGGTTAGGGAATTAGTTGAAGAAGGCACTTCAGTGTGATTATCCAATAGCTTTAAAATACACACAGGAGGTGAAGCTTTCTGAATATCAGTAGTGAGTGCCTGCTATCTTATTTCTGGTAAGCTTACAGGTGGCCATGAGAAATACATATACAAAGCTAGTTTACTGGTCTGCTGAGTGGTATGCTGGTTTCTTGATCCATGGGAAATTATCTTGTGATTAATGCATGGGACAAAGATCAGAAAGAGCTACTTCTACTGTTTATTTTGTTACACACTTCCCTGTTAGTTTTTCAGAATCATGCTGTTGGAAAATTGAGTGCCAAAATCTTGTTACAAGGTTTAGCTTGCATTCAAAACAAGTTTCAATGCCAAAAGGAAGCAATCTAGAATGGTAAGCTTTGTCCCCCTTCCTTCCAAGCCTGTAGACATTGGAGGAGCCAGTTTGTCTGGTCTCCTGCAGCCATATGCATCTGTCCAGAAGGTTTTCCAGGCAGTGCTATGGAAAGGTAAAATCAGAGGGAGGAAAACATGTTACGTGACCTGGAGACGTTAACTCTGCTGGAAGATTGTTACACGACAGCCATGTCAGTTTATTGATAAAACAAGGCTTTTTGCCCCAACCTATATCCTGCCTTATGGGCATTGAGGGCAGTACCTTTCTGGGTTGTTGATAGATTCCCCACTGGCTAAAGGTTGCAGTGATGGCCTCTTGTCTTGCACTTCACTTGCAGGGAAGTGTATTGTAATAGAAACTAATGTAATTAAAAGACATGATGTTTAAATTTTCAAGGAGTATCTTTAAGAAAAAGTCTGTAATTCTTTCTTTTGGTAAATTGTTATCTGGACAGCTTAGACGAATGTTAAACCCTTGTAAAAGTAACATTTCAGGAAGTGCTAAACTTCTGGAAGTTCAGGGGAGTTCTAGATTTCTTAATTTCGTTTTGAAACTGTATTTTTAAATTGGAATTGTACTTATATATAAGAACTGCAAGAGATGTAGCATCAAAACTGACAGGATTTAACATGACAGAAGCAGAAGGTGGCTTATTATGAAAGACTGAAAATGCTTGCCCCATCTTGATTTGTAATAGAATAACCAGGGAGGAGGTAGATCAAAACTGGCCTTACCTTTCTGTTTGATAGTTTTCCAACAGCTGTTTTCCAGGAATATTTTTTTTTTTGTCTTTCAGTAACATGTTTGGGTCTCAGTGATGGTTTTAATCTTGTTACTGGTGTTGGAAACTTTCTTTTTAAAACTTTCTTTCTTTGTGTTTTTAAAAAATCTTTGGGTGAGTTTCGTGTTTAGAATCTTTGTTTTGTATTAATTATAACCAAAGGCTTTACTTCCCAGCTCAGTAAGATTTACTTGTATAATAATACAATGGGTTTATTTGGCTTTAATTTAAAATGTTGTATGTGGCTGTAGGTAACTAAAAACATTTCCTGAAATATGGTGGGTTTGACTGTACCATGCTTGAATTGCCTCTGCTGATCATGAAGAGTTGAATAATAGTAATTTGTCACATAGGGTGTTGACTCAGACACAGATGATTTCAATTCAGATGACAGAGGGTGTTACAAAACCCAGCTGTTGACTCTGCTCCTCTTTCCACAAGTTGCTTTGTCTGTAGCAGGAATGACTGACCTGTGGAGCAGTTTTTGACAGCCACAGTTTGTGGCCTAATATATTCAAGTAAGCCAATGGTGACTTCAAGTTATTTTAATGCACTGGGTTGGCAACTCCCAACAGTTTAGGACATGTTTCCAGTGTAAATCGTCAGTGCTAGTATAGTAGTGGCAGCATTTGGAGAAGAGTGAAGGCCTGGTAGGATGTTTAAGTTGCCTGTATTAGTGCATAAATTCTCTGTTTCTGATTCACAGCTAACTTGAGAAAGAGTCTTTGCAGGAGTGTGCCAGCACCTGCAGAGCAGTTGCAGACAACCACTGGCAGGACACATTTTCTTGGCTCAAAATGATTAATCTCAAACTAAGGCAATTTTCTCCAAGAGCTTTAGTTGTTAATCAAATTTGGAGAAAAGACAACAAGAAACATTAAAACAGATACTCTTCTTTGAGGTTTCAATTGCCCTGGGATTGGAAAAGGACTGTTTAGCTTTTTTTGGAAAAGGTACATGGTGGGCACTAAAATATGAGCCAAGAAATTGATTGACCAGGGCTGATTCTATTGAATAAATCAATTAGGTGTTAAATAGGAAGCTAATGAAACAAGGCTACCAGGTAGGCTGCTTAGGAGGGAAAAAAGAAAATGGGTTCGGGTGGTGACATGGTTGGGAAGGGTGCCAATTTTCCTTGCTTTCTCTTCTTGGATAATACCTTGCTGAGCTCATAAGATGCCTCTGGGGATTATGGACTTGGTTGACTTCTCAGTAGAGTCAGGAAAACTAACACTGATAGCAGTAGGTGGAAGAGACAGCCTTATTTCAGTATGTTAGAATAATCTCAGGTTGAGGCTTCTGGTTTATTTGTATTTAGATACCTCCTATGTAGACTTTAGATTTTTGCCCTTCAAACAAAGTTATTTTTCCAAGAAGAACTTAATTCTATTTTTGGTTTTGATTATGCCTTTATAGCCTTTTTCTGGAGTTAAAAATAGAACACAGATATCTTCTATCTAATAAACTTGTGGACTAGATGCTTCTCTTGCCTTTTTTTCTCCTGTATCAGGATTGAATTCCTTGCACTACAGCAACCTCGAAGTCATTACACTGCACTTAAAACCAAAATGCAGAAATGGATGACCTTTTGCTAGCACTCTGTGTTGTTTATATTGCTAAGCCTGATCACCATCTCCCAGCAAAAGCCAGTTAAATCCTTAAACATTTGTACATATAGTATCTGTTCAGAATTGTCTATTGTTTGCTGTCTGGTTCTCACTGATTATAATGTTGTGCATCTCCACAATGCCCCTATTTGCCCCTTGGATCTTCCTTGTACAGGGCAGCTCTTATCTTCCTTGCTGATAGCATATCACCAATGGTACCAGTTAAGAGCTGAAAACACTTCTAGCATAATGGAAAGTTCCACTTTTGCCAGGATGACTCATTAATTAACCCCAGGATGGAGAAGCTTCCTGTGCCAACTTAAGAAAGAGTTACGGGAAGATACTATTATATAGCAAAAGATAAATTGATTGGAAGAATTTTGTCAGCATTGTAGGATTTGTGTTTTCTAATACTCTCAATCTGCCTGAAATAAGCTTGGAAACTCACTGAATAGATACTTTAGAAGTAGCTTACATCTTGCTTTGCTGTAGGAGAAGACAGACAACTGCTGAGCAGAATGGACTGGTACAAGCAGTGTGTAGAGGCAAGTGGTGCATCCAGGAGGCACTAAGTATCTTTTCCTTCCAACTGACCACGAGCTTTTGGCTTCAAATAGGCCACTGTTCAAATGTAGCTACCAAGTCGCCACTTGGGAGGGAAGGAAGAAAATAGGCTTGGTTTTGGGTGGTGTCAGGGATTGGGAGGGTTCTTGGGACCGTGAAGAGGCCAGGGAAGGCTTTGACTGCTGTGCAGAATGCCCTCATGTGCCTGTCAGACATTGCTGAAAGTGAGTGGGTGGCTGGAGTACAGTTTCACTGTCCCAGCCTGGTGTGGATGGAATGTCTGCAACTCAGGACTTCAGCAAATTTGTCCTGTGGACTTCAAGGAATCTTGTGATCCCTTCATAGTGCTGGGGGCATGATTTAGTTTTTTTCAAGGACTCTTTGCCAGATCTGTAAGATAAAGTGTTGTGTCTGTAGCAGGCTTGAACCAAGCAGAGTGGTCTCTACATAAAGACATATGATAGGTGTAAATATCTCCAGTAAGGAGCTGTAACAAGGCCTGGGAGTGAGAAGGAAGCTCCAGAATCTGAGATTTAACTCCCAGTACTTTCTGAGATAGAAAGAGCTTTCACTGCAGAAATCTTCTCCCTTCAGAACAGGGAAGTAGTAAAAAATTTCATGGAGATGCTTAATTTAAGCTGAAAGTGTGGTTTGGACTTGATCTATTAACATTTGGGCTTTTCAGGCTTGACAACTGGCTATAAAATGCCAAAATACAGATACTTTTAATCTCCAGTGGAGCTGCTTCATTGATTTCCCCTCAGATGCACACATGTGCAGGGGTGAGTTCTGCTTTTTGCCCCAATGAGTGTCTGTTTACCCAAAATACAAATGGTTAGACAGACTTGTTACCCGATTGTCTCTTTTTGGCTGGTTATCTCAGTCTGCTGTCTGTCTAGGAGGAAAAACAGCTGTGACAGGCTTTGTAACCATGCGGAGTAAATCGGGGGGCGTGAAGCAGAAAGGAATATAACTTTTTACTAGAGACTTTTTGCAAGCAAAAAGAGAGAGATAAGGAGATGAATTTTGTTAAGAAAATAAGCATGCCAAGTAAGATACAAGTTCAAACCATTTGCTCCCTTGAGAAACTTTATGGTTTAAATTTGACATAGACTGTAGCAAGTATCCAAAGAACCGCCATATGGAGGAATAGCAGCTTGTGTTAAGATCATACACTTAGCACCTTGATTTCTAAATTTCTATTGAGCAGTGTCTCAATTCAGCTGCAGAAAAAGGTGCTTCATGGGGAGACTTGAGTGAGGAAAGAATGGTGTGACTTTTTTGAGTAGATCTTGCGGGTGCAAACAGGAAAGGTTCGGAAGAGAGAGCTGTCTGTAGTGGGGAGAGAGACATGAATCCAGGTGTAAACAAAACTATTTCAGTTTGTTACTCAGTGGTGAAGTGACTGCTGGAACTGACTGAATCAAGTATTTTCAACATCTCACTAAAGAAGTGACCAGTCCAAGGAAGGATAGGTAACACTGGCCTCTTTCACTTAAGGAAAATAAATAAAAGTTGGACAGGAATCGAATTGTCAACTGCAGTTCTGTACACAGTATAAAGTAGATGTCAGCAACACTGGCATTTTGTGCTACACCCTTTTCTTTTCCCTTGCCTCAAATTAAAGTTTAAGCATTAAAACAGAAACCATGCAGAATCCAGGCACTGTTTCTCAGTGAACCAAGAGGCTATCCTGATGTTCATGGCGTGTTGTCTCTACATCGGTAGCTACAAGTGCTTCTGCCAGGCTGCAGAGATCACTGGGAGCTGCTTCCTCTCAGGACTGGAACTGCCAAACCTCAGCCCTATTACACACTATTCAAAATCAGTCCACTTAGCACCTTTGACTTACAGCTGCAAGGGGCTGACACCCATTGGAGGGTGACCTGGAAAGCCTTACAGGAACAATGTAGCTATCCATACAGGAGAAGCTGATAGAAAGTATTTTAGCTTTCAAATCTTTATGAGGATCTTCGTGAATCGAGTGCTGGGGTTTTTGTCATCAACACTGATAAGCAGAGAATTGCATCTGTAATGGCAGAAGATGGCAGGCATTAAACTCTGAAATCTGAAAGGGTAAAAGGGGAAAGTAACAATTTCAAAGTTAGTGGAGACTACGTGCCCAAAATAAAAAAGGGATGGCTGCTTTTGTTTTCAATAAAGTCATCCTCCCTCAACTCCACAATAAAGCACAAGGATGAACAATGAGAAGAATATGTTAGGGGAGGGAAAGAGAATGATGGGGGGAATAATAATCATCTGTATAGAAAGTAAGCACTTAGGATCCCACAATCCTGCTCTTTTAAACAAATGTTGACTTCGGTTCTCTGTTTATGGATTCGGAGAGGAAAAATTCCTGAAAATCTATTTCATTTGAAGTTACTGAGGAAAATGCCGCTGCTAGATTCTCAGTACTTCAAACTAATCATGAGTATTGGTACTTTGAATATTTCATGTGGCCACACATGAAATATTGATAGATAAATATAACATTATATTAGATAACCTCTCATCCTCAGCTCTGCTGTGTTACTGTGTTTAAACTCATGAGCTATTTTTTCATTTAGTTGGGGCATATGTGAAAGGGTCTTCACCTGTGTAGAAAACAATTACAGTTCCTTCTGTGTTCACAGGTTTTGGATGCAGTCTGAATCCAGGAAATATGAAGAAGAGACGCCTTCTCTGCACTGGGGGATAGATCCTGTATTTTCTGCATTTGCAAGACTCTATATTAAAGATATTACAGAAATGAGAGAATCTAAACAGGTGCCAGGTATGTATTTATTATAATTGATTTTTGTTGTGCTTTTTATGAAGGGTTTGAAGAATACTTCACAAACATCAGTAGTTTTCCATATGCTTAAGCTAAGTGACAATAGTATCTTTTAATAGTTCTAAGAACAACAGGTTGTATGTGAAATGTATGTGGAAAATAAGGTATATTTGTTAAAATGGCTTTTCTTTCTCTCCAGAACCTCTTTTATGTTAAGGTAATGTTGTGTATCCTCTGTGTGGTAGTGCTTGTTATATTCTGATAAAGTTAATTCTAGAAAATGCTGCTCCTTTCTGGCCATACGTGTTGTATCTCTCCACTGGCTCTACATTTTTTGCAAAATTTTGACAGACAGATGATATTGCTGGATGTGTAATTTTGATTTTTCCTATGGATATTAATACATTATAAAACAGATACAAGTTTTGAGGTTTTGTCTCCTATTTCTAGATAGGATAGATGTCATTCTTCATACATTGCAACAGCCTTGTAAATTCTGGCCTCCATGCTGGATGTCACCCTGCACCTTTTCTTTCTGAGCAACTGCTGGCAATGTCTACTTTGCAGTCTGTGTCCTGCTGGTCTGCAGCCAGTGTCACCCACATGTGAGCATTGGCTGAAGCAGCACAGCTCTGACCTTGAATTGCTGTTTTCACTACACAGACTTTAAATAGACTGAAGTGGGTCTTCTGCTGTGGAAGGGTTCATTACTCCCAACTGAAGCTTGACAAGGTGCAAGATTATCAGAGAGGAACCCACAGAACTTAGAATTAATGAGGAAAAGCAGTAAACCCTAAGCAGAGTGTGTGTCTTTAGTTTGGTTTTGGTGTTTTGTGGTTTTTTTTTTCTGTCCACAGACACAGAGCACCTCTGTTTGGCTCTTTGAATATGATTTGCCTTGTAGGTTTTGTTATTCTTCTTCAGTTTTCTTTAACAGCAAGGATAACAGCAGTGCTAGTTTTGCAGAAACAGAGGACTGATGGTCTTTTTGCTCTTCTCACAACCATGTTTATGTACATAGGGACTTCACAAACCACAAATAGCAATATACCTATATCTTCATTATTTAACGTGGTGGGAGACTTTTGTCTTAAATCCATTGCAAGAATTAGGCTACAGACTGTTGTTCATGTTTGTCCTACAGTAAGTTTTATTTAGAAGCCTTTTTAAACTGTCTTCTAGTAGTACTGGTGTAGGAAATGCATCTGGTAAAAACTGTTCTTCCTCAGTTACAGATATTTTTATTGTTTTCAAACAAAATACAACACAATTCAATGCCAGCAGAGTTGTATTGTGGTTTGGACTTGAGCATTAGTACGTACACATGTGAAAATATATTCAGAATAATTAACCTTATAAACACCAACTAACGTTTCATGATAGCAGGAGCAGTCCTAGAAGGTACAGTCCTGCTCTCTTTTTTTTATCTCTAAATTACCTGAATTTCTCTTCTTACTTCTCTTCCTGTTCTTTTACGTAACTGACTTGGCTTCTGCTTCAGGAACTTTTTCAGTTTTGTTATTACCTTTGGTTTTTTTTAAGATGATCCTAAGGATGTGGTATCTGTCATGTCAAGATATCAGCCTTTACAGTTGGTACGTTTGAGCTTTCTCCACTTCCTGTGCATCTGGCATTCTGCACATTTAAGCTTGCTTGTAATCCTGTATCATTTTCGAAACCAAACTTCAAATAAAATGTAATTTCCTAGAACCAGCATCCTGAATTTTGTTCATTCTCCTGGTGCTGTGTATATACCAAACCAGACGTTTTTCAGCCTATCTTATTTATTGGCAACAAATGATAGCACAACAAAAACACTAAAATTAATACCTTTTGGGGAAGGAAGAATGTAGGTGTTTGTTGTCAATGCTTCCTGCCTTTAATGGGCTTTTAAAGACCAGCTGAAGCTAAGTATATGATTGGCTATAAATCAGTCATTAAGTAATGGTAATTAAGAATGAATGAGTGCAAAACAAAAAGTTGTAACTAGGAAGAATGGAAAGAAACACAGACTGAATGTCAGGAAAAACATCCCTAGAATGACATCTGTTAGATCATGGCACAGCCTTCCCAGGAAAAAGGTGGGATGCCCTTCACTGGGATTGTTTATATCCTGACTGTACAGATTGCCAGGAATTTACTGTACAAAATGGTTTTGTATTGGCCCTGAGGAAATGGACTGAATGACCTAATGAGTTTTTTTCTTACCATTTTTAAGCATTAGGATTTGATGCCACAGTGACTAATCCCTTAAAACAACACAGAGGGAAGCAGTAAACCTGGCCAATTACTCTGCTGCTATAAATGGTGACACGAAGGCTGGAAAACCTCCCAGATAAAAACAGCAATTGTGTTGTCTTAGCAGCCTTGCAATGAGAGTGGGTGTCAAACTCAGTTGTAACACATAATCACATCATGGAAATGAGCTTTTCTCAGAGTTATCATGCACCACTGCTTTGTGACAGCTTATCAACGAGCAAAGGAAGCTGCAAATAGCATAAAAGGAGGTAATAATAATTAAAGCAATGGCAAACAGCACAGTAATGCTGGTACAGACATGACCAGCACTTGCCCTAGAGAGCTCTGTGTCTATAGCCCCCTGTAGCACTGCTGTGGCTGTTGTGGCAATGGCATATTGCTCTGTGTGTTGTTTACTGGGGTACTAGGAACCTATGTTTGTCCATAGCTTCAAATATTTAAAATATTTTTATTGCTACCAATATGGACTTAATTTGAACAAATAAATTGCCAAAGAAGTAATTTACACCTTGAAGTCAAGTCCAACAACTTTTAATAGGTCAAATATAATTTCATTCTTCAAATTAATTTGGGTAGTTTCTCGGAGAGTAAGGGTGGAGTTCTATGTGAATTTATGGGGATGGAGAGAACCAGTTTTATTTGGTCTCTGTCATCCACCAAAACTCAGCTTAGTAACTGGGAAACGAACATAATGACATGTTGCTTGTTTACATAATCAGGAGCTTGGAGTCTCTGCTCTACAGACTTACCCTGAAACTAGCCCAGACCTTTTACAGAGATGTAAGATTCAGTGAATGACTGCATACACTGGAAGCATCTCCACTGGGGGTTTCTATAGCAGTGTTTATCTGTGCCCTGGTAAATGGAAGGAGAGGCAAGTGGACAGACCTGCTAAACATTCTCTGTGCCAGACCTGACCAGTGACTGCATGATGAGTATAGCCAGATCTGAGATGATAGCCATAGATGCATCCTCAAAACATTGCAGTGGATTTTCATGAGCAAAACTTCTGCTTATGAGCTGCTTGGCTGATCACCTCTGATTTCTTCTGAAACTTTGGTGTTTTCTCTCTGTCTTGCGTGAAGAAAGTTAATTCCAGGCTCATTTAAGGCTGCTAGCTATGTAGGACAAGTTATTTTTGGATTTTGGTTTTGGTTTTTTTTTTGTACTGAACATTTTTCTGACTCCCTTGCTGCCATGTTTCTCCCTCCCTTTGTAAGAATAACACTTGCCACAGTGTATGGAGCCAAATGTTCCCTTCTGAGTCCCTCGAGTTATCTAGTTTTCAGAAGACAGTTATTGAACATCCCAGATGGCTTATTTCAGTAAAGCAGCAGTATTTGAAAACTGAAGAAAACATATTCACTGAAAACTAGCCAGCCCAGGGTATATTTGGAGCTTATTGCCCTATTTTCCTCCTTCTGGTGGACTGTGAAGCCTCAGTGTATGATGTTTACATTAGTGTTTGTTAACAACATTTGTCACCCTCTTGAAAGGGATTACAGAGGGAGGCAACCTCTGTGCTGTCAGAGTCCACTGGGCTCTGATTTCTCACTGTTTCCTGGACATGTTTCTAAGTGTTATTCAAGTTATCTTTATAGATGCACAGAAATAGCTTTGAAGGGATGTTTTTAGAATGTGTGTTTTCAGAAACTGAAGTTCAGGATGCAGTCCACAATGACTGCAGTAGTGTACTCTGCAGTCTGAGAGGGCTGTTGCTCTCCCCCTGCCCCCACGGCTCCTGTTCTTCTAGAAATGAAAGACAGAATTATGTTAGTTTTCCTTTTGGAGGCTCTGCCTTAATCAGTAACAGCTGCATTGTGAGAAGCTCAAACTGCTTCCTTTGTGTTCTATTATTTATTCTGAAGCCTTATGAAGATATAAAAAAACCCAAAACCAAACAACAAAGCAAAGCAAAACAAAAACCCAAATAAAGCAACAAAACAAACAAACCAACCCCCCCTAATGCCTGCAGCAAACAAACTGTTTTTCAGATCCAAACGTGCAAGAAAGCAAGAGGTTAATAAGGTTATGGCACCCTACAAAAGCAAGCTTTTGGTATCCTAAGTAGAGCTGATACTTTCTCCTTTTAGTGTTCCTAGTCTCCAGTGATTTAGGGGTTTTTCCTGTGTAGGCATTGTATAATTTAAGATATATTAAATATGTAAGAAAGTGAGTTTTTTACTGACAAATGTGACAAATGTAGGGTAGGGTGTTGAAAGAAATAGTTACACTAATCAAGAATGTTTTGTGCCCAGGTATATTCTTTTATAATGGACATCCAGTAAGACAGGTGGATGTTGTTGGGATAGTGGTTCAAACGAAGGAGCGAGAGGCCTTTTATAATTATGGAGGTAAGGAAAATTTCTTTCTTCTTCTTGCACTTACGAGCCTTCTATCTTAGTTACTGCTAGAACTGAAAGGTTTCATTATTTGATCATTGTCTATTCTTGAAACAAATGTGCTCTTATCCTAATGTAAGGTGTATCTGCAGCTGAGATTACTTGGCAAATGTAGGGAAGGTACTCTTTATCTCTGCTTCAAAAATAGAGAATTAAATAGTTAACACAGAGTAATTGATTCATCTGGGGTCATGTAGCAAATCTTAATTTTGGTTGTTGCTTTGTCACTGAACTCTACCACTTTCCCCTCCTATATATGCAGTTCTTTTGATCAGATGCAAACAGATTTAATGGTGCCCACAAATGGGAAATCACTTCTTCCATATTTGAACCTTAGAAATCCCTTCTGAATTTTTGTATGTCTTGTCATTTCTTGGACCAAACTTCTAATAGCAGTCAGGAGCTTGTTTATGTTTTGATGCACAAGAGTCTTAACAAATTAACTCAAGCATCATAGTACCAGTCCTTGCCAACACCAGCTGGGAGTTGTCTCCTCCCTATTGCTTTTCCCAGTATTCAATTTTATTAATATGGAAACATCTGATTGTCATTTTCTTCAGCTGTCTTTTACATCTGGAGAAAAAGCAGAGTGGAGCAGTGGTGATGTGGCAAGTTTCAAAAGGTGGGGGAAAGTCACCTCACAATAGGAAGGGGGAGCCAAATGTACAGATCCTATTGAAGCCCTTATGCCCTGTGTCTTCCTCTGCCATGGATTTTCACCTGGTGGAGGTAAGTCTCCTTCCCAATTCCCTTCCTTGTAAAACTGAGTCAGCTGCAGTTCCTTGACCCTCGGGAGTGCTGTGAAGATACAGCTGACAACTAAACCAGGTCCCAGGTTCCCCAGCATCAAACTGCTGCAGAGTGGCATTGACTGCAAATGCATTTATCACTTCAAGAGAACAGAGGAAGACAGAACCAAAATGACCAAGACAAAACCGATTCCATGGGCAAGGGTTTTCCGTGCTGCTCTCAGCATCAGTTTAACAACTAAACCTGTTGAAAATGTTTGACTGAGGCAGAAAGTGGAGGAATAGAAAGAAGAAGAAACTGCAGAGTAATGGAATTAAGGCCTTAGATCAGCCAACCTTCAAGTGCAGCTCACAGTGAGCCTGGCTTCCTGCTGTCCTTTCAGGTCCAATTCCACTCTTTGTTCCAGCAGTTCCTGGTTTGAGTTTTCAGGCTACCTGCCAGGGTGCCCCTCCCCAGCCTGCCCTCCCTTTCAGGCAGGCTGACTCCACCAGTGCAAAATTGTTAACTTCTTAGACAGTTTCCTGCTTGTAACTTCTTGCATCTCTCAGTTCAACAGACTCTGGTGAGTCACAGGGGTTGCATCAGTTGGAGTGCCACACACTGCTCGGGACTTGCTCACTTTCCATCTGCTTAAAAGTGACTTACAAAGCAGTTCCCCCTTTGTACTTTACCTCTGATACGGAACTGAAATGTCTTTGTGTCGCTGGCATGATCCCCCCCCTCCATTTCCATTCTGTCTGCTTCAGAATACACACCACTCACTTTAAAGAATCTTAGGTCCTCTGCTGAAAACTACAGCCAGAACTGGTGACAAAATCATAATTGTAAAAAGGAGTTCATTGACTCTTTCCTGGCTTAAAAAATAAAAATTACAGCTGTAAAACCTGATTTCGACACTTTGATTTGATTGTTTATTGTTATTTTTATGATAAGTTAGGAGAAAGATATCTAACTAAAATGTACCTTTGGTCAAGCTTATATTTTAGCTAATGCACCTTCCTGACCTCTTTTTTTCCCCTTTCCTTTTTAACAAAACCAAACATCACATGTGGTTTTATTTGTACTCGAAAACTGATTTGAAAGGTTGAAAGGCAGTTGCCTTAAAATCAAATTAAAAAAAAAAAATCACTAGCATCTCAGTAGGTTCATGCAGGCCTGACAAGAGCCATACCCTTTTTGTCATAAAGAAATAAAAATTAACACAATTGTCTCATTTAACAGGTAGCTTTGAGCTACCCTTCAAATAATTAAGCAAGAATCAAAGAAACCAAAGCCAAACAAACAAAAACCAGGAAAAAAACCCCAACAAACAAATAAAAAGTAAACCCACAAAAAACCCAAATAAACAAAAGTTTAAATCCAAAGAGATGAGGAAGGGCGGCACGGGGAGCACAGGAAGTTTTCAAAAGTTTGTAGACCCCTTGAGTGCATTTAAAATAGATTAACATTCTCTTGTCTGATTAGCATACAATTGCAAGAGTTCTCATTCATCTGCACTTCAGGAGTTGCTTGTCTTTTTGCTCAAAGCTTTCATCTATGAAATTGAAAAATTTGTTTCAGAACCTTGCTCTGCTACCAGTTTCCTTGTGTGGTCAAGTACAGGTCAGTCTCTCCAGGACTCTGTCTTCAGCTGTTACATTGAGGAGGTGAAGTCTGGCCTCCCAGTCCTTCAGTCTTGTTTGGTTTGTTTCCAAGCCCTTCTTGGGAAGCCTGTCTGTCTGAGTTGGTGCAAGCTGGAACATCTAGGAACTGTGGGAATGCAAGAGTGAAATGTCATCTGCCCTGCTTCTCATTGCCATTGCTGGCTTGCATGGATGGCTTGGCATGGTTTATGAGGGTTCTGACTCCTACTAAAATAGTTGCTGTCTGTCTGTACCAAGGAGAGGAAATCCTACCAGCAGATCGTTATCTGTGCTCTGGTACAAAATTAAAGCTGCTGAAATAGTTGCAGACACAGCAGCTCAAAACAGAGATAGCAGAGAGGAGCATAGCTTTGTGATGGAATTTGGAATTGCCTGCATCTTAAAAATGCTGTAGGTTTGCTAATAGGAATGTGCAGCTAAACTACTCAGAAACAGGAAGGCAAGACAATGATTTGAAATTAGACCCCCCAAATAGGGAGATTGTTTTAAAACACATGAGACGATGCAAAGGCATTTTGCTTTGATGTTATGGTTCTCAGAGGAAATGACTGCAGGTACCAATCAGCACCTTCCTGGTAAACATTGCTGTTACTTTTTTAGTCATGGATCTAGTTTAAGGAGCAGAAGAAAATTGCATGTTTCCATTTGTGAGGAGTAGAATCTCAGTCTTGGAGATGTTACATTAAAGAAGCAAGGTGCTTGGAGCATTGGCTGGATGATCCTTGACAGACATTTAGTGCCTTTCTAGTTAGAGTGTTTGTTGCACAGGCTGTCTATATACAGTCCCTTGATCTACAGAAAATTGATTCTTCTGACAATTTTTAGTTTCCTTTGAGTTTTCTCTTTTCCTGCTGTCATCGATAATGCAGTGCCTGGAGCAGAAATCGTAAAACTTATTTTCATTGGATACTGGCAAAACAGGAAAAACAACTCCATGCTCAGGAGAAGGTGTTGAGCAGCGGAAGTGGCATGCATGCCACCAGCACCTACACCTTAAGTTGGGAATTCCTGGCTTAGAGCAGAACCACAAGCACGTACTGTCTTCTGTCCTTCCTGCCTAGAGGAGCTGCCTTTCTGCTCACTGGACATCATCTTATACGGGAAAGGCCAGAGGCTCTGAGCACAATATTGGCATGGAAACCAAAGCAGCTGCAGGTAGCAGCACTCCTGGTTTATTTACATGGTTGTACCCCCGAATGTTGAAGTGCTGTTTCCTCACTGTAACGGTAATGCTTCTGTGGTTTGTGCCTGGTTTCCTGTTTCAATTTGTCTGACTTCAGCTTTCAATACTGATTCTTCTTCGGACCTTGTCAACAAGATTGAAACCCCTTAGTATCCAATATATGTACTGAAGTCTCATCATTTACATTAGTGCCTGATCTTTCTTTGAGAATATACATGTTACTTTGCTGACTATGCACATAAGCACATCTCGTGCTAAGCTACTTCCATGTCTGAAATTGTGGAAATTATTTCAGATATGTAAGTAGGGTTTGGACACCCACTTTCCCTTTCAATCCGGTTGGAATGAAATATCCTTGGCAGTTATCTCCCTACATATTTATGTACCTTCACTTCTTGGAACATGACTACCTGCTTTCCTATTCAGTAATTCTTGCAATTTTTTTTGCAGTGGATGATAGTACTGGAGTTATAAATTGTGTCTGCTGGAAAAATCCCATGGTAGCAGAAACACCTTTATCAGGTAATTTATCAAATAAGTAATTCCTCTTTTGACTGTATGTTTTTACTTATGTCTGTCTTACATAGTTTAGTAAGTGATCAAACTTGCAGAATAGCAAATTCGACTGTTCAATTTTTTTTTTTTTTTAAAACCACCACATCGTACAGCCTGGGCCATTTTGGGAATTTTATATTAGTTTTTGTGTTGTGTTCAATGGTGATGCCAATAAAACCATTACATTATGTCCTATCCCTGCCTTTTACTTATTTGAGTAATATGATATTTCAGTTCTATGCTGTGACATTGTTCAGAGAATTTTCCTCTTAAAGTTCTTTCTGTGACTTCATCTAGTAAGGAGCTAGGCTGGAAATGTGGCACAACTTCTGTTTCCAAAGTCAGTCCATTGACCTACCCTTGTGATAGTGGTTTCAGGATTTATCCTCACTTTGTTTGTATTCATATTCTGCTCATACAGACTCTGTGAGCAGTGAATTTGAAAGCAGCTTCAAATGCAGTAGGAGGATGCCAGCAGTCTTTTACAATTTGGGCAAGTACTAAGTGTGCAGTAATTGTGCACTTGAAATGAATGTATTATTGCACTCACTAACAGAACAACTCACTAGTGTCTGGCTGTCTCTTTGCTTTTTCTCTCCCACTGTTTCTTGTAGGTCAAAGTACAGAATTCTTTCTACTTTGAATCTTCTTGGAAGCCCATGTTGTGGATTGACAACCCTAATATGGAGCTGATCAAATCCTACTGAAATAAATCTTGCTAGTGTCATCTGCAGTGTTAGGGATACATATTAATAGAATGAAGAAAGGAAAGCTTGATGTAAAAGTTAAAAACTCTGATGTCTGTGGAACAAGCCCATTTATACAGACAGATAATTCATACTTATATTGAACAATGATATGACAGGTGGTACAAATGGTCCCAACTGGAATGTAGAAGACAGCTCTGACTTTGGAGAGGTGATGATCTGGCACAGCTCTCAGGAAAAAAAGGAGATGCACAATCAAATCAGTTTTGAGGAACTTAAATGAGGAACTCAGATGCATTAAAAGGAATTGCATGCAATACTGCTTCAAATAGAATGAAAGCCAAGAATGCTTTTCAGCCTTGTATTCTTGTTTTACACATACATCAGTAGTGCTTGGATGGACACAATGCTAATAATGGAAATGGATTCATTTGTACCTGCTAAAGAAAGCTCTTAGGGAGCACAAGAAGCTTTCTTCTAGCCTTTTGTAATTTTGATCAGGGATGTTTGGAGCATTAATCAGGTTTTAAGTTATGAAGGATTTACTGTCCTGCAAAGCTGTGTTATGTAAATGTCAAGTTCTGTCAAGTTGCATTCACCTCAGTGTAGACATCAAATTGCATCACATGAATGCTTTGGCCCCACCTCAGATGACTCATTCTTCTTTTATATAAAAAGTTCAGCTGACTTTTCTTTTCTCCTCTCGTCCATCTTAGCATGACAAAACCAAAAAACAACAAAAACCATTTCAAATTTATGTTTCAATTTTCCAACCCATCTATGACATTTTCAGTGGTAAATCAGTATCTCCTCCCTTTTATATTTTCCCCACGTGAACTATTTAAGTAAATATAATACTGTAAACTAACTTTGTCACCCAGAAGTTTTGCTGCCCAGGATACATGGTGCCTGGGACCTTACCCTTTTTTAGTAATATGACTCCTGTGCTGCTTAGGTGGATGAATGCAAAAGGACAATTAATGCATTGACTTTAATGTCTGACTCCCTTTCCCTCACTTCTTGCAGGTCATCCAAGCACACCCAGCAGTCTCACTGTGTTTGAACAGATGAAGAAACTTCAAGAAATAGTGAGCCAGAAAACCAAGCTGGAGATTGGGGATGTTGTCAGGGTCAGAGGTCACATCCGAACCTATAGGCAGCAAAGAGAAATTCAGGCTTCATGTTTTTGTGAGTGTTATGAATCTGGACATGTGTAACTAAGATGTCTGAATCTGTGAAAATATCTGAGCTGTATGTAATTAATTGGATATTTTCCACTTTATTTTCTGGCATCTCATTTTTCTAAGGATTTTCATCTGTATATCTTTATTTCAATTGTAGCAGCATAAGGCTGGAAGACACACTATGTAATGTGTGAGATTAGGTTGCCTGTAAACGAGGCATTCCTGGAAAAACTGTAGAAACTGATTAGCATGCATACAAGAATACTGTGCAGATACTGTAGTTGGATGTCTGCAAGAGTGATTTGCTCTTCAGATTTCTCTGTGTTGAAGTAGAGCAGCCAAAGCCCATGGGAAGGGAGCTGGTGCCCTTCTGTGTCCCACTTCACCAAGGGCTCTGAGGGCTTTGGAGAAGCGGCTGCTGTTTGTCACAGCCTGTACAATCCATTCCTAGGGCAGGCAGCAGCAGATGGGCAGTGTCCCACTGAAGCCTGGTTTCTCCTAAGTTCCCTGGCTCTGCAGGATGAGGGAGAAGTGTTCCTCAGGCACAGATCTTCATGCAGGTGCTGCCTCTCTGTCTGACAGCTCTTTGGGCAGCAGGGCTCTGCAGCCCACTGCTTATGCTCTAGGAGCTTCCAGTTACATAACTTCTTCTCAGTTCCGTGTCTGTGCTGTTGTGTAAGAGCTGGTTTTCCCCCGTGAGATCTTTCAGAGATAATACTGAAATTATACTGAAGAAAAGCCTGTCTTTTAAAAACCCTGTGTAAGTCAGATAAAAACTCTAGATTTTTCAGCTCTAGCTACAATTTGCAAAGGAGTTCAGCCCTCCTTTGCAGACAGAAGATTTATGAGTACATACAACCCATTCATGGGTAGGTAATAATACCAAGGAGAGCTATGCAATTCAAGTAGCCTCTAAATTGCTTTCACTTTGGCCCAAATAAAGCTCCTTACTATGTGTTAACTGCATTTAATGGCTAAAGACTGCTGAAAGGTAAAATAGAGATCATAAATTCTGGTTAAATAAGTTGTCAGACAGAAGCATAATCTGTAATGCACCACAACAGGCTGTTTTACCTCCTTGTAAACTGTAAAAGAGGGATTGGCCTTTGTGGTTTTGTTTTTATAAAAACCACAGTGAACAAAATTTGCCAGTTTAATACTGGCTATGAAGCTCTGTAGAGCTGCCTCAGGTTTGCTTGCTTAAAAAATTGTATGGCAGACCTGGCCAAGTCTACATGTTGTCATTGCCTCTCCAGATAAAGTGGATGATCCTGTGTGTGATGTCCAGATTTCAAGAATGCTGGAGCTCCCCTGTCTCTATAGAGAAGTTTATGACAAACCTTTCAAGGGCCCTGAAGAAATACAGAGGTAAATGCAGTATCCAGACCGCTGGTCCTGGGGAAAAGTGTGGGATATTGTGATTGTTTACTTGTTGTTGTAGTAACTCTGGAAAAAAATAAAACGGGGCCTGTGATTTAGACTGCATAAATATACAGTAGCAGTCTGCTTTTCTCCCAAATAATTGGTGATCCATACAGATGAGATACCTGTCCATGATCTGAGGAAAGAAATATAATGCTGAACTAAAGTGAGTATTAGGAAGGAAGTAAAATACTGTGTACAGATACCTAGTGAAAAAAGATAGGATTTTGAGCAAGATTTGGGGCTGAGGTCAGCAGAGAGGATGGAGAAATATCCTTGCCTGATGTTGTTTTATCTGTAAGGTTAAGGAGCTATTTCACTGAAATGCTCTCCTGCCCTTGTCATTGTCAAATCACAAATACATAACCTCAGTAAACTGAGTCAAACACCCACTCCTGTACTCAGTGTCAGGGTAGCTGGATGCTTATTGGGAGGCCTGGTGCTTGGAGTGTGGTTTCATATGGCTGTCGGGGCAGTC
Source organism: Coloeus monedula (assembly GCF_965178545.1). NCBI lineage: Eukaryota > Metazoa > Chordata > Aves > Passeriformes > Corvidae > Coloeus > Coloeus monedula. The sequence continues at coordinate 26,857,343 of NC_138788.1, read as the reverse complement.
ACGACACACACAGACAGTGCCTCTTTCAAGGGCCAAAAAGCCATTTATTAAACAAATCAGCCTCTTTTATACACCTTTTTTATGTTATCATTCATGTTACAGATTCATTGGCTGCTAAACTACTACAATAGACTCATTGGCTATTATTAACTACAACATAACTACCATTGGCTACCTATAGCATAAGCATTCAAGCATTCAGAAAAATAACAGGTGCAGATATGTTGCTGTTTTCTCCTTCTACTGTTTAACTTTCTTGCTTCTGGTGATACTTACATTCTCATGGGCAAAAACTAATTGTTTTTCTTCTCATGGACTTTGCTCACAGTCCTTCTCTAGCCAAAGTAACAGGCCTGAGCCATAATTTTACAAAGGCAACAAGGCCTTCATTTTATAAGGTTTTACTTAAATGCCACAGTTTCAGAGACTGCAGATATTAAATCCACAAAACTGTAACAGCAAATGATTGAAGAAGAACAGTTTAACATTTATGCATATAAAAATGTTCTGTTTTAATTAAGGTTTTAAATTGAAATTCTTTCAGGACAGTAAAACATCTTTTGACCTTTGAAACCAGTCTAGTGGACTGACTTTATGTGATTATTCTAAAACCCATTTCTTGCCTTTTGACATGTTCTGTGTATCCTTGTAGTGGCCTGGAGGGTCAGAGTTTCTCAATCCATATGCTGCATGAGAAAGTGCAAGGCTTTCTATTAGAAAACAAAATTCAGACCTTTTACCAGCAGGAGCTGGAGACTGTTGATTCTCTGGTGTCTCTGGCTGGTGTGCATCTACCCAGCTCCAGCTGTGAGGAGGTGAGTGAATGCACCTGTTCCAAGCTTTTAGTGGGGGGAAATAAGACTGTGTACTTTTTTTAAGCATAAGTAGATAAGAAACTGGTGTCTTCAGAGGATTCAAAATCCACTAGTGCTTTAGCTTTATGCATAAATTATTTACAGAGCTTAAGGAAATCTTGTTTCTTTAGACATATAAAACTGGGCTGAAAAAAGTCATGTAAGAACTTCAGTTATTAGGGGTAATCTTGTGTTAGGGCTGAGCAATCTTACAGCCTGCAACAGCCATTACCTTATTTAGATTTGTAAATAGTAACAGTGTCAGGAAAAGAGATCCCTTTAAGGTGCTTGAGTTCTTTGGGACAGATGTTTGAGATCCTGAATCTGATCAGGAGAAGGGAGCACAAGGTTTTTGTCTTGTTTCTCATTTGGAGGTCAATATATTAATAGACATGCAGCTTTCAAGGGGAGGTTATGGTGAGTGGATGAACAGTGCTCCCTGCTACATGTTTCTCACATTGGAAGTCCCTACTTGTGAAAGACCATGATTGAAAGGATGAGAAGGTGGGATTAATCTGAAATCAGTTTACAGGCAGTTGCATGTAACCAAACTATTCAGAAACTTTCTAATGAGTTAGTAACCTCTTGATCAGCTGCAGAATGGGAAACAGAACAAAACCCGTTTTTTAAAATGGCTTTATATTACTGTATTAGTTGGATAAATTACAAACCAGATTCTCAACAGGTATGAAGCAATAAATTTCTGCAAAACTAACAGTTACATCTTTTACCATGAAAGCAGTGGCAACTGAAACTTAAGCTGGAGTGTTGTGATTCACTTGTTTACTTTTTGGTTTTCTGTAGAGGAATAAATCCCTGGCAGTCTTTTTCACTGCCTGATTTTGATGTGCACTGTAATGTTAAGTGCTGTGTTATGTTGACTTCTAATGTTTGTTTAATTCTTAAGTAACCCAAACAAAACAACACATAAACCAGTCCCTTGCAGATGAGGTCAAATAGTAATGAAAAGTAGCTCTTTTCTTGTTGGCCTTGTTGAACTGCTGCTGATAGCTGTTCTTGATAGCTGGGTTGGGGGGTTTTTTGTTTTTATTTAAGGCTTTTTTTTTAGGTTTGCTTTAAAACAAACATGGATATTAATACTAACAGGATCTATTCTCATTTTAGACAGAAAAGTTTGATAGTAGATTATCTAACATGGCACCCAGTACTTCTAAACTAGCTGGAACAGTATGAAAAGTTCCCAAACACTTTACATTAAAGGAAGTCGTGGCCATTGTGTCCAATACTGGAAACTTAAAAGTTTCAGCATTTATAGAAAGATCAAGATAAATAATTTACAAAGCCATTTAAAGTAGGAACTGGTGCAGAATAAACATAGAGAGACTGAAAAAAACCCCAAGAAAACTCAACCCAAACAAAACACCAACCAACCAAAAATAACCAACTCAAAAACCCCAAACCAAGAAAAACAATGTAGCATCAGTATTGCTAGCAGTCATGAAGAGCTATCATAATAATTAATAGTTGCTCCTGATCCCGATGCAAGGGTGTGAGTGTATGTCCCAGGCATTTGGGCACACAGATGCTTATTTAGAAATTGCAGTTCTCCCTATTGTCCTTTACTATTAATTTCTTGCAAAGAAGGTTATCTGTTCTTGCATAAGAAAGGACCCACAGTTGTCAAGAGGCACAGATGCCTTAAGAGGAGTGCCTAGTGATGCTCTGGAAATGCATTTCCTTGTTCCTCTACTCCCTCTCTAGAAGGTGTCACTTTTCATAATTGGCAAAGGGTCAAGTACCCAGTTCTATCCACAAAAGTAAGTGTAATAGATCTGATTTCTGTCTCTCTTCCTTTCTTTTCTCTTCAGTAGTCTTTTGTTTTGCACTGCCCTCAAACCAGGAGGATAAATGGTGCTGCTGATGTGGAACAATGTTATTTCAGGCCTTTTTGGCAAGGCAGGAGCTACATGAGCCGACTCAGCTAGTTAGGCCATGCCACAATATGTATGCTTGTTCCCTTCTTGCCCTTTTCCTGGGTGTAAAAGGATGAGTTATTTGGATGTATAGCTAATTTTTTTATCCTGATCCCAGTGTTCTAGAGCACAGTTGTTGTTAAACTATTTGTTTCCTTTGTTTTCCTTTCCCTGTGATCCTAGAAGAGGTGGTGCACCCCCTTCCTCTCTTTCCCAGCTTTTAAAGTACTTGTGCAGTGTCCGTCATAGTGGGAGGGTGTCTCCCCATGGAATATTTTCTCCAGGGAGGTGATGAGCTACTGTGGGGTCACTGCAGTGGAGTGGAGCAGAGGGTGAAGATGGAAGGAGGTAGCTGGGATAGTTTGAGGTAGGCAGCATCTCTGTGTTCCTTTTCAGCGTAACTGTGTAGCTGAGCCCTGTCTACATCCCATTTGTGTCCTACAATACCTCATTCCAGTCCTGATGCCGCCCTGGCCTGCCTCTCTGGAATAAATTTCCCTCTAGCAGATGCACATGGCAGAACTGAAATAACTTCCTCTTCTCAGATGTATACCAGGGAAAATTTAATTTTATAGTCTACAGATGATGAGGAAGAGAATTTAGCTACTTTTAAAAATAGTTAAAAATTAACAAATCTTCTGTGAGCTTCAAAGCCAGTGGAGCTTTAATTTGCATAACCAGTGCCCCATCTATCCCTAAGCTGTAGCCTTTTCCCTATCCCTTAAAACAAATTACTTTTGAGGCTGGAGGGGTGGGTACCAGCAGGAAGACTACAAGTAAAACAAGAAAATGTAATTTTGTGCTTAGAGAAACTCCAGAGTGTACTGGCTGGACTTAGGCAATTATGTTTGGCAAATGGACAAGCCTTTGGTTCCTTTTTTAAAGAAAGCTACATGTGAACTGGATCCATCCCGTTTCTCAGCTGGATTAAATGCTTTAAACCAGCCAGTCTTGAACCGTTTTTCTGCCCTTCTGCCATGCATAAGCTATAGCGTGTGCTATTTTAGTGCTACCATTCCAGTTTGTGAATGTCACTACCTTGGACACGTGACTTGAGTTGTGCTTTCTGGAGTGTACTTCTCTTGATTTGAATATTATCTCAAGGTCAGCAACAACAAGTAGTTAAAGCAGGGAGTTTTACAGTGTTGTTCACACTGTGCCTACCCTGTGCATTGTACTGTAGGTGTAACACAGTTCATTGTAAGTTCCTCATGCAGTGTGCTTGTCTTTCCACATCTCAAGGAAGCTTCACTGCTGCTTTAAATATGTATATTGCAAAGCTTATTATAGGATTTCAGGACTGACATGTCCAGGATCACTATTACTAAAATTGTCACCTGCCTAAACCCAGGATTAAACATTACATGAGAAACTGCAAAGGGAAATTCCATGAGTAGAATCACGTGGTTATACCAGCAAACTTTAACACCATCAGGGTGTGACTCATTATAAGGCAAAGGTTACATACTTCCAGTGTTTTGAACAGACTCACTAATTCCTGTACTACTTCATTTCTTTGACCTATTATTGATTGTACAGAGAATTTGTCTTGTTTTAAATATCTGAGAATAACTGGTTGCACAGCACCAGCCCACTAAACTGTGTGAGACCCATCGGATGGAATATATTGATTAAAGTACCAACTTAATTCTGGATACATAGATCCTTCTGTTGGCTTTGCTGCAGAGCCCTTGGCTGGTCTTGGGAGCAAGGGTAGTGATAATAAAATTATTATTTAATAGCTGCTTCTATCTCAGGTTACATACACACACACACACACGTTTTGCAAAAGAGATGACTGATTCTTAAATGCTCCTATGTTTGGATGTACAGCTTAATTTATTTGAAAAGGATATGATTTGGAAGAGAGGGGGAAGACCCAGCTGTTACTGCTTCAGAGAACCTGAAATGGTGTACCCTGAAACTAAGGCATGCCCAAGGAGGGCACTTTGCAAAAGGAGGTGTGAACATTGTGAGAGGTATTGGGGAGGAGAAGTATTGACTTACGAATTTGCAGGATGAGATGCTGGAGTTACTTTGAGTGGACCAAAAGAGCAGACTAAGCAATTTTAGACTGTGTTGACAAAGAAACTTAATTGCAGCTTTACCCAGAGGAATGGGGAGGAGGAAGCATATTCTAGAGCACGCTAGGAAAAAAACCCAAAATTTTCCTGTCATTTTATGGTAATATTAAACACCAATAATGTATAATATTATTACATTCATATATAATATTATATTATTAAAGTGGGCAGGAGCCCTAATTTTTTTTTCAGAAACAGTCCTTCTGCCATGGAGCCCTTTTCCGTGGATTCTGCAGCACATATGAGAAAGTGCTGATTTGTAGCAGCTGCTTACTTATTATAAGGCCTCACTGCTTTCACTCTGTCGATGCCTTGACTTGCGTTCTTAGTGATTCTGTTTCAGTATCCATCCAGGCTGAGCTGTGTGTCAGTTCACACACAGTCTGTTTTTAATTATCTCCCTTTTCTGACAGGATTTCAGTGGTAAGCCAAACTGAATAATTATTGTGCTTCTTTGGAAATATTTTTATCTTTTTTCTCCCCAAATGCTTGCTTTCACATTAAAAATTGATCAGAGGCTTGAGTTGGTTGCTTTGCTAGCAATTTCTTACATTCTTGAGGATTTATTACTGCATTTGAGTGAGAGGCAAAGTCTCTTCATTTTACACATGGCTATAAGAATGTTCTTTTCCTTGAGCAAATATTCACTCTTCACTCAATCCTTCCTGCTGCATTTTATGGTTGTTTCTTCAGTTCATCAGAAGAGGCACAATGAAGAGAAATACCATAGTAGCATTAATGCTGTGACTGGAACGGTGTCCAGATGTATGGCCAAGTTTGTAATTAGAAGTAGACTCTGTTGTTATCCAGATTGATGGCTGTGGTGGACAGGAGGACAGACAAGATTCAGGCACTAAATCCTTCAGTCTGAAGCAGAGAAAACTGAACTGAGAATAAGAGCCGTTGTTCTGTGTTAATTATCTTGAAGTATTTGGCAATTTTTTTTTTACTGGTGATTTGAGAGGAAAAAGAGAGTTAGCTGTTGTGGGACAGAGAGATGTGATTATGGCCTGTTGAAATACTGGGGGTGAGCTGGAGGAACAGGATGCAGAAACTTGCGATGCATGCTAACACCAATATCCCTTTTGGATCCCTGAACTATTCCCACTTAGGTACCTCAGCTTCCAGGCTGTTGGAGTGTCACTTAAGAATTGCAAGTGGATTGAATGAATGTTTTGTGGAAAGATATTCTTCCTTTGCTCCTGTGGTGTCTGTTTCGCATATTCATGTGAATTCTTTCTAGTGCATGGTGATTGCCTGCTTTGCTCCCGGGGCTTCTGAGCTGTGTCTGGGGAGTGAAGTAGGATATGTGAAGTCTGATACTTTCGTTCAGAACAGGGTGGGAGCATTTATGCTGATAGCTGAAGGAATGGCTTGGCAAATCTTGCTCTGGTTGCTCTGGTGTGGTTCTAGTTATCACATGTTGGTTTGTGGGAAGCAGTTTAGCTCCCTTCTCAAAGAAAACCACAGGGAGCACAGTGTGCTCCCAACAGATGAGAAAACAGCTACTGGGGAACTAAAGCAGTCTCTGTAGATAAATGGGAGGTTGAAGGCCACAGTAGGACAGATGGAGAAGAGTAAATCATAGTCTTGCTCTTATCTACCCATACTTTCCCCTCTCCACAACTAATTATTTTCTTCTACTTCCCTAGCTGTCATTCCACTGTCTTAGCTCTGCACTACTTCCAAACAAACCTTGTTTTTCCCTGTTGGCTTTTTTTCCCCCCTCCCCTTCCTTCTTTCCTTCCTACTCTGTTAGATGTGTCCCAGACATGGAACCCTGTGTTCTAAATAACCTCAGTTATGGACTTCCAGGCACACTGTTCTCCTTTCACAAGAAATTAATTTCCCACCTACCCTCAAATGTGAATCCTTTGTTTCCTAATTTCATATACCTGTCTTAATTTCTTGCGTGCTCTTTATCTTTTCATTTCATTAGGCTATGGAGAAAATCCTGAGAGCATGGCCAGAATGTTGGTAAAAATTTGGAAACAAAGGGGGCAAGAAACAAATACTGGTTTTGTCAGTTTTCTCCTTTCCCTGAAATCAGGAGATGGGAATCCAGTCCTCAGCACTTGGATTCCTTCTGAATATCATCCTACAAAACTCTTCCTACCCTTATTACCAGGAAAACTCTGAAAGTGAACGAAGCTTGATTAACAAAAAGTCAAATGATCCGCAAGCATCACAAGTCTATTCCAAAAAAGAGTTCTTGGTACATCATCAAATAGCTACTAATCACAAAGAAGGCAGTTTAGAGATTGTGGTTCCTTAAGAATGGCACAAGTTTCTGGTGTCTGGGTTTTGTTTAAAGCTCAGAGATATTGGTTATTTCATACATAACAGATATGACTTGTGAATTACTAAATGAAGAAAAATGTGTAACAAATTTCATCTTAAAGAGGACCTGAAGTCCTCTTCCTCTTGAAAGCATCTGGAGCTTTTGCTGGTAACTTTGGCTGAGCTGAGATTTCTCACCATTTGCTTAATTCCTTTCTTCCCATCCAGGTGAAGTCAGAAAGTAACTCCAGTTCCAAAAGGATTCACAGTGTTTTTAAGGAAGCAATAAAGATGCTACAAGAAAAAGGAGTGGTTTTCCAGAAACGTAGTAGCTCCAAGGACTTATACCATGTAAGGAACTGAGCTGTGGTCGCAAACAAGTTCAGTGGTATGACTTTCATAATCAGTAAAGACAGTAAAAATATTGCAGAAATAGTAGAAAAGTTTCAGAAAGAGAAGCTGGACATCCAGGTGCTCTCAGTTTACTCAAAAGTCTTATCTGCATCTTACTTCACTGTTGATTCTACCTTTGTATCGCCCACCAAGTTTTTCCAAGTTCTGTCTGCTCACTGAAACCTGGAACCTGGACAGTTCTCCTTATTGAAGTGGGTTCAAGCTTGGTGTACTACTGAGTCAGTCACCCTCCTCTGGGTCAGACTTAGTTGTATCATGTTCTTCACCTAACTCATGGATGCTGCTAATAGCAGTAAAAATAATGCCTGAAGATCTGACGTTCGTTATTAGTCTTGGAGGCAGCATAAAATGCAGAATGTAGTTATGACAGCGTTAGCTTAGAATACACCATGGCATTGGATTGTTTTTCAACAGCAAGGCCAGTTTCTTCTTTTTTCTTCAGGTGACTGACCATGATAAGGAGCTGTTTAAAGTGACCCTTGATGTGATTAAAGAAGACTGTCGAAAACCCAGGCGTAAGTAGCAGAGTGATCAAGCTCTGATGAGCTGGTGCTGATATATTGATGACAATATCTCCTTCTGCTGCTGTATTGGATATGCTGCTTGTCCTTACCCTTGAACTCGAGCTGTTGCTGGTGTAGCTAATCAGTATGGCTACAAGCATGAGTGCAGGAGCAGCTTCCTGTGAGCGTGGAGAGAGAAAGAGCAGGTGTGCCCAGCAGGAAGCAAACCTCTCTGATCTGAAATAAGCAGCCATTATCTTAGATCTGTATCTTTTGAGAATACTTGGATTTTGGGAGGAACCAAATGTAATGAAGTCAGGTCACCACCTAGCAGTTGTTGCTTTGCACTCTGGAGAAGTAGCAAATCTTGCTGGTTCAGTTTCTACAGGGGAGTTGACACAAAAGTGACCGTGCAGAAAGGTGAAATCCCCGCCTCCTTTAAGTCAACAATAAAACTTGCTTAAGTCAGAAGATATTCTCTGTAGATTTTAAGCTCAGGTGGTTTTTCTTTGTAGTTAAGGATTTCAGTTGAGCAAAGTCTACTTCTTTTCAGATAGTGTGCCTCAGGTGGCTTCTGAGTTATCCCTGTCCCTCAAACCTATTGTGTCTTATTGCCATAGTGACAACTTGTTCTTGACTTGAATGTCTGCTAATTACACGGGTACATTGCTACAAAGTGTCTTTCAATTCATGGGATAGAATGTGTCAGCAGGGATCACTTGCTGCCAGAGCGTAGCTATTTGTGGGATAGAACGTGCTTTAGTACGGAATAAATGACTGACTGGAACATAAGGCATAAAATCTGAAATCGCTCATATCCCTATACTATCATAACTACAATAGCACTTGTAGGACCTGGTGTATGATGGTTATTCTGCAGTAAAAAAAAGGCAGAGGCAATATCGAGTCTATCTTAAGAAATGGTACAATTGTAGACAAGGTCTTGGGAGAAAAGGTTACTACTGGGCATGCAGGTTAATACGGGTTTGTTTGCCTGAAGCTGTTTCAGTGCAACAAATTAGTGTATCACATTGTTTTATTACCTTTTATCCAATTAACAAACATCATTTCTCTAAAAGTCAAATCATTCCTTTGCTCATTTTATAAATCAGCTAGTTCTCCTGACAGCCTGTTTTTTTTTTTTTATATAACTGTGCCACCACTATCAAGGCCAGAACCTCTATACAGTTAACAGAGGCACTGAGTGACTGCCTCCAGTTTGTTCCCTTCTTGTGCATTGTCACACTGGTAAAGTCATCTGTGATCCATGAGAAGTTGGGAAGTTCTTTCGGTCAGGAAAAGTCAACAGCTGAGAGTAATTTGTAGATCAGTCACAGAAATGACATTGAAGAGTCCTGAGTCCTCAAAGGCATGTTTTCCATAATAAGCAGTTTAAAATTAGCAACTGTTTTACAAACCCTCTTGTTCTCCTTGAAGATTTCCCCTTACTTAGTTTCCTGCTGTAAAGAGGGCAATATCCAGGTCAGTGTCTCTTTGCTGTTTTCCAGAAGGACCATTTCACTGTCCTGGTCATTGTCAGTAGAAGCAAAGCCAAGAAGCTTCAATCGAAACCAACAGGGCACGGCGGGTATTTGTTGTCAGTGGATGATGCAAGAGCGCGGAGCTCAGCGCGGCTGCCGGCCCCCTCTGCTGGCGGGAGCGCGGCTCCCAGGGGGAAAACAAGGACATGGGCATTCACTTCTAGGGCTTCCGCTTGTTTGTTGCAAGAAATTCCTACCCGTTTTCCTCCAAGAGTAATAGTAATCCTCCATGACAAGAAGGGTGATTTATGAGAAATCAAACTCTTCTCTCCAATGAGTTATTTCTCTGCCAGTTTTCCAGGCAACGCCTTGCCCCACTGCTGTAGTTATGACACATTCCCAGGCCCAACCCTGAAAGTTTCAGCTGTCTGAAACTATTGTACATATTTTAAAAAAAAAATCTTAAGTGTGCCTACTCAGAGCTGCACAAGCCCTGATGTGAAATGTGCCCACATGAAAATCCTAGTCCTTGGCTCCACTTGTAATTCCTGATCTTAAATGCACTCATGAGAGACCACTGTGGGTCCATCTAGAAACTTAATACAGCCAGACAGCTCATTTTGACTCCAGACTGAACTGCAAAATGGATTTGGTTTTTGTTTTGTTTATTTGTTTGTTTTATAAATTTGCTCTGTTTTTAGACTTAGATCAGACTAATGGTAGAGAGGACAAAAACCAGAACCACTTGAAGTCAAATTTGTCAGAATGTACCCTGTGTGAGATATCTGCAGTGGGCAAATGGTAGTTGTTCTGTAACTCTGTCCCCTCTGATGTTGGTTGTCAGGCAGGACAGTTAATCACAGCCTGGCTTCCCTCAGCTCCTGGACAAAAGCAAGAACCCAGGATGTTAGTGAAAGAGGGACAGGAGTGTTTTGGGGTTACTTAATCATTGTACACACCTGCAGCTACCCCAAAGTGCCATTTTCCACCAGCACCTAGGGGAAAAGTACACATTGTACTGCTAGGTAACACTTGAGTCATTAATGTAATTCATTGAGACTTAAGTTACTCTAGATCAGGGATGGGCAATTTGACGTTCTTATGACAAACCTATGACAAATGAAAAGTGCAGCTACCCATTTTGTTTGCAACCACAGTCAGTATGACCAGGTAGAGGCATTGTTCTGTTCTTTGCAGTTTCCTCTCCCAGGGTGGTGGACACATTTCTGGCTATTGGCTGCAAAGGTCTTTTTATCATGCTGGATACTTCTGACTCACAGCCTGATCAGAATTAGGCTGAACTGTTTATTTACCACTATCTACCAGTGATTTTTCTCAGCAGGTTCTAAGGCAGCTCTGGAGATCAGCAGATTCTAGAGTAGAGAATAACTAAAAAAAACTAAGGCAGCGACAACAAAATATAGGGCCCTCCCTGGCCCATGGCAATGTCTCAGTACCCTTATCAAACTTGCCTTGCATCATGTCAGCTAAGGAGAAGGAAAATAATTTGTGCTGATGTATCTGATCTATGCCTGTTTTCCATTGTTAGCCACTGAGAAGAAATATGTTGTGAACTTCAGCACTTGGGGGACTGGGAGCTTGCAGCACTGATGATTAGTGGGTTACAGGGTTTGTTGGAGGAAATGATTACTGGGGACAGCTTCAAACAGTGCTCCACCTGGCATAGAATAGCTGTGTGCAGCCATGAGGGACCTCTGTGCTTCCCCCAGCAAAGGGGGTTATTTTAAACTTCTGTTCTCTTGTACATTGCAGGGCTAATTCCACTTAAAAGGAGATAAAATCTGATACTGATGTTCCCTGACTTTCTTTTCCTGTAATTGTCTGAGTATTCTGAGGGGCCGGGATGGGATCGCACTGGAAGTGAATGCAATTGCAGTGCAGCAGTTTTTCCACAAGATGCCAGCGTTGGGCCAGCGGTTACAGGCCCTGGCCACGCACCTCCCTGCTGTGCTAGAGGGTTGTGAAGTTGGGTCTCACAAAAATGACTTTCATTTGCTTCCTTCTGAAGTTGCAAAAACTGGATGGCCTGCACAGGTGGACAGTGGAGGTAGCCTTACATTATTAAACTCTTCATCAAGTTGTAGTGAATGAGCCTTGTATGTTAAGAGTTGGCAAGACCGAGTTATCTTTCACCCTCATTACTACTGTTACAGCCCTGACACTTCCCAGAAAAGTCACTGGGAACAGTTGATAATTGGAGAACTGTAGGGACAGACAGGATCTCTTTCTTCTGAATATACACGTCTGCTTTAGTATCTAGGGCTCTGGGATTTTCATGACTGATCTGTATTACGGTAGTTCGAAAGAGACAGACTGAAATTTTTCTTCCATTCCTGACTACATTTTCCTTTTTTCTGCAGATGCTGAAAAAGGCTGCCATTTCCTTCATGTCCTGAGTTGTGTTCGGCAGAGCTACAACCCCTCTCTGGATGAAGTGGTGATGCACCGTGTCTTGGAACTACTGGAGAGTAACAGTGATGTTGTCAGCACTATGGAAGGGTATTTTATGGTATTTTAAAGAGAAAAGATAACAAGGAGAGGTTGAGAGACTGTGAGCAGCTGTCATTAGCTGGTATGATCTAGATGGGGATAAAAAGAGCCTTCGGATTCTCCAGATGCTGGTTTTGTCCAGCTTCAGAGAAGTTGTTCAAATACTTGTTTTAATATTCTTGCTGACTTCCTTGCTATTCCTAGTGAAAGTGGTATCAGACTGATTCTGGACATTCTAATCTAGCAGGGGAACTGGAAAAGAAACTGGGCTCTTTCCTTGGAGTAGGATAAGGTATTGGCCATCCTCACATCTGCATCCAGTGGGCCTAAAGAAAAGTCACTGCTCAAGATCACTGTTTACAGCAGTGGTCATCTCAGGAGATTTTTTTTTTGGCTTAAAGACTGATCTTGCATGCTTTCATGTGGTAATAGCTGTGGATCTTTCTTTTTATGTGAACTTCATAACACCTAGAGAAAGGACACACAAACAGAAGGATTTGCCTGTCCTTCCTGGCCAGTGCTGGTGCACCTTTGTCTGTAAATATGTATTCCTCAATCTGGACAGCTTTCCCACTACTAAAGCAGTCCTCACCTTTGTCCATAAAGCAGTATTCAGGAATGGGGTTCTGCATCCCTTCCCCATCCAGCAACCTTGCCCACTGGTTGCCAAGCATGTCTGCATTCCTCTGCATTCCCATCTGTGCTACTGATGCCTGTTGTTGTGGTTTCTCTTCAGACCAGAATTCTCAAAATCAGCTACTGTTTTGCTCTTTCAGTTGCTTCCTACATCACAAATGGTAAAACATAAATTAGATGCTTTGGAAAAGAAAATACAGAAGCCGTTGAGACCCACTGTAACCTCCTCTGCCTGCTGCCTTTTGTGTCTTTTATTCTTTGTCACTTTTGTGGTAAAATACTACCCATATCTGTGCTTGCAGAAGAACACAAGACATAGATGAAACAATGTTGGCCTAAAGAAGGTTACCATGCAAGATGGTCGATCTGGAATAATCACAACTCTGTTATGTGCAACAGTTAAAAAGCAAAGTTCTTCAATATTTATCCTTAGAGAGAGCTTGCTGCTGCAGAGGCTTGTCTGTTTAATTAATCTGTTTAATTTATGGTGTGGAGGTGAGACCTTTAACTTGAAAAGAGTACAAAAGATTGAATTTATCCTTCTTTCCTCTGCACCTTCCCTGTAATAGTTGAAACAGCAGACTCCCAGGAGGCAGCTGTAGTGGTAAAGCCCTATAAGGATTGACATAGCAGAGAAAAATAAACCATATGCATGAGGAAAGCCAGTGAGTAGCCCCATGTGTGCCAGCTCTCTGGTTTGTTATATTATCTGCCTCCCTCCAAGCCCTGGCTGCAGTGAGATATAGGCTAAGAGAAAGGCATGACAAAATATTTGGAATTTGCATTCAGAGGCCTGTGGAAAACTCTGGCCTTAAAGAGGTGGTAAGTTTGTTCGCAGTAGAGAACTATGTATGAATCATTCATTTGCTGTGTATTCTGTACTTGCTGCAGGACTCAAGAGTTGGTTTCCTTACAGATTTCCCTGCTCCTTACATTGCTGCTCTGCTCTGAGTCAGGTACCTTCTAGTCAGATCTTAATATGGGCCCTGAACAGGTGCTGAAGGGATGTACCTGTGCAGAAGGAAACAGAAGAGGATTAAGGAAGAGTTGTAGAGTGTTCCCCACTCCCTCCCCATGCCCTGAATATCTCTCTCTGTAAATCAGGGAAAGAAGGCAGATTCTGAGTGAAGTGATGCTGAGGGGAATTGAAGCTTTAATTTATGTTTCTGAGAGATCTGGTTGGCCACAGGGGAGATTTGCTTTTTAAATTCATGCTCTGATTATTGATCAGTTTGAAGTGATGCTTAAAAACAAGAGATGGAAGAAGTAGCTTGGAATATTGATTCCTAAATTCAAATTCACTTCAGGAGTTGCCCACAATCAAGCAGTACATATGGTTAAGTTGCTTATTTGGCATGAGTTTGAGGATATTTTAAAGGACAGTACAAGGTGTTTTCAGACCATGTGGAAAAGCATGGCATCTAATTCCAGAGACTGGCTTGGCCATTTTCTTAAAATCTTCTGTATCAGCAGAAGCTCATTTTGCTGGGAAAGGGTTAAAGGAACAGTGCTAGCTCAGTGGGAAAGGTGATCTCTTCTCTTAAGTCAGAAGGAAGACCCTGGTTCTCCTGAGGATGACAGCTGAGTGTGTGGGCTGGATGAGTTCTGGAAGGAAAAGAGAGTTTGGAGATCATGTTGCTCTTTAGGATATCTCTTTAAAATTCATACCAAAATAGGTTTACATCTTTGGGCTTTGCAGTTTGTATAGTTACACATGCAAATTCTGTTGCCTCCAACTCCGAGGCTGCACTTCCTGTGTTTTAGATGTGGTTTTTTGTGTAAAGTTTGCCTAAATCCCTGTCCACTGATTTTCTATGCTTGGAGGTAGAAAGGGCAGACACTTGTATCTGCATCAGTCCTGCCCCTGTTGCATTTCAAAAGCTCTGAACAACTGCAAAGCCTTGGAGATGAGGTGGAAGGAACTTGTCTCAGGAAATACAGGTAAGTTATTCTGGAAAGAACCTGTCCTTGGAAGTTTTTAAGTTGATCCTTGCAGGGAGTGCTCGACTCTTGTGATGGAGGGTGTGTTCTGATGGTGTTCGCTCCCCAAGAACAGGAAAAAGGGATTTTTCTCAGTTGAGTTGTCTCAGGGAAGTAAGATGAATAAACACAAGGGAGCCTACAGTTTTTACAAGAGAGAAAGGTTAAGCTAAAGTTAATGGAGGAGTCTAGATTTAAGCTACACAGATTCTGATTCTGCCTATCTGTACAGAATAGTTGTGTCTTAAGCTTGCATGCTTTATTTTTTCCACAGTAGCCACCCAGCCCAGGTTAACACTTACTCTGGTTGAGAGCATTCCCTCCTGCACCTACAGGGAATACAACATGCACATGCACAGCAGTACCCTGAGGAGCTGTGGGAGCACAGAGCTCACTGTTGGCTGATTTACCCATTCACTCAGTATCTCTACAGTGTGCTTCTGTGACAGCAGTCTAGACATACCCATGTTGGTATAAGTCACCTTTATGTAAGTCTAACTACACACACTAGGGCTTTTACTGCAAATAAACTGTCTCTCTGTTTAAAGATCATATCCTTAACCAACAGAGTCATATCATGCACACTGTTAAAATTCTTAGACCACACCTACAAAATATTGTGCGGAGCATTCAGTGAAAGCATGCTTTCTTGTTTTGTTTAATTTGAAAACTCGCTAGGCAACACAATTATTACTGGTTTATTAAAGGACTTAGAAGGTAGCACATTAATGTAAAACTGAGAAGTGAGAATTCATGTTGTAGAACTGCTTCATGGCCAGTTCCAGTTTCCATAGCAACAGTTACGGCAGTAAAAGGTAGGTAAGGAAAATGGAATTTTTAAAAGCAGTTGGCATTTCTATGTTACCTTAAAAAGGTAAGTTTCCACAGAAATGCAGCACCTGAGAACAAAAATTACCTAAGAATCTCAATATTCTATTCTAGCAAAATGCACAGTGATTGCCTTTCTGGTGAGGAAACAAAGGAACAGCTTTACTTTTAGTCCCTGCCCTCTGCTTATGTGAGAGAAGAGATGAGGTTGCTTCATGCCTCAGTTTCCCCCTTTTGTAAATTGGGGATAATACAGCTCCCTGCATGGGGCATAAGCCTAATTTTTTTTTGTAATCCTAGTCATTAAAAGTTCTATGGGAGCAATTAGAGAAGAACTCTGTGGCTGTGTGGGAGAGAGTGAATGGATAAATGCTGGAGTGGGACTTAGGAAAAGTTGCTCTTGTATTAGTACTATTAGCTTTATATTTTTCTGCCTCTCTTTCCATGCATATTGCCTTGCTTGTCTTGTCGTCTTGCTCTCCAAGGCCTATGAGGCAAAGACGGTCTCCTTGTTTTCATTTGTATCATATTTTTCCTGGAATCCTGTTTCCTCTTATGACTTCTTAGATGACTTCATAAAAATAGAAATCCAGATAATTGAGTTCTGAGTATTCTTGTTCCGAAATCTTTGGATTGTAAATTTGGACCCATGAGGGCATGCATTTTACACAACCTACCTGGGAAATGAAGATCTACTTTCAAAGTAATAAATGACAAAGTTAAATATTAGCTACATGACTAAAAGCTGTTACTGTTTTGGGTCTGTGTATACTTGTAGATTCCAGTGATGAACACCATAAATAGGAGTTGCTAATTCATTATTCAAAGTGGGAATTCATCAATGAGCAGCCAGTGAGGCATGGAGCCACATGGAGAATTACAAGACAAAGTACTGGAAATCTGTTTGTCAAAGAAATGCAGTTTGGTTTACTTTGAGAGTAAGCTGATCCTGTAGGGAAAAGATGTGCCTAGCAAAGATTTGTATCTTTATACTTACCTTTTAATGGGAAGGGAGCAAGTTCAGATCCCATGGGCACCCTGAATTTTGAAACTTCCTGTCAGTGCAGCGCTATGTTCTTTATTGCTGTCTTTCAGCACAGTCTCCAGTCCTACTGCCCCAACCCTCCAGGCTAGAGCAAAGAAAAATGTTCAGCCACAAAGATAAAAGAATAGTTATAATAATTGGTTACCATCCTCCAGGAGTCCCAGCATTACAGCAACATTTTTGTGGATCCTTGTGGGCAGCAGGGAAATGCTGAGCCAGGGATCTTGGGTTTCATTCCCAGCAATATAGCCTGCCAGGCACAGAGACTTTCCCCCTAATTTCTTTCATCTATTCCTGAACTCCACTGTCCCCTCTGACTCGTTTCTCGGGCCCTTTATTTCATTCACAGTACAGATCCTGTCAAACCCCCTTCTTCTATTTTGTTCACTTTATCTTTCCTAACTCAAATATCCTTGTCAACAATTGAAACTTTCAGAATAATCCCTTGCCTAAGTGACCTGGCACTGTTCACAGCCTGTTCTGATTCCAGCAGGCTGTCCTTTGCTCCCTGTCTAGGCACCAGAAGAGGCAGTTTTCTTCCCGGTGTAGTTTGCAGCAGGAAAGAGCTGCAATTTCAGAAAAACAACGCTCTTTCCACCCCACCCTCCCAAAGATTCACTAGCACCCTAAATATCCTAGTGATGTGTTTTTTGCAGGTATCCAAGTACAAAATAAATAAAACTAAAAAATAAAAGAGTTGTGTCTTGCCCAAACCTGAACAAGCAGAAGTCACGCCCCTGATAGAAGCTATCTGCCTCTCCCTGCCACTTTCATGTCCTTGCAGATCTCATTGCAGACATGATCTGTAAAGTTGATGTGGACTTCTTGCATGTCTACCAGTTAGTGTGTCTCCTTTTAGCCTGTTTTTTTCTGAGAAAGAGTGATTCTATTCTGATATGATTATACTGTGCATGTGGGCATCTGTCAACCTCTGTCCCACCACCCCAAGTGACTTTGGCTAGTTAAGAGGTGTGAAGGACCCTGAACTGTTATGGTCTGGCACATTTTTAGGAAATGGATGCACTGATAGAAGAGGGAAGCCCCAATCAGTGCCTCCGTAAAAGGGAAGGTAGAAATTCATACAACACCAGAGAAACCACACACGGGACAGTCCCAAGGAACCTGTTCCTGTAACTTCAGCTGCCACAAGAAGCACTTGTTCTGCAAGTGCTCTTTTAAGAAATGATTGGACAGTTTTTCCAGAAGTTTCTTCATACAGATTGCCCTAAGACAGTCATGATGCCAAACTGCAAATCCATTAAAATCTGGTAAAGCTGCATTGGGGTACAAAGTTAAGCAACTGATTGTTAATGATGCCACCAGCCCATTCCCACTAATATCTTTTTAAAGTGCAATGGAGGCTATACTAATCTAGTCACAGTAATCTACAAGTTGAAACCAGCCCAGATTAACAAGATTGCCTGAGAATAACATAACCAGGAATTTGCCAGTGGAAGAAATAACCTAAAGGAACAATTTTCAGTAAGTGGTGAACTACAACACTGCAGTGCCAATTAACCTGGCACAACATGTCCTACAGCTCTTGTTTTAGCTTGCTTTTTTATTATTCACTGGAAGAATGCACACTCCTTCCCTACCAGCTACAACTGGAGCTCTCTGCCACCTTCACATCACTCTGCTGGGAACAAGGTAAGATAAATAGCAAACGTATGTCACTGCATAGCAACCAACATGATTAAATGCAGTATGTGCCAAATCTGTTATTGGCCTTGAAAGTTCATGGTTCCTCCCAGGAGTGCAGACTCCAGCCAAATATTACAGTGATATTTGGAAACAGGAGGGAGGAATCTATTCTCTCAAATGTCTTCCCCAACAATGGAGTTCTGCGAGTCCTGCAGGCCTAACTGATACTAACATGTGCTCTTCTTGGCAAGGTATGATGGTGGTACAGAAATGAAAAGGGTTTTTCCTCTTTTTTGGGGTGTTTTGGAGCTGCGTTTTTCTCTTGTTGACAGAATTGGTCATTTGCATTGAGAGTGTAGGGGCTGTCCTTGTGTTCATGTAAAACTCTTCTTTGCTATATTGTCCACAAAAAAACCTCTGAGCTGTAACAAGCCAGCTGGTGTTCTGAAGTACTGCCTACACTGCTGACTAATACTCTCTCACTGTTTTCTGTCCTCACCTTGTCTTTTTTCCCCCAATAAAAATCTCTTTAACTTAATTCCTGGTTCAAAGAAGTTATAGTCTGTCCTTCTGTGAGTACAGTGATCCAGGACAAACATAGCAAGAGCAAACTGATAGAGAGAAGAGTTTTTGTTGGAACTCTGAATGTAGGAAAGGATGAGAAATACAGAGGAAGCTGAAGGAGGAGGATTTAGCACAGATATTTGAAATGAGTCCTACTGAAAAAGGCTAAAGAAATGATTGCCTAATGATGCTGTAGACATCTGTTTCAGAACAGTCAGCAGGTGTTGCATGTAATGAAAGCAAGGACTTGTACTGTTTTATTTTCTGCAATTAGAAAGCAGGGGAGGAAATGAGGTCAGGAAAAATGGAGTAAGAGAACATTTAGCATAAACAGCTGGGCAAATTTACATAGAGCACACCAGTATTTATATACTCTTCCTCTGCCCTCCTTACACTATCCTTGAACAGTTCTGTTCTGCAGAGTATTTTGTACTTCCTAAAAGACATTGGTCTTTTAGGGCCTTGGGTGCTCAGAGGTAGATGCTAAAGTGACAGTAGGCCACCAACGTGCATTTGAGGACAAAAATGTTCAGGATAATGTAATTGTCACACAGATGTTGTCATGATGAGAATTATCCTGAAGGTAAAGCTGCCCTTGTCTCACAGGTGGTTTGAGTGCTTCAGTCACCAGAAAAGTGGCTGAGAAAGAGTCCATTAGTGAAATGGTTCTTTAGGTTTGCATTCCTGGTGCTGCATGGCCAGGGTTTAACACATGTGTAGATCCAAATAAATGCCTCGGATTATGTGGATGGTGTGTCCACTGCTTCAAGCTGAAAAGCACACCTGCATCAGGTCCTGCTAGAGAAACTGTAACTTCGCTTTCCATGGGGCATTTTTTGTTTTGGGATGATCTCATTTCTTGTTACAAGCAATTAACATCCTACAGGGCATTTTTTTTTCCAAGCATCTCCCATCTCCACTACTGCTGTACAAAGTCTAACCCCAGTCTAATGACTGCGGGAAAAAAACAAACTATTTGTGTCTATCCATGGGATGATGTTGCTGTTGAGGAGATCCAGAAGTGCTCTTCCTACAGAAGTCTCTCAGTTGGGAAAACCACTTTGCTTTTGCATGAAGGTATCAAAACAAAACAAAAAATCAATGCACTCCACTGCTGAGTGGTAGAGGTTGGATGTTACAGATTCTCCTTACAGTGCCAAGTTTGTGTGCTCACCACCTATGTTCAAACTGCAGTTCCGTGAGCCACTTTTCATAAGGTTTTATTTGTACATTTTTATAGTTCACAGTCTGTCAGTCAAATGTTTTCTGGTTTGGATATTGGCAGATAAAGTCTTCTACTTTCTCTAGTGCAGCCAAATAAAATTACTGTTTGGTTTCAGAAGGGGTTGAATGAGTAAAAATAGTAAACAAGGAAATTCAAATTTTAAAAGGGGTTGGTGGAAATTTAAAAGCTCGGTGTCCATGTATGTATACATAGGAGGAAACATGGGAAGAAAATGCAAAGAAAGACTATTTCTTCCTAGATTGACTTTATTTTAACAAGCTCATGTTTTCAGTAATGGAGATTACCATGCTTTTTTGCAGAGGATAAGGCAGAAACCAGCCTCAAAATGTGCTATTTTGAGAACAGTGAGAGTGACACCAGTCAGGGCCATAGCATCCAGGAAGAAACCCAAGGAATCCCAATCCAAACCTGTGATCAGTTTGGTAAACTTCAGCTGTCCCAAATGTAAGCTGACACGTATATAATAAATAAAGAAAAGTGCGGCTTGGGCTTGCTTTATTTTTTTAAGCACTTCAAGAGATATCTACAAAGCCTCTGTAAAAATGGAAAACTACAAGGTGTACATGGATGAAAAGCAGCATGCCACGTGCTGTTACCACCCTAAACAGCGTGCAGGGCATGTACCACAGAGGGAAATCCTTCATCCACAACTGCTAAGAGAGGACTGAAAAATAATATTGGTCATGAAAAGGTTAAACTGTAAGATAGCTGCTTCAAGGAAAGGCTGATCTATAATTTAAGTCCAGAGGGTGAAGCAGCTCTTTTATAATGTAAGTAAAAGCTGTTATGCCATTGGAAAAGCATGTACACTGCCTGCAGAAGGAATGATTATTTTGGTTTTTCTATTATACCAGACTGCACAGAGGGGCTGACAAAGCAGCACTCTCTGGTGAGGAGGCTGGGAGGGGAAGGGGCATGAAGATACTGTGCTAGAGAAGGGGGGAGTTGCTCTGCCAGCATTTGCTGCTGGTTCCTTTGGCTGCCTTCTACCTTATTAGCTGGGCCTATTTATCTCCAGAGTGAATTTCATTTGAAGAGCAGTAATCTCCCAAGAAGATGAAATGCAATTGGCTTTAAAAAAAAATAAGAAAAAAGATCATGCCGTGCTTTGTTTCAAAGTTTGAGATTTGAATGCCAGACGGGCTCTACCATTCCTGTCATTCCTATCAAAAGCCGTGTATGTTGAAACACTGAAGTGGAAGGGCTGCATGGAAAGCAGCCTTTTTAAGAAGCTGAGGTTTTGTAAGTACAGAAGCTGAGATGGGAGTGTAACAAAGGCTCTGTGTTGTGCTGTTGCACATCAGAGCCAATAAAACCCTAAGGGGCACATCTCTAGTACCATGTCTAGCAGATTATGCATGCAACTCCAGTTGCCAGTAATGAGTTGTGTGGCTAATCTGTCATGCACAGCACTGCACAGTTCCCCTTCCCCCAGGGGGCTGAGCTCATGGCATCTTACTTCTCCCCAGGGTGCTGAGCACCGTTAGAGCCTCTTCAGTTAGTGGGACAGGAAAACACTGTGTTCCACCTGGCTGCCCAGCCAGAAAACAGAAAGGAAAATCATCTTTAACAACAACTGCAGCCACCACAGACAGGGCTATTAGACCCCAGCATGGTTAACATTTAGGGGCAGCTACCTATCTACAATGCCATGAATTAATAAGAGGCATTAGAAATGGCCCTAATGGAGCATGGAAAAGCATGTCCCTTGTTTTATTTTCTCACTGATTTAACGATCCAAGTGTTTTCAATTTACAACTCAAATGCTTATTTACAAAAAATTTGCCAGCATGACAGAGTCCTCTTGAAATATGAAAACTCAAGTCATGCTCCAGCTCTGACAACATCACACACACACATTCTGTCACGCATCAGCTTTTGCTGTAATTTTTGCTGTAATTGGAGCAGAATCCAGGCTGCTGGGCTGTAGCTGCACTAGGTCTGTGAGGCTAATGTGATTACCTGTTTGGTCTAAAAAAAGCAAAAAAAGAATCTTTGCCCAAATACCCTCCTAGCAAAAGAGTAGAAAAAAGCTTTTAAAAATAGCTGGTTTATTTCAACCTTCAGAAGCTGAATTTCCCAGGGCGTTCCTCAGGTGAATTTTATCAGAAGCATGAGTCTTTGAAGGGGAGTTACTAAATCAGCAGTTAATACTTATATTAATATAAGTGTTAAAATTGTTATAATAGCAGTGATATTCCCATGCAATGATAGGACTTCGGTAATGGGGGCTTTAAAAAAAGAAAATAGTAAATGCTAGGAGTTTTAGCACTAAAATCTCTAGAGTTAGTTATTTCCCTACAAATTCTCAGTGTCTTAGCCTCATGTTCATAGCCCTGGTCAGGTGCAGGCTGTTCTGCACGTGGGGCTGGCCAGGCACCCAGCCTGCTGTGCTCCTCACTGCATACCCAGGCTCGCTTTCATTCAGTCCCAGCAGCCGGAGCCCGGCTCTCCAAAACAAGGCTGGGAAGTGCCGTCAGCTTCAGTTTCCCAGCTGCTGCCTAAGACAGGAGCAGATTTTCCCAAGCCTGCAGCATAATAAGGGTTTTGGGTATTTCTCTGCCAGCTTTGCAATACTTGGAGATTGGACTCCCAGTAGACTGGGTGTTGTACATGTTTTAAAAGAACTATCCATGCCCCTGGCAACACACATTTTTCCTACGTGCATGGACAGATGCAGCAAGCAAACAAGGAGAGCAGGAGGTGGCCGTGAGCACAAACCCATCAGATGATGGAGGAGGAGGGGGACAGAGGTACAAATGCTGGCCAGGCTTCACAGGTGGGGAAGGTTGTCTGGAGAGGAGGAGAATCAAACCCTGTTGAATAGAGGAAAGGTGAACAGAGGACCAGATGCTGTGAAAGAACGGGGTAGACACCAAAGGGGCACCAACCCCAAGGCACTGGTCTCAGGTTTGGTTGAAAATAGAAGCTCCTTCCTTACAAGAGCAGATGAGAAGAGTATCAGTAAAAAGATGCCAATTAATAAGAATGTCAGGAAGGATGGGGCAGGGTGTTTGGAGAATGATGTATTTTGTCTCTCCCTCACAATGACATGTTTTGAAAGCTGTTTTAAAACAAACCCTGAGTGTTTTCAACAATGGAGGGGACCCTTTATTCTTTTTTTTTTTGGACAGGGTGATAGGAGAAGGGGATGGAATGTGTGACGTATATTGATAATGGTTCACAGGGAACAGGCATCCAAGACCCAAAAGACTGGCCACGCCAATAATATTTTTATCAATGGGTTATTTGAATATTTACATTTTGGAGAAAGAATCTTCTTTGTTTGCTCTGCACACCAGGGACTTCTTGGCCAGTCTAAACAGCAAAGGTTTCTAATGTAAATAATTGTTCTTCTGCCTTGTGTCATGTATGAGGATTAGAGGTAGGAAGTCCCTCAAAGAAGAGAAGAGGGTGCTTTGAAGAAGATAAGACAAGCCTTGAAAGTGCCAGTGGGTACATGAGTTTTCCCCTCTGTCGCCCTTCTTGTGTCATGTATACCTGTGCGCCTCCTGGGGTGGGATGCTGCGATTTTAGCGTTTTATGTCAGGTCATTTATTTTGGTAAACTGTGTATATTAGCTGAGGAGGGAGGAGAAGGCTGGCTCAGAGCATCTGTCCTTGTCATTATGCCAGCATATACCTGTTTCCCACCTGGCAGCAGTTGATATCTTCTGCATTGATGGGGCTGCTCCTGCCTTTTTTTTTTCTTTCCCTTAAGCTGCCTGTGGAAACCTGCTATGGTTTGAACACAGCCACTTTTTAATGCCAGCCTTCTGGCCCAAATACCTAAGGCTTGGTGACTCTGGTGTCTGTCTCATGATTGTTGTTTCAGGGCCAGTAACATTGTAAAAGTTCTGATTCAGAAATTGTCCCTAGAGCACGTCAAAGGAAATCACATTGAGATGGACTGTTCTGACTGTAAATGAAGAAGCTTATTTCGCCAGGAGCTGGTCCTCTTTGCACTCCTGGGCTGGCAGGTCTTGAGCTGTCAGCGGCACTCTGGAATCTTACTGGAAAATCTACACGGGATGCTATTCAAGAGACTTCAGAGGAAGGAGGGATCTTAGTAACTTCAGTTAATTTGGTGAATAGCT
Organism: Coloeus monedula; assembly: GCF_965178545.1. NCBI lineage: Eukaryota > Metazoa > Chordata > Aves > Passeriformes > Corvidae > Coloeus > Coloeus monedula. The sequence goes on along the minus strand of NC_138788.1, from coordinate 26,833,243 downwards.
AATGAATATGAAGAAACAAGCTGAGGGCTGGAAAATCACACTGAAGTTCCCATTTCTTACATAACTTTAAAATAATCATATTCAAAGTAATGACGCAATATTGAAAAGGAACAAAAACCACCTGAAATTTCTGGGGCAAACTCTTCTTGGAGTGGGACTGAGGAAGATGATTCCCATTTACCTGTGCATGTATATACAAAAAACCAAAACAGGTTTATAGTTCTAGAAGCCCTCATAACAGAGGGTCTGTGCAACCTTCATCCAGCTCTGACCCCTGTGTGTTCCCGCGGGACAGGGCAGTGGGGACCTTCCCAAGCGGTGGCCGGCCTTGAGCTCCCAGCTGGAGCCCGGTGGGAGCGGGCTCGGCCCTTCACTCGCGGGTTTTCGGCGTGACCTTGGCCGGCCGCTCGGGGAGGGCGTTTCGGACCCTTTCTGCAGCGACGGAGCGCCCTGGGGCATCCCGCGCTCCCCCTGCCCCGGGCCGCCCCTTCCCCCGGGCTCTCCTCGAGGCCGGGCCGCGGCACCTCGGCAGAGAGCAGGGGCCGCCCGCCATCTCCGGCACACGGGGGCGGTGGCTCCCGTCCCGCCGGAGCCCCCCGGGGCCGCCCGGGGGCGGAGCAGCCGGCCCGGCCCGGCCCCTCCCGCCGCCGCTGCCGTCGCCGCAGTGGCCGCGCAGCCCCGGGGCAGCGGGCAGGGAGCGGAGCGGGGCTGGGCTGCAGGGAGCCGCCGCCGCGCCAGGGGCGGAGCCGGCACCGGGGCATCATCCTCCCTTGCCTGTCTCCCTGCCGCCCGCCCGGCATCGCCGCGGCGGAGGGTGCTGCCAGCGCCGGCAGGGAGCGGCGGAGCCGCGCCGGGGTGCGCGAAGATGCTGTCCTACAGCGTGCTGGACGCCAACGTGGTGGACGTGGAGAAGCGCAGGAACCCCTCGAAGCACTACGTGAGTGCCGGCGGGGCCCGGCGAGGCGCGGGGGTGCGCACGTGTGCGGGGGGGCCGGGCCGGGCGCGGAGCGGTGTCCGGAGCGGTGTCCGGAGCCGTGTCCGGAGCGGTGTCCGGAGCCGTCCCTCGCCTGCCCAGAGACGCCGGCCCCAGGTGAGGCGCCCGCGGGGCTCCCCGCGGCCTCTTGCTGTGGAGGTGCGGCTCTTCTTCCTCACCGTCTTTCACCTCGTTTGGTTCTTGGCTCGTTTTAATGTTACCATTCTGAAGTTTCCTTCCCCTCGGAACGTGGATCTTCCCTTCTTTCTCGCAAGTCCCGGCGCAGGATGGGGCAGTGTTGTCCCTGTCCTGTCCGGGGTGCTCGGTGGGGAGCGGAGCAGGGCTCGGCTGCTGGCGGGATCGGGGAGCCGGCGGTGCTTAGCGCATCTTTGCTCGTTCTCACCCCTAAGTTACATTCAGACCTTTTTTGAGGGGGCAGCTGGTCTGCATGGTTACCAAGGCAGACTCAGCGTTTGGATCTCTTTTATCTCTCTTTCACCTTCCTTTCACACCTTACTGCCAATAGCACAGCATTAGAGGAGAGTTTTTAACAATCTTCCCGGACTCCTGTGTTGCAGCCTGTCATGTGGAGGTGTCTTTGCCTGAAGGAGTTTGCAGCATAGTCAGTAGCTTTTCCCTCTCCACATTAAGTAGAGAAGTATCTTTTCTTCTCTCTGGCTTCCTGGGTTTTAGTTGCACCAAATCCTTTAACTGTTTCTCAAGATACAACGTGTATTTTAAAACATAGAAAGTTGCATTTTGTCTATAGAGAAGGTAGATCTTCCAGCTTTGGGAAGGAAAAGCCTGAGGGGGTGTTGCGTCTGGTGTGAAATTGCTCTGAGTATACTGTGTTTCCTGGCATTGTGTGTCTGCCAGATTTCTCCAGAGCTGATCAGCAGCTGAATGGATTGTTGAAACGATAAGGCCAAAGATTGGACTTAAACCTTTATATTAGTATTGCATATCACTGAGCTTTTTTTCTCTGAGGCTTAAACCGTAATCCAGTTTAAGGCTAGAGGGCACTATGTTGCTGGGAGATGCAGACTTGTAAAGCTGAAACTCTTGTCTACCATGGAATTAAGCATCTTGTGCCCAATTCGTAGGAGTGGAAGTTTTAGGTCTTATGTCCTCTCAGGTTGCAGCTGAGCTTGTGCATTCAGTCTATTACGCACTCACTGCCTCCAGGTGGGAAAGGCTTCTTTAGTTTTTGCCGACACCGCTGCAGGGTGTTATCTCACATGAAAGGTGGTGGCAATTCAGCATCAGAGAAGTACATCTGCCAAGCACCAAAATACACAAAAGAACTGGTAACAATGCCTTCCAAGACGTTCCAGTTTCTTCCAGTCTCTTGGATTGCCAAGCGAAATTGACACTGTTCATTTCTTGTTTGCCGGAAAATGACCAGAAAACAAGGATTTAAACCCTGTGTTTACAGGGTTTGAAAGAAAATATTTCCTGTGTTTACCTGTAGAAACACATCTTTTTCCTTGATGATCATTGTCATTGCATTTTAATAAACAGGAACCTAGACTGTTCCAAGAAGGTCTCTGTAATGCTTCTAGTGGCAAATTTGTTTCTTTCCCTTCACCCTTCTCACTGTACACCTTTACTAATATTGTCTTCTGTACAACAGCTCCACACCTCCACGTGTCCAGTTCTCGGCCAAAATCCCACAAACTAAATGGTTTGTTTGGGTGACCAGTGGTGTGTCTGCCTTTTGTCCCACTTGGTTTCCATTTGTGGCTGTATAGTTTTCAGCACAATTCGATCATCTGGCTTTGGCTGGAGTAACTCACTGAGGGTGAACCCATGCTTTCGAAGAATTTAATTCCCTGGGTCTGACCCACTGATTGCTGTTACTTTGGTTCTGTGCTCTTTTTTTAACATGAAACAACTATTTCCTTCTAAGATTAATACAAGCATCACTTAGGATTTAGCTCTCTCCATTGCCTGTGGATAGTTTGGAGAGTGCAAAGCTTTATGCTCTTTGCCCTATGTGGCTTTAAAATATCAAAAAGCTTTTCTATCTCCAGCATCCATAAATGTCTTCATGCCAAACCTTCAGGCCATGCAAACATGCATTGGCACCACAGTAACGATGTGTTTCTCTGGTGGATGGTGACCTAAGTATTGCAGGTGTTTTAACAAGACTATCTCTCCTTTTAATTGTGATCTTTCAGGACCATAGTGGAACCTGGAGAGATGAAGGCACACCTTAGGCATTCTGAGCACATGGAGAGGGCTAAATGTGAGTAGCACATAAGCCCCTGCACTGCTTGGCTTAGCTGCCAGGAATCATTGCCTGGAGCAGGTGTCTTTCATGACATGAGCACAGCTTTTGTGGCCTTGACTCAAGAAAGTTAAAGAAAGAAGACATCTTTACACATCCTCTGCTATGATCCTGTGTGTGTGAAACTTCTGAAGTGTTTAATACCTCACTGGAAGTTGAATAGGGCTCTGCCTGTGGGAATGGATTAAAATCTTGGCTCCAGTGCTACTTGATAGGAACCCAGCCAGCTCTCTGCCCTCTTCTGGGAAATCCTTACTAGGGAAGGAGTCTGCAGTGCTTCCCTCTGCTTCCCTGTCAGCAACTGGGGAGCACAACACCACCTGGCTGGCTGGGGGCCCTGGCTGGTGGCATGTGAAAGGATAAACAGAAGGTTGGATTAATAACCACATGCCTCTTGTATGGTATATCCCCAGCACGAGCTACTGCTGCTCTTAGAGCATTGACTTTCCAAATTGATTTCCTATTTCTCCATACTGATGATCTTTTAAAAATTGATTTGCACTTGATAATACTTTAAAAATGTTAAATCTCCATGCTTTCCCCCTTCCCTTTTCTTTTAACAAGAACAATGTCAGGAAGGTCAAGTCTGGGTTTGTTGGAAAGACCCCTGATGTAAGAGGGGTCACACATTGGCTGAGCAGTGCTGCAGTGAAGCTGGGTGGATTAGGACAGTGCAGTTAATGGTTGAAGGTGCCAGTTAATCATTCTGAAGAGAAAAAGCTGGTAGCAAAATCCAAATCCGTTTTCCAGACCCTGCTAGGCATTAAACATCTGAAACTCTCTCTTCACAATTGATGAGGTTTGATCTGTTTATGGGGTAGCTTCTCTGGCTTTTGGTCTGAAACTGTGATTGTCTGAACTAAGCATGAAATGATCCCAAACCAGAAGTGCATTATGTATTTAAAAGGATCCACTGTTGATGCTTGCCTCCTTTAGCCATCCATCGTGGAGCTTAAAGAAGACACCTCCCCTCCCCTCTCTCTGCTCCCAGGTTATCTTTAGGCAGATAGCTTACCCTTTACCCAAATGTCTGGCTCCCTTACCAGCCCTGCAGGGAGCCTCTGCCTACCAGATGTGCTTGATCTTGCTCCCAGGGAGATGAGATTGGGTTAGCACCTTCACCTGTTCACTGCTTTGCAGACCTGGGAGACGGCAAACATTCATTAGAAGCCAGATGAACAGGCTCCCCCACCCCCCTCTCTTACCACTTGCTTTTCTGCTGAGGACTGAGCAGTTACTGATGTGCATTATCTCACCAGACGTTTATATGCTTGAGGTCATTTCTGAGGTCTCTTAAGTGTGCCTGTGTTATCCCAAGGGCAGAGATGGATACATCAATAGAGATTTTCTCTTTCAGCACTGATCTACTCCTGTTGCAGTTGGGCTTTGTGTGTTTTTCAACTTTATCCAGCATAGAAGTAAGGTAAAATGCTCTTGGCTTACAAGTGGCTGCTCTGTCTCCGTCCAGGTAGACTGAGGTGCATTGCTGATTTCAGTCATCTGAGATGCCTGTATACTGTCCCAGTTCCTCCCCAGGGCAATTGTTTCCTAATGCCACCTCTGAATGCCTCGAGATCTCTTGTAGGAATCTCTCTGCTGCATGGATATGGTTGCTAACCTCCTTGGGGTACTGGCATTGCTGACTTTTAAGGGATTGAGTTCTGCCGTGCAGGGTTTCAGCACTGCTCCCAGGAGAATGTGAGTGTGCTTGTCACAAATGACCTGTTGTAAAATGTCAGCATGCTTTGAAGAAAAATCTTGTACTGCTGGGGTCAAGCTCTGCTCCTTGTCTCTTGGCTGCTCCTGCTTTTACTGCTCAGACTTGAGCAACTCCGATGCCATCAGGCACCTTCATGGCTTTATTCTCTTTGTTGCAAGCTGCTGGTTTTACCGTGGCCAGCACTGATGGGGAGAGTCTGGACATGGCTTAGTGGTAAGGATCTTTGTTCTTGTGTTAGTATGCCTGGGAGAAGGAATTGCTGCCTTGGGAGAAGGAGCTGCATTCCCCGTTTGGCTCATCAAATGAGTTGTTCAGTGCAACTTGAGGCTGCTTCAACGCAGTCAGGGAGCCCAGCAGATCAAGGAGCATTCCCAGTTCTTTCTTCCAGCAGAGCTTTGGGCTGGTAACATTCAGCCAAGAGACAGTGGTATCTAAATTCAACAGTTTGCTAAGCAAGTGGCTGTCTCCAGCCTTTGGAATAGATTATCTATCAATAAAGAGACAAGGTGGTTGTCCTGATTTGTGGTGGTCAGGGCAGGATGAAATAATCAGGAGGCTTTATGTCCCAGCAGGCTGCCTGCACTGGCTCCCCTGTGGTTGAGTGTGCTGGGAGGGCAGCCAAATGAAAGCTCAGGGCAAAGCTTTTAGCAAGCCCATGAGCTGGGGGCAACAGCTCCACAAGCCTCCAAGTTCCATTTTAAAAACGATGAAGATGCTGCTATTGACTTTCACTGGGACTTGGTTGCCAGGGAGATGATGTCCTAAGAGACAGCACAAATGCTTTTGGCTGCTGACAGCTGCAAGTGACCTCTGGCTTCACGAGAGCCCTGCCTGGGGTCAGTGTGTGGGTGCTGGAGCCCACTGGTGCAATACAGCTTGATGGGTTGTAGTCAAAATTACACCAGTCTCACTGCTTTGAGTTAAAAGGGAGAGGAACTGAGACGCCAAATAATGGAGAGACGTGAACAGACATCCTAAGGAAGCAATTGTTGGAATAGGAAAGGGAGCCCAGACTTCCTGCATCCCAGAGCAGCTTGTCTGTGCATCTCACCCACACCGCCAGCCCTTAGAGACCCAGCTCCAAGGCATTGCCTCCTCCTGTCCCTGCAGGGTAGGATACATGCTGGTACCCTCACTGGGAACATGAGGCAAGAAGTTAAGTGGTTGACCCAAAGCCATCCATGAAGTGTGTGGCAGCATTTTGTGTTATTTTCTTTGGCTTTCAAAGCAGTCTTGCAATTATCTGACAAAAAGTACACAATCTGAAAAAATACTACTCTCGTATTCAATTATTGTCTTCCTCAAAACCCATTTCCCATTTTATATGGATTAAACAGGAAGAGGGATTCAATGTGACCCTACCTGAGGCAGGAGGTGACGTACAAGCTCTCTAATTTAGTCATTTGGGAGGAAACAGCTGGACCTTCTAATGTGAAATGGTTTTCTTTTTTTTGATCTTCATTTTTCATGCTGTATCCTCTTAATCTGTGCCTCCTCACGCAAAGGGAACTGGTCCCCAGAAACCACAGGGAAGAGCAGGATCATGAGAGGGGCTGACAGCACCGTGTGGTGTGTGACATTGTGAGGCTGGATGCTTTCATGTAGCCAGAGCAGACACCTTCTCGCCTGGAGCGTGCTGTGTAAATATTGCATGGAGAAGGCAGAGAGCAGCACAGTAGCATACTGTTTGAAATTGGTGGTGTCTGCTGTTTAATCAGGTAGTGTCAAAGCCAAATACAGTCAAGTTGATGGAAAAAACCCTCCCAGTAACTTTCCTGGGCTTTGGTTCACACCTCTAGAGAGGCTTTATTGAAACTTTTACTGAGAAGTTTGTAATTACTAAGTTTTTTAATAGAATGCATTTTCCTTTGTCTTTACTTTAAACGCAAAAATTCAGTCTCCAGGATCTGTTTGTTATTCTCTTTTGGGCAGGGACATCATTGCATTTGGGGGGGGGGGGGGGGGGCAGTAAAACAAAAGGAAACCAGGTGATTTTCTTCACCTCAAAGGATTTTAAAGTGGAATATCTTTCAGCTTAGTCAGAGCCTTCCCACTTCAGTGTTCTCACTCTTTGCTCCACCTTTGAGATAAATATACAGTAATAATACCAATTTACTCCTTCAAGCTCACATTCACTAGATGTCAGTTATATGGTATTTTCATTGTATGTATTTATAAATATGGGACGAGGGTTGGAATGCATGAGAGCATTTATTACAAAGCAAGGAGGCTTTTGCACTAAAGCATGTGCAGACAGACCTGAAAGATGGTGTCTGCACTGGGCTGTCAGGGGCAGGCGATGACACACAGGGACAGGCAGGTGGGAGCAGTGAGACAATCTCGACCAGCTGAGCAGGTGATTGTCATGGCATAGTGGTAACCCAGGCTGCTGTCCAGTGAGCATTTAGGCCTTATTGCAAAAAATGGGCATAAGGAAGGATAATAACCTTTAGATTGCCCTGGGGTGAAGGTAGAGCAAAGAACTACTCTATGCATTGTAGTACTTGTAAGTGCTTAAGTGTGGTAATGGTGTTGATTGGTCCTCTCATGCTTTTTGATTTTGACAAAGCTGCTTCTTATTCCAGTTTTTGGAAGAGGAGCTCAATGTGTAGGTAACCAACCAAGTCCTTGGACTGGAAGCATTCTGCTTTTGTGGGCAGAATACACATCCCCAGATTTGTGTCTCCATCAGAGTATCACATGTTGCACTGGTTTGCTGCAGTGTATTTCTAATTGGTCTTAGTAGATACTGACTGCTCTGGGTGTACCATGGCTTCACAATAAGGCTGTAATTCTGTATTATTATAATGCAGCTTCTTCAGTTTGTGAGAGTTGACTCATTGGATAGAATAAAATATTCATAGTCTCTAAGTGTCCATAAATGTGTGTGTGGTCCCACACATGCTGTGTTTGAAACCTGACTGGCAATAATAATGTTTTGATATGTTGCTGGCACTGTTTCTCTCACCAATGGGGTGTGTTTTATTTTTCCTATAAACCACGCTGGCTAAACGCAGGGATGCACTGGGCTCTGATGCTCTCAGTAGTCAGCAGCATGGTTTTATAGGCTTGATGCAAACTTGTTTACAAGGAAAACACCCCAATCTCTGTTCATAGGGAGAAACATGCCAAATCTCTACTGACCAGAGCTGTGTTTAAACAGGAGCTCCGCACCGCCATTCCGTCTCCTTTACTGCAATCTTCCAAGCTGCCCCAGAAATATTGGAGGTGTGGTTCTCCACTGTCCAGGGCATGCCTATAAAGGCAAACTTTAACACATAAATCACCCAGAAAGGTTTGAACAAACGTCCAGTATGATACACACAGGACATTGTGCAGTGTGGTAGAAGAGCCTTTAACCAGTGTGGCCTTTAGGCTCTCTGGATCTCAGTGAGCTCTGCTGCAAAGCCAACAGGATTTACTCACTTTATAAAGTGTAAAGATGCAGGTGTTACCTCAGGGCTGACTGCTGGCATCAGTTTTGAAACCCCCAAGTTTGGGTTGTCTTCCTCTCCTGGCAGGGCCGCCCCTGGGAGCAGAGGCTGCGGGATGGCCAAGGTCAGGTTGTCATCCGGAAACGGGAGTGAGGCCGTTGCTTCCCTGGCGGTGCTCAGCCGACACGGGAGTGAATGGGATGACATAAGAGCTACATTCCCCTCTGAGGAAACACACATCTAGGATGCCAGCCATGCTTGTCAACTCTGAGTCTGTTCTTCATGGTCGTTCCTCCCTGTCTTGGAGCCCTGGGGTTTGTGGAAGTACTTGAGGTGAAGCATGGAGTATGGTCTTTCTGGGAGTAGTCCTTGGCAGCAGGCTGCTGGCTGCTGCTGTCTGATCTCTCCCTGGTGTCTCCATATCACCTGTCAGGAAAGCTCCCTGGCACAGGTGGAATCTTCTTGCCAAGCTTTCTTGTACCCTCGGGGGCTTGATGCAACTGAGAACATCTCAATTACTGCTTTCCTAACTCTTGTGAAGATGAGATTTCTAATTGCTCCCTCAGCATCCTGTGAGATTTTCCTACTCTTTGACTAAGGTTATCTATTATTTATGCATTAATTCATGCATGTATTTTTTGTGCCTAGAAGGTAATTCCTCATTTTCCCCTCTCCGGAAGGTGCAAGCCTACCAGTAAACCCCTCTGACCCCAAGCAAAATACTTCGAAAATCAGTTTTAAGTGTTTTTCAATTCCCATGCCCTGCAAGTGCTTTGCTGCTCTGTCTCTGAGCTCAGTATATTTACTTTGCTTGAAAATTTGATGCTCTGACACCTGCCTCATCTTGAGCAGCCTGAGCTGAGGGATGGTTTTTCCTGGGACAGATGCTAGAAGAGGCAGCTGAGCTGAGCTCCTGGTCTTCAGCAAAATCAGGGCAGCTGGCACAGCCCCTGCTAGTGCCTAAGTGGGAGGCCTGCAGTTTCCCAGAGCTATCACTCCAGCAACTTTCACTGGCATTAAAATCACTTAGAATTTAAAAACAAACAAACAAGGATATATGAAGTATTTTTCTGGAAGAAAGCCATGGAGAGCAGATTAAGTGCATGTCCCACCCCCCATCTCCCAGACATGTCACAGGAAGACAGTTCAGCATTTTCCCAAGTGGAATTAAAACAGGCTCTGGAGCTGGCTTCTGGGATGGCACAGAGGAAAACCAGCAATAGGAAGCTCTGTGTGTGTGTTTTATAAATATATCTGTATCAGGTGAAACTGTCTAGAATCCCTGAAGCAGCACTTGTAGTAATACCCCTTTTTATCAATAAAAAGGCTGCTGATTTTCTGTTAATAACAAGATATTGTTAGAGAAGAATAAAAAATTACTTGTTCTAGAGGAACATCCATGCTGGTTTTCCACGTACCAGAAGGTAGCATGTACCTTGTGCATTTTACAAGTCCTGAATGTCCTTAACAAGTTCTTTTTTTTTTTTCCCTGAATTCAGATAAGTTTTCATCTAACCTTTCAGCAAAAAGTGTTTTATAAAGACAACCCAGGATGTTTTACTCAAAAGGAATCTAGTGCAATAGCCAGCCTCTGGAATACTCTCACTTGAAGCATATGGAAGAGTGTTTTGGCTGTTATTGCTCAAGAAGAAATTTTCTGTTTAAACTTTTGCTGCTGTCTTTGTGATTGTAGCAGTCTGTGTCAAAACTCTGGACTGTTTTGGAGAAGCAGCTTTCCACCTGTTTCTGAGCTGGGCAGCTGTAGCTTGCATTTTGTCCTTTAATACAGACACCCCCAGAATAAATAGTTCCATTTAAACTAAAAATATTATCAGTGAATTTTCCATGGGTAACAATTGGAGATTGCAGGCGTGGTCTGTGCAGGAGTGTCCATCTGTCTGTCCTTAAACCTCCCTCTGTCCTCGTGCTGTAAGGACCAGTGGCCTTTTGACCAGCAATGGCAATTTGCTGGTGGCACTAGAGGGTGACTGTGGATGGGTGTGCGAGGCACTGCTGTCTTGGAGGGATCTCCTGTTTTGAAAGAACTCAGGTTCTGGCCCAGGGGAGTGGGGTTTGAGGACTCACAGCTGGGGTTAGGAGCGAGGCACTGCTGCTCAGCCCCTTCGCTTCCCTGCTGATGGTGTTGGCCAGACTGCTTGGCTGTGATGGTGTTGGTTTCCCACCAGCCTTTCAGCTGTGAGTTAGATTACATCTGCATGCCCTGGTGTTGGCCAGAATAACCATTGGGGTTGTTGTTTTACAGAATTCTTCTCGTTACATTGGGGGAGTGAGCAGGTGTTCAGTAGGGACTGGGGTTTTGGTGTGAGGTCTTTGTCTGTGCACACAGGTGCTTTGCTTTGTTTTCACTTCTGATTGCTCTGCATTGGAGCAAGAGGAGGGCATGGTCAAAGAAACGAGGTGGAAAACAGAAGTTTGCAATTGGTTCCATTAGAGCTGATGCCACAGTCCTGGCCAGACCCTAAGAATACTCTTTTATTCTTCCATTTTTTCCCCCTTCTTCTGGCAAGCTCTAACACTGCCCACAGCATGGGGTTATTTCCCATTGTCTTAATTCAGGAGTTTTAGGTGCTCTGCCAAATGCAGTAGGGCTGGACTGAAGAGCATCTTGTGGGCAATCACCAGATCCTTCCTCTGGGATTGGAGGGTCTCTGGAAGCACTGAGAGCATAGCACTAATGTTTTTACCTTCTCTGAGGAAAGGTGACCCAACACTCTCCCTGTGTGCCAAGGGCTTTTGGGGCTCTGCCCATCATGTTATCCCTACAGTGATTCTGAGTCATCAGGGACCTGATTCATCTGATAAGAGTGAGATTGTTCTCTACCAGGCACTGGTATTTATGGGGTTCCAGGTATCCTTTGCTGGCATCTTGTGTGGAGCTAAAACTTCTTGGTTGTTGTCTTACTGTGTGTGAGAGGCGTTGCCTGGGTTATGATAAAGACTTTGACTCAGATGGGGTGAGGGTGCAACTGGCCACGTGATTTGGTTCACAGGTGATTTGAAAAGATCCTAAGGAGTCAAATGAAGAAAGGATGTCCACTGTTTGTATTTGTAGAAAGAGAGAGACTTTAGTTAGTACTAGCAAAGGACTGACAGTCCAGACCTGATCAAATGTGTGTTTTATCTGCCAGCAGCCTGTCCTGCCTGGCCCTTTATCAACCTTCTGCATCTGATTAACGTGAGCAGTAGAAGATCTGGGTCAAACTTCTATTGTGGAAAGGCCGATATGTTCCCTACTGCACGTTGTGGCAGAAAGGGTTAAACAGAAGGCGGTGGTGGCTTCAGGCAGTAGCGCTGCACTAAATGCTGAGGTGACATGGGAACGCTCTTCAGCTGACGTCCTTGTGAGCCTCTCAGTGACATCAAACTCCTGGACCATTTCCAGTCGAGTCTGGCCTTGCCCCAGTGACAATAGATGTTAATCTGTTGGCTTGTCAAAAAAACGTGTTAGTGGTTTTTTTACAGATCCATTTCCAGCCCTCAGATTTCCCTGCTAGTAAACACAGCATTATGTCATTGTTGTACCAGTAGCCAAGCACCAAAGCCAACTGTGCAGTGCTGTCATCAGCAAATGTCCATTGACTTTGGGGCTTTATCTGAGTTCCCAGGCTCTTTTTTCCCACTGTTGTCCGTGTTCTGATCTCTGTGTCCATCAAAAACCTATGATGCTTTATGGGAAACGTGTAGGGTCTAGCAGTTGTGGGTAGCACTTTCCAACGTATTTGTGTCAGATGGGGCTCCTGTACCTGTTTAGAAAAAATGGCTTGGTTTGTAAACCCTGATCTTCTGGTTACATTAGCCAAGACAAACTCTTGGATCCGACGTGTTAAACAAGGTGAAGGGTTTTGCAGCCCAGCCTTGCTTCTAGTTGATAAAATATTAGCCGAGTCATAGCCACAGGCAAGGTCCTGCCCATGTTAGATCCTGTTTGTTTCAAAACACAATAGCTGAGTTCCTACTAAAAAGAGTGGTTGTCAAATTGCTAACATTATAAATTAACTTCCATAGCTTTCAGAAACAACACTCACCACTGATCAAATAAAACCACTTATAATATTCTTGTAACTCTTGTTCCTTGTTTTGCTTCTAGACTTACTTCCAGCCGTTTCTGTGAAGGATATGAAAGAAAAGATTTGTAAAGTTACCTTCAGTGGTCAGGATCTAATCTGCTAAAAACAGACAAACCTCCCATCCCTACCTCTGCTTGGTCTTCCTGGGGCTGGGAACACTCCAATTTTTCTCATACCAAACCTGTCTGAAATCATACCCTGCTGAAGTGTAGAAGCAGAGGAAAGAGGAGAGAGAGATGCTCATCTGAATGCAAAGCACAGTTTTCTGATACAGGCATGGGTAGATGATGAATGGGTTCAGGCTCTTGACAATAGTGAGGAATTACAGCATTCTTGAGTACAAGGTGGAATAAAATTAAATTTTATTTATGTAATTAGGTTTTTAACACCTTGTTGACAAGTAATACTAAGACTGAAAGGACAAGTGGTTCAAACAAAAATTGACAGATTTCTGGGGTAAAGACTGCTATTAAACACAGCAGTCAAGTCATGTGTTTGGGTCAGAAAGTCTGTTACCTGCCAGCTGCTTAAGACTAAGCACATTGAGTTCTCTGTGCTGCAGAGACCATCTAGGTTTTATATAATAATAATTGTATTATTATTATATAATATTTTATGTATATACTTGTTTTAATAATTCCATTAAAAACAGAATGCTGAGCTTAGATACAGCTTCATTCTGCCCAGCCTGTGTCTTCTGAGGCTTTCCCGGGTGTCCCTTAGGTGTATGGCAGTAGCTCAGGCTGCTGAGCCTTGCTGTATGTTGTTCCTAGCAGTGAGAGCTGTTGAGTCTCCACCAGACGAAGTCAGGAAGCACAGTGCATGCTGTGAGGAAGCGACTCTCCCACTTCCAGCTCCCTCCCCTGCTCCATACACTTCCTTTTGGATCCCATCACGTCTATGGGCCAGTGTTGCCCATCTCGGCAGATCACTTTCTGTTTCCCAGCCTTGGGTCGAGTGGCAGTTTATTTTGTCAGATACCATGTCTGGTACTACTATTAATATGTATTCAGGCTTTGTACTTATCTAGTGCCTTTCATCCAAGGGTCCCCCAACACTCTGTACATCAGCACCTCTTTGCAAGGTAGGCAGATCAGACAGGGGGAGAGCATTGTGTCTGCAGCAGTATGTCTGTCTCCTGCAGAAGTGCCTTCTCAGAGCTGTCATGAGACTAGTGGATAATATGGGCTGATGGAAAAAAGTGTGTCTTTTATGGCTGAAAGTACTGAGTGGGTCACGATCTGTAGAACACAGACCTGGGACAGATCTAGGTCATTAATGCTGTACAAGCATATTGCATTCCCACATAAGAACCTTCAGGGTGGTTGGGTTGGCTTGATTGGAAGCTTCAAATTTCTTCTGATGATTAAATGACTTCCAATGCAGACCTTTTATTATTCACAAGCCTCCTGTTCTCACACCAGTTTTGTCGTTTTGAGTAAACAGGTTTCTTCATCCTGTTTGATTCAACCTCCTGTCTCGCTTCTCTCCACTACTTTGTACAGAATATTCATGTTCCTTCTTAGCCTTCATTCTGCTGAGCTGCTCTGGCCTCCACCCTCAAAGGTAGAGAGCAAACAGCTTTTCCTGCCTCACTTCTTGCAGTCACTGCAGACTGAACACAAGTGAGCTGTTTAGCCCAGACACGGACAACAGTTCAGTGTGGGCAACCCAGCATGTGGTGGGTTACTCTGCACTGCTGGGCACAGCCTTGCTCATGTTGGCAGGGACCAGATGCAGCTGCCAAGAGTTAGTTTGACCTCGATGGGGTGGTTTTCCAGATGTGGCCAGGTGTGATTTGGAGTAGACGGGCTCCTGGGCCTATCCTGTCCCTGAGCTGTGTGCTGTGTCAGCATGAGGGAGGATGCCTGCACCTTGGGGTTCTTTCACAGTTTCATTTCCCTCCCTTCAGGGAGTTTCAGAGCTAGTCCCAAAGCCTTGCAAGCGACACTCCACTTACAAAAGCCGAGCAGAGAAACTGTGGCTTATTATGTTCTCACGTTAGCTTTAATGAAGGTAATTTTAAGCAGATGGTGTGTATTTAATGTTCTGATAGCACAGATAAACCAGTTTTCAGCAGGTCTTGGGAATGGAGTGGGAGAGAAGGGCATGGTTTTAGTGGGCAGCCGCTTGCCTGATGACGCTCCTGGCAGGGTTGCTGGAGCTTTTGGGTGAAGCCCCCTCTCACTTGGACAACTTCTGCACGTCCTGCTTGGGTGAGAGGAGAGGTGGCCTGCGGTTTCTATCTGAGCTTCAACAGCAGTAAATAATTCCAGACTGACGCTGTGGAAGTGTGCTGTTTTTGTGAAGGGAGGACAAGGGGGGAGCCAAACATAACAAGAGCTTCTCAGTGCTTGGGGAAGGGAGCCAGGGTCACATTTGGAGCTTGTAGTGTTGGCAGACACTGAAATGATGTGCCACATCTTACATGTAAGCTGGGGCGATTATCAGCAAGCTCCTTTGTAGGCTGGTTTGTGATGCTGATGATCCAAAACTGATGCTGGGATGTTTCAGAAAAACACCCTCTCTTTTCAGCTTCCATATCTGCTATTTTTTAGTATTTTTGGCATTTGTCTCAGGGGTAAGGAAAAGGCCATAGCAACCCCTGGGATTTCAGTCCTTGTGAGTCTTAGTTGTGAGCTTATAGATCTACTGCCATTAAAATTTGTGTCACTTGAAGTTGTCCCCTTTACAAAGCTGGGTGCTGACTCTGTTCCAAAGTACCGAGTTCCTTGTCCAAAGCTGTCCTTGACCCTGGCTGTTTGGCCAGCTATCCTGCTGGCTGATGTCTCTCCATCCCCCTGTGCTGGGGAACATTCCCAGGACCTGACACGAAGATTGCTCAGTGTCCTCTCTGGCACGCTCAGTGCCTGGTTTTTTAACAAATCAGTCCTACAAGATGTGTCAGTGAACTAAGGAGGCTTTAGGATGGCTGCAGCCTATTTCATCAAAGCAGGCTGAGACTCATTTGCCCTTCAGATGCTAAACTCTGTCTTAGAGGCTGTTTTCTTTGGGAGACCCAGGAGGGGAATGTGGTCCCTTCTGTTTTAAGGCAGTTTTCACGCTGAGCTTTGTGGTCTGTTTTAGAAGCCCTGATGTAAGTAACACAGGCTTTCTTGGACTTAAATTCACTGTTCAGTGGATGAAAAATGTGCAGAGACCACTTGTTAAAATGATAGTTGGTATCTTTACACTTTTCCACAAACATGAGTGGAACTACAGAAGCACTTTGGAGCATGTGCCTACTGTGAGTGTCACTAATAGGTAGCTGTGTGGGGGATCATGAGGGAAGCTCTTGCAAGTCTTGAATGTAATTTGCTTAAAGGCAAAACCAGAAGGTTACAAACCATCTTTCTGCATTGAGGGGGACCTTTGAGCTGGGATAGTGATGATTAATCAGTGGCAGGTCCTTTGTAAAGTTTCTGTCTAAAGGGTTCATATGTAGAGAGACTAAAAATGGGTGGTGGGGAGGAGCCAGGGCTGGTGAGAGTGCAGTGATGCTTTGTGCTTCCAGCTAACTGCTTCTCCAAGGCTTGTGAAACACTCATACACCCCTGGTGAAACCCATGCAGTCCTGCATGGAAATAGTGTGAATCTTAGTGGGGGTTTTTTATTCCTGCAAGGTGGGAGACCTGGCACAACTTGCCTGTTGTCACTGAGCAGATCTTAGGAAAGAGCAGCCCCAAGAGAGTGGATTTGGGATTTGACTGGGGTTTTGTAGACCTGTCTGAGACTGTTTTCTCAGGAGATGGTGAGTGTATTGGAAACTGCACTGTTTCTGGAAGTTTTTGAGCTGCCCACTCCAGCATCCCTTCGTCTGGTCCTGGCCAGTGTCAGGTGTGACTCTGGTTTTCCACTGCTGCTCTGGCTGCCTGAATATGTTCTGGGGCAAGAACAAGGATTGTCCTTAACTGTTTTAGGTGATTGCTGAACACATCAAGGAGCTCATCTCTTTAGCTGCTGGCCTGAGGAATTGGGGCCAGCACTCCCCACTGACCAGTAGGGAGACAAAAAAGCATCTCCTGGGCAGTTGCATAGTTGGGACCCTTGAGTGTAGAATGAGCCACGTTGTGTCAGGTGCAACTGCAAGCACCTGGGTCAAACAGCAGCTGCCTGGCTCCCCCTCCAGCCTCCCCAGAGATGTTGTGTCTGTGAAGGCACAGAAACCAATTGTAAAGTAGGAAGGTGGGCCAGTGTTAATGATAATGTGCCCGAGATACTGGGCCCGTTTCCTGAGGTCACATTGCCTCACTGGCAGATGGGGATTAGCAGGAGGAGTTGGGCTGGGGGGATGCCAACAGCTGTCACTCATCTTAGATAAAGAGAGGCTAACACTCAGCAGTGCTACTCTGGCTATAAAAATACTAGACTTTTTGTTACCCTAATACTTAAAGATTATAGAAAGGGGATTAAAATTAAGAACATTTATTGCAAAACCCTTTCCTCTGAAGTTTTTTCTCTGATGTGATTCTTCAAAAATTGGTTAGTTCTCTTTTACTGGGAGTGTGCAGCCGAGGAAGAAAACCAATTGACTTTCACCAGGTAACTCTGCCACATCTGAATTCCTGCTTGTGTCCATGGAGGTTTGCTGGGCAGAGGAATTGAGGTTCCTCATGCTTGAGCAGTGAACTATAACAATGATTTTGACTCCACACACTCAAAACTGATCTTGCAAAGAGATGCTGTTGCCAAAATTGCAGGGACAGGATTTGGTCTCCCTTTGATCTCCATTTAAATCTCATGGGCCATTTACTGCAATTTAATAAGTAACAGTGCATGAATAGTGGGGTGCTCACCCTGCCTCGAACTCAGTCTCCTCAAATACATGGTGGAGCTAACTTTCTTTCTTTGTAGATAAACTGAGTTAAATGGTCTTGCAGTGCAGGTCAAAGTTTATGCAAAGATGCCAAGAATTAACTAATGCATGTAATAAGGTAAATCATAGCACTTTGGTAATGTGTGTGATCAGTGTTGCGTGGTTTAGTGAGCCAACTGAAGTGGCTTCAGGGATTGGGAGCTTTTGGTTGCATCTCTTCAGTGTGGTTTGATGTTTGCCCAATATTAAATTATTTATATGGTGAATTAAGGGTGAATCAAAGGCCTCTTTTGCAACTCCCACTGCTTCACTGTTTTTTGTGGTGGGAAAATCTTTTCATTTCTGCCCTGGTATAATAGATCTTTGTAAAGAAACATGCTAATGATGATTCTGGCCATGGAATGCTAAGGATTTGCCAGCAAGAGAGTCTGTTATCACAACGTGAGATGCCTCCCCTCTCTCAAATTACATCTTCTAATTTGATTTATTTTGAGCGCCTTTGTATTTCTACAATCTGTGGTTTTATTATCCTGTGTTAGTTGCTGTTGTCTTAGACTATAAGAGTTTTCCTTCATGCTGGCAGGAGGAGAAACAGGATATAAAAACTATTATAATTGCTATTGCTGAAAATAGGCCAAATTTCCAACACACTAAGTGTCTTTCAGTCTTATTTAGAGATACAGTAATATTCCTTAGGATGCCCTAAAACTTCTCTAGTGAAATATATCATTAACCCTTAATTAAATTACACTAGACATGTAATTTCCTAATAAATATGAATTTTTAAATCAGAATTCAGCTGCATGCTTAGCATTCCCCAGGGAGCACAAACCCCTGATGATAGAAATTACTTGGGCTGTCCTGTGCTGGGGGAGAGTTGTATGTGTAGGGGCAAGAAACTGAAGTTGCTGCAGCAACTGTTGCTGACATTTTTGCAGAATGCACTGGCTCAGCTTCTCCTGGGCTCTCAGCTGGCCTTGCAGCCATGAGGGTTTCTTTGGCACATCCCAGCTCCTGGGTGGCTCAGCTGTCAGGGGACAGCACCGAGACAGAGAATAGCCCCTTACTGGCTCTGTGGATGTAGGGGGCTGTCCCAGCAACAAAATTCAGTCTATTTTTATTTTTGGAAACTGGCTGGGTAGAATTCTGCTCTGTGCATGCTAAATTAGAGAATGAAACTGTGGCTGAGGGGTGTGTATCTCTTCTGCTCTCAGCAAGGAGGACAGTGAAGGGCCATGGCCTTGTCTGCCCACCATTCCTCTAAGGGCAGGATATATGTGGCTCACACTTGGGCAGTACCTTCCCCTGCCTCCCACTGACTTGCCTGGCATGTGTTAATGCTGATCCCTGCCTTTCTCCACTCTTTGGACCTCACTGGAGAAAGGCCAAGTAGAGCATGGAAGGCCTCTGTCACTTGGGCAGGAGTCTGGGCTGGCTCTTGGGCTGCCCTCAGACTGGGTCTGCCTCTGCAGCACCCTAATGTGAGATAGAAACATTATTTTGAATATGAAAGTGAGTGACTTTTGAAAGCTGCTCTGCAGTGGGGCAAATACAAGGACAAGGAAGAAGGTGTCAAATGAATGTGGGTAGAAATGGGTCAAAAATTCTGCTAGAGAGGGGACTAGAGACAACTGCAGTCTTAGCATCTCTAAACATGTTCTCCAGAGCTTGCTGGTTGCTAACAGAGCTCAGGTGGGTGGTGAAGGAGTGCAGGAGAGGATCTTGGTCTAAGCCACAAAGCCATAACAGCCCTGCCCCTCTGCAGGGCAGTAACTCACCCAACAAAGGCCACTTGCACTGCACCACTAAAGCAATGGCAGAGAAGAGCCTCTGCTGAAGTTTTGTGGGCATTGTAAGCTGTTTCCTTCATTCCACTCCTCCCTGACTTGATTCAGACATTCTCTAACCATTGTCCCATGGATCCTGACTCCAGCCAAAGTGCTCCTGATGCACTTCAACCCTTTAATTTTGTTGTTCTAGTTCAACTTCAATTAAACTTGCATTTCTTGAGAGTGGAGGTGTTTGGGAAGGTGTTTGTGTCCCTATTCTTTCCATGTGCTGGTGGTATGAGTGACTTCAGGTCGTTACTGCATATCTGGGGGCATGGTGTACATCCCCTTTTCTAGCACCCCATGCAGCTCCCACCACAGGACCAGATGGGTCTGGGTCCCAGAGCCAGTCAGGCTTCTGCTGTGTAGGGTGACAGTGCTGCTGAGCCAGGGGCAGCCCTGCTCCTCTTCCCTGCATCCTCTTTGTCTTGGTGCTTCCCTGAGACTGTGGTTAGCCAATTTGTGGAGCCAAAAGAGTCCCAAATTATTTCCTTTTTTGGAAGAGAAGCTCTGATGTCGGTTGGTGGAAGCCAGGAGCTGTGGTCAGGGATGCTATCCTGTGCTGGGGTAAAGTGTCATCTCTTCCAGCTACTCCCAACCACAGGTCACATCCTCCCACAGATCCTCCCTCCTCCCAAACCAGTGGGGATTAACTAGAGCCCATTTCCTGTAGGGTTTTCCTCTTCTGTACTTTCAAGGGGCGGCACACCTGGTCCTTCTGGCAGATGCATGGTGGTGGTAACCACAGGAGGGAAGGGGCAGCACTGGGCCATGGTGAGCAGTGACCAGCTGCCTCCCACATCTGCCCAGCTGCAGCTCGAAGCACATCTGACCCCCTCAGCTGGGCAGTGGTTGTGCCTCTGACTCGCCAGTCTCCGTGACACACACGGTGTTCAAAGTGCCTCTGCATACAGGAAGTAGTTTAATCATAGCTTTACTCACTGTTTCAGCAAATTCAACCAGAGTCTGCATTGTTAAGTGTAAATGTCACACACACAAATATAAAAGCATCTGGTTTCAAGTGAAAAGGGTGAGGAAATGGGTGTTGTGCTTAAAGTAAAGTCTGCGTCCTGAAGTCACTCCTCCGCAACTAGGTTTTGTTTTGATAGATTCAGTGTAACCTGTAATGTCAAGACTCAGATTGTACATGGAGAATTAGAGCAAAGGCTGATTTTTTGCCATAACCCTGAACTTTCTGCCCAGGTTGTAAGCATTTTGGAGACATTTTTCCTGTCTCTGAACATCTTTTTAGTGAGTTCTCCTGCATGCTTCACTACCTCTTACTCTGGTGTGCAGCCTGATGGGGATATCATTACCGACTTCAGATTCGGATTTACAGTTAGGCTAGGTTGAATCACAGCCCACACTCAATGGGGCCCATTTATTAAGGAAAGACCTTCTAACTGCAGGCAGCTGTAGAAAGCTGCTGTCCCAGTGCTCATGGCCAGCTGCCTCTCGAGGAATTCGGTGCCATGTACGTGTAGCTGGGTCATCCTCCAGCTTTCCCTGTTGCTGGAGCGTCGTGTGAAGGAACGTGCAAATCTATTTTCTATAAATCACTGAAACTCTCACAAAACTCCATCCTGTTCTTGGCAGCTTTCAAAACTGTGTGCTTGCTCCAGATTTTTGGCCGTCTCTGATGTCTGTGGGAGAGAGTTTTTGATTGTCTATTCTGTGCAACAGTGGATATGCTGTCACGCTGTGCAAAGGATTAATGTCATTTTCATATGGCCTAGAAATTTTAACTTTGAAAACTAAAATGAGAAACAAGTAAACTGTTTTCATGCCTTTAGGACAAGAAAGTTTTGGGTGCTTGCATCTTTCTTATTAGAAACCATTTGATATCACTTTAAAGGATGCTGGACACGTACACCGATTACATATTTATCATTTAGATAGAAGCCTTGCACTGCCCTGCAGGGCTTTTAAACTCAGCATTAGTTTGAAAACACAATATATAAAGCCCTATCAGTGCAGCCTATCAGGATAACTAAATATTATGCATGGAGCAAAATATTTCCCTTTCATTATGAAAATAAGTGTTCTCTGCAGTGTTATGCTTCAAGCGTGTTGTTCAAAAGATGTGATCAAGACATCAAAGAGAGGAAAATGATTAAGATAGCAGGAACTGAACCAGCTGCCTTTCCTTTGGTAATTAACAGACCATCTCATGCATTGCCCTGCTGAAATTGCACACTTTCTTTTTGCCCCCTGAGAGCTGTGTTCTGAAGTGGGAGTCATTTTACTGCTTTTAAAATGAGCTGTTTAATTTTACAGTCAGAATAAGACTTAGCAAGAAGCAAGAGTCAGCTTCAGGACTGTGCTATAACCTAGCTCTTCAGTCATCAGAGCAATTCCAAGGGTCAGTACTTTTTTCTCCTCTGTTTTAGATGGGAGGATGGGACAACTTGATCTGTGACATGGCTGAGGTGTGCATGCAGGTTTGTCCCACTGGATGGTCTGAGTCTCTGTGAGAGATGCCTGGTCCCAAAAGTGTGATTGCAGATCTCACCTGGTAGTCCCCGCACACTCCCTGGTTAGGAGAGCTGAGCCGTCAGAGATGCTGACCCCACCCTGAGGTGGTTCTCAGTGTAGCTGCAGTGCAAAGGTGTCTGCCTGGGAGCCACTTCTTTATAGCTTGCCCTCTTCTGCATTGCACCTGCTACAAACTCCATGGCTGTGGTCCAAGAGGCAAGAAAAGAAAGTAAGTGCAAGTCCTGCATGGACAGTAATTCAGTGCCTCCCACAAGTTTGGAGGTGTCTGCCTTGGCATATTCATGGGGTGACCTTAAGCAGCTTTTTGGACTCTCATATCTCTTTGTGAATGCTAAAGTCATCATAGTAAACATGAGAAAAAACAATCTGCTTTCAATATTTTTTAACTTTTTTTTTCTCCCTACTTTTTTTCTTACAAAGAAAGCGGGTCTGTGCCATCACAGGACTTGGTGCAGCTGGAGCTGCCTGTAGCCCTTGGTTTGTGTAGCTGGGACAGCACGGTGCTTGGGGTATTTACTTAATTTCTCATCCTGGATGTTGGGGTTTACGCTGCAGTATCTGCCCTGCTCCCTTCAAGGCCAGCTTGGATCTGGCTGTCTGTCACTGAGTGTCAGGATTGCCTGTTTCCATGTCATGTCATTAAGGTATTACAGTCCTTCTTCTCCAGGATCCACAAACTGGTCCACGGAACTCCGTGTTCAAAGCCTGCAGTTGGGCTGGCAACCCAAAATATGTCAGTTTTTCCAGAGTTTGGTCTGCTATGGACACATGAAACTGGCTCAAAAACCAATGTCTTTGGTTTGTTAATGTCCCTCTTTAAGATAGGAGCAGCATCTCCTCCAGGCAGCAAGGAGAACAACCTGAGGATGGGGTTGCATGGAAGGGCTCATCTGCTTTGATATTTCAGACCCTTGAAGTGAGGGATATTTGAACTGCAGATGCAGTGAGAGCAGTTTCTCAGGGGAAAAAGCTGTGGTGAAACATCTCTCACAGCGACTCAAGTATCAGGAGACATGGCTTCTGTCCTCACCCTTACTGCAGACTGCTGTTGGCAAATCAAGCACTGTGTGAGCTTTTTCTCCCCCCTTTTATTTCCTGTCTTTTTAAAATCAGAGTTTCAGAATTACCTTAATGAAGGCCATGGTGGCCACTGGTGTTTTTTAGCTTGGTGCAAGCTATTGTTGTTTCCTTGTCTTTTCCCTACTTCAGTTTTGGGGGCTATAGGGGCATTTTTCCATCTCTGTCAGTGTTTTCAGCTTAGCAAATGGCACGTGCCTCCATAGGGTGGTACAAGTGATGTGTGCAGTCATAAGGAGGGACAGCACTTGCAAGTTTAGTTCTGTTCCCTGCCCAGCTGTCCTTGAGTGGGGATGTGACAGCAGTGACACCAGGGTTCTGGAGTCATGTGTTACAGCAGCCTTGGGCTTTACTAGAGATGAAGTACATTTAAAGTATATTCTGGGGTAAGGCTACACTTCCTTTTTGGAGCGTGGTCAGACCGGTGCTCTTCCTGCTGATACCAGGTTCAGATAAGGGAGAAGGTCAAACAAATATTTTGGGGGTTTTTCTTAATTGCTTCATCAGACAAGTTGTAGCTGTAAGGAAATTATTGCATATGCTGTTTGTGACAGGTTGTTGATTTATTCCTGGAAAAAAGTTCCTCTTTGCATTTTCTTCCCTGGAATTGCTCTCTGCTTTTATGCAAAGGCATGATACAACCACATCATCTCTCACAGAGACACATTGCATCAGAAGAGGCATATTATTGTATGATGTTCTTTGAGTCTGGCCCCAGCCAAGCCCCGCAGGTCAGACAGTGTCAGGAAGGAGGGAAGACAACACCGTTAACTCTTTAAAAATCTGGTGAAGGGAGCAGATAGATCAAAAGAAAAATTTGAGTGGGAGCTGAGACTGCTTGGGGGAGCTAGAAATTCTTCTTTAATCACAATTACAGCTTGCCTGGGGCAGTCTAGAAGTGATGTTTGGTGCCATCTTGCTGTGTTTTTGGGGCTGAGTTGCAGCCCTAAATCTACCCAGTCTTGATGATGGAGGGAGGTGTGTGGGAGTAGAGCATGCTCAGCACTTTGTAGGATGAGAGCTTTTTGTCAGCTTGTGTGAAATAAAATTAGAGCTTAGGGACAGAAGTGATGGGTGGTAAACAGTAAACAGCTTGAACAAGGGAGACCAGACTCTTCTCTTTCTGTTCACAGTCGTTTCCTCCCTCAGTGTTTTCCTCCAGCTGTAATTTTGTCATTGTGTGCAAATTGGTCACAGTGACATATACTTATCAAAAACCTCCACTGTGCATACGCAGTCCCCAAATTGTCCTTAATTCCTGTTGCAAGAGACCTTCTGTCTGCAATTGAAGCAACTGGCTAGAATTGTGCATTTTAAACTTGTTTTAGTGAAATAACACAAACTTGAGAACTGTCATTGCAGTTAATGCTCAATAAAAAAGGATGTTTTTCCTGCTGAAGGAGAGGTGGGAAAAGGTTTTTATTTGAATTTTCATCCTCTGGAATAAAATACTACATCTTGTGCAGAAACTAAAAGCATTGCTGAAAAATGCTGAATGCCATAAATGAGTAATTTTATTTAGTTAAAAATCTTTTTTGAAAGAAAATCACTCTCAGTTTTTCCCTAGAAAAGAAGAAATTATCTCTATGTGTAACATAAAAGCGAGCTTAACCAATGGAGAAAATAACCAAGCCATCCAGTGTTTAAAGCAAACAACCCGAGCTTTAAGCTTCTCTCTGACCTATTACATTAAAATTCACTCTTGGAGATGATTCCATAGGGAAGTCTCCTGTCTCCTTGGATAAATGAGAAATTTAGCTGGAAGATAACGTCTCTGTTGGATGCCCTGGCTCCGTGGCCATGCAGAAGGAGGCTGCAGTGGGGGGATGTGGCACCATGTCCTGCTGGCTCCGTTCAGCTCCTGCCAGGCAGCAGGGGACATGCCACCACCCCATGCCCCATCCCTCTCCTGGCTCACATGCCTGTCACTGCTGCCTCCTGCCTTATCAGGACAAAGGTCAGGGAGGCACAGAGTACTGATACCCACAGGGTGAGAAGGTGTCTCTGATGGGTTTGAGTTCCAGGCGTTTCAGCTCAGAGCTGCTGCAAACCCTTTGTTCTCTGAGCTGAGCAGTGCCAGCAAGTAGCACTGCAGGTGTATAACCATCTTGTAACTCTGGAGTGACCATGGCTTTTGGGAAACCAGCCACGGTCTAAGCAGGGCTCCCAAGTGGCTCGTTGGGTCTCAGCTGCTGGCAGCCATGGAGACAGTTTCCATGGGCTGAGATCTCCTGCTCTGCCATGAATTCCCTTTCCCAACATACAGTTTCTGATGTAGCATGAAAGGACCCTTTGGTCTTTCAGAATCTCTGATGCAGCTTCTTCTCTTAAATCCGTCAGCACAAGTTGGCTGATTGCTTATTCTGAATAAATTAAAAATATCTAGTCCTCTTTGTAAGAACTTGAGGTCTACTCAGAAGGGAACCCTGTTCTTCTCCTGATGCTTCCAGGCTTCACCTGTGAGCATGTCATACCATTAGTGCCTAATGCAAGGATATTTGGAAATATTCCACTGCTGTGGGAGGCAGTCCTGACAGGGCAGTGTCTGCATTAGAGGACTGAAATAGCGACAAGGGAAGGGCCTGGACAGTGTGCTCGGCTGGGTAATGTACGTGACTCGAGACAGCTGCAGGCTCTGCTGGTGCTTGTTGGTGGGGATCGTTTAGAGATTTTGCAGAAAGCCCTCCCCACCTGAACGGGCTGAAGGAGAGGAATTTGGCACACAGGTTTCAGGCATGACTGCTGTCTGTGTAGGAAAACAGACTTGTTTTAAGTGCCTGTGATCAGAGGATCCTGTTCAAACCTGGTATCATGCTATTCACTTCAGCTGGCTACTAATCCTGGCACTGAGTTTGACCCTTAAGCTTTTTGTTTTTATCATGTGCTTTGATACAGTCATAAAAATACTGACTGGCTGGCAGAGCTCCAGGGCTTGGCTTTATATTTGAGCAACTGCAAAACGAATGTGCTTAATGTGGTTTTATGCTTCAGGATATTGTCCTTTTTCCCCTGCCTGCCCCCCCCAGATTATTTTAAAGCTCACGTTCCTTGTTCTGGGGACAACTATGTTGCCCTCTGCACATTGTGCAGGGCAGGTTCATCCCAGGATTGCCTTTGCTCTGGGCCTCAAACGTGGGTCTATGGAAACACAGGACTTCAGTGGAAATACTGCCTCAGGCACCATGGGAGAGGAGCTGGAGCTGGAGGTGGGCTGGGGCCTGGGAGGCCCTCCTTCCCCATGGTGCTGAAGCCTGTGCTCTCTCCCCACCAGACGTGCCTGGTGTTTGAACTTTCTGAAGCATTTGGTACTGGGATATCCCATCCCCACTGGGCTGGGGACTCTGTGTGTGTCTGTGTGCCCGCACGTGGAGTGAGACGCGAAGTGTTCCAAGAGAAAATCCCTGTGCATGACTGAGCTGCTGTTGCCCCCATGCCAGCGAGTCAGCGGGCTTTTTATATCCCATAGGAATATCCCATAGGGTTTGAGTGTGCCACAGAGAGACTCCACTGAGTTTATTCTGCTGCTGGGAGGGGCAGCTTTGGTTGCATGGGGTGCACTGCACTGCTGCATTTCAGCAACGTGCCCCCTGTGTTAGTTGTGAATTTAAATATATATGTGCCCTTGATTCTTGCTTCACAAAGCTGTTCCCTCTTCATTTCTGTGAAAAACTGCCTTCCAACTCCTGAATTTTAATTTCTGCTCTACAGTGCCTCTAGAATAGATTTCATCTGGGTTTAACGAGACCTTCCCTTACCATGCTGCTTCCCTATCTAATCTCCAGGTACTGCATCCCGACTTATCTTCAGTTGCTGATAGAGCAATGGAAGGAATATACTTTTTGTTTGCTTTGTGTAGGGAGAATACAGCTACTGCTCTGCCCCATTCCTGCCAAAGGGCAATTCCTTCATTGCAGAGGGACATTGCACCCTGGAAGAGCAAACTTACCTGTGCTGACATGGATAGACAGGACTATCCTTGAAGGCAAGTACCCTAGAGAGCATCTTGGCATTTCCTAGGCCAAGGTGGACATAAAGTTGAGTCAGATGTTACTGACCTTGGGAATACATCATTCCCTAGAGCAGGCACCTCCCCACCTCCCAGTAGATTTCTGCTTGTTCTGCTGTCCAGGATAAGGAACTGAGGTGCCTCAGTCCTGGTCCTTCTCAGGCAGTGCATAAACAGCTGCTAGGCAGGGACTAAACCCTCTTGGATTCTGCCTGCGGTGTCTGTTTTGTTCCAAGTGCTGCTAATAATTAGTCAAATAAAATGATTACTAAGAAAAGGAATTTGGTTTATTGGAAGAACGTTCCAGGAGGGTTTTATAGCTCTGGAATGGTATCTTGCCAATCAAATAAGTATCACAGAGTGAAGAGAAACACAGTAGCCAGCTTGGCAGTCAGTAGGTCAGCACCGTCTGTAGCACAAGGCTTGAAATAAACTTGGTATGAAAATGCATTATTTTATAGCCACGTTGCTCATTTTTCCTGGAAAAAAACCTTTCCTCCAAAATTTTTTTTCTTCTGTCTTGTGTCTGGCAATGTCAAGTTTACCTGTCCCAGCTGTGTGTGCCAGTGCTGGCATTCTCGAGCTTGTGAATTCCCTCTGCATTCACCTCCTTGTTTCATGGGTCTGTAAGGCTGAAGCACAAGATTTTCTCGAAGAGTTCTTCTTCTTTTGTTAGAAAAGCCTCTCCCATTTCCCTCAGCTCTAGATTTGAGCCAGTGACAAGGTTGAGTTGGTTCTTGGATTGGAGCTTCCAAACAAGGCTCCATTTCAGTCGTGTAGCCTCCATTCAGTTTTCCTCTGGAAACACTGTGGTTCTTTTTAAGGCCATGTTCTCACATCAGTCCCACTGGCATCAGTGGCCCTTGGCCCTGTGCTCACTCGAGGGTAGGAGCTGAAGTCTTTATGCTGTTTGTCGTGTTCTGAGTCCTACCTGGTTTTGCTGTGACAAGTTTGGTCAGGTTGCTGGAGCTGTGTATTCAAGCCCATTTCCATGGTTCCTTCTGGTGAAAAGATGGTTTCTTGGCAACTGAAAAAATTACAGGAACATGAGGTTGGAAGAGAATTTCAGCTCATGTCAACCTAAAAACAGGAGAGGCTGCACAAGTATTTTCCGGTGTTACCATGTTTGTTACCTGCTAGGACAGAACAGCTGCTGGGAGCACAAGAGCTGCATCCCTCACGCTGTACAACTGAAATCAGTGTTTGCTTCACCAGAGCAGTCCTGAAATTGCTTTTCTAAAGGGGTCACAAAGGTACATGCAGGAGCCTGGATGTGGAGGAAGCTTTGCTTGAGTTAGTTTTAGGAACAGATCTACAGACTGTTTCTATAGATAGGTATGTCCAGTCTGAGACACTTATTTCTGGAGGGTTTTTCTTTGTGAGATAAGAGAGATGCCTTACCTTCTTAAAGGGGGTTGTAGGTTCACTGCAATCTGTCACTGTCAGCTGCTGATTTTTATGTGGCAGTGACAGGAATGGTATTTCCATCCCCTTCCCAGCTACAGGCTGATTATAACAGCTGTGTTTCTCCATGGGAGAAGGGAATGGGAGTCCAACCAACTTGCTGGAAAAATGTTAGGAGCCGTGCATTAACTGACTGCATCCCTTCCACTCCCTGGGCAGGGAAAAGAGACCTTTGGAAAATGTGGCTGTTGGTTTTTCTGGGATG
This sequence comes from Coloeus monedula, assembly GCF_965178545.1. NCBI lineage: Eukaryota > Metazoa > Chordata > Aves > Passeriformes > Corvidae > Coloeus > Coloeus monedula. The sequence goes on along the minus strand of NC_138788.1, from coordinate 26,804,845 downwards.
GGGGAAAACCCAAGGTTTGCATGCCAGATGTCCTTTCAAGGGAAAAAAGAATAAAGTGACATGGCTGGGATATTATTTGGATTGTTTTTTAATGTCACACCTCGATGGAGTCTGAGGTTGTTAACTGGGGGATTGACTCTTAATATTGTGGCCAGATGCAGGGGTTGGCTGAGCTCCCTCACTTCGGAGCTCACTTTTAAATAATGCTTCAATAATTTACCCTGCCAAAGAGGTTTGTAGTTCGGTGGTATTTTGGAGTTAGTTTTTGAGCTAAGGAGGGCTCCCATGTCAGTGAGAAGGTAGCTGGGTCTCCAGTCAGCCTCTCAGGCATTTCCATGTGTGCCTGTTTGAGTGGCCAGATCTGCAGTCGGGGATTGGTACCCGTTTCCCATAGATGGGATTTCTCTGAACTCCTGAAAAAAACTTCAGCCTGTTTTGCCTGTCCTGCTCCTTAAATCCATAGGACTGCAATGGGGCTAATCAGCTAGAAGTGTGACATTTTTCTGTTTTCTGTGATTTCTCGCTGTGATTTGCTGACTTGGGGAGCTGGTGACATGCTTGCTGGCTGTGGCTTCATGGTTTCAAGCTAAGAGGCAGTGCACTTGACAGACCAAAGCCATGTGGCAGCTTCTCCACAGAGTCTTGGCTGCTGAGTGACTGCAGTCATGGCTTGGCTTTCTTGCCACCATGGAGGGGCTGCTTCAGATCCCTCCCTGGGTTGCACTACGGGCAATATGGCATCCACAGCTAGTGTGGTTTAACAGGGGTTGGAAATGTGTGTAGGCTGCTGCAGCTGTGGCAAGAAGTGAGCCAATATGGAGAGGATTCAGTCCTCTCCAGCTGAAAGTTGGCAGGTTGTAACTGATGTGTGAAATGAGGGTATTGGAGCAATTCATGCGTGCTGGAGTTGTGGAGATGTTGGGCTGGAGGGTTCCTGCTCATCTCTGCAAGGCTGGAAGAGCATTGTTGGTCAGGGTTGTAGACCAGTTGCATGGACTGGTTTTGGGAAAGCCCTGAATTATAGTAGAATGATGATACTCAGCAAGTCAGGATTTTCACAGAGCCCTCAAATCAGCAGTTGTAGAAGTCCAGGCACCATAATTTGTCACTTTTTTGGACAAAGTGACAGAGAGGAAGACCTTGACAGTCACAGGCTGCAAATCAGTAAGAGAGTTAAGTGTAGGCTTAAATCCCATTGAAATCTCTGAAATTATGGTCCGTTCTTGTAGTGTACCATCTCCTTCAGTGCCTTGTCAAGCTGAGTCTCCAAGGAATTGCTTTTGTGATCTCCAGAGTCTCTGCCCTACAGTTTCTAGGAAGATTTCCTCTCCTGAGGAGATGACATTTATCCATGGGACCAAAGCTAATCACTCATCACAGTGTTCAGAAAAGGGATTTTTTGTGACCATGGAGAACAGGAAAAATCTTGCCGTCAAGTGAAGTATGCTCCTTGTTCACAAGCCTTGAGGAACTTTTTGGCTGTCTTTGTGTTGCTGGTGGAGAAGCCTCACAGGCAGCTGGGGAAGCAGAAATCATGTCCTCTGAAGCACAGTGTGGGACACAGCCCTGCAGCCCACGTTGCACTCTTGCCTATCCCATCCAGGGCGGTCCTGGGCTTGCTGAGACACTCCTGGAGAATGCTGATGGGGCTGTGGTTTTGCCCTGTGGTCAGCCGTGTCTCAGGGCTGATGGTTATTCTCCACTAAAACTACCAGTCTGTTCTCCAACTGGCCGCCTTCTCTTACTCTCAGGAACAATTTGGATGGTTAACAGAGAGGAGAGACTGTGGGAGCCTAGTGGTGTCTCTCTGGCACCCAAGCCTGTGGCTTTCTTGTCTGGTAGAGCTCCTGCCATCATTTTGTCTGACTTTGTCCCTTCCCTCAAATGAGGGCAGCCACAGTGGCTGTGTCAGACAGGATTTGGGATGTCTTGTGGAAGATTTACTCCCTGCTTGCTGCTTCCAGGGGAATCTGGTTGACCTGTGAGCACATTTCTGCCCCAGATTTTCTTTTTTTTTTTTTTTTTTTTTAACTTTGGAATCTATCCTGCTGGCCCCTGGAGGGATGAATCACCCTGTCGCTGCACCATGGGGTTGTTCGTTTCTTCTTCCTGAGGCAGACCAGGGCAAATCCTGGAGCTAGTGGCCCAGTGGAATTGCTGAGGGCAGGCCCTCCCATTTAATAGTCTACATCTGCTGGTGTGTGGGCAAGGATATATTTTTACCTGTGAATGTGCAGGTGGAGAGCCAGCTCCCATCAGCAGCCTGCAAACAGAGCTGGGCCCATGGAGAATGGGGGCCTCAACCCAAAGCCCTCCTTAGCACCTCGTGGCAGCCCATCTGTCCCTGCCACAGAGGGGTGCATGGAAGCAGGAAAGGGAGGCACTCTGCTAGAGCACAGGATGCTTTCCCTTTCAGCAGAGCCCACCGACAGCACCCATTTGTGAATCCGGTGATTTTACATTTATCTTTGTGTTGTTCCAAGGCAGCAAGTGGTTTATATTTGAAGAGTATTAATGTAATATTACTGAAGCCTTAAGAAAAGGCACAGTGGGCCAAGTCTTGCTAGTTTTGCTTGCATTTCACAGGGCTGAGGAGGGTGAGATTTGATCCTCTTTGGATGTACCTCTAGTGGAGGGGTGGTTGTGGGGGAGAGAGAAGAGACAGGGGAATTACAACATTGGAAATAAAAAATCCTACCTCTGCCCAGAGCAGCTTGGCAATAAGACACTTCAGGGTGTGAGTTAAGATGCTGTAATTCACACCTCGTGCATTTTGGGGCATTCAGCCGGCTGCTTCATGCCCTGAACACGGAGGGTGAGTGATTTGGGCTCAGCTTGCCCCCTGGCCGGCTCAGCCCTCGAGCAGAGATCACTGCATGGAGATGGCTGCAGGGCTTGTCTCTCCCTGCGCTTGGCATATCTGCCTCATGGTAAATTCCGGTGGTGCCTCCAGCTCCTTCCTGTTTAGCGCTTCATAAATTAGAATTTAGAATCACTCTGGGGACCCAGCTGAAAAACTTTCAATCTTTTGAATGAGGGTTGGAGTCAAATCCTCGTTTTTTTTAAAAGGGTCAGGCATGTGGAAGTGTTACATCACTCTCAGTGCTGCTGTGCCAGAGCTCAGGTGCCCTGCAAAGATTTGGGGCTCTTCGTGTGAGTGAGCTGACCCAGCCAAGCTGCTTTGTTGGCCACCATGAGCTGATAGTGCTGCAGCACAGAGGAGACACAGGTCAGTGTCAATTTGGGCATCTCTGCACCATGTAGGCCTTTCCTTGCTGCACATCCACCTTAACCTCAGCCTTGCAGACACTGGATGTCTGGCTGGATTCGTCTCTCCCTGCAGGCAGAGGAAGAGGCGCCTCCAGAGCAGGATGTGTACCCTTGCCACCGAGCTAAAGAAGGATCTGAGATGAGTAGCCGTGGCCAGTTTGAGATCCCAGCATAAGGTTGCATAAAACTAGGACTTCTTCCCCAAATTCTGCCTAGCAAATTCCTGATGTCTCTGGATGCTGATGTGTTGAGTGCAGCTGTATTAGTTCTTGAAAGCCTGCTGTTACAGACGGTGATCTTTCTGGGCTTTGGGTGGACACTTAAGCAGATTCAGTAGAGTTCCTGTCTGTGCAACATTCATAATTCCCTTTAAGTGGCTAAGAGTGGGAGAACATTCAGGCTTGGGGAGTGAAAGGAAGAGATTTGTTTATTGTTCTAAGGTACTGTAAGCCCTGAATTTGACAGAAATGTAAACTTATATGGTCATTTTGCTGATTCATATTTTATTAGTGATTTTGATGGAATATACAATATGGGCATGGCCCTAAAAAGCTTATTTCTAATGGAACACATGCTGACTTACAGCCACATACCCTCCTTCCAAAAATGAGTAACTCCTGGGGTATGTGAGGCTTGTGCCTGAGCTGTGAAACGAGAAGGAATTAGTGTGGCCACTGCCACTGCCACCCCTGGCAACTCTGACAGAAGCTGCATCACCAAACAGCAGTGCACGTCTCCAGAGAATAAGTGGAGTTTTTTATGGGGGGAAGCTGTGCAAGTGACAAAGCCCAACTCAGAGTGATGGCAAATCCCTGTGAGTGTTCTTCACCCCTACACTGAAAGAGTCCAGGCTTACAGCAGGAGCTCAGGTGGTGGCTTGTGCCAGCCCATGAGCCAGGTAGGGGGCTGGATTTGGTGATCAGGTCCTTTGTCAGTATGGTTACAACTGCTGCAAATCACCACCTCCCCTAATTTTGTATTCTTTTAGGGCCCCATCTGCTTTGTACCCCATGTGCAAACTACAGAGAAGCAGCTTGGGTTGGTGGGCAGTGCAGGTCAATAGGACAACTTTGTCCTCTGGCTGCAGTACAGCCTGGAGACTCATCTCCCAATTCCTCAGCTAGGGATGAAGTAAGACAGTGTGACTGTCCTGTCCAGCAGCCATCCCTGTGTTCAGCAGCCATCCCTGAGCCCAGCAGTTAAACAGCTTTTCCTACCATTGGATCCTTATATTTGCAGGGTTTAAAGGGAGTGACGTTTTGAGCAGAAATACCCCAAGCACGGTGTTGCTCCAGGCTGACAAAAGCATCTCCCCCATCTCTGCATCCTGGCAGGGCAGAGCAGCGCTCGCTCCTCCCTCTGTGATGGATAAAGGCACTTGGGAAGCCACTGGGGACGGCTGGGTGTCCCTCTGCCTGTGTGTGGCCCAGGTTGCTGAGTTGGGGAGGGATGGCTCTACGCTGCCTGTGACGGTCCTGCGCAGCTGGGGCGGGAGAGGGTGTTCCTGCAAGTGGGAAGGCAGGAAGCCAAGCGTGGGAAAAGGAGGGAAAAGGAGGATGATTGTGAGAAGAGTAGGAGGGAAGGAAAGGGCAGAGACAATAGTTCAACTTAGCAAAGAGGCAGTGATGAGGGTGTGAGGATTTGGCACGGTGTCTTCCTGAAAACCCTGAAGGTCCACAGGAAGAAGGTAATTTTGTGTTTAATTGAGTGCCGTGCCCTGCCGGGAGGGAATCCATTCTGCACAGGACTCTTGCATGAGTTTTCCTGGTTTGGCCAGAAGGCCGGGGGGTGAGGGTTGGAATAAGGAGGATGCCCCATGTTTGCCTCTTAGGCATTTTGCAGTGCAATTCAGACATTGTTTGTAAGATTAGGACACAAAATCATTTTCTTCTTTCACTCTTCTCCCCACAAGAAACATGGATTTCTCTCAAGCCTGAAGTCAAAGGTCACTACAGTGAAAGACATTTTTCCAGTGACTTCAGCATTGCGTCTTTCTGAGGTTGTGGAAATTTGTTCCCTTTTTTCCAGGAATTGGTTTTACATTGTCAGTACTGTACTGTTCTGTAGAGAACAAGTACATTAACTCTTTTATATTTTTATAGATATATATAGATACAGTCATACAGTATAATGAAAGATCTATGTGCATTGCACATTTGCTGAATGCTGTTCATGTTTTGAGGATAGCGCCTTTTTTGAGTTGCTCTTCTATCATTTTGCATTTAAAATGCAAATACGGTTTCCCTGCCCATGGCAGGGGGGTTTGCACCTAGATGATCTTCAAGGTCCCTTCCAATCCACACCATTCTATGATCTGTCAGCGTGTTATGCTGGCAGTTCTGGAATGCTTTGCCTGTTGATGTTGATTTCACCTCAAGTTTTATCCTTTAGTCATGCATGAAAAATGTAGTTGCACAAAGGGGATAGAAACTAGAAGTTTGTTTCAGAGTTGGTTTTTTTCACACTTAAAGTACCGTGCCCCTCAGGTCTGGCTTTGTGAATCTGGGGGTCTCTTGGTTTACATGAACTTTTTGTTTCCCTCTACTCCAAATGAGAAGAAAAAAAATCCCACTATTCTATGGCAAAATCCCAGGAGATTTCCATTATTTGGACTTAGAATGTCCCAGAGCTTTGTCATTGTTCTGGAAGGGCCTGGAGGAGTTTTGCTCGTTTTCCCAGGCCCTTGCTTTGCTTTTCCAACACTGCATCTGGGGGTCATACGTAAGGTTACAAATCAAAGCCAGAAGATTTGCATGCTAATATAAACTACATGCAAGTGTTGCTGCAGAGCAGGAATCCTGAATGTTGGAAGCCAAAAGCGAGGCTGGGTTGTAGCAACAACACCTCTTTGCGACTGGAAGGCAGACTGGGCAGCGAGCACTCGCCATTTGTGCAAGTGAGGGTCTGTAGCTACAGCAAAACCACTCTGGGACTGTGTGTGAAATGGGCTCAGCAGTACCACGGTGTGCTGGATCTGCTTGTGGCCACAAGCTGTGCATGCTCCAGCACTGTTCATGAGCTCCATAGCTGGGGAAATGCATCAGTCCAAGCCTGCTGGTACAGTGTAGAAGGGCCCTTGTTCTCAGAGCAGAAAGGTGCTCCAAGAGATCTCCCACAGGCACAAATAACTCGGTGCAGAGGTGGGTGAGACTTAGTGTTAAGTGGAAAATGGCAGTTTCCAGGTTGTATTTTTTCTCTCTCTGTATCTTGTCAGTCTTGATGCACTTAACAGTAGCAAGCAGGGTTTTCTTAGTTCTCATTTGACCAAGCTATTCCTGTATCCCTGGCCCCAGGGCACTCGATGACAAAGATCCCTTTGCCTGAAATATGAGCAGAGCTCTACTCGTCCTATTTTGAACATCCCTCAAGTCAATTCCTCTTGTGCCAGAATTAATTCAGCTGCTTCTCTCATCAGCCTCTTTGATTTGGCAGCATCCTTCTGATACTTTAGCAATCTTGCTTTCATGTGAGGTTTGATCCAGCACTGTGAAGGGAATTAAAACTCTTCCTGTTGGCTTCTGAGGGTCTAATGAGGCTGTAACGGCAGTCAAAACCAGATGCACGTTGTACCCATTTGGACCAGGATTAGATTTAATATACAAACTTTGCCCTCATCTGAATGATCATCATCACTGATGACAGCAGAGTGATCTCTTACAGCTGAAGATTGCAAGATGTGTTATAAACTAAGCAGTGATTTAAAAGATGCTCATATCTGCCTCAGTACTTTCCTGTTAAAACTCATTTCAGTTGAAGCCAGTTTTGAGTCAATTTTTAAGATTTGTTCCTGGATAGAGAAGAAGGACAGGGGAATTAAGTAATTTCATAGTGGAAAATAATTTTTTGAGTGTGCCATTTCCCCTTGGTGTCTATCCTTTTCCTTGCAACTGACACGATGATGTAGGAGCTGAGAAGTTACTGGCGTAGAGGCACCTCCACCTCACTTCCCCATCAAGCACTGGCTCTGAGGATTTCTACATTAAGCTGTACTCTTCAGGGGTGATAGGTTTCATTTCAGAGCAACTTCAGTTGTGTATCAATTTCTAAAGCCAGTTCAGTGAAATTGATGCAATTCCTGTATTCAAAATTGGTCTGTGAAACTTGGAGGATTTAAAATTCAGGAGTCTGTTTTGTCTGTTGATGGTTTCTTTTTCCAATTCTCTTTTTTTCAATGGAGATTCTCTTCTTCCACCAGGACATGCTCATATTTTAGGGTCCTTATGAAACACCAACCATCTGCTGAGGGGAAGGACACAAGCACTGAGTTAAAATAGTTTAAAAGTCAGATGGCATCCAGATTTAAGAGGCAGTAAGCTGAAAAGTCTTTACCTTCAAGTACAGCTGTAGTATTTTTGTTTGCTTGCCTTAGACAGCCTGCTTCGGACCCTGGTAGGGTATTTGAGAAGGCCGCGAGGGAGGCAGGTTTCACAGAGAGCCTGTATGTTCCTGTTTCCATTTTACATTTGTCACTCTACAATTCTAATGCTCTGTAGGCTTAGATGTTGTGTTTTCTAATAATCTGTCAACTCTTAAATGGCAGAAACTGAGTCTTGTGGTTATTCTACTTCACAAATAGTTCCATCACACGTGGAAAGTAAATGCAGGTAGATGGAGACAGACTGGAAACAGAAATATGAGTCCACACTGTGCTCTGCACAGATGCTCGCTCTCCCTCATGCACAATGTACATATAATGGGTGGATGTTGTCCACCTCCTTTGTCTTCTCCCCTTGCAGGGAAGCTGCTGATCTGCTTCCAGAAGCTGGCAAGTGGTAGTGGAGAAGTGACCAGTCTTTAGTAGTCCTGTCTTTAGTAGTCCTGTTTCTTATTCTCTTTCCATAAGCTGTAGCTGTTGGATATGCTGGAGTTAAGATAGCCTTGACAGGTCTTTGACATGACCCAGGATATCAGTTAAAAACAAGTAAAACCCTGCTAATGCAGCACAGATACTGCCTGTCTGCAAGAATCAGACACATCATATTCTGCTCACACACCCCCAAGAATGAACTGAAATGAAGTAATCAAACAAGCCTGGCAAGAGGCTCGGAGGTGGTTTGTAACCAAGCTGCAGGGCTCCCAGCTGTTCCAGTTCTGCAGCTCTCTGGTCAAGTTACTGCCACAAATCATGGGTGCAGATTCCACTTTTTATCTTTTATGCCTCTCATGGTCATTTGCATGGCCATGCAAAGAAATACAGCAGGGAGGTTTTTCTGCTTTTGGCTTATTGGTCTGATTGTGTGGGACAACTTAGCATCTTCTTAGCAGGAAGATGCTGGGAAGGTCTGAAGACAGTGTTTAGAAACTCAAGTTGGAAAATGCCAAATACCTGAGCAGTGAAGTTGAGATCAAATCAGAGTTTGAACTGTGGGCTTTAAAACCTCATGTGCATGAGAAAAATATGGGAGGCTAAGTATGGTCTTATTCTGCCTGTGTAAACACGACGAGCTGGATTCCTCTTTCAGACACAACCCTGTTCTGTGTCTGGTCTGTCCCCCTGCAGCTAGGAAACCAGCAAAATCATCCAGCCAGGTGCCTCCATACTCAAATGAGTTCCTCTTCCTGTGTTCCAGGGATGTCTGCTGACTGGCTTGAGGCAGTTGTTTGCTATTCTCATTTGGTTTTAAGTACTGAGATTTGGCAAAGAGAAACAGATTTCACCCTGGTTACTGGTCCACCAGGAGGAAGATCTGTGCCCATGTAGGTTGCAGTAGTGGTGGGGTTTTCTAAACTAGAATGGACCCAGTTTGAGTCTTGAGAGTACAGCTAGATTTGGAGTTAGAAATGAGTTTATTTTTTTGTGTACTCAGAACAGATTTGGTGTGATATGGCTGAAAAGAGAAGCAACATTAGTCCAGCATTAATCCTTCTACAATGTAGTTTATATGTGAAGCAAGATCCACAAAAGAAATCAGTGAAGAAAGGAAAACTCCTGTATTCCCCCTCCCTGTTTATTCCTCTCCCTTCACTTGTATGTTTATTTTGACTGTAAATTTGCTTACAAATTATGATGGAAACTGAAATTTCCATGTCCTGCTTTAGTTGCCTGTGTGGTGGCTGCTCACAGATGAGAACTGGCAAATGCTTCAGTTTGTTCCTTCCCAGCATACTGTAACTCTGCTTTGCTTCCAAAACTTAGGTATGTGCAACATTTGTCCATAAGACCTCTGGGCCATTTTTGCTTTTTCTCAGTTGCATTTTCCCTATTGGTAATGGAAACATGAGCTGGGTAGAGGGGTGTCCATGAAACCACATCTGGTGCATGAGAAAGCCAGACACCCCACACCTGTGTGCAGCCCACGTCACCCCTCCTTGGGACTGCTCTGAGGCATCCTGCCCTGGCAGCAACCACCCTGCAAGGACCTTTCCTGTTTGGGGCTCCCTGGGTCTCATGTTTCTTCCAAGTCTCATCTCTGTTTCTCAGCTCAGTCTTCAAAATGCTGGAGTGAGAACAGCTCTGGAGTGGGTTTGAAAATAGCTCTTCCTCGGCCCTGCCCCGGCTGAGCTGCGGTACCTTGGAGACCATCGTGCTGAAAGGTGACCTCATTGCATGGCACCAGTGATGGACTTACCACTGGCTTGGGGCTGAGGGTCTGACTTCATCTCTGTGGGAATTTCCCAGGTCTCACAGTGCTTTTTAGAGCCTTTTGAATGCTGGGCAAGAAGCCCGTGCTGTGCTCACTGAATCCAGAGTCAGGCGTGATCTGAGCCAAGTGAAGGCACAGGTGATGTGTGTGGGGGAAGGGCTTAACATTCTCCATGCTTATTCCTGGAGCATTCTGCTCTTCCTGTTGCCATGCTGGCTCTTGTATAGGGCAAGAATTGAGGACACTGGGGCCCCTCATCCTGGTGAAACCCCAGCTGCTGGTGCCAGTGTCTTATGGGGTGGAAGAAGATACCTAAAATCAACCAAACTGCATCAGGAAGCTGAACAGCTTTGCTGCTTTGGTCTTGTGGATACCAAAATTGTTGTCTCTAGGCTGTTATCACTTCAAATCCAGATCTGGGCCAGCACCAATTTGTACTCATCAGCACATCTTTGACGTTAAAATGGTTATGCAAACAGTGAGTTGGTGCAGTGGCTGTACTCTGGTAATTTAGAACACAGATGTATGTTGACTTTGCTGCAGTTTGAATTGTTTTAATGCAAACTCCACCAGGTAAATGAAGCAGCTGAAATTGCTGCAAGCCTTGCGGGAGCTGGGTTGACTTTGCATGGAAGGGGACCAGGGAACATTCACATGCTGAGCTGTGCTGGTGAAAAGCTTCCAGCTCACAGGCAGTGATAGCATCTGAATACAGGGGAGAAGATGCATCTTTTCCAACTCAACCCTGATTCATAGGAGGACAAACATCCAACACTTTAATAGGAGTCTTTGAAGAAGCTGACATTTTCCAGGATAAAAGGGGATATCATGATGGTATCTGCATACAAATTGCACCACAGCGTTGTCTTTTGCATTCATAGAACTCTCTTAATAGCTGGTATTTACTGTAATTACTTATTAAAGTAATAAGTAACAACACCCTCTCTTATGTGTGCCGGGATATTTCTGGTTTCTTTTCTTCAATCTTCCCTTTGCCAATAGCTCTTGTATTTGTGTATGTTCTTATTGTGGTCTCATCAGATAACTGGTTTCAGACATTTGCCTTCCACTCCAGCTCATCTGGCAGTAGACAACAAAACATTAGCCTCTAAAAAAACAACTGAAAAATCGGTCACATGAGAATAACCTGAATTTGTTACCTCTGGGGTTTGTGCTGGCTAGAACTGGATATTTTCCACTGAAAACAAGACAGTCAATGATAGGTCATGCCCAGTGACGTTAGAGTGGATGTGATTTGTAATAAGAAGTCATCTCTCCTCGTTGCTAGTGTATGCAGTAAAGGGAGAGCAATGACTTCAGTTTACAATAAATTCTCTGCTCTGTGGTGGGTTAAGTAGAAGTTTCCCAGAGCTAGAATTAAACAATAATTAGTAGCTGATAAAATCCCCCTGGCACCCTGCACCTTCTTTCATAAGCCATGAATATTAAGAACTCCTTATCAAGCTCAGTTCCTCATTAATATTCTGCAGTCTTTAAAGGCCTGCTTCTTGTTTCTCTGAAGAAGGACTTACTTTAAAATATAACAATAGACCAAAAAAAGACTGGACTTGGGAAATTAAAACTTGAACATTCTTAGTGGCTGGAGCACCCAGTGATTGTGCAGTGAGTTGTTTGTCATTTGTACTTCAATTTTCATTCATTGTTAAGGACCTTTTGTTAAGGATTTTTAAGGTGAAGCATTTGAATAGCATCTTTGTTTTGACTCCTTTATGGTAATAAACATGGCAGATACATAAAGCAGGTGTCTTTGCCTTTAGTAATTAATTACTGTAGTAGTTTGGAATCTTGATTACAGTTTAGTTGTGTCTAGGAAAACACTATACTTACATGAAAGAGCTTGCTCCAAGACATGCAAGGTACTTTGATTTTATCTTCTTTTATCAAGACAGAATGTGCCAAGGGGCTGGGACTCTCTCGTGGGCAGGACCAGCTGCATGTTGGAGTGGTGGCTTGTGTGGCTCAGTTTTGGGGAGTTGTTGGATGCCACAGAAAGCCTTCCCCTGGCTCTGCAGGCGGCTGTGAGAGCAACGCTGGCTCTGCTGGGTGTTTGAGCGTGGGATGACTCTCCCTATTTATCCAGTATTTCCTGCTGCCTCCTTGTCCTGTTGCATTTGCATGGCCCTGGGCTCCCCCAGGACTGCTTTTCTCCTTCTCTCTTGGGATATTGTAGATCACTTTCACAGCAACCCATTTTAAGGTCTGAGAAAAAAAAGTGGTGAGGTAAGCTGATGTAATGTTCACTGCTCATGAAAAGGTTATGGGTCTGACCAAGGCAGCAGAAGCGAATAACTTCCCAAACTCAGATCTCTGAGGGAAAGAAATGTGATATCTAAGGCTTTTGAAACCTCTAGACCTTGCGTTTATAATCTGGCATTTTATAAATCTTCAACTGAACAGTTATATCCCATTATTTTAAATGGTGGCTTTTGAGAAGCAATTTAAGCAGGGCAAACAAGCAAAAAAGATCAATAGCTGTTTTAGGCTTTGCACCTGTCTCCCACCAAGCAGATTTTGAGCCCACTGGTTTCTCACTTCACATAGTACCAGGTTATGATTAAAGGCTTTTCTTGCTTCTGCTGTAATCTTTCCATGAAATAGAAGTCAGTGTATCTGCATGCTGCCCCATCCATCACTTGCTGAGCTTGAGGAGACCTTAGGCTCAAAAAGATTTAATTGCTGTCCTAAATGTGCGGCAAAATTCTGGCTTGCCTGAAGTCAGTGGTAGCTTCATTTCCACAGAGCCTGAATTTCAGATCTGGGGATGTATCTGCACCATGCAGTGGGGTGCTGCTCCTACACCTGTTCCCTGCACCAAATAAATCCAACCTCTTCCCCAGAATATCCCTGTGCACCCAACTCTGACCCTTCTTTTGTAATGGAGGTGTTGTGCCACTTACTGCACCACCAAACTGGAATCTTGAAGCAGGATTGATCCTGCCTGGGTTAGATTTTGACCAAGCAAACTTGTAGGCTGTTAAAAATTGCAGGAACTCACATTTTTTGTGGGTTCTGAAGAGTAGCATGGAGGAGCCTGAAGTGCCATGAAATTCAAAGTGCCTGGATGTCTGCAGCATATGTGTTTTGTTTCTAGATTCTGAAGAAAATATGTATAATGAGAGAAAAATTATAATTTTATTTGCATGTGCAATATGTTTCTCCTCCTGTCTCATTCCCTTTGTGAGAAATCAGGGCCAGAATTACAGTATCTGAAGTTGCTTTTGGATCCTATTCAGCTCCCATCTGTCATGATCTGTTTTTAATCGAATGGGTTTTCCATCTGAAAGTAGCTGTTGGATAGAGAATGAGTAGAAATATTTGTGTGTGAATTAGCTCAGAGTGAAGCTACAAACTTTTTTTTTTTTTTCCCACAACAAACACATGGAAAAATATTCTTCAGTGTAGTGTGGCCGGCCTGAAAATTGGCAAGAGCAGCTTCCTTCCCAGGCTCTGACTCCTCTGCCTTGACTGCGTGGGTAAAATCTTTAAAGGGGAGCTGAAATCTTCATGTTACGCAGTCTTATCTCCCCTCCATGAAGCAGAGCAGTGCTGGTGTCACCCTGGTGTGTATGGGCATTGCAGGAGGGTGCTTGGGTAGTTTGGTTTTCCAGGAGAATTATGAGATGCAGAGGAGTAACGTGGCTTTGCTGAGAGTCATGCTCTTACCCCTGGGCAGTCTTCCCTTTGCCAGACTCAATGGTCTCTGCCCTGGTGGGAAGAGCAGATATGTTTGATACAATCATGAGAAAGGCCCCAGATCTCCTTAACAGCCTGTGCCCAGCATCTCCAGTTCTTGAATGCCATGAAACTGTGCTGCAGGAGATGGGAAGCAGATTGCCTTGGGGACTGAATGTGGTTGTAACAAGCAGAGAGGAAAGTATGGCTGCAGGATCTCTGTGGTTTCTGGCAAGACACCTCTCCTACTGGAAAAGAAAAAAAAAAATCCATTGGTGGTCCTTGGAAAAGTGTTGTTAAGCCCAATATTCAACACCCCTCTAGGGATTTTCATGCAATAAATTTTATTGGTAAAAATACAGAAGCAATTGGATGAGCAGCTTGGAAGATGGTCTGGTGTCTTGGGGGAGATGGAGAAGAAGCTGATGTTCTCCATCCCCCACTGCTGGAGACAGAGAGCTTCACTTCTGCATCCATGGCTAAAGGGAGAGCTCCTGCTGCAGTGTTGTGGCTGAGGGAGGAGGAATGCTTTCCTGTTTCCTCTGCCAGATTGTTATCTCACTCCATATGTGAAACCTGGAAATGGCTTTAAAGGCCCAGGAGCTGTCCTAGCTGTGATTTCCATTATATTGATGTTACATGGTAACCCTTGATAGCTCCATCCTGTGTTTGCTGAAGTCTTGTTGCGTGTCTGTCATCAAGGCAGCAGGACCAGCACTGGCCTGAGGGCAAATGTATCAGAGAGAAGAACCTAGCACATTTTTATCTTTAGAAAAAAAGTGTTTTGGAGGTAGCAGGGTCAAAAGGAAACATTTTTGTGTTTTGTGTATGTGTGTGTATATATATATAAATGTATATGTACAAGTTCGTGTGCATGTGCGTGCAAATCATTTTTTATCACATCTTCTGGCAAAACGGTGTTTCTGTAAGATGATTGTTTTGGGCATGGACTAGGGTTGGACCAGGGAAATCCTGGGCTTATTCTGGGCTTCTGTTGCTGTTTCCATCAATGTAAGGAAGCAGTGCTGCTCTCACTGTCCGGATTTACATCACCTTCCAGTGGGTGCCAAAGGTGCCGAGTGGTCCGATGTGACTCAGCAAGAGCTGTGTGCTGTGACAGGGTTTGGTTTCTGTCACACATGTATGGGTGTGAGTAAGCAACTGTATTGCATGGCTGTGATTCCACAACACCTGTGGAACTGCGTTTCCTTTGAATTTCCTGTTGAACCAGAGCCACTCCTTGCTTGGGAAGGGTGACAGCCACATCTCTATATACAAAGACACCCTGGAGCGTGGGGTTGGAGATCAGCACCCCACAATGAGCTGTTGCTTTAGGGGTGGAATAGCTCTCCTGGCCATGCCTGCAGCCAGCCCTGGGACCATCCAAAGAGGATAGAAAGCAGGGTGTACTACCACAGACCAGAAAATGTGGCGTCACTCAATTAGAGCTTTTATCGCAGGCAGAGCAAAGTCGGTGGGAGCTGCTGATGGGGAAATGGGGGAGAGCACTGAGTACTCTCCTGAGACTTCTGCTGAAGGCTGCAACAGGCTTTGGTTTAGGCTAGTCCTGCACCCAGGGCTATGTTCCTCACTGTGTGCAGGAACAGCCAGTGAGATCTGAAATTAACCTAGGTTGAGTGTTCAGCCTTTGGATGTATCCTGTGCTTCGTGGCCCAGGCTGATTTGTGTTTTCTTTTCCCTGAACAGGTCTATATCATCAATGTAACATGGTCTGACCTGACTTCCCAGATCATCTACCGGAGATACAGCAAGTTCTTTGACCTGCAGGTAAGCCTGTCCTGTCTAACATAAAATATTATTTCTACTCATGCTTCTAGTCATGTTTCCAGCTGGGTTAATAGTGCCTTTAAATAAAGCTTTGTGCTTGTTTGGTCTGTTACATGTCATGATCTTGAAACTTTCAGACTCTGCCCTTGTAGGGTATAAGATAAGTGGGTGGTATGCTCACAGTGAGTAACGTGCACTGTAAAGACATTTAAAGCTGACATTTTCATGAATGGCTCCTATTGAAGAGGGGATCTAATTTTAAATACTTCAGATGCACTTAAAACAGAGAGAGCGCTACATTTTGGGCCCCCAGAAACTACTTACCCGAGTAACTGAAAACAACAGAGCTCTTGCACACTTCCACAGCAGTTCAGTAATGGAGATTGCAGTGGAAACCTTCCAGGGTCTCCTCCTAACCATCTACCTAGCCAGCCAGTGTCCTGGCTCCTGCTGTTTTGTAGAGCTCCTTTGCTCTATTCTGTGCCTGTATATTTAGATATCATCAAAAGCTTTCTTGCTGGATAGCTGCTGACCAAAGTCTGAAACCAGGAAATCAGCTGCTTCATTTCTGGTAGTGCTCCCAGGCACCTGCATGGGTAGGGGGGGCTTTGGGGCTGGTGTTCTGTTTGGCAATAATCCAGATTCACTGATATTTTTGTATCATTGTAGCTTCGTAGGCAGCAAAACTGTAATTGGCTGGGGTAAAAATAAAAGCTGTGGTTTGAGAGACTCTTGAACTTTGGGGAAAATGTTGATTTTTGGGCTGGAGCTTGTGTTTGGAGCTGGGCTGAGGTTACAATATCAAGTGAGTCCTCACAGTCAGCGTTGAGGATGTAGCTGACTGCGCTGTGTCCTGAAAAGTAACACCGAGCCTTTTCGCATGATAAATTAGGAAAAAACAGGTTCTTGTTTGAAGTATCTTAAAGAGCTCTGGTTTCATCTTTCCTCCCCTTTATGGTTCAATTCTGGTACTTGGAAACCTGAAGTCTCTAGGCTGTTTTGTAAGCTGTATCAGTTATTGTGGCCCCCTGGCCTTTCAGGTGAAACGTGACCATTTCTACAGCCAGTCCTAATGTCTGTTTGCTGTGTGGCCGGAACACCAGAGAGGGATGTTCTTAAGCTTCCTCTTGTGCTCATCTCTACTTCTTACTGGGCTGAAGTGCCAGGCCTGCCAGTCCCACTACTGTAAGAGTATGTCAGCATCTTCTCTGTGTCTGCTGTACCTGCTAAAGATGCACAGCTCCCTAGTCACAAACATTTGTTGTCAGCATGCGAATTGTGGCCAAAACTGTTTCTTTCTTTTTCTCTCTTCTTTTTCTTTTCTCCACAGTTCTGTTTCCATGTATATGTTGTTCTGGGTCTCCCGGCCTTTCCTGGTAGGTTTGAAAAGTTCCCATCAAGTGTGGAGTTATCAATGGGGTTAGTGTGTTGGACAGGAAATGATGTCTCAATCAGGGAGTGAGTCCTGAAAGGTCCCATTGATAAGTGCAAAGGGGCCTAGCCAGTGCAAAACTCCCGCTTGCATGACGCTTCTCCCCCCACGAGAAAATACGACAAGAAAGTAACAAAATTCCCTTCTTTAACCCTTTTCTCTCCCAGAGATCTCTTTCAGGGCCAACACTGCACGGGCAGTGTCAGCCCTCTCCAACAGCCTCTTTAGCTCTTGCAGCATGAGATGAAGGGTTACAGAAACTGAGGTCTTCATTTGAGATTTCTACGGTCCTGCCACGTTCCTGTACTATGTCACTGTGTCCATCTGTTTCCCAGCTGTGATATGGGGACAAGGCCCTGTGTGCTCAGGCTGCCATAATGTGCTTTTAGATTCCCAGAGGTGATAGGTGATTTTTTTTTTTTCCTTCCTATTACTCTTTCTGGGTTTTTGATTATGCCTGAGCATCTGTTAGGTGAGGCAAAGAAAACTGCTTTGGGTCTTGAATTGAAATTTGTATTTCTAGCTTTAATGAGGCTTGCAAAGAGAGTTGGAAAAGCAAATGAATGCTTAGTGGCACTTTGGGTAACCCTTGCATTTTGGGAAACCTATGGCTTGATGTGCAGAGATTCTTGCTCAAAGAGGAATTTGCTCCAGATCTTGGGATGACTTGCACTTTCCAGATTTTTGCTGAAAGCTTGAAATTCTAACTTAGCACTGGTTGAATGTGGGGTTTGCAATCTGATACCATGCATGGTAAGGTGGTCTTAGCATAGTCAATCTACTTTGTTAATGTCCCTGCTTATGCCCATGTGGACATTCCAGGAGAAAACCAAGCAAATGCTTAGGGAGTAACGCTCAGCCAGCTCACGGGCACCACTCATGTCCATAACAGCTGGAGTCCACAGGTCTCTGCCAACTCCACTCACCCTGCTGTGTCAACGACAGAGCTGCACTTCAGGGCTTCCAAAGCCTGCACGTGTCTCATTTGCTCTTGACTGGAAGTGGAGGAACAAGGGCTGACTTGTAATGACTTAATCCGGGCTGCAGTGCCTGGCGTTGATAGTGAGACTGGATACGACCCATGGGGAAACCCAGGGGGCTGCCCAGGAGCAAGGAGGGAGGAATACAGATAATTAATTTCACTACTCCATTTTCATGTTTCTTTAAAAAAGAGCCCACCCTTCCCCAAACAGCTGTCTCTGTGGGAAGTGGCTCAGTGGTTTTGAGAGCTGTAGCATTAGTAGAAACTGCATTTTTTAAAATACTTCTTTGCAAATTCTATTAGGCACTGCAGGTGATAAGAGGCTCCTCTGTCCCAAGGATTTGAATCCCAGGAGAGTTTGGCTGTGCTATTTCAGCAGTGGATATGCCCGAATTGGGAATCAGGTTGTTTTTAAGTTGAGTAATAGGGCAGTAAGGCTGGTCATACCATAGGATTTGTTTGCCCCTCAAAGATGTGAGGAGTACAGCAAACAGAATCCAAAGCAGCAAGCCAAGTGTCAGCCCTGTGCTGCTTCACTGAGGGCTGGATATCTGTAAACACAGGTTTAAAATTAAATTAGGGCATTGCTGCATCATTTAATTGTGCAGCCAAGTCACATCTGCTCCTGAGCATAGGTCAAATGATGGCAGCAGAATACATGTGGGTGCCAATGTTTCAGTAAATAGGATTGAAAAGATTGAATTAACTCTGCATAGATGAAAGCATTCCTATAAATTGCTTGTCAAATCCAATTATCTATTGTCTTTCACCCTGGAGAGACATTTGCACCTGAGCACCATGTGGGGTCAAAGCTATCTCCTAATGTAGTATTTTGAATGTTGTTTTCTTGCACTTGCCTGTAGTGCAGAACAGAGGAGCATGGGGAGAGTCATGTGAACATCACCTGTGGGTAGTGCTGACCCTTGTGACAGGCTGGTGGCTCATTGGGGCACGTTCCCTGGATGCTGTTTGAGGTCTCCTGTCATAACTGATGGATTTGCTGCTGGTGGTTGCAGACTCTGTCCTGAGGTGATAGTTCAATAATGCTCCTGTTGTCTCCAAAGGAGCAGAGAAAGGACACTATTTTATTAGGATAGCAGGGAGAACTCCTGGCATTTCCACTGTGCAGTAAAAGACATCTACAGATGTAAGGCCTGTGTTTTTCTTACTGGAAAATGCTTTTGGGGATTGTTATCAGGATGGGGATTTGTAGTTGAGTGTGTCCAGAATTGCCCAAAGCATAAGGTGAAGAAGTGTGGGGATGCAGCCAGCTCTCACCCTCCCAGTGGCCATGCTGGGCTGGAAAGCAACCACAAAGTTTGCAGCTGGCAAGAATGAAGGATGGATCTTTCTCCTCTCCCCATATAATCCTTGCAGTTGCTCAGTACCACCCTGGGCTTTTTACAGCTAATTATGACCCCAGTTGGGTGCTGGTCCCACTGCTAAGAAATCCCCTCCCCAGCAAAGTGAGCAGGGAAAATGGGACCAAGGATCCACGCCTGGTCTCTCAGCTTCAGTCACCAGTGGTCATCTGCTGCATTTTATCCAAGTGTCCTGGTCTGACTCCATGCCTGTGTTACTCAGTGCCTGCAGTCAGAGCATGAACAGGACCAACACCTCAGCAGAGGGACCAACCCCTCTGTTCCATGACGATGGCTGGGTCCCTGTGTGTGGAGCTGGGGGAGGATCCTTCCTCACAACAGGTGAAATGCAGCTTTCTCCAAGGCAAAACACAGCGGCTGGATTTAGCAGCATGCCACCATCCCACAGTGGGTGTTTGGCTGCGCGAGAGGCGAACGACATCCCCGCTGGAGCCATGGCAGGAATGTTAGGTAGGCAGATCTCAGTCTCTCCACACAATGCCACACACAGGCAGTTTGGCTGCAAGGAGATGTCTGAAATGTCACAATTTTGAAAAGACAAATAAACAAGGCTCTGTTCAAGCACTAGCTTTGTGTATCAGCAAAATATTATCTGCCCAACATAGTTTGCTGATCTAAGCAGGTTTTCTTCAAAGTGGCACAGAAAGAGGAACTCACTAGCAGCCAATTAGAACATTAAAAGGTAAAGACTATCAAGAATTTTATTAGGAAGAGGAAAGTCATGTAAGGAGTTTTCATCCTGATGATAAAACATCAAGAGCTTCATTTGTTATTGCTAGGGTCATCCTGATTGTTTATAGTGCTATAATGGAGTAACTGAACATTGAAGATGACATTAAACAAAAATGGTAGTATAAAAACTAGTAATTGCAGTCCGTATCTCTGCTTTTCTTACTCAGACTGGAGTTCACATGAATGTTGCTGTTATCAGTCATTCTCCTGCTACACTATACTATAACAACATCCCTTTCTCCATTTCCCAAGCTGTATCAAATAGTGTCATGTCCACTCTCATTCCCAGTTTGGTTGTAACTGCGCCACGTGCCTGAGTACCCTGGATTTCACTGGGTCACTATGATTTGAAACAGGACCTGGTGGCTTTGGCATGCAGGCTTTCTGGGGCAGAGCAAAGAGGGAATTCTGTGATTCTGATGGAATTGTGTATATTCACTCCAGTGGTTAGTTTGGGTTAATTGCCCAAGTGAAGACCCACAGCCCTAATTCTGGTGGTCCAGTGCAGTCTAACTCATTACTGAGCATTTTTGTAGGGCCTCTGGTATTTCATGTTGTTCATGCATTTAGCTCTGCAGGAGTGGTGAATGGACAAGTCCAAGCATGCACTAAGTTTATCAGCGATGAAGAGCATAGGTAAGAATGCAACGGGGCAAGTGTTCTCCTGTGTTTGCAAATGTTGACTCCTAACCTTCAACCCACCAGGCCTCTTTAGCAGGATGAGCAGAGTCACCCACTGGTCTTCCCAGCCATGCAGAGCAGCAGGGTCACTCTGCAATGGGCGACCCTCTCTTCTGTAGGTGCCACCCTGTGCAGAGCCCCTGGCTGGCACTGTGGGAAGGGAGGGAAGGAGGGCTGCTGCTGTGGCTCTGCACGAGATGCAGCTTGCCCCTCTCACGGCGTGGGAGGTTTGTGTTGAAAGGATTCCCAGCCTCTGACGAGCTCAGGGAGTGTTTCTGTTGGGCTGCGTGTGCACATCTGAGGGTGCGTAAGGAGACGGGCAGGAAAGCTGGAGGAGAAGGTGGGGTTGAGTCAGGCAGGGGAGGAACAGCATGGCAGAGATCAGTGCATCAGGCTATGGTGCAAGTGCACAGTGAAATTGGGTTCTGCTGCTGGGCTCTGCATGTGCCTCCCTCTGCTCTGGGCTGTGCTGGCCTTGGCCGGGATGGGCTGGGTTGCAAGGATCAAGTTTTCCGTTCCCGTTCCCTCGGTGCAGGATGCTGGGCTTCAGCATCCTGGCCCTGCTGTAAATGTTGAGAGCTGCTCTGAAATGCTCCTCCAGACCAGGGGCCTGGCTCCATATCTGACCCATGAGGTTCAGACCCAGTACTTGGCTTCAGGGACATCCCTGATAATCTTGGAACTGGGGGGATGGAGTTACTTCAAGAGCTGTAGGGTTTCATTTATAAACAGCTTCTTTAAGAGCATTATTGAAATTGAAACAAGACTGGGAAAATTCAGAGGAAATCTGAACGCGGGTCTGTCAACACGTCTGTTCCCAAAGGTCAGTGCTGGCTCCTTGGGGAGAAATGGCACATCCTTTCTTCTGCGTAAACACGGGCCAGTTGTTTGCTGCTGTTATCCCAGACAGTGAGTGGAGAGGCTGGCAGTGCAAGGTTTACAGGGGATGCAGAGAAACATATTTCTAGGAGGAGCCCTGCACCGCTGTCTGTGAGGGTTGACTGTGCCTCCTGTGTTTCAGCAGCTGTGCTGGAGCTCCTGGTGCAGCCATGCTTGCAAGACTTGGCTTTTAGTAGGAGAGACCCCTAAATGCCTGCTCTCAGAAAAACAGCAGCAAGCTTGTAAGAGGCCTTCCCAGGGGAAATGAGATGCGCCTGGGAGAAAATTAGTAGCTGACATGGTTATTGAGCTGAGAATGGTTGTCTCCACTGATTTAAAATGTATCTAAATACCATTTGTCCTTCTAGCCCCTAGTGCCTTAGGATACCAGCTGGCTTGGGGCAGTATCTTTGTGTTCAGTGAATAAATGGAATTGTTTATAATTCTTATTTCCATCATTATTTAAATGTTTGCTTGGCAAAACAATCTGTTCAGCTTCCAGTATTTGTTTTTAAAAGAGACTTTACACGTCAGACAAAGATGAGGGACACGATGAGGAAATGGCAAAGTGCCTGTGCAGCTACAACAGAGGTGCATTGAATATGACCATGGCAAAGAACCCGTGGTTGAGAAGGTGACCCAGCCTATGGGAACCCTGCCCTTTGTACTGTTTCACTTGGGTTCTGTTGGAGCATAAAGCTGACACTTGAATATTGCCCTTATGCTGCAGCATGGGAATCTCCCACAGGGTGGCTACAGGGCAATATTTGCTGCTCAGCACCAATCCACCTCTCTGGCCAGGACATGGGTGACCTTAGAAAGTAAGGTGGTGGCTTAGCCAACTCCTCAGGCTGTGACAGCAGCAAGGCAAGAACAGAGATGATACCCATGCCAGTCTCTTGGTGGTCTGGGCTCTATGTGTAATTAGGCAAATGAGTTTTGTTGGTTTGGGTTTTTTTTAAGAAATATTGGGAGCATCACAAAGAGGTTGTTGACTTCTTAGCTGTGTCCTTTTAGCTGTATATGGTCTGCCTCTAGCAGGTGCAGAACACAGTGAAATCGGTAAAAAGTGTTATGTTCTGGAATTATTCCCTTGCTTTCTGGAGTTTTGGTTTGTGTAAGTTGTTCTTACCAGCAGTACCTACATCCCCCCCTTATTGCTTGCTGGCTTGGAGGCTGTGAGGATGTTGGAGACCCTGTATTATAGGAAGGCCTTTCTTGGATACAGCCACAGAGAGGAAAAGCAACAAGTTCTTCCTAATGAACTGAAGTGACTTACATCAGATCTGGAGTACTCAGACTTATTTTCGTAGGTGTTGGTTGCTTTACATGTTAAAAATCCAATGTATCAGGAGCATGAGTCCCTGCAAGGTTGTGGTGCTAATGGAAATCTAAAAACATTCCTGAAATTGCCAAAAATTCTGAATCTAGTATGGGGCCCAGACCTGCTGGTTTTGTGCCTGGACAGTATCTCATACAAGGGTTTATGCAGAGTCATAGTAAAAACTGGGCTGAAAGCCTTTCTTGGAGTGTGTAAGGCTCAAAGTATACCTCCCATTTTACCTCTCCTCCATCTCTACTATTTTGGTGTTGGGAGCTCTCATCATAGATCTCCACAGCAGGAATTAAAGCTCAGCCTTGGGAGCAGCCCACTTGTTTGTTACCCTTGTTCCAGGTTTTGTTTGCTGGAACAATAAAACATGGGAGTGCGGTTTGGCTGTGGGACCGGCCCCAGCCAAAGCTACAGCTCTGGAGCTGCTGGCCTCACACAGGCAGCAAATTCTCCAAGTGCCACTTTATTAGCATATTTCCTCTTACCAGATATTAAGATCAGCCTTTTTTTTTTTTTTTTTTTTTTTTTTTTTTTTTTCTGGAATATCTGTGTGAAAATTAAATTCCTTGGCAGGATTTTTCCATGGCCTTTTTTTCCCCGAAGCACCCAAGCCCCGAAAGTTCAGGCATGACAATTCCACCCCCTCCACTACGCTGTCGCTCTCCCCTAATCGTACTCAGCTTTCAATTATTTATACTGCCGGAAAATTGCATGGAGTTCACACCCCCAGCCCTGAAACACAATTCCACTTTTGTGCAGGGAATACAATCCTTCACTTTCATTAAGTGTGCGGAGACCAAGATGAGAAGTGCCTGTTGTGTTCGCATCCCTTGGCTCGTGATGAGAGGAGCTGGTTGTTTTTGCAAATGTCCTAAATAGCCCTGGAAGGGTTATGGGGAGTTTATTTACATTATTGCATTTAAGTGCAAATAGAAAATTGCCCAGCCATAATGGAAAGTTTATGCAGGGTTCTGTCAGGGCTCTTTTCCATGTCACCTCACCCCTCCCGGCTTTCTGCTCTGACAGGCTCAGATGTGGGAAGGCCCTGTCTGGAAGGAGCAGTAGGTCTTGGTCCTGTCACACCATGCTTTGCTTACAGGACACAGAAAAGCATCAACTGGCGTCTCTTCCACTGTGGACTGTCCTGCCTGCCATAGGAAAGGCTCCTGATCAGGCTCACCCCAGCCTGATTTATGAGCACTGGGTGCTATTTGCTTCTTCCCCATAGCATCTGAATGACTGATCTTTTCATCATCAATGTATGGAGCATGAAGTAGGGAATTTATTTGCCCCTATTCCCTTCCTGCTTGCCTCCAGTCACAGCATGGTTCTTCTTTTCTGCAGCCAGAACAGTTTCATGTCTCGTGCAAATGCAAGTTCGTTCCCACTGCAAAACTGTCTTTTGCAATTTCCACTTCCCTCCCTTCAGGGGAAGCATTGAAGTGGAGTGGTCAGGGCAGTAAAACCCACAGAACTGAGCAGACACATGGTGAAGTCACGCAAAAAGCAGGAATAGTGATGCTCTGGAGGAAGCTCAGCTTTGTGCACACTCCTTCTTGGGTGCCCTGTTTGAACAGCATTCAGCCAGGCTGAGGGCTTTGCTCTGCATCTTTTGCTTTTCCATTTAAAAGGAGCGTTCTGGTCTGTCAGATCTGTGCAGGAAAGGGAGGACTTGAACTCTCATAGCACATCAGATCCTTTGGCATTACCCTGGCAGCCTCCTGAGTCCACACCTGCTACTGGCCATTTACCTACACAAGTGCCCATAGCTGAAGTTTTTTTAAGCTATCCCATCTGGGACCCTGTGAGGGCACAAAGGCAGCAGAGCAGGGAGTTGCAGTCCAGTGAGGATGTTCCCACTTCAACAAGTTGCTGACAAGTTCTTGATGGCAGGAGCTGTGAACTAGCTCACAAAGGACTAAGGCAGAGACTCAGAAAAGCATCCCAGTGTGTTTAAGATGATTTCTATAATACTACAGTACAAGCAGAGCTCTCTAGTAAAGCCATTCTTGAGGCATCAGTGTTGATCCAGGGGTGCCTCTGATTCACCAGGTCAGTCAAGGGCAGATCCTAATCGATTTAGTGGTGCTTTTGCAAACAGAGGTTACATCAGAGCCATGTGGCTGGATATCTTGATGCATTTGTTTTTTAAAGGGTGTGTTAAGAAAACCAGTGAGACTTGCTGAGCTGCTCCCTTCAGCCAGATGTTTTGAGAGAGGTGAAGGACAAACCATGAAAACACTGTGAAAAAGAGGGGAAAATGCCAAGTGGGAAGAAATTAGAAAGCAGACTAGAAAAGGACTAAGTAAAATGATAGTAGGGAAAAAATTCTTTCGAAGGGCTAGGATGAGTTTAATGATTGAAGTTTTGTCTTAGAAGGGAATAGACCTTATCCACCTGGACCAAAAAATTATTTCACAGACATTTCTTTTTATCTGGCTAATATCTGGCTTTTGACAGTGCAGTGAATTGGGATGTTGTGGCCTGTCTGTTGTCTGGGGATCTTTGAAATCCAAGTCCAGGCTTTTCCTGGTCACTACAGTGATGTGCTGCTGCTTGAACAAAACTGCTATGTGTTTTCCTGGTGAAGAAAATGTGTTGTGGGATGGCACATGATGAACACCTGTGTCTTTGTAACAAGTCCAGGTTGTCTGGTAGTTTTTGGTGTGTTGGTAACTGTTGGTGCAGCTTTGCAAAAGCCTCTGTTGCCATGTGCAACCCTCTTTGTATTACTGTGCTGAGGGTTAGAGGGTGTCGGTTGCTTGCACATAAGGGTAGCATTTAGCATTTGGTGCTTCAGGAGGTGGTAGAGATTCATTTGCCATTGGATTCTGGGAATAAGGCAGATGGAGCAAGTGGTGTGCTCCATGAAGGTGGTCCCTGGTCATCCTTATGTAAAGGGGAAGTTTTCAAAAGGTGCTTCCAAGGTAGAGAGGAGCCCTACAAAGTTTTGGGTTCGTTCTGGGTATGGGAGAGCCCTGGATTATACAGCTGAGCAAGGGTGTGCTGTGAGCTGCAGGAGCACTAGGGCTGTCGGTTCCTGCCTGTTGTTATTAGGAAACCTCATGCTGAATCCTGTTCCACTCTGAGGTCAAAATATATTTCATTGCCTTAACGTGGAAATGTTTTTTGTGTAATTAGGAGCTCAGAGTCTGCAAAGTGGAAGAAGGAGGGGGGAACTTCTGGTGTGGCAGGAAGGTTATCTGGAAATATCCACCCATAAAATGGGGGCTATAATCAGCTCTCCTGGAGAAAGTTTATTCATTAATGTTTGTAAAATGCTTGGAAGTCTTTGGCTTGGAGTGTTTTTAACACAGCCAAATGTTAGCTGTATTACAGTAGCTAAGCCAGACCGTAATGACCACATTCCCTCTCCTCCCCCTGAGCCCCCAGACATTTCTGACAGGGTTTGGTGAAGAAGTGAAACATCAGCAGAGTGACCAAAGAGAAGTGAAGTGCTCAGCAGAAATATAAATAGTGCTTTTCGTTCTTGGGATTATGTCCTGGTCCCATGGAGTCTCGTGGTCAGAAATGGAATTTGTAGAAGGGATGAGGAGTTTATTTCCAAGCTTGTACCATGTTATCCCAGTTGGTAACTGGTTTAGGGTCCTCCTGAGTTAGGATGCACTGGTGGCTTTTGGGTGATTACAGTTATCCCAGCTTGTCTCCATGGGAAGTCACCTGAGTGAGACTGGCATACTGGGATGGGAGGGAGACGTGGCTGTGGATGGAGTGCATGGTGAGCAGGGGAAAGACTTCACTGGGGCAAAACAAGGAGGCCCCAGAGCAGGATGTAGGGAGAGCTGGTTTCATGGACTGCTCAGCTCCGTCTGCCCCTAAATGCCCCTTGTCTCCGTGCCTGTCCATGTCTTACAGCATTGTGTATCCCCTGTCAATAACAGAATAGCATTTGCCTTTTGTTTTGCCTGATCTCTGGTCTCAGGAGGTGAAACTTGCTGATGGCATTGGTGGCAGCAAGGATCATTCCTTTCCATGTGAAGGAATTGGGGGGGATTCAGTCCATGCTGTGTCCCTGCAGTACCTGTGGATGAGATTGCAGCACAGACACAGCAGGTAAATGGATGTGCCAGGAGTCATGGTGTAAGGACACATCCCAAAGAGTGAGTTCCTCTTACAAAATTGTTCTCTGGGCTTGCAGGCATTTGCTCTGGGTGGCAACCAGGAACATCTCATTAGCATGACCTGGTGTGTCATGTGTTGAGACACAACCCATAGCTCTCCTGGCCAGCTCTGACACTCTGGCTTGTGATGTATCCATTCCCTGGCCTCACCCAGGCTTAGGCTGGGATGGCTTCCTGCCTTGGGGACTGCATTGCTAATCTTTGCCTGAAGATTTGAGGTGCCCAGACATGCCTTGGTATGGGGGAGGCTGCTCTGCATTGTTATGATGGGTCTCAACTGGGTGAGGAAGGAGATGTCTCCAGCCCAGAGGCAGAGCACACTGTGTTGTGTGCGCCCTGTAGCAAGTATGCTGGGAAGGTGGCTTGGCAAAACAGAGGCACCAGCACTTTTTCCCAGAGACCTGATGTTTCTAGTGATCCATCGTCCTTCGAAAGCACCCTCTGATCGTGGAGCTCACAGCCAAAGACTGACCCAGCGCTCACCTCTAATCTCATCTTTCCTCCAAGAGTCTGGTCCCTGGAAAGTTGCAGCTCTCCAAGAAGACATTCCAGGGGGGTTTAATCACTGCACTCGCTCCAGCCCTGCTGTGCTTGTGGTCTAAGCACCTGCTGTTTCATTTAATTAGCAACAAATGGGAGGCGTGGGTTGGGGGAAGAGAGAGCAGCACCCTGGTGAAGTATTTGCTGCGATGTGATGTGTTTTATTTTGGGTCCGGAATGGAGGCCATGAGGAACATTTTCCAGAGGGCTCCATAAACCACCTCTGTTCACAGGGTGATTATTTGAGGAGGGAGGGGAGTGTGGATTTAAATCGGTGCCACTAATTTCTGCAAACAACCGCATTATTTTTAATTCATACTCCAGACTCCCTCCGCCCATGGCTTGATGTTGGGAGCTGTGAATTTTCCACGTCATAACAAAGTCCCTCTATAAAAGAGAGCCCTTTAAATATATTTCAAAAAATTGATTTCAAATATATCAGGCTCTCAAATAAGTCAATATCCAGAATGGAAAACTAACTCTTTCCTTCCTTCATAGTGGCCTGCTCATTTATTTGTATTTCAGTAGCACATACCAGCTCTGAGCAGAGGTATGTCTGTCTGGTGTTAAGGGCTAGAAAAGGCATGAGAAGCTGCAAGGTAAGTCAAAAGAAATAATGCCTTTGTTCACCATGATCAGTTAAGCTTGGGAGCTTTCTTTTGAAATCAGCATGTTACGTTGCAGCAGCATTTTACCAATGGAAGGAAGGGAGATGGGGATAACTGGGAAGGCAGACTTCAAGACTGAACCACTTGTGATGCACAGGGGCTGTGTCCTGTCTTTGGGAGATCAGCAGCCAGAGCTCTGTGCAGGGAAGATTACAGTCACAGCTTCCATGTGCTCCAGCCCACCAGCACTGGGAGCTCCTTTTCTCCATTGGGGTGGCAAGTTTCACAATGATCTCTCATACTTCTACTGGTGCAAAATGTAATTCTTACAGTTATTAACTAGTCCAAGGGCACAAAATGTATATTGGCCTCTTGTCTGATTTTCTTCAGGCGGTGGAAGCACCATAAGAGCTGCAAGACAGAACACTGAAGTTTTTCCCTGCCCTGACTAAAGCAGGAGAGCTGGGTTTGAGAGATTTGTCCTTTGGATTCCCTGTTCTGAAAGAGTTCATCTTCCATGGATTTGAGAGGATAAATTACCATGTGGCTGTCAGGTATCCAGATGCAGCAGTGACTGTGGTCATGTCAAGAACTCAGACTGATCATTCTCATGTGGAGTTTTAAATTCAGTCCTGGGTATTGGGTTCTGCTCCAAGGACAGTAAAAGTTCACAGAAAATTCTCTTCTTTTGAGATTATGACAATCTTGAAATAGAGAAATTCTTGCTGTATGTCCACTCGACAGGTCTTCATAGAATATTCCAGTTGGAAAGGACATAAAATGACTGTGTAGTCCAGCTGCCTGGGCACTTCTGGGCTGACCAAAAATTAAAGCAAGTTAAGGGCATTGTCTAAATGCCTCTTAACTACTGAGAGGCTTAGGGCATTAACCACTCCTCTAGGTAGCCAGTTGCAGTCTTTGACCACCCTCACAGGAGAAAATAAGCCAGTGTGTAGGTACTCATTACCTACATAATCATCATATGCTCACTGCTGTCAGTGTGGCACCATGATAGCTGCTGGCTCCAAGTGTGATAGAAGCTTCCCTGGGAAGGGAATTTGATTGTGCCTGAAAATCCAGTGGCATCATAAAACCCCCTCACCTTTACATGAGTGCCAAATAATGGAAAAGTGGCCTCTGCATCCTAGAATTCATTGATTTTGCAGAAATTGGCTCTTTTTCTTGCTTTTTGGAGTAGCTTAATTGATTTTTTATCTGCTTGCAGGCACTCAGGGCACCTGCACATGTCCCAGAACTGTCAGACTCCTGCAAGTCAGCATTATACTCAGAATCAACCCCATAACCCAACCCCAGCAGTGTCTCTTCCTCATCTTAGTTTTTCCTTTTTTCTCTATGTTCCTATCTGATGATAGAACTAGGTTCTTTCTGCATGGATCAAATATGGAAGCAATACCTTGAGGGACTCATTCAGAGTCAGGATATGAAGTCTGGAGTTCTTTTTCTACCTTTGACATTTGAGAGATGCTTTTAAGTAGACGAGATACTATTACAGTGTCAGCCCATCTGTCAGCAGAATTGGTGTTTGAATCTCCTATTCCTGTGCTCACTTCTAACAGAAAGGCAAGTGAAGCTTGCCTTGGCAGTTTACCTTGTTGCATGTCTCAGTATGGTTAGGAAGGGAAATCTGGTTTTGTTTTCAAGCCTCTGTTGTACTTGCAGTGTTTCATGCTGTTCAGTCCCACATCCAGGCAAGGGGATCACCTGCCCAAGCTGCTCTTGCAGTTTCTCTTGTAATGGAGAACAGCCCCTTTGCCTCCCTTTTCCCCTGCTGGCTCTTGCTTTCGAAACATGAGCATCTTCCTGTGGCTTGAAATCCTTCTCCAGGCTGATACTGATCTGCAGGGTTCAAAGCAGGGGTGGGATTTCAAAGCCTCCTTGACCATATTGGATCTGCAGTGACGCTCAGGCCGTGCTGAAAGCCTGAGTTTTGAGGCACATTTAATCACATCCCTGCACCTGTTAGGGTGGAAAAATTTTCTTCTGAGTTTTGTTTCTGTTGTTCCTAAGCCACTCTCGGGTTTTCCTTCGTTCTTGGCCAGCGCAATGTTCTCTGGCATCTGACCTCGTGGAGAGACATGCCCCAGTCCCAGATGGAGGGCTAGAAACAATTGTCTGCACCTGGCTCAGCAAAATAGTTATTTGTGTGTATGTGTGTGTCTGGTAATGTAATTTATTTGGTCAGTTACTTGAGCCAAAGGAAGCCCTAATTAAGCAAGATAACTTTGCATCTGGGTTGCTGGCAAAGAGCAGTTCTCTGTACTGGCCATGGGAGTGTAGTTGCTGCCCTCCCATGCATTTTCTGCCCATGTTTGATGACAAAGGGAGGTTGGCAGTAGCTGTGATTCGTTGAGGCTGGTGTCTTGCTTTCTGATGGAAAATGGGCCATTCTGTGCTCTGATATTTTTCTTACTCTCAGGAGGGTGCATACGTGGAACCTAATTTTTGAAGTTGCTTGTGCCCCATAGAAAGCAGTTGATGTGTCATTCCTTCTCCCACCTCCTACTCACTTCACTTCTTTCTTGGTATCTTTTTCTTTTATTTATTCAATCGAACTTCTAGTGCTAGGTTCTGCAGATGGCAGCTCTCTAGAGCTGATTCCTTACGGCCATAATGCTGAGGTGCTAAAGATAGATAACCCTATGGAGGGACACAAGGATCATGTGGACTTTCAAAACCAGCAGCCAGGTCTCATACTGCAGTGCCATCAGACAGCTTGACTGCTGCTCATTCGGGAATTACAGGGCCTGGATATGGCCTGAATCTCTTTGATGCAAGTCAGTGTCTTCCTGGATACTTTCTGTGACAAAATATCATCATATAATTTCAGGAGGAGTCTGTGAAATGTTAATTTCCTACCTGAGCCAGGGGCTAGGGCAGAAGAGAGCTGTGTGGTACCTGCAGCTTGTTGGCCTTTCAACACATTTTTGAGGATGTTTCTACAATCTGGACATCTTTCTGATGTTTCTTTATTGTGGCTTTGTGTGATGGAGAGGAGGAGAGAACAGACAAGTGCAAATCCACAGGGAGGATGAAAAATAACCCTGGATGCCTGCACAGTGCCCAGCAGGACACAAATGACTGTCGTGCTTGTTTGCCCTGCCTGTCTGCCCCATCCAGCTTCTAAAGCTGGTCACAAGATGTGAAAAGGCATAGAAATATGCGTCATCACTGCTCTTGTTCTGGATGAACATCAGCCTGTCCATCAAAGCAGTTTGTAGGTCACCTTCTTCCCCTCAGAAATGTTTTGGATGGAGCTGCTGGATGTGATGTGTTGTTGTGGCTACAATTTCCTTGCTTTCCCTAGCACCCTTTCCTCGAATCACCCAAGCACACTTTGCATAGTGCACACCCAGTGTGTACCCTTCAGCTGGCCACCGTGGTTTACATGTGTGGCCAGGCAGGCTGGAGATCACCTGTGGTTTTGTTTTATGACTGAGAACATGCCTAGTTAAGTACCAACTGTTTCTGGTGCTGCACTGCTCCTCGTGTCACTGGAGGAGGTGCACCAGAGGAGAGCAGGCATGGATTCTCACTGGCAGGCTGGACATGTACCCAACTGCCTTATGAATCCACAGGTGCTGCTGCTCAGCCCACACGGACACCCTTGGCTTAAAACTCTGCTGCTGCCGTGACAGGGATGGGAACAACAGCTCTGGCTTTGAAGGCAGCACTGTGCTGTCTGTGGTGGGTAACAGTGTGCTGGGTACCTCTTGCACCTGGTACTGCTGACCATGGGCTCACCGTCAGGTTTTACAAATGCCACTAGGCAGGGATATAGCCTGGAAACCTCCTGTGGAAGGACAGAGCTGGAAGGAGTCCCTCTCCTCCTGGATGCAAGCATCTGCCTCCATGTGCTCTTTCTCCTTCACAACTTGTAGCAGTTTTCTCATCTGGAAGTTTGGAAAAGTCACAGCCCTGACAGTATTTCTTGACAGCATGCCTGTGCCACTTAAAAGCTACTGAGATAAAAAAAGACCAAAATAACCTCTTTGCCATTGTCAAAGACCTCCATCAATGCTTTTCATGCCCTGCCAAATATTACATGTGATTAGTTGGTATGATACACAGAATAGCATCTGGTCCACAAGGAATGCGTCCAGAGACGGATGATTATGAGCTGAATGAAAATCCCGGAGTAGGGCTCGAGCCTGCAGAGCGTAACACGGGGGCCCTGTAAACACTTGGAGTGCCCACCCAGCTCCGAGCACACGCAGCCGCCGTGGCCGCCGTCCAAGCCCGTCTACTTTCCCAGGGTTTGCTTTCATTCTCAATTAAATTAATGAAAGTCCTCAGGCAGACTTGTACTTAAAAAAATAAGATTTCAGTCCTAGCCTCCATTCTTAGGGTGCTGGGTCATGTCCTGCAGGACATGTTGTCCCTTCTCCCACTGCAGTCATGTGTCATGGTTTGGTCCATCTACAAGGTCCTTTGGGACAGCTCTGGTCCCAGAACCCCTGGGATTCTCATTCTGGGACTTTATGACTCAGATGTTACCCAAATTCCCCTTTCACTTTTAAAGCGAGAATGTTGTCCATGCTGCATGTTGGGGCAGGGACCAGAAGGAGCTGGTGTGGGTCTGAGTGTGCAGCTAAGGTGCCTGTGTTGTGTGGCTGTGCTAGCGATGGCAGGGCTCTTTAAAACAGTTTTCCTGATACCTGTGAACTTTGTCCTCCCTGTCCAGAAATAAATCTACAGAGAGAAACCAATCTCTGAGATGTCATTACCGTAGGCACCAGTAAGGACTGATCGTTGCAAACGTAGGTTTGTTCTTACATTGTATTCTAGAGTGCAAATCCTTTCCTTCCTGCATTGCAAGCCCAATGGGACAGCCAGTGCTTTTGGAGTCTGCCCTTCCCAGGCACTGACCACCTCTGCTGTCCCTACGTGCCACATGAGCATCCTGGGGAGATGCCAGCATGGCACCCAAGGCTGGGCAGTGCCTGAGCTGAAGGGCCCATGCTGGGGCTGGGTTGTAAGGCTGGCAGCTGGCTCCAAGCTCTTGGAAACCTGTCCTGCTGGCTGCTTGTTACCTCCGTGGAGGCCCACAGCAAGGTATCTGTTACATGTGCAGCTCTCTCTGCCCACTCAGGCGGTGGGATCTGTTGTCGGTACTCCTTTCTAAATCCCCCCAAAGACGAGATACACATGTGTTTGGAACCAGATATGCAGGCAAAACATCTTGTGGTTTAGAGGTAGGGAGAGAGGAAGAAAAGAAGACAAAGGAGTCTCCTCCCAGCATGCAGTTAAAACCTGTGGTTATGTTGTGCTTGGCACAGTTTCCTCATTGTACTGCGCTGGGCGGTCGCTCTCCTCTGGCAGATGCTCTCCCCAGAGCTATGAGAAGTGTCCTTCGGAGATGAGTAGATACCATTTCAGATGGAGTTTGTGAAGTAAAATGTGCCATTGTGTTTGGAGCTATTGTTTCTGTTTTCAATATTGAAGTTACTCATGGTTTCCAGGGGACAATATATCAAGCAAAGCTAACAGGCTGTAGAGAAGATGTAGATTACGAAAACAGAGGGATTAAGTTTCATACATTTGGAGCTAAAGTCTCATCTCTCTCTTAGCAGTGGGAGCAGGGAAGTAGTCTTGCAGACTCACGAAACTACCAATTTAAGTGAGGGTGTGTTTTTAACAGGCTTTAGTTAAACTATGGTCACCACTGTGTGAGCAACTTAGAAGACTCTCTAAGGATGGATTCTGTGGGTGCAAGTTCAATGACCATCCAACGTATAAATTTGGTTTCAGAGAGTTTCTGTGCCAGGCTTTGTACCAGTTCAAACAAAGTCAGTTTGCAAAGATGGGGGCTGGCTGGCTGGCTGGGTAGTCCCTGCCTAAAACACCCATGAAAATCCGCTGTTACCTCTTTATAAGAGAGGAGTAAGGAAGGATAGAAGAGGGCATTGCATGACAGATGTGATTCTCCAGCTCTTGACATCCCTTTTGGGGACTGCCTGAACACAGGAGTCGTCATACTGACAAAGAAGGGGACCCATTAATGAAGAGCCAGCCCCCATTCCCACAGGATGCCATCCTAAATCTGTCATGTTATGGAGCAGATCAGGAGTTTGGTTCCCTGGATGATCTGACAGCACTGAACAAAACAGAGGTAAAACCAAAACAGGCTGTAAATCATGCTGACAATATCTGGTGTGTGTTTTTGCTAACAGTAGGGATGCAGTTAATATCAGCACCCTGCTAATGGCCCTGTGCTGCTTTTGGGATGCACCCTCCAGCACCCTGCTTGCAGCTGCAATGCAGTGTTTGATTCTGCTGCCAGGGTTTTTTTTAAGGACCAGAGGGTTTTTTGAAGCCCTGCAGCCTCCTACCGACCCATCTAGCCTTTGCGCTGGGCTGATAAGAGTTGAGCTGCTCCTGCTTGCATGAATTTAGGGCAGGCACTCTTAAGTTTTTGCATTGTGAGGACTTCAGTGTGGCTTGGTAAGGTTAGTGAACTAATAAACCCTAAAATCTTAGTGGAGCTATGCTGTATTTCAACAATTGGCTTGAAAGGGTTGAAATTTAAAAAAGGATGGAGAGTAAATATTTTTTTAAATGTCTAAGTGATGTAGGAAACAGTGATTAATGGAAATGACCTTGGTGCTTTGCTCCCTTTCCGTGAAGTGCTTAGACTTGCCCTTGTGTTTAAAACTGGAACCTCTGCTCTGACAGTGCTGTCAGATGCAATTCTCCTGTCTGAAGGCCAGAGCTGAGTGTCCAAGGGCACCATTACTGCAGTGTCTCTCACTGGGACACGCTGGTCTCCTGCTGCTTATGTGCAATCTGAAAGAACACTTAAAGCCCGTGGGTTTTGTAAGGATAAAAAAATTGAGGATGTAAGGAAAGATGCTCCTCTTTTGAAGTTAGCTCTTCTTCCAGACAGGATTTTTACTGTGACCTGCAGTGAGCCTTTTAGAACATGCCTAGGTTGTGCAGCCTGAGCACCTGGGCTGGCTGTGCATGTGCCAGCTCTGGAAAAAAATCCGGCAAATTGCTTCCACCCCGTCACAAAATTATGAGCCTTCCCCAGAAGCTAATTGACCTGATAGGGCATGGCATCAGCATGGCTCTGGCATGTCTGCATGACCGTGTGGTGCCACATAACTGCAGCATTCATCTCTCTAAAACAGGCATTGTGGTGTGGCCTTACTTCCCAGGGATGCTGTCGGGACAAATCCTCTGTAGATACCAGAGTAACAGGGGACGTATAATCACCATGGATAGATGGAAAAGTATGAAGTAGCCTTTGTCCAAGCATCTTCCAGTGTGGTTAAGTTGGATGAAGCCAGTTTAATTTAGCACTGGGGAAAGAAAATGCTTCTGGCAGGAGACTTCAATAGCTGCTCTGTGAAAGGACAGTGTGGGCTTTCTGAGAAGCTCTTCAGAGATGCACCAAGTGCCTCTGTCATCCCAAACCAGCACCTCAGAATGTTTTGCCAGTCTGTGTTAGCCACAAATGCTGGGCTCGTTCTGTGGAGCCTTTAGAGAAAGCTGCATTTCTTATGAAAAATACCAAATGTCTCTGCTGGGAAACAGCATTCCCTCTTCTGATGGATCGTGTTGGGGAAAGACCCCCAGTCTCTGCTCCCCACCTTCTCCTCCCCTGGCTGTTTTAGTTGGATACTGAGAGGTTTGTAAGATTTCCAAGATTTCTTATGGAAATTTTCAGACCTGAGAAAGGCATTTTCCCTTTGGGGATTACACCATGCTGTAAATGTCTGTTCTCTTTATTTTATATGCATTTTCCTGCTTTTGTTTGACTTTCTCACGGATTGCACTATATTTAATTCAGAACATATCCTATAATGCTGTAATTGTCAGGCATGTCAGCTGGTTATCCAGATGACTTTTTGCTGTAATTTTTTTTTTCTTTCAAAATAAAAGGAAAGCAGTTGCTGCTGCTTCTCAGGGATTGAATTATTGCACTTCTCTTGAATGCTGTGGCATCATGTAACACCACAAGGGAGCCAGTGTCACTGGCTGCCTGATACAGTTATTCCTGCTGCACTGTGGAACTTGTTACAGCTTTTGGAAGAGATGGAGTTTCACCTCCTTCTGCTGTGTGAGATGTCAGTTCTATGTGTGAGTGGCTAACAGATGAGCTCCCCTGGGCTCAGTCTGTTCCACGCCCTCACCCAAAGATCTTTTGTAAACTTTTCCTAGTTGGTGTTATGCTCAGGAACAGCTCTGCTCTGGCCAATTTTGAAGGGGTGAGAGTTAAGCAGACCTCCTGCTGTCTTGTGTCCGTGGGAGTGAACTGGTTTGTTGTTCCTGTGAGAGGGTGGAGCAGAGGAGAAATAAAAAGAAGCTCAGAGAAACCTAGAGAAAATTCTCTTACAGCTGTATGCTGTGGAGGGATCTGCCCCAGTGGCAGAGGTTTCATTCCCTGCCTTGCATCTCCTTTTGTCATTGATCTCAGCAGGTATGGTCCTGAGCTGGAGTAAATCAAATCCTTCCACTTACATCATGAATGCTCCACTGATTAACCTTAGCAGAAAACCTATTCTAAAACCAAACAATTGAAGAAATTATCTTCTTTAGACCAGTATGTAGAAGGTGAATCTGTGGAGATGGCTAACCATCTTCCTTAGGTGAAAGACCCCCTTGGATTCCCTGGTTAACCAGGATTTGGAATATGCTATAAATGGACAAGCCCACAAATGAGAGGATAATCATATCTGAAAACCACCAATAATACTTCTTCCATTTGCTTCTGTCCTGCTGGGTTTAGCTGAGTGTAGTTCCTCTGAGTTCAGTCTCTGACTCCTGCTCTGCAGCATAAGGCTCAGAGCCTGTGATGGCTCTTGATTAAATCTCACGCCACCTACCTGAGATCTGTCTCACATTTTGCAGGTGCAAAAGCAGAGACAGGACCAGAGAGGTTTATCCACAGGAAAACTCTGTCAGACAACAGAATTCAAACCCATCCTGGCCATTTCCTGTCTTGCAGATCACATGGTTTATAATTCAAAATATAGCTGATGATGCTGAAACCATCAATCCCATCAGCAAGCAGCACAGCTGGTTTCCAACTTCAAAATGAAAGGAAATTACTGCAGCTCCTCAGGGGTTTAATTAATAACTCCTATTCTGGTATTTTACCTCTCCTTCTCATCTAAACTTGTGTTATCTGCATTAGGGACTTGCAGTCTTTTCTGATTTGCAGATGCCCTTAACCCCTCTTGCTGAGGATGTGAATTCCATCATCACTAGTTTCAGATCCCTGGCAGTATCTTTGCTTTTCTTCCAGTTTCTTTGGCAGACTCTCTCCAAAGTGTGCACACAACCTCATACATGTACAGATGCCTCCTCTCCTCTTGCCTGTCTCCCAGTTGGCTGTAGCCCTTCTTTCCGCCTCGGGACTCCTAGATCAGATCAGCCTTGTGAGAAGGGATGTGCCTGATGCCTGACTGTCCTCATGTACTTTACCTTTCAAGTCCAGGAGTGTCTAAATTAAAGTTATTGTCAGTTTGCCTCATTTTTATGAAAAAATGCATTTTCTGATGAGTGCTTGGAAAGAGGGAAGTTGATGTGCTTGTTGGCATTCAGTGTAGGAAGAACTGTAGTCTTGACCATTTGGGTGGCCAAGAGTAAGGTGGCAGGCTGAGGTTTCTAGGGGCCCCTTGCAAAAACTCTGCTGCTCTTGGTCATGGTTTGATTTTCAACTGCTCTTTCTCTGGGACACAAGTAAATTATACCCTGGAAAGGGAGCGAGGCCTCATCTCTCTTTGTAGGAGTTCAGAGTCCTTCATCATTTTGCAAAGGTGGATGTTGTTTTGCTTGCCAAAGTAAGGGCTTGCATGAAAGTCATCCTCAGTGTCTTTGTGTTATAAAAAAATCTCCCTGTGACTGCAGTGCTGACCTCCTGCGGAGCTTTGGTTTTATCTGTGCACATGACAAACCTGCATCCACTTGAAAAGGAACCAGAAAGATTTCCACACTAAGAGATTATGTAGGTGTCCTCATTTGCTCATTTCAAAAGGAGAACTCCACTCTTCTGACCAGAGGAGTTAAAACTGCTGCAAGGAAGGAAGGGGAGGAACCAACAGCCCAGCAGGAACCCATCTATAGTGTAAGGCATAGGTGGGGGTCAGGTGGCTGTCTCAGTGGGTTAATTTCGGGGAGCTGGATTTGGTCACAAACTTCCAAAACCTCAAAACCAAATGAGGAACAAAGCTCTCACTGGCAAATGCCCCAGGGTCAAGCCACTGAACAGTTTATATGTTCATGTCCTCTGCACTGGTTGGTTTGTAGCAGAGTAAAAGCCTCTCCTGCAAAAGAGAAATTGCCTCTTAGTCTTGGGTGCTGTAAGTTCTTATGTCTGCAGCAGCAAGAAATGTTGTTTCATGAAAATTTAACCAAGATAGGTAAAATGTAGTAAGTAAATTATCAGGAAGATGTTTGGCTTTTCATCCTCAGAGATGCTACTTCCAGCGTCTCCAAGGGCACTTGTTTTTCTTTATTACGATTTTTAACCAGGTGTTACCATTGCAAAGCAGACAGGGCTGAATCTTATTTTCACAGCAGAGCTGATGTGAAATGACCAGAGATGCTGTTATCTGGCAAACACAAATGGTTCTTGTGTGCAGGAGCATCTCTTTCTTCATGGCATATTTGCATTTTAGGTAAAGGTGGCCTGAGGCAGAAGAGATGAGAAGGAAGATGCCTGGAGAACTGGTTAAGTTGATACTCTGAAATCTTCCTATTTCATTCTTGCAAGTCAAGTGATTTCATGGTTATGTACAAATTGAAAGGAGTGGAGTGGGCCAGTGCTTTTGAGTCTGTTTTCGTTTTAATGAGCAGCAACTCACATGAGTAATTCCCTTGATTTTTAATGAGATTAATTGCATGATTGTTTGCTTACCACTGCAAGAAAGTCATAATCTGGACCACAAGGTTTTATAGCAGGTCTTCTAAAGGAATTTTAGGCAGAAGCAAGAAGGAAGGTGCTCAGGATTGTGCAGGACTTGGGTAGGAAAGATGTCAGCAAACCCAGAGCAGTTTGGAGAGACAAAGCCTGGAGAGGCAATTTTGGTGGTGAGTTATTCGTGGACACGCATCTGTTGTGCCAGAAGTGAGAGTGGGATGTGTTTGTTCAGCCTGACTCCAGACATGCTGCCTGAATGGATGGAAAGCTCACTTCCTGGTTTCCATATACCCTCCCTGTTTCCAAACGGATCCTCCACCCTGTGATACAGGGACATGGTAACAGTTTTTTTCTGCTCACCATACCAGTCATGCAATTGGAGGCTCCTCCTCATTGTAAGCAAATGAACCTCCTCCAGGTTTGCCAAAATGCACTGCCCAGCTGTGGGTTTTTTTGTCTGCCCAAAGTCAACTACATCCCTAATTCAGTTTGTTGGGACTCTGCATCCAGACTTCCCTTCTTTTCCTCCATGCTGGGATGATTTTACTCCAGGTGACAGAATTGCTTTCTGATTTAGCACACTTTGTCCCTAAGTTAACTGTCATATATCAAAGATGTGAGCAACAACTTGTGGAGACTGCCCATGTCTGAACAGAATAACCTGGGGCATTAAGTGAAGGGTTTTTCTAATCAGTCATGTGTATTTGCAGTTACAACAAGAATAACTTCCTTTAATGGAAAAACATTTGTCACAGACAAAAGAGTTTTTGACTTTCAGATGCTCTGCAGACATCTAATTAAGAGAACTGAAAATCTGTTTATTGGTCTTTGTCTCTTAGTCATGTGAGGAAAAGGCTGTGCCTACCAGGAAGAGTTTTGGTAGTTCAGCCCTTAACTTTTTTCATTCCCAGCTACTCCATTTGTCTCCTCAGAGCTGGGCTGAGTGGGGATGTTAGGCATTGGCCTGGGATACCCCATCACCTTTGGAAGATTTGGGATGTTTCATTCAGGTCCACTGATGGTTTTTTTCTCCTGTATACATCTCTTCCTCATCTTCTACTTTGCATCCTTCTCTGTGGGTGGGAGGATACAGAATCCTGCTTCTCTAGGACTTTAGCTCTAACTTGCACTGGCTTTGAATGGCAGAATTGGGTGCAGGAAAGTGCTGAGGAAGGCTCCCTGCTTCTGCTGCTCTTTATTTGACTTTTACATCCTGAAGGATCCATGGCTTCTGGAGTACCCCTGCCTCCCCCAGCTCCCTGCCATCCAGACCCTCCCAGTGAAGGCAAGAGCTGGGGTGGGAAGTGTAGTCTAGGAAAGCTTAGCCAAACTCTTCCAGCTGCAGTTTATTGCATCTATTTTGCTGATATCCACCCTTTAGATAAATAGCACTAAGTTATACACGTTGTGACTCTCTTGATGTGGTTAAAAAGGCTCGTATTAGCCAAGCTAATCTAACTCCAAGAATAACCATGGGAATTTGACTGTATCTGTTCCAGCTTCAATCAGTCACCGCATAGTAAAGTGAGAATTGCCTCCCTGGCTAAAAGTGTAGCAACAGTGAAACTTCAAGTCAGTAGGTAGGGATTCCCTCCCCCTCCTTTTTTTTCCCTCTTTGAAGGAAACTCCTGCCCGTGCCTGACCTCAGACACCCAGAGCTCTACCTACAAGAAAACAAAATTTCCCATTTTCAATTAAAAAATGTGTCTCTGTAGGCAGAAAAACGAGTTAGCTAACAATCCGCAAAGCTATGGTCTATTTATTTACCAGGCTGACTCCCTGATGGGGAAACATGTGGGATCTTTTAAATTCTTCTCCTGCACAGATGTTCCTTCTACTCCCGAGTTTCCTCTTGATCTTTGGTTTGCTGTGCCATATGGTGAAAATGCTGGAGATGTTGTGTGAGGTGGAAGACGAGAAGGATTCTGCGTGCTTAAAACAAAACCAGTAAAAAAAAAAAAAAAACCAAAAAAAAAAACTGACTGTTTTTTCCCCAAGTTAGCAAAAAAATATTTTTAAAAGGAAATCTGTCGAGCTAGCAAAACTGCTGTTAACTCACACAGGCTCTCTGTTGGACACGTAGCACTGATGAGATTAAATGCTGATTGCTGATTGACAAGTATCCCCTCCCTTCCCCCAGCTCTTGCTGCCACTTTGGGTATTTGTATTGAGCTGTAGATCCAGTTCAGGTGAGGAGATAGGGGTTCTGCAAGGGCAAGTAACATGACTGCTTGCTTTTCCTTCCTTGCCTTCTTCAGAGATCACAGGGGTTATGGACTATGAGTTGAAAGACATCTCTCCTGGTATGTTGGAAAGGAGCCCTGGGGCTGGCAGGAGATTTGGAGTTCCCCCTGCCCAAGGGAGCCAGGGCTTCTGAGTAGAGAGGGGACATAGAACATCATAGAGACCTCATGCATATGAAACATGGGGAGAAATGAAACACAGTGTGAAGATTTGGGTCTCTGTCTTGGTAGCACCACAGGCTGAATGAGAGCGAAAGGTTGCAGAGGGTGAATGGGAGAGATGAGAGGTTCTGGCAGTTTTCAGGGCTGGAGTTGGTCTCTTTTGGGCAAGTCCATGATGGTGTCATTAGAGCAGGTGCATCTTTTTGTCTGAGGCCTTTCAGCTGGTCTTCAGCCTCAGTGGCACTGGTCCATCAGGTTTCATCATCCAAGGATATATTGTAGGGCTTCTTTAAGAATGTCAGATCAGCATGCAGCTTTCCTAGGCTAGGAAACTATGTGCTAAAGGGTGCTTGACTAAGAGCACACCCACGCTGAGCTGTGCTTTCAGGCCATTTGTGGTGTTCTGTGGGATGCTTTGCTCTCTGAGGCCTCCTTGCCTGCTGTCCTCCATGCAGGGACTGCAGTGGAAGACATTCCCCAAAACCCCATCTCTGTCTGCCTGGGAGAACAGGAATGCTCTTTCTTACTGGAGCAGGGCAGGGGGTCTTTCTGGCTCTGCCATAAAAGCAGAGCAGGTGTTTTATTAGATGTGCTTTAGTCTGGTTGCTTGAACAGCATTTTTTGCCAGGAGGGTGGTCTTTCAGATGGACAGGTAAAACCTGTTGCTCCACCAGCACAGGCAGGCTGTGTATTAGAGACAAGGCATGCGTTTTGTAGCAAAAACTGGGAGCCTAATTTTAGAATGACAGCAAGGCCAGGCTCAGCTGTCTGCCTGGGCCCTGTCCCAGCTCTTCTGTGTTGCCAGAAACTTGCCCTCCCTTTCTTGGAGTGAACTGTATCATACCTTTTTTAGTACAGGCTCCCCTCCAACAAGACAAAGTAATTCCTGCAGTTGCTTTTGTCTTAAACCACACACAGACCAAGGGATCCCTTGGTCCCTATGCAGACAGTCCATGTTTCCCCCTAAGACGTTTGTTGTGCTTCCTTTGCAGATGCAGCTTCTGGACAAGTTTCCTATTGAAGGAGGCCAGAAAGATCCCAAGCAAAGAATTATTCCTTTTCTACCAGGTAATGCTGTGGGGAAAGCCCTAAATAAGATGGGTGAGAGCAGCTGGAGACTGCAGTTCCCCAGCTACTGTCTCTAGTACTTTTTGTGACCATTTTTTTAAATGCCTTTTCCCTGGGAGCTCATACACCCAGCCTTGTGATATCAGACCTCCACCTCCTCCTAAAATAGCTGGCATGGTGTTTAGGGCTCTCAGGGGATCTTGCATCAGCTGTTCAGATTCAGGTTGGCTCGTGCCCTGTCACACAAAGGGATTTAATGACTTCTGGGGGGCTGTGTCTGTGGGGTGCAACCAGGCAGCCTGAGCTCTGGCCACCACTTGGGAGACCACTTGGGACCAGAGTCAGTCTTTGTCATTTCTGGATGCTATGGCTCTGCAGACACTGTTACTGTACAATAAGGAATGAATAACTGGAGTTGCCACTGGGATAGAAAGGAAACTGAAGGAAGGTTAAACGCAAATAGGGATTTCTGCAATGCTGGCCAAAAAGGTATTTACTTATCTTTTTGGCCTGAGCCACTGTCCCTCTGACAGCTTTCGCAGAGGGCCTGGACATGATGGATATCCTGTCCTCAGGGTAACAGCACACACTCCTACACAGCTTCTTCCAGCAGTAGCTGCAGGGATGGCATGGGGGAGGTGAGCCAGACCACAGCGTGCTCTGGAAGTGCAGGCTCTGGCCAGCTCCCTGTTGTCTGACTGCACGATTCTGGCTGTTGGCTAAAAGTTTGGCTCGCTGCAGTGCCTGCCAGGATAAATGGAGTATTTTCAGCCTGTTTAAAAGGTCTGTTCTGTCTCCCGCTATTAAAATGAGATCCCAGCTCTTCCCTTAAAATCTGTGAAGAGAAGCTGGGATGGGAGGGTTTAGTCCTCTCCAGGAGTGTGCTGCACTCCCCAACACTATTTGCAGCCAAAGCAGTTGCTCCAAATGTGTGGTGAGCACAGCTCCAGGGTTGTTGGGGAGTAGGGACTTAGAAACCAGCAGCACAG
Organism: Coloeus monedula; assembly: GCF_965178545.1. NCBI lineage: Eukaryota > Metazoa > Chordata > Aves > Passeriformes > Corvidae > Coloeus > Coloeus monedula. Next base: position 26,761,449 of record NC_138788.1, on the reverse strand, counting down.
ATACACAACACGAACATCAGAGCCACAGCAGGGCAGCACAGCTGCCTGGCAGTGTGCTGGCAGCCTCCATTGACCTTGTGGAAGGCAATCCCAGGTTTGGGGTTTGCTCTCTGCAGTGTTCTGTGCTGCACCCAACCTCTGCAGCCAGAGGAAGGTGGTGTTGCCATTCATTTCCTATCTGGGATGAGAAGTCCAAGAGTGGGCTCTCTTTTTAGCTGTATCACCAACATAGACAAATCACTTTATGAAACCTCTTTGTGATAAGAATGGATACTGCTGGCCTGCCTTTCTTGCTGGAAAGCATTTTGAGGTTCTTGGAAACACTGTACAGGAGTGCAGATGGCTTCACATGAGATACTGTAGGAAAATCCTGTCTGCAGGTAGCATTTGTTCCTCCTGTATTGACTGTCACTGGCCTATCTGTTTTATCTTCTTCTAGAAAAATGTTGGCTGACTGCACGTGGCTGCTGCTCAGCCTTTGTGCAGATCTTCATGATGAATGTCCTGATATATGGGTGCATGATATTTGCAGAGGGTGAGATAAACCCCATATGCCCATTACAACACTTCCTACCCTTCCCACTCTCCACAAACATGAGGGAGATGGTAGTGCCACATGTCCTTGAGGGGAAGAGTTATATCTGGAAAACATTTGGGTTGACTTAGTGTCCCAAAGAGAGAAGCTGCCAGAACAGAATAGACCTCAGCTGTATCTAATTTAAAATTTCTGTGATATATGTTCTACTTTTGATATCGAATCTCTGCCTCTTTCTTGAAGTGCTGAACAGCCCGTGTTGCTTTACCCAGGAACAAGGTGACTCAGCTAAATGTCAAACAGTGTCAAACTCTGATAAATAAACTAGCTGCCATAATTAGAATACGCATGGCATTTCTGCAGCTGGAGCCGTGGATTACGGAAACGAATACTTAGCTACAAACTCCCTTAATTAAAAAATGGCAAGGCAGATGTTTGTACTTAAATCCTACTTTATGAAGATGTTATGGTCCTGCTTGCTTATAGTGGGCCTGATTCAACCAAGCTGGAGAGGCTCTGCATGCTGGGTTCTGAGTGCCTGGGGTTTGCTGTTCCACTTGCAGGGTAGGACAAATCCCCCCATCAGGTCTGGCCTAGGAAGTTGGCATATTCCATCCTGCAACTCCTGTTTGTCGATGCTCTCCTGAAATAATAATTAGTAATTGCCTGTGCTGGAAACCTTTTACCCATAAAACCAAGGAAAATGTAATGGAGTTCAGAGCCTTGCCCCGCAAGGAGAGACCATACTGGGTTCAGCAGCAGGAAAGTGCAGTTCTTCTTTCCTCTAGATACCTTTATCTTATGTTCATCAATTTCTTTCTTCAAATATATTTACCCTCACTTCTCCCTTATACAAATAAGGACTCTACGGTTTTCAGTGCCATGAAGAGGTGCAAAGAAATTATAAGTAGTGCCAGGTAGTCCTGTAGAAAATGTCCTGTGGACAATTGTGTAGTTTTGTTTTACTTTTAGAGAGTCACTTCTTTGCCTTCAATTTTTTGGGACTTTTTTTAACCATACTGAGAGGCCAGAAGTGGTATCTTCATCTCCTTTCCTCATTTTGTCTTCTTCCCATGAGTTTTTCCATTCTTCTCTCTGATTTCCCTTTCTAATGTTGGAAAATTCTGCATCAGGAGGGATTGTGCAGAAGAAAACTGCATAAGAAACTCTCTGGATTGGCCAGAGAGCATTTTTGCAGTTCGTGGTATGAATGTTTTTCTTTGGAGGGAGACTGTAGAAGAGTTAGAATAAAATTTGCTGCAAAAACCCCTCTCTAGACCAAAGAGAGTTTGTTGCTCTAAGAAGACATGGATGGAAAGTGCTGTTTGAATGTACCAGTGTGGCTATTGGTTGAGCCCATTTGCAATACACTGATTTCTCCATCACCTCTTCTTCTGCTGCATATCCGAAGAATGATCTTTGGAGTGTGGATGAGTAGTTTTGTTCCCTCCCTGTCAGGTACTTTTACATCTGCATGAGCAGAGAGAAGGGGTTATGGATTTGGGCTCCCTTTTTCAGGGATCTTGAGGTAATTAATGAAGGAATTTCAGCTGGAAGCAGAAGTCTTGTCTGCTGAGCTTCTGGAGACCGCAGCAGCAAATGAAATGGCAGAGACAGGGCGATGCAACTCTGGGATTAACAGTTTTGCAGTGCTTGACCCAAGACTCCAGGGCTTGCATTGTTTTTCGTTTCTCTTGGCAGTAAATGGGAGAGCCATCTGGAGACAAAGCTGAAGTTGGAGGGATGTCAGCTCTTCTTGCTCCACTGTGTCTTCCAAAGTGCAGCCCTGGGGAAAACACACTGCATGGCATGAACTCATCGTGTCATGCTGGCTGCTGGGCTGCAGATCCCTGCCTTGGAGAGAGGCTTGGGCTTGCCACGGCGTGGAGGGCTGGCCATTGATGATGGCAGCCCCTTGCACTTCCCATATAGGTTCCAGCTTGATTCTTGCTGGACTTCAAACCACTTTTGACCCCCACTGAAGAAACAGGAGGTTTTTGCATAGGATGTGCCAGAAGGGGAAAATCCTCACTGGGTGCCTGCTCTGCAGCTTCCATGCTGCCTGGAGAGGGAAACATCCTGTTCGAGGAGACTGCTTTGTGGGCCTGGTTTTCCTAACTCTTGGGAAGCTGAGTCCTATCCCAAGGGAGCAGGGTGATCAGTGCAGGCTGCCCTACCAGCTTGGTCAAGCAGCTGGAGGAACAACACCACAGCCTGGCTCCAGTCCCTGCTTCCAGTGCTTGGGAGCCTCTACCAGAGAGGCACCTTCTCTCTTCCTTTTTTCCCCACTCACATTTTCCTCCTCCCTTGACTAGGGTGAGGAAAGAGGAAACCATCCATTTTGGGGCGCGTGCTGCCAGTGTAGCTTGGTGGCGGTGTCCCAGGGCGCTGGGAGAGATGCCAGCATGGGGGATGAGATGTCACCCAGCTGCTGTCACCCCGCTGTGCTGCTTTGCCCCGAGAAGAGAAACATTCCAGCACCATCTCAGAGGGGTCTCTGGGCCTTTCTCCCTGGTGGGCCCCGGGGCAGCAGGAGCACAGTGTGCGTGCTGAGGCGTTTTAGGGACTGGCAGCAAATTCAGGGCGGCACAGATCCCTGCTGGGAGTGCGAGTTCGGCCCTGTGCTCTGCTCCAGAGCTGTGGCACGTTGCTCCTGCCGGAACAGTGGGTGGGAGTGGGGTGAGCTGATCCCTGCGGGGAGGGCTTTGCCTGACTGCTTAATCTCTGGGCAAGGCTCCCGGTTCCCCAGTGTCTCCCAGCCTGAGATTTGCTGGAGGCTGTTCCTGCAGCACAGGGGAGTCGGAAGAGCGAGCCCCAGCCGAGGGCAGAGCCATGTGTGAGTCAGGAGCGCTGCGGGAAGGGAGAGGTTCGCTCGGGGAGGGCGCGGGCGGCCGCCCCAGCACCGCCCAGATACCTGGGGCTGCTGAGGGGTGCCGGCGGGAGCCTCCCCGTTTTGCACAATGCAGGAGGATGGGGAATAACTTCTCCCCAATGCCGGCTGGGACCTTCCTCACCTCTGTTTCTGCCACTCCCGGGCTGCAGTGGGGAAGGAGATCTGCCGATGAACTGCATCCCAGGTGCTTATGTCTGCTTTTTGGTTTCGGTTTGAGGTGTCGGGTTTGGTTTTTTCCCCCTCCCCTTTCCAGTGCTGTCTTTTGGGCAAGATAAAGCTGAGGAAAAGGGCTTCAGTAGGTTTGCAACAACAGGATTCAGTCCCCGGTGATGAGAGCAGGGTTGTGTTTTTGTTTTTGTTTTTTTTTTTTCCTTTCAGCTTTGTATATTCCAGCTTTTCACCTTTTGTTTTGCTCCGGGCTGGAGGAGAAGCAGTGTTCTGTTCGGCGATCATGTGCTGGAGCAGAGATGATGTGTTCATCCTTCCAGCCAGCACCACAGTGACCCTCAGATCCAGCCATTCATGTTCCACCTGTGTAAATCGAGACCAGGATCGGCAAAATTGGGACGTGGCCATGTGTAATTTTGTCAAAGGTGCTGCATTTCAGCAGGGTACAGTGCATAGAAAGTGTTTTCAACATTTATTCTGCCCACCTTGGGAGGTAGGGGGGTGATGTAAGGCACACACTGGCCGAGGAGGAGCCTTAGAACTTTTAGAGATATTTTTATTGCAGGATGTTTTCTCCCTTGGAGAGCTGGTTGCTAGCAGAGCATTTAAAAGGAAGTGCATTCCTTGTCCTAATTCTTAGCTGTATTTTATGTGCAAATTTCAGGTTTTTAAAAAATTTTTGATTATTCTGTCCTTCATCAGTCTGAGCCAGGGCAGCAAGTTATTAGTAAGTGATTTAAACTTTTTTTTGGAGTCATTTTGAATTCCTCAGAATTTCGTTTCTGACCTACTCAGAAATGAACAGTGTTGCAGCAGTTCAAAGCTAGTCAAAAAGTAGCATAAATATTAAAAAACCCAAGAGAGATCAGATAAAATTCTCTTTATCAAGGCATGTCTTATGTTTTAGATTAAAATATGAATTAAGTTATTTGAAACAGTGTTTTTTTAATATGCAGGGTAGTCTTACAGGCATGATAGGCATACACACACAGAGAGCAGAGTCTCAGATGTCTGGTTTGCTGAGCCTTACCTGTGTAACACCAATAACCAAGATGTTCTGCTGTGCTTTTCTGAATGTGAGGCAACAAATTCCCGGAAGAAAGAGGGACTCTGCTCCCATCCCCTTCCACCACCTGTAGTAAGGCAGTATTGCAGTCCCCTCTCCCCATCTCTGAGGAGCTGCCAGAGGGTGGAGAGGTGACCCGTGGCACTGTGGCATGAGATGCTGTGGGTTTGAAGAGCTGTGGAAATCTTTTTGGGGGGCATTCCATAATGCAGTGCAATTTCATTTTAATGTACATATTTTACATTTTCCTGCCCATTCTCTGAAATGGGAGAGTGCTTCCAGGTTTAAAACAAACTTATGTTTGAGCCTGGATATTGTGTTAGCAAGACAGCTAACAGGTCCTTGGCTTCTTTCCACTCCAGCATATTTGGGAGTTGGGTGATGCTGAGCTTCTGGTGAGCTGCCCTTCAGCAGCTCCTATTGTTTGAGTTAGCAGTTTCTATTGTGTCTTTCTATTTTCTGCCTTGCTAGGAGAGCTATTGTGGAAAATTCATCTCCTGTCTCTCTCAAGAGGAGAATGGATTTCCTGTCGGCTCCAAGCTTGAAGGGAAAGCAGGGGCTGCCGGGAGGAAGCGGCTGTTCCTCGCCAGGCGGCGGGAGGATTGATGATTTTGAGGGGAACAGGCATATTCTTTTCTTTAGGCTCCGTGGAGATATTTTTAGGGTTTAAGTGTCTTCTGGTTGAAAGACAAGTCGTCAAGTATGAGGTCACAGGATGCCCTAAAGCTGCTGCCTATTGAAAAAGCTGTGGAAAAGGCATGGCCAGCGCCAGCTTTCAGAGCTGCTGCTGAGGAGGGAGCTGTAAGGAGCCCCACGGACTGGAGTGCATGGGGCTGCTGGCTTTGCATGCTGAGCCTGTTTCACAGGTCAGGCCTTCTGAAGGTCTTTGGGCATTAATAGGGCATGAATCAAGAGTCTGATTCCATTACAAAAGGAAGAAAAAGAGGGGGAAAATATTCCTTATATCTACCCAAGTACCTGGTCCTCTTTTCTCTCTTTCAGTCTCTTCTGAGTCCTTTCTCATCATACAGATCCAAAATCCACCAGCTGACAGCTGAAATGAGGGGCTGGAATAGAAAAAGCTATGGAATCTTTTTCTGGGGCTTGTAAACCCACTCTTCTCACACAGGTTAAGAACTCTTGTTTTGCTCAACCAGAAACCACCTCTGGGCAGAAATGAGCATATGCAAAACATGATGTGCCTCTCATTAGACCACTTGAATCTCCTGATGAGGATTTTGTAATGATCAAGCTGCAGTTTCAAGGGAAAACAAAGAATGGAAAGGGATTTGGGTTTGGGTTTCCTTGAAGCCAGAGCTAATGGGGATTATTTATTTTTTTTTGCAGCTCTGGATGCTAGACTGAAAGGCCAGAGAAGGTTTTCAGTGTAGTCTAGCTGCCTGGACTCCTTAGGGAGATATACAGACGTTTTTACTCAGAAATTAGTTGGATTTTGATTCTTGTTTTTAAAGGCAATAAATAAACACGATTATAGACTTGAAAAGCAGTTTGAGCTACACTGGGCTCGTCGTTTCCTCAGGCAGCCGTTCCAGATGAGTGTGCCCTCTACTACTATAATTACTTTTTAAAAATAGCTCTGCAAGTCTGTAATCTAAAGTGGGTGGTATGTAGTAAGTCTGAGAGCATTCTGCATTCAACCCACAGACTGGGGAGAGGGTGACTTTATATAAGGGTTTGCTTGTCTTCCTCTCTGGTTTGAAATCTGACTTTTTCCCACAATCCATCAACAAATGGCCCATACAATGAAAGTGCTTTTTAACACAGGAGTCAAGCTTTCCAGGGACTCAGATGGCTTTGCAGCCCCATAGGCTCTAGATGTTCCCTCTGGATATTACTTATCTACCTAATCTTGTCTTTGTTGTATTCAGATTTAAGTTGCCTGGGCAATACAGGAGAGACGAGCCCAGCTGAGATTCACAGCTAGGTAACAGTCTAGACCACATTTGAATCTGTTTTCAGCCCACTTTGCCTTTTGGCTGGGCCATCTGATTTATTTATACACTCACATGCTTAAAATAGGTTGTGTTTTATTTTTTTCCTGTAGATTGGAAGCAATGAACTTGGGAATTTGCTGCTTGATTTCTCCTACTTTATTTTCTCTATCTGTTGAGCTTTTTAGGTGGTGATGTTCTCTAGTCTGGTGTGTTTGCAGACCTCCCTGCTCCACAATGCAGCTTTTTCCAGGCTCTCATGAACATGTTTGTCGTTACTCATAAGGGGATCTTTATACTCAGCAGCAGAGTGAGGGGATACTGCAGGCAGGGATTTGCCAAACTTAATCTACATTCACTATAATGAAATAACCCATGGCAGTGTCTGCTCCCCTGTGGGCTTTCTTTCTTACAGTTTAGTCCCATTTAAAGGGAAAGCTGAGGTAGAGAGAAGGAAATAACGTGGGAATTAGAAAGAGGAAACCAGGCATAGGTAGATGACGAAAGGAAAGTAAGTCCTAGAAGTGGGAAATTCAATCCTCTTGAGCTTCTTCCATTCAGAGAGGTGCTAATACAGGCCCTAGGCTTGTACGCAGGATTGAGGTAATTAATGTTTGCCCTCAAATTTCCGTGGGTCTGAAGTTAAGCACTTCCACCATGTCATTTTCTATCAGGGTTTTGCCACCTCTAAATAAAGAGCAGAAAATTACATTCCTTCTGCTTGTACATCCTAAGCATCAGCAAGTTCAGACTTGCAGGGTGCTTCTTGTATTCAGGGCTCCGAACAGCACAGGGCTGACCTGGAATATGCAAAACATTTGCAATCTGGTTTGCCCATGATGGGGTTTTATTGGTGTTCAGGCTGGTGGACAGACTTCACTTTTTCACTGAGTGCACTGTTGGATGTGATTCCCACCAAATTCTTCCAACTCTTCTCACAAAATGCTGGTTAGTTTGGTATCATCTCAGGCCAGGAGTAAAACCATCAGGCTGGAGTACAGGAGAAAGGCATTTGGGCCTATTCCCACAGGGCAATGTCGTCATGGCTGGTCTATTTAAATCATTAGATGCGGAGAGCAGAAGGAAGAATGTTCCTGTATTAATCCTGCCTCTTACAAAACATAGCAAATGCAGATTTGTGTGTTTAGCAGATTTCCTCTTGGGAAAAGAAGTCTCCTATAGATAATAATCCTTTTAGCAACATCTCCAGTGAACGAGGCTTTGTCCGAAGAACAAAGAAAAAGTCTCAAGCTTGAAATATGCCTGAATTTCCTGAGTGCCCTTGCTGCTGTGTGCAGGCAGGAAACTCTGTTAGTCTGGTTTGGATGTTTGCTCTGAAGTGGCATAAACAGAGTGTCAGGTCTCCCGGGATCCTGATCTGACCCGTGAACTAGGGAATAGGGGTTCCTCTAAGCTGCAGCTGTGAGAAGGACTGCCACAGCCACAGGCAGCTCTGTGGCCACATCCCTGACTGTCCCATTTCCCCTCTGGCCACATCCTCCAAAGATCCTGGGTGGATGCAGGGGCCAGCAGCAGAGGTGAGCAGTGCAGCTACAGTAGACCCAGCACACGTGAGTGTTAAGCTGCCAGCCAGCAGGGAACTCATTTCCTGCACAATTATGGAAACAGCTGATCTGTGACATTTTAAGAAGGGGAGAAAATACAGGGCAGGGGAAGGAAGGCCCTGGCTATGTAAATATTTACTCTTGCACAATATCCCAACCCCCATCTTCTTCTAGGGCCTGGGAGAAGAAGGGATCGCTTGCTGCTGGCTCTGGCACATGGTGACAGGGGCTGGGGGAGCCAGCAGTGAGCTGCCTGCAGCTGGAAGGAGGACACTGTCTGCCATGCAAAAGCTGCTTTGCTGGAGTGTGATACTGCCCTGCTTGCCCCACCTGCTCCCTGCTGCTTCCCACGGCCAGGGATGTGCTGCTGGACCACTAAGAGCTTGCTTGAATCACCTGCCTGGGCCTCGTTTCCCATTTCTTGGTCTAACAAAGTCTGACAAAGCCAAGGCAGTGAGGTACCCCTGCTAGTGAGGTAACAGGTACCCTTGCTCCTTCCCAGAGAGCAGAGCAGCTCTGGAAAGGGTGTTTGGGAAATGAAGACACAGAGCGTTCCAGGGTAATGCTGCTGCAGGCAGCTGAGGTGTCCAGACCTGGGGACTGCTGCATCTTGTGTGATGCCATCACCATGTCACATGCCCACCACCAGCCAGGCCTGGAGCAGATGTGAACAGTGTTGTGAGCAGAGGAGGCACTTGGAGGCACATCACTAGATCTGATTGAAAAGACCTTTGGGCACAAGGCAAAAAAAAGACCCTCAGAGACAGGAAAAGGCTTTTCCTGTGGTCGTGTTCAACCTAATATAATACTTGTTTTCAATTTCTTTCCCTTACCCTAGACAAAAATGTTGTTTTTTCCATTCCTGTCAAAGAGAGGGTGAATTGACTCTCTGGTCTTTAAATACTGCTGAGTTGTCCTTGCGTTAGCCTCCCTTGGCTGTGGTGGTGGCTGCAGTGGTATCTGACCACCAGGGCATTTCTGAAGTCCCTCCTGTGTGTACCCAGCAGGTGAAGGGAAGGCTGTGGTGTGCTTTGCTTTGTCCAGTTTGTGTTTGTAGCCAGGATTGCACAGTCTAAGCCATGCTTCTGCAGTGCAGCAGCCTGAGGTGACTCTGTCAGCATGGGGTGATGTGTGTGAGGAGATTCAGTGGGTCCCAGTAGGAGCGACACCAATCCACTGGTAGGTCTGGCTGTAGTCTGCTCTCCCAGTGCTGTTTGTGAAACCAGAAGAGTTGGAATAGGTGGGATTCAAAGATTTGTTTCATGGAAGTGGTTGATGTGGTAGGAGAGGTAACTCCAGCCTGTTGCCCTCCACCCCTTGCATCAAGGAAATACTGGCTAAGCTCACTCCGCAGGACATGCACCGTCACTCAGTGAACAAACACAAGGGATTTGTTTTGGGTTAATTCTGCTCCTGGAAATCAAGCCCATTCGTGGTCAGAAGACATCTTTTTTTCTTGGAAAGGGACCAAGGTTAAGAAGACAAGGAAGGCAGGTTAGTTAAAATATGTCAAAGTCTCTTGGGTGTAAGTAAAGACTATAAATAAAAGTCTTTTAACTTGGAAAAGAACTTTAGAGTGATATGATCAGGCTCAATTTAGTCCAAATATTGCTTTATGTCATTAAGCTGTTATCAGGTTTTGGTTCAACTGCAATAGTTTTATGGCTTCACTGCAGTGGGAACAGTTGCAGCCTTTATGCAAGTAAAGCATTTCCCCTGAAACGTTTGCAGGGAAGACTGCTGTATTGTGCAGGAACCTGGGAGTAAAACTGCCTGGAAGCTAATAGCTGGGAAGGTCACCTCCCCTAAATCTTTTTTTTTTTTTCTCATTCCAGTGTAGCTACACAATCTAAGGATTTATATTGTGAACAATGAAGGGATTTAAATGAGGTTTAGTTTTACATTCCTGTTAATGAATCTTCAAACTTAGTAATAAAAGCTGAACATTTTTACTTATTTCCTCTTAAGCTGCAAACATGTCTGATTCAGCAGTGTCTTGAGATGATTTGTCAGGATGAGAAAATAAGTCACATCCCTCTTCCTCTTGGGATTAATAGAGAACAAGAATAATCCTGTACCCATAATATTATTTCAGTTGGGCTTGCATAATAGCCTGGAATGGTTATACTCAATGCAATGCTTTGTAATAATGATGTTTCATCCTTTGAAGTTAGGTTAGTGCATGTCACAATGTTAGATCTGCACAAATAATAAAACACACACACCCCTCCAGTTGTTCTTAACTAGCCTTCATTTTCTGGTCCAAGTTTTGCTACCGTCGATTAGAAGAGAGTGGATTTTAACGCTGTTGTCCAGCACCATCACAGTCTCTCATTTGGTGTGTTTGCATGTCACTGTGCAGCTGAAGGTTTAGGAAGATCCTGGTGTTTCTAAGAAGTCTTTCCATGTGCATGCTTAAAGTCTCTGCAGAGCCTGAGTAATTCCACCAAAATCATTGTAACTGACCCTGTCCATGAGCCAGGTTTTCCGCGCATCTGGGCCCTTATTCCTGGCTTCCATTAAAGAAAGTGAGAGAAATCAGGCCTCCCATAATTACTTACAATCTGTGAGCTAGGCACATATGTAAATATTTTCAGGGTCACAGCTTAGCTCTTTACTTTTAATATACTTTGTTATTAGTAATCGGTTTGGAAGAGATTGAAAATCCCACCCATAAGTTTCTGTAGTGTCAAGCCTGCTCAGCCTTGACCTCTGCTCCCAATGGTATCATTGGATTTACTGTTGACTTCAGCAGGAGCAGTCACAGTGGGTCTGAGTGCTTTTGAAAACCCTTTCCCTGTGTTTTTCTGTGTAAAACCCATCACTGTAGCTGCCAGATTATATGATACTAGGGTTTAAAATGACTTAAGAATGAAATCAGACTGATAAGAAGGCTAAGTTGTAATAAAGCTAAACAAAGTAAACGTGCTTTCTTTCTTAGACAAAGTGACTTTCACAAGGTTTTAATTTTCTCTGGCCCAAGTGGAAAAGAGTTTGGTTCATTGTGAGCATCCATGTGTCCACACTGCTCCAGCAAAGCCCAAGATGACATCCTGCACCCACTACCATACAGGCTTACCCAGGTGACGTGGGACCAGTTGAGGGGGGCTGGAGCCCACTTTGGGGGCTTGGTTTCAATTTCTCTCTGTCCCCCTACCCACAGGGTATGAACTTGGGAATCACCAGTTAAGCCCATATTTAGTTACTAATTCTGCCCAAGATGTGTCCCTAGTTTTCCCCACTGCCAGAAGTTCTTTACCAATAGGAAATAGAACACCTGGGGGCTCAAGTAGAAGAAAGAGAGTCCAAATCTACCCCCAGACTCTCTGCACATATTGTACTGGGGAAAAAGGGAGACAAACTAGAATTGCCATATCTCCCTGTGGCAATAGAAGAACAAATCCATAAAACATTGCATAGCACTTAAATACTGCAGCAGTAAAGTCCTTCTGTAGTGACCTATTCCCTGACTGGTGGTATTGCTGTGTTGAAAGCCTCCATGCTCACATCTCTTTGCAGATGTCCTCTGGAGCAGGGTGGTGTCTTGCTGTAAGAATGATGATAAATACTTAGCCTTTATGGATTATTCCTCACTACTTGTTCTCTGTTTCACTGGAGATCAGCTATACTCATCATCTATTTGGATTTTCTCCCCTGGGCCCATTTTTGGTTTTTTGCAATTCAACCAAGTCCTTTGTTCTGTGGTGTCAGCAGATAGGAGTGTTCTTCCAGGCTGCCATGAGGACAGAAGTGTGTGGGCAAGGCTGTTGCCTCTCTGCAGCTTTCTGCTCCTCTTCTCCCATCAACAGCTCCCTGTGCATGATACTCACTTCAAGGCGTGGTTGTCTCCTCTCTACACCATCCATTTCTCGGTTCACCTCCCCTTGAAAAGAACGTCCAGATGTTGTAATCCTCTGGTAAGCCCTAAAACTGGCAGGATTTTTGTGTTTGTTTTCATCCTCCTGTTTTATTTTCATAAGCCTATAGATTGACTTTATTTCTCTTAAAGGTCTCTGGGCTGAGAGATTGCTACTCATCCACTTTTAATTAAAGCAATATAGGGAATTAGGCCTTTCACAGGGGTGGTTCTGATGATGGCTCTGACTGTTTCTGTTAGTCTTCCTCCCATCTGAGCATATGCTTCAAAGTGTGAGTTGGAGCTTAAGCTTTTTAATTACCAGAGAGTGAAATTACTACATTATGGTGAATTGATTCCTTTGCAAAGGAAAAACTGATTCTTGGCTGCTGCTGTGTGCAGTAGTGTAATAAGGAGAGGAGGGTTCACTGCTGCAGCCTCAGAGGATGGGAGGGTGGTGGGTGCAAGAAGGGAGTAAGGATTTGAGCATCAGAGCGTTGAGGTGTTTGGTGGGGCAGCTCAGGGTGATCTGTGATTTTTGCAGTGGGTTTTTGAAGGGGTGGAAGTAGTGGGAGCTCAGTCCCTCACCCTGGCAGTGTCCAGCTGTTTCCCACAGGAGTCTGTTTTAGATTACGCTGCCAAAGCCACAGTTTCTCTTGACAGTGGTACCACACTAGAAGAGTGGGGGTATAGGACTGAGGATGTCCAGAGAGCCAAGTACTGCTCTTCCCAGGTGATTTATAGTCTCTCATTCCCATTCTGTCCTCCTTCAAAGCAATGCTCTCAGGCTTATAAAACCAGGCTTCATGCAAGCAGAGGCTGGTGCAGACAGGGAACCTCCCATTGGCATATGGGGGTCACAAACTGGTCTTTTTTTGTATCTTGGGGAAGGCAGTGAAATCCTCCACCCCAAGAACATGATTATTTTGGGTGAGCAAGTGAAGGATCTCAAGAGTAGGTCTCAGGCTGACCTAGGAAAGCAGCTGGCTTTTCCGCCTGGAGTGTTCAAATTATTTCAGGGTAGTTTTACAGTGTAAAAGCTCCAGCAGGAAATTTTCAGAAGAGCCCAAGTGTCATCTGACCCTGACTCCTGTTTTCTGAAGTGTCAGTGTGTTCCTGGTGTGTGTTTGTGCATGTGTGTTTGGAAATCTGACTTCTGTTTCAAATTGGTTAGCTATTTTAATACAGTGGAAGGAAAGCTATCACCCTAAGTGGCAGTATGCTTGCAGGAAAACCTGTATTTACCCATGGACCCTTGGGGAGAGGGGATAATCCTCTTCAGTCTCATTAACTTCTGTGTCTTGCTTCTATCCTTGCACATAGCGTGTTTCCGGCACAAGGACACAGCTTCTCTTGGCTTCCTCAGCCCCATGAGCCACACGCAGGTCCTTTGGTGCTGCAGAGTAGCCAGTGCAGGTGTTTGTGTTCCTTTCTGAAGTCCTCTGGGTCCATCTCAATGCCAGCACGTGCTGAAGGGACTGTCAGACTGTCCCTTCTGTGCTCATCTCTTTTTTTTTTCCTCTCACCTATGGCTTGAAATGGTTTGCTGTCCCCCAGGGGCTCACTGATGCTCCATGTGTTTCTAATCTCGTGGCACAGCCGGGCTGGTTTCTCGCTCGCAGCAATGAGACGCTGGCTCCGATGTCACTCAGTTTGGTTCTGATCTGTACGAGTCCTAGGGCCAGACTCTGTTCCCATTAATGGCTTTTCCATTTGGAAATACCTGCTTGCCTTTCTGCAGTGTTTCCCTACTGCAATGCCTGGAAAGGGCCTAGAAAAATTTTTTCTTTTCCCCATTTGTGATGCCTCTGGCTCCTTGGGGGCTCTGGGTTTATGCTGTGGCTCGTTACTGATGCAGGTTTTCTGGGGGTTATAAGATGATCTAAAGCAATCTGACTGGTTGAGCTGACTCAGAAGTGACCCTCCTGAATCACTCCCAGGAAGCTGAGCTGTCTAAAGATCTGACTGCAGGAGACTGATCTGCTTGTCATTAAAAATAAAATATTCTATATGCCTTCAAAATGCCAGAAATTTGTTAGATTCTTTGTTTTCGTATTTCCAAAAAGCTCATGTGAGTGCCCTGTTTTTCAAGTAATAGTTATTTAATTACTCTCCAGTGTAGTATCTGAAATACACCTGTCTTGCCCTCTTGGCACATGAACAAAAATTTATAAAATATGAGCTAAAATAAGCAATGTGGAAAACAGAGTTATCCAGAGAAAAATTTTAAAAATCCGCCTCCTGAACAAGACAAACACCTGTGAAAAAGATCCATCTGGTACTTTTTCTGGATAAATAACATAAAAAGTAAGGTGGTGAGTGAGGCCTAAACTTTTCTTCATGTGCATCCTCCTTCCTTGTCATAGTGCATTGGAGAGGTGATTTTGGATGGCTTGAGGAGGTGAGGACTCTCCGCTCTGGAGGTCTGTGACTACAGGTTAAACAGACTTCCCCAGCAGTGCCATAGTTAGAGTTGATTGTACCATGAATCAGGGTAATGGATGTGCTGGTCTCTTGAGCTCTCATGCTGTATTTCTGTGATTTGGTTCTTTGGAGCCACATGGTGAAAAGATTGTGATGAAGATTAATTCAGAGTGTGCAGCACTTGGATGTGAAGGGTCAGTAGTTTGTGGTTGTAAGATCTCAGCCTCAAAAAGAGGGATTTTAGTCTACCCAGTAGTAGAAACTTGTCAAAATCTAGTGTTCTCCTAAGCTGCTTCTGGTTTTTAATCAAAACTTCATGATTTCTGGACAACACCACTCTGATTTGTAAGTGGCACCAGTATAATTCGTGTCACCACACCACCAGTCCCTCAGTTGCATGTGCTCTTTCAAGTGTACGTGTATGAATACTGCATTCAGAAAGCTTCATATCACAGAGCAATCATTGTAGCAGTTGCAAGAAATGCTTTTATTTCCTTCTTCTTGTCTGTCTAAAAGGAAAAAGCCCAATCTTTCAAATCCACTTGCGGCCACATGGTTTTATGTAACTCAGCAGGAAATACTCTCTTGTCTGTCTTGCGGATGAGTGCAGTGGAAGGTTCTGCTGCATCGTGTGGGCTGTTGGGTGCCTGAGAAATTTCTCTGCTGGTCTCCACTGGTCCCACTGGCTCCACTGGTCCCAATTCCCTTCTCTTTCTGTAACCATCCCCTCATTCACAGGATCTTAGTAGTAGCTGAATCTGGCCCACCATTGCTGTGGCAAGTATAGCATCAAGCATATGCTGAACAGGCAGCCTTTGATGCTCTGTATTTCTTGCAGTCAGGTAATTTTGAGGTATGACCTGGATTTTGTTTTGCACAGGTGCCCAGTGTTAATTCAGGTGCTCAACGCTTCTCTGCTCCTTATTAATTTGTTCAAAGCCGCAGTGGAACACCTAGCATTTTGTTTGTGAACAAATTAATCTCAGGGACTGTCTTGTGTTTGTACTGTGCCTGGGACAGTGGGTTTCTGCTCTGTGAATAAATACTTTGGAAAATATCTTTAGATTCTTTGCAAGAGAGCCACTCTTCTTCAGCTATCTCTTCTGCCCTCACACTGCTGGTTGGGAAGTGGCATTTCCACCATGCTGATCCCAAGAAGGGGACCCACTCTTACCCTGCAAAGGGAAAAAGTGAGGGCTGGTTCTGCCTAAATCAGCATGGAAAAATATTATGCGGGGTGAGGCTGAATTCCATGCAAACATAAATAGAGTAGCATGCCCCAGAATATCTTCTTGGTCTAAATCTTGCTCAGAAGTCGAAAGTCCCAAGTACCAATAAAGTCACTGACTAATGAACATTACTCAGTTGCTTTGGGTGCTTGGCTAGGGACACTCATAGTTTCCAGTCATACGATTACTCCTTTTTTACTTTAAGCCATCCTGTTTTCCTTTAGTCTTTCAGCCTTAAAGAAACATTGAGTAACTCTGTATTCAGCTTCTTAATGGCAAAGTCAACGGATTCCAGAGACACGGATCTTTTCCTGCTACCTGGAAACACCTTCTTTATCTCTGTGCCAGCTGATGTGTTAGTTTCCTGGTTCATTTTCCATCACTTTTTCCGAGTCTCTCTTTCTCACCCTGTTTCCACTGGAACCATAAACAAGTTGGGATTTTCCAAGAAGTGTGTCTCTCAGATGTGCAGCAGAGATGAATCGGCACCAGGACATCTGCTCTGCACAATGGGGTTTTTGATGATGACACAGGAAGGGATTAAAACCTAAACCTGAAGTTTGGCAAATGATTTCAGTAAAAGCTTTAGGGAAGGCCAGCCCCAGTTTCTGGACAGTTCATTCTTGACTGCCAGTGGAGGTACAAAGAATAGCCAGTCTCCCGACAAGTCATTAGCCTGGCACATGAGGAACCTTCAGTTCAATTCCTTGTGGTGTCTTGCAGGAGTTCACTGTCAGGAATAAATGTCTACGTGGTACATGAGACCTGTGAGTCCTTGAGCTGCCATTGACACCTTGTCCTGTGTCATTCAGAACTGCAGCACTGCTCCAGCATTTAGTGACTTTCAGCATCCAGTCACATGTCCCAGGACCTCATGCCCAGGGTTGTGTTTTTGGATGGGCAATGACTCTGCTGAGAAGTCTTGCATTTCTCTACGAAGTGGAACTTCTGGAGTTGTGATTTCAAGTAAGCAACCCATTGCCTCAACTAAATTCACTACTGCTGTACCTGAGATACAGGTACGCGTCCCAGGACCATGACTCTTTTAGGAAGTTGTGTGACTTGGAAACTTGTTCCTCACATTGAAATCAGAACGCAGGTCCATGGTGGCTTGAGCTGAATCTCTGAGTAGAGTCCTGAGTGGCAGATGAGCCATTTCAGCTCAGCTGGGTCCAAGTGATTTGTGTTGGTCTGCTGGTGAAGGGAGATGTACTGCCTGCTTCCTAAATCTGGCCCAATTATTTATTTTTCACAGGACTAACACCAAAATATGTGTGGACTGTACAGCAGCTGCCACTGAAATTTACTGGGAGGTAGTTTCTGCAATAATTATCTACAATTCCTGACACCTGTCACAATCCCATTCTGTGGCTGTGCCATGCTGGTACATTTGACTTATGTCACTATAGGCATTGCATAAAAGTATCACCCATCAGTGAAATACCTTCATCTGTGGAATCTAGCATAGTTAATCTTGGATGGCAACACTACACCTCAGATTGTGAGTAGGGATAAAGAGGAATCCCACATCCAATTGACCATGGCAAATCCAATTCAAACTGCAAAGGGATATTTTTCCTCCCATTAGGCAGAATGTGATTAATTTCCCATGTGGAAAATTGTTCAAGACAGACGTGCTCGTAAATTATGGATTAAGAGATCCAATTACTTCCAGATCCATCAAAACCTATGGTGCCTCCCAAAATAGCAATAAGAAGATAATTGTATTAACAGCCTTTCTTCTTATTTGATGTATGACTGACATAGGCTGTAAGCTTATTTTCTGCCAGGTTGGAGCTTTCACTTAAGGATTGATGCTTTGGCATTTGAGGACATTAACAACAATCCTTGGTTTCTGACATTTGAAATAAGTGTTAGAGAAAAGTTTTTAAAATAGGGGATTGAAAGCTAACAGGTGTCAATGAGCCTACATTTTAAAACAATGCATCTTCTGGGGATGAAGACTTAAGAAGTTCCTGTCTGAAAAGATATATGGATTTACCAGCAGGGATTCTTGAATGATCTGGTCTAGGAGGTGCTAGTGATGTAAGTAACTTGGCTGATCGTGAAATTCACTTAGGGTACTCAAATTTGGAGCTGACTGAAAAACGCTGGAGGAGGATCTCATAATATACCAGGTAAAAAGGCAGTTTGGTGGTGGTAAGCACAAAGCAGTGGAGAGGGCAGAGGGGGAGAAGAACCATTGCAATCTAGGAAGATTTCAGTAGCTCTGTGGGTGTTTCCATGAAAACGGCAGCTCAACAGTCAGCAGCAGTCAGAAAGCCAAAGGTGGTGTTGAAAAGAATTAGGCAAAGAATGGGGAACAAAACACAGAGCTTCAGCTGTGGAAATCCAAGATTTCCCCACATTGCAAATACTGTATGCAGGTCTAGTGTTGCCTTGCAGAAAGTGTACATAATAAAGTAAGGTGCTGAGAAGGATGATAGAGATGATTACAGAGGTGAATTGGCTTTTGTAGAACAGGAATAAATAGACTAAAAGTCTTCAGTCTTGAACAAGGTGATGGTTGGGATAGAGTAGAAGTTTGTGATATCACCAAAAATTTGAGAGAGTGAGCAAAACATGATTAATTTTATTTCTCAGAATGCAAAACCCAGGTGCAGCCTGTGAAATCTGAAAAGCAAGCTTAAAGTGAACAAAAGGAAGGATGAAATCACAAACTGTGTGATTAAATTATGAAATTCATTTCCAGAGGACTCTATAGGGACCACAAATCTGTGGGTTCAAAAATGTGCTAGAGCAGTTTCTGTAGGATGAAGCCAACATTGGTTGCTGAAAGTTATTTCCTAATTCCCTGTATGTCTAAGCTCTGCTGTGCAGGAATAGAAAGTGTGTATCACAAGAAGACTCTCATTACATGTATCCTGTTCTTGAATTTCTTGCCCATCTTTTACTGTCCACTCTTGCAGACAGGGAGTTGGGTTACAGAGGTCTTTGACCCAACCAAATGCAATGACTAGTGGAGCTGCATTCTTGAATTGCTGCAGCTAAACACACAGATAGTGATCCTCCATCTAGAGGTGGAGGAGATGGCATCTGTCCATTCCTGACCTTCTGCTGGGAGACCACAAGTCTGCAGGCTGGACCACCTCAGAGGGGTTATCTGAGGTACCCAATAGTGTGACTTTGTATCTCTGTCCAGACCTGAACAGCACTGCACACCAGGACACAAAGGCAGACTGCATTTGGGGAGCTGCCATTCCTGTGTGGTGGCACAGGGAGAGAAAGACAGGTTTGTTTGTGGGGTGGATTTTGTTAGCAGTCAGTCCCATTTGGCGGCTCAGTGTCTCTGTGGCTTCAAATGCAATTAATCAGGGCCCAAAAGAGTAATTACCAGCTCACATTCCTAATTCAGATTTCTGTGCCTATTCATGTTAGTGTTTTTTCTTTAATTCAGCAATAAAGTTGGGGTTGTGTTCATGTTTTTATGCTGCTGGCCCAGTGATCCTTATTAAAATAAAAAAATAGCAAAACAGTAGTTTCCAGTTCACCTTTTTTTCTTCTCCCTGGGAAATGAAAAGCCCATATTAACTGTGAAAGGGAAACAAAAGTGTGCATGGTCCCAGGGTCCTGGTGTCACCTTGGCTGAAGACACTTTTCCTTTCATGGGGTAAGTAATTGCTCAGAGCATTAATCTCTGAAAGAGGCTTTTTATTCTGCAGTGGGCAAAGCTGTTGACATCTGACAGTGCTGTTTCCTCTGGTCACACATAAGCACCTTGCTGAACCCAGGAGAAGGCGGCCCTGGAAAGCTGGAGATGCTCAGCATCCTGAGATCCAGGGCAGCAGCTCTGTCCTCTTGCAGCATTAACACTGCATTTACTTGCACGTGAAGGAACTGAGAGGAATTTCTCAGATTGTCCTTCACTGTCTTCTGGCAGCAGCAGGCACTGCTGGTGCCAAGTCACACTTGAGTGTAGTTTGCATTAAGTGGCCTGAGCTGGAAGCGGCTGCCGTGCTCACACACAGAGGAGCTGGGTGTGAAGGAGGCTGGTTATCAGATAAGTAATTATAAAATCATTTCCCCTCTTCCTGTGCATCGGCTGAGCCATGATAAGTGCTGGTGTGAGCACTTGGAGTCGTGCAGCCAAGGTGGAGCAGTCTGAGTGAGCTTTGCTGTCCCTAGGAAGCTGAGTGACCAGAAACTGGCTCATGTTGGTGCAGGCTGCTTGTGCCCACATGGGCCATCGTGTCCACTGCCTGCCACAGGAGTGGGTTACCCTTCATCCATCAGCTGGGAAGGGGCCGTAGGGGTGGCTTCATGGTCAAGAATTAGAGAGGAGGTGCTACTGGGTGGCCTGGCCACAGACCTGACCCAAAGGCTGTTTCATCAGGCAATGTGATGTTATGGGTTGACCTTGGCTGGACATCAGGTGCCCATAAGGCTGCTGTATCACTCTCCTCCTCAGCAGGACAGGCAGGGGGGAAATAAGATGGGAAAAAACAACTTGTGGGTCAAGATAAAGGAAGTGTGATAAAGTGAAAGCAAAGGTCACATGTGGAAGCAAAGGAAAACAAAAGATTTATTCTCTACTTCCCATCAGCAGGCAATGCCTAGCCACTTCCCTGGAAGCAAAGCTTCATTATGTATAATGGTTGCTCTGGAAGACAAGTGTCATAAATAATGAATGCCCCTCCTTTCTCCTCCTTTCTCTCAGCTCTTAGTACTGAGAAGATGTCATGTAGTTTGGAATATCCCTTTTGTCAGTTTGGGTCAGCTGTCCTGTCTATGTCCCCTCCCAAGATTTTGCCCATCCCGGCCTTCTGGTGGTGGTGATGGCAATGTTAGAGAGCCAGTGGTGAGGCTGTGTGAGTGCTGCTTCTGGAGTGGCCAAAACACTGGGGTGTTATCATCACCTTTCTAGCTACAGGTACAAAGCACAGCACCGTGCTCTGCTGCTAAATCATCTCCATCTCAGCCAGATCCAATCAATACCTGTGGTCACAAGTCTCAGCTGGGTTATTGCAGTGGGGACTCAGAGGAGGTGGGGCAAGGAGTGCAGATCTGGCTTTGAAGTTGGAACAGATTGGTGTGAAGGTGACTGCACCAGCAAGAGTCCCAACATGTGCTGGAAATAATGCCCTATTCTGAAACACAGAAACTGGTCATCCCTGCTTTGAAGTGCATGCTTGTTAGCCTTTGAAACAGCAGTAGCTTTATCAGGGGTCAGAGCAGCAGAGAGGAAATCCCTACCAGAGATGGTCTTAATAACATGTAAAGTAGGACATATTGAAGAGATGTGTCTGGAACCAGAGGATGATGTTTGTGGCTTGAGATGGTGTCTTGGTCTGTAGATGAGCTTCCTGACTTAGAGGCCAGCCAGTTTTGGTCTGGTTGTTGTTCAGCAGCTTCTTCTGTACCTTCTGTACCTTCTGTACTGTCTTCTAGTGAAAATTCAGTTTAAAACTAGTCAGCAGTTTCACTTGAAGGACTCCAGGAGAGTACTTTGATTTAGGAAACAAGAACAGTGCTCTGTTTTGCTAAGCACGGGGGATTTCATTTCTTACTATAGCTCTCTGATATCCTAACTGGTGAGTTCCAGCCTCTGACAAGCACAGGCACCTAGTTTGTTTGCTGCCATGTTGTTTGTTTGTTTAATTTCTGTGCTAATTGGTGCCTTCCAAATACCACAGCTGCTCTGTGGAGCACTGTCCCTGCCAATCTGGCTGCTGAATTTCACTTCCTACAATATGGGACATGTGTAACCTGACAGCTGACTTAATCAAGGTCTTCCACTGAAGAGAGTTCTGTCTCTTTTTTGGCAGAAATTTAAAACTTGTTTTCAATTAGAATAAATGAACAGGAAGATTTCTCTGGCCCTAGATAGCAAGGTAGATGTATTTTCATTCTGCACTTGGTCAGCAGAGGGGTCTAGGGACTGGCTTTATGGCTTTCATTAGTGTGTGCTCATTTTGTGACCTTTTGAAGCCACCTTTGCATCCCTACCCCTCAATTTCCATCTGCAATGTTCCTGTAAGAATACACGCTACAGCACTGCGTTATTGCATGACCAGCCTCCCTGTAATAACTTTGATCTACGTGGTATGAGTGCAGATATTATTCACAGCTCCCGTTCCCAACCAGCTTAAGGGTGGAGTCTCCCAAGCAGTGTTACTGCCCATCACACCAGAGGATGTGGCTGGGACCTCGGTGTGCTTTTCCAGTGTAGTTTGGCAAGGGTGTGGTGCACATCCATCTCCCTGCAGTGACCCTGCTGCAGGGTCTCCTGTCCCAGTGGATGTAGCCCAAAGGTTCCTTGTCGGCAAGACTGGTGCTGGCCCAGGGCCTCTGAGGTGGTGTCTCAGGCTTAGTGTCACACCAACTCCTGCATGAATTACAGGTCTCATGAGACGGCACAAATGTTTTAATAGGCTCTGTTCCTTAAGGCTCCTGCTTTAAAAGATTGAGGTGGGACCATATGGTCCTTTCCTGAGGGTCCATACCACCAAGTGTCAGTGGGAAGACTCCTGTTGACTTTACCAGATGCCAGTGAACAAGATGGTACTTGATGTGGGTTTGGAAAGAGCAGAAGAGATTTATGAGTGTAGCTATGGGGACATGGTCTTGCCCTTTAGGAGGAGTATTTTTTATGGTTAATGTGGCACAAAGGCATTTGAGAGGCTCTTGCCTTTTCCTTCTCAGGGGTCAGGCACTGAAGTAGCTCAGATGAAACAACCATTTTCACCAGCAAATGCATAATACCCACAGGAACTGCTGCTTCCCAAACTTGTTGGGCCAATGTACAGTGATCTACATCATTCCAACTCTGCCCAGGGAGTGAAAGGTATGCTGGAACATAGCTCTGCAGACTGTCTGTGGAGCACTACTGATTTGGAAATCACAGGTTAGGAGCCACTAACTACCTTGGTGAAGACAGGACAGTGGCGCCAGGAGGAAAACCAAGTGTTTCAGCAGTGAGATGTAGTGGTTGATGTTTCTCTGGTCAGTTTGGTGTAGGGTCTAGATAGTTTGATCATTATTTAAGTCTCATTGTTTTTGCACATTAAATGACTTGGTCCTGGATATTTGGAAATGGATCTTTTTGGAGGATGTTCAACAAAATGAAACGAGTGATTCTTATCTTAGGCGAGAAGCATGCATAGATAAGGATGATACTTTGGATCTGCATAGGCTCTCCTGGTTTTCTGTGCCTTTCGCTTCCAGCTGTAGCTAAGATTATGCAAAGAGCAGTACACTCCTGCATCCTCTGTGTGAGGAAGCCCTGCTGTTTCCTAAGGCATTGTTTCCCAGGTGTTTTGAAAACCTGACCCTCTTTTGGCTCTTTATCTCTGTGGGGCTCGGAATTATCATCACGTTGGTTCCTTCGGGTGAGGGTGTGCCAGCTGGTGGTGTTGCTGGCTGCAGGTGTGAACGCCCTCCTCCCTCTGCCCTCAGACACACTGACTGCTTTCTGCAATTAAGAGCCCTTGGTTGTTTGCAGGATAATGTAGCACTTGCATCCAGCAATTACACGAGTTCACTTTCACTCGGAGAAGCTGAGCTGTGTAGTTTGAGAAGGCACTGATTTCACTGCAGAAATTGAAGGCCTGACCCACTGAATCAACACTTCCAACATTTTACAACCACTCACAGACTGGGAAGTTCAGTTTTAAGGGTTCTGGAGACTTGTGCTCATACTGAGATCCTCTTGTGTGGGGTAGTTGCTTCACTTCGCTGTACTCTGGTGGTAAAGTTGTTTTAATTGAGGTGATGGATCTCTGGGTTTGCTGGTGCTCACAGACCAGTGTGCAGGGAGCTGCCCCACAGTGAGAAAATTGAAAGAATAATTTTGTACAACTTCTGTCTGCCCAATTCAGACCAAACTCTGTATAATTTACCTACACGTTGATTCCTGCCTTGCTTTGGAGATGTGGGAGACTTCATATGGGCATCTGAGGAGGGAGATTACAGGAGATTATAGGAGGTTTTTTGGGTCATAGCAGCAGGACATAGAGCAATATGAAGTAGTCCTTGGCTTATGCAAAACACTGTACAAACAGAGCTTGAGATTTGGACCCCATGGCCCCCATCTGTCACTTCTGAATTTCAGTATTGGTGCTCGTGGCTTTTCTCCTTCCAGCTTAAATTGCCTGATGCTTGAATTCCCAAAGTGTGTCCTAGCAAAGCTCTAGAGCCGATGCTGTTGTCCCTGGAGGATAATGGCCACCCCTCCAGACACTGCAAAACAGCCAGGTTCAGAGGTAGGAGCTCTTTGGAAGGGAAGGGAGCCTCACCACTTGCCTGTCTTTGGTTTCCCTTTGTAGTTACTCACATAAGGGCATATTCTGCTTATCACTTCTAATGGAGCAAGATTTCTCTTCCTGGTGCTATTCTTATGCAAGCCATGTTACTTCCCATGCTTTATTGCTTCTCAGTGATTTTCTTTAATATTGCAGCTTATGCACATCAAAAACAGGATCCAAGGGCAGGAAGACACTATCCCCACCATCCCCCACATCTCAGGGCAATATAATTTTTGCTTGTGTGGCTTTCCTGGCTGCCCCATCTGTCTCCATCACCTCTTGTCACCTTCCATAGTAATTCCTGCTGATTAGCAAAGGCCTTTATCAGCTGAGGCTCTTTGGCAAGACAAGTGCAGCCAACAGTTCTGACTCTGTCACGAGTTTCTAACTTATTAAAAAAGTCCTTCCCCCTCCCACTGGTGGAAACACTATGAATCATTTCCCTCCCCTTTCTTTGTCAGGAGCAAATGCCATCAGTGTTAGGACTCTGGCACTGACTTTCTGACTCCAGGAAATAATGGGTGAAACAATCCATGGAAACTGGAATCCCCATTTAAAAGTAAGATATTATTTTGTAAGGAACACACCTCCCTTCTGGCTGCTATCAGATTGCCATCTGATTGACAATCACATATACTTCCATGAGAAAAATAGTTTTTTGTTCTATTCCATAGTGTTGTAATGTTGATGTGTCTGTTTTACACTTCAAGGTGGCAGTGCATGTTTAAATGCTCCATTTGGGGGATAGACTGTGTGTTAGGTGCCTGAAAGTTTTGGCAGGACCCTGAGGTGGATGTCACAGCTTAAATGGGCTGAGGGCAATTTATGTCATATTTGATTGCAGGCCTGTGCTTCTTTGGTGTATAAAAATAATTCAAACAGCCATGTGTGAGAATAAGAAGCCTTCATAAAAATACTTGAACAGCAAAATAGTTTCAGTTACACTGGAAGAAGCTGCTTAGCTCAAAAGGAGAACCTGTAACTGTATGAGGGCTAAATTCTTTATTTTTGTTTACGGATGCAACTGGTGCAGTGTAATTGCAAAAAGAGTCTGACCTCATCTCCCAAGTACCTCTGAGAAGTTGATCTGAGGTTGCACATATTGCTTGGCAATACATACAGACTTGGTACCTCCCAGTTTCCAGGTAAAAAAGGCAGAGAATCAACAGCACAGTAACAAGAACAACATGAAGAGGCAGAAGCAGGAGCTCTTTCTTGCTCCTGGGAGACAGAACTGACAGAACCACCACAGCTGGAGCTTCTGTAGTCAAAGGCAGCACATGTCTCTTTTAAACGTAAATTGGATGAGACATCAGAGTACTTTTAATGCTCCCATTAGTCTTCAGGCTGTCCACTGTAGTTATTATATGGCTTGCTTCACTTACTGCATTCTGAAGTGTGGTGATGGTGCTTGGAATTCATGATTAAATGTCAGTATGCATTTGTCCATCATCCCTTTGATAGTGGGTTTGGTATCTTCTTAGTCTTTGGCAGAGGCTGTTTGCATCAAACAATTGGTGTCCTTAGGCCAATCCATCACCCAGACATACCTGGAAATGAGACTCAAGCTCAGCAATCAGAGAGTAAGACCAAGAGGTGAATCTGTTCTCTGTCAGATTTGGAAAGGAGCTAAAAACAATTTCCCTGCCTCCTTGTTGCCCCTGCAGCAGCTGCTGCTCACTGCCTGGCTCCAAAGGAGCAGCAGAGCTGGCAGCTCGGGGCTGAGCCACTGGCCCAGTGGTGGGAAGATCACAAAGGCATCTCTAGAAGGTCTCAGGGCCTAGATATGCAGCACCTCTCCTTGGTGGTGAAAGGTGTGATCAGGAGATTTGTTTGGGAGCCTTACAAATCACCAGTCAAGGGCAGTGGCTGCTGACAGCTGGCATCTGCTGTGGTTGTAGGGGCTGTGTCCTGCTTTCTTGAAGAGGAAAGACAGGATTCTCCTGCTAGGCATCCCCACAGGGACTTGCAGTGTTTCTTTGCCTGGTGGTGCCTGGTACTGTCCTGCTTTGAGACCATGCTCCCCAGTGTCACCAAGCCCCCTAGGAGCTGGGCTTCTTCCCTATACAAACCACATCTGTGACTATTACAAAGCATTAGATTGTGGACCCTTCTGGTGTGCTCAACACAGGCTGTGGGCTAATGGGAACACCAGAGTGTTCAGATGTATTTAAACTGGTTTGTTCTTGGGCCTTGTGGCACTTGTTAAAAGTCTGTGATACTCCAAGTATGAGGTGATACAGGAATAAAGTGATATTCTGAGGATACATTTAAGCTTGCAGAATCAGCAGCTGCCAGATAGACAGTCTCCTGCATAGCTTTATTACTCCCACTTTGGGCACCCACTGTGTATACAGGAGGAAATTTAGGTCTTGTGAGAGAAGAGGTGTGTGGTCGTGAAATTAAAGACTACGTATATATATACACGCAGAGATGAAGGGATGACTTAAGATGTCCTCTACTATGTTAAACCTGATACTTTGCCTCTTATCCATATTAATTTCCTAGGAATAATATTTTCTTTAAAGAAAAAACGATAAAAAATAAATACTGTTATCCTGCATTAGCAGCAGGGCTGGAGCCCTGTGTCTTTCCCATGTCTCTCTTTCCAAGTGCTGCTGTCCTCAGAGCCCTTCCTATCATGTGCCAGACCTCCCTTGGCCCTGTCCAAGCCTGGCACATCAGTGAATGAAATATTTGCATGAGGCAGCATCATTTCATGTAACCTATGACTTCCCATCTGAATTGAGACAGACTTCCTGTTCATTTCCTAGCTGGGCTGCAGCATGGTTAAAAGCCACTCATCCTTTTGTAAAACAGGGCTGTAGTGCCTGAGGAGGCTTAAAAGAGCTGCAGTAAAATTCAGGAGAGAGGAAGCGGCACGCTACGTACTCACACCTTTCCTTAGAGGTGGGGCTTTTCCCAGAGGAAAAGCCAAGTGGCACATAAACCACTACTCCACCCTCACGAGGAAATTGCCTGGGCTGTTCTGCATTTACCAGCCACTCTGGAACTTCCCCACTTGATGTTGGTGCTGGGTGAAATGCTCCCTTCCAGTGCCGTCCAGAGGGCTCCTTGCTGGCTGATGTGTTCCTGCTGCCCAGCTCTCTGCCTTCCCTGGATTGATGGTGACCCTACCTCCCTTGTTAGGCTAGGCTTTCCATTGATGGGGTCTGCACTCACTTGGAATAGGTAGAGAGTGTACAACATGGGCCTCTCACATTCCCTTCCTTTTCCAGTCCTGTGGGACCTTCCTTGCTTTCAGAGGAAGACCAGGAGAAAACAGGGAACTGGAGAAAGCGGTAGTAACTCGCACTGGGTCTGCAGTGGTTCCTGCTGGTCGGTTGTGGTGGCTTTGACTGAGCTTCTGTCAGCATGATCTATCTTCCCAGACAAGGGAAGAAGCTGGGCATTTGGGAAGCCGTTCCTCCTTAGAGATATACTTTAGTGGCTCTGTCAATGAGACTTCTCTGTCTGAGGACCTCCAGAATTTGTGAGGGGGTCCCTCCTTGCTACCCATCAGAACTGGATGTGTTTGCAGAGTGTCCTTGTTTTTCTTCTTACTTTTTCCTTGTTGACTGCAACTCCATGGTGCTCTAAAATACCCAGCCTTCTCCAGATCTCAGCTTTGAATGCCATATTGGACTGGGCAGCTACAGATCTTCCCCACTGGCCTCATTGAGCCTTTTCCAGCTTCCAATAGTAGAAGGAAAATCTTCCTTTTGCTGACGGGATAAAAATGGAAGCACCTTCTGGGCTTTGTTTTGCCCTAACACCACAGTCATCCTGGTATTTTCCATCTCCATTTAAGGACTGAATTAAGAGTCATCATATCCTGGGGTCTTTTTCATACTCTGTTTAATATAACATTCTTTATTATTACTTTTAGAAAAGCTGAGTTGCATTTACAGGAGATCTTTCATGTGTTTAAGTCTTTGGTTCCTTTATGTTTTTATATGGTCACCCATTCAACTTTGGACTCATGGCTTGAACTGAAAACAGGAAGGACAGAAAGCGAGAATGTTTCCAAAATGTCGTTTTCTCTTTGCAGTATATTTATAAAAGTTGGAAAAAAAATACCAAGATCTCCCACACCAGCATTTCTGAAGCACTGAGAAAGGAACTACTCCTTTCTCCATAGCTACCCCCACCTCTTTCCCCCCAAAAAAAGCAGCTTACTGTAGTTATGCAGTACAAGTAAAGTGTGATGATCCTCGAGGCAGGTAATTCTCACCATTTACCAGACAGAAACAGGAAAGCAAGAATGTTTTGGTGTGTCCAGAGTGGGTCAGTGCAGGGAGATAGAAGTGTCACTTTCCTTCTCCAGCAGCTTTTGACTAACTTACTCAAGCTGAGATGACTGTCTCGGACACCCATTGAAGATTTCCCCTGTGACCGCAAGGCATCACATCCTACAGGGATGGTTCAACACCAGTGCAGTAATGAGATAACCGCAGGGAACCCAGAGAGATAAATTGGTCGCACCAGGAAATGGCTTTACCTCACAGCACCCACTGTTTTGTTGCCAGAATTGGGGATAAAGATAAACCACTTTCTCCTGTCTGAAACAAAAGGCTTTAACACCTTCCAGATTAGCAGCTATGGAGGAAAAGGCAGCCAAAAGGGGCTGCATCTGGGGGGGACTTCGAGACTCTGCTACTGGACTGTCAAAGGCTGCCATTTCATTAACCTCTCAGATTGTGTAATCGTGACAAAGTCAAAGCCACATATTCAGATTTTGGATCTGATTTGATTTCTTAGTCCAGTTTCTTATCTCACAATCTATGGATCAGTATATTTGCCTGTTGGCAGAAGTAGTTTAGAGCAGGGTGTGGTATATATGTTGTGGGTTTTTTCATAGACATTTCATGGACTAAATAATTCTGGCAGATACTGTTTTCTTCTGCCACAAAGAGAACATACAATTTATTCTTGTCTCATTATATTAAAATAAATACAGCACAAAAGGAAAAGGGAAGAAAACTACCAAAAAAGGGTATGAAGATATAATCCCTTCTAGCTAAAAAAATACCAACTCTATGACATCCTTGTGTGTGGGGAAACTCAGCTCCTAGATTATTTTGATAAACTTCGTTAAAATCAGTTTCACACAAAACCCTGTTGTTTATTTAATCTTAACTGCTTGCAGAAATGTCATCCAGTAAAGAAATGGAGGTTTTTTTTTTTTTTTTTTTTAGTTTCAGAAAAAAAGAGTTTGTTTATTTTTCTTCTGTTATTTGGTTTCTCTGTGTAGATTTATAAGGGTTCTGTCACCAACAGTCTTGTATTTGCTTGTGAGCTGGTTGTGTGGTTTGTCTGCCTGGAAGGGCAGGAGCATCCACAGTGGGAGGCAGCTGAGTGGGGAGCAGATGGAGCCCAGCGATGCTTCCTGCACAGCCAGCACGGACATGTCAAAGTGACCCTGAATTAGGAGCGAGTCATAACATAGTGTCAGTCCATTCCAAGATAGTGCCATCACTGCAAGGGAAGCAAAACCTTTTGTGTTATCTACAGGATGAAATTAGAAACCCCCCTCTGCCCCATTAGTTTCTGGGCCCCCTTCAAGCAGCGCACACAGGCAGGACTGTGGTGGCAGTCATCCAGCTTTCATGCCAACAGCCATGGTTGGAGTCAGGGATGAAACTCTGTCGGCTGCCCTGCCTGCTTGGTGCTGCTGTGCTGTCCCACATGGCAGGTGATGCCCCTAACCCTCCCCTTTCATGTGTTCTCTCCTTAGGCAAGATCCTGTTCCGGAGGAGCCATGTCCGAGACGTAGCAGTGAAGAGGCTGAAGCCCATTGACGAGTACTGCAGGGTAAGGGCCCTGGGGAGTGCAGGGCAGCCCTCCTGCCTGGGGGGCTCAGGGCCACCACCAGCACTGGCATTTCCCTGCTGGGTAGTGCTGACATCCATCACAGGGAGGGATGGTGCTTCCCAAATACCACCAAGACTAATAGAGCAGGTGGAAACAGGCCACTGTTTGCTCCCAGGGTCCTTGCAGCATTTTCCCTGGCAAACTTTATGTACTGGTTTGGTGCCTCATTCATTCAGTAAAGGCTCTAAGTCTCACCTGCCCTAAGTGTGGATTTTGATTCCACATCAGCCTCGATGATTCAGGAGTTGAGCAGGCAGAGTGGCACAACTAAGATAGTGTTTTTGTCTGTTTCCTGCCTCTCTGTCCCCTGGTGCCACATGAGGGACGGTAGTGGCAGGTGCAGCACTGAGGGTGGACCAGTGTCTTCCAGGAGTGTTCCTCCTCATGAGTGAAAGCCTGGAAATTTATTGCTGGGCAGAAAAAGCATGGCTCTATTGAGAAGAAGATTAAGCCACTTAATTTTTCCTTTCTAGCCTAAGATTTATGATTTCATAATTAATTCTCTGTCAGTAGAATAAAAGTAATTTCTAAGCAAGTAGGATTCTCAGTTTTTGTAGAGGTATTGAGTACATCAGCGCATTATTTAAACCCCAGACTTCCTCTCTTACTTCCCATGAGGTTTTCTTTCCATTTTTAGAAAGCCAGAGGAGCAGGTGGAGGGGGAAAAAAGCATTCCCAAGAACTTCTCCAGTCAGACAGTTGCTCATCCAAAATTGGAAGCAGATTGCCAAAGTGCCTGAGGCATGCTGGAGGGTGGTGGTGGTGGTGAAACCCATGCCATCTGCACCCCCCGGGTGAGGAAGCTGCGATTAAAGTCTTGTCTCATGAGATCAGGCTTTCTTGTGTGACAATTAGTGTACTGTCTTCCTGCTGGCAGCCAAGTGGCTCTTTCTGAAATATGTAGGGTCTCACTGGGTCCCCAGCCGCCCTCCTTCAGACAGGAACTGCCGGCGACAGGAGCGGCGAGGGCTGACTGGTGTCAGGGTTCACCCAGCAGATGCGTGGTGGGGAAAGCAGTGACCAGGGGCAGCTGATTCTCTGGGATCCCATTGTCCGTGCCCAGACAGACCTGACCTGACCCAGCCAGGCCTGCTGGGGCTCCGCTGGTCATGGCCAAGGGGTGTGTTTTGGCATTGGCTGATGGCACATTGGTTGACACTGCGGTGCTGTGATTCCTGCTCTCCTCATTTCCTCTTCTCTCTCTTGGAGAAGTCTGGCTCAGGTCATAGAATCATAGAATGGTTTCACTTTGGTTCACATCTGCTGCTGCTGCCCAGACGTGGCTGGATACGTTCCTGAAGCCAAGCTGTTTACTTCTCTGTGTACTGATAGATGCTGCTTTTCTGGACATAGACCCTGCAGTGCTGGATTAGCCCAGTTTCCCTCAGTCCAGTGCTTTCTGTCTCCAGCAGCAGCCACAGTAGTTCTCAGCACTGAGTATGACAAACCTGTAGAGACTTCTCCAGAATATTATTCCAGTGATTTCTGGCAAGTACACTGATGTAGTGTCTTTATATTTAATTTTGCAGTTTACTGTAATTTGTATTTAATTTGCCTCTGCACTCCACAGTAGAAAGTGTTTAAATCTGGGTGGCATTGAAGGGGTTATAGTCACTGAAAAGCATGAGCAGGAATTGCATCTCATGTCTGTGAATGGTTCAAGGGGGCTACATCCCCCACAGTGTCTTTCTGCATGGGGTGTCATGTCTTTAAGAAAAGCAGGCCCTGGCTAATTCTTCAGTCCTCAAGGGATGTATCTTATTGGAGCATGTATGACTGTGGTTGTACCTTAGTTGGGCTGTAAGTGGGTCAGTTCTTCAGTCAGTGCTGGGAAATAAAGCAATGCCAAGCTTTTTTTTCCCATCCCCTGCATTTGACTCTAAATCCTTTCCCAGACATTAATTTGTGTCCAGTGTGGATAATAGGCAAGTTTGTGCCCCCACTTCAAAATCAGTGTATAAGTAACTTATGATGTCCTGCCTGTCATCAGATCCAGTTTCTTTGCCTTCTGCTACATCTTCCTCCTAATTACAGAGAGTAAATGAAGATGGCAGCTGGTCACGCCATTGTCTGGCACAGAACATACCCAATCATTCTTAAATCCCACAGCACACAGTAGGCAACCTGTATAAATTAACTGGGACCTGAGACTTGCAATTCATACCTCCCAACATATCTAAACCTGCACATTTTATGAGAATAGGCTTTTCTTTTGAACATTTATGGTTCATCCCATTTGCATTTATTCAGAGAATGATTGTCCTATGTTACTACTGTTCCAAACCTGGCCTAGGATATGAAAATCCACAAGACTGAAAATAATATGAAAATCAGGCACTGAACATCAGTACACTGAAAAGTACAAAGAATTTAGGAAAATGGCATGTGGAGGGAGAGCTTTACGGTACCGTAAAGTCAGTGGTAGTTCTGCTGCTGACCTTCTTTGGGGACAGGATTTCATCTCTGGAGCTTAGCAGAAACTCAAAATTCAGAAATGCTTTCTTGCTACCTTTGCTGAAGGTCACCACTTACAAGGTTTCTGGGAACATGACCTGTGTAACCTTACTGTAACTTTTCCATCCTGATACAAAGTTAACCAGGAATGACAGGAAACTGTGAATTGGGAACAGAAAGTTAAGTGGTGAGTCTGAACCAGAACAGCCTCACTTTACCAGCCTAAACCAGACACAGGGTCTCTCTCTATTCAGCTGTGCTGCAGAACCAACCTGAGTGACTTGCGTAGCTCTAGTGCTGAGATCAGTGAATCCACTCGTGTTTTAAGAGAAGTGCTTGCTTTTTTTTCTAGTAAAATACTGTTTCCTACTCTGTAGCAGGTACTGGTGCATGTGTATGACTTGAGAGTGGGATCATGCTCACCTCTTGGGAAGTGTTACCCGTTTATTGCTTTTCTACCTCTCTCCAGTGGATATTTTGACTCTTTAGAGAATTGTATGGAACTGTAGAGCAAGAGCATAATTTTGACAAGTTCAGTCCTGCTTCTATAAGAGTTCAAAGCTTATGTTACTCTTCAAATAGATAGGCTGACAAATTTGAAAAAATTAGAGAATTATGCTGGAATGATGTGGGTG
Source organism: Coloeus monedula (assembly GCF_965178545.1). Taxonomy (NCBI): domain Eukaryota; kingdom Metazoa; phylum Chordata; class Aves; order Passeriformes; family Corvidae; genus Coloeus; species Coloeus monedula. Next base: position 26,728,534 of record NC_138788.1, on the reverse strand, counting down.
AAGCTGGTGGAGTACATGTGATGTGGGATAATAAAATAAATAAACAAAACAATAGACTTCTGTCCCCTGGAATCTGTGTGGCAGCAGAGGAGGGAGGCAGGTTCAAATGCAAAGTTCATGGTATTTTTTTTTTTTTTTGCAAGATCAGAGTTCTCCATCCATTTCATCTGTCCTGGAAAGCCAAAGCACAAATGGGGATGCAAATGTTTGACCATTTGTTGTCTTGTTTTTGCAGACTGTCTGGCAGTGTGGCAGTTTGCATGGCTGAGAAGCAGGTCTTACTCCTGTTATGTGTTTGTGGTTTCTGTGCCAGGAACAGGCAGAGGCTCTCTGAGAGTTTGTGGGGATACTTGGCAGTAAGGGGAGTTCTGCAGAATATTCTGTGTCAGGGGCATGATCACACTGGACCCTACAGCTTTGTCCTCTGTACCCCTCATGTGTGGGTTATTCCCAATGCATTGTACCAGCAGAGAGAAATGCCATCACAGAGGTAACCAGGCCAGTGGTTTTGCTAAGGCTGCAAGAAACTTTAAAGTTGCAATGAAAATGAGAGGAGTGGGATACACAGGAAGATTTCCAGGGGTTTTCTCATCTATAAACATGAAAGTGCAGAGTCTGGATGTCCTTACTAGTAACCTGAGTGAGTTACCAAACAAACTGTGTTTTGCCAGTAAATGTGTGCTGCCCACTGGAATTAGTCTCTCTGGATGATTTCCCTCTTAACTGTAGGCTTGGATTTAGTTTAGTGTGATTTAAGGTCTTCTGGGCTCATTTGGCCTGATTTTCTAAATTTGTTTAGGAATTTTTGCCAATGTGAAAGAAAGAGCAACTTCATAGACCTCCCTTCCCGAGGGGCATTTTATTTATGAAGCTTTTGATCTCTCAAACACACCTCTGGTGCGTGTTTGTCCAGTACGTACCATCCTGTCTTCAAAAAGGACCTTTCAGGTCAGTGGTTCACAAAACTGTGGCTCTGTCCTTCACAGCCCTCTGGGAAGACTCAGGCCAGAATTTGCTGACTTCCATATTTTTGTGTGTTGATCCTAATTGAGGGAAGCATCTTTGTGCAGGGGAGACCTTAAGATGTAAAGTCCCATTGTCATAAACACTAACCCGGGTTTGTCACATGCCTTCATGCTGTCCCATAAAGCTGGATATGGCTTTAAGTAGAAGCTTAGGGGTTTTTCTGTAGTGAGGCTTGAGTACCCAAATGGACACCACCTTAATAAAAATTCAATTAGCAAGTCACATCAGTGCCAGGAAGTACTGGTCATTCTTTTATTAATGTTCACTATTTGAGAGACCGTACTTCACAAACATAATTGCCTCCCTCTTAGTCTCTCAGTCCTGCCTCTGTTTCAAAGTTTAATCCTTGAACCTGTCAAGACAGGCACACAGACATTTCTCTCTCTATCCATTGTACAACTAAGTTAATTTGATTGAAGATGGAATAGTAGTCCTGGTCAAGAATGGGAGTTTAACTGAAATACTTTCAAAATTTATCTGTTGTTAGTGCAATACTTTCAAACTTGATCTGTCATTTTTTAATCCATGTTTCAGAATCCTGATGCATTTAGACTGGCTGCAGTAATGAGAGTTAATTATTTGCAGCACTCCTCTCAGCACCTGGAGCAGAGCCTTGCATTCCATTGTGCTGTGGTGCTTCCATGCCAGAAGCTCTTACATGTTCCAGTTACTTCCAAAACTGCACTGTCTTTCCTCCTTCTCTCAGCTCTTTATTTATTCCCACTTCTTCTCCAGTCTGAATCACCACCATGCACTCTTCATCCACTTCTCTGCCTGTCAGTGTTTGCCATCCACCACTTCAGTGCTTTAGTTCAAGCTTGGAGGCTCTCAGACAAACAGAAGGTGTTTTTCTATAGATGAAACAATTTATTTCTTTGTTCTGAGAAATTATCTATTTTAGTCGCACCTGCCCCCTTGCTGGGCTCATGACCATTCCCAAACATCTGGCTCTAGTGATTAATGTTAATGAAAATGATAAACAATTAGAGGAAGAGTAAGGGAGTCCTAACTGTGCAATATCGTGAGCTGGCCCTGTGTATTTGTATGCAGAGCTGGGAATAAACCACTGGATATTAGGGATTTAAAAGCTGTGCATCCAAAGTGTCTCTAGAGGGTGTGTGGAGACAATCAGTGATTCACCCCTTGCAGACACCCATGGCAGGGGGTAGACAAAGCATCCTCTGAAGATGTTGCTCTTTCTCTAGTGATGATACAAGTTGGTAGACAAGTGTGAGCAGCCTCCCATTTAAGACACATAAAGTTCAGTGGGGTGAATACCATTCTGTGCATATATACACACAGATGTGCTGTGCATCTCTGCATACACACATCTGTGCATCAGTTTTTTATAAACATCTCTGCATAAATGTAACCCACAGCACTCAGTGCATCGTTACGAGTACCTGCAGGGTTTTATACCATGTATTCCATGAAGCCTTTGAGCTGTGATACAGCCCCACAGAGCAGTTTTTTCCGGTTCATGTAACCTTAAGCAATGATCCCCTGCCTGCACTTGGTGCTCTGCTGGCTTCGATTGCTGTGTGCAGCACGCCGCAGCTTTCCACAGGTGCTGTGAGCGTGGCTGGCCATCCCCAGCACCGACGGCTGCCTGCTCACGCCCTGCCTCACGTTACTGCTTTTCAACTGCCTTTCAAGTCATCTGCTCTGCAAGACTGTCTGTAACCTGTAATATAGAGACAGACATCATTACAGGCTGGAATGACACATGAAAGCCTATCTCCTGAGGGATGTGTGAGGACTGAGCAGTGCACATCCCCCTGTGCATGCCAAGCAAGGAAACATGCTATTACTGATAGTACTTGATGCTTGTGCAAGGCTGAATTCTGCTTGCTGGCACTTTTTGTCTCTCACCTTTCCTGTGCGAGTTCCTTGCTGTTCCTGGATGCTTGCTGTTTGTAGCTGTGTGTATTTACCTCTGGTTTCCACATCCCCAGAAGAATGTCACTTCCCTGTCCTTTCTGTCCTTTCACCATCTGTGTTCCTCTTTGTCTTTACACTTCTTCCCTTGACCCTGCAGTCTTTCCTTCAGGCTGTTGCAGCTTTGCCCTGGAACTGTCTTGCTGGAAATGCCAGAAGCTTGTATTTTCCCCTTGCAGAGTGACAGTGATGTCACTCATCTCCTCAATGCACTTTTTGTTTGCTCACCAGAACTGTGTTGGCCTTGACTTGTTCATAGTGAATATTGTGTATTTGCTGAAGAGACACTTGTTTCGCTAAACAGTGTTGCTGCTCCCTGCTGCTATTCAAAAATTAATAGAAGGATTCTGATTGGGTTTATACTCATTTGCACCTTTTTTACCCTTTCTTAGAGTTTCTTACCACTTCTTCAGGTTTTGTTCCTTTAAAAAAAAAAAAAAAAGTAAAAATTGACTGGCTGGACTTTACACCTGAGCTTCCCATAAAACATGCAATGGCAAGTTACTATGGGGTGGATTTCAGTCCATCTGCATAAGGCTGGAAGTTGCAGCATTTTGGGAGATGATTCAGAAGCAGAAGAGCCAGCCCTACCCCAGGGTGGGAAGGTGGATGGATGGGTGTGGAAATGACTGGCTGATTTTTATCCATACCCTGCAAAAGCCTGGAGTCAGAGAAGTGCTTTTCAGTTACCCCCTTCTGCTTGGCAGGACCACAGTGCTTGTGGAGATTTCCAGGCAGCCAACCACTGATTCAGGAGGTTCAGATTTCCCAAAGCTTCCCTTGATTTAGAAACAAAAATCTCCACATCAGCTTTGCGTTCCTCCGTCGCTGAAAACCCACTCTGTGCTCCAGCTCAGTATTGACATATGGAGCCTGGTTCTTGGGAAGGGTGAGCACCTGTGGCCTGTGGGGAAGTGGTGGCTCTTTGAGAAGGTGTCTGATGCTGAGACCCCCCACAATGGGTGTAACTCGGGTGTTTGTGTTTCTCTAGTAATGATACCTATCGTTTGCAGTGCTTGCTCTTGCCCCATTGACTGCGCAGGATTGAACCCTTTGGGATTTCAAAACACACTGTAGATATTGAACATCTAAGCCTCCTAATCTTTCTGCAGATTAGGTAAGTGTTATTGCTCAGCAGTGTAAGGGGTTAACTGAAGATATATCCCAGCTGAATTTGATGAAAAGAGGTTAAGTAACCTGCCCTAACCAAGAAGGGTGTGAGTAGTAGAGCCAGTGCTAAATATCAATTCCATCCACTGTTGGTTAGACAGCATTGCTTTGCTGTCTCTTGCTTGAGGTGCAGATGAGTAAGTGTTGTTTATGTTCTTGTTAGCCCATGCTGGTGAGGCATTTCTCTTTCAAAATGCTGTGATTGTTACTATTCCTGGGCACTTCCTGACTTCCCAGTGTTATTCCTGGTTTGCCAGCTGGATGCATGTGTTTATGTACAGTAGGAATAAAGGCAGAGCTCACACCTTTGTTACACTTTTAGGCAAGTTTGAACACACAGAAGTGGAGACGAGGGCATCCTTTGTTTACATAAAAGTGCTTGAGATTGCCAGCTGTTCCTTTTCATCCTGCCTTAGTGCAGCAGCCAGTGGTGCTTACCCTGGCACTTGGACTCACCAAGCTGTTGCCTGGCTTCTGCATCTGATGCTGCTTCCTTTTTGCAGGGTATCTTTTTCAGCTCTGTAGTGCAATTGCATATGACCAAAGGTCAGATCCTCATTCTTCACAGGTCTAGTGATACCAAATGAATTTTCCTAATGTTTTTATAACATCCCTTCACAAAGAAAATGAGAGCTGTAGGTGTGAAAGCATTTGACTTTGAATTTCTGAACACCTCAAAACAAGACCCCATCATCTAATACTGGAGACCTGCAGTTTCACAGCAGGATATTTCCAACTCTTTTCTTTCACATCCCCAAGAAAATGGGGTCTTGGAAACAAATCTGGCCACTTTCAGAGCCTTGTTAAAAACCACTGTGGTGGTAACCAACTGCCCTGTCCTGCCTTTGTGCTTTGGTTGGACCTTCTGGTGTGTCTGACCAAGAACAGTCAGATGTCTCACGGTTAATATTACCTGTTCACCTTAATGCATCTTCATTTAGCTCTGGTGCAGTTTTTCATCTGTCTTTCAAGATTGTTTGTCCTACTTTCAACTAGGAGAAGAGCCAGACAATCTCATTTTGTCAAACAGGTTTACAGAAACTCTAAGAAGCTTGGTCTATATTTAACCTTTGGCCTATTTTCAATATAATTTAGCACAGGAGGAGGCGAAGTCCAGCCTCTTTTCCTCTCCTGCTTGTCATTTCTGGAGGCAGTCTCGGAGGCATGTCACTGAGAGCTGCTGCCCCATCTCTGTGGGCTGAGGACAGCTCTTTGACCTCTTTTGGCACCATCAGGCTCTAGATTCTGAACAGCAAATTCATAGCATGTTTGTGCCTTGTGTGCTTCTCTTGAGTCTCGCTTTCCAGTTTGCTTCAACATAATGTAGGTGATGTCCAGACTGTACTAAGCTATTGCTGAATGTGACAAGTGCTGTGTCCCTCTGCCAAGGCGAGTGCACAGACACTGTTAGCCAGGATGTGCTGTTCTTCATGTAGAAAAAGCCTCTCTGTGTTTTGGTTGGGTTTGATTTGGTTTTTTCAGACACTTAATCAAACTTCCTGTCCTGTTAATTTAGGAGCAAATTATTGTTTGGTTTGGTTATGGGGTTTTTTTAGCGAACTCGGCTTTTTGTGTAGGCAGTGCTTAATGGAAAGCTTTATGGAGCACATTAATCTGTTGTCTTAGTGGGTGCTGAATTTGTGTGCATTGACATAAGGGCCGTAAGCCCTAACCTCAGTGTCTGAGGTGTTGTGCAAGCCCACGTCACAGACTGTCCCAGCCACAGAGCACTTACCTATGCAGCATCATGGTTTTGCACTTGTGGACCAAATTCTGCTCTTGAACACATGGCAAAATAAATTACATTGGCTGGTTCTAAGATCTGTTGCTTGTCTGAGTTCATTGAATCCTACTTGACATTTACAGTCAGGGCTCTCTGTTTCCTTTCTTCTCAGGTAAGCAGCCAGGCGTGATGCTGTTCTTCAGTATTCCTTTCCCCCTGCCAGGACTGTTTTGCCTCCTCTTGCTTGGTAGTTTAGATTTTTGAGGCCAGGTTTCAAACTTGGCTTATGTCTAAGTGCTTCTCACTCCCTGTTTTGTTTTGCAGGCGCTGGTTCGGCTTCCTCCCCATATTTCACAGTGCGATGAAGTCTTCAGGTTCTTCGAGGCTCGCCCAGAAGACCTTAACCCTCCAAAAGAGTAAGTGTTGTGATGGTTTTCCAGTGCTGCTCAGTACAGTTTGATTAGCTGGAAGGAAAAGGTCATTTGTTTTTATTACTGCTGTAGACGTGGGAACGGATTTTGTTGCTTTCAAGCACTACCTAGAAAATGCCCAGCAGTTACACACAACCACTTTGGGTGAGTGGAGGACAGGGAAGTCAGGCAACGCTCAGACACAATTTTCAGCCATCCTCCACCCACCTTTGCATTGTTTCTTGCTCATGGTTCGGGAACCTCCCCTGGTTTGTGGGTTTTACCTGATAGCTATCGCCAAAGAGTCATTTAGTTCCCAAAAAGCATTGGCTCAGTAGCAGGGGGAAATCCTGCCAGTAAGCACTTGGTTCCTAATTACCAGCTGCTTCTTTAAATGTACTCCTGCCCAGAGATACTTAGTTATCTGTAGGGAGCAAGACTGTGGTCCAGATCCAAAATTGTCTCTGGAGAGTCTATTCTTTCTTAGCAGGAAGCCAAGAAACGGAGGAGGGAAAGAGTTCCCATTAAACACGAAACAGGATTGTAGCCTTTACCTTGGAGCAGACAGGCTGATTCATGCTGATGCAGTTAGGGTTCATAGGACTAATTTATCCAGGGAAAGTGTTGGCAGGAGGGTATTTACAAGCAACAGTGCTGCCTTGCCTGGTATTTCCTTTTCTCTTTTATCCCAAACAGGATATGTTTTATTGTACTTTGCAATAGGATTTTGACTTGGTCCCACTGTGTTTTGTGCTGCTTTGTTGCATGATTTGAAACTTGATTGCAGGCTCTGTTACCATAATTTGCTTTGTCCCGTGTTTGCACAGCCCCACCGGATAAGAGGAAATGGATGCAAAGCTTATGGGGTTTGGGGACTTCAGCACATGCAAACCTGTAGTTATCAGAAAGATTTGTATTTGGCTTCAGCTGTCTGCTCCCATGCTGGTGAAAAAGGGAGGAGAACCTTTGCAATTTGATTTCCCAGACTTTGTTTCTTGCACATGCATGGTTTTGTACAAGGGGATGTATTAGCATGTGTACTAAAGAAAACACTGCTAGCATCGCTGAGAGCAAAGTCTTTTTTGTTTCATGAATGAAGGAAAGAGAAGTTTTAAATCAAAAGTCTGGATGAAGAGCTGCTTTTTTTTTTTTTTTTTCCTATCTGGCCTTGTTTTAGAAAAATGTTTGGTGAGAATAAATATAGTTGCTTGTTCATTGTTAAACACATATTGCAAATTTAGAAAACACTGCAACAAAATAAGCCTGTCACACTCTGAGATCTGCTGATTATCACAGTTTCCATTTAGGGTCTGCAAGTAGGTTTGCAAAGGTTGCTTGATCCCACAGCACCCCATTTGTGATGCAAGGACACATCCCCATGTGCCAGGCAGAAACAGACACCTAGAAGAGGAGTTAGGTCCCAAGAGTTATGGAAGAGTTCGCATGGAGGATCTCAAATGGACATTGTGAGTCTGCTTAAAACTCCTGTCTGCTTTCTGTACTGATGCAGACCCTGCAGCACCTCTGCAAGGCAGGGGATTGGAACCCAGGCCCATCCCAGACATACACTAGCCATTATGGCTTGTGTCCCTTGTCCCTACTCAAAGTTGTAGAGGGCCTGTTTGACAGTCTTGCAGGAATTTTCAAGTTATCTCTTCACTCCCCTCTGGAAAAACAAAAAAGACTAGATGTTCTCAGCCCAAGCCTTGCATCCTATTCCAACCTAGTAATAAGTGTGATTTATTTCCCTGGAAAATGTAGAGCAATAACCTGATTAAATCTCACTTCACTAATGTCTGCAAGACATTAATCTAGCTGGGTTTAAACAAATCCTACCTCGTCTTCTGTAAGCAAACAGATCTTAGGGAAGGTGTCTAAGGTTTCTGCTGGGAGTGCTTCACAAAAGATGTATTGTTGAAACTGAAGATTAGTCTCTACAAAAAGATGATGTAAAAGCCAACAGAAACATCTTAGTGTTTTTCTTCTGTGAACTGAGGGGGAAGGGAGGAGATCTGAGGCTCACTGGACCACTGTGTAGGGTCTGGGGGAAGGACACCTCCAGGGCGACTCTGAACCTCAGCAGGCACTGCAGGAAGGAGCACGATTCCAGAGAAATCCAAATTTATTCCCTTGTTTTGTTACTCTGCCAAGCCCCTCCAGAAACAGTGAGCCAGTGGTGCCCAAGCCCTGTGAATTCGGTCTTCCCTGGACCTCATGGTCCATCATTCATCTCACTGGAGGTAGCTGGGCTGTAGCCTGGGGGCAGCATCTAGACTATCCTAATTATTTTATCTATTTCTTCAGCTGCTTCTTTTAGCCTTCAGCACAGAGGTGGTTTGTGTGTTGATCTGTCAGCATAGACGTGGCATTCAACTTGCTGGGTTAAAGAACAATAAACAAGTGACTCAGCCAGCAAGGGATGGTAGAACAGAATTGCTTGTGCTGCCTTCATGTCTCCTCTCTGTGCACGATAAGGTGATCTTTAGTTTCATGTTGACCTGCTCAGTTTTTCTGCAGCAGCTTGGCCTCATAAGACAAAGCCTGACCTAGGGTTTAATTAACTAATGAATTTTCAGGAGTGTAACCTTAATCCCTTGGGCATTTGGGTTGTTGAGCCCAGAGAGTCCATTGAGTTATTGCATATCAGTGACTGAGCACATGCTTCCAGACAGAAGTACATGGAAGCTTAAACTTCAAGGGAGAAGACACAAAAATGTCTAGTTTACCTTGCAGGTGGGATGTGCAGAGAGGTATCCATGCCTTTAGTTGCTGAGCCATGGCTTGCAGTGGTGCACTAATCTGTGTAGTGCTGCCTTAATTCAGCCGCAAAGCTGACCTCTTCACTTCTCTTCCTATTGTCCTGAAAGAACCCAAAATCTCCCTTAGTTCCTTAGGCACTCTCATAAGAGAGTTGCTGGCTTCTTCTTTACAGCCCTTCATCTGCCCTACCCTTGCCTCCTCCCTGCTTCTTTGTGCGGTCCTGTCCGCGTTATGCCGTGTTTGGCTCAGTGGCTGCTCCCTACAGAGTCATTTCCTACTGCTGCCGTGCTCCGACTGCCCGCAGTGCCGGGAGCACACAATCCAGCTGTAATAAAGGCTGGGCTTTCCCAACGCTGTAATAATCCGGCCAATTTGTTCGGTTGGATTCACAGCTTAGGTTTTCTGTTTCCTGTTTTGGTGATGGTCCAGGCTTTTTGAGTCCTGTGACAATAGGCAGAAGGTATTTCTTCCAGCCCATTAAATCTCTCCTGGGTACAGCAGCTTACAGGCGGAGAGCTGGAGTGATGTCTCAAGAAATCTCAGCATTTGTACTGGCTGACCGTCTTCTCCAAGCCTGCTCCTGCTGATGGAGATAGCTCCAGGCCAGATAGCTCCCAACAGCAGGTTTCCTTCATGTGACATGGGAGAGACCATAGGAGAACACTAAATTCCTGTGTGGAATGGTCTGGGAGCATTCTCAGGCTGTTTCACATGGTGAAAGCATGGCTTTTGCAAGGGAGCTGGCAGGCCATGGGAGCAGTGATGTGCCAGGCAGTGTTGGGAGTTCCAGCGTTGGTGTTCCTGGGGCAGCTGCTTCAGCTGCTCTCGCTCCACCCCCTGGATTCCCTTGGAAGCTTGCAGGGAAAGCAAGCTTCAAACCATTGGCCCTGGTACAGGAGGAACAGTTTTCAACTGCTTATGTTTCCAGTATGTGACATTTTAGTGTCTGGGCTTGTGTCCTTTATCATGCCCACATAAAGGCCAGATCCTGCACTGCCATGGGAAAAGGTAAGAAGGAAGTGCATTTTTATTTATCCATTGTTCTAAGTAAACACCATGTCACTGAAAACCATTCATTTACTGGATACTTCTGTTAATAATTATAATTACTGATAACTAAACCAGAGGTAGATTAATTTCAGATTTCTGCTGGGGATTTAAATTCAAGGCTGAGGTCAGGCCAGGGCTCACAGTCAACAAACAAAATCTCAGAAACCAATTTTTTAAATGATTCTGTTTTACTAGAAATAACAGGAATACCCAAAAAGTAGGATTAATCAATTAGACATTGCATATGGTCTACTGGTTTTAGGGCTTTTTTTGCAGCAAGGTTCAAAATATCACAGCCAGACCACTCTTGTGAGAGTTCGTTTTTTCTTTCTGTGTCTAGATCCAGTCTAAAGAGCAGATCAAGAGCCAAGGATTCAGTTCTCCAATACTACCCCTACAGAAATGCATGCAGGCTCAAACAAGATTTCTGTTTAAACCACCACTAATAATATTAGAAGCTGAATTTAAAGCAGTGTTCACTATCTGAGAATAATTTTCCTGTAAGAATCATAAAGCAATTTTCAAACAATATGCAAATCCAGAAAAGCTAGGGGACTTAAATGACATATTATGAGGGTTGATGCCGAAAATGGAGTTAATGCTGAAGGTGCCTTTACTAAAGAACAGAAATGCTCTATTGTGGTCTGTAGCCATGAGCTTTACTGATCATATCTCTATCAAATAAATATTGGTGTAACACTCAGATGCTCTGATGCCAGGCAGCTAGTGTTAAATGGAAGCTGGATTCTCCCCTTATTCTTCATGTATTACAAATTCCTGATAAGGATACTGGAAAGAAATAGCCAGGGTAATGGAGTGACCATGTTAAGGAAGCTGCTTTGGTTTATGAGTGTATTGGTCCTAAAGCACAGCTCCCTAATAACACTTTTTCTATCCATATGCATGACTGTGTTTATATACAGTTATTTCTGTTTCCCAAATGTGTTTTGATCTGCCCTGTAATAAAAATTCAATTACCTATGGGTAGAGGAGGAAAATTTTTCATGTGTGAAATATCTGTATGCATTCTGATTTGTTTGATATTATGAAAATGTTTTTGCTTACATTTCATCCCTTATATTCAATTTCTTATATTTCACTTACACTTCATCAATTTTGAATTGTGTTTCCCAGCACATTGGACAACTGAGTCTCTGAGCAGATGTGCTGTGAGGAAAGCTGGCATTCTTTTTTTGTGTTTGCTCTTTCTTACAGGATTTACAGTACAGATAACTTCCACATCATTTAGGAATGCAGTCAGCACCATTTGATGACAATTGGTGTTACAGTCTGAACTTGGCACCGTTACTTTGACTGCTCAATGCACGCATTTTACTTGGGAAATTCATTCCACCTGAGAGATGCAGAATGGAAATTAATTTCCCTAAGAAATGCAAAATCAGAAGAGAGATAGAGGTTTTATTTTTGTGTGGTTTTTTTTACCTGGGAAGTATGATATAAAACACAGAGTGGGAAAAGTTCTGAATAAAGATTGTGACAGGATAAGGCAGTTAAAACCCACTGTCCTGAAGGGCATCAAATATGTGAGCCCTGCCCTGACCGCAGCCTTGAATTTAAATCCCCAGCAGAAATCTGAAATAAAATATTCTCAAATAATTATTTATTCACCTTCACCAAGATTTAGGTAGCTAAGGATGCAATAATGGGTTAGGGCTGTGATTGCCAAGAGCCTTGCTTGGCTGCTCCTGCTTAGTCACCCAGCTCTCACTGATTTCACTGGGAATTAGTTACCACAGCTCTTTGAGTATCTCAGTGTAGTGGAGCACCTGTGATTATTTTCTGAATGTGCTTGGTTTAGGGCTGTATTGCTAGTAATATTTGGCCTCAGCACCTAAATTTGTGGGAAAAATGTTTCTTCGGCTTTTAGATCTCAGAAGTGCTTTACAGTATCCTGCTCACAGGGTGGGACTGTCCCAGTCTTGGCTGAGAGGTCAGGCAGCTCAGGAATAGAGGAGGCAAGTGTGGCTAGTCCCCTGCTGTGCCCCTGTGACCTGGAGAGCAGGAGCTCAGTCTGGGACACGGCCACTGTGAGGTGGGGCTGTAGATCCCCCTGTGTGTGCTGCCTTTCATCAGTGCTCGTGATCTCTGGGAAGGTCTCACTTGGAGATTGTTATCTTAAATAAATGAAGCCAATGCAGGAATGGAAAAAAGGAAGTAACAGATGCATTACTCGGTCTCTTCTTTAGTTTCACATGGGACTTTCCCTTTTGTTTGTAGCTTATAAACTCATTTGGACTGGAATATCAAAGGGAGGGTATTGATGAAATCTGCTACTGGCTGCAGCATTGGTGATACCAGAAAATAACTCAGCCTTCCTGAGAAAAGATTGGAATCTTTTTTGCTACTCTTTCAGAAAATGAAAAAATAAATTACATGCAGATAAATATCAAACAATAAACCTGGGAAAAACAGAAAGTATGCTAAATGAGATAGGTCCAGCAACCACAAAAAATAGCTACAGAAAAGTGGCAGCTGGAACAGCATGAGCTTTTATCCCTTGCCTTGGGTATCACATTTGGGTTAGCTCGTGCTTTTAGGCCTGAATGTGAAAGGACACAGAGCTGAGAGGAGCAAAGACAGTTTAATGTACTGACACTCGGCACTGGCAGCCAAGTGTACAGAAATAGCTTTGCCTGGATTGGTTATAAGCAGGCTGCAGGGTTTAAAAGTGGGATGCTGTCATGGGCACAGGATGGATTAAGAATAAACAGACTTACTTGAAATTCATCAGTGTGGGAATGAGATAAGAGCTCTGCCAACACCCTGCAGCTTCAGCAGTGGCACTGGACACTGCCTTGCTGGGGTGAAACACAAGAGAGTGTCAGTGCTAGTTAAAGTTCACTGTTTACAGGCACAAATTCAAAACAATTTCTTTTTTCTTTCACTGTAGAAGAGTAGTGACTGAGAGGTGTTTTGAAATGCAGAGATGTTGCCATTAGAAAAACTAAATGCCAAACCTGTTGGCTCAAGAGCTTTGTTTCTGTCCAGTAATTTTTGTTCATATCCTAAAGGAGCAATCACTGCTGATAATTTGCCAATGCCTGTTTTGTAGACTTGAAAGTAACGGTTTGCTTACTGTTTAACTTAAACCATAAAATTCTTTCCCTCTGGAGAAGTTGAGTGGTTAATGCAGGGCACTGGGAAATCTGTTCCTTACTGTCTGATTGATTTATTTTGTGATGTTGGAAAGGCCTCTTGCATCTCCTGGCTCTACCTGCAGAATTTTGGTTTCAGATTGCAGAGTTTTGCTTTCAAAGATTTGCTAAGAGGATTTGATTCTGGTAAGGAAATCCCATCCTTTCCATAATATAGTTTTAGAAATGGCCAGTTACAAAAATGATTTGTTTTAAAGATCATCACTCAATGTTGGAAGAAACATTACTTCCAAATCTGTCAGGAAAGCTTGTTCTGCTGGTGCTCCTAGATGCAAAACCAGTTAGAAAGTCAAAACTGTAAATTTATGAATTTGTGGCAGTGGGGGAAACGGGGGCTAATGAGGTAGGATTGGATCAGAACCAAAATAACTGGATTCAGAGATTATCAAGCTTGTTCTGAAGGATTTGGGGCATCAGTTATCCTTGAGTACTCACTTCTAGAGAGATTTGGCTCAATGACATGGCATCTTCTGGAGTTCTCTGTTTAAAGGCAGGTGATGCTTGGTTTGCAGCTCACAGGGTTGAACTGCCCGTGCTGATAGACAGAAAAGAGATCTTTAGCTCCACACAGAAGACAAGTGTCTGATCCTGATGTTCTTTGTGGATAAGCCTGGAACTGAGGAGAGGAAGAGGGATGAGGACTTCCTCTTCTTATCTGGGTTTCTTGTTCTGGTGAGCCCCTGCTGGCAGGTTAATTGCACACTGAGGTATCTGTCACCATTGACTCATCACCTGCCAGGCAGGAGGAGATGGGGTGGAGTTTTCTGTTAACTAAATGACAGAACTGAGTATAGCCTGTCTTGTCCTCTGTGTGTCACATCTCTGGAAAGCAAGAATAGGCAGCTTATGTTGCAGATAGGATTGTATCACAGAGAAGAGCCCAGCTTGTCATTGCTGTGTCTATAATACGGTTGCACTATTGCTTAATGAAGATCTTCTTTCACTCTGAAGAGGAGGGCACTAGGGACAGACATGCTCAATGGGGTGGTTGCTGCCAGAGTGATAAATTATCCCCCAGTGGTGCCTGGGGTCAGATGGGAGTTTTTCAGTGATCAGCTCTTCCTATTGTCTATTGCTGTGTAATTTTGACATTGCTTATCTGGAGAGTCCCTTTGTTTTTAGCACTGTTGAGGATCAGTAGCCTCACTGGATATAAAAGGAGTGTTTTTCTCATGTACATGTGCCTAGTGCGACCCTGTGTGTGATTTTGAGCTGTTTAGGGGCAAAGTAAGGCATCCCATTACATTTGATAGGGTCTTATCAGGCTGTGCTATATGTGACAAGGGAAGGCATTGCGTACAATGTATTTTAATGCTGTTGACCACAGGCCAGGTGGAGTTGAAATCTCACATTTATTTAAGGTGAAGCATTTCTGTCTAAACTCTGGTGAGCAGAGGTGTAGTTCCTCAGTAAACAGGACTTTGAGAGTCTCTGGCACTGCCCTTTGCATACAGCAGTTGCCTCTGAAGAGAGAGGAGGAAGCCTTAGCAATCAAATGGTGTTGAACAACAGGTAAAGCAAGTCACATCTCTCTGGAGAGCTGCTGCCTCTCATGCATTTTGTTGAGATGAGAGCTGGCTTTCAGTTCTGACTTGGTTGAATCATATTATTATTTTTTGGCGTACCTGTCTTAACCTGTTCACCTCAGGCCACCAAAGAGTTTGTGCTAGAAACCCATTCCATTACATACATAGGGCTCAGTGTTTTGTGTCTATCACAGAGATTTGCATTCAGCTCCCAATGCTATGGCAGGTAAAAATCTTGTTTTTAGCAAGCCTGGAAAGAAAAAAACTTTTGTAGCAGTAGGGAGCCATCCCCTGGAGTGCTACACATGTCTGAGGTGATCTCTTTTGCTCTGAAATGGGGTGCCTTTAGGACTCTGTATGTATAAAAAAATACCAGACCTCAAGTGGCTCTGGCTGAAGGAGACATAGTGATCTATTGGTGGATTCATTTCCACCCTTTCCATCTTCCTGACTGGTCTGCTGCTGACTGTCTTTCATGCGTGCTGTTCCCAGAAACACAAGCAGAGGATCAAATAACAACATGTTTTGACTCCAAACTCTGGAATGACTTATCATGTTATCAAAGCTTTTGATTTAATTGAAATTTCACAGATAACCCTAGACCTGCTTTTAAGTGCAGACTCAAGAGCCAGTGGGAATTCAATTAACCACACCCCCCCCCCCACCCATCACACCACCATCCCCTCTTTTAATGCTTGCATCTTGTTTGGGAATTTTATGGAAGGGATTTGCTACTGCTTATCTCCAGCTAGAGCTGTGTGTCTGGGTTCAAAGATACCCTTTGCCTCTGGGCCTCTTTCTTTTTCCAGTTATGCCAGAGTTTGATTGGAATGACCCTGCTGACAGTAATGGACTATTTGAGATTGACGCTGATGTAAGGATTGCAGAATTTGCTGTGTTTCCTTGTTCATCTCTTAAAACAATTGGCCTAAGCTCAGGAAGATGTTCATTTAAACAGACCTTGGATATATAGTGAATAGAGGATTGACTGTGGCTTTGCAATACTTTAGTATAATCTAATAAATGCTGGTTATTTGCTGGATTCTTGCAAGCTGTATTTGCTTCCCAGCTCCAAGGAGTTTTAACAGCCACTCCAGTAATGCTGACTGCAGTGCACTGTGGTGAACCTCAGAACATTGTATATGTCTGATTACATTTGCTTTCAATTACAGTCTTGTGGGTTTGAAAAATCAGAGCAGTTCGGGCTCATTTGGGAACCACCACAAAAAATCACCAGTAACCTGAGATAGCTAGTGCTTGAAAATATAAAAGAAGAAGAAAACGTTGAATGTTTGGGACCAAAAAATGTCTGTTTTGCTTTATGAGAAGTCAACCATGGCAAAAACTGTAGGGCTGGGATGGCTGGGGCACCATATCTAAAAGATAAACCTTTTGCTTTCCCATCCAAGCATGCCATGAGTGAAGTGTGAGTGACTCATGCCAGAGACAGTGTTCATCAGAGGTTTAAAGCTGTCCTGGTGCACTAGTGAATTAGCAATGCTGCTGTCTTTGCTGCTCCCCATTGGATAGATTGCTGGTCCTTCTCCTGGTGATTTGAACCTCAGCAACATCATCCTCTCTTGCTAGGGAAGCTGCATAGTCCTTGAGGATGCATAATTAATCATATTGCAAAACGCACTATTTTGTGGAGATGTGGATTATCCTCTAAATCTGAGTAAAAGAGGAGCTTTCTTTTCATGAAAACATTTAACCAAAAATGAACCTGTCAGTTCCTGTTGAAATGTGGTCCCAAATCCCCAAAACTAAACAGTTTTAATCAGCCCTACTGAGCAGCGGGATGGCTGTGGAGTAAACAAACACGTACAGAGACATCTGGCAGACGGCTTTGCAGGTGACCCCTTCTGCAGTGGTGCCCAGGTCTCTGTGTGGTTGGGACTTGATCTGCCTCTGGCAGTCCTGTGGTGTGTCTGGTCCTGCCTACATAATTCCTCAACTCTTCCAGCGGGCAGAGCATCAGCCACATAGATGATCCCGTTCTTCTGTGCCAGCATCTGGCAAGCAGAAAAAGGACTCATGAATGCATCAAAGTGTAAGCCCTGCTGCAACCCTTGGTTAGGGCATTGAAAATATTTGGGAAATAGAAGAGGAGCAGGAAGGGTTTTGCTGTGAAAAAGCCCTGCCACAGCACCATGACAATGGCAGTGGTGCTGTGAATTTTCACCCCAAGTGAGGACAGTTAGTTCAGCTATTCAGAACACAGGAGCAGAAGGTGGGGTGTAAGGCTGTCATCAACCCCTGAAAATAAGAGCAAATGCAAACAAGGTATGCAGACTGAGTAGTAACGGGGGCAGCTTTTACTCTTGTAGGGGGAACCGGTACATCTTGCCAGTGTTCTACATTTCTTTCTACAAGATGGGACGTTTTAGCAACAGCTCCTAAATTTGGGTGGCATATGGGTAAGAAAACTGAGCACTTTCTGTAGTCCCAATGGCAAGGTTCTTCAGCTTGCACATAACCTCTGCAGTCCCTGCAGCTGGTGACCTGGATGCTGAGGCATCTTGCTGGGTCTGGCTTAGTTCCTTCACCTCCACACATATCTCTGTAGTGAAGCTAAGGGCCAGGGTACTACAGAAACGCTGCAAACAGCTGTAAACTCTTGCAGCGAGAGGTCAGTGGAAAGCTCTCTTATTGTTTGTCTCCTCTCAATGCACAAAGCAGGGCTCTGTGGGACATGCACTTCACAGCGTCAGTGATGCATCAGTGTCATCCCCTGGGGGAGGAGGAGCCCCCATGGCAGAGCTGCACAGGCCATCCCAGCTAATGAGATGCTTTTCTTGCCAGCCCTGATAAATGAGCTTCTGTTAATGTTCATTGTTATCGTGCTCATGCTCATCTGAGTGTTCAGGAGGGAATTGTGTTACAGATGCTTGGCTGAGGGAGGGCAGGGTGACCTGTGCTAGCAAGTGAGAGAGCTCCAGAGGTGAGCTGGGGTTTTCGTAAGAGACAGCCATTCAGCAGATGAGCAGAAAGCCTTGAATCCCTTCAATAAAGTAGTATGTTGGAGTGAGTAGTTGCAAGAAGTAGGAGTTCTGAGGAGAACGGAGATAAAAGGAGGCTTTCAGGCAGGAGAGAGGATTACTGCTTTTTCCAGATGTAGCATTTGCATTTGGAGAAGGAGAACAGCCAAAAGGCCAGGCTGATGAAGGATGCTTTGTGGTGCTTCCAGCCTGTGAAAAAATGCAGTTCTTTGAAAGTTACGTGCTTTTGGATTGTTAGGCAAGGGATGAAATAGGCATCATAAGAGCAGTCCCTTTCCCCCTCTTCTTATGGAAGGCCAGTCTCCAGTGATTTATATAATTAGTACTTTTTTTCTGCCTTTTTTTGTCTGCTTTCTCTTAAGGCTTTTTTTTTTTTTTAATACAGTCTTGGCTCAATCATTCGGCATCCTCATAAATCAGAAAATTTTGTCCTTGCAGATTCCTGACAAGTAGTTTATATTTAATTTTTTTGTGGACAGGCATATAAACTACTGATCCCTGGTTTATTGCCCAATACGTCCTGGTCCCTGGCAGGATAAGCAGTGTTTGAGGGAAGATTGAATTAATATCAGCAAACAGAGAATTTGGGGTTTTAACAAACAAATGTTGCTTTCTGACATGATTTTGTCTATCCTAATATATGCTCAGAAAACCTCCAGTCTTATCTCCACTTCAGATTCATTCACTCCAGATATACTCACATGCCATGGAACTGTGTAAGTAGAATATGTGACGATCAGTTTAACAGAGCACTTACCCAAAATAGACAAAAATAAACCCATTTAACAGCTTGTGGCTTTAGTGGTCCTTTGCAAGTTTCCTGAAAAAGTTTTGCCAGTCATGTCTGTTTCTTCTTTTAAGGCTTTATTTTCAAAACATCAAAGCAAATTCCTGATTTTGAATGAAGTAGGACACAGCCCAACAGAGACACATGTCAAAAACATTTCACCTCAAGAGTAATGCAGCTAGATAACATTAAACTTGCATCCTGAGAGCAGCCTCCTCCTGCCCCAGACATTTATGCACGTGGGTCGTTTTCTACACAGTAACTGTATTGAATTCAGCGGAGCACACGTGCACCCAGCGTTGTTTGTGTGCATATGCATGTGTATGTTTGTTTGATGGGAATGAAAAATGCTGGAGAGGGCTGGGATACAAAGGAAGTTCATTCATCAGTAGCCCCTCTGCAAATCATGTTGGTTCTTCTTTCTTGCCTGGAGATGGGCAGGTATGGAGTATGTGCACATGGGCTTTGGGGCCAAGACAACAGCTTTAACTGGAATAAGTCACCAGCTTTCAAGAAATGAGGGTTGGTAACATCTACTCTCAGAGACTCCTAAACACAGATGCCACAAAACAGCAGAAAGGCTTAACTGGCCTGATCATTTAGAGGTTTGATATAGCAAGTAATTTGTGTGTGCCCTGGATGCTCTTTTTCTGCATATATTTTTACCATCTTTTCATTAAAAAAAAAATCCACAAAACTAAAAAGGGCATGAAAGCAATTAGGTATGTACCTTCATGTGTATCTTTGAGGGGACCTTTTAATTGTGTAGCTGTAAAATCAATGAAGCATCAATACAGTCTCCGTAAGGGAATGCAGCCACTCTGAGAGAAAGCAATAAGCACAAGGCTGCGTAGAGCACCTTTGTTGGGTGTACTTGCTGTAAAATCCTGTCAGATACCATTTTCACTGTGGTCTGTTCACTTCAGCCAGTGCTTGCTCTGTGATCAGAGGGAATTCATCCATCAAAGAGGGCTTGGCAGGTCTCATTCTGGTATAATGGACTAGGTCACTGTAAGGTGTCTAGTGTGTGTTGTAGGCAATTTGCTTGTTGTTTCCTATTCTACATATGTACCTAAATCTTTTGCAGGACATTTTTACATTGTGCTTTGTTCTTATCTCTTGCTTTCTTTTTGCTTTCTTACCTGACTGCTTTATCCTTGTCTGCATCAGCTTCTCTGCCTCATGTTGGCATATCTTTTCTTGTGTCATTTTCAGCTGTCTCTGGTTTTTTTCATTATCCTTACATCCCTTGGATATTGTTTCCTTCCTTCTCAATGTGTTCTGTGCTGTTTCCCCCAGCATTGCTATACTTATTTCTATTTGTCCCACTCTGTTAACTGGTTTTATTTGCTCTCTGATGTATTTCTTCTATCACTTTCTCCCTTCCCCATATCTTTTCATCACCAATACCACATAAGAGGTAACAGAGGGATGACAGAAGGCACACAAGTTGCCTCGTTGCTGGATTAGCTGTTTGCATGGACTACAGCCAGGACGAGCCAGTCTGGGGCTGGAACAGAAACTGGGAGCAAACCCTGTGCCATCCTCAGATGTGTTAGTGGCCCTGATAACTAACCCTCAGCAATATGGGGAAGCCTGCTCTTCTGCCTTGCTAAAGGCAACTCTTAGGGAGAAAAGGAGAAGCGATGGAAACCTAACTCGGCAGAAATAAAATCACCAAGGTTTTTTGCTGTTTTGTAACCTGTAATTTTTGTAGAAGTTGTCTCTGTGATCCGCCAAACAGAAATTCATCATCACCAGCCTGGAGTTCCTGGGTAATTAATCTTCTATGGTGGATAAGGCAGGCTGGGTTCTCAATCTGCAGGCGTGGAGAGCTGTGAGCTAACCTGCAGCACTGCTGAACCTTCTCTCTCCTCTACTTCTCCATTTTCCCATGACCTTAGGGAAAAAAAAAAAGAAATCCCCACTTCATAGCTCCTTTTTTTTTTCTAAATCACACTTTATGGAACACAGTTTTAGTACTGTATGGTGCGTGTTTAATGATGTCCATATGGGTTTGTGGGTACAGGAATTAAATACATAACGGTTCACGATGACATAACACGGAAATGCAACTCCCGCAGTGCTGGTGTGTAGGCTGTAAAGGGTTATTAATAAAAATGAAGGTTTTAAATAGAAAACAAGCTTAGCAGCACCGTTTTGGCCTCAGGCCCATCTCTGAGTGATGGAAAAAAAAGAGGTTGGAATATATGGTCTTTCCTCAATACATGAAAATAAATACATTTTACCACCATCCCCTGCTAAACATTTCAGAGAGAAAGCTGCAGGCCTGATGCATGGCATCTCTCTTCAATCAGAGCCTGAGCTCAGGGAGGTCTGGAGGGGATATTTCAGCAGGGTGCAGAACACATCAAACAAATACTAACGGGGAGATTGATGCCTTAGATTATTAAAACGGGGTAAGGCCACAATGTTTTGATTGGCAAAGCCTTTCAACAGTTGGACATTAGTATTTCAGAAGAGCAAACCATTCTGTTTGTGGGTGAGCCAGGAAAATAACAACTCCCACAGTTTGGGAGAATGACCTCAAGGAAATCCCATCCTGTCTTGTAACTAGAGTTGCTGGAGCAGTAAGCCAAGGAAATTGCATAATATGCCTATTAATATTATAGACAAAGAAAAGCAAGTTTACTTTTCTATGTTCAGCCTTGTTCCCTCTGTACTTGCCCCAACATTCTGTTTTAAGTGTTCAGAACAAATGAGACAGCAGTGGATGATGTGCTGAGCATCTCCCTCTGAATGCTGTGTCTGAGATATATCTTGCTGATTTCCCACTGATTGTTAGTGACAGGAACTGTATGGGCAGCACCAGCACTAATTGAATGTGTCCTTCTGTCTTTACCAATGTTTTTGCTGCAGTTTTAGCTGGTCCCAGAGCAAAACACAAAGATTTAACTGCACACAAACTAACTCTAGAGTCTGTGGCTTGGGATTTTCCACCTTGTGGACATCTCTAAATTACCTCCAGGTTGTAGACCAGGATGAGATCAACGCTTCACAGCTGTTGCATAAGGGTCAGGACATGCCAGAACCAAAAGTGATCCTGCCCTGGTTTCCATGTTGTGAAATCCCTGTACCCACAGCTGTGTCCCCCTGCTCAGTCTGCTCACATCCTTCAGCTCCAGCCTCACGCTCACCTCAGCCCATCCTCGCACCCCTGGATTCCAGCAGACAGCTTTCCCCAGCAGATGGCCATGGAGGATGCAGAAGGAATGCAGGAGGAATAAGACTTTCTTGCTTTATCTCGTGCTGTCTGGGGCAAATTCCCACTCTCTGCCAGTTTCTTGGTGCCTCCAACTGTTGTTCATTGTGAGGCACAGATGTTGTTAGCTCAGTGGCTTCTGTCCAACCACCAGCGACTTCAGCAGAAGAGAACTCAGCCCATTATATGGAATTGGAATTCAGGCTGAACAGACGGCATCACTTTTTTTCCCACCTGACCATAGCCAGGACAGTGAACAGAAACGTGTGAACGTGGCACAAAATATTCTCCCTGTGCACCAAGTCCTGTGCTGCTCTGTTCACCCTTCAACCTCCTGGCTTGAAACCAAGATCCTCCTCTAAAAATTGGTTAGAAAAACTACTCCTTGCTTGTGTTCTGCCAGAAGAGATTGCTGGGCTCTGTCACACAGGGCATGCTTCCACCCGCTTGCTGCTGTACTCTGGGTCATCTCAGGCACAGCTAAAGCTTCTGGGAAATGGTATTAAGTCTATTTTTCCAAATTTCTTTATGTTGACAGATGTCAGTTGTTTGTCTTCTGAAACTGGTCTTTTCAAAAATAGGTATTATGTCCCTTTAAATAGCACAAACCACATGGGAATGGATTATTTTTGTCCCTAGCTGTCTATAATCTATCTTATTTCTTTTTTCGTGAAACAAAATCTTCCCAGGGATTGTTCCTAATAATAGGGAAAAGAAAGCATCATGTAAGTCATGCAGTATTAGCAATGGCAATAGTACTGCACTGTCCTTCTATAGACTTATCTCAGTGTACACCTCGAGGTATGGCCCAAACATGAACCCTCTCAGCTTGACTGTGAAATACAGGTTTTATTTTAGAACCAGGGAAGCAAAAGTATGAAAGTGGTTTTGAAAGGTCACCAAGGATAGAACAGGAGCCAGAAGGTCTGGATTTTAGCCTCATGTTGTGACTCCTGGCATACTTTCTGCTATTTGCCTCTGCAAACACCGCTAGCATGCCAACAGTCTGACTTGCTGATATACAACTCCCAGGATCCACAGAAGTGGGTCAGCGTCCGAGTCAATTTTTGCAAAATTCCGTATTTGAGGAAAATGTGATAAAGAAACGCTGAACTAGTTTGCTCTAGACTACAGGGGAACTAGTCTTCAGGATGCCCTTGAATTCTCTGCTTCAACCACTGGTCTCACAGTCCTCTAAAAATATACACATTCATCCCTTGCTCATCAGCCTATGAAGGGGGACCTTTAGCTCAAGATCGACCTCACCCTGTTGTCTTCTTCCCCAAACTGTGGTGAATTGCCTGATCTGAAGTCCCTCCCCTGAGATGAACAGCAGATACCTGTGCAGAAGTGACATAACAACCAGTCCACAGTTCCCCATATGCCAGCACAGCACGGAGAGCAGGGTGGGCTGTAGCTGTGATGTGGAAGAAGAGCCCACATTTGTGCCCAGCTGCCCCATGGCAGTTCTGGAAAGGATCATGTGAGCATGGAGGAAGGGAGGAGGGCTGATGGTTACCTGCGTCTCCTTCTTCTTCCTCGACCAAATCTCTGTGAGAACTGGGAGCACGGTCTGCTGTAGAAGATAAATTGCTCAGGAGCCTACACTTTGTTTGAAATCATCACTCTGTGTAGGGCTGCAAGCTTGGCTCCTTGTGACACTTGGCTAGATTGTTCCATCTGCAAGTCCTTGTCCAGAGCCAGCCCTTTGTGTCCCTTGATGTCCTCTGCTCTCTGCTTCAGCTGCCTGCTCCACTGTTGTCTTTTATGTCCCTTTCTTGTGCTGGAGGTACCCCCAGCCCCTTGTTTATGCAAGGAGGTTTGGCTGGGGCTGTTCAAGCTCTCAGGCAGACATGTACTTTGGAGCTTGAGCAGAGCTTTCCTTCCCAAGGGGGTGGAAGAGGGATGTGTCAATAGTGCACTGCCCTTCCCCTGGCTATGTTCTCTCCCTGCCTGTCCTGTGTTTCCCATTCCTTCCTCTTGTGTGAGTTGTCACATGAGCACAGCCACCTTGCACAGACCTTTAACTGCCTGTCCTCCCTCCCAGGAGATACTAAGACATTCCCTTGGCACATACTCCATTTACCCGCACCACATGGCCCATGCTTCAACACATCTTTTCCTCCCACAGGACCCTTCACTACTCTGTGCCTTCTCACTAATTTTGTGGTCACCAAATGAGGGTCTTCCCAGCAGCTGGTACCCTGCAGCATTCTGACCAGAGCCCCCCTGCTCTGTCCTCTGTGGCCACTGGTGCTGAAGATACATCTTGTCCTAAGCAAAGCTGTCCCTGAGTGTGCCCGTGCCAGTGGGTGAGAGAATGCGCCCTTGCATGTGGCTTTTGTTCTCAGTGCACAACCCACCTCCCAGAGCAGCAGATAAACACAAACAGCCTTTTTCTGCAGTTTAATGAGCAAAGCGGAGCAGTGCTTCTGAGCTAGTCCTATAACAGCAAGGGCATCATCACGTCCTGAGCCTTATGTAAGTAAATCTGTCATCAAGTTTTAGTCTTTGTTTTGTATAACTTTATGTAGCAGCTCATCTTAAACTTGTAAAAACATTTTGTGGGAAATTATGTGTGGGAGGTGGGCAACTCCTTCCTTGTATTGCCAGCTAATCCGTAATGCTCTCCTTTATCATAACAAATGAGGCAGGTTTCTCAAAAGCAGTATCTTGTGCTTGTTCTTTTATCTCTTTCCTTTTGCTTTAAATCTGGGGATGGGGTTCTGCCCTGGACGAGGGTGCAAAACGTGGTGCCAGGACTCCTGGTTTCTGTCTTGAGCACTGGATGCTCACAGCTGTGCTAAATCCTGCTTGTGAAGTATCTTTGTGAACTGGAAGGTGCTGTAGGTATTCAAAATACTATGTTCAGCCATAGATGTTATTAAATGTAAAAGGGGTAAAAAAACCCAGTGTCATAAAATGCCCAAGAAGCCAGGAAACTGGAACTCTTTCATCTGTTCTTAAGCTTGGTAAATAGAGGAACTTCTACATCCCGCTGGTGCCTTGCTCTCCCACTATTCCAAAGTCATTTGTACTCAAAGCTCAAGGTTTTTGCCGTTCCTTGGGACAAAATGTTTTGCACGTCCTGGGATCTGTCATCATTTCACACGTCTTCTGTTCTGCTGAGCCATCACCCCCTTCCTTCAAACTGGTAGGTGGCACAGGAGGTATCACATCATCCCTGTGGAGGAAACTTTGTACAAAACTATCTTGGAATCTGGCAAAGCGCAGCTCCTTTTCTACAGCAGGGCTCATCTCCCCTTCAGTGGAAATTAAGTGTCTAAATCTTTTTGTCTTTCCCTCTTTGTCAGTTTTACAGTGTGCTCTGGGGTGAAGTTTTGTCGTGCTACATTTATTTCTCCTCGCCAAGACCTTCTTTATGGCTTTGATTTAAACAAAGTCCAATCAGACACAGTGAAAGGCCGTCATGTTCCAGTGCTAGGGATGGGCTTTGGGGGCTGTTTATCTTTTTTTCCCAAGAATAACAGCACATTTGTGTTTGTGTTGTGTGTATGTCTTGGACTTACACAAAAACTTAAGGATCTGATTCTGGTGGGTCATGCTGGCAGGTATCCAAACCTATAAATCTGGTCACTGTGCTTTTCCAAATGTTTATTGTGCTGTTTAAGCTTTTATGGGCTCTTGTGTGTATTACATATGGTCTGAATAAATGTAATGCAGTATTACTGTGCTTAGCTGAGAGGCAGAAGAGCCTCCAAGGGGATCATTAGAGCTGGGGCCGCCATTGCCAGTGTTTGGAGATGAGTTTCTTGGTTGAGCTTTGCAGGTTGCAAGGAACTTCAGCCCTGTTCTGGTGGTTTCTAAGTGCCACTTGATCTGAGGTCGCAGAGGTGGAAATAAGAAGCAGAGAATTGCAATTTCTTGGGTTCAGTACAGGATTCTTACAACAATTCTCCCCTACCTGAAACACTAATAAAAAGGACTGGACTTTGTATGTATTTGCTGCATTTCCTCTGTGCTGCTGCTGCTGCCTGTGGCAAGGTCTGCTCTGATTGCCAGTGGGACTCAGGACAAGACTTTAAGGAAATCAGTGGATGCATAGCAAAGCAAAAGTCACCTGGGTCACTGTAAGTGAGAAATCACCTGCAGACTGTGTCTCAGAGTCAAGGCTGCATTGCTCCTTTAGACAGGTGGCAAAGAGGATCCATTCCCTGTTCCTCTGAGCCTACAGCTCCTCTGTGATCCTGGAGGTCACACATGAGACAGCCAGACTGAGCCAGCCAGACTCCAGCTGGTGGGAACAGGGGCAGGACTTGTGTTTGAGGGACAGCAGTGTGACAGTGCTACCTGGCCCAGGCCATCTCTCATTCCATAGTCCCAGCAGCATGCAGGGAGCGTGCCATGGTCCTGTTGCTTCACATCCTTACTCTCTTCCATCCTGACTGGATTGAGGGAGTAAATTGCAGATTAAAACCAGCCAAACTGCAGCTAGCCCTAACAGCTGTAAAGAAGCCAAGCCAAGACCTTGGGACCTTCAGAGAGCGGCCTGCGGTTCAGCTCTGGGCTTCCCTCCACTGGGCCAGTTCACTTCTGCTCCAGGCAGTTCTTCCAGGAGCATCACTTCACTTCCACTCTAACCCCACTAACTCCAGGAAGATATGGGCTCACAGCTGACCTTGCTGCCAACACTGTCCTTCTTCAGCTTGGGCTTTCTGCTCCCTCGCCTCTGCCCTGTCTGGCTATTCCAATTGCCAAAGTTTGGGGCAGAAGCAAGTTTGTGTTTCTGCAGGCCCCCATTAGGGTTGACCAGTAGTGCTGATGTACCATCAATAATTGCTCCTTGCTGGGCGACAGGCTGAAATACTGGAGGCTTCACAAAGGCAGAGATGAGACTGGCAGGAGTGGGGGGAAGACCAGAAGCACTGGGAATCTGAGTTGGTCCTTTGCCTTTGGAGAGTTGAATTTGACACTGCAGAACTTATTCTTCTTGCTTTTTATTTATTTGACTTTTATCAAGACTAAAACTCAGATGTCCTCTCTGTGTCAGCTCAGATGTTGCACCAGTGGAAAAATGGCTTCAAAAGAAAGAAGTGGAGAAAATATGTGCTTGTAGCTGGAGCAAGAGTGCTCCTGGCTGCAAAAATGGATATTTTTCTCTTTCTTCCCTGTTGCTTCAAGCTGAGGATTAAAGTGTGGATTACTTCTGGCTATGCTGAGATAGGAGCAAAACCTCAGGTAACTACTGCAACTACATTTAGGGAATTGCTTATACCAGGTCCCTGATGCTGGATGCTGTGTGCTGGGAGACGGAGTGACAGCACACAACTGCAACCCACTTGGGTGTGGAAGTGTTAATGCTGTAGACCTTGATCCACAGGAGCATGGGAACACTGAGTGATATCATAGTGTTTGGACAACTAAAAGAAGTAAGGCAAGGAAAGACAGCATCTTTTGAGCCTCACAGAACCTTTTGAACCATTTTTCTCCAGATAGAGTTTTTTCCTGTGACCCATAGAACATGAGTACATTTGGTGCAAGGTCATCTACAGAAGAAATCTCTTCTGTTGCACTCTCCTCTCTTTGACCTTGAGGCTGTTCACATCTCTTGGGTCAAACAACAATGTGGGAAGGATAAATGTAAAAAATGGGTAGCACTAACATGCTGGTTGTGGTGGGCTTGCATGATACCAACAGCTTCACCCAGCCCTGGCTGGTTGAATTGGGGAAATAATAATAGAAAACAATAGGAAAGTAATAATTCTGGCTTGCAAATGGCTTCCCAAACCCAGCCTGCACCTGAAGTTCTCCCTGTGCTCTGCTGCAAGGACTTTCCTTAAACTGCAATGAGGGAGAGGCTGGGAACCACCTCCCCACAGGGTGCCAGTAAAGTCCAGCACCAGTCCAGGGAAGATCCTGCAACAAACTCTTGGTTCTTGCTGCAAGGGTGGACGTGGTGTTTGGCACAGTGAACAACCTTGCAGGAATTGTGTAACGTCACAAGGCAGACACCATGTGTGATAACAGTGCTGTTGATATCAGCTGAGTTACCCTGGGGATACCTCAGTCCCTAGGGATTTTATGTTGGTATGAGGTGGGGTACTTTACTAGTCAGCTTTGCACCACTGTGCATCCTTCTTCTGCTTCTGCACTTGGGTTCTGCTGCTTTGACTTGGAGGAAGGGTTTGAACCTGCCTGTGTAGAGCTCACAGAAACAGAGGCGTTGCAAAGTGCTGACTTGACAGCTGAGAAACATTCTCCCTTCCCTCATTCAACCCAGTGACTCCTCAGCAAGCTGTTCCCATTAAAAGCTGCAATACTACTTCCACCTCTACATGTTGCTGCTCCCCAAAACCTGTGGTTGATCCTGCATTTTATAAGGAAAAAAATAATGTTGACCATGAGCAGAGAGACTAAGGTGAACATTATGTAAATCTGAGGTGGGCTCAGGACGTGGTGTCACAGCACCAGATTTTGCCACTGGAATTGATATTTAAAAACATGTTCTAGGGAAACTCATTTATTGGATTGATTCTTCCCAAGTTGAGAAAGTCTAGACAAGTTTGGAGAGCAAATTCCAGAGTCCTGGAATATTGCAGCCACCTGAGCAACTACTACATAAAGACCTTTAAAAGCATGTTGCTAACAGGAAATGCTACCCAGAGGTAGGATGTAAGGCCTGAACAGAGCTGGGGTGTGTGACAGCACAAAGAACTGGGAACACCTTGAACAAATTCTGTATTTTAAATATCTGGGACTTGCCTATCTGTAAAATTAAGAGAATAGGCAAAATTCATCCAGCTTTCCTGAAAATAATGGGTTTTACTAGGAGCTCACTTGGGTGTTTGGCTCCATCAGGACATGAAGGTTCTGACAGGGAAAGTGTTGAATATGTAGAAAATTCCATCATTGTCTTTTGGTTGTTGGCAACTTCCTTTTGCTTGCAATATCCATCCATGCCAATCAGCACTGCTGGGTAGGCACCACACTTGAAGTCTTGAGTGTGTCTGAGAGCAGGGAATTAGGTGGAGGAGAAGTGGCACAGAGAGGACTTCTTGCTGAAATAACCTCCTGGCTTGCCTGTCTCTCCCCCTCTGTCAAACATCCTCAGTGTGTGATGTTGAAACCTGAAGCTGGAAGGGACATGCTGCTGCTTCGGCCACTTCACCACGCAGGACTGATGAGCTCCCATCAGTACTGTGCAAAGGCAGGTGTGAGGGGCTGAATGCAAGCATGCAGTCCTTTCCCTTAAGCCACTTCCAGATGCTCTTGAGCTGCTGAAAGCTGTGTATTCTTTTAATAGTATTTGAAGAGGTTCATCCCCAGCCACTTGTTTCTGCCTACTTTTTCCTTCTTCTCACTGGGGTTTCTTCTCTGGCTGCCCATATGAGAAAGAATGGAAATGTTAATTTGTTGCTCTTCAGCATGGAGAGAAGAGGAGGGAGCATCAGAGGACGCAGAGGATCCACTTTGTGGGGAGATGTGCTTGCAGAGGAGCTGTCGAAGTGGAGAGAAGCTATTTTTGCCAGCAGAGTCCTGTGTCAAGCACAGGCAGCTCCAAGGCTCCCACCTCTTCCCCTCTATCGCTGGATGTTCAATCAGCTGCTTGTGCTGCCCTGCACAGTGCCAGGGACAAACTCTCTGGCAGAAGGGTGGGGAAATGGAATAAATAAGGGATTTATAATGGGGATGGTTTGTTTGTCCGCAAACAGCCTGCTTCAGGCTTGTGCTCAGAAGGCAGCCAAACCCCCAGAGCTCTCTTAGGCTTCCCTCTGTGTAAGCACATTGCTGCAGGGTCCTGCCACAGGCTTTGGGGGCTGGCTAGGAAGAGGGTGGCAAAGGCAGCCTGCTCCTGTGTCCCTTCTTCCTCTCCACATTCCAGGGCTTCGACCTCCTCAACCTGCAGGGAGAGGGGAGGGAGGTGGGAAATGGGGTGACAGGAACAAACTTCCTGCAGCAGAGCTGAGCTGAGGGACAGCTCTTATCACAAGAGAACAGCCCTGCTGGGGGCAGCTGGAGAGGAGCCCATCCCACTTTCCTGAGCCCCCCACCCTGCTCACCCTGCAGCTCACCCCCAGCACAGGATCCTCCCTAACCCCAGCACACAGCCCTGCCAGCCCTGCCTGCAGATACTCGTGTGTCCCAGAAGGACAAGGGCTCATGGCTTGGCAGCGCTGAGGGAAATGCTATCCAAGCCACATGAGAGGGAGAGGCAAGTTAGCACTAGGCTGCCTGGGAGCACGGTTGCCTTTGAGCAGCTCCCACTGCCACAGGTACTGTGTGGGGAAAGCTGATCCTTGCCCACCAGTGAACCATCAGGCTGTGTGTGCCTTGGAGAGCAGCTTTGGCTCCTTCCTGGGCTCCAGCCACTGCACGCTGGCCAGGTTTTGGCTCGTGGCAGCTTTTTGGGCAGGACCCTGCTCTCCTCCACAAACCAGAGGCCAACATGTAGGGCTGACCCTACTCAAATTTTGTCTCAACACAATTCAGTCCTCATTCATGTCTCCAGTGTGAGGTGGAAGGAGATGGGAGAGTAAGCCCAGCACGGTGTCCCTTCACCCCTTCTGCCTGAGGGACATGGAAGCTGGAAAGAGAATTGTGCTGGGTTGGAAGTTCCTGCTGAAGTCAGAGCAGTCCCTTCATTGCACAGTCCTGTGTCACTGGCGTAGGGATAGATGCCCCAAAGCCTCCTTAGCTCTAAAAGCAGAACAGGGTGCCACAGGTAGAGCATGTAGGAGCAACCTCAGTGTGAGACTGGCAACACCTGGGCAAGGGAGTGGTGTTGCTGCCTGCATGTCACTGCTCCCCAAGCCTAGGGAGCAGTGGATTGTCCACAGGTCCTCTCCTCTGAACATTGCTGGCTGAAGATGGCTCATGAATCCAAGGTCTGTAACATTTATTGAACTGATGCTGCTTGAAGGCAAACGCTGTGATACGTAATAGGATTCATCTGCTGCTGTTGTGTCCCCCCTTG
This sequence comes from Coloeus monedula, assembly GCF_965178545.1. Lineage (NCBI taxonomy): Eukaryota > Metazoa > Chordata > Aves > Passeriformes > Corvidae > Coloeus > Coloeus monedula. Next base: position 26,697,811 of record NC_138788.1, on the reverse strand, counting down.
ATGAACACCTTGTCTCTTCCATTGCCTTTTTTTATTGTCCCCTCAATCCAACCGTTGCTCTTGTCAGTCACTCATTTTGTGTCCCAGCAGATCCAGCAGTGTAGGGCTGCACATGGGCACAGCTCACCAGCCTGAGGTGTGGGTGGGCTAGCGTGTTCCCCAGGAGCAGGGTAGGGAGAGGACTGGTCTCATGACTGCTGCTTCAGGGAGGACTCATGAGGAGAGCAGCATGAAGATCAAGTCAGTAAAGTCTGTGTTCATGGAAACCAGGTGCCTTTACAGACCCTTTATGTCAGCAGGTGGACTCACCAGGAGGGAGGGAACAGCTTCCTGTCCAAGGCTTGCACAAGCCCTTTCGGTGTGTCCTGTCCTTCGTTCTTGCAGACTACAATGAGACTGCCATGAAATTGGGTTGGTGTCCAGTGTCTCCCTCCCATTGCTGGCATCTGTTTTACAAAGAGCTTCCCCTGGGAGAGGCCACTTCAGTCTGACATCCCTCACCAGCAGTAGCTGGTACAGCAAACAGCTCCCAGCAGAGTGGGCAGGGTTTCACCTGTCCAGTGTCCTTCCCTTCCCAGAAAGCCAGGAGAGGGACTTCCTCAGCTGGAGGACAGCCAGGGACTTTAACAGGCACATCCATCCCCTGTACACAAAATGCTCTGTGTTCAACATTGCCCCAGAGGGCAGGGATTTCTGGCAGGTTTTCACACAAAACTTTGCCAAAAGTCCATTATGTGTCAAAAGCTCTTTGATGCAGGGAATAATATTTTGCTCTTGTGTGCATGTGTATATATGTGTAGATGTGTAGAGTCCCTCTACCACAGCCATGTTTCACCATCCCTATGTCTGATGATGACTTTAAAATTTTTAAAGTTTGCACTTGGTGTTTTTTGCAGAACTCTCCAACCCTCTTGCAAAGCCATATTTGTAGCATCCAGTATAAACAGCTCCACTTGATGACAAGGGTCAGACATGGGAAAGCCCTGAGTTACAGGCTCTGCAGGCAGCTACTGCCACATCGTGGGGAGATGATGTTGTACATGTGTTTATTGTGCAGCAAAAAACACGAGCTGAGCTGAAAAAAAACGGCTTTGGTTTTCATGGATTTTGTACACGGTGGTGTGTGTGTTCTGCTCCCTCCAGGGATATGCTCTGCCTCACCTCCTTGCCATGCTCACCTGGTGAAGCTGACTTTCTCTTGGCTCTTGTGTCCCAGCGGGCAGAAATTCCTCTAGACAGCAGTGGGAAAGCTGTGACATACTGCTATGAACAGCTATAAAATAGCTTTTCCACCTGGCTTCTTATTAAGTGTTACAGCCCTATCTTTTTCCATCAGTTGTATGATAGTAATTTTTTGGTATTTAATAACATTACATCCAAGACTTGATGAGGGAATGGGAAAGAAGCAGACTTGCAGTCTTGGACATTAATACTAACAACTCCAGAGCCACACCTGGATCAGGCATTTGTAAGCATATGGAAGAGATTGAAGATTATCTAATTGTCTCCTTAATACTTGGTACTAGACTGAATCATCTCTGCAGGCCTGGGAAGCTGTGCAGATCACCAGGCTCTCCTTGCTCCTGCTCCACAAAGCTGAAGAGCCAACTTGGAAAGAGAAACCCTTCTCATCCCCAGGTTTGGCTGTGCTGGGGTGCTCGGCACAGCTTCAGTGTGGAAGGTGTCACTGGCTTGCTCATGTGTTTGGCTGTGAAATTCAATGACAGCTCTTCTGGCCAGATTTCCTGCATGATCCTGTTAGGGGAGTTGTCAGCACCTAATCTGGGTGTTTGCTGTCATCCAAATAGTACTGCCAGGGCACTGCATGTGCAGCCTGATACACTGTACATTAATCCAGGTTTTGGCTTCCTTGCTTGACCCAGGAAGGATCAAACCCCACCCCACATCTGCTGCAGCTCCCTTGGACTGCTGATTCATCACACTGATGCTGCTTAGCAAAGCTCAGAACAGGTCTTTCCCTCCGCAGCTTCTCAGGCACAGCTCTTCCCTAGATGGCAGGGACCGTTTCTGCTTGTCCTGTACTTCCCTCCCATCCATCCATCCATCCATCCCTCCATCCCTCCCCAGCACACTGTACCTGCAGACCACATACAGTCCTTATGGGAATTTACCAGCCAGGCTGAATTATTCCCTGCTAGGCCCTGCTCCTGCCTTGCAGTAAGACAGTATTATCCACGTTGCTATTTTAACCTGAAACAGGGAGCAGGTGGGAGCACAAAACCTTTGAAAAATGATGGAACAAGGGTGAATTTCCAATCAAATGTTGCTCTGAAGGAAAATTACTCTTCATTTGCGGGTGAATTGGAAGACTGTGCAAGAGCAGGAGCTGTGCAGAATAAAGATTTAAGCAATCGAGTAAAGGAAAGAATGACTGCTCCTGGGGGAGCCTGGGACCTCACTAACCTGATTTAATCAAGCAGCTTCTGATGTTTTACAATTGCAAGCAACAATCTGACCCAGAGCTGGGCAATTTGCAAGCCACAGAGTTATGAACTGTTTGTGAAATGGTCTTAAGAGGAAGATATATTTGCAATTATGAACTGAAAAACCTGAGCAATGGCACTTTAGGTTTTGGAGCCGTGTCCACCTGCTGTTGGGACAGTTGGGGTCTCTGCCCTTCCTATGGCCTCCCACCATTCAGCAGTTCCCAGCTGAGCTCTTGTGGGCAGCAGCTTACCTTGGCCACAGGATGTCTCCTCACAGGAGAGGCTGCACCTGAGCAAAGTGCCTCCTTACTCTACACAGGTGAGTCAGTGTCCTAGGAAGGGAGGAAAAAGCTGGGAACACCCCCCAGCAGTGGAGATGCTGACCCAGCCTGCAGAGCTATGGGCTGACAAGGCTCTGGTTTGAGCCAGCTGCCTGTGTTCCCCCAGACCTGGGAAGAGAAATGTCCTCAAAGCTTCTGGGAAGAGGCACCAGTCTCAGTCCAGTGTCTTGAATTAATGAAATTTGTACCAACTGGTGTGTCCTCACAAGTGCTGAGCATTCCTGGCTGTGGCAGTGCCAGCTTCAAATGGGATGTCCTGGGGCTAATTGTTGCTGGATTTGTACAAGTGAGGTTTTTTTTCTTTTCTGGGAAACTGACTGGTTTTGTGCCCATGGTGTTTGCAGAGTGCTGACAACCCCCTCCCTTACTTCTCAATACTGCCTGTCTGCTTAAGGTGGTGTTCCTTGGAGATGTGCTTTTCCCCTTTCAAGGCTTTTGATGTCTTTTCCCATGTTAGAAAATTCAAGAAGGCAGTGTGTGAAGCTGGCTGGGGCCAGCAAGTGTTGCTGGGGGTGGCAGCTTTGATCCTCGGTGGGAGCTTTGCCATAAACTTGATCATGCATTTTTCATCCCTTGCTCTGTGTGTGCATGTGCTGTGCAGGGGGTACAGGCACTAATCCTGAAGCTGCACTCAGCACAGGGGTAAGGCTCACTTGCAGTTCATCGCTGATGCAAGTCCTTCCCATCCCCAGGGTAACTCTACCACAAGTTACCCTACATGAAATTTGGCCCTGACATCTAATAGCTAGGGAGCTGCTCCTGTCTTTAATCTCTCTGACAGTGCCTAGTCAGGGCTTTTTGAAGAATTTTGTTGGTCCTTTCTATAACTTAAGCATTAGTTTTCTTTATCTGGAGTTTTGCACTGCTATCTGACCCATTTACTTGGAAGCCTCCAAGGAGAGCTTGAGTTGAAAGAGAGCTGGGTTTGTGATCCAAGTATGAGTCTTTCACTGTTAATTGTATTAGCATTCATAATTGTATGCACATTTCTAAACTGTCAGGATTGCCATATCCTTCTAAAGCATGGATGGGACATCAAAAGGGTTACGACTGCTCAGAAATTAGCAAGAAATTAAATTGCCTGATACGTCAAAAACTGTGATGTGAACCGTTTTGTCCCCGTTATATCAAAAGTGATGTAGGAAAAATAAGTCAGGAATTAGGCTTTTAAAGCCTGTTAACCATCACAATGTAATTAGCTGGAACAGGCTGTTAGATGCAGGTTTGAGGTGCCACGTGCCTGCTGTTGCTGCTGGCTGGGCAGGATCTCTGCGTAGTGGGAGCCTTGTTGGATGAGGCTGTGACAGGACTCATGGGATGAATGGGAGAAAAGGGTGAAGTCCTGAATTCACATTCTCTCTTTGCTGCAGATTTGCTTTAAGGGAGCTGCTTGGTCTCCCTGTTCATGGCTTAGGCTGTGTTTTAGCTCTCAAGGCAACTTCCAGTAGAGGTCACTTGTGGCTGATGGGTAACACAGTGATTCTGTGCCCTCTCATTTGGACTTCCCGAAGTCCTGCTGGCAACAGGGTAATGTCACCAAGCCTGTCCTTTGGAAACAGATATTTTACAAACATGAAATACATGGGCATATGTACGTGCAAGTGCCATCCCAGATCCTTGCCAGCTGCATGTACACATTTGTGTTTTCAGGTATCGACAGTTTTGCCATGTCATGATCAAGCATATTGGGACAAATAACATTTCACCTGAAGACCTTCTGGAAGGCAGTTGGCTTTTGCTCCTATGGAGCCCTGCTTGTCCAGGGATATTGGAAAAAGACGTTGTCAGGGCAAGGGAAATGAAGGTGTTGCCTGTAACAGAAATACAAACTTTTTGGTTCCCAGACTGCTTCCCACCTACTGAACCCAACGTGCCTTGTTGCATGCCTTGTGCACGGTGATGGATTGTGTCTCATGGAGGTGACAGCAGTGACTTCTCAGTCCCAGCTGGGAAGTTTCTTCACAGCCCTGTGCCAGCCAAAGCCCAGCACCTCTCACATAGGCGCAGTCGCTTTTATTCTTTATCCATGTAAATCCTGACAGAGCTGGTCTCGCTTCACGGGCGGAGCCTGCACGGATGTTGCCACAGTGCAGGTCGGAATTAATGGTGCCTGGCCTCCGCGGGAGCGAGGAGCATCCCGGCGGATGCCGGGGGCGGCCGGCAGATGGAGCGCGGCTCCTCCGCACCTGCGCCCGGCACGGCCGCGCCGCTCCCTTCCCCGCGCACGCTGCTCGCTGGGAACGGAGCAACGCGACAACGGATTGTTTATTATGGAAACATGCCACTTCTAGGTGATTTACAAGCAGCTTTGTGGAGCTCCTGATCGCCCAGTATTTTTGTTTCTAGTCCGTTACTCATCTTGATACATCGTTGGTACTTGTCTAAGCAGGGCTGTAAAAGACGCTCGCGGGGACACGGTGGGGCCAAAGCACGGGGGATAGAAAGCAGCTGTCAGGCAGCATTTCTTCCAGGGGTTTGAGGAGTACCAGCAGGCTGTGTCAGCCCGGCAGTGACTGCTTCTCAGTGCCTGACTTTACAGTCAGACTGTTTTGTAGTTCCTTCAAGGCCCTGTGGTTTAGCGGCTCCGCAGATGGCTGCAGTGCATTTAGAGCAAAGTGAAATAACACTAGTTCCTTCCATCCTCTGCTGCCTCACCCTGAGAAATTAGCAGCCTCTTTTGGGAGCTACTAGTCAATATCACAGATCCAAACACCTCCGGACTTTCAGCAAAGTTTGAAACCGGTTCAGGAGCTGAATTTCAAGCCTACTTTTCCTGTGCCAAAATCGTTAGAGCTGAATACCTGGGAACTATGGAGGTGGGTTAAGTCACGGACCAAATACACTCTGAGCTTTTCATTGTCTGCTTCTAATGCATCAGCTCTCCCAAAATAATATGTCTAGCATGGTTCATACCACAATCACTGCTGTAATCACCACTGAAAACTGGATAGGTTAGAAATCCATATGTGGTTCTGCGTCTGGGTGAATTTGGCAGACAAAAAGCAGTCCCCAAAAGGCAATTTCTTCCTATCAAATCATCTGCCAATTTTAACGGGTTTGATTTATGCTTTTTAGAGTTACTGAGCTCTTTACTGAAAGAGTTGAAGGCCATCTGCACTGGTGCTGTTACTGAATGTGCCTCCTCAGGATCAAGACTGGCTTCCAGATGACAGAGGAGCTGGGAGCTTGTATCTTTTACATGAGAGGCTTCTCTGCCTGTCTCGTTGCTCCCCTTCACTTCCCTAGATAAGTGCTTCCAGTTACAGAAAAATATATGTGAAATACATCAGGCAGATTTTGTGCATTGTTGTTTCAAGGGAGGTAGAGGTGTTACACTTCTACCTGCTCCTTTACCTGCTATTCAAACCAAGCGAAGAGAAGAAATGTGCCTTGAGGGTACGTAGCCCTCCTGGCTTCTCTAATGAAACTTTGTTTAGGAAGTTGGTTTTTCTGTCCTTTCTTTATTTGTCCCTGAAAAGGGAAATTAATTAGGCCAGTTGGAAGTATACGAGGGCCATTTTGCATGGGGAAAAACAGAGCAGGTGAGCAGTTGTTGGAATTACTTGGACAGTAGACAAGAGCATGGAATAAGAGACCGACAAGAGGGTAGTTAATTTAGTTAGAAAGACTGGCTGAGCATAGCAGCCTGGAAAATAGATCATCTTTCTGAAAGGCACAAAGAAGAAAAATAATGGCTCCAGATTCATCCCTTGTGTAAATCTTTTGAAGTTGGTGACTTACACCAGGATGATTTAACCCCATTAATTTTAATGGGTCACTGCAGTGTCCCGAGAGTTGTTTTTTGCTGTGCTCTGTTCTGAGGCAGAGATAAAGCAGAGCCTTGGCGTCTAGGCTTCAACCCAAGCTTGGTGTCCCCATGGGGCTGGCTTGGGCCTGTCCACATTGTGGCTGACTCCAGTTGGAGAGGGAAAAGGATGCAGGAGATGATGATGTGTCTGAGCCCTTGTCCCGTGATGGCTGGGTGCTGCCAGGACTTTGTTGTGAGCCATAACGTGCCAAAAAAATTATATCTGGTCTGAAAAGCAAGGATAGGCAGGCTAAGAGGGCTCACTGGAGTCAACACTGACCCTCACTCTGCTATGGGTCTGCTGATCCAAAGTGATTAACAATTAACACACTAACCAGAGACAAGGAGCTCTGGAGCAGTGTGGCAAAGAAAGGAGCCTGAAATTGAGCATAAATGGGCACCAGGTGAGTCCTGTTGGGACTCAGTGGGCAGAGAGTGAAGGTCAGTGCCCTTGACACATGACAGGGACTCAGGGCTATGGCTAGGGACAGGGATAAAGCCTATCATTCAAGGCAAGCTGGTCATAGCAGGAGTTGGCCACGCATAGTTAAAAAGCCTGTGTATCACAGCAGGGAAAATTTAATCTAGTGCCAGGAGGGGGGATGCATCTTTGTCACCAGTTGTCAAACAGCTGAAAATGTGGTGGCAGACACAGCTGTAGTGCTTGGGCAGAAACAGTGATCAAGCCCCAGTCTCATCAGGGAGCAGCATGTCATGAGCTGTGCTCGGCCCTTGCTCCTTGGGGACCTCAGGGCCTGCTTGTGTCTCAGCTCTGTTCTCTGTGTGCCTCTCCTCGTGGGCCTTGCTCCTAGGGCCTGACTCCCTGTCCTTCATCTTAGAAATGATTCAAGTTGTTCTGAAGTATTGACCAGACAACAGGAAATGGGCCAGGAGGAACAGATGGACCAAAATGAAATGAAGCAATAAATCTTAATGCAAATGCTCTGTGTAATACAGAGGAGAGGGAAGCCGCCTTTGATGAAGTTTGGGTGTGAAGTCATCCCCAAGCAGCCTGCTTTTGTCAAGGCATCAGCTGCTCTTTAGCATCATGCAGAAGGAAGGGAAGATGAGCATCACTGTGTCTCTGGGCATTTGTCTCTTGACAGACTTGACATGATTGCACAGTGATTCCAGGGGGAGAGTCCAGACATGGGCCCCAGGAGGGAAGGATGTAACACACGTTTCAATAAAAGTTTCTCAGTAATCTTTGTGGCTTAACTTCTTTTAATACTGCCATTTAATCTTATTGGTCTGTAGTCTTCTCCCAGTCACACAGTGTAAGGCAAACTCTGCTAAATCACTCCATAGCTAGAGCAGATCAGAAAATCCATCTGGATTGGCAAGCTGATCTGTAAAATGCTTTATAAAGCTTGTATCAGCAATAGTGTGGCCAGCAGGGTCAGGCCAGTGATCATCCTCCTGTGCTGGGCTCTGGTGAAGCTCCACCTCAAGTGTTGTGTCCCGTTTTGGGCCTCTCACTACAAGAAGGACATTGAGGTGCTGGGTTGAATCCAGAGAAGGCTAATGGAGCTATTTAAAAGACAGGTAGATGTGGCATTTATGGACTGGTGCCTTGGCAGTCCTTGGTTAACAGTTGGACTTGATGATCTTAAGGGTCTTTTCCAACATAAATGATTCTATGATTCTGTGAATATCAAAAGTTGTTCTTGCAAGCATGTGAGCCTTGGAAGGACCGTGTGTGCTGGTACCCAACATATCACAATGTAATATTTAAATGTACCCAGTACATATGTCCTTCTGTCTTTTGTAGGAGAAGTTTCAGATGTAAAGGGTGAAACTCAATTTGCCTAAGCCTAAGATAGGGTTGCAATTCACCCCAAGGGCTGGAACAAGTGCTGCTGCTGCTCTGTAGTACCCGAGGAGGAAGAGGAATTTCAACCATGCCCATCCACAGGTGGGAGAGTCCCAGCAGAACCTCATTTCTGTGTCAGGTTATTTTAAGTAACAGCAACAATTCCCTTCACATCACACAGGGCTGCCTGCATGGTCTTTGTGCAGCCTCCTCATGGGTAGCATGGGCTGGCAGTGTGAGGGAGTCTGGGTGCCACAGGATTCTCTGAGAAATTAACCCATTTCCTTGGCAAAGGAAGTGATTGAAAAGTGCAGGTGCTGCTGAAATCCTGCCTGCATGTCCTGATCCATGAGCAGCATCGCTAGCCCAAGCCTGCTCTGCAGTGAGTCAGTACATTTTGCCACCACACACACCTCTGAGCTTCTGCAGTTGCATCCTCAGAGCACAGTCTGGCTTATTTCTCCAGAATATGTAACAAAAAAAAAATTAAGTGAGGGGGAACTCTGAAAATTTTGCAACTTTTATTAAATGAAGGAATATAAGAGAAGTATTTGTTACTGCTCAATGTTAAATGTGAACAGACCTCAGCAGGTGTGAAGGGATATGATACAGGCTTGGAAACCCTGGAGCAAGCCAAGGGAAGGCCTGTGAGAAGAAGAGAAGAATGCAACATGATGATGAAATGCAAATTTTTCTGCAGCTGTGTTTAAGTGCAGGATCGGGGGCCATCCAGCTGTCTGTTGGCTGTTTTCAGCAAGAAGACAACAGAAAGCAATGGATGATCTCATCCTGCCCCTCTTAAACTGACAAATCTCCTCCACAGTTGCTTACGTATCAATTTTTCTAAGGTTATTCCTTGCCAGCTGTTTGGCAAGGCCTGATGTGGACTGAACATTTTCTTCTCTCTCGCTGTTCCCTCGTACAGAGGAAGCAGCTCAGGTGATTGAGGTGGCTGTGGCTGGGAGGTGGGACAGCCCGGACGTGTTTCAGAGGTTTGAAAGTGTTGGCAGGAAAACCCTCAGTGTGAGGTCAGCTTTTGGGACAATAGTGCCAACGCATGGCTTGCGGGGATGAGAGCCCACACAGGGCTGTCTTGGAAATGCTGGATCCTGCACGTATAATGTAGTGGTTTTATCTGACCTGTGAACATCTCTGACAAGGCATCAGGGTATTAATCTTGTGCTTGTTATTGTAATATTTGCTGGAATGAAACACTAGCATTTTTAAATCACTGCCACCAAAGCATATCATAAATTGTAAGCAGTTTCTTTTCCTTTGAGTATATCTCTGTGCCAAATCATTCAGTGCTCATATCTTCCAAACTGGGTATGACATTACCAGTGAAGAGCTGTGACTGAGCATAAAATAATTATTTTTTAGAAAAGCTGAGCTGTAAAAAAAAAAAAGGTATGTTTCCTAAAAAAAATTAATGGAAAAGGACCCTTACCTCTTAAAACAGTTCTGCTTCCAGCCTCTGGTAATAACAGTGTGTTCAACTCCTGAAGTGCTAAAAGTCTGCTTTCTGCAAAGTGGAATTTAAAAGACTGTTGTTCAAAAGTGTGTGTATATATATATATATAGATATATATATACACTCTGCACATGTACTGTGCAGTTACTCCCACCCACAACCTGATTTTCATGCTTCTAAGAGCTGTGACACACTTTTAAGCAGAGCGATGTATTTTGGAACTCACACTGTGGCATAGAATGAAGGTCAGCACGACTGAGTCTGAGTCTTTGAGGGATGGAGAAATTAAACCCCAGCCTCCACTCTTCCTTTGCAACTTTGGGCCTCGAGTTCTTTGCTCAGCTTTATTCTTGTGAAATGCTGTGGTGTCTTTTCCTTGCTTCTGAGGAGGGAGAGCCACCCGAGTTCCTGGGTGCTCAGCTGGGAAGATAACATGGCCATGGTTGCATTAGCAACTGGATGCTCTGACTTCTTTCAAGTAGGATCTGTTCCCAGCCTTAACTGCAGTTTTTCCTCTGAAATGTTCCTGACTTTAAGCATTCAGTAAAACTGCACCTGGAGACATATTTGGAGCTCTATTGTCATCGTTGCAATTGTTTTTCAAGTCCTCTTTGGGAAATGGACTTTCTTTGGAGCTGGTGGTGAGCCACAGTTGCAGGGCATGTGCATGGTGTGTGTCATCTGCACGTGTCCTCTGCCCTGTGCGCCAGAGGTCGGCTCCTCTCACAGCCTCCTTGCCTGCCCTTTGGAGACCCTCAAGGCAGGTGAAGGAGGGATGAGGGGCAGGGGGTTATGTTTGCATTTTCACTTTCACTGCTGATTAGAGCAGTTCTAGGACCTGTTGGGCATGATATGACCTGCATGCTCCTGGGTAGTGGAGGCAGAGAGGTGGCAAAAAGTCTCTTCCTTCTCATCACCATGCCAGATTTGCTTGGGTGCACACAGGGCTCTAAAGTTTTCACAACATTATTTAAAAAAATGTTTCTTCTTGGGAAAAACCTGAGCACTTTTCCCTTTTCTGTGTCTTTACTGGGAAAAGGGTCTTGGTAGTGTTACCATAGTAAATAAATTAAGCAACTTACAGCCTACAACAAAACCTTGCATTCTTCAGTGTAAAATGAAAACACATAAACAACCAGCAGAGGGGACGTGCCTGGCCTCTAATCTGCATGGAGTTCACTCTTTCAGACCCTTGTTTCCTTCTGTACAGTGATTTAGAAGAAAAAGCTTTTATCTAATCATGAGGTAGGTCTCTGCAGAGCTCCCCAGGCACTGCTAATGGATGGGATGCACAGCAGAGCTTGAAGGCTTGAAGCTGAATCTTTGGTGCTGCACATGCTGTTGCTGCGTAGGTCAGAGCTGGTTTTTGTGCAGGGCCCAGGGTGTTCATGTTCCAGAGCCATTTTGCATTAGGGTGAGGTGTGTGTTGTAAGCAGGGGAGGGAGGCAATCAGCTGCCCCAGAGACAATAGGCTGAGGCCAGAAGTGGCGAGGCAGGGACGGGTGGGAAGCTGGTGCTGCAGAGGGAGCAGAGGCAAAGCAGAAGGTTCCAGGAATTAGCTCCAGTCCCAGAGGATGACTGGGGAAGAAATTGTTAATAAGTAGGTTATTGGCAGTAGGACACTCCCTTTCATGCTCTGATTCATAATCCCCACAGCTGCATCTCCTGGCTGGTGTGCCTAGATTCTAGTTTTGAATCTCACAGTATTTTACCGTAATGAGAGATTATCCAAAAGAGCACTGAATTCAGACTCAGAACTGGACACCACAGTGTGAACTTCAGAATACACAAACCTCCCAGGACCTCAGGGATGCTTTTGTCATCCTGTGGTACATGCTACTGCCAGGCACATCGTGGCTTGCCTTGGTAGGAAAGGCAATGTTCCTGCTGAGAGCATGGCTTCTTATTGTCCAGCTTCTGGCATTTCAGGTAACAAAGGGAGAAAATAGTGCACAAAAGCTGATTGCAGGGCATGACATTTGCAGAACCTCATTGATATTCCAAGCTTGGGAACTACAGAGCAAGTGAGATCAACAACCGAAAAGGAGGGGGTGTAATGCCTGACAGTCAACAGCATTTTCCCTTCGCCCACATGTGATATCTACATATCAGATAATGTGAACAGTTAAAGCAGGAATACACTGCCAATGGCCATCTAGCTCTGCAAAACAGAGATCCCTCATGTTGCAGGCCAGAAATACTCCCTGAATCATCATTCATTTTGAAGGAAGAAGTCATTTCTCTTTTAGCTGAATTAAAAGGTCTGCTCCTATAACCAGCTGAATGGATGGAAATAATTACATTCATTCATTATGCCTCTTCACTTTTAAGAATGTAGAACATGGAAAAAGATACTGGAAATGCCACACACACTCTTCAGAGATGTACAAGGTGAATTAAAAGTTAATGTCTGCATGGAGAATTGGACAGGGGTTACATAAAAAGAACAAGGAGACACTGAGTGTTTTCTGCATGAGTACATCTGAAAAACATCCAAATTTATATCTGAACTGGACAGCAAAATTTTTGTCTATTCAGACATTGCACTGTTTCATGGTGTGTGCAATCTGCATATGTTGCAAATGCATACAAAAAGAAAATTTCTTCTATTTTCCAGAGTTACTAATATTTTATGCTGGTCACCTTAGAAAGTGAGTTGACATGATTTGAGGTGTTTTGAAGCAAGTATACAAGCATATATTTGAGGGTAGCATGATTTTTTTAATTTGCTCTTTTAATTGAGTAAGGCTCAAAAGAAAGTATTAGGATGGATCCAAACATGTAATAGCAAAAACGTCTTCTGCTACTGCAAAGTCAGTTTTAAGTTCAGTATTATAATCTGTCAAATACCAATCAAGCAAAATTCACTACAAGTTTTGATAATTTTAAGTATGGGACTACAAAACTTAGGGTGTATCTGTCTATCTTTAGTCTTAGGAATCTTATACTGGTCCAGGCTGAAATAGCTGTTTTCTTTGTTTCCTTTCCCAAAATGAATTCAGCATTGAGACTGAAAGACTTTTTTACACCATCTTGAGTTATATAGCTTTTTTTATTTATTATTCGTACCCTATTACAATAAAGAGCATCTCCATTCACTCCTGGAGTGCTCAGTAAATCTCAGTGGGTCTGGTACTTCCTAGGGTGGAATACTCTGGAAACTTCGTAATGCTTCTTTCCAGGTGCTGTGTAATTTAGCTCTTTTAGAGAGCATAAAAGAGTTGGACCTACTATCAGAATTGGGTGTTTGAAAGGGGTTTGGTCATTACCTTGAAAAGTAACCCTAGTGTTTGAAAGGTTTTATCTTTGGGAAGATGTCTCTATTTTTCTGCCATAATTGGTGCCTGTCAGTGATAATTTGGAATCATTTAATGAATCCCAACAGTTATATTGGGCAAGACAAATTCAAGACTTCTTTTTTCTTTTATGTTTTAATGTTAGAATCACAGAGGATGTTTTAAGACTGCCTGATCCTGGTAGGTAATCAGGGAAGACAAGTCTGCTTTTAGTAGTTGCCAATCCAGCAAAATTTACTAGATGCATTTAATAGCTATGTTTTGGAGTTTTACAGTGTCTGAAAAAGCTCAGTTCAAAGGATAGTGATTAGAGAAATTTCCTAGAGTTCATGAACTTGCAGTAGATCTTACATCCCATGATTTATGTCTCTTGACTAATAAATTAAAGAACCCGATGACTTGAAAGGTATTTCCATGTGCTGCTTTGTAGAAACAGGCAGAAAACAATTCCAAGTAATATAAAATTGGTGTCTTACAGAGAACTACACTGTTTAGTATGCTGGAAAGACATTTGATGTTGCAAGGCAGTTAACTGAGGACATGCTGCTGAGGCAGATTTGGGAAGGAGCCCTGCTTTAATCTGAAGGAAATGTAAAGAGGAAAGGAAAGAATACAGTCACCAGATGAAGAAGTTGAAGTTCATACTGTGCGCTTGATCTTGTCTTCCCACATGCATCATAAGTTTTTGCCTCTCTTGGAAAAAATATTTACCATTCCTAGGGCCATATGTGCAACAGATGATTTTAAAAAGTCAGGGGAGAGATCTCCCACTAAAAGGGGATGTAAAACTAGGTAGGGCAATAGGGTATTTAGCAGTGCAAAGTAAGTACAGATGCAATAGCCATCTGCTGTCTGTGCACACTGCAGTCTTAATCTTTCAGGTCCTACTGCCCTTGGACATGTAGCAGGAGCAGCCAGACAGAGAAGCCCAAGCATCATGTTGCTAAAAAACCAGTTGAGTACACAGTACTACACACCAGAAGAACACCATCAGAAAAAAAAATGCAAAATTGTCCAATACCAAGCATCTGGCACACTCTCCTTTGTACTGGGAGCTCAGAGGTCTAGCAGGGCTGGGGCCATGTCTGGAAATGCCTGTAAATCATTTCTTACTTTGCCAAGTTAGAGACTTTAAAATGTCAAAAATGCCAGTGACAGCCTGGGATTTCCCTGTGTGAGCCTCCAGCATGAAAGCTGCTGCCAGCACTTGTACCACACACTGGGATGGGCTGTGGAGAATCCCAGGGAGTGATGAGGAAATCCAGCATCCACAATGGGGTGGTTGTGAGGCTGGTATGGGGCAAAGGAGAGTGTTCAGAGGAGGCTGTGAGTGGGTATCATCACGGCTTGGGCAGTCAGAAAGAAAAGGGCAGACAGGAGGTTCTTCTGCTTTGTCTTCCTGTGAAAGGGTTCTGGTCCTGTGGGTCTTCCAAGGGCTTGGTGTCACCAGCCCCTGCAGATTCATCATGGGGAGTTGTGTTCACAGGTGGGATGTGGTGTGTGAGAGTCCAGGGGAATTGCATGTTGCAAGGGCTTTCTCTCAAGAGCAAGAGGGGAGAGCAGGAGGAAGGTAGCCCAAACCACTGTTGCCTGGGTCCCTTCTCCTTTCTCAGGTCACTCTGCCCAAGATGAGGAGCAAGAAGAAATGGGAATTTCTTTGCTCAGCAACACCATAAGCAAAGCAGCAGCAGCTGTAGCATTTACACCACTGGCCACAGGCACTTTGCAGTGGCTCCTGCTGGCATCTGTCCCCTGGTGTGAAGAGACCTGCTCTAACCTATACCAGGGGTTGGTTGGATGCCACTGGCAGGTCAGGTCAAGCCATCAAACTTTTGGGTTGCTTTGCACCCCTGGCTGACTGCATGAGGTTGCTCAGTTACCCTTTCTACATTCCTCACCTCTAAATGTGTGATGAGGTGACTCACTCCTATTGAATGCACATTTAATTTTATTAGATAGCCATCAATATGTTTCATACGCTCTCTATTAAAGAATTTCATTTTTGTTTCCTTGAATATCTGCTGGAAACAGCTTAGATAAACAGCTTAGACAGGGGAATCTCAGTACCCTTTACCAAAAAAATATCCTATAGGTTGCCTCTTTAAGTGCTGGACGCACATATGGGAGAATTGGGGATGATGAAGTATTCACTCAGATTGCTGGTTTCCGCTGCATTGAAGTCAGAGACATTGAAGGCACTACAGCATTTATAACTGATTTCCTGAACAGTGTAGCAAATAGAGATGAGAGCCCTTTTCTTGTAACTCACATGTGCAACAGAAATCACTTAGCTAACATAAATCAGGACTAAATTGCTTTTAAAGGCTCACAAAACATTTCTGAAAGAGACAGGATGAGGAAACCATTTGCCACAGTAGAGTATGTCCCCATGATGAGTCCTATTAAAGCTTGATCAAAGAGCCTTATTGGCTTTTCATTAGAGCCTGGTTATTTACAGTTGAAATTCAGCAGTGATTTCAACAGAATAGGCACAGAAATATGCACAGGAGGTAAATTTAAGCAGGATTCTAGACCATCAAAGTACGTGATTAAGGACAATTTAATGTGCTGAGTAATGCAGTGTGATTTGGATGTAATTTATCCTAATCCAGTCTGATCTTTTACAGGAGAATATGCTATAAGGCCACAATTAGGTGTGACCAGGGCCCCATCTGGCCTCCTGTCTCCAACAGTGGCTTACAGCCAATACCAGAAACAAAGCAAATACAGAGTGAGCTTCCCTTGTGTATCCTCTCTGTTTCTGGCATTCAGCCGCTATGGGACTCTTCGGGTCAAAACATCCAGAGCATGGAGTACAATAGCCACCATTTATCCTTGCTTCATGAATTTATCTCATTGCTTTTTGAACCCATGCCTAGTTTTGGTGATTACAGTCTAACACCAGTGAGTACCATGATTCAGCTGCATTACATGCAGAAGCTCTTCTCTTACTTTGATTTAAACTTCTGTGCTCCAGCTATTCTTCCTGGTGCAGTAATTCAGCAGCAAAAGTCTTTTTGGACAAGCTATGTCTGGAGTTGGGGTTGAGGCTTGGTAGTCTGTCACTTGGGAGTTTTCTCCTCTTCCTTCCCTCTCTCCATTTCCAAGGACTCTCTGGGATGAGCATTTAGGGGATGACGTTGTTGATCCCATGAATATTGTGGTGGAGGTCATGGTATCCAGCCTCCCATGAGCAGGCACAACCTGGCAGGCCATGGGTAATGTCTCTTTTTGAGGAGGTCATCCATAGGGACAGGAGATGGAGAAGACAGTGGCCAGGCACCACACACAGAGCTCTGGGCAGAGTTAGTCTGAAACAGCAGAAGGTGTCCCTGGAGAGGGACAGCAGAGGAACTGCTCGGGCTGCAGTTCAGAAACCCAAATGGACCATGTGGTTGCTAACCAGAGGCTGGACCCACATCTACAGAAACAAGAATTTGAGGCACCCACCCTCAAATCAGGGAGGGCTCAAGAAAATGAAGTAAAGATTCAAAGCCTGTGCAGCCTTCTTAAGCTCTTAATCAGATTCATATGATGTATATGCAAGCTCATTAGCCCGACCAGTTTATAAGGTACATTTGAATTTATGACTCTGATACTCAATACTTAATTTGTAACTGTGATTAGATGCATCTTTTAAACATGTTGTAGCTGCATGTAGATGTTTGTAATAAAATTCCCAAGTGAAGAGCACAACTGGAAAACCTCCACATGAGAATGATTAATTTTTATTAACTTGGTTTTATCACTCAGCATTTATGCTGTAAAGGCTACAATAAAGTGACACATGCTTGGTCATTGTAAGACAGAGATAAATTTGGCCTCCCCATAAGGGACAAGCAGGGCCAGTTTAGAGGAGGTGAAGAACACCTCCACCCAGTGTTCTTGCTAAGGTAAATACATTTTTCTGTCCTGTGAAGAAACTTGCCATCTGTAGGAATAAACAAGGTAAACCAGAAACAGATGAGGATGTGACTCTTAGGCAAGATCTTGTTTTTATACTTCTTTCCAGGAAAAACTTGCTATAAACATTTGTGTTCTCTTTTTCAAGGCTGCTGAGGCCTTGCATTGGAGGATCACATGGCGTTAGCTCATTGCTCCAGTGTTCTGCAGCTCCCAGCCCGTGCCGAGCCATCTCTCCCTGGTGCCGGACAGGCTGGGCTTTGCTGTCAGAGCGCCCTGCCCCATATGTCACAGCCTGGTGAAATGCTGAATGTGCATTTCCAAAGCTCTGTCTTCCTCCAGGAGGATAATTTCATTATAAAAATATAACTGTGAAAAATGAAAGAGGCTAATTCTGCATTTCTTCAGCCTGAGCCAAATACTAAAGTTGCTCTCTGGAGCCAAGCAATCAACTTCACTGCTGAGGAATCTTGGGACAGAAATCTGTGGCATTTCCTACTCATTTACGGAAGGGGTTGGGTGCCTCAAACCCATCTCTTGTCCTTCTGACACCCATTCTACACAAAGAAAGAAATGGTGGCTGCTGCTCTCAAGCACAGTGTGTCCATGTGAAGCTGAGATGGCCCATGGGGATGTCACTTGTCTTGGAGCTGTCTGCATCCCCTGCACCTTGGTGGCAGAGCTCAAGCTGTGCTGTGTGGGGCTAGTCTCCAGGATGAGTGCAGAACAGAGGATACTGCCTTTCCTTGTCCTGCATCTGTGCTGCATGATAGAAACCCATGGATTGAGGTATAGGGAGCATTGCTGGAGAGAGTGTCCATCTCCTTCCAACCTTGGCTTTTCTGTGCAAGCTAAGGTTACTGGTATAGGGAAGATCTCTTCTGTACTTAATAAATGAGTTTTCCAGTGTCATGCTTGGCATTTCACAGGGAGAACTTGGGTTCACTTTTACATTGTTGGGTTCAAGCAAGCTGTCAGAAGTCACTAAAACACTAAATCAGGACCTCTAGCTCAGTCCTGGTGAGCCAAACTTAAACAAACCCTTGCTATGTGATGCAGAGAAAGTCACTAAGCAGAAGTATATAGTATATAAAGCTGGGCTGTTCTCTCTGCAGACACACTGTGAAGACAACAGAAAGGTGGCAGGAAGGCAAAATCTTCTTTTGTTTTGTCCCAGTTCTCTTAAGGATCTGATTGCACAACAGTGGTTTTACCCTTCTTAGCAGAAGCAGAGGCCACATCCAGCTAGTGAGAAATGCCTGGGTTTGAAGTCAGGTCGACAGATTCTGTTCTTGCCCCACAAGTCCCTTTTGCTTGCGGCAAGGAATTCTGGAGTCTCAGGACCACCACAATGGGGCCCTTTCTCACAGGGCTGGAGAGCTCGACCTCTGCTCAGAAAGGACAGATTCATGTTGGAGAGGGTTCCACAATGCAATGATTTATATCAGGAAACGAGCAGAATACTTTCTTAAAAAAAAAAGGAAGAAGAAGAAGGAAGAAAGCCTTCATCTGTTTCTTTGGCTCAGGGAAGAGATCAGCTGTGGTTTCATGATATCAGAGGATGGAATGCTGAAGGGAGAAAATGTATGGCTGTGTGCATCCATGTGTTTGAGTTTCTATTCCCAATGCATAACATACAGAGTTAATTTTGCTTAATTACAATGTCATATGGGTCTCAGAGCTCAGTGGGAATGGCGATGCCTTCACGCATGTGGTTCAACTTTTGCACTCTGAGTACCATGAATACGAATTTCAACCCTGCACTCTCCATGCAGCTCCTGAGTGTTTGGATAATATTAAGGTGTTCGGGTGCTCCTCCAACCACAGTTCTTGGTGACAGACAGGTTCTCAGTCACACCTGGTTTTGTGCCTTGTCTCAAATAAAAAATGTCAGTCTGGCTGTTGAGGAAAATCAGTTAGGAGAGTTCCAAGATGCAAATATATTCTCAAGGCTCAAGTTTCTGTACATGTAAAGAGTAGTAGCAAAGTATTTTTGCATTGGTTTACTTTAAAAATAGTGTCACAGAATCTGATCACAGTGCTAAGAAAAATAGTTTGTGAAAAAGCCATCTTCATTACTGACTGCAAACTCTAAGTGTTGGGAAGGAGAGAGTGGACTTCCTTGTGAAAATATTTCTGTGCTTTTAATCTGCCTGGCAAATCACTGGTGATTAAATGGTAATCTGAGTTGTTTGTTTGAAATGTCTGATATCTCCACCACAGTCTGCCCACACCACTAGAGACTTTTAGGAATTAAGGAGCCTGGGAACAGAAATGACTGCAATGTATTTAAACATGAATTAACAAAAGCCAACAAATACAGAACAATTTTAATTTATGTATTAAAATACTCTTGAGGATACAGACTGACCTCCATTACTCAGGGTTTGTCACTGTCTCATCTCCTTTGGACAGCAAATACTAAGAAAGAGACAGAAAGATGATTTACTCTTGCTTCAGCTTCTGTCTGGTCTGCTGCAATGTCTGCTGTGCAGCTCCCCCAGCCGTGCTCCTCCATGGGTCTCACAGCTCCTCATGTTTTGCAGGCACTGTTTTCTCTCATAGTTGAAACTCGGGGTTGTCTGAAATCTTTGGTAAATGAGTTGAAGCTGAACCTTGCTTTACTGACAGGCCGAGGCCCTGGGCTAAAGTGTGACGTATCTGGAAAAGGAGGAATCCCAGAGAGTGAACTTTCTGCATCTGCTGTCCCACAGCAAGGGGGAGAAGCTTTTAAAAGAGCCTTTGCACCATGAGTCCCATAGGGATGAGGTCCCCTGATTGAACCCATCACCTCCAAGGGAAGCTGTTCCTGCAGGAGGCTTCTGCAGACTTGCCAGATCTCCACAGGCAATGCAGGAGAAACCCTCTGGGACAGATACAAATCAAAGTGAATTAGGAAACAGATAGGCACAATCTGTTGCCAATGCACCTAGTCACCTCCAGTCTTCTCCACTTGGAACATTTCTTAGTCTCTATTGAACAAGTGTCAGGATACTCCTCACTTTTTAAACAACTTTCCGATTGTGCCGCTGTTTGTGTGTATCTGTATGTATTTAGATAGATCGAAACACGTGTACACACACATCAGTGTTTACTAACTCTCAGTGAATAACAGCAGCAAAGTCAGTCCCTAGAGAAAAGATGTGCCATAAAACTTTTCCATAATATTGTTAGTATAACCTTCATATTTAAATTAGATTGCAAGTGACATATTAACTCAACATAAGATATTTTTTATGATTTGGAAATTTCCAGACTGACTGTGGATGGCTTAATGTGGTAACAAGGCAGTCAGCTCTATAGCAATGTTCGTGGTCTTCCTAGATTAGCCAGATTTCAAATTAGTAATATTATCCTGGGGTAATGCTGATGAGAAAGGAGATCCAGCTTCCCTCTCCTTTGTCACTGAAGAAGAGTGTATCCAGCTTGTGTGATGTCCTTGACACCAGCGATGTTTTAATACCATTAGCAGCAGGAAATATTTTCCTTGCCAGTAATGAGGCTCAGTGTCAGCTAAAGGTGGTGCCCCACAAGAAGACTTTAAACAAAATTGCTAGATTTTAGTTCAAAAAAGGCTAGAAATATGCTATTTTTGAGAAAGGCATTTGTTCAGTATGGAGTGATCCTGGCTAATGAAGAAGGGACCTGCCAGAGCTACTTTTAGTTCCACCTGCTGCTTTCATTGTTACTCTTGTAGCTATGGCTGGCAGTGGAGTTAGGATGGTGGTGTCTGTTCTCATATAGAAATGGAAAGAGAATGGAAATAGTGTGTGAATAAAGATGAAAAGATAACAAGAGCAAGAGCTGAAAAGAACGTCGGCTTCCCTATGTAGCTAAAGATCCGGCAATGATTGTACCTTTCCTGGGAAGGGTTTTTCTTCTGCAACACTACATTTTTTGTCTGATCTAAGGGCTAACAGCGTGCCAGGTGCAGTCTGGGTTTCAGGAGAAGATCAGAGTTTCTACTTGGAAATTTTTACAGTTAAGAGAAACCATTAAATAATTTCCTTTATTGGTTTGGAGACATAAACCAATACTTCCGCCTCACACTAATGCTTCACTGAAAACAGTGAGGCTGAGAGGTATTAACCTTATATATCATCACTTGGGAGAGGGAAAATACATCAATGAATCATATGCAGGATAGGAAGATATTAAAAAAAAAATAAACATGGAGTCAGACAGGGCTCCTTGCTGCTGCTGCTGCTATTGCAAAGCAGCAGCACAGGCTTTCTTCATTAACAGAACAGAGGTGAAGAATATGCACACAAAGAGCACAGCCAGAGAGATTATTTGCTGTATCTGCTTTGCTTTCTACTTCAGCAGTACTTTTTTTTTTGCTGTCCTTGCTGGGAGAAACAAGTTTTGGATTTCAGAGTTTCACTGGGGAGATGAAGATTTTATTTCAAGCTCCATTTTATTTGGTACTGCTTTCCCCTGACTTAAGGAGTGAAATGTGGGTGTAAAAAAAAGTGACAAGACAGGTAGACATGGGGTACCTGGGTTTTTTTCAGGAACTCCAAAATCAGAACCCAATTAAAGTTGACTTTAAAACTTAGAGAAAGACTAAATGAAAAGAGGAAAACTTGCCCCATAGGTTGATTGGCTTTTCTTTTTCTTTCATTAAGCCTTGTGAATTGGGTGGTGGTAGTGATGCAAATAACTATATTATAATGATAAATTAATTTCTTCTTATTAACTATGTCAGTCAATTATTACCTCATTTCTAATCATGTGAATTGAGTTCCACATGCCAAGAGAGCTGTATTGACAGCTCCACAAAGCTCCAGACTGGTGAGGGAGCTAAGCTGGGTAGAGTAGACGACTACATTTTGGGGACTGTACCATCCCTGGCTTGGTCTGAGGGATGTCTGTTTCAGGCACCATATAGCAGGCATTATATTTGAATATGATACCACTTCTGTAGAGGAAGCAACTTATTCATGAGCAGTAGCATCATCACATCAAATACAGCTGCAGATATGGCTGAGAAAACAACCATTTAATTGAAGCAGAAATTACACTGGGAAATTTAAAGAGGGTGCAAAAAAATTCCCAAGTAGTTATTACTCACTGGAAGTAAATCCTAGACATGTAAGGCATGGGGATGCACACAAAAATCTGGGAGAAACAGAATTTATGGGTAGACATAACTTTGCCCTCAAGACGTGTTATTTCTACAGCTGAGTCCCCAAACTCACTTTAAATAAATAGTTTGGGATAATCCTTCTCTGATCCTCTGGAGGACAGAGCAAGCTGCAAGAGACAAAACCCCACTTCTGACAGCCTGGCCCCCCAAAATGTAGAGGCTAGTGCTCGCCCCTCTGGTGGGATCCTTGCAAAGACAACCTGCCACCGGGTGATGTTGCCACCATTAACACTGCCATGTGTGCGGGGTGTGCCGGTGCTGCGGGCACTGTGCCCGCACAGCGATGCTGCCTCTGCCCAGGCTGTCATTGCCGGGCTCCTGCCCCTGCAGACCGTGCCAGGGCTGGGTCTCACAGGCTCCGGAGAGCACCGGGGGGAAGCACAGCTATCGCCAAGTATTTTTGTCCTCAGTTTTGCTTATCCCTAATCAGTTCTTGCAGCTCCCGTCTGTAATTTCTTCCCCTCCTATAGCAGCTGTCTGGGGTTTCAGCTGTTCTGCATGAGTAGAGGTGCCAGCACCTTTTAAATCACTATGGAAAAGTAAGGGTGCATTTTCTATCCTGGATGAAAGAAGAAAGGACAAAGTTTGCGGGTTGTTTTGGTTTGGTTTTTTTTCCTTGTGCTTTCCAAGTGCTTGTCAGAGATAACTAGGAGAGAACTGGAGATTATTCACAAATTAAGTAGCCTCCTGACTGCCAGCCACGCCAGCTCAGCCTGGAGCAGCCGCATCCCTGCAGCAAGCAGTTCATATTCCCGTTCCTCTCCGGGGGGACGCTAAGGGTTAATTCAGTAGCTGTGCGTTTAATAGCACAATTTAAAGGGGGAAAAATGACACCCCTCTCCCCTGCCTTGCTGGTTGTGGATGGTTCGCTCTGCCTGGCTGATCACATGCTCCCGAGCCCCCGGTGCTGCTGCAGCAGCCCCAGCTGGTGCTGGTGATGGGCCGGTGCTGCCCGGGACGCCCCCGGCCCCCGCCCGCCCATGCCCGGCCGCCCTCACCTCCGCTTTAAGGGAGGGAGGGCGCAGCAGGAGCTCTTGAGCATATGGGTGGAAATTTGGGAGGCACCCGTTCTCTCACCACCGTTCCCAGCTCTAACCATGTCTATTTGTTGTTGTCTTTTTTTCAGGGACTATGGATCTTCAAAGAGAAAATCAGGTAAGCCACTAGGCTTTTTATATGTACTGCATGATTTTAGAGAGGACCTTACCCCCTGCTTTCCCCTGTTAAACTATCTATTTATTTTGTGTGGCATTAAATTGTGTAGCAGTTTAACTTTTTATTGCTGAATCCTGCTGGAGATAAGCATCAGTTTCTTTCCTTTGCACTGGAGAGACCCACCTTATATAGTATTGCAGTTAAAATGACTGCTCTTCTCTGACTGTATTTATACAGCTCCATCTCCAGCATGAGTTGTTAATTGTATTACATTTCTTTCTCTTTCATTGCAAATGGTCAAAATGCAGAGTCAGAGTTGGGGTTCTTTTCTGGAGTGGAAAGGTATCTTTTTCTGTGCTAGTTTGAATCTTTTATCGTGCTTTTCCAAAAGCCTCTGGTGAGGCTTCTGATGCAAAATGTTCTCAGTGTCTGGGTTTGGGCTGCCTCAAAGGCTGTACCTCAGTGTTTTGCTTTTAAAATCCTGGATTGAAATGTCCTATAAAACCCTGATTTGAAACTATGTAAATCCAATTTTTCCCCTCCCCATGTTGCTCTTAGTGATTTTTACAGATGTGTTTTCAATAGGGATGTGTAATTATGGGCCTCTGGGTCTGGCTGCTCTGAGCTGGATGTGTCAGGGCTTTCTATTTTTCAATTTTTTTATTTTTTTCCCCAAGCAGCATTGAGCACCTGCAACTCTCATTGACTTTGTTTGGAACCTTGGATGCTTCAAATTGCATTCAGGGCATCCAAAGAGAAGCCTTTCAAACCAATAGTGACTCCTGGAAAACTCTGGCCTGTGCGCAGGGAGGGGAGGATTTTTTTCTTCTTGCTTTTTAAGATGATAAAGGAATACTGCAGTGGCTTGGTCTCTGGGAGGGAAAGGAAGATGAACGTAACATGCTGGACTCCAGTGAATATCACTGCCTACATTGATTGTTGGTTAATTATGAAGGCTTTTAAGCTGCCATCCTGTAATAAGCTAAGTGATGCACTAAAGAGAAGCTGTTGCTTAACCCTGATGGCCTGTGCATCAAATGGTAGCTACCTTTGCAGGCCAATACTTTTGGTACTTTTCCCTGAATTTCCCTGAGGTGGGGTGTGGTAATGAAGAGGCAAGTGTGGTACAAGGTGCTGGCCCTACACAATACGCTAGGGCACGCCTGGTGTTCTTAACCTCCTGCAAAGCTTCTGTCTGGGCTGCACTTCTAGGACTTCCTAAATGTAAGTGTTGTTCACAGGAGCCCGTGAATTCAATTGACAGCAGCACCTTCTCTAGAGGGGCTGACCTTAAATAAAAAGCTCCAAGTGACTTGGTAGAAGGCAGAGCTAAGTGTGGGAGTTCCTGCCTCAGCCACATCCTGAGCACTGGGGGCTTTGGGGCCATGTAAAAATCTTTAAAAAACATTGCTGAAGTCTCTGGGATAATCTGATTTAGCACTGACCTGGAACAGCATTAGGAGACCTGGAGAGCTTTGGGCTCAGTGCACCAGTTTACATGAAAGGGTATTGCAATTCATGCACAAGAGATGCGAGGAGCTGCTTTGGGAGTGGAAGGAAACTGCTGCCTCTTCATTCCTGTGGCTCTGGGGGCAAGTTGGAGCTGATCTGCCATGACATGAGAAAAGCGATTAAGTTGAGTTAGTGTAGCTGAGATGTCATTTGTGGATGCTCTTCCCTGCTGGACTCTTTGGCCCCCTGCCCTGAGAACCCCAAGTGACATGGCCATCCATCCCTGCAAGGGGCACTCAGGTCAGGCTCCCTCCTTTGGCTGTCCCAGCTCTCCACGCTGCCAGATCTCCTTCTGGGACTCTTTCCTCTTCTCTGCTTTTTGGTGCTGGGCTGTTTGTGCAGCCAGGGCTTGGAAACAGTGTGGCTGAGGGACACTCTTTCTCCGCTTACCCCATACAAAGAGGAATGTGAAGCAGCTCTCTGAACAAATTGAGCTGCATAAAGGGACTCTGTTCTCAGCCATCTTCTTGCTTGATTTTAGAATGGCAGAGGAATGCTTCCTTCTGTTTGGAGCTGGATGTTGTGGGAGTGTGCATGCAATGAGCAAAGGAATATGCCAAGGGAGTCACCAGTTACAGCCTCTAACAAAGACCAGCTTTATGACACTTGAAAAAGGGATAGGGTAAATAAGTAAGATTTTCATGATTGCTGTGAGGGTCTTTTAAGATAACAAATAGCTTTGAAATGCAGTTTCTTCCATAGGTGCAGATCATGGAACTACTCCATCTTTAAACAAGAGACAAATAGGCATTTTTAAATGCAAGCACCTCCCAACAAATGAGACCTTATGAATATCTTGTGTCTTGACCAAAGAGGTGCTGGGAGGAGGCTGTTGGGTGTGAGCACAGCTGTCCCACACTGTCTGGCAGGAATCCCACAGCTGCTGTGTCTCAGGCATGTGCAGGCATGACACGAGCATGGCTGATTGCAGAAACATTCGGAGAATGCCTCAGCCAACGTCACCTCTACCCTGACCTCTGCCTTGCCAGAGTGAGTGTCTAGCTAGCCCTGTGCTCACCCCTTAGAGCAGGGAGAAACTGGCTAAGTTCAGAGTTTAATAGGAGTTATGGAAACATTTACCGCTGCAGTTGATGCTGGTTGTAAACATTTCAGACCTTCTGAACCAAATGCAATAGCGTGGCACGTCCTTAGCTAAACAAAAGGGAGTCTTGTGCCGATCTGGGGCATCTCTGCATGCCAGCCCTGAGCCAGGCTTCCTCTTGTGCAACGGGCTGTGTAAACACACAGCCCTTTGCTTGGATGTGATCTAATTATAAATGCTTAAACCTGCAGCCAGCTCGGAGACCTGGAGCTTCCCTGGGGCTCTGGGAAGGCACAGGCGTTTGCTGTGGCCTGAAATGCCACATGTGCTGGTACCTTGGACTTGGGGGGCTTTATCTGACATGCTGCAGAGCTGCTTCAGAAAGCTGCCTTCATGTTTCCAGGCAATTGAATTGTTGCTCTATGACCATCTGTCAGTGCTGGAGAGCCCTCAGTACAACTGTGAGGAGTGGTTACCGGGGCATATTCTGTACACTTGCAACAAACGGTCTCTTCTTGGTCCACCCAAAGACCCTCTGCAGCAAAATGGGAAGGAATTATTTTTCAAACTCCAATTTGTCAATTGCATTAGCCAAGTGAACAGCTACTCATTTGTCACTCAAAATAGGCATTACTTCTATGCTGGCATCCATTGTGTGGGTTTTCTGTCCTCAAATCAAAGTAAGGGTAGAATTGCTGCAAGTCTAGGAATGGATATTTGTATGGTACATTACAAGCCACAGATTAGCTTAATCCATTCTGCAAACCCTACCAGCTACCATCTGTGCATGGTGAACTAATTAACCCTTGAGATATCTGCTAATTCTGATGTGGCTTATAAAACCAGTTGGAGTATGTTTCTCCCCCAAAAATGTCATTGTGTCCCCTGCCCCACCCCACAAACCCCCTTGCTGGCTAGAGCAAGCTGCAGACTCCTGGTGTAAGATCTTTCCCTGTCCCCTTGCTGAGAATCTTTATTGGCTGGTTTCATGCCAAAGCTGTCAGATCCCAGTCATGAAGCTGAAGCAAGCATCTGGGACCTGGTGTTTGGTGGCAAGAGAGAGCTGGTGTGGGCTTCACAACTTTTCTCCACTGCGTCTTAGTGCTCCTCAGCTACTGAGAGGATCCTCTTTGCTAACTGAGATCAGATCCAGCACAAGAGGTGCCTTCAAAGTGATCTCTGCCACCTGCCTTGTAGGTGACCAAGCCCTTGTGGTCATGACTTTCCATGTGCCTGGGCAGAAGCACTGCTGCCCACCCCCCCCTCTGAATTCATAACCAAACTCCTCCCTGCTCAGACTGCCCAGCTTGCTGCTGGGGCACAGCTGGCTTCAAGCCATTGTTTGGTGGCTTCCTCTGGCACCTTGTTGCTATACTGTAGGATGCTCCTCCAAGTGAGGAGGAATAAACTTCAGTAATACAGAAGTTATGACTCCCTCAGTCCTGCAATGTCTCCTTTCCGTCATTGTTCGGATCCTGTCTGCATCGAGCTGGCTGTGCTTTGGCTGAGTTTGGCAGCTGAAGTCTATTTTAAATGGTGCCTGTAATTGAGCACTTAGAATATTAACTTAACAATTTGGTTCAAGCCAGTGTTGCCTCAGGATGCTGCTGAGGCTTCCTTGAATGAGTAAACCATCTTTCAGCTGGGTTCCCCTGTCCAATTTTTGGAGTAGCAAGATTATGGGTTCACACAGCCAGCAATCACTGCTTTCTTTCCCTCCTGTAATCTAAAACTAGGAAGGATGTATCTGCTGGCAAGTAAATAAAAACTTCAGAGTCCATTGGAAGACACTTCACCAACTTTTTATAGAAACATCTGCAATGCTCTCTTTTCCCTGAATGAGGAAATTGCTAAGCAGAGTTGAGAGAGTTGCAGCAATGACAGAAGTAGGGCCTCAAGTGAGAAACAAGCAGATTGTTGTAACAGCACCAAGGGTCCTCGTGGTTGATCCCTTTGTGAGATGCTGCCTAGGAATTATGAGTGGAGCTGGTGGCCAAAGTTGCTTCCTTGGCTTAATTCTTCATTACTAGAGAAACCTTCTTCCTCACCCTCATGCACTAAGGATGTGCACTCTGCCAGCTTCAGGGAGTTGCCATTATTGCTGTTTGTTTGCATTATCAGGGATAGGTTTTTTTCTGCTTCCTTTGTAATTACAAAGGGAGATGGCTCAACTTGTGGTGTTTTCTGTCCTTACAGCTGAGCTATGCTCATCACTTCAGAGCTTAACCTTTCTGATCCTGTCACACTGCAGGTGTCTAGCCTGCACTTAGAGCTCCATGGTCTGTCTTGCTTTTTTTTTTTTTCCCCCCCTTTTTCTAAATGAGCTTTATTTTCTTGACTTAGTCTGAGCTGTCTCCTTTAAGACAATATGGAGAGAATGAATTGTGTGTGCCACCCCTTTTGTGCTTAATCATTCAGTGGGGTCACAAATGTGTGAACCCCCAGCTGGACCAGCAGGGCTGTGTGGCTGGAGCTATTTTTACCTGTTGCAGGACTGAGGTGGTGACCCTGGGAACAAAGCTTGGTTGATGCAGTTGAGTGTGGAGGTCTCTGCCAGCTCCACAGGCCTGTGGCAGGCATTTAGCTACACGTGGGTAGAGGGAGAGAAGGGAATGTACAGCCTCCAGCCCTGGCAGGTGTTTTGTAATATTTGTGGGAAATGGCTGCAGTAGAGGGAGAAGGAAGGACCGCTCCAAGAGACACATAGTGTTGCCTTTCCTTTGCCTTAAGGTTGCTGCAGCATTGATGGGATGTCATCTGGAGTGGTGGATGCCCTTTTAATATTGGAACTGGGGGCATGCCCTAACTAATCCAGCTGACTGTGAAATCTGTCTCAGTTTTACCTTCTCAGTCAGAAGAACTCTCTCAAGTCTTTTAAATGGGTTCTCAAAGAAGCCAAATCTAAGTGCGTTACTAAAGAGGCTGAAAAATCCAATTAACTACCATGGGCAGTCCCAGCATGAGGCAAATGCATTTTATGTCAGGGTGGCCACTGCAGCAGATGCTTGGGGCTACTTGCCCCAAGCAGGCAGTTGGTCACTGCTTAGTGAATCTGAGCCCAGGTGATAGCAACAAAGCTAGAATGTGGTTTTTTAACTCAAATGTTACTTTGAGTCATTCTGGTCTCATGGTGTTTGTCTCTGAAGTCTGTCTCCCTACAGTCCCTCTGAAAGCTTTAGCTTGGAACATTTTTTTTGGGTTCCCTTTTTTTTTTTTTTTTTTTTTTTAAGGTGGTGAATAGGGATGCAAGTCTGTCCAAGCCCATGGCAAGGTCCCAGGAACATCTTAAATCCTTGTAAGAAATCTGTGGTATGACATGATCCCTGTGGACTGAGGCATGTGCTCTTGTGTTTATCCTGATGAATCACACATGTGCACTGTGCTCCTTGCATTGTTTCCTACAATTAGGGCAGAAGCAGTAATGGTGGACTGGCTCCTTGGTGCCATTTGGCCTGTTGATGAGGATGGCTGGATGAGATCGTTTGCCAGTCACTATTTTGTCACTTCACAAGCATGTACTGACAAGATTGCTCCTGATCAGAAATCAGGATCTGTTCCCTCATCATACGATTAACCTTCTTGGCTGTCTGTACTAATTGCTGCATGGAATTTAAAACCAGCAGATTCTGGCAGAACATTTTGGTTCTCACATAGCTGTTTATTGTTTTGGGTTTTTTTTTCCCCCTTTTCAGGAAGATAAAGGATTTAGTAATAAAAGAAGGACAGTGTAGGCAAAAACATAGCAATTAAGGACCAAACAAACTTTTTCATTTAATTACTGGGGATATACATCTTGGGCCTGGTTCTGGAAGAAGTTAGTAGTTAGTGATCTCAATGTGCATCTTGAGTTCAGTCATCGATGACAGAGTGTCCTCTTTTTATGATAAAGAATTATTCTTCCTCAGGTAGGGAATTTGCTAAACTTTTGATCAGTTTGTTGGCTTTTGCTTGATGCAGTTATTCCCCAAAGACCAAACTTCCTTTCCTGATTTTTTTTTTTAAAAAGATCGTTTGTTTTTTTTTTTAACAAGTTCTTCATATAATTAGAAGAACATCCATTCTGTGGGTTTGGGTTTCTTTCCAAGGCAAGACTACAGCTCTTGGGCTCAGGTGCACTAGCAGAGAGCAGGATTTGAGGAAGAACTGCTGCTAAGTCAGGCAGATTTCATGTCCTTGCAGTATCTGTATGTGTGTGACCCAATTCTGCATCTTCAGTCAAGATGTGAATCTGTCCACTCCAATCCCACACTTCAAATCCAGTCTGTAGTATTCTGGCAGAAAGAAGCTGATCTCACACGTCTCCTTGTACACCATATTTTTAAAGTCACTGCTTAAACTGAAGTGCTTTGGACTTCTGCCTGAGGCTACTGAAGAGAAGAGCAGATAGGAGACTTTATTCCACACTGGTTCAGTTTTCTGCTGACAGGACATGTGGCCCATTAGATGTATAGGATCACTGTCATCTTCTGGGTGGCCCATATGCTGGGGTGGGAGGAAGATGGGCTAAGAGAGAAAGAGATGTTTGTGTGTGGTGTGGGTTTTTTGTTTTGCTCCTTGGCTTTTAAACTGAAGTGTGGGGGACAGGGTGCAAGATGAGGGAAAAGAATGTTTGTGTTCTTTGCTGTTCCCAGTTCAGCATTGGCACTGCAGAAAGCCTTGTGTCCAGAAGAGAGGGCAGGGAGACTGGGCCCAGGGAGGGCTAGAAAAATGAGGTGTGGCTTGAGCACAGCCATGGCAGAACAGCTTGAACCCTGCAAATGCCTCAGAGAGTCTTCAGCCAAGTGCCAAGAAAGCACTTGGTACCTTCAGGGATATAATGGCATTTCTCTTGGTTTTAAGGAAGACTCTATTCTCCATCTGCTACTGTTCTGCCTTCCTCTTCTGTCTGTCAGTGGCAGATGGTATTAACGCTGCCTGCGTGGGTTCTTCCTCTCTTGCACAGAGAGTACTGGTATTTTGATTTTGGCATGGTAGATAAGGAAGGTGAGAAGTGCATTTGGGAACTGGAACAGAGGGTGATGATCTTCAGCCACCACAGCAATCTGTATGTGGCACAGATGGGTCTGGCTGGCTGGGAGGAGTGGATAAAATCTTCCCTGGGCATTTTGGGTAATTTAGTCTCAGGCTGGTGAGCACTTGAATCTCTCTCCTGAGATTCTGGAAAGCTGTATGTAGGGTGTGTGTCCTTAGTCTGTTGAGAGCACTCACCCCTAAAATAGTGCTCCCTAAGTGCCTCCAGCTGTGTGTGGCTTCACACCTGTCCCGTTCTAGCTGGCCTGTGTCCAGGCTGTGTGACAGGACAAATCCTCTCTGGTTTACTCTGAATGGAGTGGCTCACCGAACCAGAGATGGCTGGAAGCATTACTTACAGGGGTGTCCAGCAGGAGTTACAAAGTATGCACTGATTATTGGCTCTCTCTGCCTGGACACACCAATACTGCTGAGTGTTCTGTGCTTGGCAGCGTGGCTGCTTCACAGTTGGGACTTGACTCTTGCTCCATTTTTTGAGCCACACATGAATGCCAGTACATGTGCATACCTGTGAGTTTCCACGTGCAACGTCTGGGGCTTTTCTGCCCTCCTCCTTGGCAGTGCTGGAGGCTGGCTTTTTCCTCAGAGGGGTGATGCTCTCAGTTTGTACAGCTGTAGATGTGGATTAGCATTCAGATATTCTAGGCACTTCCCAGAAAAACTTGGAACTGCTACAAAACTGTATGTGCAGGGGCTGTACCAGAGTGATCATGTGGGAAACAATCCTCACTTGCCATGTGGAAAGAGTTAATGGGAGCTGTGGCTGCCAGAACAAAAACTAAACAGTCCTGGATACTTCTGGGTCTGCGAATGGGATTAAAATGGGTTTTTACAGAAGTAAACAGGGTGGAAAATTGGGACTAAGTTTTCTTTGCGTTTGTACTTTTAGAAAGGATGAAGGACTGGATGAGGTTGTGAAAATGCAGCTGTGAGCATGTCACTGTGCAGTTTGTCAAGCACACGATCCTCTGGCGCCCCGCTCCTCCGTTCCAACTCAGGAAAGGGCTCCCTGGTTGTGGATTTCTCCCCTGCAGGAGTGAGTTATCCAGATGATGAATTTCTGAGGCACGCTCGAGTCACGTGAAAGCCAGATGTGAACATTTTCCAAGCAGCGTGTGCGGGTCTAGTGTACGCCAGGCTACGTGGCAAGTGGACGTGGTCTGAAGTTGGTCTGCAGTGTGGTGGTGCTGGGGAGGCCAGGAGCCCCCCAGCAGCTCCCAGTGGGATAATTTCTGCCAGGGAAGGAGGAGGATGCTGGCTGTGCTCGTCACTGCAGCTCAGCACCTCTGCCCCCACCCCCTGCACTGACAAACCTTCCCCAGGCTGTTTGTGATGAAGCTGAACTTGGTGAATAGGACTAAAATTAAAGGCTTTATTTAATGCCTGCTGCCAGTCCTCTTACTCAGACACTTCAGCTGGATTTGCATGTTTGATAATCTACTAGTCAAATATTTTTTCAAGATACCGCCCTCTTGAACAGATGGCATGGGGAGTGGAGGTGATGTTCAGCTTCAAGTGTATAGAAGAGGAGGGATTTCTGCAGGGGTGAGAGGTTTACTTCAAAATGTGGTCTCCTATTGGGGGGGAAAAAATAATATATGTTTATCCTTCAAGGAGTATCTTAAAACGATTGCTTTAAACACGATGCATCAGCATCCCACAGACGTAAGAGCAAGGAAAGCTTATTTAAGCTGCCCTGATGTGGGACAGCTGCTTGCCCAGAAATTACAGTAACAAATGAATCTGTCATTGTGGTACCCAAGAAGTATAATGTCTTACCAGGCCCACCCTGGGCCAGGCACCGGCCACAAATGTTGGTTTTATTTAGGCCTTTCTGGAGCCTGGGAGGAGAAACATCAATGGTACAGTTCAACAGGGTGCCCTGAGCAGGACAGTGTGAGACAGATCAAAACACTTGAAACCTTTCTGTGCCATCCTCCCATTTCTCTGACTATCCATTGTTCTCTGCCTAGTTGAATGAATTAATTGTGTGAGCCAAGAATGCATGCCAATGGTTCTAGTTCGGATGAAGGCTCATCTGCATTTTTCCTCTTTCCAGCCATGTTGTAAAACTACTCATAGACTCTGTATCAGAGTAATTCTCTGGTAAAAGTACTTCAGTTTCTGGGGGAGCTTAGCAACACCAAGTATTTGTCTTCCTCCCCTAGTCCAGTACTGTCGCATTTTACTGCCTTCCCATTTAACCAAAGTGTCAAGCCCCAGCTGAAGGGGAAGGAACTCGAGGAGAGAAACCAGGAGACAGGCTGACAAAGGATGGTCAATGGGTCTGGGGGATGGAGGTCTTGGAGGGTATGAGCATGGTGCACTGTCTGCAGATGAAAGCAGAAACAAGCCCCACAGTTCTGGAGTTCCTCACTGAGCTTTCTGCTCTTGACTGCCCAGCCTCACCTTGTCAGGAGGAGATGGAGGGAGGAGGTTGTTCCTTTGCTTGTCTGAGGAATGCAGAAAGGAAGCAAGGAGGGGAAAAGTGGAGGCAAAATCCCAGCAAGACTGAGTAGACTGAGCCTGGCTCTTTGGTTCTTTGCCTGCTTGGGGCAGTAAGGTGTCCCACCTGAGCCCCCCAGGACAACAACATAGTGCTTAATTTATACCAACTCCTTGGCAGGCTTGTCTTCCAAAATGTAAACTGAAATTCAGGCTTAACTTCTGTTTTCTGTTCTGCCATATGGGATGAACATCGCAGCCAGCAAGGCTCTAGGCCAATTCTAAGAAGTGGACACGTCTAAGGAACAGTGTGGTCAGCCCACTTCTTACTGACTTTTCAGACACCACTGTTGGGACGAGAACATGCCTGTTCTTCAGCAGAAGCATTTCTTTCCCCTAGCTCCAGTCTGAGGAATCACTGATTGCATTGTTTATTTTCTTTTCACCCCTCCAATTAAGACAGGAAGGGTCTAAGTCTAGAAAATGAGTCTGCAAAATGCTCAGCTGCACTCATGGAACAGATCACTGTTGGAAACAGACCAGGTGTCAGTATCTCTTCAGCATGGCCACTTGTTCTTATAATCCTTCTTTCAGTAATTTAAGTTGCACCTTAACAGCTGAGAGATTTTGGTATTCCCAGTTGATATTAAAAGGTAGGGCTTCATGAGAACAAAATAGTTTTGTTAGATGGCCCTGGGACTGTTATCTCCTGTGGAAGGCAACTTCCAAAGAACAGGCCATACCTGTATAATTAAACTCTTTGCCCTCCAAAGCAAGGTAGCCACATCCAGATCACTTGTAGAGACCTGTCTTTGGCCCATGCTACCTTCTCAGATATGCACAGAAATCATTTGGGGCAAGGGTTACATGGCCAGAACTACAACCATGCTGAGACTCGTGACCAGTATGATCCACTTCCCCAGAATTACTGCAGGACTGTTGTTGGGAAATATGTAGCTTAACATGCTAGACAGCTATACAGACATTCATTTTTAAAAAGCTTGTTAAAATGGTCCCTGATAGCCCCAGCAACATGAAACCTGTGATTCTGTAGGAGAGTGTCCCTCCTGGTGCTGGCAGCAGTGTTAAATAATGGATGCTGGGCTCAACACTGAACTGAAAGTTTCAGACAGTCTAACTAACAAAAAGAAACCTGCTGGTTTCTACAAAACAAATCAGTAGCTGCTATTAAAATGCCCATGGAGGAGGAGTTTCTCTGCACCTGCTGGGGCAGGGGCCCACCTGGATGTGCAGTACTGATATGTACCATGAATGTAGCATCTGGATTTTGGTAGCATTGAGCTCGTGCATTCGATTCTAGTCTGGCTCCAGCTATTGTAGGTTTTTGTGCAAGCTCGCTCTGCTCTAACTCTACTCAAGACAAATAGCCTGCTGCTAAAATGAGATGAGTGGAGCTGTATCACAAGCATAAAGCATTAGTCCCCAGCAGTCTGGCGCCTGTTCTCTTGCCAGTGGTGGGAGGAGCAGCAAACAAACCAGTCTCACTGGCAGCAGAAAGGCTTCTGCTGAAACCTAGAATAATGTTTCATGTTCACCATAGCAACCAACTTAATTTTGTCTTCATAGCTTTTTGCCCCTTCAACTCCTCCCTTTTCTTTTGCACCTGACGAACCTCCTTGACCTGTCTGAGGGTTGCCCAACTCTGTCATGGCAGCTTGGAAGCAATGGAATTGGGTTCAGCAGCCACTTCCAGTGACATGCCTGCTGTGCTGCTATTTCTGTGCAGTGTGGCTCCGAAGGAAAGCCTTCTCTGTGCTCTTCGCAACTGCCTCGGCCTCGTGGCTTAGCTGTAATTTATGGATCCATGTTCCTTTTGAGCTTTTTAAAATAATTCCGGTAGGAGGAGTTTGTTCTGGCTCCAGCTGAAGTTGGCAGCAGGGGCTGTGGGGACTGATGTTAAGAGCAGAATTGGGATGCCATTGCCCTAGGAGTGGCCTGCTTTGAGTAGGCAACCTTAATTTTCCTTCCAAATACTGAAATTCCCCCCCTGCACTTCCAAGTCATCTGAGACCAGCCGGTGTTCAGCTGTGTTGCAGTGGGGGAGAGGAGTGGCAGGAAGCAAAGGTTTGTTCACTTACCGTTACCAATCCCATTGGAAACCAGGTCCAAGCCCCATGCAGAATTCCAGTAAAACCCTGTCCTAAAGGGGAAACCTGGGGCTGTTCAAAGCTTGTGTTTTGTTGGCTCAGGCACAGCATGTTTCTGAGGCCTCTGACCTCCTCCCCGTATGCTGGCTCCTGCCGCGGCTCTTCGTTTGAGTTCTCTGTGAAATGGAATCTATCACTAATGTCTGATATTTTTATTATTTGTAGGGGGGACTCTTAAAAGCTGGTAGCAATTAGAGCTTAAACGTCTTGGAATAAAAAAAAAAAAAATCCCCAAGAAGGAAGTTTAATGCTAAGCAGATGTGCAGGAGCAGCTGAAATATGCTGGCTGTCTTCTGCTTCAGAAGCAACCTCATCCACTTCTAGCTGCTGTCAGGCTGGGGCAGCTGAGAAGTGCTGCTGCTTTTATGCTGCTTCCTGGGCTGGGAAGCCCACACTGCTGACCTGTGGGATTGTTTACCAGTTAATACGTATATTGCCCTTCTATTCTGGCTTAACCAATAGTTTTGACAAGGAGAAAAAAATATTTTGTTTAAAAAGAAATTTTAAAAAAACATTATAATGGCTAACAGAATTGGTTTATTTATGGTGAGATCTCACATGGGTGTCTGTAGATATGGCTACTGTGGATCTAGGTTTAAGCTCTCTCTCTTCTTGAGCAGACAGATCCAGAGTATCCCTAAACTTGTGTTAAGTGCAGCTTATTTCCTCTAACTTTGAGTGTTTCAGTCTTTTGCTGCAGCTTGGGTGGGGGCAAACTTTGAAGACTTCCCAGTTGCTCCTGCAATACATCATCTGCTTGATTTATCATTGTCATACTCAGGTTCTTCTGTCTGGAAAAAGATCTGACAGCTGACAGAAGTTCATAGTCATGTTCTGAAGGCAGTGGAAATCTATTCAAAAGCTAATAGACAAGTTGCTGACAACAACTCCTTCACACCCTTTCCCGTGCATGCCCCAAGTCTGTAATAGAAACATGCTGTATATTCCCTCCATGAGCTACAGCACAAGCTACTCTGCCAGATTATTTCCTGTTGCACTCCACCGATGTGGAGACTTTTTCATTTTTTCTTAAATGATAGTCCAAAGTGAATTATTGTTATTTACCACTGTGTATTTTGTAGTGTATTGTGACAGTGCAGCACATGGGTTTGGGAGTCAGACGATTGAAAGACTTCATCATTTTCTCCAAGCTGCCACTGTAGAGAGTTTACTGTAAAGGAGGCAAAATACTGAATCCATTTGAATTGCAGTTTTGTTCTACACGATGAAAACTGTGTCCCTAATTTAAAGAAAGGATGTAAAAACCTTGCCATTCCCTTAGTGCTGAGAAAACAGCAATGTGTTTTTTGGACCTCTGATTTCCACTGGGAAAGTTTGAAAGCTGTTTCTAAAGTTCTGTACCATGCTAGCAATTCCTCAGTTACATATCTACTGTGAATCTATTACATTACTATCTATTAATCTTTTGACTGTCTTGGATATACCCTGCACTTCAAAAAGACAACAACAAACAGACAAGGCCAGCAGTATAGCCTGCTTTTCTCTCCAGGTGGTTGATGGGTGCATCTTCCCTGTTGTTAAACTGCTGGGTCCAGAACAGGGTTCCCCATTGCAGATAAGTTTTTCAAATTGCATTTTGGAGTTGTTAGAATTTAGGAAATTCTTAGACTGTCATATAAACATATCTTTCTAGATGTATTTTCTCCCATGCAGGGAAAGAGTACAGCTGCCCTTCTGTTCCCTCATCCCACAGAAGGGGAATGTTTGTTATTTAGAAATGGGGGAAAATCTGCTAACTTTCAAAACATGCTTCCAGTGTATTCAAGAAAAAAAATTAACGCTTAACATTTGAAGATTATTCCCAAATTCCCAAGCCAAGTATTTCCACCTCATTTCATGGAGGGGGAGGGAAACCTTTTGACCCGGTCAGTAGCAACTCTTACCGGCTTTCTCCTTAACCTGATCTCTGTCTCATTCATTGGTTAAAATATGGAATTTCTAGTTATACTCTGAATGTACCTTTGTTGGAGCTTTGTACTCTTTTCTGTGGAGCATTATCTGTCTATTGTTATTTTCCTTAATGCAATTCCAGGGTAACAAGATGCTTGTAGAAACTTACATGTGCTTGCTAAAATCAGTCTCTGAGAGTTGCCTATGTGTCTTTTGGGTATCATTAACAGCTGTAAAGATAAATAGTTTTGCAGGTCTGAGGCTTAATAAGTCAAACTGTCTCTTGGTGTGTGTTTTCTGAGCTATTGGGAATAAGCTCAGGGCATATCTTATTCTGAGAGCTCAAAATTGGATCACCTCCAGATCAGTTTCGTAAGTTCTGCAAATGCACTAAAACATAAAAATTAACTGGATGGTTCTTATGACTTGTCCTTCCTCTGAGTCCCCATCATGCCAACACTACTCTTAAGAAAAACTTAATGTCTCTTTCAAAGCTGTCTTTACTAACTCTCAGACTTTCTGATACGACTGGTTTTGACTGTTTTCTTCTGTCTCTAATTACTTTCTCTTTCCATGGCTGCCCTATGATTGGATTTCAAGTTTGGATGTCCAGTTTGTCTGAGACTCCAAAAAAGAGTGTCGTTCCAGGTAAATTCTTGTGTCTTGGTGTTCTGCATGCTATTAAAAACAGAATTCTCTAGTTCAAGCTGTGTGTGGTTTTGGAGTTGTCTTGAGTATGAGTCTGTGACAGTGGGTACCCAGGATCTGCTGTCTGCTTGTGTATTGGTTTTTCATGCTGCACGATTTCTGGTAAGGAAGAGCTTTGCTGATGATTGTATCACCTTGATGTTACTGCTAGCAGGGGTTAGCAGTTTGCAGGGTTTTATCTTCCTTGCCCAACTCAAAGCCACAGTCCAAGGCAGCTTCCCCTCTTGTGGCAGATGGAGCCTGGCCACAGCTAAGTACCTGCACAGCTGTGGTTTCACTATTCTATGTGGGAAAAACTTAATGGGCTAAGGTAAGGCAGAGAAATATGACTGTGTGCTCCCTATCCTTCTGAAATGCTCTTTTTCATTTCTGCAGTAAATAGAAAGGATTTCACATGAAGAAGATGAAACTCTGATAAAGATACCAAACTTTCAAGGGAGCATCTGTCTCCTTGTTGCAACGAGTCAGGAAGGAGGAGGAAGCAGGGGAAACAACTTTGAGGTGAAGGGGCTAGCTCGCAGGGGCTAGGGAGCAGTAGTCCCACATGAGGTGAAAACTAAGCTTTATAGTATAAGGAATCAGGACTTCTGCTGAGTAACCAGTGAATTTCTTCTGCAAACACTTGTCACTTGACATGGAATATCACAGAAGAGTTCTTTTCTCCTTCAGACTTTAGAAGGAGAGATCACAAGTGATAGATCCTGTGTCTGTACAGGATGCTAGGCTGGTCACTCAAGCAGTTAAGGCTACACACAACCTCGGGGTAAGGAAAGATGGAAACACTCCTGCTGATTTCCATACCAGATTTGGTAAATATTCAAGTTCATGCCCTGTTAAAAGTATGTGAACAAAATCCCACCACCCTTGGTGGATGAGTGCTTGCTTGTCTGAAGTTTTTGGACTGCTGTGGTTCCAGAAATGCTATCCTTGACAGAAGTTGAATATATCCTTGGGGGGTTCTGCCTCATATTTGCAGAATAGGTCTAATTTGAGGGTGGTAACTGGATATAAAAGTGCAGAAATATCTGAAGTATTCAGTCACAGGAGCCTGCTGTTTCATAGGTCATGGGGGAGTTGAGACAGAAAAACAGAATGAGACTGAGCAGGAGAGAAACTTGTTAAGGAGGAGATAGAAGAGGTGTGGTGTTGCTCAGGAAAAATGACAAGAACCCCTCACCTGGCTGGGGGTGTGAGGTTGAATTTCTTTGACTCAGTAGATCTGTTGGGACTGTTTCATGTTGCCATATGTAGAATGGCAAACTGCATGCCAAGGGTGTTAGCCTTCTCAAAGGGCAAGGATGCAAAATCTTTAACAGATACCATTTTTTTTCTGTTCTGCTTACTGCTTTTAGCTAAATGCATGTTGCTAGTTTGGCTGAAAAAAAAATCTGTGCATGATGAGAGTGCAAATATAAGTGATTGATTGCATTGCATGGTGCTCGAGAAGGTTAATGTTGAAACACAGTGATGCTCAAAAGTCTTATGTACATTTGGCAAGTTCATAGCTCTCCATGCTGCTCCAGTTCATGTGGCCTTTCAGTTTGCTTCTCATCCAAATGAATCCCCAGTTTCCAAAACAGCTGTTCTTCGGTCCAGATCTGCCATAGGTTGTATCCTGATGTGTCAAGCTGGTAGAGCAGACTTGAATTTGGGTATGATCTTTACCTATGATTTATGTATCCTAGCTGGGCTGTGGCTTGGACATGAGAACAGAAGCCAGTTTCATGCTGCCCAAGCTCTAGCTGAGGTTATGAACCTGCTGCATGAAGTGGAGACTCTAACCCAAGACTTGAAAAGTGTTTAATTTTGTACTTTGGACAAAGATGGGCGCCACACAGCCATAACCTGAGAGGTGCTGTGGTGGGGCACTACTGTGGTCACCCTGACTGCTGTTAAACTCCTTGGCAGGTCTGCTTTGTGCCATGTGGAGGGGTGGGAATGTGTAGTGCTGCTGAGCAGGACTGGGGCAAATGCCAGAGTATACTGGTGACTTCAGCCTGGTGGAAGACCCAGTTTGGCAGCTCTGTGAAAATCTCCAAGCAGTTTAACAGATTTGTGTGCAAAATACTTAAGTATTCTTAACTGTTGCTACCTGTAACCTAGTTGGTTGGAACTGTTGTTCAGAGAGCCAACTTTCCAAGAAGGAGTGGAAAGGGGACTCAACTTTTTACTTTCACCCTCCTGCCTCTAATTTTTCTTGGCTCTGTTTTAAAACCTAGCAGATCAAAAATAAAAAATAAAAATCCCGAGACTAATAGGCTCCACTTGGCAAAGGTCAGCACTGAATTTTTCTGTTGGTCAGGATTTTGTTGGAAATGCTGCTGAGGGCTGTAAAGAGGGGAGAACTGAACTGGAGCAGCCGCTTGAGAGAGTGCCTGCCATTTACCATGGGCCAGGCTCATTCCTGAGGCGTTCCCTGTGGGGGGCTGTGTTTTGCTGCTGGTTTTAGCTGTGCATCACATACACTCCAGTGCTGGAAGCCACAGTCTACCTTCAAGCTGCCACTTGTCCCAGGCTCCTGAAGGCTTAGCCAGATCTTGGTTCTAGGATACTACATGTGTCTTATGCTGAGGAATGCATCCAGGAACCTGGTTAATTTTCTGCTGCATATTCTCTTCTTGGTGGCAGTGTGTGCTATTGGCATGGGCCCCCTACAGCTGTTTGTAGCAGCAACCTGGGAGGTCAGGAGGGACTTGGTGCAACTCATGGAATCTAAACCAGATTTTGGCATGATTAGCCAAAAAGAAAGGCTAGAGCTTTGGCTACTACTGCCCCATGTACTGAAAGGCTTGCAGAGCACATGAGCACTGTGGAATTGAGGAGGGTGGAGGGATGCACGCTCATTTAGGGAAAAACTTCTTGTGCATCAATCATGGCTGCTAACATGGGGTGAGAGGATTTACATGCTGACCTGGCCATTGCTGAGTGCATGGTGCTCAATCTTGTTTTATTCTCGGTCATTCTTTGGGATTTGGACAAGGCTTTAGGCCAAACTTCTCTGGCTTTGGGTCTTCTGCCCTTACTTTAGGTGGTCAGATCCAAACCATTCCCTTTCTGCTTTGCACCCATCTCTATCTAATGGCAGGGTGTCACCTGCTTCTGAAACTCCCTTCTGAAAATGCAAGTGTGTCTTTGTGCTTCGTAAAAGAGCTACCTGGCCAAGATCAGGGAAGAACTACAGAAATCATAAGTGTATTAATAACCCATTTGATAGACTTACCCAAATGTTTATTTTTGTCTATAATTGGCAATAATCCAGACCTTGACACACTGGGTTTGTACTGAATTTCTGTAGTAACTTTGGGAGGTGATGACTTTTTGTCTCTGTCCCTAAAGCTTTGTGGCTCAGAGCTGCTACACCAAGAGCCTCTGAGCTCTGAAGCTAAACACTATTAGGTTTGGGAGGAGTGCT